>NC_139967.1:15402800-16800300 GCF_963993115.1 Abramis brama | reverse complement strand
AAAACATTAAAAATCTTACCGATCTAAAACTTTTGACCGGTAGTGTATATGTATATGTATATGTATATGTGTATATATGTATATGTTTATTCCTGTGATGGCAATGCTGAATTTTCAGCATCATTACTCTAGTTTTCAGTGTCACATGATCCTTCAGAAATTATTCTAATATGCTGATTTGGTGTTCAAGAAACAGATGAAAACAGCTGTGCTTCTTAATATTGTTGTGGAAATTGATACATTTAAAAAAAATATCATGAATAGAACTTTCAAAAGAACATTTACTGTTTTTGAAATAGATTTTACTTGTAGCAATTTAGTCTTTACTGTCACTTTTGATTAATGCATCCTTGATAAACAAAAGTGCTTATTTAAAAAAAAAAAAAAAAGTACCATCCCCAAACTTTCGATGTGATTTTATTTTTTTCCTTTTAATATTACTTTAAGGACAATGAGTTTGTTTGTATCAAAGTCATGAAACAGGGTTTATTGTCAAATAATGTCTAGAAATCTTAATGTTCTTAAAAATAGGCTTCATTTTCTTTAATTAAAATATAATGTTGTATAATCACAATTACACAAACTGCCAAGCTTATTCTGGACACTATGTACACCTGTTACATCCTGCTGTCCACCTATGAACTAATGTAATGTTTACACTGATTATTTGCCTATGTGCTGTATAAAGCCCTTCCCTTGTAGGCTCACATTTAGCCACCTGCACTACAGAGATTCTGAGAACTCAGAGAGCCAATCAGAGGGTGATTGTCATGAGAGCTGCATCATGACTCTGGATTGACCTGTCCACTCTGAGTAGACGAATTTGTTGGCGAGGTGCCTAGGACTAAAGGTCATTAAAGGCCAATGGCGTAGGAAACGTTGTGCAAGTGAGCAGTGAAGGAGTGAGGGAGGGAAATCAGAGGGAGGCCGTGGGTGGATGTCGCTATTTGAAGTACATATAGAAAATTCAGTGACCTTTAAGAGGCCGGATTCATTGTCTATGTGTGTCAGACATCAAGCCAACTAGACCTGCGGAACAGAGAGGAATATTAAAGAAACTACGAAGCTGTTGCCCTGATCTTAAGACAAGACCTTAGGATAGTAGGACATTTCCAGCTATAACAATCCAATAATTCCTTCATATACTCTGAAAATTATATATTATGAGATGGTTTAGTTGTCTGATAACCATCCTCTCCTGTCAGCTGATACAGCACTGATTAGTTGTGTCTGCCTGCATTTTTTGACTGTGGAAATCTCCAAATCAGAGATCAATTCAAAATATATATTTAAATAATATTTAGTGTTCACTGATTCTTGAGACTTGGGACAAAACGTGTTGAAATACTTCTACTTTGAAGATAATCCCTAAAATTTTCTTAACAGATCCCGCCCACTGCCAATTTACCCAATAGTATTTCGTCTCCCCGGGTTACCAGTTGGTGGAAAACACGGCAGCAATGGAAGCCAGAAAATTAAATTGGTCAGAGATCACAGATTCTACCCAACATAAAAAACGCTATATGAACAGAGCAAAGTATACATTAGCTGATCAATTTACAGTATAAGGCTTGTCACTTCCCTTGTCAATTGCGCTCGTTCCTGTTGCATGTCCTCAATCTCCTCAAATATCTCAATATTAAAATCTAATATTTTAAATTTGGACTGCAGTACCTATTTCAACCACTAGCTGTCAATATTGCATACTGCATCTTTAAAGCCTGTTTTACCCCAGTACTGTAAAATCTGAGTGTAAAGAACTAACTGCTTTTTCTCTCACTGACTCTCTGTTCTCTGTGTACACTACTGTCTGATTCTTTAACTACTAATATTACTGCATTGTTGTGGTGTATGGGTTAATATGCTTGGGGTTTGAATGTAATCACAATGATATAACCTCTTTTTCCATTCATTTTGGGCTACTTCCTGCTGCGCTTGCTAATACAGCCACCATAGACGCAAAGGAGGGTCGAGGTACGCTCGCAGTACTGTGTCATATCCTGCCCCAATAAGTTGTACTGTCTTTCCCCTATGTGTCTTTTCATGCCTTGCTGTTCACTTCAGTGTCTGTGTGTGTCTCAGACTAATCATGGAAAATCTGTATTCTTGCACCACCATATTTTTGTGAATTTAATTGAAAGCAGCCTAACAAAGCAATAGGGCATTTCTTTCCCTGATGAGATTCAGATTTTACAAAAGAGCCTGAAATTACTCTGGGCCAGTATTTTTAATGATATATGATGGATGGGACACTTGAAACCGTCCATGCAGTCATGGAATGAGGCTTCCAGCCCCGGCTCTGCTCCACCTCAATAATTCGATGTTGCCTGCTGACCGGAGGGGTTTGCTGGTTAGTCCCGGGTCCCGGCTAGAGCGTGCTAATTCTCATGCTCCCATATGATTGGCGGAGAGGTCGAGACCTCCCTCCGCTGAGTATTTTCAGATTCTAATCTTGTTACGACTGCACACCTAAGACTGTCTGTTCCCGTTCACGCTTAACACTCTTGCCCGAGGCCTCTCGCCCGCTGCTGTAATGTACCAAGACTCTAAGCTATTGTGGAAACAAACATACACACACACACGCTGGCATGAAATGTGTGCCAGAGTAAGATACTCTTGCTGTCGAGTCGCTGACCTGATTTCTAAGTTCAGCTGCATCTCCATTTTTTATTTTTTTATTTTCTCCATTTGAATGGGCATCTTGTGTTTGCTCTGTCAACTGGAACTGGCCATGATTCACCTAGGCAATTGCCTGGTGTTTTCAAAAATGTCACAGGACATAATAAGCCTGGCAGTTGTGCAAGAATCAGCTTTCCTGTTTGTGCGTGCTGTTTGGTAAAATATGTGTTCAGTTCAAGCTCTTTTAGAGGTTTAAATAATGAGTGGTATCCATCAGAATGTTGAATTGAATTGGCTCAATCTCATTTTATTCCATGTTGTAAATAATACACTCATTCCCTTTTACTTTTTCTCCTTTTTTGCACAATATAAATATTTTATATATATATAAAATAATCCATAATAATTTACTGGACATACACTACCATTCAAAAGTTAGGTGTTGAAGTCCATTAGTCTTAAGTCCATTTTTAAAAATCACCTCAATTGCATTTTTTTTTATTGTTAAAGGGTTAGTTCACCCAAAAAATAAAATTATCCCATAATTTACTCACCCTGAAGCCATCCTAGGTACATACGACTTTCTTCCTTCAGCCGAACACAATCTGAGTTATTTAAAAAAATATCCTGGCGCATCCATCCATCCATCCATCCATCCATCATAAAAGTAATCCATATGGATCCAGGGGGTTAATCAAGGCCTTTTGAAGCGATGCTTTTTTGTAAATCAAATATCCATATATGTTTTATTACTTTATAAACTATAATCACTAGCTTGTGGTAACGTCCGTCCGCTTGTTCACAAGAGACAAGTTCCAGCATATGACGTAGGCTTAGCGTAAGGTGAGAGTAGACACCTCTCGCTGCTCAAACAAATAGGGCTGGGCAACAAACTCAAGCTCCTCCGATATTTCTCTTTAAGAAAATCTAATTCATGACCAGTGTTTTGTTTTGCGCTATCCTCTGAGCTTCCGCGTTCGTCAAGACGTCATACATCGGGTCAGTGTTCACTCATTGGCCAGAAATCGACTCGCGTACGACCATTACCGGAAGCCAGTCATTATGGTTTATAAAGTCATAAATATGTATATTTTTCTTACAAAACGCATTCACTTATGATGGATGGATGCACTTTTTTTGGGCTTCAAAAAACAAGGTACCATTCACTCCCAAAATAAAGCTTGGAAGAGATATTTTTTTAATGTAACTCTAATTGCGTTTGGCTGAAAGAATAAAGTAATATACACCTAGGATGGCTTGAGGGCGAGTAAATTATGGGATAATTTTCATTTTATAACCCTTTAAATAATTAATCAGATGAAAAGGCTTTTTGATCACTGTAACTGGCCAAATGTGTTTTGTATGCTAGCACAGTTTGTTAATTGTCTCATTAAACAATGTTTAACTAAACACTGAAAGTTATCCTTAATCCTCATGCACATTTTCCTAACCACCTCATTTTCCTTGATTTCTTTTTTTTTCCCTGTTAGCCATCCAAGGCTTCTCTCCTACACGGAAAATCCGCAACTTCGAAGAAGCCCGTGGCCTGGACCGAATAAACGAACGGATGCCGCCTCGGAAGGACGGCAAGCAACCTGACGGGACTACAGTTAACACTGCCAACGAGAAAAACGGCACTGACGGGAGTGTGTAAGGGGAGATTTTGCACTTTTCCTCTCCTCCATAGCATTTTCTCTTGCTCTGCCACGTTCTCCACGAGACAGACCCCTCAACTGCCTGGGATGTGGAGAGGATTCATTCCACAAACAGAGACAAATCACTTACAACTAAGTACAAACATGAGATTTTATTTATTAAATGAAATGTATTAGATGTACTTGATAGCAACATTTTAAAGATGAGTGAACATTTGAAAGTGTGCAAAATACAGGTATACAGTCACAATGTGTCAACCTTTAAACTGAGACTACAGTTTTGTAACCCGAAGACAGAGATATGGATTTAAGATGCTTTACAGATCAAGAGATCTAGTTAATACCGTTTTATAATATTGTATGTCAAAATGTATTTGGCAAGGGATGGTTTAGCTGAATATGCTGGCATAAAAATGTCTGTAAGGGATCTAAGGCAACGTAAACCTAAGGGAAATAAGTTATAAGTTCATTGAAAACTATTTTATAGCTACTTAAATGTTATTCCGTTTCAAGTAATATTCAGACTAAATGAAAATATTAGCTGCTTTGGGTTCCATGTGTCTGTTTCTACATGGAAAAACTAGCATTTAAATGAGTTTTTTTCCTAAAACAGCACTTGAATCCTGCCAGATGACACGCCACATGCAAGGAGGCATAACAGTCGATCTTAAATAGAAGTTGTTTGATTCTACTTTTGTGAGTGAAAAAAAGAAGTAACAAAGCAAGTCTTATGAAAGCACTGTCTCAATCACATAACGTAACTTCTGCATCTGTACTGGAAGTTATTTTGCTATCGTTTAACAGACCAGACAAGGCTCTCTTTCCACCGTTTCTTTTCTGCCACTCTTTTTAACATGCTGATAGATGAGATTGGCAACCAGTTTTATTTGTTACTATATACAGTAGAATCTGTTAGTATGCCTATAAGCTTGTGTACAAATGTAACGGCCAATGTTGGATGTGTGAAGTTGCTTTGATCGACTCGAACGCCAAAGTCTTTTTTTTGTGCTGTGATGAGTTAGCTGCCAGAGCTCTAACCTACCCCATTTTGGGCTATGATGGGGAGGTAATATTGCACTAAATGCAAGTCCTTGTAAATAGAGAACATGTATATGTAACTCTGAAGCAGGAAGTCTTATTCTCTCTTTAAAGAATGTCCACCAGGCCATCATTTACAGCAAAGTATTCATCCTCTGAAGAGAAACCGCTCGTACAGACTGTCAATTTAATCTGGTTCGTGCTTGAGACATTAACAGAGCTTGATAAATGTGTCACAAACTGACTTGGTGGTTTCAGCTGCAACACTATGTGAGGGATGTGGGAGGGATTTTCTTTTAACGTGGCTGCTTGTTTTAACAGGTTTTTGGAAAAGTTGCGATTTGTCTCCGCCTACTGTTGAGATACAGAGACTATAGAGGAACAGCATTAAGCCTTTTAATGCGAGTGGTTTTTTCTTCTTCTTTTTAACAATAGCAGCACGTTTATCTGGTTTTTAAGCAGGTTTAATCCTGATTTGCGATGTTGAATGTCTGATGCTATGCACATGAGCAACCCACCCCATTTAGCGGGTCATTTTCTGGAAGCATTTGAAATGTATTTAACATTTTAGACAACAGTTCATTTTGTAATGTTTTTTTGTCATTCTTTTCTTTTTTTTCTTCTTTTTTTCAATACAGGACCGGTTCTTCACATGAGTCTGATTTAAGTCACCTTTTTCATTCCAAAAGCAGTCAAACTAATAATATGACAAATATGTTGTGCTCATCTTTAGGTGTATGAACTTTTAATAGAAATAAATGTGATTCCAGTGTAGTCTTCTGACATACTGCACTGATTTAATCCTGCAGAACACACACACACACACACACACACACACACGCGCACTCATCTCTTCAGGAAATGCTGTATCTGTGGACTCTAAAGGGAAAATGTGCTACATTTATTTGCATGTATTTCAACTGATACCAATGAAAGTTCTGAGATTAAGCAGCTGATCTGGGATTAGTTCTACTGTTATAATGGTTTAACAGGGTGTGGGCTGGTCTTAGTATACTGGCAACCTGAACTTCTAGAGAAAGGAAGAGGAAGTTTGAACTTTCTGTTTGCGTTCATCTTGAGTGTTAAAGAGCTGAAATGTTGAGTATTAGGCCTTCACCGACTCAGAGACTCAATTAAGTCCCTGAAACACCATTTGTGGGAATGTTTAGAAATGTTTATGCACAATTATAGCATAATTATCAATACAGTTTGGGGATTTAAATGAACAATCCTTTTGTCAAGTACGTGTAATGTGAGGCCACCTTAAATTCTTGATATTATGTAGATGTATCAGTTGAGAAGATGAATAAAAAAATGAAATACTGTGGACCTCAAGTTTGGTCATATATTTATTTTAAAAAAATCACCTGAATGTGTTTTTCAATGTACATTACAGTTGGATTGCATTTTACAGTACAATCAGATTTCATAAATGCAAAACTAAAGTAAACATTAGAATTTAAGCATTTAGATTTGATAATAATCTGTTGAAAGTGCATTGTAGCAAAATGTATGTTACAAAGTACAGTGTTTTCAACTGCTTGGCAGACATTGCTATGAAAAACTAGAAAACAATCACATCTATGACAGTTAGTGACTTTACAGAGGGGGAGTGACATTTTTACAAACTTTAGAAAAGCAGCGTTCTAATTTTGTCTCTTGAACATTCAGTGGACGTGAGTCAGCTGTTATTGCTGACTGCAAATAATAAAAATCATTGCACAAGGGAGGCTCATTTACACAGAAACAGACTGTACAAATAAATAAATGTAGTTAAAAACAAACATGACTTAAAATTCATTATTTGGGTCAAGGACAATCTCGCCGTTTATTAAGCCTCAGTCTCTTTCAAACACTTGCAATCCCTTCTGCAGGGTCTGGAGTGATTGACCATCCCAAAGTGCAGGTTCAACTTCTTGAGGTTTGACAGGTGCTAGACATCACACCTTTGGAGGTGGTCTAAGAGCCTACAAGGAGGAAAATTCATTTAGAGGAAAAAGATATATTATGTTTCTGAAGACATTTTTCAAATGTATTATTCACTTGAAATGAACATGTTTGCTAAATTAATAAATGTGAACTTGCCAGATAATCTTTTTAATGCTTTGATTTTTTTTAAGCTGAGTGACTGGTATGGTTAAAGGTACAGTATAGTTCAAAAGACACAAATTTCTGTCAAAATGTATTCAGTTCTTCCTTGTTTTTATAGCAGAATATCCAAGCTTAAAGTAAATGGTGACCAAAGCTGTCAAGCAAGATTTTCAAAAAATAATTTTCAGTGAATAACTTAAATTTCAGTCTGTTTCTCACACACAGCTATTGCACTACTTTAGTAGATGTTGAATATTGTATACAAGTCACATGGACTATTAGTACTCTATGCCTTTTTAACATTGGGGAGATTGACAGCTCCTGATCCCCATCTACTTACATTGTGTGTTAAAAAGAGCAGCACGAATGCTAAACACTTGTGTTCTACAGAAGTCAATATAGGTTTGAAAAAAACATGAGAATGAGTAAATGGTTACAGAATTTTCATTTCGGTGTGAACTAACCCTTTAAATACTGATGTTGTGGTGTGTACATGTTGTGTTACCTGACGTGCCATTCTGAAGTCATTATGTAGAGCGCTGGACTGGACTGAAGAGGGTGGAGGTGGAGGAGGTGCTCTAGGTTTTATTACCTAAGAATATAAAGATCACAAGTTCCTGATCACACTTTCATCATTCATTGAGTATCGATTTTATAAGAGATTTGTTTGTTCAAATGAAGTTAGATGTGACTGCGAGTTACCGGAGATGGCTTCTGATTTGACATCGGCAATCTCTGTTGGCTCAAGTCAGGGATGTCAACTATATGAACTTTCTGCTGCCTTGGACGGCTTCTGAGAAAACAGCAGCATTAAATACAGTTGATTTATTGACTTCCCCAAGTGTGAATGCATTTGTTTACTATACTCTTACCTGGATGAATGTGGTGTACTGTTTCTGCGTTTGTAAAAGAAGACGGCCAGTCCGATTAGAAGTATCCCAATCAGAACACAGACAACCACAGCAATGGCTACCGTCACACCTAGAAGTGCAAAAAATCTCATTCATGATCCTCAAAACTAAAAGAATATGAGGCTATTTTGAATGCAGAATCTGCAGTACTACCTTTAGACAAACCGTCACTTTCGGTTGGTGCTTCACAATCTGGCGGCAGCCATCCAGGTTCACATCTGCATTGCAGTCTGTGGTCACAAACCTGTAACATATACACATATTAATTCCTCTAAACCACAGTTACAACTTCTGATGTGAAGCAAAGTTATGTCAATAGACTTGAAATAGTCATAAACCAATGAGCTCTTGAAATAAAGCACAGATTTGTTTCATTTTATGAGAAAAACGAGAAGTTAATGTTCGAGAAAGGAATATTTGACCTACCGCATGGCCTTTGCATTTGGCTGAGCAGTTTGTTGCTTTGTAAGCCGTCTCTAGGTCAACGCACTCGTTCTGGTTACAAACCTGAGTAAACAAAATAAATGAATAAAGAATGGAAATAAATAATATGCTTCCTGATGCTTCAAATAATTTAAATGTAACAATTGTGGCAAACCTAAAAAAGTTTGGGTTCTTTTATTAAAGGTCTTTGAAGAAATGAATTGTTATTGAACTACAAAGTAATGTGTGTGTTTGTAGTATAACTGACATGCATATGGAGATCAGCCTTACCAACCCTTCCCCGCATTTGGTGCCAGTGTCGACTTGGCCGTAATCCTCTTCAGGATTGCCGTAGAATGTGGCTTTACAGTTGAGGAATGCTACCAGCCGTCCATAATTAGGACTGTCATTGCCTTTTACACAGAACAGTTTTCCACACATCACATCTCTGTAGATAGATAAATACAATTGGTGGTTGATCAGATGGGGCAAAATAGTTATTGAACTGTATGATATGTGAAAGGATTATTAATAGATATACAGATGGATGTAAAATCTTACTGTTTTTGGCATCCGACATATGTATTGCCATTATGTTTGCAGTAAGCGTAGTACTGTGCTTTTGTGTTATGGTTGTAGCAATCGTCTCCAGCCTCCTCAGCATCTTTATTTATTTATTTTTGTAATAAAAGAAAAGTTAGAACAGTCATGTGGGGTTCTGCACTGATTATTTTTCAATATTATTGTGTTGCATCAATATATTGCTGTACTTACTTGGACCCCACATTTTAATACACTGCTCAATTCTCTGAGGACACTGGCCATTGTAGCAATAACCTTTCCCATTGTTGCAAGGGAGTCCGTTGACTGTAAAGACATCTTCAGGACACATGGCTGATTTTCCAGTGCAGGACTCAGGCAAATCACAGTCATGATTTATTGGACGACACACATGTGAGGCTGACATAATCTGATGGGGAGGAATAAAAAACATGCGTAGATTATACTTTCAGAGCAGTAAGTATAAGTAAGTACAGTGTAGAGTTTGGGTATGCAGGGTATACATGTGCACATGGCTTTATTATAATATTTTAGGAAATATTTAAACCAAATTTCTTTATTTCGGATTAAAAACCCCAAGTGTGAAATGTAATTGGTACGAAAACAGAGAGAAGAGAGAACAGAAGCGTCATTTGAGTCTCATCATTATTCATGAAAAGGAACACCCCTCAAAAGATGACAATAGTGGAATACAACACCCCTTACTGAGAAACTTTGTGATAAGCTCAGATTCAGAATCACTTGCAGTCCATATTGGGAAAGGAGCAAGCAAATGGATAGTTTCCCCAAAAATGAAAATTCTGTCATCATTTACTCATCCTCAAGTTGTTCCAAACCTATATGAATTTCTTTCTTCTGCTGAACACAGAAAAATATATTTTGAAGAATGTCGTTAACTAAACAGTTGACATTGACCTCCATAGTATTTTTCTTCCATACTATGGAAGGGGTCCATCAACTGTGTGGTTATCAGCATTCTTCAAAATATCTTCTTTTGTGTTCAGCAGAAGAAAGAAATTCACACAGGTTTCAGTGTAAAAAATTATATGATCAATAAGTTATGATACATTTGTTTTTACATTGCTTTAATACATCAAAATAAGTTAAGCACTTTTCAACATTTTGTATAATTTATACAAGATTTAACTCATTTTTTAAGTCAGTTTCATGTAATTTAACCTACTTTGGTATACATTATGTTCTAACCATGAAATATTTGTTCAAATAAGTTATGAAATAGCTTCAATCATAAAAATCAAAAAAGATTTTTTGGGGCGACTTAGGGAAACGTTGACACATGACAACACTGTACCACAATGGAAAATGGTCCAAAAAAGTACTTTTTCTTTAAAATTATGATTTTCTTTTCTATCTAATAGCACATTTCTTTTAGAAATTGGTAGATTTATATACTTGGAACTCATGCAAACCAAAAATAAGTAGATCCCCATCATTCCCTATCATTTGGCTAAATCATCCTCACTCTCATCACATGGAAGAGCTAACTCTGCACTCTTCCTATTGCCCTTTCCATAAAATATTGTATTCATTTTCTGAAAAGAAGAAATCAATTTGTTATTTATACATAAATACAACTACAATAAAATAAACACTTCAATAACTGCAATCATATTGTTGATGGTACTATCTATAAAAATAATCCCAATGGGGAAATACATTACTGCACTTCCACTGTGGTACAGCGTTGCCATATGGCAACATACCTATTTTTCCATAGTGGTACAGCATTGCCATGTGGAAACATTGATATTTTCTCAATTTGCAGTAAAACTATATTAGACCAAATTGATTTGTAAATAAAAAATATCTAATTTACTTATAAAAGAAAAAAATCCCCCTTGAGAAGAAATGTTTAGAAATGAGGTTAATAGAGCATTTTCTGGAGCACTTTAACCTCATTAACCTCACTTAACCTCAACAGGTGTCTTTCTTGTGAGGGTGACAGTTGGAAAGAGAGGTCTGGGGGGACATTCAAATATCATTTGACTTAAAAACAGCACATCATCGGCTACCTTGAGGCATGCCCTTTTAAATCCCATAGTGCAATATATAAGGAAATTAGAAGAAATTAATTGTTGCCACATGGCAACGCTGTACCATAAAGGGTTACGTTTCCAGTTTCCAAGTTACAAACTAACCCTGAAATCGTTGGCAGAAAGTTTTATACATGGGATGGCCAAATTCTATAATGTGGCAGATTAAGAATAAGAGGCCAAAAGGGTTGCTTAGCATTACCCCGCATTAGCTAAACATTTCTATACACTGTAAACCCGAATAAGTTGGCAAAACTCAAAAAATATAAGGCAATCAGTTGCCTCCATTTTTTTAAGTTAAGAAATTCAAAGTTTAAGTAAGCAGAGCTGGCAGATTTTTATTTTGTACTTATACATTTTAATTGTTCTTAACTTGAAATGTTTGAGTACACTAATTCATACAGTCTCACCTCTGAGTCATCCTAATCTACATTTCATTCCCTCATCCCTCACTCTCTCTCTCTCATGCTCAGATCACCTGAATTCACCCAAGAATATATATAGTTCAATGTGAATGAGTATCACCGAGTATTATACATGTTTGGTATCATTTGAAATGTCTCAGTGCGACTGGTACAAATGTCTAATTTCCAAATAAGTAAAACAAAAGGTAATAAGGTTTTTAAGAGTTTAGAGATAACTGATACACAAAGGAAGGTGGTCTCTAGACAAATGGTCTCATACCCCAAAAAGATGTCAACTCTGAATATAAATTCCCACTGTTAGCAGATGTTTCCATGTGAAAGAGGTTCTCTCAAATCAAGATGCATGCACCACTTGTCACCATGATGGTAACTATACTAAAACCAACATTAACATAAATTCTTCTAAATTAGCATAACAAAATATTAATCACTACTAAATCTCCCACTTAACATTAATCTTGCACAAAAAAACCCATTATATTACACTTAATTTTAGCATTTACTCTCCCTTTCGAGTGTCATCGGCAAAGCATGCTGGGAAATAGACATCCCAGCCGTTTCAGTTAATCTTAAGTTCGTCTAAATTAAAAGAAATAATTTCATAAAACTCAAAACAATGAAACAGTTCAGTTTACTTAAAATATATCAGTTCTGTGAACTTGAAAGAAAAAGAAAGTGCTAAATACTCATTAAAGTTCATTTGCTTGAACTAATTAGTTTAATTTAAGTTTGTCCTACTCAAACCAATTAATTATTTTGAGCGTCAGGGTTTACAATTTTTTTACACTGCACTGTGAACACGGTTGTTTGAGAAATTCGTGTTTCACAGACGTACTTTGCAATTTTAATCCTGTCCAAATCTGCAGGGCTGCTGATGATCTGTTTTCTCTGTGTCGCAGGAGTTCAAATTCATTTGGAATTGTGCAGTACCAGATGAGATTTGATTATAAACTTTCTAATCAATATGAATATAAATGATATAATTTATAAAGAAGATCAGCTGGGCTGTCATTGACATCTTACAAGTTACATCTTATAAAAAAATTTTAAGACTGTTTACAACAAGTCAATTACCTAAAAACGTAGATTGGTCTAATTTGATACCAAAAAGTAAGACTGATTACCCCAAACTAAGGAATAAAGAATATTCTATATTATTTTATCTCTATAAAGCATAGACTTTATTCCATCCACAGAAAGAAACGTGTATTATTGAATAGTCTATACACAATCTTCCAGCCTAGGCTGAAGTCATTTACATTAACAACAATTTGGGACAAATATGGAAAACTAACTGCCGCAGACCCACAGTGATTTGATACCTTCATGATTTGATGAATGATACAGCAAAATGCCCCCAACTCTTTGAATCTTACCTTGCAGTTTTCACAACATTTTCCTATTGCACATTGTGAGCCCTCTGTTAGTTTGCAGGTGGTTGCATTGCAGCATGGGTTTGTACACTCCTATGCAAAAACATTTAGTGTTAATCTTGGTTGTGAAATAATGACACTGAGAATGTCTTACAATGAGATATCTTAGCTAGTGGGTGTGTTTAAGTTGTGAGCACATAATAAACGGCCTTTTTAAGTTCTAGTTCAGAGAATTTAGAAAAGCTCTAGGAAAGTAATTTACTTGTCTAAGTAGACAATGAATGAATGAATGAATGAATGAATGAACATAAGGATCCAGTGAAAGTATGCAGTACATCCTACTCATATCCTGTCCAAAAATAATAGATGACGAATGTGCATGTATAAACAAATCTGCAGTAATGCATGTATTCCATCTGCAGCGAGTGCACTTATAGAATTAAGATTTTGCATATGAGAGATTGTCCATAAGCACACCAAACACAATGCTACTTTAGCAACTTGTTGTCAAATGTATGATAAAAAAACATTCCTGAGGATCGTCTGTGCATGTCTTGACAGTATCTTTCTTCCTGACAGTATCTGGCTTTGATTTGTTGAGTACTTCTAGTCAAATTAGCTTATGTGAGGAATAATTTGTTGTGTCTTTACATTCCTTGTCATCCTAAAGGGCATTTTGATATATATGTGCTCAAATCATTTATATTCTTTATAGGAATCCATTAATATCTAGGAACAATGACAGTGGGGTTGTAATTCTAACTACATTAAAAAAAAAAGCATTTTCAACAAATACCTTTATACTTGGTATATTTATTTTTGATATTTTGAGTAACTTAATATCAATTTGTTGCAAAAACATTTCAAATCATTGAATTCAGATATAGGAATCCCGTAGTCTGCTTACTTGCACCGTTCCACAGTCACATTCTTCTCCTGTCTCCACAAATCTGTTTCCACACACAGCCGGCTGAATCAAATCTTTTGATTCGGGCATATTTAGAATACATTCTGGGTTTTTGTTGTTCAGGTAATCAGCATAGCTGCCAGTACTGCAGCTGCTAAAGTGTTGAGGGATGAAATAGCTGTGGAGACAGAAATTTGAAATTTGGTTTTAGGCTCTCCATAACACAGAGATGATCATAAAAAATCTTAAGATTTATTCATATTAACAGCAGTGTGGAATATAAATGTCTGTTAGGGTGATATATAACCTGTGAATACTTGTGGAAATCATTGTTTTTTTAGTTGAATATGCATTATGTAAGCTCTATATTTGAATTAAGCATATATAACACTTTATTTTAGTGTCCGAATAGAGTTCAACAATTTTGTGATTGGCATATATAGGAGTTACCTGAGAGCAGCTGTCATAATGCAAGTGCCATCAGAACAAACACAGGCGCTGGTGTCATGATTCATCCCGAGATTGTGCCCCATCTCATGGGCCATAGTAGCCCCCACTGCTATAGAATTAGAGTTGTGATCCTTTGAAGAGGAAAGATCAGTTAGCACTCAAACTATAGATCGAGGCTTAACATTGATGAAAATATGGATTTTCCATTCAAATCTTTAATTAGTCTATATTATAATCAAGTATTAAGAATAATTTGTGAAGAAGTAAAGAATAAGACATTGCAACAATAAGCGATACACCGCAGATGGGAAAAATGGCCAAAACACTTCCTTCATTATTGTGAAATCACCATTCTCTCTTCTCTTTGAAGGATTAAAAAAACAAAAACAAAAACAGAACTCGCATAAGAAAACACTGATGTGTTTAAACTAAACTCATTCGAATGTTAATGAATTTGATGACTGAATTAACACTCCCGAACAATCTCCATACAATGGCTTTTATTTACAGTCATGTGAAAAAGAACGAACACCCTTTAGAATTTTATGGTTTTACGTATCAGAAATTCAGAACATAATAAAAATCATCTTGTCGTTGGCAGGTCTTAAAATTATTTAAGGTAAATACAACCTCAAAGTTAGGTAAATACAACCTCAGATGAACAACAACAAATTACATATTACAAAGTGTCATTATTTATTTAACAAAAATAAAGCCAAAATGGAAAATCCATGGGTGACAAACTAAGTACACCCATAGGATTCAATTGCTTGTTGAGCCCCTTTTAGCAGCAATAAGTTGAAGGAATCATTTTCTGAATGACAGTGTCCGTTTTCCGCATCGTTCTGAAGGAATTTTGGCCCGCTATTCTTTACAACGTTGGTTCAGTTCATCGAGGTTTGTGGGCATTTGTTTATGCACAACTAAGGTCCCGCCACACATTTCAATCAGGCTGAGGTCTGGACTTTCTGTTGCATACCCAATATCGGCCAAGCTTTAGCTGTCAGACAGATGGCCTCACATTTGACTCTAGAAAACATTGGTATACAGAGGAGTTCATGGTCGACTCAATGACTGCAAGGTGCCCAGGTCCTGTGGCTCCAAAACAAGCCAAAATCATCAACCCTCCACCAGCGTGATGGACAGTTGGTATGAGGTGTTTGTGCTGATATGCTGTGTTAAGTTTTCGCCTTGGCACTTGGCACTGTGCATTATGGCCAGACATCTCCACTTTGGTCTCATCTGTCCAAAGGACATTGTTCCAGAAGTCTTGAGGTTTTTTTCATATGCAACTTTGCAAACCTAAGCCGTGTTGCCATTTTCTTTTTCTAACTACTGTCATGAACTTTAACATTTAACATGTTAACTGAGACCATGTAGAGTCTGAGGTGTAGTTCCTGGATGTTTTGCGATTTGCGATGTCCGAGCACTGCACGGTCTGACCTTGGGGTGAATTTGCTGGGATGTTCACTCCTGGAAAGATAGGCAACTGTCTTGACTGTTTTCCACTTGTTAATAATCTTCCTTACTGTAGAATAATGGACTTCAAATTGTTTGGAAATGGTCGTATAATCCTTCTCAGATTGATGGCAGCAACAGTTGCTTCTCTAAGATCATTGCTGATGTCTTTCCTCCTGGGCATTCTGTTAACACACACCTGAATGCCAGCAAACTGCCAAAACTTCTGCTTTTAGGTAATCACACTTGCTGATGATCAATTCATCCGACATTTGACTAGCAGTGCCTGACTGTTACTTACCCACTTAATTCCTATGGATGCAGTAAGGGTGCTAGTTTGTCACCCATGTCTTTTCCATTCTGGCCTAGTTTTTGTTAAAGCAACACCAAGGAACTTTTCCTCTGCGGTCGCCCTACAGGTTGGAAGTGGAATTGTCCATTACCGCTGTCGTAAATAATTTAGCCTACCGCATCCTACTGTCGCACGCGCACGCTCGCTGTTTATTCAGCACTGGCTTTGGAATCTATTGTAACGCTTGCCGTAAAGCAAGTCAAATTTGTAGTTTTCTTATGTCTCATTAGAACCAAGGTTATTATAGTTTTGCATTTTTAAATTCGTTTTTATTTTAATATCATTTTCAAATTTCCTATAAATTTCAGTTTAGTTTTAGTTAGTTTCATTAATGGTTTTGTTAGTTTTAGTTTAATTTTTATTTTGTGAACACATTTCTACAGTATTTAGTTTTTATATATTTAGTTTCAGTTTCAGTTTTAGTAATTATAGTTTAGCAGAGTTAACAGAACATTTCCAGTTAAAGACATTTAATTTCAGCAAAGTTTAATGTTTGCAGTTTACATTTAACTCTTGTGAAAACCTCTCAGTAATAAAAATTTAATAATTGTTTGAGGATGAACAAAGAACCAAACAAATGCAACTAAAAAGTAAAAATTATATAATAATATTAAAAATGAAATCTTGTTAAACGTGGTGTATAAGAAAAAGAAAAAGATATGCATATGATTATTATGATTATTCTTTAAGGTTATTTCAATTATTAATCCTTTCAAACATTATTCTTGTATTGATCCATTTATGCTTTCTGTCTATTGCATCGTTTAAAATCATATAATCATAGTTATACATATTCAAATGTTCTCTTCAGACCAGACATTTAGTATACTTCTACTCTGACAAATATACGTCTATTTCTGGGCTATAGACATGCTATTTGTTATTTCCGTTTTCTGCTCAGTGTGGTCTCTTGCCTAATATGTGTGGTATAGGCCTATCTTGTTTAGGCTAGTTTCACATGAGATGGTTATCCCCTTTCCCTCTAAAAACCTCACTTATCGGGCTTATGCTACTCTGAATAATGCCTGAACTTTGTATCTTGAGCACTCCTTGCGTAGCTTTGGTTTTTGCCTCTTCATGATGATTCGCTTAATATAGTCCTGCTTTGTAAGTCGCTTTGGATAAAAGCGTCTGCCAAATGACTAAATGTAAATGTAAATGTAAATGTAAATAACCAGTGGCGGAGCTAGGGGCCATGGCCACCCCTTGGTCTAAGCTTGGCCACCCCTTTGGCCACCCCTCTCACAACTGCTGTTTCTGTCTCTTTTTTTATTGACAAAAATCGCGTTTTTTAAAACGCTGAACCGTCTCTTTAAGACCACAAAAAACGTGTGACTTTTCAGACGCACACTCCAACTTCACCTCAGCGCCAGGCGCAAGTCAAACGAGTGCGGAAATTTGCAAGTGCTGAATGAGCTTCAGCAGAACATCAGACAGTGATATGCACATAGTAAATATAGAGTCAATCTCAACTGGTGGGTTGCAAGACCGTTTTGAGGAAGTCGAATAGTGTGCAGTAATTCTCTTTTTTTTCTGATGCTACTTTTATTTTAGAAAATGTGTGTGAAAGCTTGTGACACTTCTGTCAGATGCTGAGAAAAGCGCGTTGTCCTTATTCAGTTGGCTATCTTCGGTAAGATGAGATGTTGTCAGGCCAAATGTCAGTAAAACTAACTAACTTTCCTGTCATACGGCTGACAGCAGTTGTACTGTGCTTGCGGTACGCTCATCACGTGCAAATGCGGCGTGCTGTAGTTCTGTCGTAGTTCTGTCGTCAATTAACTCATGAATCAAAAAGGCGATTAAAGCTGTCAAAACTGCATGCATGTATTTGTTATACATGTGTCACATGTGTCTGGATTAAAATATTCTGCTATGTGAGATCACAATATAAGGCACAAATGGATATGTAATGTTTTAATGTCCAAATAAATATGAGCACTGTGCATTTGTACTAAAAGATAGGCATTCATTTTGCGTTCATTTGTAAAGGACAAACAAAAATGGATAATTTTTAAATCCATAAAATAACTTAATTTTACATTCTGGCAACATTACATTATGAAAAACATAACATTTTACACTATGTGCTGTTGACTTCCGCCTTGTTCACATTCTTGCACATGGGGATTCAAAAGACAACTTTTGTTTTCCTTTTTAATTTAGGTATGATAGAACTGTTGCAATTATTTATTTTGACAACTAATATAGAAAGTTAAACATTTTTTTTGACAGACATTTTTATATTGATTATATAAAACGCATTGAAGGTTCAATAATCTTTGGACTACAGTATTATCTGCATGTTATCTCATCCATGAAGATGCAACAATGTAGAACAAGCTATTAGAGATTTTGAGAACCAGAACCAAGCTAACAGAGCAAGTTGAACTTTAGCTATAGTGTGTGCTCTCAAAAAAATAACTCTTTGAATGAACGTAAAAAAATCATGGAAATGATTTCCACACGATTAACTTGCTTTATTTCAGCATTATGCAATTATGTTATTCCAATTTAATGTACTTACGTTGGGTCAACTTAATTTATTAAGGTTGATTCAACTTATTTACTATGGTTGGACACAGCTTACTTTTATATTGTCAGCCCAACTAATTTACTTAATTTGCATCCAATGTGGTTGTTATTTTCATTCATCCATCAATATTTCATTTATTTTAGTGACACATAATTAATTTGACAGACTACAGCTAGCTATTTGCTAGCAGTAACACATATTAGCATCTTAAATGCTAAGATTTACATGCTCCTTCAATCAAAGCAGTTAAAAGTAACCAAATCAGTCCACAGCCAAACAAAATGCTCCACACTTCTCCACAATGGTAACCCACTGTAATTTAAATGGTTCTAATAATTCCAATGTAATTGAACATTAAACACAATTACACACTATCAAGTCTTCCCCTTTTCTCATTTTCTCAAAAAAGCATAAAATAACACTTAATTTTAACATTTATTCTCTCTTAATTCAACCATATGCAAAGCATGCTGGGAACAACAAGCACTGCCCAGTTTCAGTTAATGCAACACAAATCATTCATGTAATCCAGCACAAACGGATTAAGTAAGATTCAATTTTACATATTAAGCAGATTGAACACAATCAAATTAAGTTAGGGCAAAATGGCTGTTGGCGTCGCACTATACTGCCACCCTCTGGATGTAAGAAATTTTTACTTAACATAAATGGTTTGTGTTTAGACAACACGTTAGGATTTTGTACTGTTAAGTTGAGACATAATTACGTGGACCTTAATAGAAAAAAACATTTCAAGTCAACAAACACAATTATTATAAGTAAACTAAATATAAATATATTATGTAAAGTGCACAACCTTCCTAGTTCATTTTTTTGAGTGTGCCCTTTAATTACTATTTAATTAATTTTAATATGAGGTGGTGGGTAATAATAAAAAATATATAAAATTCACTCAGTATTCCATGATTCCTAATTCACTACTATCTCAATTACAATTAAGTACAAATTAACTTTATTCAGTTGTGTAGGCACTAAAACAGTCCAATACATTATAGTCAAATTATTTTTTATGATAAAATAATTACGATTTCTGTGCCACCCCAGACTGGTTGCTGGCCCTTGCCTGGCCACCCCTATGAAAAAATCCTGGCTCCGCCACTATACCTGGAATTAAAGGTGTGGTAGGCCTATATGTGATTATCTTTTTTGTCAATTTTTTCAAAATCACTTGAAATCCTATTCCTAACCCACTTACAGCCACTGAGTTAGAAGCACTGAAATGAAAATTAAGCAATTTAATCATCTGTGGAACAGGCAGGACTCGAAAAAACTCCAGCCAATCATTTCCAAGACCACCTAGAATCATTGGACAGTAAGTTCGTCAATCAAACGGTCGTACCATACCCCCCTCCCCCATCCCCCTCGCGTGCGTGACCTCGAGAGACAGAGAGAGAGTAATGGGTGGAGTCAGGGCCAGCGTTGGAGGAAAGAAGGTAGAACCATTTGAGTTATGTATTTTCAAAATCTGCCGGCCGTTTTGCAAATCCCATACCCTACCTTTAAGGTACAGCTGTATTTGCATGAGGTGGAAATACTTATTTGGGCCTTTCTGCTTATTAGGACTGGTTCACACAGAAAGTGGTTTTGCTTTGAAAAACGGAAGACGCGGGCACAGTGGGGAAAAAGCGCAAGGTCTCGATATGTGTCTTTTAAAAGTTGAACTTATTTTAACTTGAGTGCCACGTTTTTAGAGCGTCGTGTCATGCACGTGATGCTGCAGAAGATGCGAGACTCAAGCGCAACGGTCATACATTGAAAAATAAAATAGCACAGTGGAAAAAAGTGATTTTCCTATAGGCTTATTTAGGAGAGCTTATTAATTACGAAAACGATTATTTATTTCTGCGAATTATTATTTTGTTACAGTTAGTTTTTCAGTAACTGTTGTTAGTTTTGTTTAGTTTTAGTTTTTCATTAATGTTGAAATTTCTATTTTATTTCAGTTTACGAAAATGTTTTTTGACCAATAGTTTTAGTCTTAGTTTCAGTTTTCGTTTACGAAAATAACCTTGATTAGAACTACAGAAATGCACCCGATCTGGCAATCTTAGTCTGCGTTCACACTGCAGGGCTTAATGCTCAATTCCGATTTTTTGAAAAAAATAGATTTTTTTGCAAGGCCGTTCACATTTCCAATTAAATGCGACCTTTTGTGATCTCCTGTGTGAACGTGAAATGACCCTGAAGTGACCCGCATGCGCAGAAGAGTACTCAACGGTCAACGACCTCACTTGTTGTTTGCGGAAGTAGCTAAACTTCAACTAACTGTGATTCTCATTTCTCACACACACACGAGCGCGCGCAGCGACCGTTACACAAGAGCCAGACAGCAGCCGCTGACCTATCTAATATCAGCACAAATAAGTTAACATAACGTTAGTCATATATAATGATGGTGGCCGTGGGCTTTTATTTATTTTTTTAATTAACGGGCTCGTCGAGGTCGACCCGTTCGGCAGATTTACCTCAGCTCGACGAATATGCAGTCCGTTTTCAAACCGACGACTACTTCAACGCAGAATTATGACGTTTTTAATTTCGTCAAAAGCCTAGGCTACGTTCACACTGCAGGCTGAAACGACCCAGTTCCGATTTTTTTGCCCCTATGCGACCTGTATCTGATCTTTTCATGACCGTCTGAACGACACAGATCCGATCTTTTCAAATGCGACCCAGGCCACTTGGGTATGTGGTCCCAAATCCGATACATATCCGATCTGTTGAAATGCGACTTCAGTTTGAACGGCCAGGTCGCATGTATCCGACCCGCACGGCATTGATACGCGAAAAACGTCATAATTCTGCGTTGAAGTAGTCGTCGGTTTGAAAACGGACTGCATATTCGTCGAGCTGAGGTAAATCTGCCGAACGGGTCGACCTCGACGAGCCCGTTAATTAAAAAAATAAATAAAAGCCCACGGCCACCATCATTATATATGACTAACGTTATGTTAACTTATTTGTGCTGATATTAGATAGGTCAGCGGCTGCTGTCTGGCTCTTGTGTAACGGTCGCTGCGCGCGCTAGTGTGTGTGTGAGAAATGAGAATCACAGTTAGTTGAAGTTTAGCTACTTCCGCAAACAACAAGTGAGGTCGTTGACCGTTGAGTACTCTTCTGCGCATGCGGGTCACTTCTGGGTCATTTCACGTTCACACAGGAGATCACAAAAGGTCGCATTTAATTGGAAATGTGAACGGCCTTGCAAAAAAATCTATTTTTTTCAAAAAATCGGAATTGAGCATTAAGCCCTGCAGTGTGAACGCAGACATAGCGTGGATATAAAGGACGAAAAAGTGCCTTTCACCCTGTCACGACTTGATGAACCACTGAAACGATTTTGGAAACATTATTTGAAGGTAAAAAATCCTACTTAGTTTTGCTTTAAATAAATAATGACACACTGTAATGCCATGTGTTGTTGTTCATCTGAAGTTGTATTTACCTAATTCTAAGACCTGCCAAGGATCGATTTTCTCAGGTGTTCAAATACTTATTTGCAGCTGTATCATACAAATAAATAGTTAAAAAATCATACATTGTGATTTCTGGATTTTTTTTTTTTAGATTATGTCTCTCACAGTGGACATGCACCTACGATGACAATTTCAGACCCCTCCATGATTTCTAAGTGGGAGAACTTGCAAAATAGCAGGGTGTTCAAATACTTAGGCTATTTTCCTCACTGTATATATCATAATTTCTTCATAAAAAGGTTCATACACAGACTTCAGTGCACAGTTAGTAATAGTGCATTTCCTTTTCTTTTATAGTGATCCTGACAAACTTGTTTATTTATTTTGATTAATATTATTTTAAATATATATTTATGTCAAATATGTTTGTGACTTTTTTCAAGAGAATATTAATACCTGCACAATTCCTGTTGAATGACCTCCACACAGGGTTCCAATGTAAGCTAGACCCACAGTTGATCCATCTAAGTCAATTGCACTGGAAGAAGGACAAAAAACAATGTTCAAACTTGTTCAAACCAATCCTGCTGGATTACGTCCAGTTAGTTAATAAAGTGAATATATAATCTGTCTTCTTCCTGGTTCAGCCTAAACCACGTAAAAGAGAACACAATGACGCAGATTGGAGTAGAGAAAGTATTGGAGAAGTTCTGAGCTGAATATTTGTATTTTCACACATGTAGTTATTGGAGCAGACCTGAGGAGTTGGGCATTGTCGTGCTTCTTTCTTTTGACGAGATCACTGTTCCTCCAATTGGAAAAGCTGTCTAGAGTTACTCCAGCAACAGAGGACACTGTTATCTTATCGCTGTCTGTCCACACTTCAAATCCAATCAGAGCAACAAAGGTGTTGATTTCTTTATAGACCTGCACACCCAGAAAAGAGTGACAGAAAGAGAATTATAAGTTATTGTATTTTATGGGGTTCAAAATTCTGATAATTTCTTTCGGATTTAAAACCTTTTTAAATTACAAACTGTATTATAAAAAAAATCAGTGAGAAGTTGTTACATTTGTATTTTGTATGTCCCCCTTTTGGATGAAATTGACTCGTGAGCTTGTGGAAAACCTGATAGTCCATGTTATCCAGCATGATTGTCATCTTGTGTGTTTCAGTGGAAGCAAGGAAGCCACAGACTATATCACAAATTGTATAAGTCTAGAACCTAGAAATATTAAGATTCTGCACTATTTATTACTCATTTTATGCCATAATGTTCCTTTGTTTTAAATCACTTTTAAATTAAGTATTAATTTTCTGATTTTTGGATTCCACTGTATATACGTTTTGTACTTGTGTAACAAAAACTTATTTGGACATAAAAGTTTTTTAACTAAAAAGATCTGTATCTAGTCATGTAATCCTACCAATTATCACACTCAAGAACGTGTCATAACTGTTGCCATGCTGTACTTTTTGAATAGCATGTACTGTACGTCATCAGTGACTCACAATATTGATGAAATTGATGATCTCGAATATCCTCGTTCTCAGCTTCCCAAGATTGCTGTCCATTTTCTTGTACTGAGGGGGGAAATAAATTGAATTATGCATTACGTCACTCATTAGTCACTCTGGTATTAGGAAACTCTCTCTGAAATCTGTTAGCATCAGTGTTTTTAAATTTACTGTGTGAAATTTAGAAACAGTTTGATTCCATGAAAACGTCAATGCTGAACAAACACAAAATCCCACATATGTTCCTCTAACCTTGTGAGTTTTTTTTGTTTAGAATGTCAAATATCAGCTGATAATGACTGAGACCTCCCCCCCACCCCCTCAAAAAAAAAAGAATAATATTTATCTATTAATTATTAAATCTCTGTTATATTGAAACATTAGGTGCATTGACTCTTGCTCTTACTGCTCTGTTGTCTGCCACAAGGAAGAGCTCGACGTATTTTTGTTGCTGGAACAAACTTGGCCCCTGATCAAGAGGAAAGAAATAGGTGGAAAATAGAGAACAGAAAACAGAATAATGAATTCAGAGAAATCATTTTGAGAACAATACAAACTACCTTACTTCAGTGCATATGAATTAGGGTAATTTAGGACATTTCTTGGACTTTCAACTTCTGCAATTTATTGTGATTGTCACCTCAGCTTTGCAGAACAACAATTGAGACTTTAACACATGACAACCCAGATAGAATATGATTAATCCTAGTGAAACTTTAACCTTTAATTGTGATTTGCTGCTTTTTGTAATGCCGAATAGACAGTCTTACTGAGGAACGAGAACGGGATTTCAGAATGCGTGGAGGAGCGCCATCCTCACTCTCATCCCAACTAGTGTTGGTGACTCCACACACCCTCGGCGTGTCTTCAAGTGCCTCTTCATACTTAGAGACAGCATGGTCACCATCACCATCCTCGGACAACGGCTCGATCAGAAACCTCTGCTCCGCTGTTTGGAAATAGCCTCTGTGAAGATAATTCACACAATGGGCACAATGTGATTTGACGGTCTTGAGAGAGCAATTGATTAAGAGGTGACTTAATCAAGAGTGCTTGAGAAACCATATGTAATTAATGTGTTTCATTCATCTAGGAAACACAAGTCACACTGTAACTTCCTTTAATTGCAGAAAGGTAAAAAAAAAACATGTTTGAAGCATCAAACTGCTGTATATGTGTAGCAATAGCAAGTGTAAATTGAAAATATATATCTATTTCTGGCTTAAAATAAAGGCTTTAAAAATTTTAAACAAACTTTTTGAAGATTTCTGTCTACTTTGTAAAGCTTGTAAAGCGTAAAGCTTTAGGTTCTGAATGGCACTATAAATAAAAATTATTGTTATTATTTTTTAAAGCAACTTAAAGTCATGAAACAGAAGGTGCGACAGCCTTTTTCTCCCTATTGTGCGTAGTATACATGACTGAGACGGGAAGAAAAATGTGGAACTTGATTTTGTCCGTCTGAAATTGGATCGTTGTAAGAGGAAGGAGGAAATTGTTTTGATTAAAGATAAGGAGGCACAGATAATTTATAATAAATACTAAAATGTTCCATAAAATACAAGAACTGCCTATTTTGATTTTCATGGTGACTAATGATATAAATTGAAAAGAAATATAGTGTGAAACTGTGTTTCCCTACCGTAGTCCATTACAGATGCTCATGCTAACCAGCGACTCGCTGTCATTTACTATATTCCCATGATAATAGCATAAGTCCTGTGGATGAAAAAGGGATCTCTCACACTGTGGATGCAGAGTACTAATTTATTGCAGATTAATTTAGCAGTGTGTTAATGTCATAATGTTCTATTACTGGATAGACCTATACTGGGAATAACATACCAGATCCTCAGGTGTGGTTGTAACAAGCATCCCGTCTTTAGTGTAGTGGGTCTCGCTGTAGTCTTTAGTCAGCATGCCACTGTTAACCAACAGAAATAGGCCTATTAGATCATTCATAAAAAGCTCACTAACTGACTAATCATAATGTGCAATGTGTGAAATGTAGTTGATATAATAGTGAAATGTAGTAATATGACACGCATATGTCACAAGATATGCAAAATATGCTGAGGAAACAGACTCACTCATTTTTCTGGAGATGCATTTCAATGTCTTTCCCACCTAGTGTCATAGCGTATTTCACTGTATCAGGTCTTGACTGCAGGAAAAGAAACGATTTAGTTTGATTAAAATATTAAAATATATTATATTTAGTAGTGGGTAGATGAGAACTCACCTTTAAATCTCTTTTTTGTAGCTCATGTAATTTGATTGGTCGAACAATCTCATAAACCTTTTTTCCATCAAGTTCAGGGATGTGACCAACTATAGCAGATTGACAAACAGAGGGAATTATAGACACTGAATAGTCACAGATTACCCATAAAGTACAGATAGACAGTAATTATGATTTATTGGAATATGCAGTAGGCTGTATATGTACGCTGTAGGATTTAATGGCAGAACTGTTCCAACTGATCCAAATATTTTAGTGAAAACACAAGTTTAAACTTGAACACAGTCTGTCTCAATCTGAAAGAGATTGCATTAATCAAAAAGGTGTTCTTTTGATATTGAGCCTGAGGTGTTAAACAGCCTTATAATCTAATAATCGAATATACACACTGCTATTGACCCAAAGTGATAGTTAGATTAAATCAAACTAAATTAATTGGTCACACTTTATATTTTAGTTACGTACTGAATAATATTAATTAACTTAATATATTAATAAATGGATTTTGTTGTGGATCTGCTTGTGAACACATCTTTTTAGTATTAATACTATTTTGGTATTAGGTCAATTGTATGTAATTATATTTACATGTAATACATGGACACTGCAATCTGATGTGTTACCAATTATTTCACATTTCTTTGGAAACGTTATCTAAAAATATGCAATATTGTTGAAAATGATACAAAACAATATCTTTCAACATTAACATTGTTTACAATACAATTTTAAGTATAATTTACATTTATTTATCTGAATCTCAGTAGTTTCAATGAATTCTAGGATCTGAATGAATAAAATAAAATGCTCACATACTTTGATTTCACATACTGTAATTTTACATCTGACACTGAACTTTAAAAAAAAAATTTGTAACAAACATGGTTCTCAACATAACATTGCCTTTCTTTGCATGAACTCTTATAGACTGTGTCAGTGCAGCATACTATTACTGCTAAAGTGCATAAATAAGTTAATCAGTCATTGTGGAGCAGAGGCACTGGAGTATCCAGTATCTTACCTGAGGGACTGAGTGAAACACACAGAGTGAAGATCCACAACATCAGGTGTCTTCTGGCCATTGTCAGTGAGCAGAACAACTGAAACAGGATAGGTTGGTTAAACGAAGTTTTATAGTTCACCCGAAGTGTAGTTTATTCCACAGACCACACCTTATGTAGAACTGTCTAATCTCTACCCATGCACTTTCAGGAAATGACACTGGGGTATAAAAGATTTGTGACCTGCTTAAACACGCCCCTGTCAAAAGAATGCAGGAAAAAATACAGGCAGGCTGTGACGTAACGAAACTTGCTTAGTGTTCACAAAGTGCTGTGTATTGCACATAGAGCCGTCACATGTGAGTGTTCAATGCCCTTTTTTGACTGCTCCGAATATTGACGTAATGAAAAGTGACTTCTCTATCTATCTGTCTGTCTCTCTCTCTCTCTCTCTCTCTCTCTCTCTTTATCTGTCTGTCTGTCTGTCTGTCTATCTATCTATCTATCTATCTATCTATCTATCTATCTATCTATCTATCTATCTATCTATCTATCTATCTATCTATCTATCTATCTATCTATCTATCTATCTATCTATCTATTGTTAAATAGAATTGTCAGAGCAAAAATCTTTAAGGAAATGTCTTCACTTTTTTACATTTTACATCCACATTTTTACTCTGCGGCCAAGGGGAAATGTTCTACATTTCCTTAATGTTACAATGATATGTAAATGTAAAATGCAAATAGAATTCAACTTTGTTGTGTAATGTACAATGACCGTTGTAAGACCTTGTCTCTTAACACTGAAACTAACACCACAAGAGGTTCAGTCTAACAGGAAACTGTGCTTACCTCAAAATACACAGAGAATTGCCACACTAATAACAGCAAGGGAATCTAAGCACATTCTCTCATGTAAATATCTGACAATGTAATAAAGATATATTGTATTATTTTGAACCTTCATTTCAATTTATACCCTTTTTTATTTACATAATGTATTCAAGGACATTAAACTGACAAATAATAATTTGAATAGATAAATATACTGCTTCCAGTGTAATGATTATTTCTCAAAATGATTTCTCAGATGACTATAAGCAAAACCACTGCATTTTTAGACACACAAAAAAGCTAGAAACAAACAAAGCCTCAAGGAGTAAAACCTCCATAAACTGTGCCTTACCTTCACTTTGTTGCTCCTCTTTCTGTTTTTTTGCTTGTTTGATTTTGAATTTTGTTCAAGACGGATTCATACTTGCTAATACTGGGTCTGTCTGTGGACGTGGTTTGGTCGTCTAGTGGATTTCGAAACATCGTAATTCCTTCTCTTTTTCAGCCATGGGTTTTTTATAAAGATGTCAGTGCATGAAAATGTTTAATGTGAGCCAAAATAGGAAGTTCCTGCCCTGTAGTCTGTGATTTTGTCTCCCACTGAAATGCATTCTCACTCTTCTTCTAATACACAAGGTCAAGTCAAGGACAATAATGCAGTTATTGTGCTTTCTCCTGATGCATCAAACAAAGCTATTGTTCGCTTGTTTGGAGTGGAGAAAGCATGCAGTGTCCATTATGGCCGCATGTGTTGCAAACTGGTCCTTTTCTCTCTTCCTTTGCCCTCCGCCTGCTCTCTGTCCTTATGTGAACTATTTCTCAATTGTTTGTTGTGTCATGGATCTAAACTTGTGTGAAAGAATAACTTGTAGACTGAGATAAGCTGGATCATTGAAAAATCAGTGTTAATCAAACCTTGTTGCTTCAGGTTATTAAGATATTTATAATTCCCCAAAGGACATGAAAGGCTTTTGTAAACAATATTGACACTGTCAAAATTCATATCCTCCACATGAAAGTGTTACATGACTGGAGTTTCAAACATGTGTAAATACAGATACACTACTGTTCATATTTTTGAAACCAGTAAGATTTTCAATGTTTTTTTAGTCTCTTATGTACAGAGCCTCTAAGGGGACATGGTGAAGGAAAAAAAATATGAGATGGGAAGATACATTATTTGTCAATGATTTTGCGTTTCTCCCCTGAAAAAACGTTGTGTTCGCTCGCAAAACTTTTGTGTTCTTTGCGACCAGAAGCAAAGTTTCTTATTAGGGGAACACAAAAAAACAGAAAAACTTTTTCAATGTGCATACTTATAATTCATTATACACTTATTTGTAAATTATCAAATATAAAATAGTTCCAGAGACACTTGTTTGCTGCACCAATTAGTTATCAATTATGTCTTGGCTAATGTTTGCATTAGAGGTCATGAATGGTCATTTTGATGTGTTAAAATCTATATCTCCTCAGCCATATGCATGGTAGGCTATTGCTTATAGTAGTTTGATATATAAGGAGTTTTTTTTCATAGTTTTTTTTTTTTTACATGAATTAATTTTCATTAGTTACATTTACAAATAAACAACTTAAAATGTATAATGAGCACATTTTCATGATTTCTTAACATTTGCTTCAAGCCATCAATGATGCATTTATAGAGGTCAGTAACTGTATTATCACCCATAATAAGTATTAATTAAGTATTAATAACAATATATTCACTTATTTGACAGAAATAAATCTGAATTACTAAAAAGTCATTGTAACTATAATATAATATCATTATAGCATTTATGAATATTTAAAACAGTTGTGCTGTGTAATATTTTTGTGGATGCTGTCACAGTTATGTTGTTATGGTCATGTTTTCATTGTGTTTAGGTTCTGTCTTCCCCGTGCCTGTCATTTGACCCAGTTTCCCAGTGTATAACTAGTCTTTATGTTCACCTGTTCTGTTAATCATCTTGTTAGTTCTACTGTTTATTGAAGCTCTGCGTTTCCTTAGTTCTAGTTTGTGTTGGTTGTTCCTGATCTCCTGAGGTTTGTGTTTCAGCAGACTCTTTTCAACAAAGACATTCAGATCAGTTCTGTTTTTTTTTGTGAGTGTTGCCCTCATTGAATTAAGAAACAAATTTAGACATATTTGAATAGGACATGATGTAAAAGCATGAGAAGGTTTAAAGCATTGCATTAATTACCACACTGCACTTAAATGGTTTACCGCTCCTCACATGCTTACAAGGCCTCATTATGAAATTCTGTGAATTCCAATAGAATATACATTGCAATATCTTTAGTAATTAGTAATTGTCGGTTGTATTTTTCAGCATTATGCAATAAATATATATATGATAAGTATATATGAATCAAACAACTTTGGTACTTTGGTACACTTGTGCAGGGTCATACTGTGTTCATGAAGGATTTTGAGTTATGCAGCAAAGATCATTTCTAACCCACATACAGATAGCGATCCGTTTCAGAAGGCATGCAAGGACCTGCTTGAGACCTATGACGATCATTTTAAACATTCTTTCCATGAGTAACCTTACAGCAGGTATTTGACCTGCAAATGCATTCACAAATTACAGTTTTTCTCCATTAGTTTGGCTCATTTCTTGAAACAGAAATGACATTCTCAAAACTCTAAGATCATTTGGCAAAACAGTCTTACAGTTCAGCACAACACTATAGCTCACTTGCAAAAGCTTATATCTCTCCCAAAACTGTTCACTCATGCTTCAAAACTAAATTCCTTTCCCATATAAAGAGTCAGTGCCACAAAAATGGCAAAGATCCTTCTCAATTGCTTTGGCTCATTTCTTGAAACAGACCGGACGTTCTCAACACTCTTGGTGCTTTTTGCCAAAATAACATGGATGGTTCGGCACAACACCATGGTTCACCTGCAAAAGCTCATACCTCTCCCAAAACAGTTCACAGTCAAAACTACATTTCCTTCTCATCTAAACAGTCAGTGCCCCCAAAATGCTTCGTCCCTTTGGCATTGTGTAAGCACTGCAAGTCAAAATGTTTAGATGTTTTGTCACTATGGCAGAGGACCATTGAAATATCCCTCATGTCCACCTTTCAGTCTTAGCCCAGTCCTTCATTGACAATGGTTACTGTACTGTTTTTTGTCTAGGTAACAGAATACAATTGTGTATAAAACTGAAAAAAAGAATTATTATTATTATAATTATTATTATACCTTTATTACAGTGTAATAATACATTGTGTAATTATACATTTATTACAGTGTAATAATACATTGTGTTATTATACCTTTATTACAGTGTAATAATACATTGTGTTATTATACCTTTATTACAGTGTAATAATACATTGTGTTATTATACCTTTATTACAGTATAATAATACATTGAGTTATTATACCTTTATTACAGTGTAATAATACATTGTGTTATTATACCTTTATTACAGTGTAATAATAGGGGAGAGGCGGGACGATTGAAACGCGGGACGGATGAAACACTGAGATTTCCTTGAAAACCACTCATGTCATGTACGTCAAATTTCGTCAGCACGTACAGCACGCAATGCCTAACATACCCGCGAAAAGATTTCTTCTTTACGTCGTGCCGTTTTGGAGTTAAAGCCGCAAAGCTGTTTTTGAATGCGGTGAGTGAATTCTTTCATGCGGTACTTTTTTTTGACTGACAAGTTGGATTTATTGTTTCATGTGCCATTGTAATGATAATAGGGCAGGTGTATTAGTACTGCAACACACCCTTAAGTGGGCAATATCAGAGTTTTTTAGTTTAAGAGCAAAAGAGGTTTAAATGACAGGATGCGCTGTCGGGACGGTTGAAACAGTGTTTCAACCGTCCCGACCGCGCGTCCTGCCCGTTAAACCTGGTCATAGCCTATACTGTTCATAGATTCATATACTGTTTCTAGACTTGTGTTTCTTTTAATGCAAATTAATTTTCAATTACGCAACACATGCTATCTCTGTAATAATCATCAATTGTCCAATCTTCAATATTAAATAAATTTCATTTATCGTCTTCTGGTTGACCTCGTTTTCTTCATAATAACAGGCTATTCAACTAGCAAACACTCAATATGACTCAAGGAAGAAATGTAAGAAAATTAATTGTAAACTGATTTGTCTGTCTTCGTCAAAATAGCCTGTTAGAAAGATTACAAAATGCGCATAGGCTTATCGCCTATTGTTTATTGGGCGACAGAACAAAAATGGTTAATATGAACCTTTAAATGAAAATAAATTACAAAATATGTTTGTAACAATATGTACGTAAGTTACTTGTCAGGTGTTGTTCACAAAAATAAGTATTAGATGAATAGTTGCCATTTAAACTGTTATGTTTCATCCGTCCCACCCCTGTGTTTCAACCGTCCCGCACAGGCGGTACGATTGAAACAAAGCACAACTCCCGTTCAAAGTCATATTTTACTTAAATCATTCTATATTTGTACCGAATAACACATGATACTAAGAGAACACATATGTGAGTTGTTAATCACAAAAAAATAAAAAATCTATCTGTAACCTTATCTTAGAAAACGACATTTATCTGAAAAGTGTTTCAACTGTCCCGGCTCTCCCCTACATTGTGTAATTATACATTTAGTACAGTATAATAATACATTGAGTTATTATACCTTTATTACAGTGTAATAATACATTGTATTATTATACCTTTATTACAGTGTAATAATACATTGTGTTATTATACCTTTATTACAGTGTAATAATAAATGTGTATTTATACCTTTATTACAGTGTAATAATACATTGAGTTATTATACCTTTATTACAGTGTAATAATACATTTTGTTATTATACCTTTATTACAGTGTAATAATACATTGTGTTATTATACCTTTATTACAGTGTAATAATACATTGTGTTATTATACCTTTATTACAGTGTAATAATACATTGAGTTATTATACCTTTATTACAGTGTAATAATACATTGTGTTATTATACCTTTATTACAGTGTAATAATACATTGTGTTATTATAGCTTTATTACAGTGTAATAATACATTGTGTAATTATACCTTTATTACAGTATAATAATACATTGTGTTATTATAGCTTTTTACAATGTAATACATTGTGTTATTATAGCTTTATTACAGTATAATAATACATTGTGTTATTATAGCTTTTTACAATGTAATACATTGTGAAATTATACCTTCATAAAAGTGCAATAATAAATTGTGAAATTATACCTTTATTACAATGTAATAATAAATGTGTTATTATACCTTTATTACAGTATAATAATACATTGTGTTATTATACCTTTATTACAGTGTAATAATACATTGAGTTATTATACCTTTATTACAGTGTAATAATACATTGTGTAATTATACCTTTATTACAGTGTAATAATACATTGTGTAATTATACATTTATTACAGTATAATAATACATTGTGTTATTATAGCTTTATTACAGTATAATAATACATTGTGTTATTATAGCTTTTTACAATGTAATACATTGTGAAATTATACCTTCATAAAAGTGCAATAATAAATTGTGAAATTATACCTTTATTACAATGTAATAATAAATGTGTTATTATACCTTTATTACAGTATAATAATACATTGAGTTATTATACCTTTATTACAGTGTAATAATAAATGTGTATTTATACATTTATTACAGTATAATAATTCATTGAGTTATTATACCTTTATTACAGTGTAATAATACATTGTGTAATTATACCTTTATGACAGTGTAATAATACATGGTGTTATTATACATTTATTACAGTGTAATAATACATTGTGTTATTATACATTTATTACAGTGTAATAATATGTGTATTTATACCTTTATTACAGTATAATAATACATTGAGTTATTATACATTTATTACAGTATAATAATATGTTGTGTTATTATACCTTTATTACAGTGTAATAATAAATGTGTATTTATACATTTATTACAGTATAATAATACATTGAGTTATTATACCTTTATTACAGTGTAATAATACATTGTGTAATTATACCTTTATGACAGTGTAATAATACATGGTGTTATTATACATTTATTACAGTGTAATAATACATTGTGTTATTATACATTTATTACAGTATAATAATATGTTGTGTTATTATACTTTTATTACAGTGTAATAATAAATGTGTATTTATACATTTATTACAGTATAATAATACATTGAGTTATTATACCTTTATTACAGTGTAATAATACATTGTGTTATTATACATTTATTACAGTGTAATAATACATTGTGTTATTATACATTTATTACAGTATAATAATATGTTGTGTTATTATACTTTTATTACAGTGTAATAATAAATGTGTATTTATACATTTATTACAGTATAATAATACATTGAGTTATTATACCTTTATTACAGTATAATAATACATTGAGTTATTATACCTTTATTACAGTGTAATAATAAATGTGTATTTATACATTTATTACAGTATAATAATTCATTGAGTTATTATACCTTTATTACAGTGTAATAATACATTGTGTTATTATACCTTTATTACAGTGTAATAATACATTGTGTTATTATACCTTTATTACAGTGTAATAATATGTGTATTTATACCTTTATTACAGTATAATAATACATTGAGTTATTATACATTTATTACAGTATAATAATATGTTGTGTTATTATACCTTTATTACAGTGTAATAATAAATGTGTATTTATACATTTATTACAGTATAATAATACATTGAGTTATTATACCTTTATTACAGTGTAATAATACATTGTGTAATTATACCTTTATGACAGTGTAATAATACATTGTGTTATTATACCTTTATTACAGTGTAATAATACATTGTGTAATTATACCTTTATTACAGTATAATAATACATTGAGTTATTATACCTTTATTACAGTGTAATAATACATTGTGTTATTATACATTTATTACAGTATAATAATATGTTGTGTTAGTATACCTTTATTACAGTGTAATAATAAATGTGTATTTATACATTTATTACAGTATAATAATACATTGAGTTATTATACCTTTATTACAGTGTAATAATACATTGTGTAATTATACCTTTATGACAGTGTAATAATACATGGTGTTATTATACATTTATTACAGTGTAATAATACATTGTGTTATTATACCTTTATGACAGTGTAATAATACATTGTGTTATTATACATTTATTACAGTGTAATAATACATTGTGTTATTATACATTTATTACAGTATAATAATATGTTGTGTTATTATACCTTTATTACAGTGTAATAATAAATGTGTATTTATACATTTATTACAGTATAATAATACATTGAGTTATTATACCTTTATTACAGTATAATAATACATTGAGTTATTATACCTTTATTACAGTGTAATAATACATTGTGTAATTATACCTTTATTACAGTGTAATAATACATTGTGTTATTATACATTTATTACAGTATAATAATATGTTGTGTTATTATACCTTTATTACAGTGTAATAATAAATGTGTAATTATACGTTTATTACAGTGTAATAATACATTGTGTTATTATACATTTATTACAGTGTAATAATACATTGTGTAATTATACCTTTATTACAATGTAATAATACATTGAGTTATTATACCTTTATTACAGTATAATAATACATTGTGTAATTATACATTTATTACAGTGTAATAATACATTGTGTTATTATAGCTTTATTACAGTGTAATAATACATTGTGTTATTATAGCTTTTTACAATGTAATACATTGTGAAATTATACCTTTATAACAGTGCAATAATAAATTGTGAAATTATACCTTTATTACAATGTAATAATATATGTGTAATTATACCTTTATTAGTGTAATAATACATTGTGTTATTATACCTTTATTACAATGCGTCATATCATTACGCCTATACTGGACTCATGGTACGGCAGCAAAGTGGAGTATCCCTTTAACGCAAGTTTACAACCGGCAAGTCGGTCGGACTAAAAGGAGAAAAAATCAAATAATTGGGTCGGTCCTAAATTGACAGGGTCGGTCGGGTTACGACAAACAAGAATATTTTTAAGGATGGCCTAATCTGACAATAAATGTGGCACACCCAGATTTTCAGATGCACACCCAGAGTCTCTTTTCTGGCTACGCTACTGATATGAATTAACAATTCATGGTGCAAACGGAAATATTCTGCTGTGGCACAGCTTTAAAAAAGACAGTAAACAGTCACATTTCAGTTGAGTCACTTCGGACACGCTTGGTCTATCTAGTTCTTGGAAACACGTCGTTCTTAAAGCTACAGTGTATTGTACCGTTTTTTTGTTTTTTTTTAAGGGCTTGCATCTTTATAGGCTGAAATTCAACATGGTGGTATATTTAAGCTGTGTATATGTAAAAAAAAAAAACTATTATTGAAACACTGCTTGTTCTAAGGCTATCTAGTGGCTATTAAAAACTGCTTGCTTTAAAAGATGTTAGTTGCTATTGAAAACATGGTTATTTTATTTTTAAGGTTATTTGGAACATGGCTGTGTTTTAGGCTTATACCTGGTGTCATTGTCACATGCTGTGCTAAATTTTTCAGGCATCAGTAATATGCTGTCATTTCAGCAACATTGCTATCAGTACTGTATGGTGGTTGCTAGAGCAATGTTATCGAATATGTGTTTGTTACTTCGGCTTGTGCATACTGTCCTCAGCAACATGCTATAGTAATCAAGCGTTGTTTATGCTATCTGGTTGCATTGGAAAAATGCCTGTGCTTTATTCTATCTGATTATTGCAACATAATGTGTTAAAGTTACCACATGCTTGTGGCTAAAGCTATCTAGATATCGGTAACATACTTGTGCAAAATACACAGTACATTCACCGCAGAGGTCTGGTATTCAACACTAACAACATTGTAGCTTGATGGTCCTGTGAAGGAGTGTGGAATCATGGGAGTTGTCATCTTCACCTCCACAGCCGAAGGAATCTTTAGGACGGGAGCAGTAATCATGTTCATTAATGAGGAAGCACACTGTATGTCATTGCTTAGCTGTGCAGTGCACACTGCATCTGACTCAGAGCTAGAGGGTGTATGCTTCTCCGACCGGACTACACTAGTTTTAATACTAGTCCTATAGTTATACAAACATGCTAGTTGTATTAGTTTTCTTGTCGCTTGTCAGAGCTATTGCTGTAGGGTGTATGCTTCCCCTGCCAAACTACACTAGTTTAGCAATAGTTCTGTGATTATACAACATGCTTGTTGTATCAGATTTTGCTGCCGCTAGGGGTTTAAGCTTCCCCCAATAGATCCCATACAATGGCTAAAGCAACACGCTTGTTTTCCTTGCTTGCTCCAGCTTGGTGTGATGCTTCAATTAGATTGGATAGTGCTCAACATATGATGCTAACATCAGGATGTAACCATTCTATGAGCCTCAGTCGTGGTGGGGGTAGTGTGTAAAAAAAAATCTAATAACAAATGTGTGTATATATAATTTTTTTTATAATTTTTCTCTTTCTACAGAAGTAAACTACAACCAAGTATAACAAGGTATGAAGTCATTGACAGGTGACGGTGTATGCAGTACACGTCAACAAATAACTTGTCTAGTGATTGGAATTTATTTTATTTTATAAACCATCCAGCTAATTCTAATTCAGTGTTGCTAATTCTGTGTGAACCAGAAGTTTCCACCAGGATTACTTCAGTATTGTGTACTTATTTCCAATGAAAAAGATAATTGAAAATTAAATCTCCATCTCTCATCTCTAGCTCACAGGCGTCACTCAAAGAAACTGGAACTGGACTGCGGATATACAACAAGCAAGCAGCTGATTCATTTTGATATCTAATTTTCACTTCTTCATTTCAGTTGGTATGTCATTCATTGCAATAAGCATGTTTACTGCTGAACATTTCGGGTATTGACAACATGCTTGTTGCTATGGCTTATGTGGGTATTGGCAACATACTCGTTTAGGCCATCTAGGTAAGGGCAACATACTTGTTGCTTAAGGCTTTCTGGTATTGTTGGTAGCATGCTGTTGCTCAAGCTTTTCAGGTATTTGCAACATGCTTGTTGCCTTGGCTCACTCAGGTAACTACAAAAGCATCCAGATTGTGCTATCAGTTGGTTTTGGGGGGTTATTGCTGCTCTCCCTGCTCTTATCCATGCTAGGCTGCATGGATGCACAGGGAGTTCTCGCCCAGAACAGAACCATACCGCCAATCCAAACTGTATGCTAATTGTCAATCATATTTGACGGTAGTGGTCCTGACAGAATTCTAGTAATATGCATGCTAATTAGCCATTAGTTAATAGTGAGTATTGGACCCTAAACTAAAATGTTACCATTTTTATCCACCTGTAGCCAGTGGCGTCAGGTACTGAGGGAACTGTATGAAACTATTATATAACGTTCGACTACGCCACCCGGTATATACCGGGAACTATCAGCCCCAAATCAGGGAGCGCACAGGTTCGTTACCAAAAGAAATGGGTAAGCAGAGAGATAGGCCAGGGAATATCAATGATGAGGCAGTTTTATTCAAATACAAAATTTAAAACTATCAATACATTAATCTATCAAGGGCTCAATATTCACATGTCAAAAAGAAAAGGAAAACAAACACCACTTTACAAAACTTCAAAATAAAGAAATAAATACAAAAATACAAATACACAAGAAAGCTTAATTAGGAGGGAGATGGCCTGCTGTGACCCTCAATTCACACAACACACTTAATATCCACACACACCCGCTCTGGTGAAGTCAGGTCACTCAAACACAGCACTCAATGTAAACCCCGTTAAACAGCAGCTATAAACCCCTCCTCAATACACTTTCTTCGTCACGTTGTTTACGAGAAAAAAGAAAGGACACCGTCAGTTCACAAACATTAAATAAATAAAAATACACAAACCAAACATAAACTAATTAAACTTAAACAAAGAAAAATAAATTACATACAAAATACGCAAAAATGAGCACAAGACAAAAATAAAGAAATCTAAATTAAAATTCGAAACAAACCAAAAGACACATCAAAATAAAACAAACATGCCACGATCGGCCGCACACACACTCAAAGAGCAGAACAAGTCAGCGAGGAAACAGCCGCGCTTCCACGTTAATTCGCACACTGCGGCGAGGAATCGTCCCAGCTCGCTGTTATGCAAGTTCAAGTTCGCTCCAACGAAAAGACGACAAAACTAAGCCCAGGCAAGACAGCAGTGCGTTACGTCAACAGACGCGCATCTCTTCCCGCAATATAGAGGTGAAACCCTTGCTCTCGTCACTCAAATCTGTCGAACATGAAACAGAAAAAATTACTAATAAAACAATAAAAGGGACAAACCACGCGAATGGCTCTCATACATACCGGAAACGTTCTCAGCGCAGCACTATGCGTGTTCGCTGGCCTCAACATACCGCCGGTTGCTCGTCAATGAACTACACAGACTCAAAATAGTAAATACACATTCCATTGATGAAAATCCTCAAAACAGACGTAGGTTACCAACCTCAAAGCCCGGGGCAGACTGTGCACGGCCGCACAGAGCCGAGACAGCACTTCATACTCTCCATTCATAAATGGCGGCCTCCGTAAAGGGGCGGTACGGGTGTCGACGACGTATCCCAAGTGACAAACAACCTCCCCATTTTATACCATGACACCAGACTGTTGATAGGTTCAATGGTTTCACATGACACTGGCCAATAATCAACACAGATACACTTCACCCTGCTACATTCCACCCCCACATTATGAATCGTCGCCCCGACGATTAGTCCCCAGCCCCAAGAGACTCACCTCTGCCGTGGGTCCCAGCAAACACTAAGGGGGAACCTTATTATGAGTCTTCTTGCCATGACGGCTATACAACGAAAAACACAAATGAGATACTTGTTACAAGTACTCTGCCATGACGGCCACACGACGAGGAACAAGTGATACACAAGTTCTCAGCTACGACAGCTACACAAGAAACACGAATGAGATACTTGTTACAAGTACTCTGCCATGGCGGCTATACGACGAGGAACAAGTGATACACAAGTTCTCAGCTATGACAGCTACACAACGGGAAACACGAGACACTGGTTACAGTGCTCTGCCATGACGGCTATACGACGAGGAACAAGTGATACACAAGTTCTCAGCTATGACAGCTACACAACGGGAAACACGAGACACTGGTTAGTGCTCTGCCATGACGGCCACACAACGGGAAACACGAGACACTGGTTAGTGCTCTGCCATGACGGCCACACAACGGGAAACACGAGACACTGGTTACAGTGCTCTGCCATGACGGCTATACGATGAGGAACAAGTGATACACAAGTTCTCAGCTATGACAGCTACACAACGGGAAACACGAGACACTGGTTACAGTGCTCTGCCATGACGGCTATACGACGAGGAACAAGTGATACACAAGTTCTCAGCTATGACAGCTACACAACGGGAAACACGAGACACTGGTTAGTGCTCTGCCATGACGGCCACACAACGGGAAACACGAGACACTGGTTACAGTGCTCTGCCATGACGGCTATACGATGAGGAACAAGTGATACACAAGTTCTCAGCTATGACAGCTACACAACGAGAAACACGAGACACTGGTTACAGTGCTCTGCCATGACGGCCACACAACGGGAAACACGAGACACTGATTACAGTGCTCTGCCATGACGGCTACATATGACTGAGAACAGCCAAATAATTCCCGCAATGCAAATATAACTAGTGCAATCCCCCCGTTCAACACTAGGGCGAAGCCTAATCTCTTCCCATGCTTCCATTGCTACACACTTACCACATGCAGAGGGAGTCACCAACAGAGGGGACTTACAAACACACTGCTGCCTTGCCTTTAGAAAAAAAAGAAAAGAGAAAACAAGGAAAAAAAAGAGAAAAAAAGAAAAACAAAAAGAAATTAAACTTCAAACATACAATGTACCAACAGTAAAAAAATATATAAAATATTGCCTCAAGTAGCCTACTCCCAGACCCACTTCTCAAAATAAGCTCACCCAAAATATGGAAACCCTGCCGACACTACGCCAAATGTAGCCAGTGGCGTCAGGTACTGAGGGAACTGTATGAAACTATTATATAACGTTCGACTACGCCACCCGGTATATACCGGGAACTATCAGCCCCAAATCAGGGAGCGCACAGGTTCGTTACCAAAAGAAATGGGTAAGCAGAGAGATAGGCCAGGGAATATCAATGATGAGGCAGTTTTATTCAAATACAAAATTTAAAACTATCAATACATTAATCTATCAAGGGCTCAATATTCACATGTCAAAAAGAAAAGGAAAACAAACACCACTTTACAAAACTTCAAAATAAAGAAATAAATACAAAAATACAAATACACAAGAAAGCTTAATTAGGAGGGAGATGGCCTGCTGTGACCCTCAATTCACACAACACACTTAATATCCACACACACCCGCTCTGGTGAAGTCAGGTCACTCAAACACAGCACTCAATGTAAACCCCGTTAAACAGCAGCTATAAACCCCTCCTCAATACACTTTCTTCGTCACGTTGTTTACGAGAAAAAAAGAAAGGACACCGTCAGTTCACAAACATTAAATAAATAAAAATACACAAACCAAACATAAACTAATTAAACTTAAACAAAGAAAAATAAATTACATACAAAATACGCAAAAATGAGCACAAGACAAAAATAAAGAAATCTAAATTAAAATTCGAAACAAACCAAAAGACACATCAAAATAAAACAAACATGCCACGATCGGCCGCACACACACTCAAAGAGCAGAACAAGTCAGCGAGGAAACAGCCGCGCTTCCACGTTAATTCGCACACTGCGGCGAGGAATCGTCCCAGCTCGCTGTTATGCAAGTTCAAGTTCGCTCCAACGAAAAGACGACAAAACTAAGCCCAGGCAAGACAGCAGTGCGTTACGTCAACAGACGCGCATCTCTTCCCGCAATATAGAGGTGAAACCCTTGCTCTCGTCACTCAAATCTGTCGAACATGAAACAGAAAAAATTACTAATAAAACAATAAAAGGGACAAACCACGCGAATGGCTCTCATACATACCGGAAACGTTCTCAGCGCAGCACTATGCGTGTTCGCTGGCCTCAACATACCGCCGGTTGCTCGTCAATGAACTACACAGACTCAAAATAGTAAATACACATTCCATTGATGAAAATCCTCAAAACAGACGTAGGTTACCAACCTCAAAGCCCGGGGCAGACTGTGCACGGCCGCACAGAGCCGAGACAGCACTTCATACTCTCCATTCATAAATGGCGGCCTCCGTAAAGGGGCGGTACGGGTGTCGACGACGTATCCCAAGTGACAAACAACCTCCCCATTTTATACCATGACACCAGACTGTTGATAGGTTCAATGGTTTCACATGACACTGGCCAATAATCAACACAGATACACTTCACCCTGCTACACACCTGATATTTGCTCTTCTCCACTGTATGAAAGAGTCTAAAAAACTAAATTTGTGCAAACTCATTTTTTTTCCCATGTCCACTACAATGGACACCAGGACTGAAGCAACAGAAAAATTCTTCATATATAAAAGAAATATGACCTATAGTTTAAACACAGTATGTGAACTAGCATTGAAGAGTTTGAAAAGAACACATACCGTAATAATGAGCAATGCAATAAGAATGTAGAAAAAATGTAAGATGATAGAATAAGTCTCAAAACACTTATTTGATTTTTTTTTTTTTTTTGTCAGTTATACATTGGTAAATATATGTGTGTATAATATATGTCTGGGGTGTTTGTGTGTACTAGCTGATTTTGATAAATATATGATTGTGTGCATATAGCATCAAGGCATCAGTGTGTGTATTTGTGTGGTGTGTGTGTGTGTGTGTTGCTGTGTATGCACTCATTTCACATTCGCTGTTGCTGTTTTTCACTAAAACTAATGAAAAACTTCACTAAAATTCACTAAAACTAATTATAAAAACATAAAATCTTATTGTGGCTATCAAAACCATGTGGTGTCGATTCCAATGGCCGCATGGCTTTTGTCTCTTTGTGTGAACATTTTTAGAGTGATATCTTGTGAGTGTAGCCTAAGTATAATTGTTGACCACTTGGTGGCAATGTCCCCAAACTGCTCAATGCCAAGAAATAAACATTAGCCTATTGCCCTCACTAAAATGTCTGTCTTCCCAAAGTTAGACAGATTTTCCAGAAAATGCTGCTTTATGCCACACCACGACGAATATGTTGAAACTACAGAAAGGTGTTATGGTTTGTCTTTGTTTGTTCACTTTAAGCCTAGAACACACACCAAGCCGACGGTCGGCCGTGGTGCAGTTTTTGTGCGTCGGCCGACTAAGTTTTCTCAGTGTAAGACAACTGTGTAATCCGCACGGTTCCGCACAGTCGGCTGAAATTGGTCCTCATAGGCTTTTTTTCGGCTGATTCGACATGTTGAGTCGGCGTCGGGCCGTCGGTGAGAAAGAGAACTCTTGGCTGAACCTTAGTGAAGGAGTCACTGCACGAGAATAATAGCAAAACAGTGAGCAAAGAATTCAAAACGGTACAGATAGAAGGCTGTTATACGTCATCTTACCTGAGTGTTCCTTGCCGAATTTTTCAATATTAACATGAGCGGAGTGGAATAAAGAAAGTGTTTTGAATCTGCTTAGGCCTAGCATTATGTCTATTTCTAGGTTGGTTTTCAGTCTGTTAATTGGTTCAGTTCTCTCCCTGTATGTTTAACAAACTGAATATAATTTAATCGTAAAACTTACAGACAATGCTTTCTACAGAGGAATTATGACCAATAGCAAATATAAAACATTAATAAATGATCCAGAACAAACATAAACAGTCTTTTTTTTTTCTTTTTTTTTTTGATTTCTTGTGAATAAAATAAATCAGATTTCTCATCACAAAGTTAAACCACAGATGCTACATCTCATTCAATCACTAGCCTAGCCTACTTTTATCTGAGTGTTGTTTACATAACTTTTTTTCTTTCTGGGCACATATGAATAATGTGCTCTGTTGCTAAACTCTAAAAACAGAAACAGTTAAGGCCACAAGAGGGCTTTCCATGACCACTATTTGCACATTGTCTTGCAGATTCCCTTTTCACATTGTGAAATAACTCTTCATTGTTAGTAACAATTAATACAGTGTGTGTGTGTGTGTGCGGTGTGTGTTATTGCATAATGGTGTTACAGCTCGAATAGGTTGACAACAGTGAGCATTCTGAGCAATAAGTTCTGCTACATTTTCTGAGGACACCTCAGTGTTTACAGTAAAATAGTATATACTGTATGAAGAGTTCAGATGCAAAAGCCTCTAAGTTCCATCTGAAATTTTCTTCTAGAATGATCATTTTTATCAAGCTCGCATATTTAAGTTCAGCAATTTTGCTTAAATGGCAATGAAAATAACCTATTAATTGTCATTTAAGTGAAATTACTGAACTTAAATATACAAGCTTGATAAAAATCATTCTAGAAGAAAATTTCAGATGGCACTTAGAGGCTTTTGCATCTGAATATATATGTATATAGTCTATATCTCTATATATGTATATGACAATGTGACAATGACAATGTTTTAAGCTTTCATCTTTTAAATCTTTCCTTTTTGCAAAAGAAAAGTGGATGCATAAGTTTGTTTAATTTCTTAGTCTGTTTTTGTTTTATGCATTTCCCTCCAGTCAATGATGAAAGGAAACTTCTATAGAAAGAGGGAAAGAGAAGAGCAGACATTGCATGTGATTTGTTTAGTCTTCTCTCTTTTAAGTTTTATAGAGATGAAGTGATGGAGATCTCATCTCTCAGATGTCAGGATGATGTAATTGCTTTTAAACTTATTAATATGATGTCTGCGGCTTGTTTTATTCATAATACAGTCCAAACGTCTCATTCACTGTCTATGTGTGTATCTGTTAAAAGTGACTTATTGTTTAGCCGACTTGATCTGTTTTATATGATATGGCTTACCATGTATCTCTATTTTATTGCATAGCTTATACTGTATAGCCTATATGGAGTGCATTCCAGTGTGTATTCCGTCTGTGAGGACAATGAGTTGGCATTCAAATGTTTGCACACTGCAGATGTAAGAACGTTTGCATTCATACAACAGTGATTGTGCTGGGGATAAATGATCAGCTCCAGCCACAACAAATGGCATGATTGGCACATGTGACTCTTTTAGGTTGTGGATCTGTGTTTAATTTGCAGCCTCTAACTGCATCACCACTTTAAATGGATGAACATTTGCTGTGTGTATTTCTGCTGATATTACCTCAATGATCTGCTTCCCCCATTGTCAGTGCTTCTGATGAGTATCCAAGGCTTTTCTGGTGAGTTAAATCTTCCGCAAGACTGATTCCTTAGTGACTGGTTCAAAGCTGCTGACATACCAGGCTTTTGTTTTCCACTCACTGCACAGTGCCTGCTCCAGGCACCCATATTAAACCCAATTAAACCACAATTTCTCAAGCTAATTTGAGCAGGGCACTCAGCAGAAAGCTGTAATAGGACAGTGGAGGCATATTTTTTTTTTTTTTTTTTTTTTTTTTTTGCTTTTGATGTTCTTGCATGTGGCTGTACGTCTTCTTTACGATTTCTGCTGATGTAGATGTTATTGAAGTTCCAGTTTCAGCATCCTGTATGACTCAAGTGCTATTTTCCCTTTACTTAGATTCTACAATCTGGAGAAGAGGTTCTTGACCTCCGATTAAACGGATTTCTGTGCATATCTTCTACCTCTGGATATGAAACATGAGCATACACTGTAAAAAATTTGCTGTAGTTTTGCAGCTGTTTGCCAGTAACTTACTGTAGATTTAAATCGATGTTATTTACTGGCAACAGTTTGCTCAAAGTTAAATGAACATTAAACATTAACAAGTCTTTGTCTTTACAGAATAAAACTATAAAATAACAACATAATGCAAAGCATTCTGGGAACCAGAAATCTTCATCAACCTTTTTCTGTTTTTTTTCCTTCAGATTTTGGTTCCCAGAATGCTTTGCATGAGGCTGTTATTTTAGTTTTATTCTGTAAAGATAAAGACTTGTTAATGTTTAATGTTCATTTAACTTTGAACAAACTGTTGCCAGTAAATAACAGCAATTTAAATCTACAGTAAGTTACTGGCAAGTAGCTGCCAATAATACTGTAATTTCTACAGATTTTTTTAACAGTGTACCTTATACACCAACTCTGTACCACAGTAATAAAATGGGCCTTCTTACAGTATAAGAAAATATATAAGAAATATATAAAATAATAAACCAGGTTTTATATTTATTTTTCAGATTTTAGGAAAATCTGATCCTTTAAGAAAAAAGAAAAAAACTAATAGCCTTCATACTTCAGTGGCTCAAGGCTAATTTCCCAAAGCTTGTCATTCTGTCTCACTCTCTGTCTGTGTCTCTCCCATGACCTGTCCATGACAGGCAAGATCTCTTTGGTGGACAGCCAAAAGAGAAAGAGAAAGAAGAGCCTGGAGTATGCCGACATGTTATTGTTCATCCTGGCCAGGGAACAAGGTTGAGGAAGGCTGCAATTCCCTGCCTGCCAAAAGGCTTTGACCAACAACCCACACCCTGTCAGCCGTTTCCTGTTACTTAATAATAAAAACTGGCCCAATTGCCAAAACACTAGTTTGGACAAACAGACAATAGGGCCTCTGTCATATGGTTGTTCATCACCTAAACACCTTTGTTTGACACTCCCACTAATATTACAGACCTGTACCAGGTCAAATACTGGCAGAGGTTATTTATGACCAGTTGCACAGGAAAAAAACATATAAGCAACATATGAATTAAACCCTCTATACACAAAGGACTGCATACTTTTCCTCTTACTTATTTTTCACATTCTAAAGTTCCAATCACAAAAGTGACGAAAACAGATGAAATTGATGCCAAAATAGGAAAAAAGTTTAATGCTTTATATTTCAGTATAATTTGAGGTATTTTAATGGTTTGAATTATTTTATTTGTATTCCAAGCTTTAATATATTCTAGTTTTAGTTATAGTTAAGGAATCCACTGAGGAACCAAGAGAACAACAGTTTAGAGTTCCTTCTAAATTAAGCAAGATCTCACACTTGTGTCCATACAATCTCAGGAAGCACCGCATTAGCTCAGTGTGTCTGCCACTTCTCGTAAAGCAAACAAAAATGAATACAGTAAACTATACCACAATGTTTAAAAAGAAATTCTCTGCCCATGTAAATGCTTTCCTGTTTGGACAACAGTATGAGGAGAGCAACTGCAGGGCCCTCAGCGATAGGCTCGTGCTAATCTCACATTGGCAACAGGAGTCCAGGTTTACTCATGGCTAATGAGGATCATTTGGAGAATGTTTGTCAGTGTGACCGCACTATGACGCAGTTTGCTCTCAAAACACTCTGCGTTTGTGACTGTGACAATCTGTAACATCTGTGTGAGTTTCCCGTTTGTAATGTAAGAGCACAAATTCATAATGATTTTTTTTTTAAGAGTGGGCCAAACTATTTTCAAAGTCAACACATGCTTTATCTAAGTTGTATTTGGGCATGCTTCCGTTCTCCCACGTTTATACTGTCATGGGGACAGTGGCTCACAGAGACCAGATACCATGACGACGCTCTTCAGTAACCATATACAGTGTAAACACTGCTGGTAGTGTTTACAACACAATGAGTCTCCAAAGCAGTGATAAGAAACAGTGGCAGTTATGATGTACCACAGATTTATTTTTTTTATTTTTATAAATTCACTTTATAATACTTCCACAATTTATATATAGATTTTTTTTAAAAGTGCATAATTGAAAATTTTTTTTTTTTTTATGTTATGATACACACCGTTCAAAAGTTAGTAGGCTACACTTTTCTTTTTTTAAAGAAATTAATACTTTTTTTATTCAGCACAGATGTTTTAAATTGATCAAAAGTCACAGTAAAGACATTTTATAATGTTACAAATGATTTATATTTCAATAAATGCTGTTCTTTTGAACTTTCTATTCACCAAAGAATCCAGAAAAACAATGTAACTGAGTTTCCACAAAAATATTAAGCAGCACAACTGTTTTCAACATTGATAATAATAATAAGAAGAATAAATGTTTCCTTGAGAACAAAATTAGCATATTAGAATGATTTCTGATGGATCATGTGACCTACCTCTTACTGTGACATAGGCAAAATACATTCTTTTTTCAGGGTTCAGGGTTTTTTTTTTTTAGACACATAAGGGTATGATACTGATATGATTACCCATTGACTTGACTACGTTATCAACCAGCTAATAATGTGTTACACACATTACTAATTGTGTAATGTTACACAAACCATGTTTCCGTTCATCATCTCAGAGTCAGACAGCTGCCTTCTAAAAATCAGCATCCTTAGAAACACTTGGAACATCATAGAATGTCAGTGGAGAAAGGTATAGTTCATCATGACATCGTAATATACATAATTCACTCGCTATATTGCTAAATCTACACGATTTTTCATACCAACAGAAAAATATACCGGGATAACCTGGCTTCTCTTGAGACTTATCATTCAGTTAATGATATGCTAAAGACCGCCAGCACGGTGATGTGATTGGTTACATGTTTGTGACGTACAGAACAGGGGTGGTTTCAAACTGTTTTTGAGACTGTTTTTGGTAAACTGAAAATACTCAGCAATGGTGTTGACTGATGAATTTGTGCATGGTTTGTCTTAAAGCATATTTAAAACTCCACATATAAAAAAACCCCCTTGATTTTCACCGCAGGGTTGACAGTATTAACTATGACTCAACGACAAATGCTATAAGACTCTATTCTCCGCTCCTCATGAATCATTAGCCTTCATGTATAGCATTTTTCGAGTAAAGAAAAAGCTGTGCTTCTTCAAAGAAGTTCTTTATTTACCCTTGCAAACAAGCAGAGACGGTCCAATCTGAGTTCAGCACTTCATTCACGACAGAGGCGGGGTGGAGTTATGAGGTTTGACCGACAGTTTGAGGTTAAGTCGCAAGTTCTTTTAAATACTTTTTATTGGTTAAATATTTGCAAAACCCACAGACGTAAGGGTGACCAATAGTAATGATTTATGATAAAAATGATGAAATATGGAGATACAAGCTTCTGCCCGACAGCAACAATATTATAATTCATAAAGTAATTCTCGTACAGAGTTTTAGCATTTAAGTGAAATAATAATAATAACAATAATTATTATAATATCAATAATAATAGCCTATATATTTCTCCTCATTGAAATTGTGCCTTTTTAATGACTGTCCTGCACACATTAGCCTTCTATTTTGTCACACTGACTATTGAAATGATTGTCTGTGGTAACTGACAGTGATGTCACAGATGGAGCTTAACCCAGAATATCCCTGTGATACATTGTCATTTGTGAGTACAGTTTGCATGTTGATAAACATACATTATACTTTATGTTAACATTGTTGTTGTTAAATATCCACCTAACTGCTTCATGATCCAGAACAATTATAAACAGCGATCAGAACGCTCAGTACGGGACAAGCGGCTCGTGGTGTGAGATATTCAAGGAAGTGAGGGGCTTCATGGAACAGGATACTGAAACCACCTAGGGAGAGGGAGAGATTGAGTTGCCCCTGCCTGACGCTGTGACCTTAGCAAGCTATGGCTCACAGTGCTAACTCGGACACACGGGGTCCGGCTGTCATCAATCTGACTGTGAGATATCACACTTAATGAAAAGAGTGGTTGAAAGAACAAGAGAGATAGGGAAACAGAAACAGAGGGCAATGCACTGTGAGATAGGGAATGGGTGGTGCCTTAGCCGGTTCTGGCTAGTTTCGTGCGTAATGCTGCCTGGGTGCCTGTGTGGGAGAAGTGCTGATGACTCATGTAATCCTCATGCTCGGGCTTGTCCCTGGATGCTGAGCGTGTGTGTGTGTGTGTGTGGAAGTGTGAGGAAACACAAGCTGTTGCTCTTGGTACTGTGCCAGTGGCCACTATAGTGTGTTCTACCCTTGTTGACCAATTATACACCCTCTCTGGTAGTTATGTGTGGGTTATGCAAACTCTGGGAAAAGAGGATTAATCCATTATTATTATTTTGTTGTCTAAAAATCACTATGGATTATTTCAGAAACATTTGAAGCTTTCTCCAACAGATCCAATAATATGGCTCTCCCTCTAATATTAACTCTGAAATCACCATGAAATCAAAATTGATGCATCTTCTTCTTTGTCCTATAGCGTGTGTCCCATATTTGCACAGGGTCCGCTTTTTCGCATGCCTTTGGCTCGATCCAGGGCATCATCAGGGGCGATATTGACTGCGTGCAATTTTGATTTCATGGTGACTTCAGAGTTAATATGAGAGGGAGAGCCATATTTTATGCATGATGCATGTTCCTGGTTTTATTGTCATTTAATTCATAAGTGCATGTTATTTGAAAATATCTGCACTTTCAGAAAAAAAGCTGTCACTGGGGCGGTACCTTTTCAAAAGGTACACTTTTGTACCTAAAGTGTACATACTAGTACCTAAAAGGAACAAAACCTTTTTAAAAGGTACCGCCCCAGTGACAGCTTTTGTACCATTTTTTTCCTGAGTGTGCAGTCAAAATGTAATAACTCGCTCTTCCACTGAAACAGTAGCATCCATATGATAATTAACCTTTTAGGATCCAATCAATTCCCTCAAAGTAATGAGATAAAAAATGTAATTAGACAAAAAGAAAGTCAAAATTATGAGAGAGCAATAATTATGACATAAGTCAAAATGATGAAAAAACAAATTTTTTTAAAGAGTCTTTTTTATCTTATAATTGTGACATTTTTAAATAATAATTCTGACTTTTTATCTTGTAATTATGATTTAACAAAGCATGATTTTAATGTGGCGGAAATGGGATTGCATTAGTTTCTCTTAGAAATCAGCTGTTTGCTTATTTGGGGGACACTTTTATATTTATTTATTTGAACCATTAAGATTAATAAAAAACAACAACAACAAATATCGAATTCTGAAAGGAGATTGGTTTATAAATGGCCAATCCTATAGGCTTTTTGTTAATAGGCATCCTTCTTTGAGGTTTAGGCATTTTGAGGGTCCAAAAGAGGGAATATGAAGCACTTTAAGAAGATATTGTTCATGTCTGAGAGATATTACCGCCAGTGGCTTTTCTCTCTTAATATGGTCAGGATCCTTCCGGTTCCATAGTCGTTTTGGCCAAGCAAAGACAACAGGAGAATGTGAATGGTATTTGGGCCAAGATTTAGCATGCACCACTGGCGGACTACCAATAGTTCCTTTGGCGTTACATGCTTGTTTAATTGCTTTTTCTTAAGAAGTTGCCTTTCCATGCTGATCGTGGTTTTGCTGTTTATGATGGATTAGGTCAAGACATGAGTGTTTGTTTAAAAAACTGTTAGATGCCAGATCTCTGTCTTTTATTGTGGATCCATGAAGCACAATGCCAAAACTGGGATTGCAAAACACAGCACTTGAGTCCCGGAATCAGGCTGTCATAAAAGACGATTACCGTTAACCTTACATCTTCCTGTAAACGGCCTCCAGCAGGCATTATTAAAAGGTGCCATTTGTAAGTCTGTGAACTAACAAATGCCGAGTTATTAGATTAAGCTGCATAGTTGTGGTTTTGGAATGACTGAGGCCTGTGGTTTGAGTAGTTGTGAAGGTCAATAAGTTCAGTTCCAATTTCCATATACTGTAGTATGACCTGAAATCTGACTTTTAAAAAACACATCTAATAAGTTTAGAGTTGTTTCAATGTCACCGTTGATGAAAGTTTTTGGTAAAAAAAAAAAAAAATGAAAAAAAATGACTTGCTGACTACTTGGACAGTATGTTCAAATGCTGAATCTCTACAAACAGATGCAAATGATACTATTAAAAACAAGTCCTTTAATTAAACTGGAATCTCCTGCCACAGACATTCCCCTGTGGCCAGATTTGACTGCAGTGCCCCGATGCCATTACACAACCACTATTATAGCAACAGTACTAATGTTTCTGAGAATTGTGTCAAAGGTTTGTGTTGCTGATTATATGCATGTTTACATTTTATATATTAGAGTTTATTCAGTTCATAAAATATGACAACACAGTTTTGCAAATAAACAATGAAACCTGTTTTTTGAACATAGGCTAAACAGATTAATCAAAACCATTAAAATGCATGCATATTCAGTTACACTATCATTGTTCATTTTTTCCAAACAAGTTAATACATCAGTCTAAACTTACAGTCTGCACTGAATGGCTGATATGTCATGTCTGAGTTATTGTAGAGAATTGGGTCAACTGAAATTAATTTATGCACCATAAAATATAAAGGCTGCAATAGGTCTCTTTGTTTAAGAAGTGTCTTAATGCATTTTCTTGTTTCAGAATTTTCTCATAGGCAAAAAATAAAACGATGATGACAGCATTACAACATTTGATCAATAATTCATGGTCAGAGTTTAAAAGTTAAATGAAGTTTGGTAATGCAGGTAGGTCTGCTGCAGCACATCAAGTCTTCTGCTCCAGGGACAAATGTTGTCACATCCGACAAGATGAAGACTCGGGTCCCACAGTGCTGAGATAAGCAAAGCATGCAGGAAGGGACGAAAACAAAGCACAACATTGTTTACTTCATACAGCACACTGAGGTAAATGCTTTTTTTTTTTTTAAACATCTTCACAGCTGCTTCCTTTGATTTTTGCCATTCAATAATCCTTACATTCCATTACATTGTGTCACTGTTTGTTTTGTTGCACGATGTCATTCTCTACAGAGATGAAAGCTGCAAGCTTATAAAATATTAAAATAATGAAGTGATGATTCTATACACACAATAAATCTGTGCAGTTTAGCCACAATGAATGTTAATATCTGTTAACATGGCAATCCTGATCTCCATTTAGTCGCATAACGTCATTGCAAACAGCACAGTAAATGAAATGCCTTCATGTGTAAAACTACTTCATTTTCATTTACTTTATTGCTCTGCTTACTTCTCCTCTGCTTTGAAGTTTTATGGGCTTGAAAATGGACAGCAAATAACAGACTGGCAGTGTAGTCGGAAAATGATGGATCTATGGAGACGATTATATTTTAGAAGTTTGTTTATTATTTATTTATTAATTTACATTTTATTTTACATATTATTTGTTCGAGATCAATTTATGGAATTTAAAACATTCAATGTATAATAATACAAGAAGGTATAGTTCATTTTTTTTATGTAAAAACCACATACACTATCATGTATTTGCACAAATTTGTCTCCAATTCAAAGGAGTACAGTAATGTCCGTGTCAGTATGGGTTCTCAGTGTTAAGTGGGTTTACTCTTTTAAATCAGCTATGGCTCCAGGAGTGTGCAGGGGAGGGGACTCTTTATCCTTCAGACAGACCAGCTGACGCGACTTTTGACCTGAGATAAATTTACTTTTCCCATTGTTAGGATTGATAAAGTACACTCAGCTTGTGTTAAAGAGGGCAGGACCAGGCTCTCAATCCAATGCTTCCTTTTCCCTGTCAAAAGGTCATATCGTGCTCTATATGCAAGACTCCGGAGAACGCTCTGCTTATTTTTATGACATGTTCCTGGCGTCTCCTTCTCCACATTTCCCAACCTCCTTGACTCCAGTCATAACTGTGCCAGCCTGAGAAAGACAAGTATCCTGCTTCACGCCAGACTCACAATGAATGCCAAGTAACAGGCATTCCAGAAGATTATTGCAACAATGGCACATTTTTGGGGGGTCTCTGGTGGCCAAATAATATGTCACTACAGAACTTGGTATTTTGGAAATCCCTTTGTCTGACTTGCTTGTTTTCCACCAAGACTGCAATGAAGGTTCAACAGCAAACCAGAAAGAGAGTAAAACAGAGTGCCCGAGAATGTGTGTGTTGTTTTGTTTTACTCAGAAAATGCTCAAATGAGTTCCTAGTTATGTTATCTAAAAAGTCCTCAGCGATTTAGCAATTATCATTCGTTTCCAGCTCAAAAGTAGAAAATGGATATTTATAGTTTTTGTTTTTACTGGAAAGCCTTTAATTGTTTTTTTATTTATTTTTTTTATTCCCAAACCTATCTTAGTTTTACATTATAAAAAAGACACAAATATGAGTTTTACTGGATAGATGGCTATACTATGGGCAATTTCATAATATTATTGTAATAATATTAATGAAATCGGTCTTTTAAACAATCATGTGAATATTACCTAATCCATGACATAGTTATAAAAGAATTTGTTATACAGGTTAATATATTTAATGACTCCTAATTAGAGCACCATTGTGATGACACTATAATTATTCAGAATTCTAAGACAAGAGTCAAGTGAGTTTTGTCACGACAATACAGTACAGTAATTTAAAGTGTTCGCAACAAGAACACTATGTATCAAATGACCATTTAACAACACACTGACACTGTAAACAGTATTTTAAAATTTACAATATCCATCTCCATTTGCATTCAAGTAAACACAAAATACAAATGCAACCAAATGTGAACCCATGTTTTGTTCTCTAGTAAATATAGGCCTAGTTTATTTATTTAATACTAACACTATACTATTCTATCCTATTCTTTTTTTTTTTTAAAAAACTTGCTATGTGTCCTGTAACTGGGACTAGTCACACTGGCATATTGTTGCTCTTTTGTGGGTTTGATTGCTTCTATTGTTCTCATTTTTAAGTCACTTTGGATAAAAGCGTCTGCTAAATGATTAAATGTAAGGATAATTGCTCTAGTTCAAACGTTTGGTGTCTGATTTTTTTCTTCATTTCATTCTTTGATGCATAGAGTTAAAAAACAACAATATTTATTTGACATAGATTTTTTGTAGCAATGTAGAATTATTTGCTCTCATTTTAATGCTGCAATTTAATGTATTCTAAAAATAGTTTATTTAAAAACAATCTTACTGATCCCAAACATTTGAATGGTAGGCCTAGTGTTTTTGTTTTTTTTTTTTTTTTTTTGTTAGTTTGTTTAGGGCGTGAGGTCAAGTCATCTTGCATCGGGCACAAGAATCACCACCAGATTTTAGGATTCCCATCCAAAATCCCAGTTTAAAACTTACAAAATGTGCTTCCTGTGGTAAAATCTAAAAGATCTGATTTTATAGTCTATATTATTTTATAGGGCCTGGTTTCACAGACAGGTTTAGATTAAGCCAGATTTAGTTCAATTAGGACATTTGAGTAGCTTTTATAAACGTGCCCTAGAAAAAAAAAACATTACAGGTGTGGACCTTGAGACAAAACGGCACTGATATATTTTGAGATTTGTCAGTGAGTGCAAGTTGCTTTCAGTTAAAACTGCTCAAACATGCATTTTAGTCTGGGACCAAGTGTAAGCCTTGTCTGTGAAACCACCGTGGGAATATGTCTGAAGGGTCAGGTCAGGTAGAAAAAAAAACAAAAAAACTCTTTAGGTTGCAATTACACAACTCTATCTATGAGATAAACCTTGCGCACTTATGTCGTCAGCATTCTCATCCATAATTACTAGCATTTCCAAAGCTGGTGGCATGTTGGCGAAATAGCAGCTGAAGGCGTTTCTCCAGAGAGGCAGCGCGGATGATGTCATCTCCGTGAGCGGGACATGAGCGGGCTCTCTATAAAGAGCAAGCCGTCACTACAAACTCCTCACTCTTCTCAGTCACACTCACAGCCATCAAAGCTGCTCAGCTCGGTCGAGTTGGCGACTCCAGCGCTGCTAAACGACACAAAAGCCGCAAGATGTCGACCGACATGTACTCAGAATCTCGCCGGGTCTGCCCTTCGATCCACGGCAACAAGTTTGACACAGCGAGCCGCAAGCGGGCAGTGGCGAACATCTTCGAGAACGTCAACCAGGACGCGCTCATGAGACTCTTCCAGAAAGCGGGAGACATGAAAGCCGAGGAGAGAGTGAGAAGCATCTTCTCCTTCGCGCAAGACCCCGAAGAGACGGCCAGAGCTCTGATGGCCCTCAAGCAGAGGAAGAAGGACAAGTTCCTGCGGATCGCGGGGATGCTGCGACACTTTCTGAAGCTGCGTTGAGCGTCTTCACGCGATGACTCGCGGCTGCAGGGTCGTTCATTTCAGACCGCCGGTGTCATTTACAACCTGGCGATGACGGACACGTCCAGAGCGGACGAGAAAGGTCCACACGGACATGAAGGAAAGCCTCGTCAATGACACCAGCCCATTGACGCAAGACATGAAGGACGGGACGCACAGTATCTGGAGCTGTGGAGGAGCTCAGTGTGAAGGAGTCCCCTCGTGCATCATACTATGAAGACGCGCGAAAATGTTTCTCGTGAACTATGCATTTTAAAAATGGACATTTTCACGTACTACTGCACCTTATAGGTGTATTTGTTGGAGCACAAGAACTGTGATTAGAGACAGAAGTTATATTGCCTGAAAACTGCCTATAAATAGTATACCTTGTCTATGCCACTTTGATATTGTGATACGTGTTTAACACAATGGCCACTTATTTATTTGTCACAATGTTATAATAACACCAGTTAATGCATTTTTCACAATACTATTTTTCATTATTTGTATAATAAATTATTAACTAAACAGTGACTCTTCTCTTTCTTGAATTTACATTTGGTTTTAAAATGCCTGGGATGGAGTTAGATGATTTAAAGTCAGTTCTCTAGGCTGCTTAATTGTACATTGTTTTAGGCACTTTCTATTAATTAAAAAAAAAAAAAAAAAAAAAAAAAAATATATATATATATATATATATATATATATATATATATATATATATATATATATAATTAAAATTGGGGGTTCTCCTGGAGTTGTTCCCAACTTTAACTTTAATAGATACGGCCTTGTTTGCCGTTAAGGTCCCATATATCTACTCTACAAAATCAAGTTTGACACATTGATGTGTGAAATCTGAAAACTATACAGCTATTGCTGCAAAGCGTAACCCACAAACCCACAATTTCAGTTGTATAGTACAAAATATAATATCAACAATACAGCTTTTATTAGAGATCAGAGGTATTACTTCTTTTCTTTTTACTTTCACTTTTTGTGAAATAAGGCTGAAATAAGGACGGACGGTCACACCTGTCACTCATCACTTGGTCTGGTTAATTTACATGCAGGCTCGTCCCTTTGCTTTGCAGCTTACCAGACCAGCGTGAACCAGTTTCTAGTTGAATCAGCCGTTTGTTAAAGGTGTAGGCTATTGCATTACCGTGGTGTGTAGATAAGAAGCTTTAACAGGGGCTCATCTCTTTAGATCTTTCTCTGTGTCCGTTTTTTTTAATAATTTGATATATACACTGTGAAAAAAGTTGCTGCCTTAAATTTTTAAGTACAATCAACTTGGATGTTTAAGTCATTTAAACTTAAATTTCATTAAACTGACTTTTAAAAATGAATTGAATATCATACAACTTATAAGAAAAGTTGAAAATTGCTTAACTTATTTTGGTGAGTTAAAGCAATGTAAAAACACATGTTGTCATAACTTATTGATCATATATATATATTTTTACAGTGTAGCGATAAGTAGTTTAGCACATTCAGGTGCTTTGTCAGACTTTTGGCATGGTTTAGGATTAGGGCTGCAAGAGGGGAAGATCAGTGGATGCCTGATAATCTTAATGCTCTGATCAGTTGCCGTATACTGGCTCAAACCAGTTCTGATGGGCTGGGAATGCGTCATCTGACATCTGACTACCTTGCGGTCGTGTAAGGTCTAGACGACAGAGAGCTCAACCCCCTACCTTTGCTTCATCGCTGCCAAGAGGGAGTTTCCTATGTAAATATTCACCTGGCAAAGGTGAATGTGGTGGAGACGAACACACACACACACACACACACACACACACACACACACACACACACACACACACACACACACACACACACACACTTAAACGTGATTGTTACAGGCAGTGTGAAGTGTGAGCTATTATTAAAACCTTTTGAACTAGAGCAGCTGTGGGAGTTTAATAAAATAATGACATTCAACATGACATTGTTAGAACGCAGATGCAGTGTGCTTAATCATCCAACTTTCTGTTTAAGCAAACTACAATATATTTTTTTGTTCAATTTGTCTGTCAGCATTCATTTCCTTGTTTTTTTTCCTTTTATGGTAACATGCTTGTTTAGGTCTACTACTGCTAAATATTTAAGCCAATTGTCCTGTCTGTCTTGTGTGCTGTATGATATGCTTGACACAAGATTGTCCTCTTTCTCCCACCCATTTCCTGTCTTTCACTGTGTTCAGAACAAGGAACTTTGAAGTGAATAGACTGCGTGGAAGCAATATGTGTATGTGTGTGTGTAAGTTGCTATAGTGACAGAAGGAGCAAGGTAGAACTGACAGCAAAGCTGCTTTTATCAGTTTACACCGGACTCAGGCCTCTCCGGTACAAACTCGTTCAGAGACTGACAAGTGATAAAGGAACCAAAACTGCTTGTGGTGTTGCATCAGAAAAGTGAAAAGAAAAAGGTTAATTTAGGTGAACAAGAAAAAGTGGCATTTTGTGGACTTAAAGTAAAGTCCACTGTTCTGTTCTGAGTTAGTTTTTTTTAGTTCCAGTATAAATTAATGTCCCAGGTCCATTTTGTGTTAACATGGTTTCCAGATAGCAAGTGGAATATTTTAATGTTTGCATTAACATACTATTTATTTAACCTGTTAACTGTCACTCCACTTTTTCAGCATAGATCTGAACTTAAATGGTTGTAATTCATGAATGCTTTGGAATACAGACATAAGGTTGGTATTATGTCTGATGCAGACGCGGTGTAGAAAAGTTATAGTAGTTTAATTTTACTGTAAAGCAAATGTACCGAACTAAACATTTTTTATTTTAAACAAAATATATATTTTACTAAATATTTTGGACTCTAAGTCATTTGTCTAACCAAGCTGTGCTCCAAATTTGAAGTCAAACCACTAAATAGTTTAAAGTACAATTACCATGGTAATGCAATGTCCAATTGCATTACCACAAGCTGTGTGTCGTGCTTATCTCACATTAGCAATCGCTCCAGCTGCCTCGTTCCGCTCCAACGGCTTTTGTAACGTTAATAAATCTTTAATACATTACTGGTAATCCATGAATATGAATTCTGGCCGAGTCCTGTCATATTCTCCACCTGCTGTAGAGGTGAAGACAGCAACTCCCATGATTCCGCGAAATCAAGGCGTCATCAAGCTATGCCTTTGTTTTGAATAAACGACCTCTAGTGGCGAAAAATTACATAGTGTTCCTTTAAGCTTTCAAATTTCGAACCAATATCAATAATCAATAAATAATAACCAATATCAATAAAAAAATTGGCATCTTTAATTTATTAACAGCTGTTGTTTGGCCATTATTTAAAAAAATAAATAAAAATAAATATATATATATATATATATATATATATATATATATATATATATATATATATATTAATAGTCACCTATTTTTTCGCAGAGTGTCCACCTTTTTACTGAGGTGACTGTTCACTTAAAAATACATAAATTCAGTAATCAATTCAGTGATCTAAAATAGTGATGTCAGAGTGGTTGAGTTTGTAATTATTAGTCTGTCCGTTTCCAGCAGTTTAAACCATTCAGGGAATTTTGTTGACTGAAAGTTTAAAAGTACTTGAATTTTCCTCTGTATTTTGTGGTTATCTTTTAATATATCTCTGGTTTGATTTTTGTACTTTTGATTATCTAGATCTGAGAGAACCGGGTATCGCAGACACATATTGTCCTCCGGGGTTTAATGGATTTCTGCATGTGCACATAAATTCAGTTTGCAATTGCAAGAGTTTTTCCATTTATACTGTACCTTTAGGCTGAGAATTTAATATCTGGGTGTAACATTTAAATTCATTCTTAAGTTGGCATGCCATTGGCTATTTTTGTTTTAGATAAAGCTGCGAACATTATAAAAGTGATTCCATTTAATGTCTTCTGAAACAAATGTGGTTGTCACAAAAGCAGAACCAGACAGCTTCACCCAGACATTTCTGTACACATTTTTCCTCAGCTGAGTAAGAAGTCTGTTTCTGTCATGTCACCAGCCCAGCTGCTGACAGACTAGTTTCTCTACACACAAATGCTCATTTAATGCGCATTGTGACCATGGTTCCTCTATTGGCATCAAATAACCTATTATGAAAGTGGTGATAGGGAAATATCCACCACACCACAGCCGTCCAACAGACGTCAAGCAGGATGAGAAATGCTTGTTTTACAGGAAAGAAGGGGTTACAAGTGGGGCTGGCATTAAGTGGTGTGTTCAGACTGCTTTCCGCTATGCATGCGGACATGATTCTCTGTTTCCTAAAAGCACATACTTTTTCTGTAAGTCACTTCAAGCCTAGATGGCGCTGAGTGAGAGATGACCCACAATGTTGATGAAAAGCCCATTGTTACCAATGGATGAATCAATTCTTTGTGTTTGTTTGTATGTGTATGTCTACATTTGTGCGTATATGTGGTACGTCAGTGCAGTGTATTACATCTGACCTCTACAGCCCCGACGTCACTCGAGACCAGCTCTGCTGACTTGTGTTGACGCAAAATCCACATCCCAAGCAAAATATTTGGGACATTTCAGCCATATTTCTGCAATTCCCCGTACACTTATATCCATCAAAAGTGATGATTTGATGATTTTTGCGGTCGATAAATGAAAATGTAACATAGAAAATAAAAAACAAGTGTACAAGACCATGTTTTTGAGAATGAAGGAAACAGTTTAAGCCAATCTAAATGACTAAGTGACACAATCTTAAATCCCATTAATATTCTGTTCAAAAGTTCAGGGTCATATAATTATATAATCGTCTTATATAATTGAAAATACTGTGTATCTGCTACTGTTGATGTTGGAGTGTTATTTTCGAAAACGAATGCTTTACACACTATTGGACCTCACATTTTATTATTATTTTTATACTCTTTTCTCTGAATTGTTTTTGAGGAGACACCGTAAAAGCAACCCTTTGTCACACTCGTACAAAATGCCTCCGACAATAAGATAGATGACGCTCTAATCGTATTAAGTGTTTTTCTGTGTTAAATCTGCAGGCTGAGAAAAGAATATCTGTGAGTAACATCAAAATGTATTCTGAACCTTTTTTTTCTTTCAATGGAGCAATATGAACAAAACTATAAAAATGATTTCAATAAAAAGGTGAAAAAAATGGCAAATGATTTCTTTCAGATTTTTTAACTTAAATTTTAAGTATAGGACTAAATCACCTAACAATGTTCCAGGTAAATCTGAAAGAATAATCATTTTGCAGCATGCAGTAATTTACATTCACTGCCCCATATTGCACTTTAACCTTGTGTTTCTCCAGGACCTCGGATAGACTCAGTCATCAAATGCGTTCTCTCTGGAGGGGATCTCCTCTCTATTGTTCTCTCCCTGTCGTGTGTGTTCTGGACAGAGGAGTGAAGCCTCTTCCTGTGTGGCTCTTCTGGCTGCCCCGGGCAGGGCGGCTGTCTCGGCCCGCAGACTCTCTGTCTCGTTGCAGTTCCACTGGCCGGCCTTGCCATTGTTCTATCCCTCCTCTCCTTTGTCCTGCTCCCCTCTCCACCTCTCTCCCCACTCCCTATGTCCTCCTTTTTCTCTGCAGGTGTTGAGAAGGAAGCCCTCTCAATACCACACAATGGCAGAACAGCCCTACTATTTATATATCCATTTCTCTGCTTATTTATTTATTCTCCTGGGTATTTTTGGAGTGCTGTTAATTGTGCTCAGAAGAAGTGATTTAATAATAATGGGCTTATAATTACTTAATATAGAGAGACAAACAACTTTTATATATAGTTGGTTATATATTGCAACCATTTAGATACTTTTTCTTAGAATTGATCAATATATTGGCGGTTATATGTGCCATTTTGATAAATGTCATACAGATAAATGTATGAATTTTTAATGTTAGGTATTGGTCATCTAAATAAAAATGTGCTGATGTTTATATTATATATGTATATATGCTTCAAATGACACTAAATATCATATATATAGATATACAGGGTGGGCCATTTATATGGATACACCGTAATAACATGGGAATGGTTGGTGATATTAAAGTCCTGTTTGTGGCACATTAGTATATGTGAGGGGGCAAACTCCTCAAGATGGGTGGTGTGTACTAATATATACTAATGTGCCACAAACAGGACTTTAATATCACCAACCATTCCCATGTTATTACGGTGTATCCATATAAATGGCCCACCCTGTATATATATGTGTGATATTTAGTGTCATTTGAAGCATGTAGGGATCTAGATGACTCTTAGGAAAAATGGTTCAATTGGATTCTATATAAAACCCTAGGGCTCTTGACTCAATTTTATAGAACTTTAATGCCACAATGAAGAAGAAGAAATGTATATAGCAGAAGAAATGTCTTAAATTAAACTGAAGAAATCACATGTAAGAGCTCTTGATAATATTATTCACTTTACCTGTATTACACAGAATGAAGGAGTGTAGAGTTAAACACGTCACAAAATGTTTCAGTGTTTCATCAAGGCGAATGAGGTAACAGTCTGTTTCAAAACTGATGACAGGCTAAACATCGTCAGAATGTTGTCTTAATCTTTTAAAGACTTAAAAGTTTGAATCTTGTGGTTGCTGGCAAAGTGTCAACTGTGTGTGTGTCAGATATAAAGATGTGCGAACTTTTGGAGTCTTCACTAAACATGTTTTCTGTTGACAGACAGCCAGTGTCTAGTGGCTTAGTTAGACAGAATACTAGAATCCTGCTTAAATCACTGATTTCATCACATCAGCATTCAACAAATCAGAGAGGCTGTTCTTTGGCCCTTGTTACGTGGCTTGTTCAATTACTCATTGAGCGTTGTCTGGGTAACATGGTAAATGCTGTGCTACCTATTTATCTACAGTAAATGATTTCATAGTACATCCTGTCTGTTACGTCATATCAAACTCCGAGAATGCCTCTTCAGAAATTCATTTTGCGTGAGGTGTTTCCTCTGAGAAGCCTCTTTAAAAAAAATAAAAAGTCAAAGAAAATAATAAAACAAAACATATTACAAAATAAGATTTTGTAAAATTATTTTATTTACTTTAGGGAAAACACCTCATCCTCCTCATAAAATACTCAGATAATTGTAGCTAGAGAGAACAGTGCATCACAGAAACATTTTGCGCACACAATTTCAGTACAGGTGTGTTTCCATGTTATGCCCTCAGGAATATATGCGTGTAACACTGACATTTGTGTATTTCATAATCGAGATCTTGGCTAATACACAGTTTTCTCATCAATAAAGGTACGACTTCTGTAGAACTACCCAGCTGCGCTCTGTTTAACATAGGAGGTTGATAAGAGAAACGCATGCTGATAAGATCCTAATATACAAGGTTTGAACCTACAAACGACTGGGAAGGAAGTGAAAGGAGCCTGGCGTTGTCACCTTTTTCCAGTTCAGTCTCTCGCCACATTGAGGCCCTGCAAATGCTCTTAACTTCCTATACATGATGTTATCGCACCGAGTCATGGGAAGGACTCATTGTTATAGATTCAGGTGAAGCATTTATGATAAAATCACAAAGAAAAGCTATCATAAATTATGTCTGCTATTGTGAGCCTGCCTTTGTGAAGAGCTCTGCCGTTTCCTCGGAAAGATGTAATCAGTGTTGATACTGAATCTGAGTTACTTTTCTTTATAAACTCTCACTCCCGCCATGCACTTTCCAGAATCCTCTGCCTATTCTTGCATGTAGTTTTATGTCTTTTATATAACTTGTGATATTTTAAGGAACAGTAGGAGGTCATTATTTTGCTCGTTCCATCCATCTGGGCTTTTTATCACTGCTTCTGCATTTATTCCCACATCGAAAAATCGGTCCAAATAGATAGTGAGGAGAGAAGAGAGAAAGCAGTAAGAATGCAAAAGATGAGATGGATGAAGTAGTATGTCGGGTGATGATGGTGAGGTATCTGGCAGGACAAGGAGGCCACATGATGGGAGTATGACCACTGTAGTGGGAAGGATTAGAATGGGTAGCCAATGGCAAATGAGCCAGGTCACATCAGGGGCACCGATAAAACAATGTGACCTAAATAGACACCAGCTGACTAACATATTTGTAACTTGAATGGAACATCTTGAAGGCATCTCAGACAGGTCTAGTTAGATTACAGTTTCAAACCAAACAGACTCACTTTTTGACATTACTGTGAAGGTTAACTTCTGGAAAAAAGAAAGGACAAATTAAAAAGTCATTTGCATCTAATTTCTTCATTCTTCTGTGTAGCTCAAAGAGTAGAGCACTGTACTACAGCAAAGTCATAGGTTCAATTCCCATGGAATGTAAGAACTGATAAAATGTATGCTTTTTAATTGCAGTTTGAGTTGCATTGGTTTACAAGCCACTTAACTACATGCAAAATTGGGTTCAATTCCTTTTGCCTAAATAAGTACTAAAATCACTAACTGAAAAATAAAAGCAAAACTGAACTAAAACGTAAAATAAAACTATTTAGAAAAATACAAAAACGAATAAAAATAACAAAATACTAAAACTTAAACTAGTTACTTAAAAGCTTCAAATTTAAAATAATACAAACTATAACAGTAAATAAATAATACTAAACCAATAATGGACGGTTTTCACTCGTCTTAAATTATCTAAATGTTTTTAACAATTTTGGCCATTGATTGTTTTTGTAAAATGTACATAACGTAACTCTCCTGTCATTCACAATAACATTACTGATTGCATAAGTCTGCAGCGCCTCGGTTTAGTTTACTTTTTGTTCAGTGCTTGGGAAGAGTTCCAGCATAACAAAGCCCTGCATTGACTCCTATTATAACATAACATTAACAGAAAAGACCACACTGAAATGATCAAGTGTCAAAACAACAGACGCAGCCCCAGACCCCATGACACTTTTGGAGCCATCTGAGATCCAAGACATCTGGCTGTGTTTTTCTAGTGGCAGCAGCAAGTGAATGCAGGTGCTCTGGGCCTGTGAAAGAACTGGTCTCAAACCTGTTCAGCTTAACCACAGCCAGATCAGTCCAGAAAGAGTAGAAGAGAGAGCACATGGGCTTAATGCTGCCGCCTGGTATCTAAAGCCATTAAGCAGCTCAGCTCTCCGAGCCGTGCACTGTCAACTCCACTTCACACCCAACCTGGGCTGCGATGTACAGCAGCACGAAACCAGTTGCTTTTTGATACTTTTGGTGGGTTTGTTTGGTGTAACTCATTTTGGAATCTGTTTTATGCAAATGCAATTTAGGTTTCTTCCAATGCCCTCTAGGCTAGTGAAATGTGCTCCTGACTGAAGCTTTAGGTCACCTGAACACTCATCCTTACCTCTGCATTCCTGCTGGAACCTGATTAGCTGGTTCTGAATGACCCCTCTTCATGCTGAGATTATTTGAGATATTCATTTTATTATGGGTTCAGATAGAATTTGGTTGTGAGAAACAAGTATTAGAACATTTATAAGGGGAAATTTGGCAGGTGTATTGTACACAAAATAATATATCAGTCAGAGAGGTAATAGTAAAGATGCAATTATATCATATACATCTCAGCATAAGTTGCTCCGCAAAACTTTAAGATCCTTACTATAATAGAAAAACAACAAACTGGGCAAAGTTGAGTTGTGTATTAAATCACTCCATGCCCTTCAGAGAGAGTGTAAAGAGGGTTTGTTTAACAAAAGTATGTGGCTCTGATCCAGTAGGGGCCAAAAATAGTGTCTTAAGATTATTTATCGACTATTCAGTTGTATAGTTTACCCGACTGAATGTGCCAAAAAGACAAGAGCTATTTGTTTATGTAGACTGCTTCTCCTTCAGTTAAGGCCAGCCAGGCACGTGGCGTCTGCTAAGAGCATCCCGTTTGTTTGAGTGAGTGTGTGTGTGTGTGTGTGTGTGTGTGTGTGTGTGTGTGTGTGTGTGTGTGTGTGTGTGTGTGTGTAGAGGAGGATGAAAGAATAAGCATGCTTAGCTCAGGTCAGGCATGCACTTTCTAAAATTGTTTTTGTGGACCTGTAAAGGAATGTGTCTTTTCTGAGTGTACACAAACAGAAGAGAAAGGAGGGAAGTAAATAATTTTGCAGGCATTCAAAAATAAGACTGATCTTTCGTCTAATTGGCCTGAATCCTTGGTCTTGAATGCTCTCGTTTTTTTTTTTTTTTTTTTTTTTTTGGTTGCTATTGTTAGTCAGTGATGATCATTGTAACATTATTTTGTTCTATTCTGCTCAAACTTGCTGCAAATGGTAACACTTTACAATAAGGTTCATTAGTTAACTACATTAGTTAACATTAACTAATAATGAACTGCACTTATACAGCATTTGTTCATCTTTGTTAATGTTAATTTCAACATTTACTAATACTTTATTAAAATATTGTTAACATTAGGTAATGCACTATGAACTAACATGAACAAACAATGAACAGCTTTATTTTCATTAACTAACATTAACAAAGATTAACAAAAACAGCAGTAAATGTATTGCTCATTGTTAGTTCATGTTAGTTAATACATTTACTAATGTTTAATAAAGGAACCTTATTGTAAAGTGTTACCCTGTAAATAAATGAAAACACACTTGTTGCTTTTTGATTCCTTTAGGGAAATGGTCAGGGGAGCCATCTAGTGGATAATCAGTGAAACACACCAACAATATGTATTTTGCATCAATATGAATATACTAAATGAAAAAAAAAATTTGTCCATTTGGAATTTGTGTACACTTAAAAAAAAAAAAAAAAAAAAAAAACGCCAGTATTGTAGTATTCTACTTCCTCATATTGTTTGAAGCTCTCTTGTTGTATAGAATAACTAAAACAATTTTGGGGTAAAAAACAAACAAAAAACAAGAAATTAAATTCAGAATGAGAGATGAAACTGTTCAATTTCACAAGATCATTTCTGACTAAAAGTGATATGAAAGCATGTGATATACAGTACATGTGTTGAATATGTTTGTGATACTACCATCTTGTGGTGAAGAGTTGTGAAGGGGTCAAGGTTTGATAGGCTTGGTCCAGTTAGATGAATTTTCTATTTTGTCAAAATACACAGATATTTTTTAAAATGGCAGTCGGTGCACTTTGCATTTGTCTTCGTCCACAGAGAAATTCAAATAATTATAAAGACACAACATTTCAAGTCGATCATACCAACAGTACTAGTTCTAGTCATTTTTAGATTTAGCATCATTATAGAATCTATGTCATTTGTGTGTCCTCAGAGTCAAAACACACACACACACACACACACACACACACACACACACACACACATATATATATATATATATATTTGTCCTACATTTAAAAAAAAATCGTTCATTCCTTTCAGGAGTTATAACCATGAATAAATTATGCCATTTATAATACTTTTAGTTGCTGGTATGTGTGATTAAAAATTCAGCATGTTTTTGATAATTAAAGGGACCCCAGAGAATCTTTCTGCACTAGTTTTATTTTAATTGGCTGAAAATCCGTTTCATAAAAAAATGGAATAGCACATGGCCTGTAGATTTGAGCCCACTTAAAGGAATAGTTCACCCAAAAATGTAAATTATCCCATAATTTACTCACATTCAAGCCATCCTAAGGGTGTAAGACTTTCTTTCTTCAGCCGAACACAATCAAAATTATATGTATATATATATATATATATATATATATATATATATATATATATATATATATATATATATATCCTGGATCTTCTCAACTTTGTAATAGCATTGTGTCCGAGTTTTTGCTAAGAGATCCAGTAAAGAAAGCATTTGAATTCGCCACAAAAGTAATAAGTCACTTTGTCACTTCGCTGCGAGATCTAGTGAAAAGCATTCCAATTTCTCTGTTATTAACCTATTAGATCAATCTCTATTAGATCAAACAGCGCTGACGTGGAAACCAGGAGAAATTGTGTGCCAATGAATAGGATTTAAGTCCACAAATCAGCAACATTCACCATAGATTTAATGTAGTAACACTAACTGTAATCATAACCATGGAAGTTTGGCAGGAACAGTAAAATGATTTCAAGTACATCACACATCTTTTCCCAGCACTTCAAAACTCAAATATTATCATATTTAAATGTTATTTTTAATGTGTAACGTACCGAACCGTGACACCACTGTCGCGTCGAACCAAACCGAGAATTTTGTAAACGGACTCGATTGTTCACCACACCGGCATCAGCCGTACCCGCATTCCCGAGAGAGTCGAGTTGGTCGGCGGAAGGGGGACCTCTGACCCAACGTATGACGTCGCTCCTCTTCTCTTATATCGAAATCCTCCAAAAAATTTCTTTAAAACTTCTCATTTTAGACTTCTAATTCGTGACCAGCATTTTGTCTTGCTCTATCCTCTGTGCCTGCGCATTCATCAATTTTCACCTAAGCTTATGCTACGGGTCAACCTACTTAAAGGATTAGTTGACTTTCAAAAAGTTTTTTGCTGATAATTTACTCACCCCGATGTCATCCAAGATATCCATGTCTTTCTTTCTTCAGTCGAAAAGAAATTAAGGTTTTTGAGGAAAACATTCCAGGATTTTTCTCCATATAATGGACTTTAATGGCAACTAACGGTTTGAAGGTTCAAATGTCTATCTCAATGCAGCTTCAAAGTCTCTACACGATCCCTGGCGAGAAATAAGGGTCTTATCTAGTGAAACGATCAGTCATTTTCAAAAAAAAAAAAAAAAAAAAAAAAAAAAAAAATATATATATATACTTTTTAACCACAAATGCTCATCGTGTACCATCTCTGAGATGCGCCACGCATTGTGTCATCACGTTGGAAAGGTCACGAGTCACGTCATCTATCTAAGTTATTTGTCTGTGTACTCCGGTTCAAAAAGGTAGGGAAGGGCGAAAAATTCCATCTCGTTTTCTCCTCCAACTTCAAAATCGTCCGACATCTTTGTTTTAATTTATTATTATTATTATTTTTATTTATTTTCGTGACCTTTCCAACGTGATGACGTAATACATATATATCTATATACATCTATATATGCGCTATATATATATATATATATATTTTTTTTTTTTTTAGAAAATGACCGATCGTTTCACTAGATAAGACCCTTATTTCTCGACTTGGATCGTGTAGAGACTTTGAAGCTGCATTGAGACGGACATTTGAACCTTCTTTGAACATTGAAATAGTTGGTTGCCATTGAAGTCCATTCTGTGTAGAAAAATCCTGGAATGTTTTCCTCAAAAACCTTAATTTCTTTTCGACTGAAGAAAGAAAGACATGGATATCTTGGATGACATCGGGGTGAGTAAATTATCAGCAAAAAATGTTTTGAAAGTGAACTAATCCTTTAAGATGGACTATGACGCTATTTTCTTCTAGATCTGCTGTACAGCAGAAACAAACTTTGTTGCATTATTTTCCTGTTATCACTGTAAAGCAGCTTTGAAACAATCTGTACTGTAAAAAGCGCTATATAAATAAAGGTGACTTGACTTGACTTGACTTGAGAGGTCACCCTCCCGCGACCAACTCGACTTTCTCGTGAACGCGCGTTCGGCCGTTGCCAGAAGCCAGTGATTATAGTTTATAAAGATTTAAATATGGATATTTTTCTGGTATAATTTTTATTTTTGGGTTAACTATTCCTTTAATTAATGGAAAAAAGAAAAAGCTTATTCTAACACATACTGTATAGGTCCTGAGCAATTTTAAATTGCCATTTTGTGGCAAAACTTTTGAAGGCACATCCTTTCTAAAACTGAAATCACTGGCTACTAAAATAAAATGAAGGCAGAGTTACAGGGATGTTTTCAAGGGGTCAAGGTTTGAACTGTTAGCATGTCCTTGTTCTGACTAAATGAGATTTGCAAGCAAAAAATATTTTAAAAATTAAAACAGTTTAATTGTTTACAAAGGATTCTTGTACGGTTTTACTCCCAGATGGCAGAAAACCTAGGACAAAGTAAATTTTTCATAAATGGCAAAACCTTTTTTGCAGGAAAAAAAAGATGTCCTTAGTTATGAGTGAAAATCAAATTGTGCTCATTACAGCGGCAGTGCGGCACCTAGTGTTTCGAGAAAATATGTGCATCCATCCACATACCAATGTTTGAGTAGTGCGGGACCATCCTACCCAGTTTGCATCTCTGTGCTTTACATGCTGTGACGCCCCGAGACATTTGAGGGCAGAAAAACAAGATGAGGAAGGTCAGTGGTTACTGAACATTTCATGTCAAAAATCCAGTCCACATATTCCCAGTAAAAATAAACAGAAGTTTTTATCCATCTTTCGGTTTGACCTTAACTCACTTCCAGCACTGCAGTAATGCAGCTCTTCAACCCCCAGTCCATCTGTCTCCTACCATTAATCTCAGCTTCATTTTGCCCTCAGCAACGAGACATAATTGTACATCCTCCCCCTGGTTCGGGTCACCTAATCAGGGCAGCACTCTAAAACCTCCTACATCTTCACATCTCACTTCCACTTACATTCTCTCTCTGCACAAAACTATAGTGAGATGACATGACTGCGTAAGTGGCCACATGACAACAATCAACGACTTGACAGCAATAAAATAATTATTCTATGACTTTTAAGGGTTTGCTTTTGTAAAGGAATTTGTATAGGTAATTTTTGCTTCTTGCACAACACAAATTGTCTTTTTGGCTCAGTTAGACAATTAAAACCAGGTTTTGCTTCAGGACCCATTGTACATTAGGCAACCCTATGTTGACAAACCATCTTTATTCTTGTGCAAGTGAACCTGTATTTAAAAGTCTGGGTCTTTATATGTTCTCTTACTTTGCTTTAAAGAGAATGTCAGCTAGTTTCTACAAAGTGATGAATTTGTGCCAAAATATCTTGTTAACAACAAAAGATACGGGAGGCATTTTTTTTTCTCCTTTGATGCCCATGTACATTTATATTTACTATGAATGGTTAGTGTATATACTACCGTTCTAAAGTTTGGGGTCATTGTGTGTGTGTTTTTGATAAAATTAATACTTTTACTAAGTTTTAAATTGATAAAAAGTGGCAGTAAAGACAGTCATAACGTTACAAAAGATTTATATGAATGCTGTTAATAATAAGAAAATGCTGCTATAATAAGAAATGTTATGTTTTTTTTATTGTAATAATAATTTACAATATTAATGTGTTTACTTGGTGAGCATAAGGGACTTCTTTCTAAATCAATAAAAAATCTTACACTGTAAAAAAAAAGTTGCTGCCTTAAATTTTTATTTACAACTTGTAACTGTTCAAGTCATTTCAACTAAAATTACATTAAACTGACTTAAAAAATTACTTGAATCTTGTATAACTTATGAAAAAGTTGAAAATGGCTTAACTTATTGTAAAAACATACGTTGCCATCACTTATTGATCATATATATTTTTCACAGTGCACCAAATTCTAAAGTTTTTAACTGTAGATATTTACACTTAGGAAGTCACTTGTAACAAAAGTCCACTGAGTTGCAGTGAGAACCCAGGTGCAGTTTTATTAACAAAACAAACTAAAACATGGACTGGACTAGAGTGGACTGGACTGGACTTGACTTGACTCACCAAACAATGGGTTACACGGATAAAGCAAGACAAGAGACAATGGTATACCATGAGGGCTATATATGCACAACCATATATGCATAACAATCGGCTTGCATAAATCATGCATAAATTTAAATCACCTGGCTTGTCGAATGTATGCATCTGAGAGTGGCACAGCAGTAAATAGCATGCATATACTGTAACTGCAGTTTTTTTTTTTGTGGGGAGAGATTTCACAAAAACATGAAACTCAATTAAGCCTCACACAAGGACATGCAGAGAATGTAAAATGGGCTGCGTTTAAAGCATCTGTCTGTTTATCCATTCACCTGTCCAATAGCATAACTTACTGATTTTCCTTTTTGATCGTCACTTCTGCTGGTAAAAAGTGGCTAGTAGGGGGTTAGAAGAATGTATTTGCACGTAGTGTTGGGGATAATGTTTCGGATAATAATCTAGTCTCCTGGTGATTAATTATAACAGTAATTCATCCATTCACTCATCTGTCCATATAGCTTAACTTTCTGATTTTCCCTCTATATCTTCAATTCTTCTTATTAAAATACCATTGCACAGGCAGGCAGATGAACACTTTCTTCAGTTTGCACATAGTGTTGGAGGATAATGTTTCAGATAATAATCTAGTCTCCTGTTGATTAATTATAAAAATAAGAGGATTTCGTTTCAGACGCAGAATACCAGGATAAGATCAAAAGGAAGTCTCAAGTTATTTCTCTACAGTGTTAACACAGCCTATTTTTTTTTCAATAAGATTGCCTCAGGTTAGACTTAAGCTTGTGGTAATCATGCCTCAAATTTTTGTTTACTGGTAATAACTGAACCTGCTCCAAACTGTGGGAATGTTTGATTTGTATTTTTGCTCCAAACAAGTCCAAATTCAGATAGTATCTACTTGTAACCTCAGTAACAGGTCAGCAATTGGCTATTGGATTTTTGAGGGCTGGAGAAATGTCAGGTCACTGCAAAGTTTCTATAGCAGTGTGTTGTTCTGTAGCTGTTTCTTCTCATTCTTTTCGTCTCTCACATTCTCACTGTGTATTTCCCAAATCCTTGTGACAGAGTAGCTGCATTACCTCTAAATCATCGTCCCATGAATAGCAAACAAAGAGTTGACATAAAATCATTACGGAAACATGTTTGCTTGTGCTTCTTGTATATCTGTTTGTAATACAATTCAGGCAGTCCAGAGGCAACAAAGCAAACGGTCAAGACAGCAAATCTCTGTGGAAAAAAAAGGAGTTGACTCTAAATGTCTAAAATCATCACCTTTTGCTTGTACACTACTTTCACTAACTGACATGTTGTTGAATTGCACCCGCGAGCCTTGTGCAATCTATTTTCCGTGATCTGTCTGCTTGAGAAATGGCTTGTTTTGTGTGGTATTATAGCTGTAGTGGGACAAAATGGATCGGTACCTCAGCATGATATCAGTTATTAGTCTCTTTATTCAGTTTGTGATAATGAGGCACTTATAGAGCAAATAATCATAGCAGCTTAAACTGATTAGCTTCTCTGAAACAGTTAATAATTCAGCACATATGTCTCACTTTATTAAAGATGACCTTTTGTTGGTAATATTAAACATAATGACTTTCTGCCACATTATCACATTGCACAGTCTAGACTTAATTTAATAGCATATTAATAAGCATATGTTCGCTCCTCCTTAGTATTGCATTCTCTGAAGATCCTGTGGCACAGGTTGTTAAAATAACTCAGTGCCTGTCTTTCAGGTTTTTGACACAGAACCTTGCATTTGATTTTCTGTGCTAAACAGAAATTGATGAATAGCCTTAGCTTGCTAGTATGGCAGTGTCAAAGTGCTTCATTTAAGTTTTTTGACCTTTTGACTGACACCAGATCAATACTTTGACATTGTTTTTATCCTTGTCACTGCATAGAATACTTTCATTGTGGAGCAGTGTACAGTCGTTGTTTCGTTTAACAGTCAGTGAACCACATCTGTATTCTAGAGGATGAAGTGCACATTATGGTCAATTCAGAATGTTGTTAGAAATAAATGTGAACATCCATACATCCAAACGTGGATAATTTAGTGCATGTAATTTATGTGTGTCATTTTATTCATTTTTTAAATTTATTTTATTCAATAATCCAAGCAAAACTGCAAATAAACCTGACAACCAATGATCATAATGCATTCTTGTTGCATTGAAAGAGCAGCTTTGATATTTTATTCCATGGGTAAAAAGTAATATGAAATACGAAAGGCTGACATGAGGGTGGGTAGATGATGACAAATTTTTTGTGTAAAACGACTGACCAAATGTACACATTTTTCTTTAATTCTTATGATAATAATAATAATAATATTTTTAGTATAATAATTCTATACAATAATCATGCAATGTAACTTTCAAAGATGCAAATCTTTTTTAGAAGTTGCATTTAATATCCACTTGGCTCAAAAGTCAGTTTAATGGGCATGATACTTCTGGCCCTGTTGGCACTTTTGGAGTTAGTGTAAAATGCTCTGCTCAATGGGTTCCACTGAGAATAAAGTGGGGAACAGCCAGATGGGCCCCTACAGCACATAAATCAAGATTAATGGCCATGCACTATTGACTGCCAGATCCATCCATTATTTAAATTTTGAAAAGCTACAAATCAATTGTTTCTATGTAGGGGGAGGGAAGATGCTATAACACACCACACATGCTTTTTATTCATTTTAAATGTCTAACGTTTCAAAAAGATTTATTTGCAGGATGTATAATATGATAGGAGTTTTGCTACATTGCAGCAGGAAAATAGATAGGAAACTCTTTCCTTGCATGTTAAAGTGTAATCAATCATTTTATCCCTTAAAACTCATCTTTGATCACCAAAATGACATATTTAAGCGCTTTTTCCATGAAATTTTTTGATGACTTAAAATAGCTTGAATGTAACTCTACACCCTTGCCTCATTTAGTATGCAAATTAGCCCCGCCTCCACTCAGCTCAGAGATCAACTGGTTGAGGATCATACATTGACGTGATTGGTTACAAGGTAGTTGGATTTCAAACCATGTTTTTGAGACTGTCTTTGGTTCACTAAGGAGAAAATACTCAGCAATGGTGTTGACTTGTGAATTTGCACATGGTTTGTCTGAAGGCATATTGGAAAAAACACATAGACATACAGTATAAACAATATTAAAACCTTGATTTTCACCACAGGGGGACTTTAAAATCTCCCTAAAATTGTGCAATTGTCAACTTTTTCTAACCAATCTGACCATTACAAATTACTTTCATGAGTTATTGTAATTAAGTTGATTTGCTCATATAAAAGAATTTTGACTTGACTTTTTTTTTAACAAAAATATAGATATTTTGCTTCCAAGCTTCCAGTCATAAATCTCACCTTAGGGAAGGAATGGATATTATCTAATAGTATTATTGTGTGTATGTGTACTTGTAAATCCCTGATGTTGTACATGGACCATTGTTAATGAATGATTTCAAAATCAATGATCCTGCATCAGAGTCTGCATCAAGTTTTATAGCCCGGCAAACTGCACTTAATCCCTTTTCACGGTCATTTAAATCACCAATTCTGACTGGTATTGTGCTGTGTAAAACAAAACCTTCTGAAAAGCGAATGTGTTTACCATGCGATCAAAGGCAGAAATCACTGTTCCCAGAACTATGAGTCAAGCAAAGACGAAAAAAAAAAACCATAGTGTGGTGGACCAACACTTGTGTTTTTGCCCCGCCATCTCATTTAGCACGCATTTCCTCTTCGCTGCTAGATTATGCTGAATCTTCAAAACATGATTAGGATGCTTGTGACACAACATTCCTCATCTTGATCTGCATTGCATTTTCTCTGCCTTTCTTCTTCTCTCTCGCTGCAGCTGTTAATTTCACAGTCAGAGTAGATAAAGAACCCCAGTTCCCATTCAATCATTATGCTTGTAAAGTGCTAGTTTGGGGACACTATAAAATGAAATGCTCAAACAAACAAAATGGTCTCTCTTCTCTACTCCGTAATGCATGTGAGTGATCAAACACATAGGTTAGAAAGGAAATTGGACTGATCCTCATTAAATATGTCCTCATTAAATATGTTCCTCATGATTTATGTCCTCAGGAATATAAAATCAGGGGGCTATTGGCATCAAAGGGAGGCCGGACTGAACAGTCTCTTTAATGTCTGTTTGGAATTCACTTCCAAGGATACTGAAGGCTTAATGTCATTAGTTGCATGGTGCATATTTCCCCTTTTTCTACTGACGCATGTGGTTTCATCGAACTTGTCAAACTGGAGATCATTTTTAATATTTAAACAGCATTTTCTACTTCTACTTCTTCTAGAACTATTTCTGACTATCTTGTTGAAAAGACTAGTTTAGACCAGTGTAAGCAGGCTGGTGTGTCCTATAATGCTGGTGTTGTGCTGTAGCATCAATGGTCGCAGTGAGGCTGGTTGACCACGGAAGTCTTGCTGGTTAAGCTGATTAAACAGTCTTGTGGAGACATCGACACACAAGAGCATCCAATACTGGCCTTTTTTCATCAGGGTCAATGGTCTCTTTTCCCTTCAAGTTCTTAGAGTGTGAATTTAAATGCTGTTTCCTTTATAATTCGCCTTCAGCACGTAACATAGTATTTCAATTACTTAGGCCTTGAGATCAGTGGAAAGGTGTTTTAAGTTGCAGCCTTTGAAGTGAGAGCTCAGATATGTGGGTATCAGCACAGTCCCGTTAGATTTTAAAACCCCCACCCCATCCTCCCACACTAGAAGAGAGAAATGAGAGAAACATCAGCCTAGAATAATGTAGCACTACTGCAGGGTTCGTTGAGACTCAATGTCACCCATGACTAACTGTAGCCATATGCCTTTACATTCAATCTCTCACAGAAAAGCTGATTGTTTCTGCTTTGCTTTACTGGGATATTGTTTGCTTGCATTTTATTTTGGCCTTTGTATTTAATGCTCTTTAAATAAATTTAAATTAAACTTATGCTTTTTTATTTTAGGTTGGACACACTTATTATTGCTTGTATTTCACATTTAAACTTCCCTGTTTTTTGTAAAACTTTGAAAATCAACTCATGTTGTCTCTGAACAGGTAAAGCTAAATTGTAGAACAGTTACATGGCGATACCTTACAGTTCGGTTAGGTTCCATTTGTTAACATTTGTGACCCTGGATCAATTTTTGAAATTGAGATTTATACATATATACAGACCCTTTCCAAAAAATTTGAATATCATGGAAAAGTTTATTTATTTCCATAATTCCATTCAAAACGTTAAACTTCCATAGATTATAGATTCAGGGCCCACAACTTAAACGATTTCAAGTATTTAGTTGTTTATTTGTACATAATTTGGGCTTCCAGCTCATAAAACCCACGAAAACAGGATTTCAAAATTTTTTCCATGATATTCTAATTTTTTGGAAAGGGTCTGTATGTGTGTGTGTGGGTGTGTGTGTGTATAAATGCTGTTGTAGTGTAACCTTCCTGGTCTACGTAAAAGACTGTTGTAAAGCATAAACATTGTTTAAAATAAAACTTTTAAGGTGTAAGGCTGAAACTGGTTGAGGAAGTTAGGGGTTGTAGGTAATGGAACTTTAACTGGATTTCTTCAGCCGTGACTTTTTAAAGGTCAGCGCAAGCGCGTTAAGAAGTCCCTGAGGATTTTCAGTACTCAGAGACATCTTTGTTCTTGCCTTCTATAAGAAGACATGCATTTATATTTCTATTGAGTCCAATTTTGAGAGCATGTGCCCCCGAGAGCTTATCTGTAAAATGTATGTATTAGCTGATCCTGCTGCATGTATAGACTATTGTAATTTCAAAACGATTTCTAAATCAATCTCCCTGTGTTGCTCTCTGTGATCCCTACAGCAAACAACCAAAACTTTAAAATCCTGTGACCATCTCCCACGAAAATGGCCACAATTTACAGAGAAAAACTTGCTCTTGATCAGATCACAATAACCAAACCCCTGCTCCACATCACTTGTTCATGTTATTCAAGCAAACATTGCCCACAGTTCTCAGACAAAATTACATTCACACCAGTGGTCCTTTGTCACAGAAACAGTAATGTGAATCAATTTCATTCCTGCACACTAATTTAAGAGTCGTAATTATTGCTTTCCTCTGCGGTTTCCAACCGAATACAAGAGCCTCTCTGGCACTGGTTGATTAGCACAACATTTGGCATTGAGGACACATCAAGAGAATAACTCCAGATGTGCTTTTGTTGCCTGGCGACGGAGATTATGTCACTAAAACCTGACAATTCTGACAATGAGCCAGATTTCCTTAACAGTTTGCTGATTCAAAAATTTAGAAAAATACTACTTTTGTTGTGAAAGGAAAATAATTACTACATATCTAATTGCTACATAGAGGATATAATAAATACTGTACATTAAAGGTATGGTATGGGATTTGCAAAACGGCCGGCAGATTTTGAAAATACATAACTCAAATGGTCCTACCTTCTTTCCTCCAAAGCTGGCCATGACTCCACCCATTACTCTATCTCTGTCTCTCACGGTCACGCACGCGAGGGGGATGGGGGGAGGGGGGTATGGTACGACCGTTTGACTGACGAACTTACTGTCCAATGATTCTAGGTGGTCTTGGAAATGATTGGCTGGAGTTTTTCGAGTCCTGCCCGTTCCACAGATGATTAAATTGCTTAATTTTAATTTCAGTGCTTCTAACTCAGTGGCTGTAAGTGGGTTAGGAATAGGATTTCAAGTGATTTTGAAAAAATGGACAAAAAAGAAAATCACATACCCCACCTTTAAATAATTTTTATTGTAAAGCTTCTATTTCAGAGATGTGTCTTGCTGGCTATTTTAGCATACTTAATATATGTTTTGCATATATTCAATATTCCTTATTTACTGAGATATAACAACAAGTTTGTTTCTGAGGTTTCCATTATGGCCCAGGCTCCTAGTGTGATATCAATAACAAAAGTATCAGTGGGCCGATCTCTCCCTAGAGGCTCGCTGGTTCCAGCACGAGCGATCTGCATGCTCCATATTAATCCAACCCAGTTTCCGCTCGATCAGAGTTGAGTTTAAGTGTGTGGATCAGCTGAGCCATGCCCTCCATGCAGTCTGCTTGTATAGGTCATCACCAATGTTTGATGCAATTATCTGCCAGCAGGAAGGAAGTGGGGTGCAGGGAATGGTTAAAAGCCCAAATGTCAAGTGATTCCACAGTGAGATGATGTCTATGAACCTGCGGACAGAGAAGCAAAAACCTTCCCTATATGAAGCCTCCTGAGAGAACTTGTCACCTATCCAACAAGTTTTAACTGCGCTGTTACTGAGGCTTTGAAAAGCAAAGCTAAGAAACAAAGAGGTCTGATTATTTACGACAACATTTGCTTTTTGTGGTATCCTGTGCTGTGCTACATGCTACCAGTCAGTGACATCTGGTAAAAGAAACATCCAATTTGTTTCATAATGTGTGTAAAGGGTAATTTGTACTTCAGTAATTGCTGAATAATTCAGCTGATGACTCTGTGCTCAGCATTGTGATTGATCTCAGATATGATTAATGGAATAGTCTGCTTCCTAATAAAGTATCTCCCTAGGTTCTGTATCATTTCTTATCACTCTGCACTACTTATTCTAAGCTGCCGGAAGTAGAGAACAGTGCCTATGAACTCTCAGTCATAAATCAGTTTGTGTTTACTTTGGCCAGATGAGTCATTTTAAATAGACATTTACTGGAAAATTAATTGGTTTCAATAATACTATCACTAAGTAAAATATGGTAAAAATCATCACAGTGGCATCCATAAAAACAACATTATCTTAATAACTGGCAATAAAGTTTAGTGCATTGGTGCACTCTGATGGAGTAGGAGTGATCACTTACAATTTAGCATGACACAAACCCTCTGGGAATTCCAATTTTTTGCCACACTTTATTTATTTTGTCATGTTGTATGTATTTCATTTTGTTTGTTTGTGTGTGTGTGTGTGTGTGTGTGTGTGTGTGTGTGTGCGTGCGTGCGTGCGTGCGTGCGAGCGAGCGAGCGAGTGAGAGAGAGAGAGAGAGAGAGAGAGAGAGAGAGAGAGAGAGATCTGTGCCTAAGATGCTAATGGCAGAAACAGTGTCAGGATTTGGAAATGTTCAGTGCTACATAATTTCATTCGTTTTTACTGATCGGATAGCTCTCTGATTTGTTAAAACGGTTCTTCTGCAGCGATGCGTGTTGCGGTAGCGCCGTAATATCTGGCTATAATATGTCATAGCCTAGAACATGCTCTCACACGTTTATTTTCGAACATTTTGGGAGGAGTAAAATGTACACATGTGGTTTCAACAACCAGTTGCAGACTTGTCCAGTTTCGTCTGGAATGCGGCCCAGACCACCTTCTGATGTGGTTTGAGTGATCAGATTTAAATCCGTCTGCGTTTTGGAGGGCAGTAAGGCTACACCTGGTCTTTTCGTGATCGGACAGCTATCCGATCTGAGAGAACGCATTAAAGGAACACTCCACCGTTTTTTGAAATAGGGCTTATTCACCTTCTTTCCTACATTTAGATAGGTGGGCAAATGCATTTTTGTCTCAGTGCATGCATTGTTTTAGTTTGACAGGGTTGGCCCTAGCTTAGCTTAGCATAATGAATGGAATCCTTTGTTGCCAGCTAGCATGTCCTGAGTAAAAGAAATAAAAAAAATAAAAAAAACCCACCTAATTACTTATTGTGGCCTGCGTATTCACAACGAGTACAAATAGCGATGCAGATTAACACTAGGCGATTTCCTAGGCAGATATTGACTTGGGACTATATTAGGGGGAAGCACAGGCGAAGCACTGCTACTTGGGCGCAGAGATATCACGCCCAAGTAGCAGTGCTTCGCCTGTGCTTCCCCCTAATATAGTCCTTAATATATAAGTCAATATCTGCCTAGGAAATCGCCTAGTGTTAATCTGCATCGCTATTTGTACTCGTTGTGAATACGCAGGCCACAAGAAGTAATTAGGTGGGTTTTTATTTATTTTTTATATCACTTTTACTCAGGACATGCTAGTTGGCAACAAAGGATTCCATTCATTATGCTAAGCTAAGCTAGCGCCGACCCTGTCAAACTTAAACAATGCATGCACTGAGACAAAAATGCATTTGCCCACCTATCTAAATGTAGGAAAGAAGGTGAATAAGCCCTATTTCAAAAAACGGTGGAGTGTTCCTTTAAGTGACCAGGTGTAAACAGGCCTATGTAGTGCTGAAAAGTGCATTATTTTAAATTTATTTTATTTATGTTATCAATTGCCCATTGACAGCATCACAAAAAAGCTTACATCAGTATCACTGAAAATAAATAATTCCTTTCTTTTTCTCTCTCTCACACACACTTTCATCTTCATGTCAAGCTGACATTTCTTTGGTGATGTGCAGGAGGAACATTATAAGTGTGTGAAAATCCATCTTTGCCTCTCTCCTCACCTCTGTCTCATCACACATAGAAAAAGCCTCACTTCCCAATCCTCTACGGGGGTCTTTTAAACTGCAGTCAGGGGGAAAAACCCACCAATGTCAAATCACCACCACAATGGCATACTAGCTTCCTAGCATCATAACTCATTATAAATCTTTTCCTGACACAAAGCTGTTGCCTGACGGGCTGTGTAAAGGAAAGGCTCATGTAAATGTCATTCAAAACGATTACTGAAACAACCTTCATGTAAAATAGAGCTGGGTGAGTGGCCCTGACCAGCTATAACCTATTGCATAACGACATCCTAGGGCCAACCTTAACAGCACTTTTATTGCTAGAAAAAGAGAGAGAGGTAAGAGAGCAGCAAACATAAGGAACTGAGAAATATTCCAGAATTTTATATAATAATCTATTTTTTACAGATTTATTTATTTATTGGTTGGTTGGTGTTCAAATCAACATACAGAAACTGTGGCTAGAGAAAACAAGGATTTGAGCAGTTGTGTTTTTTGGCTCAAAATCATATAGTTATTGTGATTTAGGGCCCTATTTTAACGACCTAAGCACATGGTCTAAAGCGCAGGGCACAAGTGCACTTAGGGCGTATCCGAATCCACTTTTTCTAGTTTAACGACAGGAAAAATGGTCTGCGCGCCCGGCGCATGGTCTAAAAGGGTTGTCCCTATTCTCTAAATGAGTAATGGGTGTGTTTTGGGTGTAACGTGCAGTAAACCAATCAGAGTCTCATCTCCCATTCCCTTTCAAAGCCAGTTGCGCTCGTGCCATGGCGGATTTGCTATTTACATGCCGGAATTCGCAAGCGGAAAACAATGCTCCTCTAGCGAGGAAACGGATCTGTTAGACCATCTACGGGACAAAGTGTACACACGTTGTGGACCCGCCTATTAGTCCAGTCATTTTTAGCCAAAATGGGGGTCAACCTAGGACAAATTGCAACAGAAGCAAACTCAACTGATTTTGTATCCTCAATATGTCCCGAGTAAGGAAAAAATCCTCGAAGAATCCCATTAGGGGAAAGTTTCGAAAAAGTCCCAAATATAGCCTATTTATACGCCTATTCATTCTTTTTCTCGTGTGAATAGGGTAAAAATTTTAACCTTTAGATATCACCATGAAACTTTCTGAGTTGATTACTTACATCAAGACAAACAAAAAATGTATTACAAGTTTTTGGAAATTGTTTGTTAACATGGGCAAACAGTGCATAATCTAATTACGTATGTGCTAATTTGCATAAATACCACAACAGATCTAAACATTGGGTCTAGACAGGTGGAAATGTCTTGTTGAATCTTGTTGGCATATAACAGTAAAAGACTTAATGTTAAGGTCTGAATGGAACCCATTTAGGCTACCGATGAGCATTAATACATAGAGGCAGGAAGAAGTACTTTAAACCAGCCTTTATTAATTATTATTGCAGAGATGGGGTTTGGGGCTGGGTCCGTGGGACTGTTTCTGGGGGATGAGTCTGAGGGAAGAACAGGAGACAAGGGTAAGGAGAATGCAGAAGACAAAAGGTAGGTAAAATAAAAAGTAAACCCCCAGAAACAGTCCCACGGACAGTCCTACAGATTGCTCTAAGATCATGCCTGCTTATTTAAAGGCATAGTTCACCCAAAAATGAAAATTCTGTCATCATTTACTCACCCCCAAAACTTGAAAAGAAGATATTTTGAAGAATATGGGTAACCAAACAGTTGATGGGCCCCATTGACTTCCATAGTATGGAAAGAAATACTACGAAAGTCAATGGGGCCCATCAACTGTTTGGTTACTGAAATCCTTCAAAATATCTTCTTTTATGTTCAGCAGAAGAAAGAAACTCATACAAGTTTGGAACAACTTGATGGTGAGTAAATTATGACAGAATTTTCATTTTTGGGTGAACAATCCCTTTAAGGATCCTTGGCATCAAAAAGTTTGAAAACGTTGAAGTTGTTTCTGCAGGCATAATTGTACATTAGCAATGCATCGTAACTTGACATTGCCTGACCACTCAGCTGAATCTGATATTTTGTTTCAACTGCAAACAGATCCAGCAACAGGTTCTGAACCTGGCCGCAGTCATGTGTAGTAGCAAGGTTAATAGGGGTCAGTGCATGTCTTGTCTCCTCTCACATCTGAAGACCACCTGATACTTGATGCAGTCTGTTAAAAAGGTCTGATAGCTCATATCAGCTATCTAACGTGAGAGCAATGCCAGCCGGTCAGCTAAAAGCATGTCGACATGTCCTTTCCACATCACTGCTGGGGACAGTAACACAGCACTGGTGGTGAGTGGAACTGGGCTCTGGGGCCTTTGTCCTATATTATACAGAGGTTATGACCTATCTCTATTTGAAAAAAAACAAGCTGTAACTTCAGAGATGTGTCTTGTTCATCTAGGCTATGCCTCTGAAAAGAGCGAATAAGTAACAGTTGTAAATTATACTCGATTGCATTAGAAACATTTTGATGCAAAATACAAACTTCTGGATCAGTTATTTTACTATCATTTAGATACAATTAGTTTTGTTAAAATATTTTAATAATATTTATAATCTTTTTTCTGTCTTTTTGTCATTTTTTAAATGTTGTCATTGTTTTTTTAATGTCTATATTGTTTTCATAATTTTTTTATTTCAGTTTAAGTTTTGTACTGAAAAAAACATAGGTTCACATGGACACTATTAACACGACTATATGCATGAAACCATTCAAAAAAATTTGGCCACAAATGGGTTAAGCTAAGGGCAGAAAACTGACTATTGATAAGCATCCTGATTACATTTGGCAATACTGTCTAGAATTGTGATAGGTTTATTTTAATGTTTACTTAGTAGAAACAGAATTATAAAATATTCTAGCCACAGATTGAATCAATCACATCTCTAAGTGAAACAAGCCATTTTAATAGGCTCCGTTATTTGAACAGATATAATCTTCTTTCCCATAATGGTTCAATATTGTGGCAAGGGAAACAAAACAGCTGATGTAGGCTAAAGCAGTAATCTAAAAAAAAAAAAAAAAAAGAAAGAAAGTTGCAGGGAGGACTAAACGTGAATGTGAATGGATGTGACCTAAATCTATTACAATAACACGCTGTAATATATATATCTGTGTCTCATAACTGTATTTCATGTCATCTCATAATGTGGCTCCTTAATGGCCCATGTCCTCCCCTTTATTGCTGATGCTGGATCCACTGGAAAAAAAACCCCATTTAGTTCACAACATTGCACTTAGACAGTGTACTCTCTCACTGTTGAGTGGAAAAATAACAACCATTCAAGAGTAATCCGTGTCAAATGCTATGACCCTCTCTTATGCATCATATTGCAATTAGAGGATATTTATTTATGTTTGATAAAAGCAATGAATAATTGACGACATACAGTTGTATTATTAGAAAAATAATGCACACCTGATGTGGTAATGTGGCTAAGACTGTCAATGTCTTTGTGTGTGTTTGGTTCTTTTGCTGTAAGGACCTTTGAAAGAACTGTTATAATTTGGTGAGGTGATATTGAACTGTAATGCGGTCAAGATCTGCCTGGAACTACTTTAGCTGTGCATTTACTGAAAAATAATTGCACACCTTAGAACATTTGTCAACTAATCAGAATCAAACATTCAACAGCCCCGCAGTATAAAACATGTAAATGGAGTTTGTTATGCATCAGTTAAATCACTTTTAATAACTGAAGCATGAGCATATGGCATGTACACACTGTGCACTAATGATTAAATCTCTCTTAATTCCAGTCAATTTGTGTGAAATTCATAATCATCCTGCAATCATGACAGCCTAATAACTTATTTTTGTGTCATTTTTGTGTATAAATTTACAGTATCTGCAGAGTATTGGAGAGAATCATATAAATGTATAAATGAAGGATTGCCACAGAAGAACCATGGTAAATCTTGGAGAAATGGAGCATCCGCCACTGCAGAGTTATAAATTAAAGGCGGATTTCATATTAATGAAGATAATTTCCTCTTTCACAGGAGACACAGATGTAAAGCTTGCCCATTTATGATGAGGCACAGTTTTAATCATAGAATATTATATCCTGGGAGTGATATTACAGCAGGTCAGGTGCATCTGATGTTAAACCTAGTTCTATCATTTATAAATTAGATACATTTTAAATGTTAACCCCTGTGAATGTCCAGCAGAGCTCATTTACAACAAACTGCAAATGTCTTTCACCTGTGATTAAGGGACAATGACCCGCTAGAGAGCACTAAGCCAGAGATCATTTTACAATATATATTTTATATTATATATGTGTGTAATATCCTATGCCTACATATAGCTCTGCCTTGGGCTGCCTGCAACCAACCTTTTTATATGAGCTTAAATATCTATCCATCCATCCACGCATCCAAATAAGCTTATAGGCGAACAGTGCAATAAATATACGTGAAAAAAATCAGGATGCAACTTTCTGTTTTTTTTTTACACAGACTGACTAATCTTCATCAGTGACAGGTGTCATGTAAGCATGCCAGACTAATGCAAACATAACTATCTTACATGGGTAAGTGTCCTAGATGTCAGTCAGCGGTATAACATGATAAAATGAAAATAATCACATGCAATATCAAAATAAAACTCAATATTCTCTGATTTCACATACAGGCTTCTTTTAGTGGTGTAGTTATAGTATTTTTTTATTCAAATCTGAACATTTACTTATCCCCCTTAATGTCTGTGGTGGTTATGGCCCTGACTCTAATGTCTTCGTTTCATTAAGGATGAATGAAAGTAGAACTAGATGTGGGTGTGATAGATAGATGTAGATGTAGACGCATGATGTGCATGATATTCATGATAGATGTCCATGAGAGGTTCAAATTTTTGCAACATACAATGCAATATGCACACACTAAGTTCGTAGTAGACCTTAATTGATTTATTGTGTCTTGAAGATGCACAACTCAATAAGTCATACCAGTGAATTATTAAAGTCTAAAGAACATTAAACCTTTGTACTGTTGCCCTATGCTCAATGTTCATCTAAACACATACAGTAAATGGGTTGAAGCAGTGGCGTATAGCGTAGTAGGGTATGCACGTGCATATGGGCCCGAGGCAGATTTATATAATGTTTGATCACCAGCACAGTAAAAGAAGCTCAGTCTGACAGCTGAAACTTGCACACAAATTATACAGTGCAGGATTATGGCCCTCATAAATAAAATAAAAAATGTAATGTTTGAAAATATTTACCTTTTAGGTGAATCGGTTCTTGAATGCTGTGAATGGAATACTTGACTAGACCTTGATTTGAAGGCCTCTGGTCCTCTCCTCTGATCTCTCGTTATTATGCTGTTGCAATAACAGTTTGTGAATGTCTTGAGCTCTTCTTCAATTAGACCTGAAATGAATTGGGATATGCTATACAGAAGACCCACTGCAGCTTGAATTTGTTAAGACTGATCCCACAGAGATGAAGGAAAGGAGAATGAGGAGAAGGAAGAGCGGTTGCACTCTGGAGTAGCTGCTGGCCTTTGAACTGATGAATAATGGATGAATAGATGAATTTATTCTCTGAAGCTTGAAGAAAAGTTTCATAGTACAAGCTGAATGTTTTTTTCCTCAGCGACTAAAAGTGAGTAATGTACAGCTTATGAAATCAGTAAGTGGAAGTTTTGCACCCATGATTTAGTTGGCAGTGTTGCACTTTTGTGAACTGCCAATGTTGGATTTGCACAGTAATATAAACATTTTTTAATGAATGATGAAATCATGATGACTAAGTTGAACTGATTTAAAAACATGTTCATAAACTGCAATCTTTAATTAGGATTAATTCAAAGTAAAAAGAACCGAAATATATACGGTAATAATCAACTAAATAAACATCATATTAGTAAACAATACACCGTGCTGTTTTGTTCCATTGTTTTGCACAAATCTGTTGAATAAATTATTCAATTACTCATTCATAAAGACTGGCTACATTCGAATATGCATACTTCCCAACTATGTACAGTAGTAGGCAAAAAACAGCATGTGTCCAAAATCATTAAAAAAAACCCCAATATGGACACTTTTAACTGTCACATAGTTATTACTGTACTTATTTAAAAGATGTACCCACTCAGAGAGCACGCGATTTCGGATGTAGCCACAGTCACGTTTCTTTCCAGAATCAGTTCATTTGAACAAATCGGTTGAATGAAGGACTCAGTCAATTATGCAGAAATAGTTAAGGGGTTCCAGGGACTGAAACTAATTTATTTATACTGTGTAAAGTCATTTTAAATACGGTATTAATACAAAAACTCATTTGAAATGCAAACCTTGTTCTATACAGTTATATCTTGATTATGTATGCACAATTTTCAGACAAGCTTTCCTGCTTTTCATCACAATCTGCAACAAGTGAATACATGATCAGTTCTTCAATTACACGATTTAATAATTACATTTAAATCAGCTTTATATTATTGTCATGCAGAGCATTTCATCCAGAATAAATTGTGGTCTAGTGGAACATTAAAAAGATTATTAATTTTATGTCAGAAAGCCACAGCACATATTATCCTTACTGTGCTTCCTCACGTCGGGAAATTACAGTGCCGTGTTGATGGGGTTAGGAGTCACGGACGGTCACAAAAACCTTGGGGGAACAGGGGTTAAATTAAGTCGCCTTTCGAGGAAGGTGGCCCCGGGCTGAGGATATGGGTGCCAGGGTATACGGCTCTGGCTCTCTGGAGCTTTGTGATGCTGACTGGCACAAGCGCGGCAGAAACATTGCTCCGATTTAGCCTCTGACTGCAGGCCTTGACTGGTTGCGAACTAACATGCACTGACAGACATTCCACCCCCTCTGCCCACAGCATAGTAATGTCTGAGCAAGCAAGAGAGAGATGGAGCTGTTTACAAACACGCACTCTAAAAGCAAATAACCACTATAGTGCCGCAGCGAATAGATGCACATGGCAGTGTGGGGGACGGGCCAAGGGCCGTATTTTCCTCATAATTTGACATACACAAAATACATTTTTGGGCTCCACCCCAACCCCGGTAGCTGACATGCATACTAATATCTGACTGATCTAAACTAAATAAACTAAAATGATGAACTATGGAGATACTAGTTTTAAGATATTTTAAATTGTATTAATTTATATAGTAAATGTCTTAATGTGTTTTACAATTACAGTGAAGAAAAAAAAAAATTCTATATATATATATATATATATATATATATATATATATATATGTTTTTCCTCATTGTAATTGGGCCCCCCTGCATGGAAGTGCGAGCATAGACGCGTGCCTAGAATGCCTATGCCGGGCCGGATGGATGTACCCTGCCAACCTGTATGTCTCCCACTGGCCAAAGCCTGGGCTTCATCCATGCTGGTGCTAACTGGAACAGACAGCAGCTAATCTATTCTGCGCTCTCCTCATTCACAAACCTACTCTATATGACTCATTCCATTTATGTTCGTGACCGTGTATGAGCATTAAGGTTAGTTGTTAACAGTGCTTGAAGAGAAAAAAAAAAGTGCCAGAGGTTCCCCCTCGGTTGAAATCGAGCTCCGGGAGTGGGGGGGTTGGACCTTCAACTTGTGAGAAGTGCCTGTACGCATAGGAAGGTGGTGTGGTGTTTCAGGTGCATTGAGGCAGTTTATCTGATTGGACCGAAGACGTTTATTATCATATATGGAGATTGTAACAAGGTTTGTGTTCAAGGAAGGAGGAGGCGGGAACCAGCGAATGTTTAACATAATCTTTAATCCAAAAATTGCTTTTCGTCAGCTTGCGAACCCCCTGCAGTTCTCTTACAAACCCCCAGGGGGTTTCCCAAACCCTACCCTATAATCTGTTATTTATTTATAAATTACATAAATATGCGTAAAGAATAGAATGTATTAATGCATCATTAATTGGGATTTATTTTTCTTCTAATGCCTTTTGTCGAGTTTTATTGTAATGCCCAAAATCTATTTGCAAAAAGAAAGAATTATAATAGCATTAAAGCAACACTAAGGAACATTTTTTACCTTAAAATAATGTTTCCAAAATCGTATCAGTGGTTCATCAAGTCGTAACAAGGTGAAAGGCACTTCTGGATTCGCTTTGCAGCCCTATATCTGCTATAACCACACCATGCAAGTTTGCCAAACCGGGTCGCGTTTCTGTAGTTCGAATGAGACATAAGAAAACTACAAATTTGACTTGCTTTACGGCAAGCGTTACAATAGTCATTATTTAGTTTTCCTTCGTTTCTGATGTCGCAATACATCATACTTTCATGAAATCATGCAACATACTCTACTTTGTCAGTGGACATTGTTCATTCCAAAGCCGGTGCTAGATAAACAGCGAGTGTGCGTGCGACAGTAGGCTGCGGGCGGCGAAATTATTTACGACAGCGGTAATGGACAATTCCGCTTCCAACCTGTAGGGCGACCAAAGAGGAAAAGTTCCTTAGTGTTGCTTTAAAGTTTTAAATTAATATTTTCATTTACAGTGGAGACTACAAGGTTCAACAATTTTCCCTGATAGCCAGTCGGGCCAGTAGTTCCTACTTGCCTTGTATCAAATAAGAATAATCTGTTTATTTCTGGCAATGCATTTTTATTGTTTGCTAAAAATAGGTATAATTTCCATTAAACAGATTATTTTTTTCTTTACAAACCTGGAAAGTATATAAAGATAGAAAGCAACTCCATGAATTCATAAACACACTTGAGTGTTCCATCAACCTGACCTGGGCCAGCAGGCCATCCCAATAATGAGCCGTGGACTAGCAATAGACACTTTCCATCACGTTTTCATATATATTACATCTTCACATGCAGTTATTTAGTAGTGAAACCATGTTATGCATGGTTTGGGTAGATTGTTGATCTCATGTACATCTACAAAAACATTTGATCTCTTCACTAAGTGGATGTTCTTAGAAAACACAAATGTGGAAAAACGGATACCCCTGATCGTTTCAGGCCTCCAATGGATCTGCTTTTCCAGTGCAACGAAACAGAACAGGGACTTGGAGGATTAGATTATTTATGGCTCTGGTGAGTTGCGGTCTATGGGGCCTAAAAGGCACTTACCTATATACCAAAAATAACAATCAGGCGGACGGAGATAGCTCTGCCATCCTGAACCTGAGTGAAACTGAAAGCACATCAAAGCTTTCACATTGAACTTAGGGATGAGTTATATATCGTTTTTTTTCTTTTTCAGGCCAGTCCCTGGACTCTGTTGGGATGGACAGAGCTGCTTTATTACATACTGTCATTTGCTCACATTAACATCACCCCACAGACAGATCCCTTTTGGGAGCATTCCCCATTTACATTCCATTATTTAAATTTCCTCATGAGCAGAATTAATGACTCAGGCCTTCTGATGAGGTGCCGCTGTTGCCGGCATCACTTAATTAGAATAATCTATCTCTACGGGTCAGGATGCATGAAAGGGGAGCACAGCAATGGAACGTTTCATTAGAAAAGTTCATTATCAAATAAATGGCTTTGACTCGCAGAGAGACCGAAAGTGCAGAGGTGCTTAGAATGAACATGGTTGTCTGAATATCTGTCCTTAGAGAGGGAAAGGAGGACAAAAAGCACAACAGCTGATTTCTTTTTTCTTTTCTTTTTTTTTTTGGTATCTAAGGTAAAGTATCAGAAGCATAGTGGGATTCTGCCAGTCAATTTCATGTCATGCTGCAGCTTAATTAGTGTCGGAAATGGGACGTCTGAATGTTAATTACATTTGATGAAGGCCTGTGCTCACTGCAGAGTGAATTATGAACCTGTGTCATTCATTGCAGCTCAAATTGGGAAATAATGATGTCCCAAAGAGAAATGACCCACTAAGAATATAAAAAAAGCATATCTACTGTAAATGAAGGTGAAAATCAAAACACTGTATCAGAAGTGATTTTAAGTGTCTTTTATTTTTTTTAGACACAGTAGATCACATGACCCAGAGCACAAAGAGGGAGAGAACAGGATTTTTTTCCCTTTTCTCTCTTTAAAGGGAACACACACTGGTTCCAATGAAACAATGCATAAATGAATTCTTCCATCTTTGCGACAGAGCAGTGATTATTTGTGCACTGAATTGTTTTCGGTTAATAATAAAATCTTTAATTATATACATTATGACCGATTACATCCGGCCACACTTGGCTAAATAATATGTTATGTTTTGCTCAAGAGATCTGGCTTTGATAAAGTGTTATGTCATGTGTCAAATATATTTTGCTTTTTCCTGATTGCATGAAGGGATAAACATATTTCTATAAAGAGTAAAATAAAGAAGGAATACTGTACTGACAGTCAACCATTATCACAAAAAAAAAAAGCGTCAGGTGTCCTTTATCAACCTAAAGGAGTTTATTTCGGGATAATGACCATGTATCTGTACATTAACGTACACATTTTTGAGATGATATTGGTTGAAATTATTCTATTAGCTCAATTACAGAGACAATAGAGAAACAGAGTAAAGGATTCTTGGATTCCACAACTGCCATTATGGAGAAATATTTGACAGTTGAATGCAACAATTGAATTGAATTGAATGGACCAATCAGAATCAAGTATTCCATAGAGTCATAAATTAATACATTTTTAAAGTAAACTGCTATTTTTACTCTTAAAAAAAATAATTAAAAAATAAAGAATAGAAATGCAGAAAGTGCAAATCAATAATGATCATTGAATAATTATATTTAATATCTTTTAACATTTAACGTTTTTAATAATAACAATAATTTTCAAGTATTATTAGAATATTATTAAAAACCAATTATTACAGTATGTTTGCACACATCTTCTAACCTGTTTTCACAGTGGCATGTAAAAAGAAACGGGCATGTAAAATAAGTGATGGATAAGGAAGGATTAGCTGCTTGATCTGTGTTTTCTGATCTTCTTTTGAAGACTTATAACTTCATTTTGTCCAAAACTTCAAAAACGTATTAAAAACCAGACCAGAAATCTAAATAGGCTAACATTAGCTTACAAATATTCTCAAATGCCCATTCATCAAACAGCTATCTACAGATCACACATACACATACAACAAACACATCTAGTAAATTTTGTTTCTGTAGAACCCTGCCCCGAATGCCCATATTTTTAGGCCAAAAACACACAGATATTTGTATAACGTGTATTGTTTGCACACAAACAACAAAGAGTGCATACAAATGAGAGACAGAAAAGTAAATGTGGACAACAGTTTCTATAGAGTGCATTCTCTTTTTACGTCAACTTTTGTTATGATTTTAATGATTCATTTGGCAGATTTTTGGATGGATATTGCTTAGCTGAGAAAGTGACCACAAGTACGGTATTCAGTCATGCACACAACAACTGACTGAGTTTAGCTATATAAACTTCTGGTGCAATAACAGAATAACTAGCAGATGGGTGTCACTGGATGAAGTCACATCTCCTCCAGAGATTCAGAGCCTGATGTCTGTGTTTGAGTCATGAGGAGGTGAGCTGCTGTAGAGGAGGCTGGGAGGTAGAGAAAGGGTTCGGGATGACTAAAGGCTGACTTTAAGAGGATCTTTAATCTTCTTTTGCAGTCAAGTTGAGAGTAAGACAACAGAGTAAAAAAGAAGGAGAGAGAGAGAGAGAGAGAGAGAGAGAGAGAGAGAGAGAGAGAGAGAGAGAGAGAGAGAGAGAGAGAGAGAGAGAGAGAGAGAGAGAGAGAGAGAGAGAGAGAGAGAGAGAGAGAGAGAGAGAGAGAGAGAGAGAGAGAGAGAGACAGAATAGAGGCAGAAAATCCCGGGCAAGCTGATCACAGCTTGTCTGACATCAATCCAATCATCTAGTTTTTCCCATTGGCTCACTGGACACACAGCTGATTTTTTAGGCTAAAAAGAGAAAAAGAAAGTTCAGAAGGTCAGATGATACCTTATAATGCTCATTACAGAGAACCACTGTAGAAACCTTTGAATTTTCACCTATCCAACCCTGTAATCTAATCGGAAAGCTCAAGGAAAACATTTCAGACCTCTGCTTTAGGGCTTGGAGTGGTTGGTGTTCAATCCCGTGTCTCTATCAGACAGGTTTAAAAGCAAAAGTCAAAACACAGTACATGTACCCCGCACTCAAAACAAAAGTACCCATCCATTTCTCGCTGTAATGACAGGATGGAAAATCTGTGAAATTTCATTGGAACAAAAGATAATAATGAGCTGTGTAAAAACATGAGGGTGTTATGTCATTACACATTACCATAACCCGAACTCTAATGCTATACCACCAATGCAGCTACAGGGAGAGAGAAAAAATAGATCTTGCAGTAAAATATAAGGGGGAAATTTTGCCAGCAGAATCATTTCTATATCCTGTAAACCATGTTCACGTCTCATTAAATATTTACAATGAAATGTAAAAAAGTGGCTTTTACCCTTGAAAAGGACAAATCTTTAAAAGTAACACAGTAAAACGGTGGAAAATTGGTGATATTTGTCTTCTGGTTGTCAAAGAATATTCTATTGCTCCGACGGTTTTACACGGTAAAACTTGAATCAGGTTAGCAATTCAAGGATCAAGCTATAGCCATTAAATTTTGTCATTTAGTACAAGTTGCGTATAAACGGAGTAGAATTTGTCGAATCTTGCAAGTTTCTAATAACTTGTGTCCAATAAAATATCCTATATTTTTTTCTGGATAACACCACAGTTATAAGGGATCATTATCCAAGAGTTACGCTATCTCAAGAAAAGCTGAAGGTTCAAGAATAGAATAGAATAGAATAGAATAGAATAGAATATAATAGAATAGAATAGAATAGAATAGAATAGAATAGAATGAGGCATTTATATAGCGCTTTCATATGTACTACTGTACACCCAAAGCGCTTTACAATCATATCAGGGGATCTCTCCTCAACCACCACCAGTGTGCAGCATCCACTTGGATGATGCGACGGCAGCCACAGTACAACGGCGCCAGTGCGCTCACCACACACCAGCTATAGGTGGAGAGGAGAGAGAGTGATAAGAGTCAATTCAGTGGATGGGGATTATTAGGAGGCCATGATTGGTAAGGGCCAAGGGGTGGAATGTGGCCAGGACACCGGGGTTACACAACTACTCTTTACGAGAAATGCCATGGGATTTTTAATGACCACAGAGAGTCAGGACCTCGGTTTTACGTCTCATCCGAATGATGGATGAGAACATTCTATAAATTCAGAACATTCAAGAACATTCTATAAAGTTAGAGATTTGTGGGCTCTGTTGATTCAGTTATCAAGAAGGAGAGGCTGTAAATACCTAGATGTTTCTAGAACAGGCAGTCATTCAAAACTCTCCACACAAGCAAGATAAAGACTTTGTATGGAAGCCATGGAAAAGCAGTAATGAGTTGTAAGAGCACCAGTAGACTACAGTATATCAAGAGCTCTGCAGAACACTTGTCTGCAGGTGATGGTGAAGCTATTACTCAAAAAGAACCATGTCATAAGAAAGTGATTGTGTCTGAGCTGCAATGAATGTGAGGGATAAAACTGATTAAATGATCAACATCCCTCTAAACCTTATCTAAAGAGGAATGGATGGTAAAAAAAAAAAAAAAAAAAGATAATCTGTTTTACCATAAATTCAAGCTTGCAGGACAATGACCTTAAACATTAGATCAGATTAACACTGGAACGGCTCAAGAAAATGCAACAATAGTCTGATGTCAATCCAACTAATATATAAATCTGTATTTGAAAACACAATAAACTGTTCTTGCTTTGGATAAAAGCATTTGCTAAGTGACTGAATGTGAAAGTAACCACTTTAAAACATCCATGACAGTGTGCTATTTTTTTTTTTTTTTTTTTAATAATGTGTAATTTTTTCAGTTCTTTGAAATGAAAGTGTCAAGAAGGTGAAATGAGAGACTTGATAAAGGTTCTGGTTTATAGTGCACCGTATGTGATTTGTAACCAAAAACCAAAAGCAGAAAAAACATGTAGATGGCTCATTATGTTAAATTAAGCCCACAATCAGAGTAACGCTAGAACTGATTGCATGGAGCAATAACAGCAACAGCGAGAGCACTAAATGCAGCCCTAATCTTTGATGCGCTCCACTATTGTTACAACCAACATGAGCCAGAACGGACACAAAAACCCTGCGAAAACACCACTTCATGTGACATATCGAAGGACTCTGCTGAGGTTCAGGTCACTTGATACAGTGAGAGGGAGAGGACTGTTTATCTTTGCCATAGTAATGAAATACCCCAGATGCCTCTTCAAAGGGCAATTTGCATTCCAGGCCTCAGCACTAAAACCATCCTTCATTTCCAAATGCCAGGCCTCAGAGGATTATACACATAAATTCTGTAGCACACAATCTTTTTAAAACAGCCCAGTAAAATCTAGGAAGACCCCCACCCCCAGTTGTCAAAAGTAAATGAAAAGCCTTCAATCAAGACTCTCTCTTTGACCATCACTTGAGTGGCTAATTGTTTCAAAATTGCTTGAATGCAGTAAAACGGTTGTTTTACATACTGTGGCATTCAATTATAATTTTGTTTGTTATTTCCTCATAAACTTCATATTCTTTCACAATAAAAAATACAGTTATTTATGCATTAAGCATTACAGCATATCTTTATATTTGACTATTTTTACTGTGCTACGTATTTAAATGAACAATACACAACTTTGGAAAGTTACATTAGTATATGCATCACATGCATCATTTTTAAAGGTGCACACAGAACCTTGGCCTTTCTATCCCCATCTGTGGTCTTCTGCACAAATGAATCTGATGGTTTAAGGTAGACGCATGGTTGCCTGTGATCTCCATATACTGTAAGAGCAGATCTGTCATTCTACACCATGACCCACTGACATTAAGAAGAAAGTCCTAAAGTCATATATGGATGCATAAAATGTTACCTGAGCAAGTAGCATAAACTGCCAGTAGTACATTTTACCTAAAAAAAAATATCTGTAATGCACCTTTAATGCAGAACAAAGCAAAAACATTAAATGGGTAATGGGTCATTGGATATCATTCAACAACAAAAAAAAAAATATATATATATATATTTTTTTGTCATAACACAAAACATGTATTTTTGTATTGTCTTTATTGCGAATTGTTATCAGCAGCCAAAAATAATCCAAGCGCTGAAATGCATTAATTTTGCATATTTTTTTTAATTTTTTTTTACTTTTATGACAAAGGTAAGCTTTATCCTATTTCCAAGATGTTTCTGATTACTTAACAGGTCAAGCTCACAAGCTGAAATTTGTTCTGCAGAAGACAAACTGTAAGCCTACCTTCATCATGATGTTTTCATACAGCATTTGAACTTGTTGCCTTTCCACTTAAAATAGCTGTACAAAACATGCCATCCGTAGTTAATAATTTACAGTTCTCACATCCCAAATTAAGCAAAACTAAGGTAGCCTGGAGCAAAATATTACATAATAATCTTCACAGCTTTAGGTCCCACGTTCAAACTAAATTGCTGTTGCCAAACCAACGCTGACCTCCATCCACCTTCTCCCTCCTACCTTCCCTTCTTTCCTCCCTCCAGTGTTATTTTCAAGTGCTGAGCTTAAGTACAACGTAATGGTCCGATTTACACCCGTGCAGTGTTTTATGGTTCTACCTTGCAGTGTAATTGAGATTCTGAACAAATACATTTAACAATTTTATATTTTAGTTTTGTGAAGAAAACGTATTAAATTTAAAGTGTTAAATGAAACAAACATTTCATAAAATTTCACACTGACATTGTACTTTTGATCCTGAGACCCTGTCAATTCCATGGACTGACACAGGGTCATTCATGTGTGATTTCAATAACACAGACCTCTGTATGAGCAGGACTCGGGTAGCAGGACCCTAAAAGTAAATGAGTTGCAGTTGTGGTGATTCATTCTTCTCCTAAGGCAATGCTCAAGCAGCTTCCCTATTAAGCTTCTGAGTGGAGGGTGGGTGTCTCAGGATAGAGACATCAAAGAGTCATGGTCTGATCTTCTGCAATCGCAGCTGTGATGTAAAATGGAGGAAGCACTTGGGGCATACAATTTGCATTGACGTTGTGGGATTTTGTGTGCTAAATGCTGTTCTTCATGCGTAGGGTCTTCAGAATGGATCTGCCCTCTATAGTGATATTTCAGAATTTTACAGTCATTTACAGTACATAAAAAAAGTTGTCAATACTGATTTTTATTTTTTTTTAAATTAAAGATTCATTGAGTCAATTTCTGTCATGACAACTCTGAGTGTTTGACACGGTAATGGATATGAAAATGTTGATATGTTAGATCTGCTACGCTGCTGCTGTTGGTTATTGCTGCTGCTGCAGAGCAAGTACAGGACTTGCTACTGCCAATACATACACAACACTCTGCTGTGAGCATGACAGACATACTGCTGCTGTACAATATAGCATATATGAATTAACCATAGCAGATCTATACAGGTGGAGCTGAGGAAGGTGGAGGGTTTCTGAAAACGCGCTGCAACTGCTACAGCAAATGCTGAGTATTTGAAGGTTGAGCAGCGATACAGCAGGAACACTGTAAAAAATGATTTTTTGGTGAAGTAAATACTACTGAAAAAAAACAATGTAATTTACATGAAAAAGTTAGTTCAGGCAAGAATAAAAAAAACTAAGTAAATTCCATATCAGTACTTAATTCAGGCGAGTAGAAATGAAAGCGTAAATATCAACTCAATAAAATTAAGTAAAAAGTACTCAACTTTTCTGATACTGGGGTTCCCATCATGCACTGGACCTTGAATAATTAATGAGGTTCATTTTTCACTGGTTTCCAGCTGTATTTACACTGTTTTATCATTGCTTTTGTTGTCAGGATTAGTAACCTGCCATTTTGTGACATTTCGAGTACATTTTCTGCTCAAAATGACACATTCAAACACAAAAATGATCCATCAAATGTTACCGTCATTGTGTATTGTCTACCAAGTATTGAGGTCTTTGCATTCACATGAAACTTAACATCTGACATGATGTAGTATAAATTACTTAGATAATCTAAGTAAAGCACATACTATAAATGACTGGTATAATTCAATATTATTGTTTGAGTCAAATGTAATGCAAAGGAAATTTCAACTAAATCGATATTAATCAACCTTTAACTAGCCAAGTTAAAATTACTTATTTTCTTTGTTACTTTCACTTAACTAGGTTAAGTAAAGTTTACTTAATTCCATATTCCAAGTAAATTTAACGTAAAGATTTCTAATTAAAGCTACTGATAAATATGTTTAGGTTTTTACTTGGCAAATCTTTGTAATTTTACTAGCATTTTCTGAGTGGAAAAAGTTGCCTAGCTTTTTTCAAGTAAATCCTACTCCAAATTTTTTTCAGTGAACCAATTAGCTGTGCCCTATAAAGGAATGATGTGATTGCAAGCAGATTGAGTAAAGGACCTATCAGCCTGCGCCATCTAGAGTTTCATGACAGAACTTTGTTTTAATAGAAATTCAGCTTTGTGTTAAATGAAGAGGCTGTTTAGGCTTGTTTTGACAGACCTGGATGCTTATCTAGGATCTGTCCAGTCTAAAATCCAAGATGGCAATCTACAAGCAAACATTACATGTAACAGTTTAATATGAACAATAAATAATAAACAAAAGATAAACTTTTTGGCATAATGTTTCCATGAAGAACATTCATAGAACTTTTCCATTGGACCGTTTTAGTGGTTACCAGGACAAAATCAGCAATGCTATTGAAGAACCATTTTTTGTTCCCCAAAGAATCATTCAGTGAAAAGAACCTTTTTTTTTTCTTAGCGTAAAAAAACATTAAAATAATTGAAAACACCATTGAACACTACACTCCAACACTACAGGACAAGCAGTTGAATGGATTGGATGAGAGCAAAAATGGAAATTCTGTCATGTTGTTCTAACCTGTATGGCTTGCTTACTTCTGTGAAAAAAGATGGTATTTTGATTTATTTATTTTTCTCTCTACACAATGAAAGTTAATGTTGGCTAATGATGTTTCGAACTCCACTGACTTTCCTTTTATTTCTTCAAAATACCTTCTTTTGTGTTCCACAGAAGTAATAAACAACATGAAGGCGAGTAAATGCTATACTATCCCAGGAGAGTAGTAGTTACTTTTAAACATTTGTCTTCTCCACATTGTAATTTGTCAAGACAAGTAGCGTATAATTAGTTAAGCGGAGAAGAAAATAATTTTTAAATGTATCAAATTAATTTCAATCTCTCAAAAGACGATACTCATTTGACATGATATAAATCAAGTCAGAGCAACTGGGATACAAACGTATGTTACTTTAAGCAAAAATAACTTTTTACTGTGATATAATTTTGGGATTAATGGGACTTAAGCGCAGAGTAAGGCTGAATAAACCAAAAACACACCGCTTCTGTCTCTGTTTTTATCCTCTGTCACACATAATAAGTCTCATCACAATATGAAGCCAAAAGCAAACAATTTTGTTTGAAGACTGTCTTAGGCTATTTGTTCAGACTGTAACAAAATCAATACTTCATGTTTTATCACTGCTTGGAGTGTAGACATGTTTATTTTACACAGAAAAATCAAGATTACCCTAGGGAGCTTACTTCTTGTGTGAGACAAACAAATCAGCCAAGATGGTGTTTGGAAAATGGGGCAAGCAAGATTGAAGGCAAATAGCTTGTTGCAGACAAGATGAGACTGGAATCAAAGAGCTGTCAGGTGGCTGAGCGCACAGAGACATATCTTCCTGGCTGTAAGGTTGCTGAGCAGGAGAATTGTAGGGGGAATGAGATGACGGACAGGAGAGGGACCAGGGTGAAAGGATTTCATTAACCAACAGGGTTAAAAGCGGCAGTTGGGGTAGAGGAACATTGATGAGAAGTTCATAAGGGAGGCATTTTATTGTATACTGTTCAGTTAAATGTACTGAACATCACCTTTAATAACTTGCTGAAAAACAATGGGGACAGAAGAGATTCCTAATACATTTTATAGGCACTTTCATTACCGTTAAGTTGTCGTTCGTGACAGCTAGTAAATTGAGATTTGTAGTCGCCATGTGTGGGAGTCTTTTTATTTAAAGGTAGGGTAGGCAATTTTTGGAGAGGCTAGCAACAGCAAGCTAGCTTTGGAAGCATAAGATCAAAGCACATAGCATTACAATAACAATGAATGTAAACAACTTAAAAGACAAAACTTGTACCACGCTTGTACCAACTTGTACGACAAAACTCGTACCATCTGACTGCTGCCGATTAATTTCCGTGAAAATTGCGCATAATTGCGAGTCAGAAGACATTAACAGCTCTGAGTAGAATGTCACGGGTTGCCATCTCTTAAACATGGCATGAAGGCAGCATAAGCTCATTGGGTCACATTCACTAATTGCGTGGATTATTTCGTATTTGTACGCACAGGAGAACTTCTCATGAAAAATCTCCACCTAATTCATAACACGTTCGTACACACATGAATTTGTCCTTAACATCATTCTGATGTTAGTGAATTTGGAATATTCTAAATGATCGGCCAAGCACAAGCTCAGTAATTTGCATAAGACATGCCCAAACCATCTTCATATAAGGGCTTTCCGCACACGCTTTCCTCACAGCCTTTCATCATTCTCGTCAAACTTGCCGCTGTTTGCAGACACGCTCTCGCCCGATCCTTGAGCAGTGTCAAATGTGCCATTCTCACAATAAACACCTTTTATACAGACCCAGATTACAGACCTCTCATTAGCCAGCTGTGCACACGCGTATATCTGCGTTATTCAGAAAAACCTCGCAGCTGAACATATAATGCAGATTTTCCTACGCTTTAACTGTATGTATATGATGGAATGTATTTAAAATAAATTAAATTGTATTATTTAATAATTTTATTATAGAATTTTATACTGTATATGGGTTATATAATACAGTTAATGAAACATACTTCAATATAAATATAGTCATGTTAGGATGAAATATAACTTCTTAACACGATTATAAGGCAGCACAGAGCAAGTGCTTTTTGTGTACGTGTGGTTTTAGTTATATTTTTTCGTAAATTTAGAATCAATTTTATTACAAAATTTCTGGTGAATCGTGATTTGTTCTTAAATACGTTCAGACGCACATTTCACGCACATATTTGTGTGTACGCATGCTTAGTGAATGAGATCCATTGGTTTGGTTTAGGAGGAACTGTAAATGGTGGCTGTTGTTTGTTTGTGGTGCTCAGTAACTGTCAGTCTACAACTCTGCATAGCTTCATGGAAAATGCTGTTGATGTCTGCGTGAGCAGGGTATGCAGAGGTATGAAAATACATACATTGACAGGCAGGTAGGACATCCTATATATATAACAATTGTCTTTGTTTCTGTTTTCTACAGTTGATATAATGTGATGAGAGACTGACAAGCAAGGCATCTGCTTTCTGACAGACTCATTAAATCTGTATTATCAGGTCTAACAATATAAATGCAACCTAAAAGGTGTTCAGCTGTCCTTTTGTCATTAATATAAATTATATATTATATGTCATTGTATATTAAAATATACAATATAAAAAAAAATACTACATGCATTTGTTTTATTTATTATTTAGAACTATTACTTCACATTAATATTTAACTATTATTTTTAAGTTAAATAAAATATGTGTGTTCAAATTAGTTTTTGCTGTGGTATAGAATTGATAATCGTGAAATTTGTCTATTGGTACCAACCACTGAAATTCTGGAACCATGACAACACTGGTAACAAATGTAACTGAATGGTGATATTAAGTAATTTTTCACTGTAGAACAACAAATATTTTCCATAAGAATGTTGTTAGTTCTTAGACATACTTTATGACAAAGGACATGAACACAGTGGGAAACAACAGTTGCAGTTACCAGTTATCAATTTATAGTGAAACCTTTCAAAACACCAACCAGAAGTGCTGTACACTGCATAAGAGAAAGAGTGTTTGTTGATGATGGGAATGGAGGAAGGTGTGATTTTGTATGTAGGAAGCATGCTGTTCCTGTGCACATGCTTTGATGGTGGGACACTGATGGATGGTGCAACAAGAGTGTAGTGATGTCATGGTAATGAGCCTGTCGGCCAGGCTTGACCTATTGATACTGAAGTTGAGGAGGAATGAGTCTTTTTCCTCTTTCTTATTCTGTCCATATCCTATAGCCTCTATGTCCTTTCTTTATCATCGGTCTTCTCAGTGTTAATCTGAAAATCACATGTAGGCCTACATAGAACCCAGGTGTCACTGGCCACTTGCTTATGAGTGTGTAACCACACTAAAATGTTTGTTTCTTACAGAAACAATGTATCAGACCAGAGCCACTTTATTAGGTACACCTTGCTAGTTCCTTCAGAACCGCCTTAAAGGGTTAGTTCACCCAAAAATGAAAATTCTGTCAGTAATTACTCACCCTCATGTTTTTCCAACCCCGTAAGACTTTCGTTCGTCTTCGAAACACAAATTAAGATATTTTTTATGTAATCTGAGAGCTGTCTCACTCCTAGGCTCACGCATCACACACATGACCAGTGTCGGCCAATAGTGAGCCTACGTGGTGACATACAACACAGAAGCGCTGCGCTGTTACACTATGTGAATTCACTCAGGCCCACACAAAAGAAAATGAATAGTTGAATAAAGTTGTTATTTTTGTTTTTTCCCCCCACAAAAATTAGTCTCGTCACTTGATAAACTTATGGTTGAGCCGCTGTAGTCACTTGGACTATTTTATCGATGTCTTTACTAACTTTTCTGGGCCGGCAAGTTTCGATCCCATGGAAGCCTATGGAGGAGTGATCCAGCTCTCAGATTTCATCAAAAATATCTTAATTTGTGTTCCGAAGATGAACGAAAGTCTTACGGGGTTGGAACAACATGAGGGTGAGTAATTACTGACAGAATTTTCATTTTTGGGTGAACAAACCCTTTAATTATTCATGGCATATATTCAACAAGGTGCTGGAAACATTCCTCTGAGATTCAGGAGAGGGATCTCAGATGAGGTCTGAGATGAGGTCCATATTGACATGATCGCATCATGCAGCTGCAGCAGATTTGTATTTATATATACAATTGTTTGTGTATATACAGTACACACACACACACATATACATTATATATATAAAAATACACACACAATTGCATATATAAATACAAATCTGCTGCAACTGCATGATACAATCATATCACACACACTACTAGACACACTACAGTATTACTAGATAATACATTCATCAGCAATGCCATGCCCCCAAATAAACCTAAGAAACATGTGTTCCTCTAAATTAAAACACTCCAATGGAGAGTAGATAATACAGAGCTGAATTGAATTACTCAATATAAGGTTGTTCTCAATTTGGCAGGGGAGACATATTTGGCTTGTTGGCTGAGAGTGTGTTTGATTGAATGGAGAATGGAAGGGGCAGGGGGGTTCATTTAGTCTGTTGGAGGACATGCAGTGTGTGTCTATTTAGACTGTTAAGCAGGCTTATCAGTACTCTTATCACACATACACACACAGTTATTTTGAGTACCATATAGCACTGAAATAGACCTCTGTGGTCAGCTCAGGTCATGCCCAAATATCTGATACAGTTTCCTGTGTGCAAATAGCTTTGGTCTTGGTCTTTTTTTCCTGTCAGCCACTGCAAGGATCAGTGGTTTATGGAAATCATTTTCATCAAGTTATTTGCCACAGGAAAGAATATACTACTTAGTTTCAATATGCTACTCAAGTTTTGATTCCGAGTTAAAAATCAACAAGCAAATATATTGTTGTTAGAGCCATTTTTTTCCAATTAGGGCCTTAAAGAAGCTTATTTTTTATCTTTTAATGACCTAGAGACAGTCTTTAATGCCTTCATTTCAATAAGGCTTGATTGTTGTAATGCCCAACATGCTGGTGTCAACCAGTTTTCCCTTTCACGTTTGCAACTGGTTCAAATTGCTGCAGCTAGTTTCTTGACGGGGAAAAAAAGAGGGAGCATATCACCCCTGTCTTAGCACATGTGTAGGATTGAAAATAATCCAAGATATTTTAAATGAACAAAGATATTTGCTTTACTGTTTCCACCCCCTCTTTCTACCACAAGGACCATTTGGAGTTCCTAAAGGCACAGAGGTTTCTGATAGTGATCTAGGCCTGTAGGCCAATATGTTTGTACTTTGGGTGTCGATGAATTGTCACACCTTGAGTACGGTGGGGGAAGTGTAATTATCTGATTGGTCAGTTTGAATGTCTCACATCTGGGTTTTAGTCACATGGTCAGGAAAGGATAAAAGAAGATTGAAACTGTTGCTCTGTCTCTTTTGATGCTCTGGCTCTCTTCTTCTCTGGGTCCCTTTCTTGGGTCTCTCTCTCTCGTAACATTTTTCATCTATGCTGCGTACAATTAATAATATAAGTTATCATCATCTCATACATCTATTTTGTAACTATTTTAAGTGTAACCATAACCATATTTTGTCATTAAACCTTTTCAATTACAACTAATGTGCTAACTAGTTTTGATTTGGCATTGAGTGCTACAAATTGCAATACAATACTGTCACTTTCTATAGCAACGCTCTCCCACATATTAAGCTATTGTAACTGCGCTTATTTCCGTCGCTGGTATACGTGGCAGTGGGTGGAATAGACAAGAAATGTGCAGTTTTCTACCATCTTGCTAATAACGTTTCTTTAGTCATTCGGCAGTCTTGCAGCTTGAACCACTGCAGGAATCCACCCTTACACATGTACACTGGCTACCGGTAAAATTTAGAATTAATTATAATGTTTTAACTTTTGTATTTAAAGCCTTGCATGGCCTGGCTCCAGTTTACATTACAGATCTTATTTGGTAACCCTGATTCTAAATTACAAATGTAAAACGTTACTTTCCTGTGTGAAAAGCCCTTCTGTGTTATACAGTAAAATATAATTTTTATAACTGGATTCCGAAATTCCTTCTGCATTACAGGGCAGACTATATATGTGCAACACGCCAATGTCCAGCTCTGTTTGTTTGGTTATACATTTTTGTGTGTCAGTATGTATTTGTGTGTGAAACTAGTTGAGGTGGTCCACAAACTACCTGAATACAGATCAGCAGACAGAGAACAGAACACCCCCAAAACATATGCTACTGGACCACAGGATAGGGAAGACATCCAATATGATGATGAAAAGGCTGGACATCTGACAGCTATGTAGGTGGAGTGAAGCTGGACGTTTTAAAGGACTTTAAGATATAAAATAGCAGATTTTTTTTTCTACTGAGGAGAAACGTTGAAGGATTTTTCTTAGTGATGCACTGTAGAGCTGACTGAGAGTGTAGTCTTAATGCTAACTAAAATCTCAATTTTGGATGAGCTCCTAATGTTTGCACAGCTAATGACCCGCACGTGTGTGTAAACAGAGGAACTGGGGTCAGCACCAAAATTATGGAGTAATTATTTAAAATAAGCTTGGAGCAGAGTGTTGAAAGAAGGGGGAGGCTCCAAACAAAAAGATGAACTGCCAATTCAAAGTACTGAAAGCACAAGACTCATAAAGCCAAGAATACAGTAGATTTAAAACAGGCCTCATTCACGGGTATATCAATGGGAACAAAAACTCCACTTTAATGATCAATAAATTCAAGAGCAATCCAAAATGCCCTGGAACCTATCACCACTTCCAGGAAATCTATTTAGTACACTAAATACTCCAACCTTAGACATTCTACTAAATATAAATAACTCAACTAGCAGTCAATAGAGTGTTAGTAGTCTATCTGTTTAATATCTGCTATCACTTTATTTTGATGGTCCCCCAACAGACATTCTACTGACTATTAGTAACTTTTCAAGTACGTCAACTTAATCTACCCTAACCTAACAGTCTACTAATACTCTAATGAGAGTTAGTTGACATTTAGTTGCAAATTAATTTGAATTAGTTGACATGTAGATACAAAGTTACTTACAGTTAGTTAAATGTCTAAGGTGAACATTCAAAATGAATTGTAACGGTTTAGTCTCCTTTTGTATCATCATCATCATCATCATCATCATCATCATCATCATCTACTGTGACAATTATAATATCTCACTTTCATTGATAGACATATATATATAAATACATAAATATAATATTCTCCCAAAGCAAACTGTGGTAGTAGCACATTTCAATTAAATGTTGATCACAACTAATTATATTATAATATAATGCATCTATGTTTTTAACTATAATAAACATACCATAAACATAAACATTTGAGTTAATTATATTAAAATAAAAGGTTTTATTTTTAAGGTCCAGGAGCTTTAAATACTATGTGTGGATTGTATCGGTATTTCGACATTTCCTCAAGGTTTAATTTTGTGCTTAATTTTCCTCACAATTTCCACACACTGCTCTGGACCAGAATTTGCAGTGGCAATGTGTAAAAATAGCTGCCCACTGCTCCGGTTGTGTGTGTCCACGTTTTGCAGTGCGTGTGTGTGTGTTCACAACTCGCTGCTCCTAATGTGGGTGCACTAACTTGGATGGGTTAAATGCAGAGGGCAAATTCCGATTATGGTTTACCTTACTTGGCCTTGACATGTCACTTTCAATTTCACTTTCACTTAAGAGTACACATTTCACATTTGCACTTACTTATTTTGGTGCTTGGAGCCCTGCAGGTGTGCATGATACTGTGCCACTGAATTCAGTGTGACACTGCAGACATCACATGTGTAGCAGCGTTTTAGACCTACACAGAAAACAGACACAAACAATTTTGTGTTATTAGCAAGTACAAAAAATCAAATGCACATAACCTAACATGGCAACCAAGAAGCTGTGAAATATCATCACGTATGCCTTTCTATGACATTATCTTTATAACATTTAGAGGACAAAATGTAATATTTTATTTTGTTATATTTGGGTTGTGGCATTAAAAAAAAACAAGCACTCTTGTTTTGCCCACGGCCTCTCCACCATGTTAGCTAAAAGCAGAATGGTCAATAAACCCTTATCATGTCATTCCCGAGAACAGAAGGACAAACTGCGGAATGAGATAACACTGGTCTCGATCTCTCTCAGTCAGCAGAGGCTCACACGGGTCACTGCTCGGCTGTGTTTCGCAGTTCTGCCTGATCAACTCTCCTGATTACTGTACCCTGAGGGAATGTGTGTGTGTATGTGGAGAGAATCAATTAGAGACATACATATAGAAATGCCTTTTTTATTTATTTATTTGAGTTTTTAAGAACTACTGTGCAATTACAATGGAAGGTCTCTCCATGAAAAGAGATCAATGTCGAGGGAGGGGGGACCTTTTGAGGAGAGGAGGCTCCTGTGTTCTCTCTTGTGTGTGAGTCTGTGTCAAGTGACATTATAAATAATTGAGAATACCATGTGGCTTGTAATGCAGTTTGGGATACTAATGTTGTCGCACCTGTAAGGGCGAGAGAGGGGAAGCCAGGAACCAGGTCGCTCTTATGCAGTTATGAAAGAATATGAAAAGAGTGAAAATTGGCTGAAATGAAACAACACTTCATATTATTAATCCGTGTTTGGGAAGCCACTTTAAAACTTTAAAGCTGCTCATAATTTTAAGTATAGTTCATAAACCGATAGATGATGCTATTAAATTTAGCAATTACAGCACTTAAAAACATCTAAATTAGAATGAAAGCATTAAATTGAAATAAACTTGAAGATAAGTACAACTAAGAAAGCTAATTTAGTACTAATTCACAAATACTGTATAGTGTCAAATACTCTAAACAACTTTACAAAATATTGTGCTTCAAATTACAACCCTGAATGTGTGGATGAAAAAAAATATTCAGGGGATAAAATATATCAGTAAATTGTTTTTTTTTATTTTTATAAATGTATTTTTTTTATTGTGAATCATTTATTCAATCAGTGAATTGTTTTTATTTACATAAACTGTGAAAAGTTATCCACTATTTATTTACAAAACATATACATACATATATATACATACACACATATACATATACACACACACACACACACACATATATACACATACATATACACACACCCACACACACATATATGGGTGATTCTCCAACTAGGAGCACTTTTGGCACTGTGAGCTTATGGAAAATCCACTCTCTTAAAACACACTTAAAAGAATCTTCCTAGCTTCATTAATTTGTCTTCTAACCCAATATAACAGTGGGCAGTTTTAGAATTCCATGGAATATTATTATTTTTAGCGCTTTCAAAGATGTAATTTCCACCACTTTTCAATTTATGTATTTTATTACAATATAATATTGTAAAACTGATTATATAAAATTATGTATCAGTCAATAACATCAGTGACTACCTAATCATGTAACAAAATAAATCTTAATACTTCATGAACTTAATGTATTTTTATTTAAAGTTGCTAAATGCCACGAGTTGCCACGAGTTGGGATTTTTGCCTACAGCATTTCATTTTTGCTCACTCACACATATATTGTAAGTAATGAACTATTACTACTTGATTTAAAATACATTTAGATCCATGTCATTGGTTATTCTTTTTTTTTTTTCTTAAAAACTGTAGTGGTGGAAAGTTGTGGAAATGACGGTTTATGGTAGAAAGATTGTTTCTGTTTATTTTTACTTAAATTGCCAGTCCAAAATATTTTTAACCATGTATTTTATTATTTAACATATATGAGTTGAACAGTATACCTAATAGTTTTAAAAATAATGATTACAAATGATATGCAAATTATATGAACCTGCTCAAAACATTCATATAAATATAGATAAATAAAAATAAAAATAAATATAGAGTGTACTGGAATGGTGATATATAAAGTTCTCAAATATGTCATGAGAACATGCAAATAGCGCACAAAAACGGCATATATCATGTCCAAAGCTACGCCTGTAATTTCTCAGAGGTGGAAATGACATTTTAGCGGTTTGTCTATTTTATTTTCATATTTGTTGTACATAATTCAACCGAACTACAGCCAAGGTGGAAATGATGCTGAAAAAAAAATCTATACATACATATATTTATGTATATGTATATATTTATGTATATGTATATATGTATATATGTGTATATATATATATATATACACATATATACATATATACATATACATAAATATATATATGTGTGTGTGTGTATGTGTATGTGTATATGTATTATATATATATATACATATACATACATATATATATATATATATATATATATATATATATATATATATATATATATATATACACATACACACATATATATACACATACATACATATACATACATACATACATACAGGGTGCGATTTGCCGGGGGGGATGCGTGGGATTTCCCCCTTTCTGGTCAATGTATCCCTGCCTCTGCTTAATAATTTTTATCCCCCACTCAAAGTGATCAGTGCTACTACACTAGTGGAGAGACGGATCACAAAACTTATCCCGGATCCGTGGTTTGATTAAAGTCAATTTTATTTTAAAATGCGCTACTTTGGCTGGCTCTGACCATAGACTGTAAAAAATGGCTCTGACATAGCCTCTTACCACTCTGCAGACTTGTTCAATGTCCCGCCCACGGTGCTATCTGATTGGTTACACCTCACGAGTAATAGCCTATCAACACTTGCGAGATGCCACCCACTTTTCAACAGGCCCACCCAAAACTAAAACTAAAATCATAATGTGTACTAAAATAGTCTAAATGTTTAGTTTTAAAATCAATTTTAAAAAGCTGGCTATGTCTATTTTGATGTTTCTGCGCAAGTTCTGCAGACAGTGAGGTTCGGGTTTGTTCTGATCAGAGCTCATGAGCGGAGAGCGCATTTCTGAATATTCGCACCGCTCGCTCATTCTGCAGGGTCGCTCGCTCAACCCAGAATGGCCTGCTGGTTCGAAAATATGTGAAATAAGGGCTCCCTCCGACTAATTTTTTTTTTCTAGTCGACTAGTAGTTGTTCATTTAAGCCATTTGTGGACAAATCGCCTCTTTATATTAATTTAATTACTTAAATATGCTATATAACCAAATATTAAATATGCTATATACAGGATAATGAGCGTTATGACAGCACGCATAAAGCTTGCCACAAAGAACCGGTTAAAGTAATGATTATGAATGTGTCTAAATTAGCAAGGAGACATTTAATTGTTTATTAATAAACTGGTGTTTTCTATGTCGCTGCAAAGATGAAGTTGACGATGCGGACTCGCCATGAACGCCAGAGAGAAATGCACATTTCATGGATTACATAATCAGAGAGTAGCCTATTTATTTTGGTTTGAATATTTTCGTTTAAAAGTAGACATTTCAAGCTTTCTTTAATATATAGCCTATATTTCTCAAATCTGTGAGGCACAAGCTGAGTTTCGGCGCCCTCCAGTTCACGTGCAATGCAAGTGATTGTGCCTGCGCCTTATTACATTGTCTGCTATATATTTGCTTCTTATTTATTAAATACGGGCAATTGGTTGATAAAACATTGATCAAAATTAAGATACAATTTATACAAAACGAAAATCTTTTAAAAAGAGTTTTCTACAAAACAAAACTTAATGAAGTGGTCAAAATCATGTTTTACCAAAAACAGCGCCATTGCTAGGAGGGCGCCAGCGCCTCTGCCTCGCAAGTGGATGATAGCCCTGAAGACGCCTAGCAATGACATACCTTTAGTTAAGTTATACCTTAAGAGTCTTCGTAGCGCGCTAAGAGACAACGTCAATGGAAAATGCAGCCCAGGTATGATGCGTATGATGCGTAATGGAGATTCCAAAGCGCTCTTCTTTGGTCAGAACCACGGAGAGCGATCGCGGATAGGTCTGTCCTATGCACCGAAACTTTTAACTATGCAACAAAATATTTAAAGAGCATCAAGCTATTAAAATCTAGATTATGTATACGCACAGATAATATAACAGTAGGCTATATTAGTCAATATTTTTTTAATAGGTTAAACAGTGATTGGATAACGTTTTTAATTTAACGTTTTTAATTTAAAGGAGCTGTATGTAAGAAATGTATTTCAATTAATCATAAAATGGCCCTGATATGTCACTAGACATTAAGAAATCATTTTCATTTCAAATACTTATATCACTGACAACAGTAGTCCGGCCAGGATATTGTCATTTAAAAAGTGAAGTTGCAGCCCTCAACTGATGTTGATGTTGTCATCTTGTGTTTTGGCGTGAAGCGCCACCCTCCACCTATCTACCAATCACAAAGTCAGTAGTGTTTCAGCATCCGGGTTGCCAGCTCTGCTCTAGTTACCACAGCTACGTATGCTGGATCCTGCAGCCTATCTGGCAACCTCGAGAGTGATTGCAGTACCAGTTTTGGCCACAATCTTACATACGGCTCCTTTAAGGCTCACCCACAATTGGTCTGGCCCATCCAAAACTGGAATCCTGGCGCCGTGCCTGGGCTAAAGCAAAGGTTTTTTGATTGCTCACTCACTCTTGAGCGTCTGGTGCGAGTGATTTCAATGTTAAGTCAATGTAAAGAGGTCCTGCGGCGCGAATGAGGCGTTTAGCGGTATACGCGAATAAGGCGAATTGACTAACACACAGATAATGCATCTGTCTTTTCTATCATTTCACTGTAGCTCAGCATCGCGATGTAAAGTTAACGTTATTACTTTAACAGCAGCAGTAAAACTGTTTCTACTGTGATGGTTTAACTTTGCAATCAATCCGTGGTTCAGCAGAGGCTGATATATGACAATAGATGACATTGCGGCTAATTTATCCGATCCTGTCCATTAGCTTTGATCCATGTACGGCTTTTCAGAATGTCACCAAGTACAAATATTTATGTAATTTCAGCGCAAAAACTCTAGCTAGCTAGCTGGGAACAATGAAAAGGGTCCAGAGCAGCATATCATCATATTTTACAGGACCGTCACAAAAAAAAAAAAAAACTAAAACTGCAAATGAGAATGTTACTACAGGTAGGATGGACGGCAACTCCCAGCTTCAGCAGAATTCACAGTCCCAGGTTGACTCAAATGAACAAGGACCACAGTGTTGGGAAAGATAAGCTATAGAGTAAAAATATTGCGTTAGGCTACTTCATGAGTTAATAAGAAAAAAGATGTTACAATTCCTGCAAATGCAGTGATGAAGTTCATGTTCTCATGATTTATTTTTATGAATAAAAATGTTTCAAAACATCCCCCCCTCTGTTTTTTTTCACAAATCGCACCCTGCATACATACATACATACAAACATACATACATACATACATATTATTGCCTCAGCTAACTCTGCTATATAATAAAACATGGCAAAAATAGAATCATATAGCATTCTGTCACATCACAGTTATACTTGTTAGACACAAATGGTCACTACTAAAAATGTGGATGAGTAAGTAGCATCACTACTTATAGTTCGTTACTCCCCTGCAGTCTACCCGTTTTGTGTTGACTTTGGACAGCAAAAAGCTTGTGACTAACATGACACAGAAACACTTTGGCTCTCCATCAGTGCCGTTTCCTGCCTGCGCCCCCCGTTATGGATTGAGCGTCCCGTGTAATTGCTGTCATGTTGCACTAATGATATTGTAGCTGGAAAATGGCTTTTGCAATCTCCTCCACCAGATTGAGTTAAACCCATAAACAACGTTTGGAGGAGAAGGGCATGCAGAAATGTGTGTCTTACTCTTGATTCACCATCATGCTTAATTTTACTCATTCCCATACATCTTGAGTGTGCTGTTGATATGCACTTGCTGTGTATTACAGCAGGTTAGCCAAAAAAAAAAAACTCTGACACTGACAGACCGGGAACAAAGCCTTCCTTGTGCCTGTCTCTGTTATACCCAAGAGTCTGATTATTTCAGCCACTGGGCAGCCAGCAGGAGTTTTTAAAAGTTGCTAATCATATCAGCAACAGTGAAACTGAAAAGCACAGCAAAAAATGTCCTTTCCCTCCACAACTTTTTAATGCACCTAGATACACGGTCATAAACAAAATATTTTTTGACTTCAGCAGTTTAACATTTGTACAATGTGCTTATGGTTTGTCTCAGACGGATGGCCCATAAAGAATCTGAAGATTTTGGGGTTGTGCAGAATTCTGTGAAAAGTGTCTTTCCGCTGAGTTTTGTGGGTACCGATACAGTCTGGTCTGCTGATGACCATATTCAGTGTATTTTATTGGTGGGATAAATAAACCCCTCCTTATTATCCACACACACACACACACACACTCCAGGGTACTGACATTGAGAGGATGTGGCGGAACCGTGTATCTTGTGGTGACTCCCAGCTGGCCTTTTGACAGGCCGCCTCACAAACGCTTTTTGAAAAGGTGAAATAATGGAGCACCGCCCAGGCATCCATCAATGTTGGCCATCAGTTCCGCTTGTCGCGCTGCCCACGGAACACATGAGCAATGAAGAGTCGACCAGTGCGTAACTCCTAGAAGTCTCTCTCATCTTTGTCGCCATTGTCTCAGATTTATTACTGTTAGCACAGAACATCTTCCAAGTGGGAATTAGAGGAACCACAAGTGGAATAAATGAACTGAGATTGAATGTGGCCTCTTTGCTCACCCAGTTTACAGCTGGTTATAAATACAATACACAAACTTTCACTCACTTAAATAGAAATGTAGAAAGGAAAGGATTTTTGTATACATTACATTTTGACCATTTGGCTGAGAATGTTATTCAGAATAAAAATGTGAAGAAGATGGAATGGAACCAACAGCTTGCAGAATTCCTGGGGCACAATAAAGTTTAATGATGCCTTCAGGGATATTATCACCTCAGGCTTCTCGTCTCGTCAGGACAGGGATCATAACACCACTGAACTGGGACATGCCCTGGGACATTCTTACTGAGATCCCCATCTGTCGATCCTATAGTTTATCGAACTTAAACTACTTAGAATAATAGTTAGACTATTAGTCACTAACCATTACACACACACACACACACACACACACACACACACACACACACACACATATATATATTTTAATTACTATTTTACCTCTTCCACATGCTCTCTCCACTCTTGCCTCTACATATCTGGTAATGGTAATGCAGTACAGGACAAGCTCTCTGGCAAGTTGAACATTTATGAGCTTTAAGGCAACACTGGTTCATCTATTTTTACCTCCAGGCATCTGCCTGCCTGATGGTACAGAACAGACCTCGCTTCGACCCTCTCACTGAGCCAGGAGACCCAATATGATTGTAACGGGAAATGAGAACAGAAAGATTTTTAAAATTATAATTACATCATTGTACATGGGCAGTGATCCATGCATGAGCATAAGGACAGAGGTCAAATTCAAAACATCCCATAATGATCAGCACTATGATTATCGAGCACTAACCTGTCAGACATGCTTGAATCAGCATGTTTTTAGTGTGAATGAACAATGTTTATGCCACAAAGTTCCATGTGATTACATCATTAGCTCTGCTGTGTGGATTTAAATATGGGCAAAAATATGCTGAACAACAATGAATGAGAAAAATATGCCCATATTTGTACAGCGACAGGCAGATGGCATCTAAGTGGTGGGTAATTCAGCAAATGTTGATTCACTTCTGCTGCAGAAAAAAACACATCAACCATATCAAATTGAAAAAGCCCGCGGCTAGTGCCCATATTTAGCAGTGCAAATACAACACAATTCAATTAGTATCTTACCTGATTATATTCAAATAGGCTACTAATAATTACAGTACCTCAATTATGTGGTAAAAGCACCTTATATAGTTTACCCAAAATATAAAATTCAGTCATCATTTACCTGTATGACTTTCTCTTTTCTGCAGAAAACAAATTTTGGCCCCTGAATAATTCACATAAGTAACCTAGAGATACATATGTGACCCTGGACCACATGGGTCAATTTTTTGAAATTGAGATTTATACATCAAAGCTGATTAAATAAGCTTCCATTGATATATGGTTTGTTAGAACAGGAAAATATTTGGCCGAGATACAACTATTTGAAAATCTGGAATCTGAGGGTTAAAAAAAAAAAAAAAAAAAAAAAAAAAAAAATCGAAACATTGAGAAAATTGTCTTTAAAGTTGTCCATTTATGTTCGCAATTGTGCTGCATTCACTCACAAATATAAATGTTTTATATATTTACGGTAGGACATTTACAAAATATCTTCATGGAACATTCCCAAGTGGATGCTGCACATGGGTGGTGGTTGAGGAGAGATCCCGATATGATTGTAAAGCGCTTTGGGTGTACAGTAGTACATATGAAAGCGCTATCTAAATGCCTCATAAAAAAAAATTAAAAAAATAAAAACATGACCTTTACTTAATATCCAAATGATTTTTGGCATAAAAGAAAAAATGATAATTTTGACCCATACAATTGTTGGCTATTGCCACAAATATACCCGTGTTACTTGTGACTGGTTTTGTGATCCAGGTCACATATTAGCTATAGTGTATATTTTAAAAGTGTAAAAACAGCTAAAATGTTTTGACAAATATTTTCTTTTGAGTTCCACAGACGAATGTAAATGCAACATGAAGATAAGTGAATGATGACAGAATTAAATTTTTTGGGTGAACTATATATATATTTTTTTTTAACGGAGCGAGGGGGTATGTCTTAAATGAGATATTTTTCCAAGACAGCTAGAAAAATTATGTAGCCTAATGCTTTTTTTTTAAGAGTAAGATTTACAAAAATCATTTAAGAAACAACAGCTAACTTCTTACCAAAAACTGAAAGTATAATTTCAACCAAGACTAGAGAATACAGCTAACATGTCACCTCAGCATGAAAACGCATTATCCACCAACACTCCTCGATCGGTTTCAGAGTGGCACGTGAGGCCAATCATAGACTGAAGCACTAGGCAGGAAGAATGTAATTGCACAGTCCTTCGGAGTGAAGATGCTGATTAACTGATGAGCCAAATTATATCTCCCATTTTGTCTTTCCAATTAACCAGCAGGACAGTGTTTGGATATATGGAACTTGTCACAGGCACTACCTGATTAGCTTGGTGATGACACTAAAAGAAAATAGCCATAATCACTTCTGAAATCAGATAATTTTGCATTATATCAGCATTCTTCATTATAATGAGGACAGCTAATGCTGGGTACACACCAAAATATTTTTTACATCTTATAAGACTTTCAAAATGTGACAGACCACAAACATGAGGACAAAAAATCCTAGATTTAAGCGTTTTGCTCCTATAGTGTGTGGTGTGCCATGATGTGACAAAGACAGCACACCACACACAAACAGATTTTCAACCAGAGTCTCGACTGTGAACACAGGAAATCTCGCAAAATCTCGTGAGACTTCAGAATAAGCATGGCGGATGATATGCAGGAAGAAATTGCGATGGTAGCCTATTGTTTGGAATGATTTTCACAGAAAATTCACGTGAAAAAAAACACATTGTACCCACCATTATATATAACCGTTTATACATAAATATATTCATTCTTTATTGTCTTTATTTATTCTTTATTGGACTTATTGTCTCTTCAGAAAAAGTTATTTAATCCCTCTATAGAACCTCACTGAACCCTTAACACTCAGCTTCCTGCAAGTGTGTGTGTGTGAGAATGACCGTGTCTTCCATCATCTCACTTTCTGATTGGATATTGTTTCGTTTCACGTGATAATCTCCAGAACGTGCACGCGTTTGTCCTCGGAGTTCCCCCCACACATCAGGATTTCTGATCGTAAATATTAAACATGTTGAATATTTACGATTCGCGATCGGGACGGCTCCGACGTTCTTCCGAGCAGGTTCGGACACTCTTAACACACCTCACACCAAGGGAAAATCTGATAAGATAATCTGTTGAACCATCAAGATAATCGGGACATTGCTAGGAATTGTTGGAAGGGGGGAAATCGGCCCAAAATCAGCCCGATTATCTTTTGGTGTGTACCCAACATAAGCAGACTTGATTGATAAAGTCTGTGAAACTAAAGCTCTTTTCCTCAAAGGCAAACCAAAGCATTAACCAAAGTCCAGTTTTCAACATTTATTCCAGTCATTGTGTTGCTAAATATATTGCAATAATAAAATAACTGTCTAAAAACACGACGAAAAGCAAGTTACCATGCTGTTTTGTTAAAAATGTGGTGAAAACCTCAGTTTGATGTTACATATTCGATGGTTTTGTGGAATGTTGCTGCTTTGCAGTGTTGCATTGCAAGCATTATACTTTCTTTGAATAGAGAATATGGATATATTTTTTGCACTAATTTATATTTTGAAAACATAAAATGTTGTCAGTGTGAAAACTGCAACATGATAGCTGTGTGAGACTGTTAAATGTGAAAAAAGAGGCCACTATGCATAATTCCGACACATTGCAATGACGGCTCAAATCACAAGGGCTTCCTCCACTCTCTATCAGAGTGTTGTGAAAGAGGAAAATAATCCCCATTTGCTGCCTCTTCTTCAAAATGACTATGGATTGGCACTCTAATGAGTTGGGTTTTTGTTCAGTGTTAAGTGTTAAAAGGATGTGTTGGATGAATGCGAGTGTGAAAATAGCAACTACACACTCATATATGAGGAAAACGACTCAGAGCGAAGAGCAAAAGAGGAAGAGACAGAAAATGAGGTTTGCTCTTCAGTTCACTGCAGAAAAACTAAAATGTGACAGGCTTTAGACACCTATTACTGCACACCACAAACACCTCACTGTACTGATGTAGTTTAGTCCCAGAGCAGGAAACATTTCTGTGCACTGAATATGTCGGTACAAACAAAATTAGGTCCTAAAAAAGCCAACAAGGATTAAATTAAAATAAAACTTAAAAGGAGGAGATAAAAGGGAGGAAAAACACCTGCACACTAACAGCAAAAAAGATAAAATATATAGATAAGTTATAAATACACATGTAAATAAATCATTAGCTAACCGCTACAAATTATGATTTTCAAATACATGTATTAAGTTATTGCATTTTATTGTATTTTTGTCCTTATATATTCAAATATAACTTCTGATCAGGACATCATGAAGAAGAGATGACCTCCAAAAAGGCCTGTCAATTATATTATCTGTATCATGAATGTGTGTATATTACAATTTATTTATTTATTTATCTATACTCCAATCAACTTATTTTAACCCATCTTTATTTCAGTCATATGTATCAAATCATATGTATTAAATTACTTATATTTATTTATTTTCCTTATTATTGTTAAATATCTTTTGATCAGTACATCATGCTTGCTAGTTACAGAGAAGCGATGACTGCAAAATTATTTGTCAGTGCATCATAAACTGTATAACTGCACCAATCGCTGCATACAGTTGAAGTTCATAGTTGTAAAAAACTGTATGTATTTGTTATAATGTTCAACTGGCACCCTGATGGAGTACTGTACACCACCTGAATACTGGCCCTGTTTCTACAGTGCAGGAGAACCTCTTGATGTTTACCCTTCTTAAAGCCTGCAGAACACAGAGGTAACGGGTAGCCCTCCCTTTGTGTACTTTAAATAGAGAGGTGCTGCAATTCAAAGCCGCAGGAAGAGAAAACGTGCATTGCACTCACAGATACACACACACATTGATGAGAAACCACGCAGACATAGCGCTCAACAGAAAATCTATGAATATTTCATGATGTTGCGGTCTTCAAAGTGTGACTGCTGCCTCCCTCTCTGATGTTCTGAACAGCAGACAACACTCAAAGGATGCCCGGGACAGATCAATGCAAAGAGAGGAAAAGGAAGAAAAGTCTAAGGCAAGCAGACAGAAGGAGAAAAAAAACATGGGATGGATACTGAAAGACAGACAGAGGCAAGTGTTGTAGGTGTTAACGCTTTGTGTGAAAGATGAGCCTGCCACCAGCAGCTCCCAGCCCGATGATTTAGGCAGCAAGTTCTCCTGCAACATTTCCCTCTCTGGCCGTTAGGGTGATTTGCCACATCATTACTAATTGATAATCACGTTGGAGAGAAGCCATCAGAGGCGTACTCCCAAACGGTGCGGTGTCTGCGCTGACATATCCTGGCTGGAGTAATGACTAGGTGACATTAGTGGGAGACCTTGCAGACAGTGAGAACAAGCAGCTGAGGGGAAAATTGCAGAGATGGTTGGCCCATCCATTTTCCCCTCCTTAACCCAGTGAAAAGGAAATGTGTATGAAAGATTGAGTATGAAAGACAGTTGTGGTGCAGTATACAGACTGGCTATTTCTACAGGTCCATTTTGGTCCACGACTGCCTGATCCACAGATGACAGTGTGTGACAGTGAATGCTAACTGAAAGCATCAAAGTAATAACTGAAAAACAAACAGATAAATAGGGAAGGCTAGGAACAGTTGTAACACCATCAGTTTAAACCAATTTCAATTGAAAGAATGATCCTTTGATGAATAGAAAGTTCATTTATTTGAAATAAAAATCTTTTGTAACAATATAAATGTCTTTACTGTAACTTTTGATCAACTGAATGCATCTCTCCTGAATATTGAAAAGTATTGTTAAAAATCTCACTGAACTCAAACTTTTGAATGGCAGTGTAAAAAAAAAGAAAAAAAAAGAAATATCAGGTCCAAAAAAACTGTGAAAGTGAATAACATCCTCACACACTATCTGTTATGATTTTTCCAACCTCTTTGCTGATTTAGAATAAAACGTTCCCTAAATGTTTCTTTAATATTTTTTTTTAATGAAATTGGGTGGATAAACGTGGGAAAATTATATTCAAGTTTGATATAAATAGAGCAAAGATTACTTACATATGAAGTGAAGTGTGTTACAAAAATCCCATCCCCCACTGTAAAGTATTACCTATTGTGCGTACAACAAACAGGTATAAAATAAAATATAAAACCTGTTCATTATATGCTCTTGGAAAGTGTGGATAACTGGAGAAAATCCAGTTTATTTTCTCATTCAGCACTCATCCTAATTGTTTTTCTATTTTAATCTTGTGCTGACTGAGCCTGGCCAAGTCTCCGTGTGTCTTCCATTAACAAGGAAGCTCTGAATCCACCATCCATCACTCTAAGCTGGGGATAACCTTCAGTCCAAACAAACTAAACCCAACATCAGCACAGTCTCACAGCAGCAATCTCTCCAAAGCTTTGAGCTGTACCGGAGTGAGTCCTGTAGCTCTAATGAGTGGAAACATCCCATGTTAACAGTTCTGCTAGGCAGTGGAATCCCTTGCAGCAGTGGCCGCTGGCCTGGACTCTCTCGCTCAGCAGAGAGAACATTTATTAGTAATTGTTATTGACATAATGTGAGCCATGAGACAATGGGAGATCACACTCTTCATCCCATAGAAATTAATAGCCTGTATCGGAGTCTCTGGACGCACAAACCTATTGCTTTTATTCTCTTGGAGCCCAAGCTAGAGATGAGGCAAGGGAAGTAAAAGACACATTGAGAGGAAGTTTTATTGTATTATGTGAGGAGTTTCATTAATCTATCAAGGAAGTGAGCCCCATGGCACCAACTATCGCTCTGAGCTGGGAATAGCCTTCAATAAAAAACAAAGTGATATAACATGAGCAACAGAGGTTTGTGACCTCACAATTTGGCACTGAGCTCTCATTCTTTGAGTAACAGTCACACAACTCTGAATTCCTTCTTCAAGAGAAATAAAGTTACTTTTTAAAGACATCACAGCATCAAAGGAAAATGAGCAAACATTTGTGACATTTCTGTGATGCATGATAGACAAGTCTTAAAATAAAAAATAAAAAAACTGTAATACTGAAACAGAAAACATGATGTAAAAATGATTATGAAATACTTCAGCTTATGCACTACTTTTAGGTCACTATTCAAAATAGTCAATTTGTGACATCGATCAGATGATGGTCAGATGTTCTATATTTCTGGGGCGGGGCATAAATTGAAATGTAAATCAGTAATGTAAATCACACTAAGAAAGACTTCACGAAAACCACATTGAAAAAATTTGCATTCAACCCATTTCCCCATGAACATCAATAACCATATAACGGCAACGTACCTAGTCATTTCAAGCCTAATTATATGACATAGTATGTAATTTCACATAGCCAATACATTTCCAGTCAGCTGCACTGCCCATTATCATCAGCATTCTCATTCACAGGACAGTAAAGCAATACGGATCTTTTATCATTCAATTCAGTGGCTCAGCCTGAAATGAACTAATAGCGAAAGTAATCATGCAGCCATAAACAGCAATTAAGACAGGGTTTAAAAGTCAGTACCTTTCATCTCTCCCATGTCTAAAGTCTTCCCTAGTTGTTCCAGCAGGTCTGCACGTGCTGCGTTCTTCTTGTGCTTTTTGCCATCGTAGTGTTGCTGTGCCATTCCAGGGTTGTTGAACCAAGCATTACACAGCTGACAGTAGCGATCAGAATCCCGGTGCTGACGGGTCGAGCTCACAGGTGAAGTTTCTGAGGAGGGTGTTTTCACTGGACTAGGTGGCACCTCTGAAGAAACAAAACAGAACAAGGCTTACAATGGAATAGTCATTTATTATTATTTATTTTATATTGGGTGTATTAAGACTTTGGATTTGAGCGCAATAGCAAAATATGCTGGGGGAAGGTGTGTTTATTAAGTCTGCAGAGGTTTGGCAACCAAGGACAAGATGGTAAATTCTGTATATTGCTACATAAAACTTAAGTCAGTGGCAGAGAGTCCGTGCTCTGTGTGACACACCCCTAAATATTCTAGGAGAGATTCACCGCAGGTTGCAGGAGACAACTTTTATCTCCACATTTTCATTACACTCTCTGTACATCAAGTTTTATGTTGGACAAATTGAGAAAAAATACTGGTCAATAATATTTCTTGGCCATGAACCTGTACTTTGAATTATTTTTATTTTAAAGATATATACAGTGCCATTCAAAAGTTTGGGGTCAGTAAGATTTATTTTTAATTAATGCTTTTATTTAGCAAGGATGCTTTAAATTCATCACAAATGTCAGTAAACACTTTTCATTGCTACAAAAGACTTATATTTCAAATAAATGCTGTTGTTTTAAACTTCCAATTTATCAAAAAATCCTGAAAAAACTTGTTGTGAATGTTGTGAACTTGTTAAAAAATATTAAGCAGTGCAAATGTTTTTAACAATGAAAATAATAACACATATTCCCTGAGCATCAAATCAGCATATTAGAATGATTTCTAAAGAATAATGGTTGCTGAAAATTCAGTTTTGTCTTCCCAGAAATAAATGACATTATAATAATATATATATATATATATATATATATATATATATATATATATATATATATATATATATATATATATATATACACATTTTAAAAAGTTTTAAATTGTAATAATAGTTATATTATACAATATTACTGTTTTTACAGTAGGCTACTTTTGATCAAATAAAGCCTTTGTGAAGTTAAGAGACTTCTTTCAAAATCATTTAGAAATCTTACCAACCACAAACTTATGAAAAGTAGTGTAAATGTTATTTTATTATATTAGCCATTTTTCCATTCATATTTTGGACAAACATCACAGGATGTCACTTGCAACATTACTGTATCCGTCGTTCAACTGCACATGCCAGAAAGATTGTGATTGTGTCTTTCTTGTTATTTTGGAGAATTAATGTAGATAATATTCTACACATTATTTGCAACAGACTTCTGGAGAAAAAAAGCCTTTAGGCATCCTATATAAACAAAAAGTTGTTAAAAGAAGTGAGGATCAGAGAATGTTTTACTGTTTGTACTTCTTTGTTTTGAATAGCTCACATCCCTTACATCATGAGGGGCAGACTATCTGTCTTAAAGCATGTAATGTTGCCATTTCTTATTACCCACTGGCACTGAACTTTGTTTTATTTACTTGCCAAAGCCAAGTCTTACACTCAATTGAAGAATGTGATTTTGGATCCTGGTTGGAATCCAGATAGCTTGAGGATTTTTGGACCTCTGTCTCCACAAGTACAAGCTCAGAAAGCAAATGAGAAACTCGTATAAATTATTCCCAGCAGTGCAAGTACATTTTACTGCTTGGATAACCCAATGAAACAAACAATGTGTGTTTTATTCTCGTTCACCACTGACTAGTTGGAAACTACTAGAATCAAAAGTTATTTCTGATCTTGACAGCAACAACACAATTACTGAGACTGTATCTGTCCTTCTGTTTAGATGTGTATTCTGCTATACAACTAACAAGCCTTTGTCATTGACTTTAACAAGATGGTGAAGCTTTGCACTGTTTGACCCACAATACACAACACCACACACAAAGCCAAGCTTCTTTACTCATTTTGCTGTATGCTTTTATGCATTCCTATGCATGAATGTCACCATCACATCATCATCATCAGTTTTAACACCTCAGTGGCTGTCCACTCTGCCATAGACAATGTTTACAAAAGCTCTGTTCACCATCGACATCACATCCTATTATTCAGCAGAGGAGACAATTGGAGAGAATAGGCCACTTTGTGTCTCAGTTTGTCAGTGTTCATAGGTGTCACTGAGGGGTGACAGTGATCTGACCCAGTATCTTTTCCAGAGTTGACAATTCAACATAGACTTACACAGAACTTACACAGACTTACACAGAAAGTAAGTAGTCATTTACTAGTTAAGTTACAAATTATGGTGGAATAAATCGAACTCTGTTCTCTGTTCAGCCAGCAGCTGCATCACCCTGTAGCTCAAGACAGGACATTTATACCCCGCCAAAACGTGTCTATTAGTCCTTCAGTCGGGTTTTCACTCTTCTTTCGAGCTGGGTTGATACAAGTATAATGCACGCTTTACTTGGGTCACAAAATTTAATTTAGGCAATTAACAACCACTGCTGCAAAACTGAAATTTGATACTGTAAATTAAAAAGCTATATGAGATGAAAATGTAATGAAGATAAATGAGCTGCCACAAGAGAGGGCGACAGTACATGAGCAAGCAACTTCATTTCAATAAAGCTCAATTTAGTTTATTTTTAACTGACAGTGATTCTCTGTCAAGAAATGTTGCAGGGCTTATCAGTTCATGTCACTTTAAAAACACATAGAATTTGCATTAAAGCCATTAAATTAATTAGTCCTGTGTCTGAAGATTATTCACACCTCTTCCTTTAGAATATTTAGATAAACAAGCATTTTTATGTGTGGTAAGGCTAAGCAGTTTAAGAACAAATGTTGCCTTGACAAACCAAATGTTAAAAGTGCAACAAGCAAATACAAATTTAATATAAAAGAGACAGGAAAATAATGCACATAATGTGTTAAACTCCCTTAAGTCCTGGCTGCAGTTATTGGAGTATCTGACAGACTCTTGCAGTATAACACTATGGATATTAGCAGAATCTGGCACTGAAACAGAGCATTGATTTAGAAGCTCACGGGTTTACAGAATGACATCCATCAAAAGGAAAAACAGGAAAGATTCTAGTTTCCAGGAAACAAACACAAGAGCATCCCTGTACAAGATAGCCATTTCATTTTACCATGTGTCTCTAGTATGTTTATTATGGCTTCTTTTTAATACAGGGCTTATACAAGCTTTTTGACATTATTTACTAAATTATTTGTACTGTTGTGTTCATTGTTCCCTTTGAGTCATGTGTCACGTAGTGAAAATTATAGTTTATAGAGTTGTTTTAAGTGTCACTTTCACTTTGTTTTGTGTGTGGAATAGAATATGTGGAGATGAATGTCTTTATTCATTGTTATATCAATGCGTGTACTCAAAATGCCATATTCTGCACAGATCCTCATTATAAAACATTGCTTGCGTGACATTCGAGCAATGCATAGCCTTATTTGTGTGACAGTTTACTTTTTGAAGAAATATTGTGAAATATTATTACAATTTAAAATTTATTTTTATTCCTGTGATGGCAAAGCTGAATTTTCAGCATCATTACTCCGATCACGTCACATGACACTTCAGAAATCATGCTAATAAGCTTATTTGATGCTCAAGAGACATTTCTAATTATTATCAACATTGTGCTGCTTAATATTTTTGTTTTTAAACATTGTTTTTCAGGATTCTTTGAGAAACAGAAAGTTTAGGAGAACAGCACTTTTTGGAAGTCTTTACTGTCACTTTTGATCAATTGAATGCGTCCAGTATTTTTTAAAAAAAGAAGAATTGACTGACCCCAAACTGTTAAACCGTAGCATATATACAGTATACACTGCATACTACTGCTCATAAGGATGAAGTTGGTGGTGTGAAGTGGAAATATCACGCTGGGCATATTTAAGCATATTAGATGAGCCCCCACAAAAATGATAAAGGATAAATTAATATATTCCCAGGGAATGTCTCCAATAACACCATCACTCCCCATCACTAGGTCTCCCAATGCAGACAGCAGTGTCTCGCCCAATGTAATTACAGCAACCCGACTTCTGCCTCTACAGTCCGTCTGTATTGCTTAAATTAAATTTTGTGCCATGGGCCTGTGACACTAAAGTCATTCATTACTGCCATCTCAGTTTTACTTAATGTTCTCTTGATCACTACAGGTGGCCTCAACCTTGTTCTTAACCGCTATTCCTCACTCTGTTTTTGGCATGAAACTAGCTCTTTTACATTATTTTAGTGTATCATTAGCACCTTACTATTCACTCCCCCCACTGTGCCTCTCATTGCCAAGCTCAAGAAGGATTGATGAGCATGTCTGAACCCCAAAAGTTGGAAATACCTCCATTCTTCCATTCATTTGCTGCCCTTTGCCTTCTGCAGCATAAAAGCACTTTAAAATCACTTAGAATGCTCCTGAGTATCCCTGGCTAAGGATAGGCTAATATATAACAGGAATGTAATTAGGGACAGAGGAGGGGATAGCGGGTCAGAAGTGAAAACCTTTGTGCTAAAGAAAACCTTCATAATGCAGTGACTGAAATCACCTCAAGTTTCTTACATTCAAAAAATTCATTTCAGGGCCACTGCAGCTGTAAAAAGATTGACCGGCAATGCGTTTCTGTCTTCTTTATAACAAACAATACTCTGACACTAGCAGGCAGGAGATATGAAACATTAATGAGATTCTGTGGGAGGAAATAACAGAGAAACTTCAGGTAATTCCAGGTGACAGTTTAGGCAATAAGGGAAGAGTCATCTATCAGGAGATTTACTGCAGGCACAAAGACAGCTGCAAGATTTGGGTGACATAAAGATGGAGAGGGACATTCTGAGAGATCATTCATCCAAGCATAAGACCTGCTCAAGTCATATGCACAAAACTTTGTTAGGTTGATTTCTAGGCGACAACTGCTGCACCCACACGTCTGCACACTTTTATCACATTCAGTTGTGGGGGAAAACATGCAAAATATCCGATATATTTAACAAACGAACATGCAAGGAGCAGGGGATGAGTGTACAACTATGTGAATGATCCTTTGTCAAACTTTACAGATTCCCTTAAGGCCTAGATATGAGGTTTATGCTGCCTTCACGTGTTACCTGAATTAACGTAAATTCGTACTGACTCAGAGGTTGCACATATACAAGTCGCAATTTCCAAGTCAATATTGTAAATACAAATACATATATCAGAAACCAATTGATGTACATTTTATAGTTTTAACAGACAAAACATCATGAAACCATCAAAACACCAACATTCCATTGTGCGTACAGTAAAGCTACATTTTTGCAAATGTCTTATTTACATTCTAACTACATTTATATTATATTTCACCCAAATACACAACTCGTGTATTGTAAACAGCTTTGGCGTGCAGAAAATGGCATGAACCACCGAATATGCATTTCACGTGCATTTCACATGCAATCTTATCCCAATGCAATGAAGGTATACAGCTTGAGAGAATCCATTTCTGGATCAACCAGAACAGGATCAAGCCTTTTCTTCTTTTTAAATCCTTGCAGTTATCTGCTTTCCTCTCTGAAAGAGTCCTTATAGGAGTGTCTGTACAATTTTCTCACTGCAGAATCTCATCCTGTTCCCTGCATAATAGAAGCCGGAAATTTTTGACCACATATTTGGAATATTTTACAACGTGAAAAGGTCTTAAAAATAAAGAAAACTGAATGCTTCTTGAAGACTTAAAAGGAAATTGTAAATAATATGATATATTATAATTAGGTATCAAGCACAATAAACTGCTGTATATCTAGTCTAGACACACATATGCATGAACAAAATATAATTTTCCCATATTCACAAGAGGCAAAAACATTCAGTAACAGGAAGCATAGACAAAAGCCCCTTTCACACAGAGATTCCGGAAAATACATGGATAAAGTGACCCGGGATTTGACCCGGGTTCGTTTGATTTTGGTTCATTCACACTGCCAGTGATTTTCCGGAATCAGAGAGTGCATTCACACACAACCCATAAAAATCCCGTAAAGACATGTGACATCGATGTGACTTTAATGTCTCAGCAGCGTCTTAAGTTTGCTTATGAGCTGCGATTTCTCTCTCGAAAAACCACGCTTGTGCATTTTTTCTCTGATTCGATCATAAACTTGCGCATTACGCACCGTTTCACAGCTGGGGAACGATCCTGGCTTCAGCGTCATCACTACGACACGGCATTATTACGGCTTTTGTTCACACAGCGCGAGTTCCGGGACTGAACACGGCAATGTTACTAGGTCCCCAACCCGGCATCGATCCCGGCATAAATCCCGGGTCGTGTTTGCATTCACACAGAAGGCGCTCTGGCAATTTGCCGGCAATTTCCCGGGTTCAAAGCGCTGTGTGAAAGGGGCTAAACAGACCTGATGGCAAAACACCCTGCTAAGTAACTTGATAAGATGGATGTAGTAGCCTCAAATGTCATGTATAAAGACGGATGTAAATGCAGGTCAATAATAGATGCGGCCTTCCAGTGGTTTCTCATTTGTCTTAATGAATTCAGAAGAGGAGGGGGAGAAAGAGACAGAATGTTTTGTGTTATTGGCTGATATCCGGCTAAAACAACAGTGTTTCCCAGGAGATGAGCTTGGCTCAGGGTCAGTGGCTTCACTCAGCCGCGTCACTTTCTGTTATGCAGAAATCAATAAGGGTCGCCTGTGAACGGCCTGGTTTTATTTCAATACTGTGGTAGAGCCACTGAGATCCAAACCCATCACACGATACATGTTTACTTCATGTTTACTTCAAGTATCTTCATTAAGCATTAATTAATTGTGTGCACATTTTTTTTTTTTTTTAATTGATCCATTAAATTATTCAAAAAAACATTAAAATGCAATTGATAAAGACAATGACTTGAATACACATCTATGACGAACATGATGTTTTTAATTTCTAAAATTATGTTGCCATGTTGCCAAGTCTCAATGTCAAAGTGGTGACCAGAGATTGTGATTTTAAAAGATAAAAAAAAATAAACAATAAAAAACCTTTGGCATACTTTGGCTTTTTATAAAAAGGTCATGTTAGTTCAGATAAAATGAGTAATTTCATTTGAAAAGTAGGTTTGAAGACTTTGAAATGTAATGATTAAGATGTGTACTCGAGGTTAATGGAAAATATTGTATTTCTTTATGCTTGACAGTTATATTACTCAACATTTTTTTAGAGTAATTAAATCAAAATTGAAAATGATCTAAACATTTTTCATAAATTAAAACAACATGAATACAAAGATTACATTTCTAAGAATGCCACACTTGTATTTCGGGCTAGATAAAAAAAATAAAAAAAAATAAATAATTTTCAAGACATGATCATTTGTCATTGACCAGGAACAGACTTTGAGGTAGTTCGTGACAATATTTCTAATCTAAAAATCAATAAACCACACATTCAAACATCACCTACCTAATGTCGTTCTCTCAAAAACACTTTTTGGCTACTGTGAACAAATTTTGAGGAAACACTGCAACATGTTTACAGTTTGTCCCCAGATTGTCAGGGCACTGAAAAGCTTACTGAGTTTAAAGAGAACTCCTCTCTGCTCAGTTAAACTGGGCCTGAGCTCGTCTGTCTCAGTATGCCACATGTCAGAGGGATTGATGGTCTGCCTCAATCCCCTCAGAGTGGGACACAAGCCTCGTCTGTCTCGAGCCATCAGACGCAGATGGCACAGCTAATGATGGCATCAGTCAGTGACAGGAAACATGGGAGGAACAAGCAGAGAGAGAGAGCAAAGGAAAAATCAAGACTACAGTAGCAATTCATTTTAAGCCAGACATGCTACATAGCCTTGTATTCAAAATCAGACTGTGAAAAAACTGAACCACTGAATTTTAAATGAACATGGCACACAAGACCATTAAACAATAATTAGGGTTGATAAGTAAAAGATTAATATACAATCAGTCTGTCATTACTGCAAAATGATCCCATTCGGGGGTGATCAGGTCAATGGGTTTATTTTGAATAGAATTTTAATTATTTAAAATTATTATTAAAATTATTATACACTTATAATTAATCATAATAATAATTTGTTTTTATTTAAATGTATTTTATTATAATTATTAAAACAATTTAAATAATCAAATTAATAATAAAAATACCCCTAAATAATAATACTAATTATTCCACTAACTGCACAGCCAATAAATGGGCATGACATTTCTGAGACCACGGGAGTCCTGATCAACCTGTCAGTTTTTATTCAGTGCAAAGTTTTCCCAGATAATGGTCAGTTATGTTGTGTTGCTATGGACAACATGGACCAATCAGAATCAAGTACCCCACAGTGATTTTCATCCACCAGTCTGCCTTGTACGCCCATTAGATTACGTCAGTTTGATACACAGAGTGTATCTCAAGCGTTAGAATTGTGTAATTGATCCTAAACACTGGATGTGATATGGTTAGCCTCCTAACTATGCCATATGTGGCGCAGCTGTCTATTGAAGAGTGCAATTAATAGACACATTGGGCATTTGGCGGCACAGCCAGTAGGAAAGCTGGTGAGTAATGGATGCTGAACAGAACTGAGAGTCAGCGTAGTCTCTCTCTCCAAAGGCTGAAATCGAAATGACACACGAAGCTTCCCTCTACTGTACTGTATTTCCTTTGTGTGTCCTCCTACAGGCAGATGATTTCTGAGAGCCCACTGATCCCCGAGTGTTTCCTGCTCATTCTCGACACAATCTCACACCCGCTATAAAGAGCTATAAACAGGTCAGAAACCTAACATGCACAGCAAAGCACTGCATGATAGAAGCATAATGCAAGAATGAACACAGACATAAACACAAATATGCAGACAGTGTGACGACTATTCCTCAAACACACTGCTTTCAGTTGGCTGCTTCCATAAAGCTCCTTTTATAAAGCCGCAGACAAGACACATAGGCCTTCTTCCTCCTTATTTTTAGGTCAATTACCCCTGTAGGCAAGTAGGCGGTGAGCACTGATGTGCAGTGCAAGGCTGAGAGTGTCCGGCTCTTTCAAACGCCTGCCCTGATCCTCCAGCAACACACAGTCTTCTCCGATTGATCTCTTCATCATATATAAGCACCCTCCCAGAGAACTTTTTAGTGCTATGTGTGTGTGAGTGCGCTACGCTTACCTTTGGCTGTTATGGCAGGCTGTTCGCCCAGCAGAAGTTTGAGCCTTTTAGCATGGATCTTGCCTTGGTAATGAGACTGCGCTACCACAGCTGAAGTAAAGGACATGTTACACAGCGTACAGCACTTGTTCTTATCCACATCTCCCTCCTCACTGCCCTGCAACACATCAGACACATTTATAACGGTCAGAAGGTCAGAAAGAGCAAGGGCATGGGGTTGAAAGAGGAAAGCAAGAACCTAGAACATTTTTTCTCACAGCACTTTTTTCTTCTAACCTCGGAGGTCAAACCCCCCAGGAACACTTGAGGGTAAATGTGCTGCAAATATAACAAAGTGAAGAATGAAAGCAAGGGGGGGAGAAAAGGTCTCGGCTACTTTGGGATTGCTTATGTGGTTCCTGGTAGGATGCAAATGGAGGTGATTTTACAGTAATAGGGCCAGTTTGATTGAACCATCACAGGCAGAATTTCACCCACTGACTGCAGTATGATCTATTACACATTTTATACAAAATAGAAGATGTGAAATCTGTGAAGCCATTTCATGACTGAGTTCATCTTTTCAGCGGTACATTCATAAGTATAGAATTCACTTTTAGGGATGCATGATTTCTGGCCTATACCAAAAAGCCAGCAACTAAATATGGTAGATATTAAACCTCTATATGATTTTCTCTACAAAAATAAACAAAAATAAACAAGGCATCCCAACATAATAAAGTACAGTATGAAAAATGGATACTCATTTTGAGATTGGTTAAAGATGACACTAATATAAGAAGAATAAATGTTTCTTGAGCACCAAATCAGCATACAATTATCACAGCAATGACTGCTGAAAATTCAGCTTTGATTAAATTTAAATGATACACTACTATTTACAATTTTGGGGTAAGTAGGTTTTAAAACAATAATATTATTATTATTATTATTATCATCAAGCATTTTAATTGCATTAAATGGTTTAAAAGTGACAGTAAAGACATTTATAAATGTTACAAAAGATTTATATTTCAAATAACTGCGCTTCGTTTGAACTTTCTATTCAGCAAAAATCCTGAAAAAAGAAAAAGAAAAGTATCACAGATCCCACACAAATATCAAGCAGCAAAAACATTATTAATAATTGAGCACCAATAATAAACAGATTACCAAATAAGAATGATTTCTGGAGAATAAGGACACTGAAGACTGGAGCAATGGCTGCTGGAAATTCTGCTTTGCCATCACATGAATAAATTACATTTTAAAATATATTCGAATTTTAATAATATATCGCAATATTACTGTTTCTACGTATTTGTGATGAAATAAATGCAGCCTTGGTAAGCATAAGAGACTTCTTTCAAATGTGAAACAAAAAAAATCTTAATTATACACATTTATATTATCAGATGATAACCGATACGCTACCCATATATTGTGCATCTCTAATCACTTTACAAATTAACTTATGCCCTCCACCCCTGACAGATATACCAACTAGTAGCCTACCTTGGATACTGGAATGGCTCCAACATCCCAAGAATACAATAAAGACACCAAACCTGATGTGATGTCTTTCTTTTTTTTGTTTGTCATGCCAACTCAAAGGTCTACTCTTCTCTTCCTTTCCCTAAAACATTGTAATTTTGTAAAGCTTCCACTGTGAACTTTGTTAGTCTTTGGCCTTGTTGGATGTTCCTTACAGGCGTTGTAGCTGTTAACTGTAATTACAGGGAGAGACTTTATATTGATGGTAATCAAAAACAATGGTTGCCCTACAGCTCAGTTTCCAGCTCTATGAATAAAACAAGGAACTAATTTACATAAATTTTCCAGCAATTTTGTTCCATTGCCACGGAGCCTTGGACTATAGGAAGGGTAAACTGGTGTGACACAAGTGTAGTGAAAACAGTCTTAGGTTGTGCCTGGACTGGAGGCATTCTTACACAAGCATGCAAACACACAAACTCCCTCTGTCTGAGAAGGAAACACATCTTCCTAAATTGCAAAGATGAAGAGACGTGTGCATGACAATCTGAAGTAGCCTACTAGAAAAGAGAGTGAGACAGGAAGAAGGTCAGAAGTATTTTCTCTATGCATGCAGATAGTATACTGGACACACATTACAAAACATACTACTGTACATCTGCAATGTTGGTGTTGTCCAAAGTATATTATTTGACTTATGACATATTAAAAACCACCATGAAAATAATTTAACCATAAGGAACAACTTTCTTGGTTCCTATAGCACTTACACTTCAGGGTCACAGGTTTATTATCAATAAAAAACTTTGAAGCTATTTTTCTCCATTCTACATTTTGCCTCTGAATTCCATATTGTTTACTTCATTTAATATACTGCTTTTGCACACTGTGTAGCAGGGAACTATGCACTTAGACTCGAGACTGGTCTGTAGAAAAGCATTGTCTTCTTTGTTTGTAAGTATCATGGAAGCCAAGCACCCTCAGTGCTAATGGAGGGAGCTGAAAAGACAGCACACACAAAATCAGCACTTCTCCAAATGACCTTGCTCTGTGCTCCGGTATGTGCGCTGTACATTCAGCTTATCCATTTATCCATATATACCTCAGCAGCTCTGAAAAGCAGAATCTCCCACACGAGTCCTCGTACAGTGCATTCAGTCTTTGTGTTACAGCGACATTCACAATATAATACAGCAAAATGAAATCATTATCAAAATCAAAACATAATGACTTTCCATTAAAAGCAAATTTGATAAAGAATACGGGTGTTAATGACTGTCATCTGCAAAGGTGTTGGAAAGTCACCATGTTGCAAATCTGCATTGGCTCAATGTACTGTAGTTTAAAGGGTTAGTTCACCCAAAAATGAAAATTCTGTCAGTAATTACTCACCCTCATGTTGTTCCAACCCCGTAAGACCTTCGTTCATCTTCGGAACACAGACGCGCTGCGCTAAAACACTACGTGAAAAAACTCGAGGCCCAGAGAGAAGGAAATGAATAGTGGAATAAAGTCGTTATTTTTGTTTTTGTTTGCGCACAAAAAGTATTCTCGTCGCTTTATAAACTTAAGATTGAGCTACTGTAGTCACTTGGACTATATTAACGATGTCTTTAATGCATTTTCTGGGCCAGCAAGTTATAACGTCTTTAGAAGCCTATGGAGGAGTGAGCCAGCTCTCAGATTTAATAAAAAATATCTTAATTTGTGTTCCGAAGATGAACGAAGGTCTTTGGGGGTTGGAACAACATGAGGGTGAGTAATTACTGACAGAATTTTCATTTTTGGGTGAACTAACCCTTTAATTGTTAAATTACTGTGTATGATTGTTTTAGACATTCTGAAAGTGTATTTGATACGCACAATGGTGCAAATTACCCTTGCAAAGCAAATTTGCATTGGTTATACAATTTTAGATATTGCAAAAATATTAAGTTTGAATTTAAGCTCAAATTAAAGGTGCAGTAAGTGATTTCTGAGAAACATTGTTGAACACTGTTGGTGAATACACAATACAAGAGTGGATGTCTCTTTAACATAGCAGAAGCGATGCAAAATAATAATTTGCGAAAAAAAGCGAACATGACAAATGAACGTCAAGAACAAAAAATTAACATACAGTACACAAGAGTATACAAAAGCAAGAGTTCATTGTTAGTCGCCAGCACACAAAGCTCCAGACAAACAATGACACTCAAAGCCAATGTTATTTATGTATGGAGCAGAAACAACAACACCTCTGTTTTTAGGCCTTCCCACTTTGGTCTCTCCAGCGCTGGAAAGCTTTTCTAATATTAATGCGGGTCCTAAAAGCTCTTGCCCGATCATAACCCTTTTTTCCGGTGATATTCCTCTGACAATTTCTCTTTTGTAATGTCTCTCAGCCGTCTCTCTTTCTACAGTCCTCCTTCAAATCTCCCTCTTGCTCACTCTCTCTCCTCCCCCATCATGAGTGGATACGCCCCCTACAGCTGATAGACTACATGTGTGTTGGTGTTTGGTCCGATCCACTTTCAACAGCACTCTTCAAAAATCACTTACTTCACCTATAATATGCAATTAAAAACTGCTAAATGAAGACTTTATGTAAGTGACTTTTACTTAAGCACATTTATTTTTATTTAAAAAAGGTTAATGTTAACAAGTGGAAAGATGGTCCACCAAATTCATGCGTCAAGATACTTTCTTAAAGCCTATGCCTGGTTTTATTAACAAACAATCAAACATTTTTTTTTACATTTTCTTCTTTTGAAGAAACTTTGGCATTGAAGGCATTCTGGTGTGACGACCAATCAACCCGGATTAAATCAAGTCTTGTACTACATATTTTCATGTTGGCTGATCTGTTTCACTTGGAAATACATCAAATTATGAAAGCAAACTGTGTTATGTTAACCCTTTGGCCACCTATATAATAAGTCCAATAAAGGTGAATTGGACTTATTCAGACATTAAAGATTAAATTATTGTTGTGCAGAAAAAATATACTTACACTGTTACCGGTCATTACAAAAGTTTTTACAAAAATAAATAAATGGGAAACAGGCATTTTTTTATAATTGTATTATTTTTTTACTTGTCATATTGTTTATAATGAATTGATTGAGGAATACTAAAGGTGGTTGATGTCTAACTTTAAAAAAATGAATAAGCGTGAGGGTAATGAATGACGTCCCGGGTCACTTAAAACCAGAGGTATGCGTTTAAGGGTTAAAAAATAATTTTGACTTTAAGATGAAAGAAAAATAAATGCTTATATCCAAGCATCAAATCATGAGTCAAAGGCAAAAATTCACAAATATGTATGTGCATGAACAATATACTGTATGTTGAACAGAAAAATGACATCCAGGAATCTTCTATAAGAAAATGCAACACAAAACCCCTGACTCAGCTGTATCCCTCCAGATTTAATCTCCAATGTGATTTGTCAGATATGTGCGGCTCACTTATTCTAAAGCCATGTGCAAAGCTGAAGATAATTACACATCTGAATATACGTCTACACAGCAATTCACAGCCTGTCACTTAGAAAGACGCATTGCTCCGCAGCAAAACATATGTGTCTTTTTCATTCATGCAATAAAATAATCTTTTTTTTTTTATCTGAAAGCAGCAAATTCATTTTTCTGTCAACACAAAAAATAGTGTCTTCCCCAGAGCTTTACAATAATAACAATATTATTGCAACTTCAATTGCTGAAAACAATCAGGGTATAAAAGGTTTGCATCTTCAGAAGACTGTTATAAACTCCATGCCACACTACTTTCCCTTCTTTGTGAAGTAGATTTGATTTAGTAGTAGATTTTTAGTAGATTTGTAAAATTCAGTAAACTTGCTATGTCATTAGCAAATAAAGTAAAAAGTTAACTTTTTTTACACTACAAAATCTCAATGTTAAAGATTTAAGGTATAATGTGTAATTTTTAATGCCACTAAATTCACCATTGTTCAGACAAAACTGGGCTAAATCATCAGCAGAGCACACTTCAGAGGAAGCAACAAGCAAATGTCTTATTGTTGTCCCTACATATTACAGTGGGAGAGGAGAGAATATTTTATATTACACACATCACTAACTGAAAATAAACAAACACTGCATGTCAAAGAAATGCAACTATGACCTGGGTACACACAACGCTCTCTTTAATTATTTTCCTACTCAAGATTAATGCTTGGTGAATGCTTGTTTTCTAAAGCAGCCCATTTACACACAACAATTAAGCTTCTTTGCATTCAACAATCATCAGCTTCAGCGATGCTAATCTTTTCCCATGAATAACCTTCGCCAACTCTACTCAGTTTAGAGCATTATTCCATTTTGGGTTTTAGCTAATGATAGAGACAGCTGAGAGGAGACAGAAAATAAAGGAGGGAGAGTAAAACGAGAATGAGAGTGGGACCCGTACATGACACATGAGCAAGGTTTTGCATTCCCCTGAGAAACTTTATGCAAAAGGTTTTGAGAACAAGTTTGCCTTTTTTCCTCCCATCCCGTAATTTTCCTCCACCATGACCCTTTAGGGGCTCTGTAACATTTCATTTCAACAACAAAATCAGTTTTCTTCCTTTTATGATAATCTGTATAATTATTTAGAAACCAATATTATGTTTCGATTCAATTCACTTTATTGGAATGATGAAAAAAAGAATGCGTTGCCAAAGCATAAAGCCACTCATGCAACAAATGTGAATCCATTAATCCATATTAGGTTAATGTACTACCCTTAGATCCTCAGAGCTCTTCTATTGAGAGGGACTTCCATGTTTTTGCATATGTTCCAACTTTTGTTAATGGCCCTGCTATTGTTAATGGTCTTGTTTTGATTACTGCTGTCGGTTGACACTTCATTTTACAGTATAGTATAATTTTCATACTCTTAAATGAACTTCACTTTGTACTTCATGCTGTTGTTCACTCATTTCTGACAACTGCTGAGAATAAAATCATGGGAAAATCTAACTACACCGTAACCTTTTCTCCAATGGATGCACAATAATGTTGGTTAAAGGGATAGTTCACTCAAAAATTAATTTACTCACCCTCAAGTCATTCTACACTGTAAAAGAAAAGTTGCTGCCTACATTTTTACGTATAATAAACTTGGATGTTTAAGTCACTTCAACTTAAATTGCATTAAACTGACTTAAAAAATGAGTTGAATCTTGCGTAACATAAAAAGTTTCAAAATTGCTTAACTTATTTTGATGAGTTAAAGCAATTTAAAAACATATGAATCATGTAATTTTTTACAGTGTAGGTGTATATGACTTTCTTCTTTCAGACGAATACAATCGGAGTTAAATAAAAAAAATGTCCTGGCTCTACCAAGCTTTATAATGGCAGTGAATGGAGGATATGATTTTGCACCCGATATCCTTCATAAAAGTACTCCACGAATTAGAAGTCTAAAATTAGATTTTTTAAAGAGAAATGTCGGAGGAGCTTGAGTTTGTTGCCCAGCCCATTTGTTTGAACCGCAAGAGGTGTCAAAGCTTTCACTACTCCTACATCCTACGTCATATATCATCAAGTGTTACTCTTCTGGCGTTAGTCAACTTGTGTAGGCCATCTGCCAGAAGCTAGTTATTTTAACTGATAAAGTTATAAAAATGGATATTTTTCTTACACAAACGCATCGCTTCACTTCAGAAGGACTTTATTAAACCCCATGGAGCCGAATGGATTACTTTTATGATGGATGGATGCAATTTTTTTGGGCTTCAAAATATCATCCTCCATTCACTGCCATTATAAAGCCTGGAAGAGCCAGGACATTTTTATATATACATATATATATATCTCAGATTGTATTTGTCTGAAAGAAGAAAGTCATATACACCTACAGTAGGAAGACTTGAGTGGAAGTAAATCATTTTCATTTTTAGGTGAACTATCCCTTTAACATTTAAGACACCGACTCATATACCCTGTGCAGATCTTGGTAAACACTTTCCATTATGTTCATTTTGCGGTTGCCCACATGCTAAAGCATGTCCAACTTACTGTGTCAAGGATCATATTGAGATCATATAACTCAAACTGAGTTTAGAGTTTGAAAGCTGAAATCAGTTTGTTTCATATTTTAGTGCTTAATTTGTGCAATAGGCCTGTATTTTGCATATCTCTAAAGTATTGTGTAAAGTCAATTCAAAGTGACAAATGACTGCCTATTGCCCAACTAAGCAGAGACAGAACTGTTAGTCTGACAGGGTTCATCAGGGCTTTGATGGAATAATCAGGAAGTTGATAACCATCTGATTGGAACAGCAGAACCAGCCTGTGGGGAAAAAGATGCTGAATTTGTAATAGCTGTCCAAATACCAAGAAGAGAGAAGGAGATATGACAATGTACACAGAGGATCAGTGAGTCCCTGAAGGAAAGGATCCTGTATGTATATATACACAAATATAAATTAAAGATACAAACTATGTGTTACTTTATATTTGTATGTACAAAAATGACATAAACAGTATATATAAAACTGGCTGAATATAAAACTGCCACAAATAAAAAAAACATTTAATCTGCATATACACATATAAATATACATATATACATACATATATGCATATATATATATATATATATATATATATATATATATATATATATATATATATATATATATATATATATATATATATATATATATATATATATATATATATATATATATATATATACACACACACACACACACACGCAGTACGCAGTATACAGTGAGGAAAATAAGTATTTGAACACCCTGCTATTTTGCAAGTTCTCCCACTTAGAAATCATGGAAGGGTCTGAAATTGTCATCGTAGGTGCATGTCCACTGTGAGAGACATAATCTAAAAAAAAAAATCCAGAAATCATGATTTTTTAACTATTTATTTGTATGATACAGCTGCAAATAAGTATTTGAACACCTGAGAAAATCAATGTTAATATTTGGTACAGTAGCCTTTGTTTGCAATTACAGAGGTCAAACGTTTCCTGTAGTTTTTCACCAGGTTTGCACACACTGCAGGAGGGATTTTGGCCCACTCCTCCACACAGATCTTCTCTAGATCAGTCAGGTTTCTGGGCTGTCGCTGAGAAACACGGAGTTTGAGCTCCCTCCAAAGATTCTCTATTGGGTTTAGGTCTGGAGACTGGCTAGGCCACTTGGTTATCCTGGCTGTGTGCTTCGGGTCATTGTCATGTTGGAAGACCCAGCCTCGAGCCATCTTCAATGCTCTAATTGAGGGAAGGAGGTTGTTCCCCAAAATCTCGAAATACATGGCCCCGGTCATCCTCTCCTTAATACAGTGCAGTCGCCCTGTCCCATGTGCAGAAAAACACCCCCAAAGCATGATGCTACCACCCCCATGCTTCACAGTAGGGATGGTGTTCTTGGGATGGTACTCATCATTCTTCTTCCTCCAAACACGTTTAGTGGAATTATGACCAAAAAGTTCTATTTTGGTCTCATCTGACCACATGACTTTCTCCCATGACTCCTCTGGATCATCCAAATGGTCATTGGCAAACTTAAGACGGGCCTTGACATGTGCTGGTTTAAGCAGGGGAACCTTCCGTGCCATGCATGATTTCAAACCATGACGTCTTAGTGTATTACCAACAGTAACCTTGGAAACGGTGGTCCCAGCTCTTTTCAGGTCATTGACCAGCTCCTCCCGTGTAGTTCTGGGCTGATTTCTCACCTTTCTTAGGATCATTGAGACCCCACGAGGTGAGATCTTGCATGGAGCCCCAGTCCGAGGGAGATTGACAGTCATGTTTAGCTTCTTCCATTTTCTAATGATTGCTCCAACAGTGGACCTTTTTTCACCAAGCTGCTTGGCAATTTCCCCGTAGCCCTTTCCAGCCTTGTGGAGGTGTACAATTTTGTCTCTAGTGTCTTTGGACAGCTCTTTGGTCTTGGCCATGTTAGTAGTTGGATTCTTACTGATTGTATGGGGTGGACAGGTGTCTTTATGCAGCTAACGACCTCAAACAGGTGCATCTAATTTAGGATAATAAATGGAGTGGAGGTGGACATTTTAAAGGCAGACTAACAGGTCTTTGAGGGTCAGAATTCTAGCTGATAGACAGGTGTTCAAATACTTATTTGCAGCTGTATCATACAAATAAATAGTTAAAAAATCATATATTGTGATTTCTGGATTTTTTTTTTTAGATTATGTCTCTCACAGTGGACATGCACCTACAATGACAATTTCAGACCCCTCCATGATTTCCAAGTGGGAGAACTTGCAAAATAGCAGGGTGTTCAAATACTTATTTTCCTCACTGTATATATATATATATATATATATATATATATATATATATATATATATATACACTGCTACAAGGGCAATGATGTACTGGTAACAATGTAAAAAATTCATGACAAAATACACATTGCATCATATCTTAAATATACATAGTACCACCATAAGAGCAACAATACATCTCCAAACAAAATGCACAAATACTTTTACCCTTCACACCTTTCTTTCAAAAGCTACATTCTATTTTCTCTGTTTTTATTTTTTTATTTTTAGGTTTTAGATCTGATACTGAGGCCTGTGTGCCTCTAAGAAAAAAAATTGTGAACAATGAAAGACCTCAGTTCAGCAGTGTACACTGTCTGAGGCTCACAGGCAATAGCTGCTGGTGAAAGTGCTCTGGGGGCTTTGCGGAGATTGCTTTAGTGTAAAAACCTTTTGAGGTTTAATTCTGTTTACACAATATATATGATTCTACAGTTGTGAAGCATTGCTATTCCATCATGGTATCAGAATCCTCAAAACCAATGTCACAAGAACAATGTGCTTTTAACTGGAGCAGGTATATTCACAATGATTATTCACTTATATTTCTTATTGTTTACTACATGTTCAATTTCAGACAGAACACAAAAAAAAGGTCAGAGATCCCATGACTCAGTCTGGTCTCCATGAGAACAAGATGCCATGCCAACCATGACAAGCACAGTGCTGTCAGTTCACATCGCATCAGTCAGGTTCCAACAGATACTTAAAAATCACTGTATAAAACCATCCCCGTATTTGAGACACTTATCTTGCAGGCCATAAATATATTTAGTTCTTACAAATTTATCCCTTAAGGTTTAGGTTCAAACCTGTGTCCCGTACATCAGCGTCTCGGACCAGTTAAAGTTAAGCTACATTCTGTTTTGCCGAACCTGCAATGCAGTGAAGCAGCATCGTCATCTTATTAGATCACAAACTAAATGTGCATTACCACCATCTATTGTTATATCACGCATCTCGCGGCATTACAGTTGACTGAGAAAAGATCGTCTGATGATTATGTTAAGGACATATAGAAGTGAGTTGTTATTTCACATAAATCGACTAGTAAAGGTTTTGAAATATTTGAAATAATTAATCAATTTGAATTGATTGATTATCCTCTATATCAAATGTCTACTTCTGATTTATGACTTGCAATATTTTAATCTGTCCAACAACAGTTTTGTAAACCAAAAAAAAAAAAAAAACTCTTGTCTCAAAAAAACCCTCAAAAAAAAACATTGTATTTTGCGTCGTTGCTTTGGCAAAATCATCTGTCAAAGCATCTATCAAACAGAAAACAGAATCACGAAATAGCTTGGTTGAAGCTCATAATTTGCGTCTCAGAGCGGTGCTGTTCACAGTAAATGCTGCGAGCTTCATCACTGCATATGCTGTGAGTTTAACATGCATTTTTGACTACTCTACTCCTGTGTATCCAATTTAAGTTGCATAACTTGCATACATTTTGTTCTTTTATTGATGTTACATTTGTAGCAATTTTAACTTTATATTTGAGTATTGTGTGCATCTTTAGATAGTTTACAAAATAAAACAATACTCATAATTTAAATACAATAATCATAATTGTATTGCATTATTTTGTTTTAAACCCCAAATCTTTTACTTAAAACTTTCTTCATTATCAATTATTCAGTTCACATTCACATGTCATTTGTAAGACGGTGTGCTATAGTATGATCCTAGTATGAATTACGATCCTAACCTTTACCTCCATAGCGAAATCTCAGTTGGCCAGACAGTGACTTATCTTTTTAATCTTAATCATTAAAATATTGGAGGAAAAAAGATATATATATATATATATATATATATATATATATATATATACAGTAAAACACAGTGAGCCCAGAGACTGTAGTGTACACTTCAAGTTTTTAAAAGTTTAGCTTAAAGTTGTGGTTTAAATGAAAATGAAACGGTATTCGATGTGTCTCGACGCAGCAAGTGGATAGAGCATTGTTTCTCAAAATAAAATAGTCAAAAAATAACATTTCTGGATTGTCAACAAAACTACTAAAACTATATGACAAGTGAGTCAAATCAAAGCGTGTTGTTATTGTTAACTAAAACTATTAAAAATATATATATTTTTTAAATACAATATAAAATATTAGATGCAAACTTAAATGAAAATTAGACATTATCCCCTGGCAAATACCTTTAATTTGGAGTACTACAATTAAATTAAAGCTAAACAGAAATGTTAAATAAAATTAATAAAATTGACAAAAGCACATCACAAAATTACTAAAACAATCAAAACTAAAATGAAAACTGAAAATCCACAACTAAAGATAACTCAACAGATTAATAAATTATAGTATATAAATAATACTAAAATAACACTGATCAGAAATGATAATACGATTACTGACTTTACATCATTTACTACAAATATAAATGTATAAATGCAGCAGAAGAGCAGGTCTAAACAAAGCCAAGTTTATGCTTTATCTGTGCACACACCCCATTAAGTCATTTCCTGCAGAAAAAAACAATCAGTGTTTTTTTTTTATACCTTTAAAATACACATTGTGATTATTGATGCAAGTGGAACCTTGATTGCCCATTTATTAAATTAGTTCTGCTAATACACAAACAGCATTCGAATGAAACGTAAACTCAAATGTAAATGTAAATAGGACACTAAACTGCTATATCAGTCTCATGTTGTCCGGACATTCCACACACAGTCACTGATCTGTCTTTAACTGAGTGAAACCAAGACTAGAACAAAAGCTGTAGATCGAGGCTCGAGTTCCAGCTCAATTTCTACTCTCTACTTTCTTTCTGGTCCTCCACACGCTCCCCACCTGCCTCCTCCCCCATGGAAACTGGAGCCCCAGCAGGGGTTGATTTAAATCACCGCTAATTAAATAGGAGTAAGTATCCAATGGGCTATTCGATCAGTGCAGAAGTTGTCCCAGGCTGCTAATTGTATCCTCCACCACAGCCCCTGCATAGAGTTACAGCGCTAGAGACTTGGGGAGAGATTTTTAGAGTGTCCTTAGGGGACCATGTAGCTATTAGTAGCTGCTGCCGACAGCTGATTTGTGTTAAGCAGATGGATGTGGTCAGTGATCTCTTGTACGATCTGCTGCCGCTTTATTAGGCGTTGAGAGAGCAAAGGACAGCTTGTTAGAACTTGGCTGCTCAATGACTTTTAATGCAGGTGGATTTTGCTTCTACACACTGGTCAAGGGCCAGTTTACTCTTACACAATCCTACGCTCTGAGAAAAGAGCGTTCTTTTTTCTGGTGAAAAAAAAGAAACCTAAAGAAAATGCAGGCAGCACGTTGTGTGTAGCACAGACTGACAAGTACAGTTGGACAGGTTGACATTATAATTAAATTAAGCAAGTTAAGTATTGACATTTCAACATTACACTTAACATTTAAACTGTTGAAAAGTTATTGCGTGTTTTTTTAAGAATGGCTTGGGGTGATTGATGAGATCAAGAAAAAAGTGATTAATGAGATAAAAAAAAAAAATCATTAGATCCAAGTAAAACTGCTTTTTTTTCTTTTTCTTGCTGCAGTCTCAAAAACATTACAACAATATCTGAGAGCAGCATACACACAACAGTAGCCTTGTAAAGTTCATTGATCTATAAATATCAGAAAGGGCAATGTAGTGGAAAAATAATTGCTCTCTGTTCAACTCTACTCCCTCAGTCCCACTGTGAAAAGTGCTGATTTTGACTGAATGCCTTCTGACTCCTGAGTGTTCACGTTTTTAGGTTAATGACAGCGAAAAGGTAATCACAAAAAATTCCACATCTTGCAATTTTTTTTATATTGATTTTCAGAAGTACATTAACTGATAAGTGATAAGAGAGCGTAAGAGGATTAACTCAATATTTAAGTGGGAAAAATTTGAAAGTTTAGGGTAAATTAATTAACTCAAACTAAGACTTAATTTAACAGTTCACTCTCCCCACAAATAAATATATATTGTAAAAGTATCATAAAAGTGATTTATATTCACATGCTACAGCATATTCCAAGTCTCCTGGAGTCATATGATTGGTTGAAAACAACCCTGAAAGGTTTTCACACCTTGCTCATTTGGAGTGATTATTTTGTAACCTGGCGGATTTTCTTTCTTAGCTCGGTTTTGTTTGGGGATATATAAATAAGGCAATCATGCTCGGATTCACACCAAAATATTATGTACAAGATCAGCTGAAGGAGGTCGTCTTGCTCTGATTAAAAACAACCTCTGGAGCGCAATCCAACCTAATGAACCAACAAACCAAGCTATACCATAATTTGTCATGTAAAATGCATTACGTAAAAAGCAGCAATGTCTAATTCTGTGGGTGAGCACATTAATTATCACAGTTCAACACCTCTTCATCTTAAAATGTAACCTACAGGTCTGAAAACACCCTAACTTGGTCTTGTAAATGTACTCCAAATACATGTCCAAATTTCTACTTCATTAACATCAGCTTCAGTGAGTTAATGGCTCATTAAAATTTGCACAAAGTCTAGTTTGTCTGCAGCCTATTGACACAACATGGAGATTGATGACTATTTGAATGTATGTTCGTTGTTACTATCGATCTGATACAAACTTAGTGTTAAAGTTCAGTCGAAAAAGCAGCACATGGTCTTTTGAAATCTGGCCATTGAAGGTGGATGTTCCCTACATGATAATCAAATACTAATCACCTTCATTACTGCTGCGAATATGTCCAGTTCTCTTCCAGTGTCCTCACCTAAATGCCTTGTCTAATGATGCATTCAATTACTGTGACCATATGGAATATCAATGAAACATACAGTATACAGCGTTCAATATCATTTAATTCTAACTGCATCCCATAACCATAATCTCTGACTCCCACATAAACATTTAGATGTGCATTTGGCCTCCTGTGGTGAGAGCTTTGTTGGTCTGTTTGGAGGCAGTCTAAATAACATAACATCTGCAAAAACCACAGGCATTATATACATTCTCTGCACACCAGAGAATGCAAAAAGGCTGATCCCAGCAACATTCACACAACCTTATGCTTGTGAACCCCTCATGTTGTGTGAATAGCCCAATAACACTGCAATAAAGCAGAAGCTTTGCTTTATCCTACTGCGAGAAGAACTGCAGACTGACTATCATCTCAGCAAGACTCATCTCAGATGATGGCTGAAGTTGAGAGTTTAGTTAGACTTGAATGAAACTTTCTTGTTTAATTGTTTCTTGAATTTAACTTGCCTTCATTCAAAATCTACAAACACAAGCTTAAACGCAGCAACACACCTTTTAACTCAGTGACAATGCAACACAAAACCAGATGGATCAAAACATATTTCACACTTGTCAAGCTGTTGTCTCCTTATGATGATAAGATGGACTAACGTGCTACAACTCTTGAGTCACCATACCACTATATTCATACATAAACAGGGCACCACCAGTCACTATAAGAACTCACAGACAACCAAACTGTAGTGCAGGGTTGCCAGAGCTCTCCTATAATCTCTGCAAATACACTTGATTTTAGGAAAACTGCCTATGATTTCACTCATAAACACAATCAAATATTCCCAGCTATAAAAAAATATATACATGAAATAAAACTAACTTTTGATTTTCTTTTTAAGTTGTTCTTTTTTTAAATGGTTGTGTAGATACAGTATGCGTCAATGGCTCATTTTTATTCAGTTGCGCTCCATCTTGCTGTTTTTAAATGAAAGAACATGTCCTACATGAACAATGTCTATAGTATCTCACAAAAGTGAGTACACCCCTCACATTTTAATATATCTACTCAAGTGACAATACTATAGAAATGAAACTTGGATATATTTTAGAGTAATCAATGTGCTGCTTGTATAGCAGTATATACAGTGAGGAAAATAAGTATTTGAACACCCTGCTATTTTGCAAGTTCTCCCACTTAGAAATCATGGAGGGGTCTGAAATTGTCATCGTAGGTGCATGTCCACTGTGAGAGACATAATCTAAAAAAACAAATCCAGAAATCATAATGTATGATTTTTTAACTATTTATTTGTATGATACAGCTACAAATAAGTATTTGAACACCTGTCTATCGGCTAGAATTCTGACCCTCAAAGACCTGTTAGTCTGCCTTTAAAATGTCCACCTCCACTCCATTTATTACCCTAAATTAGATGCACCTGTTTGAGGTCGTTAGCTGCATAAAGACACCTGTCCACCCCATACAATCAGTAAGAATCCAACTACTAACATGGCCAAGACCAAAGAGCTGTCCAAAGACACTAGAGACAAAATTGTACACCTCCACAAGGCTGGAAAGGGCTACGGGGAAATTGCCAAGCAGCTTGGTGAAAAAAGGTCCACTGTTGGAGCAATCATTAGAAAATGGAAGAAGCTAAACATGACTGTCAATCTCCCTCGGACTGGGGCTCCATGCAAGATCTCACCTCGTGGGGTCTCAATGATCCTAAGAAAGGTGAGAAATCAGCCCAGAACTACACGGGAGGAGCTGGTCAATGACCTGAAAAGAGCTGGGACCACCGTTTCCCAGGTTACTGTTGGTAATACACTAAGATGTCATGGTTTGAAATCATGCATGGCACGGAAGGTTCCCCTGCTTAAACCAGCACATGTCAAGGCCCGTTTTAAGTTTGCCAATGACCATTTGGATGATCCAGAGGAGTCATGGGAGAAAGTCATGTGGTCAGATGAGACCAAAATAGAACTTTTTGGTCATAATTCCACTAAACGTGTTTGGAGGAAGAAGAATGATGAGTACCATCCCAAGAACACCATCCCTACTGTGAAGCATGGGGGTGGTAGCATCATGCTTTGGGGGTGTTTTTCTGCACATGGGACAGGGCGACTGCACTGTATTAAGGAGAGGATGACCGGGGCCATGTATTGCGAGATTTTGGGGAACAACCTCCTTCCCTCAGTTAGAGCATTGAAGATGGGTCGAGGCTGGGTCTTCCAACATGACAATGACCCGAAGCACACAGCCAGGATAACCAAGGAGTGGCTCTGTAAGAAGCATATCAAGGTTCTGGCGTGGCCTAGCCAGTCTCCAGACCTAAACCCAATAGAGAATCTTTGGAGGGAGCTCAAACTCCGTGTTTCTCAGCGACAGCCCAGAAACCTGACTGATCTTGAGAAGATCTGTGTGGAGGAGTGGGCCAAATTCTCTCCTGCAGTGTGTGCAAACCTGGTGAAAAACTACAGGAAACTTTTGACCTCTGTAATTGCAAACAAAGGCTACTGTACCAAATATTAACATTGATTTTCTCAGGTGTTCAAATACTTATTTGCAGCTGTATCATACAAATAAATAGTTAAAAAATCATACATTGTGATTTCTGGATTTTTTTTTTAGATTATGTCTCTCACAGTGGACATGCACCTACGATGACAATTTCAGACCCCTCCATGATTTCCAAGTGGGAGACCTTGCAAAATAGCAGGGTGTTCAAATACTTATTTTCCTCACTGTATGTACTGTCCTCTGAAAATGACTGAACATATAGCCATTATTGTCAAAATAGCTGCCAACATGTCCTATTCATCATGTTCATGATTTTGTCTGCTTGACAGGACCATACAAATTGTTGTATCTTGTATTAGAGCAGTTAAAATTTGTGCTTTTGAGTACAATTCTCTCATACTGACTACTGGATGTTCAACATGGCACCTCATGGCAAAGAACTCTCTAAGGATTTGAGAATTAGAATTGTTGCTCTCCACAAAGTTGACCAAGGCTATAAGATTGGTAACACCCTGAAACTGAGTTAAAGTACAGTTGCCAGGTTCATACAGAGGTTTTCCAAGACGGGTTCCACTCGGAACAGCCCTCACAAGGGTCAATCAAAGAAGTTGAGTCCTCATGCTGTGCGTCAGGTGCAGAAGCTGGCTTCAAAAAACAGATGCATGAGTGCTGCCAGCATTGCTTTAGAGGTTGCAGAAGCGGAAGGTCAGCTTGTCAGTGCTCAGACCATACACCGCACACTGCAACAAGTTGGTTTGCATGGCCATCATCCCAGAAGGATGCCCTTCTGAAGCTGGCTCACAAGAAAGCCCGCAAACAGTTTGCTGAAAGCAACCTGTCCAAGAGCATTAATTACTGGAACCATGTCTTGTGGTCTGATGAGACTAAGATAAACTTGTTTGGCTCAGATGGTGTCCAGAATGTGTGGCGATGCCCTGGTGAGGAGTACCAAGAAAATTGTGTCTTGCCTACAGTCAAGCATGATGTTGGTAGCATCATGGTCTGGGGCTGCATGAGTGCTGCTGGTTCTGGGGAGCTGCCCTTCATTGAGGAAAACATGGATTCCAACATGTACTGTGACATTCTGAAGCAGATCATGATGCCCTCCCTTCAGAAACTGGGCCGAACAGCATGATAACGACCCCAAACACACCGCCAAGATGACAACTGCCTTGCAGAAGGTGATGAAGTGGCCAAGTATGTCTCCAGACCTGAACCCTATTGAGCACCTGTGGAGCATCCTCAAGCGGAAGGTGGAGAAGTGCGATGTGTCTAACATGAGCTCTGTGATGTCATTATGGAGGAGTGGAAGAGGGTCCCAGCAACAACCTGTGCAGCTCTGGTGAATTCCATGGCCAGGAGGATTAAGGCAATGCTAGATTTACAATGGTCCTCACACAAAATATTGACAATTAGGATACAGTTTTGACATGTTCACTTAGGGTGTACTCACTTTTGTTGCCAGCTATTTTGACAATATTGGCTGTATGTTGAGTAAATATATAGACATATCCAGATATATTCCATGGCAGGAAATGCAATACATTAATAACAGCAAAACTGTCCACAGATGCAGGGTGCTTCTTTGTAATTAAAATGTATTACTGATTTATTAAAATGTATTAGAGATTTCAAAAGATGTTTGCATCTTGACTACACAAGAAAACTTGAGTCTATTTAATTAAATGTTTGGATGTGTGAACAAAATGAAGTGTTTTAATGGCTGGGGTTCATGAAGCACATTACTGTGAAAAGGCTGGCTGTGGAGAGCACTGGCTAGAAAGCTCATTAAAAGAAAATGTTCACCACCCTGATCTTTTCAAAGAATGGTTCAGGGCAGAAGGTATGACTACAGCTATAATGTGAATATATGCTGGGATAAAAAAAGCAAGTGCAGTCATTTATGAACACATAATAGGGGTGTCATTTCTATAAAATACTCACATCATCTGTTCTGAGCTTCTTAGCTGGACATCCCCCATCTACTGGATGCAACATGTAATACAGACGCACTTTGTTTGCATGTTTCCGGCTCTGAAAGAGAAGAGTGGGGGTGGGGGGGTGGGGGGATGCGTGTTTATTAATTTTGTACACAATCACATTGTTCTGCAATCACAGTATTGTAAGAGAATAAGATGGCTGTATTGAATCAAAGTGAAAGATCTGTGCCTTTATTATCCTTATACATTTTTATATTTAATGGTTCACCTATCTGAGTTTACAATCCTTGGACAGACTAGAACATTTATGAATTGTGAAGAAAAACTAAAAAGTAAAAAATATCCAATAAAAGAGAGCACTGGAGCAGACTGAGTGAAGCGATTGGCAGCACCCATCATATGCACAGGCCAATAAATAATTACTGTGGTTGGCGTTAAGTGAGTGTGGAGCCACAAATCACAAACCCATCAATTACCTGGATTTGACAGCCCAGCTTTCAGAGAGTGGGCCAAATCAATTCACGGCTCAGTTTACCTGAAAATGATGTTGTTTGACAAGAGGGTAATTGAACTTCATCCTCAACACAAAGGCAAGAGGCAAAGTGTGCAAATGAAGGACAGAATGGCACTGGAATAATCTGCATTGAAAGCCTTTCCTCTTAAAGAAGTAAAAGATTTCCTGTCTGCTTTTCTTAGACTTATAAAAAAAAAAAATGACACATGGACCTGGATGAAACAGATCTGACGAATCAGATGAATGTGATATGTCACCTTGTGTTTGAAGATTGTCTGAGAGAATCTTATTAACCCAGTCCTCCTATTTCTCCCCTCAAGAGAGTAAATGCGAAAAAAGACATGGAGAGATCGAAAGAGACAGATGGAACTATTGAGAATTATTGAGAATGATGCAGCACCTGGAGAGTGTGCAAATACATACATACATATTTCTCTTCAACCTCTTCGACAACAATTCTATCCATAATTTCCTTTCAGTTTCCCATAACACCAGCAAACACTAAATATGCAAATTTGTCTGTATACACTTTTGCCTGTCAGTGTTTAATAGTCAGGAGCTATCAATTGATTTAAAAAAAATAAAAATTCACATTACAAAATATATATATTTTTGTTCTGTTTTCTTTTATTCAGAAATGAATGATGTGTTGTATTGATCAAAAGCGACAGTAAAAACATTTATTTTAAATATAATTTTTGTGACATTGTAAATGCTTTTCTTTTGAACTTTCTATTTATCAGAGAATCCTGAAAGGCACAACTGTTTTCTACAGAGCCCCTAAAGTGACATGGTGATTGGGGGGGGATGAGATGGGAGGAATAAATATAATTTAGTGATTTTGCATTCGCTCGCAAAATTTTTCTCCCTATCTCATATTTGGGAAGAAGAATAAAAAAAAAAAAAAAGAAGTAGGCCTAGTAGTAGTTTGAGATTAACCGCTTTACAGCCACACTCCTCAGCAACAAATAGTGGGGTTGCATTTGAAGAAATTACACTTGTGGACTAATCTGACCCGAAGTATACTGTTAAGTACTTTTGATTCCTGTCCTTATGGGAGTCTTGGGTAAGGTTATTACACGATGGAGGTAGACTAAACTAGTCTCGAAGAGTGAAGTAAACTCAGATTGGGGTTGAACTGTCACAGCAATAGATGTAGAGAGCCACAATTTAGCTCTAAGCACAACAAGCACATGATGTTCCAAACCTCACTGTCATTTGGCCAGAGGAAAACATCAAGATCTACTCATGGGTAAGCACAAGGGGAAAATAAATGGCAAATAGAGAAAGCTTTCAAGACTCATTACTGTAAAAGGACCCACACTCCACTGGTATGGACTGCTGGCTGAGACGTGTCTCCTTCAGGGTTTGCTTTATGTTTTCACATCAAAAGTGAGTTAAAGAGTAGATGACCCAATCAATACTGAGGGCTGTTCCACACACCGCATCCAAGTTTATTCACTTGAATAGGACTCAGTTTTACCTAAAACATATAATCACAATACTCACTAATTTACCTTTTTAAACAAGTAGTGTAGTTGTTGGAGAATATTCTCCTTTTCCAAGGGGGCTTTTTGAAATGGATTCATCAAGGGAAAAGCAGAAGCACCTTTAGAAATAACACCAGTTTGCATGCCATAAGGACGCACAAATTAAAGCCAGTCAAAGACTGTTTGGTAGCACATAGAGACTTCCATGCTGAGACACATTTTAGAAGAACCCCGATGGCAACCAAGCACTGAGTTGAATTTTGTCTTGTAGATTTTTCAATCTGACAATGTAATTGAAAGGAAAAATGGTTCATAAGGAAAAGACCAATTTATTCAACACATAAAATCCTGCTCATGCTGCGAACTGTCCTTAAGTTGTTCTGGGATTTTGTCAATACTGATTTACTGCATGGCTAGCTAGCTTGGTAGGGTTTTGACTGCTAGAAGAAAGACAGAATTATGTCATTACCATAGGGGGTAATGTTTAAGCACATTTCTAAAATATAGTTCAAAATATAGGCAAGGCAAGACAAGTTTATTTATATAGCACATTTCATACACTATGGCAATTCAAAGTGCTTTACAGAAAGGAATTAAAATAATCACAAAATAAAAGCAAGGAAAATTAAAACAGTTATAAAAGAAATTAAAATAGATATATGATACAGTTGAGCAATTGAATTGAATTAAAAGAGTAAAAAGATGATATATAGATAAACTTCTCATCTGGCAAAACACCGGTGTATCATATTTTTCACAACTCCCAGTTTTACTCTGAGATGTTCCCATGGTGATTACACTGTATAGTAAAAAAAAAAAAAAAAAAACCAGGCCAGGATTTATGCATTGGCATTCTAGGCATGCGTCTATGCTTGCACGTCCGGGGAGATTACAATGGGGAGAATTAAAAAAATAAAAAAAAATAAAAAAAAATAATAATAATAATATATATATATATATATATATATATATTATTTCACTCTAATGCTAAAACTCTGTAAGATAATTACTTTATATATAAATATATATATATATATATTTATATATATTTATATATAAAGTAATTATCTTACAGAGTTTTAGCATTAGAGTGAAATAATATTTATATATGGACCCAAAGGCTGTATTTGAGGAGCGGAGAAGAGTGTCTTAGTCTAGCATTTTCTGTCGAGTCATAGCCAGTACAGTCTTAAACAGCATGTGCGTAGCACTTCATCTTTTATAACAAGAGGTTTGGACAAATCAACTACAATAAACTTCATAACCAGTAAGTTGAGGAAAAAAAACGTACTGCCTCAGGTCATTCTAATGACAGAAAAAAGCACAGTCTATGTCTGACATTCGCACGTCAAAACCTTCGTAACTTCATGAGGTTGATTTAGGTAAAATGTTAATTATACAATGACACATGCAAGAATATGATCAAATAGAATACCACAATATAAACTTTGACAACACAGTGTTTAAATTATGTTTTTAAAAATAAAGTTTTTCCATTTCCTCAAAAGTAGCATTTTTTGGTACCAAATTTTTTGCCCTGAAAATACCAATAAAGTTACACCATTTTCCAGCACCACTTCTAAAGGTATACCAAGATATAAAAAAATGTGTTAAAGGGATAGTTCGCCCAAAAATGATATTTAAGCCATGATTTACTCACCCTCAAGCCGTTCGAGATGCATATGTCAATCTTTTTTCAGACGAACACATTTTCAGTTATTTTAGAAAATGTCTTAGATCTTTCAGTGGTTATAATGTGAAGCAATGGGGTAAAAAATATACATATTTAAAACTTTATAAACTAAAATAACTGGCTTCCGGTGGCGGTCGGTGCGCGTTCACAGAGATGGATGCTGGCGTATGACGTATGACGTAGCGTAGGAAGCGTCGTGACGTAGAACGAACGTTGAGTTTTGTTTTGCTCTGCTCTCTGGCTCCGCTGTCATGTTTGTTCTACGTCACGACGCTTCCTACGCTACGTCATACGCCAGCATCCATCTCTGTGAACGCGCACCGACCGCCACCGGAAGCCAGTTATTTTAGTTTATAAAGTTTTAAATATGTATATTTTTACGACAAAACCGCACGGATTACCCTCAGAAGGCCTTCGTTTATCCCCCTGGAGCCGGATAGATTATTTTTGAGAAGGATGCATGCCCATTTTCGGACCTGAATCAGCTGGACCCCATTGCTTCACATTATAACCACTGAAAGATCTAAGACATTTTCTAAAATAACTGAAAATGTGTTCGTCTGAAAAAAGATTGACGTATGCATCTCGAACGGCTTTAGGGTGAGTAAATCATGGCTTAAATATCATTTTTTGGCGAACTATCCCTTTAAGTTGTAAAAATCCAACAGATGGTGCTGAAAAATAAATGTACAGCTAGAAATTTAAATTAGTCATCTGCATCAAATTATCTGGGTTGACAACATGCCACAGATACACTGCATATTCTATTCCAAATCACTATTCACATCTTCCCTATTTGGCCTCCAGTTGCTTAGTCATTATACCATGTTCAGACCCAGAGTTTGGGGAGCAGGAAGACAGAATGCCAAGAAACAGAGTGGGATTTCAGATTCAAGCCAAAACGACCTTGCACCGGCATCTGCACCATGCGTCAGGTGTTGGAAGATTGATAGACACCTCTGGTGGTGGTACAGAAAAACAAAACTAGGACAGGCTTTTATTGCTTCTTATTGTTCTTCTTGTAACATTATTTTGTGGAAACATTTCAAACAAACCCTCAAGACATATTTTAACATGAACACCCTCCAGCAAAGTATTTATAGAAAAAAAGAAAGAAAAAAAAAACATGGATCTTCTTCTTATTAAAAGGAAAACATAACCTGAATGTGTATGAACTAAGTACTACTGGGGGGAAAACAGCCTCGAAATAATGAACAGACAAAACTTCATTAGCATAAATACAAGACAAACCAAATACTTCTTTACTGGTAGTAAAAATCCTGAGCATCATCAAACAGTAAGACATAACTTGACATTCTGAAAACATGGTGCATGGTGAATCTAATCAGGGATTAAAGTGTGGAAAAGTGAGTTCATTAGCAATCAGTTTTCGTCTTGGGTATGAAAGACTTCAGTTAGACCCAAGGACTCTTCACATGATATGTGTTCATGTTTTTCTGACAGGCCCTCATCCATATTTCATCAGTTTCACAAGCCTTTGTTCTGTCCATTAACACTTTCATCTTCCAATTTGTTTGCCGCTCCTCTCCCTCCTAAGAGAAAGCATCAGTAAAGACGATGAAGAATTTTGCTACGGCTTTAGTTTTGCCAGATAATCTGCAAGATTCTCAAAACATAACAACCCACTGCTTAAATAACGAAGATTTAAAAAGCATCTGCTTTCCTGAATGGATGTATTGTGCTTTGTGTCTTCAACAATACAATGTAAATTTCATGCCAATTAAAAAACAAATCTATTATGTATTAGGGCAGTCACTCACTAACAGTTATTTTGGAAATAGAGTAATCAATTGATTATTTTGAGGATTAATCAAGTAATCAGATTTTATTGTGGTAATAAAAATAAAACTAAGTGAACAATAACTATTAAAATTAATTAAAATGACTTAAAATACATAGGTATAATAGCAATGAGGCAATACTATTTGGTTCAAATTAAGTATTAAAAGCAAGTAATCATATGGTTTTATTGAACAACACTGTTAAAATACATAATATAAACAATCAACTTAAGTACATTACGTATTATAACAAATGCCTGCAGAGGGTGCCAATGGCCTGGTGATTGTTGTTGTTACACATACAGCATGATCAAATCCTTGTTTAATAGAGTGGTGCAGGTAGGACGTCACTTTGTAGACCAACAGGCAGTTAGCGTCACACTGGTTCCCTTGACTAAAACACAATAGCATTTTTCTATAGGCTTTTGGATTAGCGCAAAAAAACAAGTTCTGTGATCAACAAAAGTTTATGATACTTGCACATTTTGTCCATCAAGATAATTTTCAAAGATGCAGTCGCAGAAGTAAAAAGCTAAAGGTAGGCTATAAACAAACTACACCATGGTCCCACGTCACCACCACTAAGCTTCCGTTCAGTTTTTATCTAAAAACATTTTCCCAGAATGTTTGAGTTGGAATAGTTTATAAGAGCACAATCATAAGCAAAACGAGGCTATAAAAGCGGACTGAGTCTACCTGTTCGGCGTGATGGCGTTTAGTCTCCTCGACAGCCTCTGTAGTCCCATTTAACCACTTGTTAGCAACCTCCTTTTTCAACAGCCTAAAAAAAAAATCACGAGTGGGGTAATACTGATGTATTTTATGTCATAGAATAAAACGTGAAAGGGTCTTGAACTTGTGTTCGCCACAGACCTTATTTCAGGCATTTAACCAAAATCCCATTCAAAAAACCCATTGACTTCGGGACGATGGAACCAGAAGTGCTAAAATGCTAACTCGCTTTGGCGTTTTGGCCTACAAAGTGATGTCATACCTGTACCACTCTATATTGGCCAAACAACATTTTTAATTCAAATGTCCGCTTAATGTTTAATATTTGGCCACTTCTTTATGTTAGAAATGCTACAGCCACTGTAGTTTTTTTGAACAAGAACATGTGGACATCAAAACAACTTGAGTGAGGGTTTAAACTTTTATTTCGAAATCGCGATGATCAACAGTTTGCATATTTAGAAACAAATCAATGCATTCTTATATGTTGGCTTAGATTTATAAATGATTTAGGCCTACGTTACAAATCTGGTGAAATAGCGCACTTTTACCTAGATGAACGTTATAAGAAAATCAAACTCGCAGCATATGCAGAGAGAGATAGAGTCTGTCAGTCGAGCTGCTGAGATTTAAATGATAATAGTCCAAAATGTTGCATGAAACAAAGCGCATCAGACTTTATGGGTTCCCAAAAGCACGTTATTGGAAACCCAAACAAACAGCAGATGGAGAGGCTGAGTTTGTGTAGAGCTACATTAACTGTGAATGGAGTAGCTCTGAGAAACACTTGTACACATTTTCACAACAGCACAATGCTATATTATGATTTAAAATATCATGCAGCCTTTGAAAACCGTCTAATAATGCGGTTCATGGATTCTCATTTGTGGAATGTGCCACTTTGGGTATTTTGACGGTTAATCGACACAGACAAAGAGGATTTTTTTTAAATCAAGGAATAGTGACAGCCCTAATATTCATTAAAAAATTAAACATCATCCGAAATAGATTAAAAACATTTGGGGGGTTTACGGACTGTTTTTGCTCTTAATTTAAATATGTGACCAAAAACCATTTCACATTGCAAACAGTAAATCTCCCACTGTTATGGCTAGTTTGGCTTCTAATGCTAATCAGTGACAGAAACAAACCTGTGAAGTCACTGCTCTGACAATGAGAATAAACAGAAAAACATGTATGCAGGTGTGCATTAAGAACACATAGGGCCTTGGGACAAACCCACGGGCCCCCTTCATCTTGGTGCCACAACGTTTTCTACCGTAGAAATTAGTATTTACATATGTTCCGGGCTACAACACATTAAAAGCATAAATTCAGATATGAGGTCAAAGCAAACAGTTTTATCATTAGAGGGTCTTCTTTCCCTTCCTTAGAAGAGGAGAATCATCGTAATAGTTCTTGCTGTTTTGGCATGCTTCTGTCGCGAGCAACAATGCAGGTGACAATAGGATACAGAGATATAGTGGTTACATTTAACCATAGTTTACATTTGTTGGTTGGATTCCCGGAGATGTTCTTTTAGCCGCTGGAGGTTGTTGGCATGGTCTAGGCCTTTCCTCTGTATAGATCAGCCCTCCATTTAGCTTGGTCTTGCGCTGCCTGGGTCCAGGAGTTAATTGGTATGCTGAAATCTGTCAGATCTCTTTTTTTTTTTCTTTATACCCGTTTGGGTCTACTAACAGTGCAGGCACCCTCTTTGAGCACACAGTGCAGAATTGCATGGGGTATGTGGTAAACGGTAGAGTGTTGGCGCTTGCAATGCCCAGGTCATGGGTTCGATTCCCAGGGAAAGCAAGAACTGATAAGAATGTAAAATGTGTACCTTGAAATGCAAAGTAAGTCGCTTTGGATAAAAGCGCCTGCCAAATGCATAAAAATGTAATAATAAACTATGGTGAAGGGGGTGGATTGGAATCCACTGCTGCTTCAATGTATATGTAATGAGTGATTAATAATCAAGGATAAGCATTTCTACATAAATCATTTCTATATTCAATGAGTGATTCAAATATACTTTTAATCATATGGTTTGTTGTGAGTGTTAACCAGCTGCTTTTAGGTACATTCTTATGTGACCCTCAACATGTGTTGTCTATATATCTGTTTCTATCTGACGAGTTAAGGTTACAGGGGTCCACCTGTAACCTTAACCTGTACGTGACTTCACCTGATTTACAGAATTGTACCTCTTTCATGTGTATTTCTCTAGAAACTAAAGTGAATAGCAGTGATGGGGACAACGGTGTTATAAATAAACGGCGTTACTAACGGCGTTATTTTTTTCAGTAACGAGTAATCAAATTAATTACTGTTTCCTCCGTTACAACGCCATTACAAACGTTACCGTTACTGTCAATAAAATGCGCCGTTACTATAATTGAGCTCACTGAAGCGGTTTTCATCCGAGTAAGCTCTCTCTCAGCCATAGGAGCTGCAAAGATTTTTCTCTGGTGTGTGTGTGTGTGTGTATGAGGCGCCGGACTGGACAAAAGCGAGGCGAACGCCGCGAGTGCGCTTGACAGTGCACGAGAGAGACCGAGTGTGTCCGAGAACACGCTCGACAGTGTGTGAGAAAGACCGAATGTGTCCGAGCATAAATTTACATTTACATTTAGTCATCAGAGTAGCATAAGCCCGATAATTGAGGTTTTAAAGGGAAAGTTTTTTTTTTTTAATGAGGTTAAGTGCTCACGGAAGAGATGGGTTTTCAGCTGTCTTTTGAATGTTGTCAGGGATTCTGCATTCCAGATGAGGGTGGGGAGCGCATTCCACCAGCATGGAACTGTGAATGAGAATGTTCTGGAAAGTGACCGACAGAATGTTCATTTCTGTGACCGACAGTAATGCAGTCTCAGTAGAATGCCCTTTCTTGAAGCCAGATTGGTTGACATCCAGCTGGTTGTTTAGAGACAAGGATGTTACTTGGTTGAAAACAGCTCTTTCAAGTGTTTTCGCAATGAATGGTAGGAGAGAGATAGGTCTGTAATTCTCTACAGATGATGTGTTTAGTGTTGGTTTTTTAAACACATACTAAAATAAATACTTTATTCATAAATAAATTACACATTTCAGCATTAGAATAATCTCTGTAGCATATTGGTATCATATGCAATGTTTTAATTAGTTTATATAACATGGTTATAAAATAAAACTCCAAAATAACCTGCAGGGAACGTTCAAAGAAAACATCTTTGTTTGACCGGTTGTGAACACGGGCGGCAAACACGACTAGAATTTGGCTAAAATAACCTCTGATGATGAAGTTCTCTGTAGGTTATAAAAATAAACCCCCAAAAGATTATATTTTATTATTATTATTTATGTTGGTACATTGTTCAGTATTATATTGACAGCACTTTTTGTTAAACTTACTATTGTGAGGAAGAAAATACTTAAAGTAGGCTATACAGTATGTTTACCAGTTGTGTGAGTTTTAGAATTTTAATTATATGCACTAGTGTATGTGTATGTATATTTTTTATTTCTATTTAATTATTTTTGGTACATTTCTTAAGCATAATTTATTTTTAGACTTATGTGTTGGCCAGTTGTGGTCTGTGCAATAAATATTAAAAGTTCTAAACCATAATAGTAATGATAATATTTTAATATTTAAGTTAATAGGTGCCTCTCACATTGTCCCACAGCAACATTAAACTAGTGTAGATTAGTGTACAATGTTTTATAATAATAAGATGTTCTATTTGGTGTCCATTTCATTCATTTAACATTTCATATTGGGGGTATCCAGGAAAGTTCTTATATTTAAACTTTTTTTAAAAAAAAAATTTTAAGTAACGCAATAGTTACTTTCCCTGGTAATTAGTTACTTTTGTAATGATGTAATTCAGTTACTAACGCAGTTACTTTTTGTGAGAAGTAACTAGTAACTATAACTAATTACTTTTTTTAAGTAACTTACCCAACACTGGTGAATAGTATCTGTACTTCTTCCTGAAGAGGGAATGTATTATCAGTATGTTTTGGTAGTTTGTCCTGATGATAGTTAGCTCAGGGCCTCTTCAACCTTTGAGAAACTGCGATTCCCTAGTGCTTTTGTGTGTGTTCTGTGCAGGTCTTGTATAGGAGATATGGGACAATTCGGCATGCAACAACCGACCTAAATCTAAGAATCGTGCGACAACTATCTTGACTAATGGTGACATACTCTCCTATCTATCCATTTGTGGAAATTTGCTTAGACTATATGTGTTCTTAGCCAATCAGAAACTGCAACCTGAAGCAAGGTGTGAGTCTTGAAGCTGACTTCTGCTGATGAAACTGCAAACTATCTTCAATAAAACTTTTCTTCAATTTATTATAATTCTGTTTCCGGGTCTTCTTTCAAACATCTAGTCCTTGGGTCCTAAACTGTTACCCCCTAACAATGGTATTTGTAATGAACTCTTAAACACTATAAAACAACCTCTATAAAAGTGACTTGTTTGCCCTTATATTACCTAATATTTAATGTAGGCTAAGGATAATAATAGTAACATTAATAATGAATATCAGAATGTCATATTTCTACAGCTTTAGAAGCCTAACTGCATGGTAATTTGTATAGTGGTGGTGCTGTGTGTTTTGAAAAGCTTGTAATAACCGTTGTGTACAGTTTACCCCGACACATCAGTTTACGTGGAGCTATTCGATCTGGTTTCAGGTTCACCACAGAGCCTTTAAATCAGGGTCCCTCAAACTCGGTCCTGGAGGGCCGCTGTCCTGCAGAGTTTAGCTCCAACACTGATCAAACACACCCGAGCAAGCTAATCAATGTCTTCAGGATCACTAGAAACTCACAGATAGGTGTGTTTGATCAGGGTTAGAGCTAAACTGTGCAGGACAGTGACCCTGTCAGTGGCCCGAGTTTGAGGAACCCTGCTTTAAATGTTCACATATCATGTTGTGCTTGTGTCGAATTCAAATGAGTGAAGCGACTTGCATTGGTTATCTCTCAAATAGAGTGGCAAAACAGTCCAGCTGCTCACACGCTGCGACTGCTGGATGTGCACGCAGTTTAATCAGGTAGCCGTTTCATCGCTTGGCTTTTGGTCTTTGTTTCCCAGGCGTGCCATAATAACAGCGCTTAATATGTGGGGGTGTGGTTTATGGCAATCGGCCCAACGGGAAAAGTTCAGGTGCTGCCAGTGGCCATATCAATCTACTCCACAGCCAATTACGGGCCCCCTGCTTACTCGGGCCCTGAGGCTTCAGCCCTGCCTAGCCCGATAGTTAATGTGGCCCTGCATGTGTGGTGCATTTATCCTTTCTTGAGTAAATAAATAAATATAAATAAAAGGTTATCAGGTTGGCTTGACAAACATGCTTTATATAGCTGCCTGTTCTCAGCAATGAAAGGGGAAAAAATAGTCACATCAGCTTACAATGGATTCATTATACTGTAAAAGTGCAATATTAGCTACTTCACCCACAAACTGACTGGTGCCTTTTTCATACAAAAAATAAATAAAATTGAATTTGAAAGAGATACTGGGATGTAAAAAAAAAATATATATCTTGTTGAATGGTTATGTAATTTTATTCTAACTTGTTCTAATTACCACTATCTGAAGAAGCCCCTCACAGATAAATTATTTCTTCTCTTTATACAATTCTAACGGTTATTAGGCCAACAAGAACATCCTGATTTAGCCAACTGCACTGGAGCTAATTGAGGCAGCTAAATTTAGAGTCAAATTTAAAGACATTGCTGATCCTCACTTAGATAATAACAGAGTAGATGTGTTTAATAGAGTTGTGCTGAAACAAAGTCAGACCTCTCAAAAAAAATACACGTGTAAGGCAGCCTATATCTTATAACGTGAGGGCATTTAACCCATGACATATTTCCTGACTGATTTTGGATGTTGTACTGATTGTGAATGTTTTGGATCACACACTGTACTTTTGTGGAAGACAGTTTCCACCTTAAAATTAAAAATGGCAAAAAGATAGTTTAAAATAAGAAATAAAGCATCGTTATAATCATTATAAAAATTATAAAGTCACATTTACATCATATAGTCACATTTTGTAATATAAATGTTTTTTTACATTTGCGGTAGAAGCCGGCTTATTATACACACAATGAATATATAAACTATTGTTCAAAGTTTGGGGTTAGAAAGATTTATTAATGTTTTTGAAAGAAGACTCTTATGCTCACCAAGGTTGTATTGAATAGGATCAAAAATACTGAAAAAAAAAAACTGTAATAATGTCAAATATTATTTACTAAATATGAATTATTATAATATAAATAACTTCTATTTTAATATACATTTTTTAAGTAATTTATTCCTGTAATGGCAAAACTGAATTTTCAGCAGCCATTACAGTCTTCGGTAGGGGAGCGCGGGGCACAACGTAACACGGGGCTAGTTGTAACACGCTTGTTTTAAATACTTCCGCACAAGCTTGGATGACGAAACTTTGTGTATTTACTAGTTGCCATATCAACACTATATAGAAAAAAAAATTGCGCCAAAATTATAATTTTTTTTGAAGATATCCATAGACATTTATTAAACCATAGCAAAAGTAAATTTCTTACTTAAGTTAATTTTTCATCTCTATTTTTTGTGTTTATTTAAAATAAGACAAAAATGATATTATTTTAATCTCCAAGATGTTATTTAACAGTTGAGATAGTTATTTAATGCTTCGCTAACTAGCAGAAGACACTAGCAGGGTTTAAATCCCAATTGTGCAGGCGGGGCATGTTGTAACACTGCGTTACAATGTGCCCCTATTAGGAATATGCTATTATATTCTATACTTTTATTAATTTTATTGAGAAAACGTGAGAAAAAGGTGAATAAAGACTGAGAGTCAATGTTCAGAAATTACTAATTATTTATTTGTTTTGAACTATGTTGTATAGCTGTGTTTTCATGCGTTCATAGTCAAAACTCAAAAATTAGTTTATATTTAATTATTAAAAATTGCCATTATTTTATATGAAAAAGTTTTTTAATTGTATTTTATTTAGAAAATATTTTAGTTTGTTTTGTATATTTTTTTTATTAGATCAGATAACATTTTAAGCTGTCATATGTTATGTTACAATGTGCCCCTCACATGTTACAATGTACCCCACCTATGTGGCATGTTGTCACATTTCACTTCCATTCTTTCGGGTTATATCAAGAAAAAAGTATATAGGCTACTGTATTAATAAAACAAAAACACATAATTGTAGTAGACATGTGGGAAATTAATGTGGGGGAAAAAAAAATACTCTGAACCATAAGTAGATTTACACAAACTGAGAAAGTCAAAAAGCGTTACTTTGTGCCCCGCGCTCCCCTAATGGTTCATTATAATATGCTGATTATTTGAAAACACTTTTTTTTTGTTTTTTTTTAAACCTTGATACATTTTTTTCAGGTTTCTTTGATGAACGATTCAAAAGGACAGCATTCATTTGATATAGAAATCTTTACTAACATTACAAATGTCTTTACTGTCACTTATGGTCAATTTAATGCATCTTTGCTCAATAAAAATATTAATTTCTTTCAAAACAAAATCTTATTGACCCCAAGTTTTTGAAATGTACACACACACAGAGACAATATTCAGAAAGATCACAGAAAAATGCTGAAATGTAAAACTTGGTTGACCACCATTTATAGCATTAATGTAGATGAGGTGTAATTCTAAATGGTAAGTCAATGTATTTTTTTCTATCCTAATTTTAGAGGAAATTTTACATTAATTCTGTAGTATGTATTTTGACCATCTGCATAGGTCTTGTTTTGTGTCAGGTTAGAGAAAAAAAATAAAAAATCAACTAGCTTCCAAGCAATAGAATAGCACAGCGATTCCTGTGTTGATCTATGCACATTAATAGTTACTTACAGCAAGAACAATTCACCTGTGATTAGAGGTCGACCGATTCATTGGTTTTGCCGATATAACGTTACCGATAGTTGATTTGTGGAACTATCGATATCGGCAAAAATCCACACCGATAGTTTTTCTGGGTTGTGTCCGTTTCTGGAGCGGCTGAGAAGGGTGCGCAGTCATTACACAGTATGACAGCGCTGAAGAGACTGCTGGCATTATACAGAGCGAGAGTGGCCACTAGAGGCCAAATAAACTATCACTGGCTGAGTTGTTTACGTTAACACATGAGGCACGGAGAGAACACGCGCTGACACTTCAGATGCGCATTTAAAACACAGACAGCGAAGTGGAATGAATACAGAACACTAGAGCCCGACCGATATATCGGCGGGCCGATATTATCGGCCAATATTAGGCATTTTCCTAACTATCGGTATCGGCATTTATAATGGCCGATAAATTAATATTTAAAAAAATGCAGCGTGCGATGATTTATGTAAAGATGGCGCTGCCAATAAAGCACCTAAAAGCTGTCACAAAGAACTGGCAAAAGTGGCAAAAAATAACGGCCGCGTCCGGTGTAGAGTAGACACAGTGTTAAAGCTCATTCTGCTACGTTACAACATCAAGCAATATTCCAATAATTTATATAATTATAACACTTTATATAGGGCCATTTTGCATTGAGAGTAGCCTAGTTTCACGTTTAGTACATTTTGCTTACTACTTATTTAAAATAGTATAAAACTACTGTACATATGTAATTATAAACGTTTTCATTATGATATTATTAATTTTACTTTACTAAAAAGATCTGAGTTCTTCCTCCACTGGTAGATATTAGAGAAATTAAGATTAAAAATAGAAGATAAGGTTTTGTCAGTGACACTTTTGATATATTTATTGATACAAGTTATGTTTTAAATAACGTGACTAAATTAAAAGACAAAGTCGTTAGTGAAGATTATGCAACAGTATTTAGAATATAATATAATATAAAATGCAATGCAAACTAGTTTGGTTACAGCTCAAATTCTCATTCTATCATTCACCCTGCCTCCATTACATATCTTTGTCACACAAGTGTTTGATCACCACATTTGAGTGATCATTGCAAAACGTTTATATATTTATTCTGTTTATACTGTGTATTCTATATACAGTACCCATCAAAAGTTTGTACACACCAATTGGAAAGTGTGTCCAAACTTACTGTACTATAATACACATAAATAATATTGCTACTGTATTATAATATACACATAAATAATATCGGCCGATATATCGGTATCTGGCTTTTTTTTAATCGGTATCGGCATCGGCGCCCAAAAATCCATATCGGTCGGGCTCTACAGAACACTAAAGTACATATTGCCATATCATTATAAAGTAATTAATTTGTTGACTAGATGCTGCATTAGCAGAGAAAGAACAGAAGTATGTTTGCCGTCGAGTCTGAGAGGAATAACATTAGTATGGCTACCTCAAGCGGTTAAAACAATGTGACAACACACGCAAACCTGACCCAAATGTTTTATGTTGCAATTGTTACCATCTATTTATATCCAGCTGGTCACTTTTATGCATTCATTAGCCGGCGAATTTCATATTTAAAGCTAGTGACGTGATTGCTTTCTCAACATTGATATGTTCATGTAGCCGACAGAAACATAAGCAAATCAGAAACGCATTCGATTTCAGTTCTTTTTTCTTTAATAGCATATTGTTATTTAGATTATATATTTATCAAGTGTTCTAAAATAGAAGCAAATAAAGTGAGAGACTATACATGTAATATAGGCCTAGGTCTACATTTATGTAATTTTAATGCTCTGGCCTTTGCAGATATTTAAATGGCCATCTTCTTTAAGCATGACTCTTTGGATTTATATGAAATGGTAGCACTTTACAATAAGATTACAATTTTGTTAATTTCAACATTTACTAATACATTTTAAATTGAGTTTTAATTTTTATTTCATCTGTTATCACCTTAGTTAATGTTCAATGAACTAACATGAATGATCAAGTTACAGTTGTACTGCTCAAATATTAATACATGCAGTAAAAACGCATATTGCATAATGCATATAGTTCATGAAAGCTAGCTAATACATCCTTGTTAACAAATGGGACTTGCAAAGTGTTACCTATGAAATTTACATAGGCTATGTTTCTAGGTTATAGCTAAAGAAACACACATCTGACCTGTAATATTTTAATGTTTAAATTATTTTCTGTAGAGTCTTGGAAGCGTTTCCATGCAAAATTGAATAGGAAAATCTGTTTATTTGTCATTTTGACACGAATACATATTAATAAATGTCCTTTTGATGTTTAAAAGTGTCTAGGTTTTGACATAAATGCAAATATAAATGTAATTTACAAAATATGATCGATTTTCAAATACTGCTGTATTGAATGAACAGCTTTTAGCAAACTCTATTGCTATACTGAGATGAGGAATATATACTGTATGTGTTTTGTCAAAAATAAAGTCATCAACTAACTAATGAATGCTTTACTTTGAAATACGTATGACAAAATGTATACTTTAGTTTTGAAAGACGTTGACTAGTTTTGAAAAGATTATAAAGTATGTATGTGCATGCATATATATATATATGTGTGTGTGTGTGTATATATGAAGAGTTCAGATGCAAAAGCCTCTAAATGCCATCTGAAATTTTCTTCTAGAATGATCATTTTTATGAAGCTTGTATATTTAAGTTAGCTATAGGTGACACACCTGAATGAATGGCTCATTAAGTATGCAGGGACATTGTCTCACCAGGTGTGAACTACTAAATATGCATGATGCTGTTGGAGCGTTTACGCCCCATCCGCATATTGGCTTTCCAAACTAAAAGTGTTTCACAAAACTAAAATCAATGTATCGTTTTATGTGAATGATTAGGCAGGATGATTTTCACATCATTTTGAAGAAAAAACTCTAGGCGATGAAGTCAAAAGTATTATTGCCACATATTTAGTATGTGTTTTGTGGCCTTATTTCAGAAACTTTAATTTTTAGTTTTTTCGATAACCTTGCATAAACATTATTCTCTCAAAAATGAAAACATGTACATACATGTGGCTCACATATTATGGAAGTCCTGTTTGTGCTATATAGAGTGAATTTACACCTTTGCCATTAATATGTTTATAAGCAACTGAAAAAAGCACAAATGTCAGGGCATGTCAGAACATCTCAAGGACCCCAAAAACACCCCAGAGGGTTAATAAGGATTAGTCTATATTTAATTTATAATTTATGCAGTGCAAACTGTTTGATAACTTTATTCAATTTATGCATGTCCAGTCCTACCTGTTAGACAGTAAGGGCACAGGTAAATATGACATTTATTTTATACTATTGTACTATTGAGACAATAACAAGTTTGCAGTAATGCAAAGATGTCACTATTTAATTTTGTAAAAAATATTATTTTAATTTGAAAACACTGTGCATTTAGTTGTTGTTGCTAGTTTGAATTGAGAAATACACATTTCAGCATTATCACTAATCTGTGTGTGCATTTTACTTGAGAACCAAGCAAGGTGACTCATGAAACCATGTGTTTATTATATCGCAATCGCAATATTGACCTCAATAATCGCAATATGACAATTTTCCCCAAATCGTGCAGCCCTAGAGGAAACGCATAAGCCAAGGGGACAGTAAGAGAGAGAGACAACAAAAAGAAATCAACTAGCATAGTGCACCACAGAGATTACACCCAATGGGAGACACAGGCCACAGACCTCGCTTACTGCTTAAAAGATGCCAGATAACTTTTGTTTGCTTTAGGCATTGCATACCTATTGTCAGTAGTGGATATATAGAAAAAAGGAATCTTTAATTTCCTTATACCAAATGCTTGGATTTAACATTAAGAAGATGTTTTCCTGGAGCTCAACAATATTTATATCACTTCTATCACACCTGTACATGTGATATTCTCAGTCTTTGGTAATACACATGAAAAGGTATGGAATAGCATTGAGCACATAAAGGAAACTACCGGTGCCTTGAGGACTCTAAAATGGAATCCAATTCTGGAAGGGCTGTTCCTGTCAATGATTGTCTTTCTACATTATTAATGTCCCTTTTAATACAGCTGATGTTAATTTGTTCAGTTCAGATTTTCTCTCCCTCTTTTCTCCCCCTCCAATCTATCGCTCTCTGTCTCACATACACTCTCTCTCTCTGTCGTTGGCTCTCTTTCGTTCTTTCAGTCTTTGATGTTTCAGGGGTGAGGATTAAAAGCTCATCGCAAAGAAAAAAAATTGTGCCTCAGCATAATTTCTAAAACCATGACCTGAGAGCTAAAGCCTCTGTAGATGTTTCGACTCTACAGTTCAGATCCAATAAAATGAGCTCCAGGGCAATTTCAATGGAAACAGAATTTTTTCTATATAAAATCTAATGCCAACGTTTTTTGCACCTTATTAGTTCAGGAAAAATGTTTAAGTTTCTTTTGAACGACAGAAAGGATTGAGTAGACTATGTGCATACTTCAAATATGAATTTTAGTAAATGAACCATGCAAATGAATGAAAGTTTGAGTCATTTGTAATTGTTCTGTAATGCAGATGGAGAGGATGATGGGTGATAAACAGGATGTTTATTGAAAAACAAGTGGTGAAAATGATGGAAATTACGGTGGGTGACGAGGCAGATAAACACAGGAGGGAATGGAGACACTGTGAAAGGACGAGACGCTGGAGATAGTCCACAATGTGAAAACGAGACCGGACGATGAGCTGGGGTGAGGTGTCTGAATTTATAGAGGCAGTGATGAGGGTGATGATGAGGTGCAGGTGTGAGTGACTGGGAATGACGTGCAGGTGGGAACCAAGGAGAGTGATGGGAGATGTAGTGCAGATCTGTGACACTAATATGTTTCAGTTTATTGATTGCCATTGGAGTGTACTTGAGACATGCCCTTTATGTTCAGAGTATATATTTAATTTCAAAAGCATGCTGGTAGGGATGCACCAATATGAACATTTTGGCTCATACAGATAACCGATAATTCTTTATATTCGAAAGCCGATAACCGGCATATTGGCCAATAAATCTAAATCCTATTTTTGAGAGCCTGATTACAAAAAAAAAGTATCATCAGTAAAAGCCATGTCCCAGGCACACAATTATAATGTTCTCATTATAATTTTATGTAGCTTATGTGACAGATTTGCGCTGCACATGTTGCACTGAATTGTATTTTCCTTTTTTTGCATATTTCATATTTCAAACAATTTAAAACAATCATGGCAAACAGTGCACATCTAAAGTGTCTCAGCTGAAGGAAATAATCCATTATTTACTGCCTTTAATATATCAGCCAAATTATTTTTTGGGCCGATAACAATAACATTAAACATTAACATATCGGCTTATACCGATATGGTGGCCGATATATATCGTGCATCCCTACATGCTGGTACTCCTTACTGCATCTATGAAAATCATGATACAATGTTTTTTTTATATGGAGATCAAATATACTTTTTCCTTTTTCTGCCACTATAAAAATACATCATCATAAAAAAAGGTGATATTTGCTGGGCTGTAAATAAACACCAATTCTACACTTCTTCTGTATGTTCCCAAGCACTTTTCAAAGCCTCTTATAAAGACTTTAATAAAATGCTTAATAAGTCAGACATGTGGCTCTTTAAAAGTGGCGGTTAAATACTAATGTTTTCTCTAATAAACGTGGATACCTGAGCTTGCATTCGTTACACTTTGGAGTTTGTCTGAAGTGAGACAGCAAGAGAGACAAAAAAACTCTCCTTCACAAATCTGGGTCTCCACAAAAAATTACAGTTCCTACTGCATGTCTTTCCACATTAGGAGCATGACAGCATTTTTCATTTAATGCCTGGAGGTTTGCAAAATCTAAGCCAAAATCATCAAAAAGATTTTAGCTTTTTAGCAGCTTTTAGCAATTTACCCAGCTGTCTCAGATGCACTATGGACAGCCTTTTTCCACCGGATAATAAATTAGTAATGCCCCGAAATTAATTTTTTACTAAACCGCAGAAACCAAAGTATTCATTTAGCCGAAAATGGAAACCGAAAATAAAATCTCTGTAATGACATTTTGGGTAATTTAACTTTTCAGGGTGTGTTCACAGGTGATTAACCAGTAGTGGTAAAATTAACCAGCAAAGAGCATGCCTCTCAATATTTCAGCCGAACAAATTTTACACATTGCTACTCTACCATTTTGGGCGATGAAGTGCATTCACACTGTGTGAACTCTGACACAGTCAAAACGCATCAGAGTAAACAGTTTCTGTCAGTGACTGACCCAGCAGCCCAAATAATTTTTTGGTTTTTTTTGCTGTTTCACTCAATTAATTTCGGTTGCTGAATTTTCGGTGCATTACTAAGTGAAATTGTACTAGTTAAATAGCTAGATCGTTCAGTCCTCATGGGACAATCGAAATGAATTACATGCTCACACAAAACAAAACCAGAATGAATATTTTACACTGACCAGCAAACTATCTTCTTCTTGTACTCCATGCCTGTCTGGGCAAATACATTATGTTCCCGTCCGGGCCAGTTCAGGTTACAGCTCTGTTGACGAGTGGCCATATAACTCACAGTTCAGTGACCACAGGGAAACACTGTGCAATACAGCTAAGCTGCTATTCCTCACAACACAGATCAGAGGACATGCACACAGAGCCTTCTATGAGCAATCACAGAAAATGTCCAGAAAGCACGCTAACAGTGTGGGAGCTGTATTTACTGGTTGTTACTACTGTCAGTGTCCTTGAACAAGGCACTTAACCTCTGGTGGCTCCAGAGGGATTGTCCCTATGGTAAGTACACTTTGGATAAAAGCATCTAAAATTACTACCATCAAACAAACAAAAAGACAGAGAGAGATTTCTATATACAAGCAGACAGGATGTAGACAGAAACCTGGTCTCACCTCGTAATGCGCCACTCGCTGAGACTCTGAGATGAGCTGAGCGCTGCACACTTTGCAGTAACTGTCTGTGAAAAGGCCTTGATCCACCTCTGTTGACTTCATCTAGACAAAAAAATATATTTTAATATTGTTATATTTAAGCACTACATTATGCACATTACATACACTTTCATCACTAGGAACAAATTAATTTGAATATGATAGAAGTTGAATTGAAACCACTGCACAGCTATTATAGACGTACTTTAGGGAAAAACACAGTGCACTGTCATGAAAATGTGTCACATGAAATATTCATGAAGGCATGTTGTTTCCGTCACTTTAATTATTTCAGCATGCGTCACATATTAAAACACAGAGCAAGCACAAGGTCATGACATGTCTCTATTGGAGCTGCTTTTCACTCCCAGAACGGATTTTAAACAGACTGGAGTGGTTTAAGAGCAACAGATAAAAACCTTCATATGATTTTCATGTGACGAAATATGCATTTTTCAAATGGCAATCTAATGCAAAGCACCAACAAATAAAATACATTTTCGCAAAGTTAACTTTAAACCTCAATACCATGTGCTTTGCAGAAGATAACTGAACAAGTCAAGGGCTTAAAATTCCCATATTAGTTGCAGTCAGATACAGGTAGAGGAGAAAAAGTAATAAAGAGCTAAAGAAACAGTAAGAAACCTTCACTAAACAGCACAGCTTTTTTTTATTCTAGGTTATACATTAGGCAAATGCTAGAAAGAAAAATTTGATTTTGTACATTACCAATTTTTGTACAATGTATTTGTGTGCGTCCTGGATAATGAATGAACTGATCACTCTGTAGTTGTGCTTTGCACACTTTGCCTCGTGGACGAATTAGAATGTCTTTATTACAACCAATTACTAACAGCTGCACTGGAGACAAGGCTTTAAAAGGCCACTGACTGTGGGTGCATCTCAATTCGCAGGCTGCGGCCTAGTAAGGCTACATATCTAGGCTGCCACATCATCAAGCTCCGTCTCGAATTGACGGATTCTTGTAAGGCAGTCTTCGCTTTGTGTCCTTCGTTTGGATTATTTTGAAGGATTATCAAGTGTATCCTTAGCATCCTTTGCACACATTCCAACTACAAATAAAGAATTAGCTGAAAATGAATCTGCACTGAGCTTGTCCAATTTCATTATGTACTGCAATAAATAAATAAAAATCTGAGAGAAAGGCATTATGTTTTCTTTTGCTTTTTGTTGTAAATCACTCAATGCTAGCTCATAATGTAAGCCATCGGGAGACCAGACAGTTGTCATTCACTCTACTGCATTAATAGAAAGTCAGTTAATATAATTTTTTTTTATATTTTTCCACAATTAATTTTAATAGTATATTTGTTCTGTGACCGTGGGGGTGGAAACCTTTATGACATAGCTATGCACACTTACTAGTTTCATTCTCATCCTATTTAATGCTGAGGAGGACTCTAGTCTATGTATTGACTAGACAACAAAACAAATGTATTGCTCATGGTTCATGTTAGTTAGCCTAATACATTAATGTTAATAAATCAAACCACATTTACTCAGAACACCTCTTAAAATGAGAATGTAAGTGTGCTTACCCCATTTTTTTTTTTGTAAGAGTGGTTAGCAAGATTTAACCTTAAACTACAGTATTTTCAGGTTATTTATATGACAATGTGTAGAAAAATTACCAAAAAAAAAAAAAAAAACTTTTAGTTTAGACTGGATTTTGGAGTGAGGTGAAACCTGAAAAAAAAGTGCAAAGCAAGTTGTTGTTAGCTAGCTGCTAATTGTTTTCAATTGTATATGGTAGAAAATTAGACTATTAGTTAAAACAAACTTTATCCAGCAGCCATATCACCCTGTAGCCCAAGACTGGTTGCCCGCTGAGGCTAAGCAGGGCTGAGCCTGGTTAGTACCTGGATGGGAGACTTCCTGAGAAAAACCAGGTTGCTGCTGGAAGAGGTGTTAGTGAGGCCAGTAGGGGGTGCTCACCCTGTGGTCTGTGAGGGTCCTAACACCCCAGTGTAGTGATGGGGACACTATACTGTCAAAGAGCACCGTCCTTCGGATGAGACGTTAAACCGAGGTCCTGACTCTCTGTGGTCATTAAAAATCCCAGGATGTCCTTCGAAAAAGAGTAGGGGTGTAACCCCGGCATCCTGGCCAAATTTGCCCCATGGCATCCTAATCATCCCCATATACTGATTGGCTTCATCACTGTCTCCTCTCCACCAGTAAGCTGGTGTGTGGTGGGTGTTCTGGCGCAATATGGCTGCCGTCGCATCATCCAGGTGGATGCTGCACATTGGTGGTGGTTGAGGAGATTCCCCCCTTCCATGTAAAGCGCTTTGAGTACCTAGAAAAGCGCTATATAAATGTAACGAATTTATTATTATTATTATTATTATTATTATTATTATTATTATAAACTTTTTTAATGCAACCTTTACCAAAATAATTATTAGGTCTAACAAAGAACAATTTTATCTTACAAAGCTATGAAATCCAGTGGTAAAAATCACAGCTTTAAAAAAAAAAAAAAGAAGGGCAAGAAAGGATGACAGTGTCCATCGGCCACCACCGAAGACCAATTATGACCCAGGAAAAACCCTGTCGAGGGGAGGGTCTATGGACGAGTAAATGTATACTATGGGCTTTTGCCTTTTTCAGATCTTTCAATGTAATGAACAAAATAAGCTTGCGCAATTTACAGACCATGCTGACCACTCACTTCTATCAGAGTGTGTGATAGAAATCAGGAATTGTGGGAGAACATTGTGCTTGGTACGTTTTTCGTCTTCAAACCAAACTTGGGTCATCAGCCAAGTTTAAATGTGACCCTGGACCACAAAACCAGTCACAAGTCGTCAACAATACATTGTATGGGTCGAAATGATCGATTTTTCTTTTATGCCAAAAATCATTAGGATATTAAGTAAAGATCATCCATGAAGATATTTTGTAAATTTCCTACCGTAAATATATAAAACATTTATTTTTGTGAGTGAATGCAGCACAATCGCGAACATAAATGGACACATTTAAAGGCGATTTTCTCAATGTTTAAATTTTTTTGAACCCTCAGATTCCAGATTTTCAAATAGTTGTATCTCGGCCAAATAAGGTCCTATCCTAACAAACCATATGGAAAGCTTATTTATTCAGCTTTCAGATGTATAAATCCCATGTGACTGGTTTTGTGATCCAGGGTCACAAATCACCTGTGGCTGGTGCGTTTCCCATAATGTGCCCTTAATAAAGCTCTTTTGCGGCTGTTCAAACACATTCGACCACATCTAAACTACGACCCCGTTTACATGTCATCCACTTGAGATCCAATCTAAAACACATCTTAATACCAAGTGTAAACAGGGCCCATAGGATGCAGTCATCTAATTAAGAAGCAGCTGACATGCTGCACAGTCAGTCACTGATTTAACAGACAAGAGTTCTGTATGAAGACACCCAAGGAAACGGAGTTAATGCCAAGGAGGTCTGTAATACCTGGAGAGAGATGTCCGCTAACATCCCTATTCATCTCAAAGGCACGTGTGGAAGTGTGCAGCATGTTTGCTGCCATCTTAGCTTAAGGGCACAATGTTCTGCTAACATACACCTTCCCACACTCACAGGATTGTGGGAGATCATACATCTATGCTGCCTCAAAAAATGACCAGGCATCCAACGGTTGTTGATTGGATGGAGGCAGATCTGAATGTGAGATTACCGTTGATTGTAAGAAAGGGGTGGGTTTTAGCGGACTAAATTATTGGAGAAGTCCGGCATTACGTCACCAGAGAAAAGCCTGTTGTTGAAAAAAAATAATAATAATTATACATAAAAAAACAACAACAACAACAACAACAACAACAACACATGCATGGAAAAATCATTCACAATAAGATAAATAACATGCAATTAAAATATAGATGGGTGATAGGGTTGCGCGATATGCTCCATTTTCATATCGTCCTATCGTCAGCCTGTGAGATCGGCGATACACGATATTATCGTGAGGGGTCGGGGCTTACTTATTTGATTATTAACTTGCTTATTTACTCATCAATTTGCTTGTTTTATTACTTCGTTTTAAATGAGAATCTTTTTTCTATTTTGCTAGCAAAGGTGGAGTGTTTATTAATAGGCTAAATCAGGTTATTTCCTGGTATAGTGAGGTAAAAAAAAGATCCTAATCATTCTTGTATCTGACTCGGAGTATTTCAACATGTCAGCGGGAAATTTACGGACACACATTATCCTCTCATGCCGTTACAGATCTGCAGCATTTTGACTGTTTGACGAGATGTGAACACGTTTTAATTTCTTGATTCAAGAAAGAGTCGGAGTCTGCGATATATGTCCTCCTACCAGTGCTCTCTCTGTCTGGATGCACTTCACATGCGCACCGCACTTCAATGACGCAGGTGTTTTAAATGCCAGGAGAAATCAGAGGCAAAAATCTAAAAGTCGATCGGTTATACGCCGACTTAAACTTATGACTTGACTCTGATAAAGGAAAACGGGTTAATCCGTTTACATGACCACATGCATTGTCAGTTTATTCAGCATAATCGAGTTAATAACGTGCATGTAAACGCGCTCAATCCCTGAAAACGAAAGCAGAAACGGACTGAGCTTTCGCTGCATTAACAGCACGTTCTCTCAGAGTCGACGGTGGATAACGGTAGGCTACAGCAACTATCTTAATTACTGGCTGAATATTTCTCTTGTGGACTTACATTATTGACAGCGAAAAAATTAGAAGAATATTTCTTGTTAAACAAGTTTGAAGTTGCTTGTGATTTTCACAGATGGCAGAGTTTCACAGATGCTTCGTGAACTAAAGACTTTATTAGGCCTAGGCGGCCTATATCATTTTATTAATATAATTATTATAATTAATATTTTGTAATTGTATTGTTTTTAGTGTTATTCGTGTCATTAAATATTTTGTTAATGTGCTATGGAAACAAAATACTGACGAACAACGATGCCGCGTCTTCATCTAGGCTCTGTATAAAAATTATGCATCTGTTAAAGCACTCTTGACAATTTGTGAATGGATCACCTTGCAATGAAATTTCGTTTTGGGATGTAGTTTTTGTTTTGTCTGTTTTAAAAACATTTTCTTTGAGGAGTCCTCATACGCGCGTGATATGGCGCAAGTGTGGTTATGTGGTGATGTCGTTATGAATTTAGGCAAGGCATATAATTGTAGTTCCTAATTAATTTAATAACTATACTAGCTTCATAATAATAATAATGATTTAATACATTAATGGAAAAACGAGCCAATTATCGTATTGATATCGTCAAAGGCATCTGCCATCGGCGATATCTCTGTCTATCGTCGATACACGATACTATCGTCTATCGGCACAACCCTAATGGGTGAATTTAATTTCATATGTACTTTAAATTGGAATGTCCGTCAAGATGTTTCAATATATGTTTCAAATCAACAAAACTGGGAAATCAGATTTTTTTTCTTTAGCTCAAATTACAAAAAAAACATGGAACACAATGGATTATTTACCATTAAAATAATAATGGTGGGGGTGGGGGGGGGGGGGGGGGGGGGGGTTGGTTACTTTGGTGTTGCTGGTCCCTCTCTTGTAGCCTTGCTGTTAGCACTTTTATGTTGTGCAGCAGCTCTTGTTGGAAGCCAGATTAAGACACTGGGATCTAAACATTTTTAGCATGACCTGATTTGCAAATGCTAATGACTGCAACTTCTCTAAAACAGAATAAATAAACATACTGAATAGTTTCTAAATGGAGTCTGTTTGTTACACTAATTCATGCATACATATTAGATAGGCTATCACTCTATTACAGTATTCAAGATATTCATATGAACTTATTATAATTTTTCATTCAGTGGCTCAAATCTATCCCGTGCAGGGTGCCGCTACTCTAGAAATGTTCTAAATCTGCTTCAGATTTAAAGCTCAGGTAAATCTTCAATTGTGCTCAGTTGCACTCTCAACTCTTAATTTGAGTTTCTGATATGACACTGTTCTCATAGATTGTAGGGCAATGTTCAAAGTACTTTGCTGTTGCAACTTGTGACGCATCTACAAAAATATGTAGTAGCAATTACGGACTCTATACGTGGTCTTTCAGCCTTCTTTTGTTTGTGTCCTCAGTTTACCCATCATCAGAGAAAAGGCAACCTTCTCTGACAAACGTCTGTAGATGTGCTGAATTCAAGAAAAAAGTTTGCACAGTTGTGTCTGAAGTAGCTCTGGACAACAGATATAGGCATTCCAGCAGCAAGTTTACAGATATGAGAGTAAAACTATAAAAGATAACCCAAGCTGCTGCAGAGTAGGGGAGGAAGGGACAGAGAGAATAAAAGGAGAAGAAATAGAAAGAGGGTGTGGGGAGAAGAGCTCACTATCCCGCTCTGAGGAAACTGTGCATAAATTCAGCAGAACAAAATAGGCAAAATCACTGGAGCCCAAGCACCATTGCTCTGACGAACACATACACACACAGCTCCAAGGAACAATTGCATTATTAATCAGTCTGAGGCCTGCTTATAGTGAGAGAGATAGGGCAGACAGAGTTGAGTTTTCTCCCTCATTTAAACAGCGAAAGTTTTCATTATTGCCATGTGAATGTGATTAAAAGACAACATAATACAAATGTACCCTATTTCCTTAAAGTCTCAGGCTTTATTTTGCACGATTCATCAGTGCATGTTTTTCAAAGGTTTTTCTATATCTTCAATCAAAAACTTTCTTTGCCTCTGCTGCTGTCAAATGGATCACAGAAAAACAAGCGAAAAGCACTACACAAATAAAAATAACGACTCAAACTTCTCTCCTGATATAAACAAGGTTTATAATAGATTTTCAGACTTTTAAATGCCAAGGGGTGAGTAAGATTGTTTTTTGAAAGATGTTTTTGAAAGAAGTCTCTTATGCTCACCAAGGCTGCCTTTATTTGATCAAAAATGCAATACAAATTTTAATATTGTGAAATATTACGGGATTCTTTGATGAATGGATTTTTTTTACAGTGTAAAAATGTTTACTGTCACTTATATTCACCAAGGGCGTATTAAATTTATCAAAAGTATATGTTCTTTAAAACAAAAACAAAAAACACACTACCATTCAAAAGTAAATTTTTCACACAGAACTGCATGGCGTTTTATGTGGTATTTTACCAAATCATCGTCAAGACTAGACAAACCAAGTGAACAGATCTTACCGTTGAGCAATCAAACTCTATTCCAAACCCCACACCAACTGCATTAAAACAGAGATATGAAACAAAATATGATTTTGATTACTGTGCATGTGTGCTCGCAGTGAGGAGCATGCATGTGGGATGCAGCAGTAAGTGCAGAGAGGGCAGTGCAGTGGGCGGCCCTGACAAATGTTCCGGCTGTCAAAGGTGTGCTGTAATCTGTGGGAGGAGGTACTGCTGGACACCAGCTGCTTCAAGGTCTTCCTCTGTCACTTCAGCTGGAGAAAGTCCCGACACTGCAGACTCACTTTCAGAACTCACTCGCTCTTTAAAACATCAGGAAGTCACAGATGCTCCGCTCACAATCTCCAAACCAGTTTGGTGCTTTGGCTTCTTTGACCTCGACCCTAAGCTCAAAAATTTATATTCAGCACAACAGCACTCTTCCTCATGTGATATGGGTTATGTATATTTGGCTACTTTGTCAAGTGATTTACAAAAGGATGCAACCAAGCAAAGAAGCATGCTAACCAATTCAGTATGTTCCCAATCCCTGCTGGTGCTACAAACAGGCATGCACACACACACACATCAGTGCTGGTTGCTGAGTAATGTCCTCATGTCCTACTTGAGCTCATTAGCATTCCGAAGCAACACATCCCAGTGTACAGAGAAAAGCAACTGGAATCACAGGGAGAGAGTCTGTGTCCTCTATACTAATAAGAGGAATTACCATAGACAGTAGCAAGCACATGCACAGACAGACCCCAAGTGGTGCTTAAGCACCTGCACTTTTGGCCTCTGACTAGAGAAGTGCTCTTTTTGCAAGACATTTTTATTTTATATTATTTTAGTTTTTGTTTAAATTTGACCTGTGGCATAAATTCTCAATTAAGTGTGTGCCAGACAAGTCATTCTTAATAATTCTGTGAGACCGCACAAGCCCCTCCCTGCACATCCACGTCTCCCGGTCCTGCCTTCATTGATGACAGCGGAAGGTCGGAAATGCTACCAAAATTAATAAAAATTACCCCAAAATTCAGGATATGATTTGCCCTTGTATGAGTTCTTGTATTTTGTGTTTAAGTTAAGCTATATCACATGAGCAAGAAGGCTATTTTCTCGAATATCAACACGACTGCAAATGTAATATTCATTTTATACAACTATTAAATAAACAATAAGTTCATTATATGAATTGAGAATTATTAGACGCAATTAAATAATTAAATGTTGACTGTTTTTGCTCTATTTTGCCAACGAAAACAGTTCCAAACAAAGAAGAATAGTTGCGCCTTCCAGCAACAGTGGTTTTGTTCTTGAATGCACCGTTTTTGAACGTATCGGGTGAGTCAATGATTCAATGACACATTTATAAAGTCAGCGGACACTTGCATCTTTCATGAATGAATTAGCCAGTCTGAACGAATCTGTTGCCTTTTTTTTTACTTGAGCAACTGCCCCCCAAAATGTCTGTGCACGGCCCTGGGCAGCAGGTCATTATGGAGAAACAACTCTCATGGTTTTGTGTTAGATTACCTTAATGAAAAAAAAAAGAGAATTAAATGAACAAGGATATAAAGAAGTTAACAATGATTGTGCTGTTATCATACATTGTGAGTGTGAAAAGCTTTTCATGTCAGTCTTAATATGCTAGACTGGATTTTAATGAACCGATGCATGAGGGGGTCTAGAGCAGGATGTCGTTCGTTAAATTACTACAGCAACTCCATAACAGCTGTTTTGCTTGCCAAAAGTTAAAGCCAGTTTTTTTTTCACTGCCCAAGGACGAGCATGTGAAGAATCAGTGGTTAAAATAAATTTTTACCATGATACCACAGCAGTATAATCCTAAACTTTTGCTGTGTTCCCTTTATTTTACTGACGACTGCTTCTCAAATCTCGGAGTTCAATGCAGGATTCACAAACCACTTGCTCTTGAAAGATGGTGTTCAAAATACTTAGTTTTGAGTTTTATATTGTGTAGGTCTCCTGCTAACTGGTTAACTCACATTATTATTGTCTTACTGAAATTCTTCTGCTAATCAGTTGTGGGCCACTATTAACGTTACCTAAAACTGTCTATTAATGCAGATTGTCTGTCGTTCTCACTACTTTGAGGAAAGATTAAGCATGGAGCAAGATTTGTTTTAGCAACGTTTATGTTACATCAGTCATTCACGCTAGAGCTCAGCTAATGTATGCACTGTTATTGATACAGTTTCCACATGTTCACCACAATTAATTAGAAAAATACTTGGTAAATAAATAAGTGTAAGTAAAATAATCGGTTTGTTGATGGACATGCACTTGTTAATGCTGATGGTGAGGAATTAGTTGCAACATCTCAATGTACCTCAAACTGAGTAGTGGATTACTGAAAAATGTCCTGCTCGAGTTGTCCTTGCGATGGAGGTTTGGGTTGAATAACTAGTTCTTCCAGTGTTCCACTCGCGCTCGGATTGATATGGTAAAATACTGTGTTTAGTTTACGGTGTAGGAAGCCTCAGTACAAGCAGAGCTGACCATGGACTTATGTATGGTCTTATCACTCCGCAGAAGTAGCAGTGCTTCGCCTTCTGAGAATATAGTTCCCAGTATGTATACGGTTAGAAGATGGCTGTGTCTCATGTGACCTTGTTATTTGTACATGCTGTGACTATACAAATCACAACATGTAAATAGGAAAATGTTGCCGTTATTTTGTCACTGGAGCAGTATGCTAGCTGGAGCCGTTTACCTCCAGTCTTTGTGCTAAGCTAGGCTAGCGGTGGGTGCGTCAGACAGAGTTACGGCACGCACGGAGATGAGAAGGGTATGTATGGACTTATCTAACTCTGGGGGATATGGTGAATAAGCTAAAGTCCCAAAAAGACAGCATGTTCCTTTAATAATTACATAAAATATCTAAATCATACAAAATTATTATTCTAAATAAGTGTTCCTAAAAGCCAGACGATTTTGTCTTTATTTGCTATGTAGTGACCTTTAATTTGGAGTAGAAACAGGTGGAGTGACTTTATCCTTTGCTCACAGCTGATTGGTTCAATTTTCAGTTTGAGATCTCTTACCTGGAACATAACCTGCCCCAGACCAGGTTAGCCGTGGAGCGCAAGTTACTATGGCGATGAACACTGCTAAAAGCCAAACCACTTTCATGGTGCCTAAAACCCAGGGTTGGTGCAAACTAAATGGGAGCAAATGCTATTTAAACAACGTGGCGCAGGACGTGAAAATGTTAACTGCGTCGGACAGAAACTAGCAAAAACACTTGCGTCGCGCTTGGCGCTGCATTGCACCGGGTGTAAGATAGGGCCCTATAGGAAACTTTAAAATAGCATAATAGGGGCACTTTAAAATCCTCTTTTTTAAAATCTATCCTTTTCCTGTGCTGGCAAAGCTGAATTCTCAGCAGCCATTACTCCAGTCTTCAATGTCACGTGATCCAACAGAAATCAATTGTTGCTTAAAGAATCCTTACTTTTTTTTATCATCATCCATAATGAAAACAGTTGTGATGCTTAATATTTGACTAGAAAGTTCAGCATTTATTTGAAATGGAAATCTGGATTAACTTAATGCATCCTTGCTGAATAGAACTATTAATAAAAAAATAAAAACGTTTTTATCTAAACTCGACTCGATAAGAAGACTGAATGAAGGACAAAGATTTAACTTTATAAGCAAGGGCTATGTGCTCATTTGAAAATCAGGACAAAATTAGGACAAGCAAAGTGGAAAGACAAAAGATGTACATCTCTGTTACTGAGTGTTACTGAACTTTCAAGAACAGACAGAAACAAATTATAATATCACTATAAAGCTGGATTTAAAAGGTAAAGAGTATAAAATCACAAAGATTATTATCAAAACCATGTTTCATGAACCTAGAACTTGGTGACACTGACTTTGCTGCAAAAAGTTAAGTTCAGAAAATCCCTTAAGTAGGTCTATAAGCAGCCAAAAGCAAACAAGACTTCAGGGCAAGAAACAAGATTTGTTCCCTTTTCCCTAAACAAAATAACAGATCCCAAGCAGCTCCTCATACTGCGTAAACAGGAGTGACAGAAGAAGATGTCTCAAGAAAATAAGATAAATAATGTAAAAGAGAGAAAAGAGAGCCTTGAACTGTTCAGCGTCGGCCTGTTCTCAACTGCTAATCTTTCTAATGTTGTGTTGTATTCACAGTTGTTTAGTCTCCCTGACAGGGCTTTGAAACTTCCCTTGGAGTGCTTATGGATAATTCAGAACCTGTGCACAATATGTGCCGAGATAAATAATGAGAGAAAAACGATGCTGCTTGACTCCTCACCATCTCCAGAAACAGCTTCACACGCCAAATGCTGGGTGGGTCGGGTCCACTCCTGACCCCCAAAGGTTTTCAAAATAAAGCAACAGAGGAGATTCTTTTACACAGCAGATGTTTCGATGCACAAGAACAAAGTAACTCTCTCTTTGCCAGACTCATGAATTTTGGATGCTTCATGGACATGGGCTGTTATGTGGATATAGTACAAAATGCTTTTTCCACCATCCCACAGACGACAGTGGTGTTATGTGTCCAGGGGATGTGGAAAACATCTGCTGTCATGTGCAGAGGAGCAAGGAGATGTGATAGAATTTATTGATGCATGATGAAGGAAAGCGACCTGCTCCTGACAGCAGATAATAAATTTGTCACAGTGATTATCATGGAGTAAATTAAGATGGCTTTATGTAATAATGTGGCCATATAATAACCCACCATCTAACTAATTAAATGCTGTGTTGGTGAGCTGGACCTGTTTGCAATCAACGAACAATAGAACCGATCACATTTCTGACATTTTTAAAACCTTCTAGATTTAGCACAACACAAAGCACAATTACCAGTACGCTTGAAGGAAATATCTTGAGAAATTATCAACTTATTTCCCTCTTCACCTTTGCAAACGTATACCGTTTCAATGTCAGTCCATTTCTCAGAGCAAAACATTGCTCACTGCTTCTTCCCTGTGGCTAGCTGAAGGTCAAACATCATTATCCCGTTCCCGTTCTAACACTTTAATTGGAAGTTGTGCAACATTGAGATGGGCCTCCTGTGAGCAAAAGAAACAAAACCAGAGAGACAGGAGGTGTGTGACCCTCAGGGGGCCCATGGCAACACTACAGGGGGTCTGCCAATTATTTTTGGATCTCAAACAATCATGTTAAAAAAAGCTATTAATAGCTTATTGTATTGGCCAGAATTTGAATATCAGTGCTTCACACGGTCGGAAAGTGGTTCTCAACCTGGGGACCTCAAGAAACTTCCAAAGGGGCTGATTTAAATTAATTTTAAAAGTATGATTTCTAGGCCTAGAAGTCATATAAATTTGAGCAGGATGTTGTTTGTTCAATTACTACAGCAAGCAACCCTAAAACAGCTGTTTTGCTAGTCAAAACTGACAAATTGTCAATTGGTTGCTTTATCTGGTTGGCTCAGCTGGTGTGATTGAGTGGAGGCGGGATATAATTAGCATATTCATTGACATGCATATACTAAATCAAGGAAGGGTGTAGAGTAAATTTTTTTTTTAAATATGGTCCTTTAAAGGTTCTTTACATGTAGTAACAGTTCTATTTAGTACCGTATCGTCCTGAAGAACCCTTTATATGCTGAAATGGTTCTTTGTGTTGGAATTTAGGGTTCTTTATTCCCACCTTTTTGTTTTTCAAATCTGTAACTGTCAAAGCCTCCTCATTACTGATTTTCTGGAGCTCAGCTATACTACACAGATTGTCAACATACTCTCAACAGGTAAATTATTTATTTCTTAAAATGTCTATAAATTATAACTTTAAAAATTGTAACAATCATTTAATTTTCTCTTTCAGTTTAACAGAACATGTAGTGTGAGCAGCTCTGTTCAGTTAAAGGATAATCATGTTCTCTTCTCCACAAAGTAAGTAACAGAGATATGGAATTTATGATCCATATTGTTTGATTTTTTTTTTTATTATGACTTTATGCCTAAACATACCCAGTCACAAAAAAAAGTTAAAGCTATGCCATGACTTTATATCACTTTTAACATGGTAAAGGGCTCATTCTGTCAATTAAAAAAAAAAATAAAAAAAAAATAAATAAATATTAATAATAATAATAATAATAATAATGATAATAATAATAATAATATGAAGATAATACACTAATAGTAATGAAAATAAATATTGTTGAAAAGGTTAGTTATAACACCATTAAGGTTCTATATAGCACTTTCAAAGCATGGTTCTTTATTTAGCACCAAAACGGGTTCTGCTATTGTTACAAGCCAAAGAACCCTAATTTGGTACTGTTTAGAACCATTTTTCTTAGGAGTGTATTTTAAGGATGAATACAAATTTTCATCACATGGAAAAAAATGTTTAAATACAGTTGGGGTCAGAATTATTGGCACCCCTGGTAAATCTGATCAAAGATGGCTGTAAAGAAATAATCTGCATTGTTTATCCTTTTGATCTTTCATTCAAAAAATTCAAAAAAAATCGAACCTTTCATTAAAGTAAAATAATTGAAAGTGAAAAAAAAAAAAAACACATTATGAAATAATTGTTTTTCTCCAAAACACATTGGCCACAATTATTGGTATCCAATTTTATCCACACCAGGGTGACTAGGAACATGAAATTGTCCAGCCATGACTTCTTGTTATAACTTCTTGACTAGGAGTATAAATATAAGGAAACGCAAAGGCCAAATTCCATTAATTATCCATAACAATGAGTAAAATATAGTTCTGATGTGCATCAAAAGATTGTTGAGCTTCACAAAACAGAAAGTGGCTGTAAGAAAATAGCTAAATCATTTAAAATTCCCATTTCCACCTTCAGGGCAATAATTAAGAAGTTCCAATCAACTAAAGATGTTATGGATCTGCCTGGAAGAGGACATGTGTTTATATCGTCCTAATGCACAGTGAGGAGGAAAGTTTGAGTGGCCAAAGACTCTCCAAAGATCACAGATGGAGAATTGCAGAGATTACTTGAGTCTTGGGGTCAGAAAGCCTTAAACCCCCCAAAATCATCACAAAAATGTGTCACTGAGCACAAAATGAAGCTTCTGCCACTGCCATCCAGTCCACTGACCTGAACCCTGTTGAAAATGAGTAGGGTGAACTGTAGAGAAGAAGCGCCAGCATGGATCTGGCAATCTGAGGGATCTGGAGAGATTCTGTATGGAGGAATGGTCTGTTATCTTGGCAAAAGGAGGTTGCAAAAAGTATTTAATAAAAGGGTGCCAATAATTATGACCAATGTGTTTTGGAGAAAAACATTTATTTCATAATGTGACTTCCCCACCACCTCAATTCTTTTACTTCAATGAAAGGTTACATTTTTGCAATTTTTTTGAATGAAAGATCAAAATGATAAACAATGCAGATTTCTTTGTACAGCCATCTTTGATCAGATTTACCAGTGGTGCCAATAATTCTGACCACAACTCTGTCATTTTGATTTTAAAGGATAAAATTATTGACTGCAAGGGGATCAGAAATACAGTAAAAACAGTATTGTGAAATATTATGACAATTTTTTGTTGATATAAAAAAATCGGGTAGATTTAGCAATATAGTGAGTGTATGATGTATATTACGATCTTATGATGAACTATGCCTTTCTCCACTGACATTCTAATGCTGGTTTCACACTGCAAGCGTTAGCAGAGCTATAGCGTTAGCACTATTTTTGCTGCGCCGCTCATGCTGAATTAAAGCGACAATGCATTTATCATGGCCAAACTACACAGCAGTTTTACCCAAAAAGCGCATTGATGATATCTATTGTGTTTTAAACAGTCAATCAAATGACCTACAGCAATTTAAAAAGAAAACAAATGTCCAAAAACAAACTTTTTGCCCGAACTACAAAAACAAGTTTAAACAATTTATACTGCCAGTTTAGCTTAAGTTACATTAATTTAATTATGTGTGTGTATATATATATATATATATATATATATATAAAAGATGACAATAATGGACGACACGTCTCGTCATGGAGGTTGAGAAGCATAAAGTTATTTATGATCCACATAATGTGCTTTATAAAGGCTTGCAGGCAAAGATCATTTAAGTCATTTAAAAGTGTTTTTGACAACCTTTCTCTGGCCCACGAGTGAACAACAACTCAATATAGAAAGAACAAAAGAATAGACCAAATAATATAGCACACATACAGTATAGACATCTATGATGTGCATGAGTTTCCTCCAGTTTCCTCTACATAATATGGAAACATCATTCCAATGCTGTAATGTAAGTGAGGTGGAAGAGCACATAACTGTCTCACACCTGAGCTATGAATCAGCCTATAGCCCAAAGCCAGAGAACATAACAGGGTAAAATGTGCCTTTTTTGTTTTGCATTACTTATTTGTTAATTGGAAAACAGTTCATAATGCCCTTCTGTTCCACTCTAATGCCCCTGAATGGTGGACAGGCCACCCTGCATTACCTTGGGGCGTTCATCAACCGAACCCCTCCCCATTTCTTTCTTTATTTCAGTTATTTATTTATTTTTTATTTTTCTCTCCTTTTTCCTCAAATTCTCTGCCTTGTAGATACATGAAAGATATAGGTACACATGCACAACACAACCTCACACACTTCACATAATCACAACACTTTCTTGTTTTATTGTTATGATAGTTTGTTTCAGACTTTTGTATTTACAATGCTCTCTTTTTATATATTGTATTACCATGTCCTGTCCTAGAAGCTAATAAAAAAAAAGAAGAAAAAAAAGGTTCTCAACCGACAATGCATTCACTGGGTATAAGGACAAAAAACGACCTTGAACACCGCCATTGGTTATGCACTGTGACTGTGCCATTTAATTTGGAGCTACCTTTTTGCACCTTTAATATCTGCAGGGTGCTTTCAAAGCCAGCTAAGAATACACACCCTCAGTGTGAAGCCACACAACAAACATGCCTTACTCAGTCACACTAGGGCTTTTCTGTCGAATATGTATTATAAAATAGATTAATTGAGAAAACTAATTTTCTTCATCACACTAGGACACAAATAAAGGACACAAATACTCAACCTTCCTCACTCCATCAAACTTAATAACCCTTCCTGCCGATAAACAATACAAGACAATGAGCAGTATATGTTGAGACAACAATTGAGTTTTTCCTACCCATTTTACAAAATAAATGACCACTTAACACCATATTTTCAGTAAATATGAACACGTCTGGCACTTTAGGAGGTTTTTATCAGCATATGGTGCATTGAGCATAGCTAGTATTGCTGTAAATACTGCAGAGAGTCTAAACCTCAGCTCTGCTACTTAATTCCTGTGAGCAGAAATGGAGATAGATGGCGAAAGATAATATCATATCATATATCATATCCCTGGGCTTAGGCAAGGCATTTTCCTCAACAAAAGCTTTTCCATAAGTGTGGGCTTTGTCCCTCCCAGTGGAAAAACAGTATTGGAGAGGCAATGGGCTGTCACTTCTGGCTCAGAAGTCCTGGGAGGCGAATTACAATGCTCTTGTTTTTTCTTTTCTTTTTTTTACTGTATGTTATAAAAAAAACTTTGTGAAAATTATGCCACAAATCTGCTCTTATTATTATAAAACATATTTGCTAAGATATACATTGTGATCTTAACTGCGGCTCTTTTTAAATCTTAATTATTGCAATTTTATCACTCAGTAAACAAACTCTGAAGTATAAGCAGCCCATTACAGTGGGTAGGACAGTCCACAAAAATGAACCTCAACAGAAAATGCATCTGTAGGGTTAGGCAGGCTTTGCACAGGAGTGCAAAAGAAAGAAAAAAGGATTCAATCAGAGGTCATTCTGAGCATAGGTGTCTCTACACTAACAGAGCCACCTTGTGGTGCAAGGGATGAACATTTTCTGACAATTTAAACCAACCTCCCACCCAAAGCTGTGCAATTTCATTTCCCCGAATACTGAGAAAAAAAAAGAAAATGGCTTAATTTTAAAAACATGGCACGAGGCAGGGAGGCACACGTGTGAATCCTGACAGGAAATAATGGTCAAATGAGCAAACTTTGAAGTTGTTCTACTCTCTTATCGCTGAAAAGCACACTACAGTGGGACGGTTCGGAATATGACGCATCTATAATGCATGAACGCAATAAAAGTGATGCTGTTATATCTGGTATTCCTCTCTCTTTGTACTGTTTTCCACTGGCTAGCTTGAAGGCAGAGAATGTTAATTCGTAAACACGCCATATTAACAGAAATTAAAGATGAGCCCATTTTCTCTGCACAGGAAAAACACTGTCAAGAAAACATCAATAATTCACATCTTCCTCTCACTCTACTCTCTCCAAACAACTGTTTATTAGCTAAGCTTGTTAGACAGTACAGCAATGAATGGCTAAAATTGAAACATTATTTTTGTGTCACTTTTTTCATATTTAACCCTAATACTAGAATTTAATATAACATACACAAATAGTCTAAACTAGAGAAATAAGATCTGGCTCTTTACTTGACTAACTACAGCAAATATCAGCTGAAATATTGGGCAGACAAAGTACACATCCAGGGTTAATGAAGAGGGAAGCTACTTATTACGAAAAGACATCTGCTTTTGTGTGACATATTTGCACTCAAGGAATATGAAAGAGAAAATTGTATGCTGCCATTGTTCCCAAAAAAGATGATCTAAGCAGCACCTGGAGGAGAAACTTTAAAGGGACAGACTCACTTTCAAAGGCTAAAAATAAAAGAACGAATAGTTTAATACTTACATGTAATATACTTAGAATAAAAATATCTGCATGTGCATTATATTAGTTAACTAAATAAATGCAAACAAGTCACATTTATTAATATAGTGCTTTATAAAATACAGATCATTTCAAAACAGCTTCACAATAAACAGTACAATAACAGTGTCAAAAGGCATCAATGATGATAAAATGCATGAATTTAAATAAATATGACTACTTATGTGGGCATAATGCTTTTATGGAAAGAGATCACAAAACTTACAAAGGCTGCAAAAAATTAAAAAGTTTATGAAACATTCTGCTCCAGTCCTTTGTACGTTCAGTGTTCTGTACTGTAAACTGCACACAGCTTAAGCAATAACATTCAGCCAACAAGGATTCTGAAAAATAATTATTACTTTAAATAACTGTTGTAATTTGTTTCCTAGTACATAGTAAAACTGTACATTTTATATTATAAGTCCAAATCAATTGGTCTCCCAGTCAGCAAGATATAGGACAGGTAATAATCCTACAATTGCCCAGGGCACTAAATCCTGATATATTCAAGGGTTGACGCTACAACAGTCAAACAGCCAGATCACAACAGGTGAAAACGAAGATCAAAGCGCACTTGACTGAAAATTGACACTGTCTGCATCAACAGGGTTCCCGGGACTGTACGGTGATACATAATTGATCATTTGCAGTAAATGAAACAGCTGTGAGATTGACGAAACCGAGAGCAATGTCAACAGTGCCTCGTGCCACCAATATGTGCTTTTTTTAAGGGTCATCCTTGCTTCTCGTTGCAACAAAGATCATACGAAAATGATACTGTTAAAACCTCTCAAAATTAAACGCAATTACAATACTATGAAGTGTATCTACTACAGTTCCAACGTCCCTTAGCATGTAAACATCACAGCACGCGGCACATTCATCGAGCTCGCGCTAAAACTGGCGTTTAGCGTTCAACAGCGTCATGGAATCTGAGAAAGTATAACACTGCCATATTTTAGAGTACGAGATATCTGGTCTGGCAGTGTTGCTCATATGTTTGACAAGTATCTCCAAGAGTGTCGAGAGAAGGGTTCGTTTGGAACCGCGCTCATCACCGCGACTTTGACTTCATTTTTTAAAACATAGCCTACCTGTAACTCCAAGCTATAGTCCTCGCAAAAGTGCGTCGGGTACACGGTCAGATGGTGTTGCACTTGGAGAGAGAAGGTGTAATCCATTGACTGTGTGATGTGGGCGCGTGTGTAGAATCGAGGATGCTCGTGTACAGCTGCCTGCGGTCCTTTAGTTCAATTGCAGAGCGTTCTCCGCCCCACCGTCCTCCATTGGCTGGATTGCTGGAGTAGTTTTTTTCTGCAGTAGTTGCTTTACAAGCTGGGATAGATAATAAGACAACAGTGCGCGAATAAGAAAGATCAGAGAGAAAATGAAGCAGAATCAGATTAAGTCAGGATTCAACAAGCCAAAAGAGTATTTTTAAAGTGATTCTTTATTATTAAGTAAAATACTTTTGGAGTGGAAAAACATGACGTCCTCAAGATGTATATTTGACTATGTTATCTGACTGATTATCTTTTAAATAGCCTAGATATTGAAAGGTAGGCCTACACTATGTAGCCTATTTTTGTTTTGTTCAAAATGGCAAATAATGAGACAATACATCATCAATCCTTCCATCAAAACGTGTTGTCTTACCCTGATTCACTATGGTAAGCCTATTAAAAGGGTTTATACTTAGATCAGTGCTTTTTTTGTGCATCTGGTCTAGCCTGGATCTGAGTATGACGACGTCAGGCTACAACTGGTCATATCCATAAATAGAAATGTTGCTCCAGCTGCTCTAACACCTGTAAGGTGTAGAAGTGGCATGAATTTTTGTCACAAAAGTGAGAAAGATTGACATGAAGCATGCTAAGTCTAGAGAGAGAGAAAACACAGAGGAGAGTCTGCTGGCAAAAAAAGAACACGACCTTCACAGAGCTCATAATAAAACGAAAATCAACATTGGCTTGGCTTTTCGGAGATGGTGAGAACTGAGGGATTTGAAATGTTGTAAAGACGACGTGGAGATGAAGTTTTTATTACTTACTTTTATAAAGGTGTTTAAGGTATTTTATTGAACTGATAAATTCCCACGTTGTTTTCTAACAGAGTTGATTGTAAAGCATTGTGAAGGGTCGTTTCATTATGCTGTGCTGAAATTCAATAGTAATGGGTATAGCTACTGAAACGACTTACAGCTAGTCAGATCCTTTCCATCTAAATTGGTTATATCTCTTAAGCCTATTAGTGAATGTTTTTTGATATCTCTCTCTTTTTTTAGTTATGAGAAAGAACCGTATTCATACTATAGTCATGACGAAGCACAACCAAAACAATGTTCTTCCGCAAAATGCATTTTTTATCCGCTAGGGGGCCAAAAGTTATATAGTGTTCCTTGAAATAGTTTTGCGTGTTTTGTCACATTTTATGTTATTTAGTTAATGGTTAAAGTCACAGTGAAATCAAAATTGATAATTCGTATTACAGAATATTGCAGTATAGGCCTAATTATTATAAATACCCTCATAATCTCTAATCAATGTAACTTCCCTTCCCTCTTGCAACATTTCTTCTCTGATGATGTGTTTACTGGCACAAGGGAGGGACAATCTGGACACACACATGAGATTACATGATTTTCCTAATACCCATAATTGCGGTCTTGGCCATCTGGCACATGTACATAACAGGAAGTAAGTACGCAAGACTTTCCCACATATGAAAAATGCCAAAGCTCAGTGACCTTAACGTACACTAAGGCTGCATTCGAAATCACATACTTCCCTACTAGGCAAAAACAGTAAAGAGTAGTAGCCATATGTTAGAGTTCACAGTATTCATAAAATAGTACGAAAAGTACCAGAATGACTTACCACTTCCAGCAAGTGCACATACGTTGGAAATTTTACCATCCCATGAGGCCAGGAGAGAGGATTTGTTAATGGTATTGAAGTGACACAACTGACACTGGAAGGTCACATGACAATGACAACATTGCGAAAGTAGTAGGCTACATCCAGATTACATTCATACTATATAGAACATACTTTTTAGTGGTCACAAAGTAACTTATTCAAAAGTACTGTGATTTTGGACTCAGCCTCCACACTTCAGAGCAGTATTTGAGGCGTATCCCATTATTCATCATGTTCAGGAACTCCTGTGCCTCCAAAAAGTTTGAGGAAAACTTGTAAGTTAAATTAAGTTAAGTAAAAGTGTAAGTTAAATTAATTAAATATTACATTTAATTTGGTAGTAAAATACATTGTATTAGTGCAGACATGAGTCTGAGTATTTTGTTAAATGTTTATTTAAAACTGCTTTTTATCACATAGTTAGAAGCACCACGATTAAATTGTGTTGTCGGTTACATAAAGACTAAACAGACATTTGGGGCCAGATTTACTAAACAGGGCAAATTAGCGTGAGAGTGCAATTCCAAAAAAAGCTCAGATGGGAGTGGAAAGTTCTGCGAGTGATCTGACGACGCGCAAATTAAAGAACAGAGATGCAGCCAGATCATTTTTTATATTTGCGACCTTAACACCCACTTGAACACTTGATCAAAATACAGTAAATACATCATGCAGACAAGTACAAATACCACAAGTGTAGGTATTGAGACAGCCCTATATCTCTGCAATTCTTGATATTTTTGTATGTAAGTGGACCATTTGTTCTTAGCAGAAGATTTAACATACTTTTCTGGTAAGATCATTAAAATCTATTCAGTATGTCTATCTATTATTTTTTTTATTTTTTTTGGTGATCCATTTTATAGCAAAATGTGATGCATTATCACAGTATTATATGTGAATGTGAATTTCTGGGAACCACAGCTGCAAGGTGTTTTGATTGTTGTTGTTTGCTTTTTTAATTTAACATGATTTTTTTACAGTGCAGGTCAACGAGTGAAGTTCTTTTCTGACAGCAGGCTAAAATAAAAATGCATTTCCTCTTGGGGCTTTCAGAGTTTACTGCATTTTCATGTGCAAGTGTTTACCTTGAAAAGGTCCTAAAGAAAACATATCACGTGTTTTTACTCTGAAAAATCCATTGACCTTAGAGTGAATTTTGATTATGATTTGAAGTGATGCCAGGCTGTGTGGGGAGCAGTTCATCAGGATGACACTAAAGAGAATGTGGCCTTAGGCTAAACTCGACTTAGAGATCCTTTGCAAAACAGCAAATATTCTCTTTTGCTACAGAACCATTCATAAGATAGATTCCCATACATCTGTACACTACACATCAAATTAAAATTCTTTTAAAATAAAAGACAAAGATTCATATTGTGACATTAGACCCCCCTCCACATTTATAAAATGTCCGATTGATTTTGTTCATTCTGCTCAGCATTGCTTATGTTATGACATCAGATCATTACTGACATAATTATCTCAATGAATGGTTTTCTGTCATTAGCACTTCTTGTCTACACTGTTTAATAAAGCATAAATGCCTAAAAGATTGTGTTTATCCTTGGGTTTAAATAAACACAAAACCGTTCCACTCACTTCCTGTGGCTGTAGAGCCACTCAGCACCAAATCTCATTTTCAGGTAACAAGCCATTTCAGACTTTCAGGCCAGTTTTTTATGAGCTGTCATGCTCTGAAAATGTGAGCATTCGCTCAAGCTTCACAAACCCCACTTGAGAGGCCATGCTCCAAATCTGTGAGGTGTATAATGTAGGCAAAAGTGTGACACTAAATGATTAGAGGTTTTTAAATAAAATGTATAGAATTTTTCCTCCCTGTGGTGTGCCAGTTTTTTCTCTGCTATTCGTGTTTTTTAATGTATGCGCCTGATATATTTGGAATTTCTTGATTGGCGTTTTGGCACTCATGCTTCTGTTTGAATAAATGGACCACTGAAAAAGCAATTTATTCTTTCAGAATTTAGTGTCTTGGGACTTGTCAACTCGCCGGAGACGCATTTATTGATGTATCAATGCTTTTATTTAAATATATTATCATCTGGTTTATTCGCTGGTTGCTATATATGCACAAGTTTTAATTTGTCTCAGCTTGCAATTTTCAAGGCATTGAGTATATTAAATATATTTCAGATGTATTATAGAGTTTGATTTGAGGCACAGTAAATGGGACATCCTTGAGCTTAATTGTATATTCAGAAAGTCATGCACATTTGTTTGAGTAGATGATGGCAGAATGTTCATTTTTGGGTGAATTATCCCTTTAACTTTAACTGAACACCTGCAATGACTTGTTTGGCCTACTAACCAGAATTTGAGCTGCATATCTTAAAACATAATAAAATAAGAGCTTTCCAAAAATTAAAGGGCTTAATTATGCATTGATTTTAAAATATGATTTTTTTTTTTTTTCATTTTCAGTGTACACCAGAATACTTTGTGATACAAATCTATTATGTTAAATTTAAAAATAAAAAATTCTTATTATATCACCCTAATCATATAATAGACTCCTTTGTTACAATAAAAAAGGAGCCTACTTATCATTCTCACAGACTATTCTGAGATTCTGGAGAATGCCTGGAGAAAAAAAATCTCCTGTGGATATTCTTCCCTTTTCATTCGGTTCTTAGTCTCGTAGCTGGCTACATTCAAATTCCCAACAGCTCATTAACATTCTATTCAGGAATTCTGGGTAAATAGGCATCTAGAATTCAAAAGTAGAAGCTGCTGCATGGTTACTGCATGACTTTCTCTGTTCAATTGCCATTTCATACCAGCATAATAAATCACAAAGGCAAGCAAAGCAGCCATGGCAGATTGAAACAGTGGTGTGGTGTGAGGATCCCTAAATGGTTGAAACAAGTAAAAACTATTTTAAAATTTAGAGGCAGTGCCCTCTAAAAATAGAGAATGTGAAATAATGTAGCTCACAACTTATGCTAAAATAAATAGTCATTAAATGTACCACTGAGGTAGATATATAGCTTTGCTATATTGGTTGGTTGGTTGGTTCAGTCATTCATTCAATCATTCATTCATTCAATAATTCATTCATTCAATTTAAATGTATTAATATTTTCTGGAAAAGCATGATTAAATGACAATAATAAATAAATAAATAAATAAATAAATAAATGATTTGCTGGCATTTGATATATTGTAGCATAATAAATAAATAAATAAACAAGGATGAGGTTCATGCTAATCTTACATAATATGTAATACTGAAAATGCCAGGACATATAGTTTTGAATCCCATATGAAATGCCATGCAGTTTGATTTGGTTTTAGAGGAATTTCTAGATCATTTTGAGCAATTATATATATATATATTTAATGTCAATTATTATTACATTTATTTGTTTATTTTAGATCATATTTTCTGGTAAAGAAGTCAAACAAAATTAAGGGACAATAATTGCCAGTATTTGATATATTGTGGCATAATAGGTTGATTAGGATGAGTTTAATTTCCTGTTACTGTACTAAAAATAGAGATTTTTCTTACTGACAATATGGATGCTGAGCTCTGTACACAGGCATTTATGTCAGTTTTAAAAGTATTTATGTTATGACACAGTCAGCCACACAGGTTGCAGCTTTCTCCAGAAGACAGGAAAAAATAAAGAAAACCTGGTTTACACCTTCATTCAGGCTTTAGGCAAATGCACCTCAAAAGTTAAGCTAATGTTCTGCTTCATAGCCACTGCACAGCTCTATGCCTGAGCACACACACGTTTTAACACATGCACGCACACACTCGTACCAGTTTCCATACGGCTGTGCCTGACGGGGAACCAAGGTCACCTACAGTAATGTCACAGCTTCTTCCTTAGGCAACTCCAATCCCCCAACACAAACATAAAGAGAAAAGAAAAAGGAGAGAGATGGGGGAACTAATGGGCTATCAGTCCACTAGAGAAATGTTCTATAAAGATGGACATGCAGTGTGTCAAGATTCTAACAGCAATGCATTTGATCCAATTTCTATCCTTCATGCTTTGTAAGGCAGGATGTAATGCAGGATTTAGTAATAAAGGATTCAAGACACATTCAAGAAATTATGACATTCTGAACTGAATGTGACACAAAGTTGTTTCTATACTACAGAACTCTGCTAGAACATATTGGATATGCTTTCCACTGAATGGAAAATTCCCACTATAATTGACCAATATGTTTCCCCCCAAACCTTTGCTAATGCCTCATGTGAATATACCTGTGGAAAAGTCAAGAACCAGTATAAAAAGCACTTTATTTATTTAAAACATAAAAACGAGGAATTCTATAACCTCAGGCTAAAACATTCACAGTGATGTCATATTCGATGTACCCACAGGTGTCAAGACCTCACTCTTGGTTATGCTTGAAATGGTTTGGGACACTTCAATACCAATTTTGCCATTTCCTTTCCAACGCCCAAGGCCAGGATAAGAGAAGCTAAGATAAGCACATGAAGGCAGCCTCAACCTGAAACCTGAAGTGAAATAAATTCCGTTTTCAATTTAAAGGTAAGATGTCTTATCAATGCATGGTTGATTCTGCTGGGCTGTCAGTCACTGTGCATAGTCATTTTTAAAGTTTGATAAATGGTAAGGGTGAATGAATACGCCCAAGGAAATGATGTGAGGAGATGTGATTTTTCTTCCTCTGATATCATTCCAAGTGTGCACCAGTAGTGTAGCAGAATCAGGCCCTTGTGAAATTGAGGTCACTCACTCAGCTGCAAGCTCTTGTGTGCCACCAATGGTGATGCTGAGGGTTGTAAAGGACAGCTTGTAGCACTCTGTGCCAGTGTTCAAGGCTAATTTAATATACATTCCTGTGTGCTTACTGTCAAAAAAGAGCATTCATATTTCCCTTTGTCTTTTTATCAAGTAAACACTTCTAGACATTTTATTGTATTCTTCAGTCTTCTGGTTCAGAGGTCAAGGTAAGACCTCACAGCACTTGTGGCATAATGTTGATTACTACAAAAATTAATTTCCTTGTTCCTCCTTTTTTTGTAAAATGCAAAAACGACATTATACAGTCGCTTCAAGTCGAACACACCTATCCACCTTTTTCTGCAAACAATGAGTGCCGCCATTATGGATACTTACGTTTTGATGCTGTCCTGTTCTGGTCTCCATAGGATCCCATTGATAAAACGGGTTAAAAAAGAGAGACTAAATCAATTACATCACATCCATTATGATGAGCCTTGTGTTCTACAAAGGGGGATGGTAGGATAATGTTAGATAAACCCAGTTTTCCTTACAAAGCAAGTTTTGATGCTAACAGTTCCAGATAACTTTAAAAATTCTACAAAATATATTGAAACAACCAGAATATCAATTAATGGCATCGTCACTTTAATTTCGATATGATGATATATAACAATGATATAAGTAATCATTCGGATTTAAATCTACCTTGTATTTATAGTGTTGACTATAGCAGCTAAAGCATTAAAAGTACAATATGTAAGATTTTTGTTATAAAATATTCAAAAACCACTTGCACAGTGTGATATTTCATGCAGTTGTGTACTTACATTGTCCCAAAAGTTCCCAAGTATTTGTAAATCCAGAGAAATTCCAGTTTTAAATAATGGCTCGTCCCTTGTCATTGCCGCATATCAATGACGCAATATCCGCGTTATCCTCGGTTCCCGCTTGTAGAAACCATAGATTACATACTGTATGTAGATTCCTCATTAGCGCCCGTTTCAATGGGACGCTATACGTAAGTTGCTAATTACGAATCTATGTGTATATATACTATGATACAGTATCTCGCACGCCGCTGTTGTGTCGTTCAGTCATCATGGTTCACGATTATTGATTGGCGAGTACAGAAAATCAAAAAAAATGTAAACGTAGATTAACTGAGGCAAGCAGGCTTTAAGGACATAACAGAGAAATAAAACAAGGATCAATATCGGCGTGGCATTTTCGAGATGGAGATAGCTTCGCGAAAAACTTGGGCTTGACAGAGACTGCATGTGTTTTAATTGACAGGTAAGCAAATATATATTATGTATTGTACACATACAGTTATATTGCACTTTGTTTGTACTTCAGTAACTCTTTTTATCAAGTCTGGTGACCAAGTGGCAGTGAAATTAAATATAGTATGTGTTGCACAAAAATATTTAGCCATTACTTGCAAAATAATTTGTTCAAATGTATACTTTTAGTATGATTTCTTTAAACGTGTAAAACTGCGCAGCATTAACCCACCAAATCATTTGACAAATAGTCACATATCAGTAGCCTAACAGGCTAATATAGCATTATATTTCATGTTCCTTGCAGCTAATTGATTACGATGACATAAAATAGTGTGATCAAACGTATAGGTAATACAAAAACTAATTGATTAGCTGATATATAATAGCCTATAATTGTAACGTTTCTGGGCTGTAGAAAAGCACACGACGAAGGATATGCAGAAAAACAAGGTATTTAATAGTAAACTCGGGAGTAACATACACGTTCACACAAACAATAACTGACCAATAACTGGCGGCGAAAACTTTGATTGTTATCAAACAATCTGATTGTTAAAAATTGATCTGATTGTTAACAGGCTTTTCCTGATGTATTTCCCTGGTTTCCAAGGAAACACAATTCCATGACCACTGGTTCTTTGGTAAGTTGTAAGGATCACTGTTGAGTAAAAAAAGCTTTTAATTTAAGCTGATAATCGTTTATTTTACTCCCGTTTTCGCAGTTTCCTCTATAAAAGTCAGGAAGTTTTGCCACTCAGCTGGGCTGAGGAGGCATGTCCCGGCGGGAAAGTGATGTAAATGCATATCCTAAAACCAGCATGAAATGAAATTTCACCCTGTCTATTTTCTAAATACATGCTATTGATCTATTGTGATGAATGGTCCATTCATGCATATGTTTGTTTTTTTATTGACCTTGCCATTTTTAATCAAAATGTCATAATTTGACATTCCGGCAAAACGACAGGCTTCTCAAATAATTTAGTCCAGTTAAACCCCGCCCCTTTCTTACAATTTCCCGCAAGCTCGCATTCATTTCTGCCTCCATCTAATCATATAAAATGACCATATACCATATAATTGAAGAACAACTTTAGCTCAAATAATACTAGCTTTAATGGAATAATTAATGTAAATGCTTTCGTAAAATTGGCCTTATTTACTTTCATTGGAAGTGCCTAACTGTAACTGTTGTCAATTGAACTTGTATTGAACTTGGAATATTCCCTTAAGCTATATTGGGAGGGGATCTATGCTGCATTTAAAAAATATATATTCGAGGCATTTCCTCACATGCTCTACTTTTATTATTGCTATGCAACAGAGAGTGAGATAGGCGACCTATTTGTTTTAAATAGTAAAAATTCTTGTTGAGCCAGCAAATGAGGCACAAATCCTCCCCTAACCTTATTAATAGCCTGTTTTGTTTGATGTATTTGCAACAATACAGTGAATTAGTGCACAGACAAACTATACATTCTTTTCTTATAGCAGTAGCCTATCTCGCATCATTGTCTGTCAACTTAAAAAGAACATAAGAGATTTGAGAACACTGTAGGCAGAGAGGGCTAGGGATATTCATACAATCTGCCCACAAACACCCACAGATCAATGTGCCCGAGAGCAAATACTGCATCCATCAAACTACACACAAGGGGCTGTGCTGTTTATGATGGAGGTAGAATATGCATAAAGAAATCAAGGTCCATTTACAAATTTTCATTTTAATGCCTCTATTAAAATGTATCCCTTGGGAACTGTAAAAGTATTTCTCATCTAAATGGTTAATGATTTAAAAATGCTCTTAACACCAAAGTAGGCTGTTTCAAATGATTTTGTCTCCCTCTTGTGGTGGTCTGGAAAATATTGATTGACTACAGAAAGTTATAAAAAATTGTTTTTAAAACATATTTTTTCAGAAGGGAGTCAGCGGCTGAGAGCAGCAAAACTGGAAGGAAGGCTGTAGTTATTGTGGATTACGAGTATTTGGGCTTCCCTCTTCACTCTTCATTCCATACTCTTTCATTCCCTAAACCACATTTCTAGTCTGACTCCATTTAAACAAAATTTGGTGGGATGGAATATAAGCTGGAAAACTGTGAGTGAGGCATTCTGGGAATGTGTGGTGCTTGCAATTAGAGAAGGTGGTCAGAGCCAATGAGGTTCTGGCAGAGAAGTGCATGATGGGAGCCAGCCTTGCCCAGAGGGATGGAGAAGAGCCAGTGACTGTGCTGTTAGTCTTGGAATCCCTCTTCATCACATACGAGAAGCCCCCATCTTCCTCCCAGATGGAGTATCGGGTTGGGGTGTAAATGTCCAACAGCGTCTCACCTCCTTTCACACTGGAGCTCACAGTAAGTGAATCATAGTGAACGATGACTACCTTGCCTGCCGTGCCAGAGAAGACAATTTTCTTTTCCCAAGTAAAAATGAATGAAAAAGTTCAGGTTTCAAGTTTGTTTCAGGCCCGGCTGACCCTTGAATACAGTTTACAACAGTATATGGTGAAAAACAGTAAGCATGAATATATATCTGCAATTAACATCATGGGGGTGTAGAAAGTTGTTTTGATGCATCACTGAGTTAAATAGATGTTTCTGTTCACAGATAGTTTTATCTATATACATTAGTTTCAGTAAATGCTGTTTTAGAAAATATAAATGTTGTCATATAGCAATAAAGCAAAGTTTTTAGGAAATGCATTATAGTAATTTTGGCTTATGAATTGCCTAATGACAACATTCATATTTTCTAAAACAGAATTTATTTGTGGAAGTTTCATGTATGAATATACCAAAAAATGAATTTAATTAGTGAAACTAAAAATAAAAAAAATAAAAGTTACAGGTACAGAGTATGGCAGCACTTCCCAAATATTTGTTTGTTATTGGATCTATTAATATGCTATACATATATACATTCATACATTCCATAGAGTGTTAAATTGCTACATAAAGTAAATAGATACATTTTCAGCGCAGCATGAGCATGTCACTGCTGGTGTCTTTTAACGAAGTTTATGACTTAAGTTCAGGAGGAGCTTGAGCTTGCACTCAATTTAAGAACAAACTTTACCAATGGACAGCACGTCAAACATTTTTTCTATACATTTTTGCCCTATGATTATTTGATCAAGCGAACTCATGAATTTGTGTATTTCTCCTTGACATACATGAACAAGCAAAAGAATGAAGAACTCCTATATCAAATAGCAACAAATTTAACAAAGGCGACTGTCTAGCTTCAGAAACGTTTTTTTTTTTACATTCTGTGATCTGGTGAAAGGCTATAATGTCATTATCCACTTTTCTCCAACAGGGGGAGACTTGAGACAGACACAATTGTGGGAGTTTTGGCAAACTTCAGGGAAACTGATTCTCCAACAGATAAAATAACTTTATCTGCTCTCCCTGTTTTTTACTTTCTTCTCTTTTTTTAAAAAGTAAGGTAACGTTCAGTCAAATTTAGAAAAAAATAAGGTCTCTTTCCTCAGACTCTCTCTTTCTCTCTCTGTCTGACTAGCCATAGGCCAGTGGTTCTCAAACTGGGGGCCGCCAGATGGCGCCAGGGGGCGCACAGAAGTTCTAGAAAATTATTATTCAAAAAATGTTTTAATTAAAATATGTAAATTAAATGTTAGATATTTATCGGCATTTACTGTGAATAGTACATTAATGTTCAAAATTATTCACTTTTTAAGGGTATCGGTCAGCATGATAACTGGCCTATCACGGTGGCCGAGTAGGCTACCACCGGCAGTGGTAAGCCCCAAAAAAATGTTTTTGTGCCTGTGAATGCTAGTTTAAGTGGATATCAGGACACGAGTGAAGTAGCCTACAAAGTTTTGTTTACAAAAGAAATGGTTTAGCAACCAAAATGATATATCGCGACCATGGAAACATTTGGATTTGTGCCGAATGAGAGAGAGGTAGGCCAACGTGAGAGCCCATAAACTATGCTAAGCCAACACTATCTCACGACCAATTCGTACGAATTCGTACGAATGATAAAAAGATGGCTAATTTGTCTAAACCCACGTGATGGGTAGGTTTAGGGGCGGGGTCAGGGGTAGGTCATTCGGATGAATTCATACGAATTGGGCAATTCGTAAAAAAATATGTACGATTTTGCAAAAATCTTACTAATTCGTACGAGTGAGATCGTATGAATTCGTACGAATTAGCCACCTCGTAGAATTTGTACGTTTTCCCGTGAGATCGGGTTGGCTAAGCCATGTGTTGGTTTATTCTGTTTTGCGATTTTCCACAAATTTAACAATAACCTATTCCATTATTAGCCTGTTCCTATGGACATGGAATCTCTTGTTTCTTTTCCCAAATCGTAACTCGCTTCTCCTTTCAGAGGGGATTAGCCTACTTTCTTTCGTTAAATTTTAATCCCTGTATTCGCATCCTTTACTATGGCAAAGGAGAAAAACACTGTATCTCGTTAGTTTCAATCTTTATCTCACGTCCAACAAATCTTTTTTGTGCTTGTTGGACACGGTATAAGGCACGTAAAGTTATTTGTATAAGTTAGCGCATTTCACACACGCAGGTAACGTTAGCCTAATTCAGTTTAGTTTTCTTCGGCAGCACAGCAGCATCAAATAGGCTATTCATATCTTGCTCGTGTGGGAGATAAAATTCGCTCTTCTGACCTTTTACAATCAGTGTTCATTGCTTTGTAACATTGGAAGACAACACACAGATATTATGACAAGAGATGGGTTCTGTCCTGGTTGTGTCCCACAGTCACCTCAAAGGGCAGAGCGGGATATATACTACGAAACATTTAGCTAGGCCTATCTTTGTGGGGAAATATAATTAAACTTGGCTTACTTTCAAAATTTTCTGGCTTACAAAAATCTCATGTAATTTCTATTTGAATTTCACTTTTAAAGTTTGAATCACATTTAAAACGTAATTTCGGCATTGTTCATTTCTGCATAACATTCTACAGTTTTATGACAATTTGTTCCATTTTATGAAATATAGAACTATAATCAAGCATCAGAGAAATAGCCTAAGGCTACCAATCAACATTATTGATGTTCCAGCATTGTATAATTTAATATGCTTTTGCTTTTAATTAAAATTGTAAGTTTGAGGCTGTTTTGTGTCATGAATTGTCTTTGGGGGGCCCCAAAGTGATGCACCCTACACAAAGGGGGCCTTGCGCTGACAAAGTTTGAGAACCACTGCCATAGGCACTTGGAAAGATGATAGTCCTCCATCTCCAAGTCGAGCACAAAGACACATTGTCCAGGAGAAAAACACAGGTATGACTCTAGTTGGAGCTCATTAGCTCAGTCCATTCTTTAATGAGAATGCATTTTTTTTGCGATGCTTCACACATCTTATAAGATGTGTGTTCAGAAATTCTGTTTTAGTGTGTTCTGGATCCAGAATACTGTAACTTTGCATATACAAAAGTAAGAGAAGAGGAGAAATTTAGAAAGAAAGAAAAAAGCTGACCTCGTAAAGAGAGAAAGTTTGCCCAAAAATCAACATTCTGCCATCATGTAAGTTAACATCACGTCATTTTAAACCTGTATGATATACTTTCTTCTAATCAAAAAGAGATGTTAAAGTTCATGCTGTTATTTTTTATCAAATTATGTGTTAAATTACTAGGGGCTTTTAAGTATGACAAAAACAAGTCAAACTAACCAAAATTGTAGTGTTGTGTGAGTACAGACCAAAATTTCAATTGAAAAAGGTCAATTTAAATTTATATCCCCTCCTCTGTAACTCTCAGTTCTCTCTTTTTTTCTTTTCTTTTTTTTTATGTTGTCATTGGGGCATTTTTTTTATCATTTTTCTCATGGTCACCATTTACTTCAAATTATCTCCTTTTGAGTTCCATGAAAAAAAAAAAAAGAAGAAAAAAAGTCATACAGGTTTAGAACAAGTAAATTAATGTTAAACATGAAAAAAATTATGATTCTTTTTTTTTTTTGTAAACTGTTCCTTTAAATTGACATTTTGCAAAGATAGAAAGACCATGTGAAACTTAATATTGCATTAAACTTGAAGGTGAGTAAATGACGATAGAATTTTCATTTTTGGCTGAACTATCCCTTTAAATTGCAGAAATGAAACTGGGCACCATTCAGTTATGAATATTTTTTTCAGTTACAAAGATACAAAATCTTCTGACCAAAAAAAAAAAAGGAAATAGATAAGTAAAAGTTTTTTCTAAAAGGATCTATCTATCATTTTTCACCAAAAAATAAAAATAATCTGAACATTACAAGTGATTCTTGAGAATGCGCTGTATACTTTACCGGCACACACAAACTAATGATGATTGAATGATGGAATGAGCAGTTTGTGCATGTACATTTATGGCTCTGTGTGTGCTGGAGTCCGAGTGGGTTAAGTGTGTTTACAATATGAATAAATGTGGGTGCTGTATATGCTTGGTATAAAACACATTCTAACCATGACTCACCTCCCAAGCTCCACACTAAAATGAAAAATCGAGCCACAAGTGTGTTTCTGGTCAACGTTCTGTAAGTGGGAGCTGGGGGAGAATAATAAACAATAGTGGTCTGAGGTGCCTCAGGAGTAAGCTCCCCTTGGCAGATCTGGGAGGCGCTTTATAAATTAGAAATGAGTCTTGTGGCCAGGTGCACCAACAATAGCTGCCTGAGCTGCTTAGCTGGCAAACCCTGTCCTCCCACACCCCCACCCCTACAATCTTTCAGTCCCCCATCTCTCTCAGCACCCCGTCTTCTCAGAGTGTGAGGGGTCTGGAAAGCTTTGCACATTTCTGTTCATCTTAGTCTCGAGACACCTTGAAGCCAGAAGAAAATTAGAGAGAACGGCAAGTATGTCTGTTATATTTAAACCACTATAAAGTCGCTTTTGTGTGATCACGTTTTGTTCTCGTGAACCATAAATAATATGGCATATATGTAATGTACAATTACTGGACATTTCCCTGAGGCTGAAAGCTTTAGTGCGACATGTTTCAATAAAACCCTCTAAGCTAACCTGTACATTTATTTCTCTGCAGTAATGCTACCATTTTAATTTCCCTGGTCACTTAACACTTCATTACTCAATGTAATGTTTATGACTAATTTCAAGAAAGTTCAACCCTTAACCTTCATTTGGTTCGTCTGGTTTTTGGAAGGCTTAAAGGCGAGCGTTTCAGGCTGTAAATTACTTTTACATTCATGTTCCCTTTAGGGTCTTGCTATACCCAAAGGAATCCAACAATAGCAGCACAGAACACTGAACTTTCAACTGAAACTCCTGCACCGAATAAATTTATTTTTTCTTTTCTTTTTTCTCTCTCGTTCTATTGCAAACTCTACGTCAGTACACGGGAACCTGTTAAATAAAACCCTGGGTTTGCCAAATTGCGTCCTTTTTTCCAGCAACGAGAGACTAGAGGCCTTCATGAGAGCTGTAACAAATAATGGAACATTATGAAAGACTGAAAACAATATTAAATATATATATTTTCCACAAACTATTAGGTTTAAGTTGATTTTATAAAGTAGGTATTTCGTTTTTAAGTATCAATGCACTTTGCATGAGGATTTGAATGTTGGATTGTAAGATTGAGATGTTTACTTATTTCATTTTATGCTCTTGGGTTTCTTATATTATTAGGTGACCTACATTGATAAGTAAAGAGTGATGTGATGTCTAATCTATTTTTGAAAGCTGGACCACTAAGCTGCATTTTAATTCAAAGTTATAAACATCAGCAACAAATCATGGATATTTCATTCCTATCAAGCAATAATAAAAGTTTAACATAAAAGTGATTGATTCAGATATTTTTCACTTGCCTATATTTGTGATGAATGACAATGTTGCAAATATTTTAGTGAGTTGCATTCATATTTAACAATTAAAATGTCCTTATATTCACTTGCCATGGGTTGTTTGCCTTTGCTTCACCACAAAACTATTATTGCTAATCTGTTCCTAGGTTCCAGCCACCAAAGATTGTCTACATAATTTGATTTAACAAATATGTCAAAGTGTTGTCCTAAAAGTTTATATGATATACTCAGGGGAAAACATTTTTCTCTCTCCAGTCAGGTCAGCTGTACCAAGGCATGAGCAAAATCTCAACATCTAGAACTACAGGAATTCAGCCAGGTCAGATGAGTGTGTCCACTCATCAAATATCAGACTTGCTGGAAAGACCAGACCTCCCACGTTGCGCCAGAGCGCTATGTTAGATCTGTCTTGGCCACTGCATGAAGATAAGTAGCACTTACAGTTTATATTATGCCTTTAAAAAGTACAGAGGCTTTTTTCCAGCTTTATCAGCATTTATTTAATCAAGAGGTTGCTTGTTATCTATTCCTGGACATTATGAAGCAAATTCCTATGCAAGTAAGAGAGGAGTCAGAGACAAAACGGGCTAGAGGTGACTGAGAGATGCAAAGCACCTTAACATACTTTGATGCAAGCATTTTACAGAGTAATCATAACATAATATGTGTAAGGAATCTAAACGAGCATCATCTCATGAAAATTCCTTTTAAGTATCATTTTGGTTTTGTAAATAGATGCAATTCAAGAAGAGGTGTAGAAACAACCTGAAATGTTTTTTTTTGTTTTGTTTTTTTTCTTACATTTTCATTTTTTTAGTTTTAAATTCCACCAGCTGCTCTTCAAAATACAACACAGTTTTAAACATCTTTTAAAAAATAAATTCATATGGGACACAATTTAAAAGCACAAAAACTGGACAGGTTTAAGAAACATTAGTCAATCAAGAATCATGTATGAATTTAAAAGCTAATTTTCGTATTAAACTGTTCAGTAGCTGTGTTGAGACATCATTGATCATTCTGTGTTTCTGAGAAAAAAGTGATAATGAGGTCCGTGATTAACATTACAGTTGAAAAAAGCTTCTGTTTCGCCTTTAAACCTTTCCTTGGGGGGGTATTCCAGAAAGAAAGGTTAACTTACCGTCACAAATCTCGGTTGATTAACCCAAACCTTGCTGAGGTATTCAGATTCCACAACCGCAGTCTGGAGTAGGGCCTAAGTTCAGTCAACCTGGAGTATCTATATAGTATGAATGTGTGTTGTATTTGTATAAATGTAATCTGGATGTACTACATTCACCATGTTGCATATATCATGTGACCTATCAGCGTCAGTTGCGTCACGTCACCGCCATTCACAAATCCTCTCCCGTGGCCTCATGGGATAAACGTTTGCACACTTCAGAATCTCCTTGGAAGAAGTAGTTCCGGTTACTTTTTGCCTACTCTTTTGTCACATACTGTTTTTCGCCTACTATATACAGCAGTATGGATGTATGCGATGTTGCTTAGTAACGTGCATCCTATCACTGTTTAAACTGCCCTGTCAATCATCTTGTCACAGATAAAATCCTCCACAAATTGAATTTAATTTCCTACCGTTTCGGAGAGAAATGTTGTAGCACATTGATCTGTTAGTCGTGAGTCTTTCAATATAATATAATGTGCATAACATTGAATAAATCAATTTTGTCAGGTTAGATACCCCTTTATCTAAACCTCTCTACTTAACCGTCAGACTCGCACAATCGGCGAAAAACGATGAACGACGAATCCTTGTCCAACGCGCAGTGGGTTGTGGGCAGTATTAGGCGTTAGAGTGTGCACGGATCTGCACTTCGGATTATAACTGGAAAAAGTAGACCATCCTGGTATCTTTGTAATACTCATTTGAACATACTACGATTTGGGACAAACTAATTCTATTTTCAAATACTATTTAGGACGGATAGTATGTGAATTGGGACCCACCATATGTGTTTGGCCATACTTCTTTTCATCTTCTTTAGTTTAATGTCGATTTGCATTCTTAGTGCATATCGCCACCTATCGGGCGGTTTTGTAATCTTTTTTAATCTTATCTTTTAGAATTATATTGTTTGTTTGATAAATATACCAATTAAAAAGAAGAGATGGATTGACCTAAAAACAGTCTGAGCTTTCAGAGATAATATGGCTGTATAAGTTTTTACTTCCACACTTGTTGTGAGATGTATAACATATGCATTTTTTTGGTAGAAATACATTATACAGAAAATGTTATTCTTATTTTCATATTTAAAAACTTATTTTCATTCAGATGAATCACCAAATTAATCTATGATGTGTGAGAAGAGAATAAAATAAGATAAATAAATTGTAAAATAACATTGCTTTATGTTATGTTAATATACTGTATAACTATATAATAATACTGTGAAATATGTTATGCTCACTGGAGCCTCATCATGCTCTGAATACCTCTGAAACAAACTAACCCTTGAAAAGAACTTCTGAACCTGCTCCGGGGCAGGTTATGTTCAGAGAGTAAGTTGCTACTTACCCTGAAAGATACCTCAGTTTTTGGAACTGAAAGTCGAGGTTATCCGTTTACTCTGAGTAAACTTACCCGGGTATGTCACATAACCTGCTTTCTGGAAATACACCCTGGTATAGATCTCAGCTGTGTGTCTGACACTATGAATGTTTATCAAGTAGTTTGCGCTTCAAAATCATTTGCTGAAATCAAAACACTGATGGTGAAAGGTGAAAGGTGAGCACTAGCCAATGGGATTACCACTTTTGCATTAGTCTCGCCCACTTAGCGCCTGAGTATAAGTATTATAAGTAAGCATTGTTACAAGAACTCGAAAAAATGGCAGAAATTAACCTGGAATGTACCACTTATAATGGATGTAACTGATGTGTATTCAAATGTGTGGTGTGTCAAGCTTTTTGTATGCCAAAATGACTTATCTGATCTACAACAAGGTATAGTTCAGGCAGTCATTGACAGAACATACTACTAAGAATTTAGATGAGAATGACTCTTAAACAAGTTACTCAGCCTGTTATGTGGATTGTGCATCTAATTTATTTGCCCACACTTTTCTCTTGATCAAAATGATGTTTGTCCATATTTTCATAGCTTTCATTATTATTCAAACTCATCTCATTGATGTTTTACTATCGTAACCTCCAATAAACCCCACTGAAAGTATGCAAAACTCTAATTAAAAGCAGAAGGTGTTGTCTGACCTTTGGAAAGAGAGAGAGAGAGTTTTAATCATAGATTGTTTCCTAATAAGGCAAAGTTGCATCCTGACTCTTTCCAGGCTTTTGAAGACAGCTGCTTTGACTATGACAGGGATGAAACCACATCTGAAATACATTTTGCAATACTAGGTCATTTTCTAAAACCATATGTCCAAAGATTGGTTTTGGTATTATTCCTGCATTTTTCATTCTTTTATGTTTTTTTCTATTGAGATACACGCCAAAGTAATTATCTTTTTATTCATTACCGGTGTTAACAGGAACTCTGCATTTATTGGCATTTTAACAATAGTTCTGTGTTTGAACATTGCACCAATCAGTCTTGTTTCACTGATTGATTTAACATGTTAATTGACCGGTTGATGTGGTTTCTTGTTACCTGAAAAGATGAGTCATTGTGCCATAATGCTGTTTTATGAAAGGCAAGGGCGCTAAGCTAGACCACAAACAAGGACTATTCAAATGTAATTTTCAGAGCACACAAATGTTGAAAGGTGAAGAACCATTTCCAGCCTTAAAACTCACACCTCACCTCACACTCACCTTAAAAATCACAACATTTGTCATTATTAAAACCGCTCTGTCAGCAACGACCGTGCAATATATTTGGCGGTGTATAGTTGGTATATGGATATGCCATCAACCAAGACCAACTCTGTGAAATCAGTTTGACAGCTGGAACATAAGAGATTTGTAAGAGGTAGCATTTCATACCATGACCAAATTGAAACAAATACGAAAAGCATGCCTATGGGATTCTTCTCAAAACAGACTGAGCATAAAAACAACAATTAGCTGTATCTGGCAGTCATATCTGAGGATGCAGACAGTTTGATTAACTCTGACAGTCTATTGTACTCATCCATGCAATCGTTTCCAGAGCTGGCTTGTTTTTTTTTTTAACGTAGAGCCTGGCCCATAAATCATCTGAAACATGGCAGTGAAATTGCAGTTTATTGAACTTGTGCTCATTGTTGATATAAGACTGTTGCAACATTCCAGACAGGATTAACATGCTTAAAAAACATGTGACTTTAGACAGTAAGAATGAATACTGTTATAAAGTATGTTGAAGTAAAATCACTTTGTGAATAATTTATCTTGGCCAGCATGCACATACTCTTTTCTCTGTAATTATGTATCAGTGTGTGTGTCTGGCCTGAACTTTTCAGCTGCTACCTGTCATGGCATAACTCTCATTATGAAAAGTCCCTCATAAATCATAGTGCACCAAATTCACAGATATACTAATATCAACTAAGCAAAGTCAACAAGAAAATAATCTTAATGTTCCCAATGTGCAAACTGAATTCTAGTATGAATAATACAAGTGTTTTGTAATGGTGTGACCATACTGGTCAGGATGCTCCGTACATATATGATGTTTAAGAAACATTTTCTGCCTAAAACTACTAGTTTAACAAAGACTGGAAATAACATGGTGTGCAGAAGACATCAACAGTTTTATAGTGTTTATTTTATATTTGTGCTAGAATTTTATATACAGAATGATTGCCAACATAAAAAATGGGAATTGAGGAACATTGAAACTAAGAGTGAGTTCTACACCACAGCAAGATCATTTTAAGGAAAAAAATAAGAGATGCTTTACGTAATGCACACTATGCATTCTTAAATGATTAGTTTAGACAAAGCTTTTGGCTAAAATGTTAAGAGTTTTGCAATTAATAAAACCTCATTTGCAAACAGCGCTATACACTAATAACAGTAGCGAGTTGTGGGATTACATGGAAAAAATGTCCTGTACCAATGAACATTTTTAGCAGTATTGTTGATATAATACTATATACTGTTGAGTACTGTTCTTTTATAATCATTTTACTAGTCAGAAAACATAGTTTGTTCTACAGCAGATAAAGTATAGGCCTATGCATACAGTATTCTACCATCAAACAGAATCCATTAGCATCCCAATCATATGGGACTGGGTAATGCAATTCATCATATACATGGATTGAGCAGTGCAATAAATGTTATGCATATATATCTTGTCAATACTTACGGAAAGCAGACCTCTTATTCTTCACTAGTGTCAACAGAGAATTGCTAATCAAGTTTGATGACTGATTGCTTGATGGTCACAGTACAGGTCACAGAAAAGTATGTAACCAATGAACACTGCAAAATAATTTTGTCTTTTAAATTTACGGTAGACTCAATATGCTTAAAGAAATGGCTTATATGGTATTTGCCTTCACAGTGTGTATAAAATTGTACCAATAAATTGTGAACTATGGGTTGGAAATCTGTCATGTTTTAGTTTTTTTTTTGTGTGTGTTTTTTTTTTTTTTGTTAGAAAAGAAAGGTCAACAATCAATTGCAGGTGAATTCTGATAATTTCACAAGATATTATCAACAGTTACATATTTGGATATATACAAAAGTGATCAGTTGGTCGTGGTGGAGAGTTTGTCTACTGTTTCATTCATTATCTTTTCAGTCTTAAACAGCACAGATCCAAGACAAAGACAAGAGAAAACATCTCAAGTGTTTGATCTACAAAATACATGAGAAATATATATATATAGTATATAAACAATGAAAAATAAAACAATATTTTGGGTTGCCTGGATGTGCAAGTTCATAAAGTAAGTGGGAGCTCTGAGAGTGTTTATTTGAAGACATTCTCATAAGCAGGGCACTTGTGGCTTTTGAGTTTTTTCATGGCCTTTTTGAACTCTTTGCTGGATTTGTCCCACTTGTGAATATCGGTGAGAAGGTACTGTTTGTCCACCTTGCGTCCCATGATAAGATATGTGTTTCCGAGATTTTCTAGCTGCGTGCAGGGGCAGTCGGCTCCGTTCTTCAGGTACAGAGTGAGTTTCTTCAGGTCTTTCTTCTTTAAAGTGCCCATCTTTAGGGTTTTTTTCCTCTTCTGCAGGATCACCTTGCGATCCATGTTCTCCCGTTTGACCTCCTTGATCTTAGTCTTTATGGCTGTGGATAAAGAGAAAAGAGAGAACTGCGATCAGCTTTCTGAAGTTATCTTCTCCGGTGGGTGGAGAGGAGACCGAAGATTACATCATCTTGCCAGTAAATATTAGTATTCTGTATTTCTTCAAATAAGCCATTGTGTTCATTATAATGACATGGAGATTTTGAGAGCTGCCAGGAAAAGCCCCCACAGTGTTTTTTAAACACTGCTCCCACCTACTGCATCTGTTGTGGTCTATGATATTCCTAAGCTTCATTCAAACTTATGTTGTGTCCGGGACTGTGCAGCGCTCTCACATCTACAAAAAGTCATCTAATTTCCTCAGGCCATGTGCTGGGTTCAAAGAGGCAAAGAAGGGTTTGGGTTGCAAGGGGTATCGCTGGCAGTTCCCAAACGTCCAAGGCCATAAAAGAGAGATTATGCTGCCAAGTAATGCAAGGGGCAAAAGAGAGATGAAGGAATGGAAGAAAAAATGAAGAGAAGGTGTAATCAAGATCAGGCCTGTCTTCTCTGCCAATGGTCTCAGGGCAAAGCCATAATGATACTGGTCTCTCTGTCATGAACTCTGTCAAGTTCAAGAGAAAGCATCGATATCCATGCAAACCAAAACCGCTCTCATTGCTGTATTCTTTTCCCAGGGGGGCAAGAATGTCCCAAATTGCAGCTTCACTGCCCTCTGCCCCTCCAGATGTAACAGGATACTAGGTTTTGTTCCTTTGAATACCTCTCTTATAAGCTTAAGGCAATTAGTCAAAGGTCAAAAAATTTCTAGATGGATATATTGGTTGTAGGTGAAATGGGTCCCATTCAGCTGTTACTCCACTGGAGAAAACCATCAACATTTATCAAATATCAAAAGTATCCATGCACCAGTAACTAAAATTATGCTTGATACCTTGATAACTATTTTCCTGTTATGGCTGATAACCAATAAATGGCTGATATTAAAATTCTATACCATTTTGCCAACAATTTATATAATATATAGAAAATATAAACTAAAAAACTAAAATCAATTGTTTTAAATGAATTTAGCATCATTATAATGTACAGTATGTAAATTGATATTCATTCAACTTATATATTTGCTAAATTATTAGTTTTTAAAGATTAAGTGATTAATAAAGTAATTTAAATATAAAATGGGGGGAATTAGCAATTTAAATGAGCAAGTAAATATCTAATATTAACTGATACAGATTTAAAAAAAACTAATATATAAAAAAAACCTCTAATGGCTCGTTTCCACTGAGCGGTACGGTACGGAACGGTACGCATTTATTTGCGTTTCCACTATCAAAAGTTGTTAATGGTACCAAAATGCCGAACCGTACCGTACCACTTTTTAGGTACCCTTCCATTGGGGTACCTAGCACAGTGGTACGGTACTAAAGGGTGGATCTAGACTCGCTGCAGGACGTTGATTGGTTGACAGAGAATCGTCACTTGCGCGTGCTACAAGGGGAATGACAACATAAGAAGCGCCATTTTTTTATATACTGTTTAATATAATACTACTGTTACTGTGTCACAAAATGTAATTTTAAGAGTTTTTCAGGCGAGAATGTACTTGTTTAAAGCTCAAATCTGTGGTTAATTTATAAAAAAAAAATTCCCCCGGTTGTGAGATCCATGTGATCAGCGGGCGCTCGGCTCTCATGTTTCCCGGCTGGATGAGCCTTTCCTCGGCTAGTTCTTCTGACGTTCGCCGCTGACAGTAGTGGTTAAACATGAGAGATAATTCGTCTTGTGTAGACCTAACGGGCGATCTTTGGTCTCGTGAATATATTATTCATTCCGTCAATCGTTTTGGCTGAGGGCTAAGTTTAGTTTCATATTAACGTTATAGGCTATTTGTATTTAACTTTACTGTTGTAATGTTAGACTAGAGTGCTGCATTTGGATATTTGACTGAATTGTTTGCTTTATTTCTTATTGTATAGCTTCTTGTACCTTTTACTTAAACTTTTATATTGGCTATTATTGATAAAACTGAAATTTTACAAAAAGAAATATGGTTTCTTGTCATTTTTTATTACAAGATTATCACTACAAATGCATATATTGCCTGGAATATGTTTATTTTTTATTTTTTTAAACGAAAAGAGGTAACGTTAGGGTTGTGTTTTAAATTTCGTTTTGTTATAAATAGAATAACGTATAACGTGCAGTGAATAATCAATATGCGTTGTGCATGAACCACATTTGTGTCCCTATAATGTTTAATTTATTTAAATGAAAACGAAAAGAGGGAGAGTGGTGTTTTATAACATATTTCGTTTTATTGTTGCTTAAAATGTACATACAGAGTAACAGAGATAACCGGAGTAGCAGAGTGAGCTGAGTGACGCTTTTAAGAACGCGCTGTACCATTTATGTAGGAGTCGCACATGGCAAGTACAAACTTTGCGTACTTGATATTGAGAAAAGCCTAATGTCAGCGCTTGTCTTCTTGTGACAAACATGTCAAGGAGCAAGAACAAGATCTGCTGTATGTCATCCATTGTAGTTTACTATCTTCTTCGCGCGAAAATGACGACGATCGAAACACCACGCCTATCAAGTAAGGGTACTGTTGGCAGTGGAAACGCTAGCCAGATCATGGTTAACAGACCCGAACCGTACCGTACTGTACCGTACCGTACCGTACTGCTCAGTGGAAACGAGCCATAATAGTGGTAGATAACAGATGTGGTACCAATATACTGTGTAACCCTAAAAGTAACAGACAACCATTGGTAAAAACCAATGCAAAGATTTCATTTAAAAATTATGTACCTTGCCGTGTTTAATTGTAATATCAGACTCTTTTGAATTTTACTAGGTCATGACCTTGTAAACTCAGTCATGACCACTATGTTGACCATTAAACTCCTGGTTTAATCTTATGCCACATTCTTAGATTTGTCTTAATCTGTCTGATCTGTTAGTAAACTCTCTTTAACCTGTTAATCTTTTCATTTCCTTAACCTTCCAATGCACGAGTCAACTCCACGGTGGTCCTGCCAGAGAGTCAAACTTCAATGGCTGTTCCTCCTTCACACCGCCTTGCAGGTGATTTTTTTTTTTCGTCCTGGGTTAACGATGGAGAAACTTGCAGAGCGTAACATCTTATCATCTTCAGCTGACTAACATCAGTGACCCACAAGTGAACTTCAGGCCACCTTCAGAAGAATTTGGTCCAATTAGCAGGCCGATTCTAAAGACCCGTGGAAATGAGCAGACATCTACATTGAGATTTACTGCTAATTATGCTTTAACAACCTGATCAGTCGCCACTGGCTGTCAATGAGCAGACCACAATGAAACTAAATCCTCCCCATATCCTGTTGAACCTTGACTTATATAAAATCTCTACAGCCTGAAGCGAGAAAATATAATGCGTGGTCATTGCCAAGGAAAGTTAAAGTCCCCATCGAGACCCCTTTTAAGTCAGAAGAGTAGCTCTTAACAATTTAAGACATACTGTAATTCAAAAAGCTACATGATGAAATGTGTTCTATGCTGCAACCCATAACCTCACATCTCACACCTTCTCACTTCTAATGACTCTTGCAGAAATAAGCCAGTCTTCCCAGTATTATAAGTGCACATGGAAGGGATTAGAGCTTGATCTGAAGTCTATAAAAGGGCTTAGTGTTTGATGAAATAAAACAAAAATGGTCTGAAGGTTAAAGCATTATCAAGTCAGGCTAGAAAGAGTGTTGCCTACCTCCCACAACCACTTTATCTTAGCTTAAATCCCACTTTAACCCCATGGTGAACTCATTTTCCACTTTGTGTTTGTGAATGTAATCCTTACAAGTGCAAGGACATGGGGTACAGTCGAATACCTTCAGATGTGGCTTTACAGCTAATATATGTAACGCCACACTTTTATGAACAATAACAATGGGAAAGCTATAATAGGGTTAGTCTCTCTTGTTCACTGTAATCCAGTGTCTCGAAAAGGGCACGCCACAAAAAAGTGCCACATAAATCAAGCCATGTGAGGTGCCTTTCTAATCTCCCTCAAACTGATAAGACAATACTAGTTCCACTAGACTTCACAGATCTACATCAGCAGAACTAGTTTACTGAACCATGTGAGGATAATAAGCAAATATTGTGCTCAAAGACTCCGCATACAGATGCTGCATCTATATCGCATACCACAAAAACATCAAGCAGGCATAATAAAGCTAACATTTCCGAGCACACGCGGTAGATCATATTCTAAACACAAACCCAAGCAGATAATGTTTCAGTCTCAGATGGTCCAAATAAGTACTTCATGCATGAAAGCTTTGGTAAATATTTGATAAATAAGATATAAACAGAGAGAGCATATCTCAGAAATCGTGCGGTCACAATCAGTGTTCTTTCCAAAATGAAATTAATCATTTTGATAAAAAACAGTTAAAGTATTCACATTTCTTCTGTGATTAATATTACTTAAAAAACCTTTTAACCTTTGTCCCTGATCTTTGACCTCGCTTCCTCTGTCATTTTGGAGACATGTCCGCAGCCAGATGTAACGATGCCATAAACTCAGTAGGGAGAGTTTGGGCTGAAACAATTCACAAACATGGCACCTGTGGCTCGGGGTGAGCTCCACTTAAAATAGTGCTGCAACATAGGCTACAGTTTTACTACAGGAAAGCTGCATGCATCACTGACCACAGGATAGACAGCCAACTAAAGTGCGCTAATGCTGTACTGATTTGTCGGACAGCAAAGATAGAAAAGCAAAGCTGGAATGGCAATAAAACTCTATTCATACTTTGTATTCTGTTTCCATAGTCTATATTCAAATATATATTCAAAATCTGGATGGAACTTAATGCTTGATAGGAGTATCCAGGGCCGTTCGAAATGTCTAATAAGACAACAATATGTATTTAGGCTGGATGGAGAAACTATTCCTTGCATTTATTTTAATTTAATACTTCACAGCGTGAACCCTGTCTTCCTTCACTGTCTGTCTGTTTCAATTTTCTGTTTCTGTTTCCTGGATTAGAAATTTAGCACCGAGGTCACAGAGAGAGTGTCAGTGTTGTTGGTATACATAAAACTGACCAGAGAAAGGACGGCAGCTTTCCAGAGATAGCTTACCCATTTCAAACACTAAATGAAACTTTATGGTTTTGTCAGAGGCTAACCAAAACCAGCTTTTGTTTTCCTCTTCAGAGGAAAGCAGGAAGTCACTCTCACACTGCTCTCCTTTTGTTGAGGTTAACTCCTGCTGTGATTGGCCTTAATGGCTCCAGTTATAGGCTCATTTAACAGTCATTGTTGTTAACCATCCTCAAATCTAAATGCTCAGTCACCCTGAAAATCTAATAATTAAACCCGCTTTTCATAACAGTAGATAATACAGACCACCAATGTACCAATGTCCTACTATACACTACCTTTCCAAAAAAAAAATTTTTTGTAAAATAAGTCTCTTATGCTCACCAAGGCTGAATTTATTTGATCAGATATACAGTAAAAACAGTAATATTTTGAAATATTATTACAATTTAAAATAACTGCTTTCTATTTTTATCATTTGAAAAAGTAATTTATTTACACCAGTCTTCAGTGTCACATGATCCTTCAGAAATCATTCTAATATGCTGCTCAAGAAACATTTATTATCACTATCAATGTGGAAATGATAAATACAGTGATACATTCTTTCAGAATTTTTGATGAACATAAAGTAAAAAAAAAAAAAAAAGAATTAATTTGAAATATAAATCTTTTGTAATATTATAAATAAATGTCTTTTGGTCAATGTAATGCATCATTGCTGAATAAAATTATTAATTTCTTTAAAAAACTCCACTGACCTTATGAAACTATATAGAGAGAAATAATCTGCTGGAGGGTGTAACGGGTTCTCTGATTTACCCCAATGACCAAAGATTAAACTCAGACTTTTGTCAGATTCTGCCCAGAGGTCAACCCCTGGGCTGTTGTCACATCCAGACAGAAGAGCAAACATCCCAATTTAGAGCTGTTAGTAACAGCCAAATAAAGACTTTAGGGCCTCTGCGAATTACCTCAATTCATTAGCTAAACAGTTGTGGCCTCTCAAAGGGTAATCCAAACCATGACATAGATTTACAAGGGTTAAAACATTCTGCTGCTGCTGTTTTAAGTGTTTAAAACCATTGCATTGTTCTATTAAAAGTGGTTTTGGCAGTCAAAACAACCAAATATGTGCAAAATAACAAAATCTTGATCCAGTGATTCTAAAAGTGCTTGAATCTGTCCCAAAAGCAGTGTTAATGGCCATGAAATAAAATATCATTCTGGCACTCAACATTTATGGCTAAAGAAAGTTATGACTCAAAATGATGACTTAACACTGGTGAAAGGTGGACCTCATCTTTAAACTAAACTTAACTGAAAGATTCAATATAACAATAAGCAAGTCATTATACATTTTTTTTTTTTTTTAAATCATTGCTATGGTTTCCACTCCTGAAAGAATAAAGTTTTCCCTCATTATTCTAACATAAGACATTAAAAAATACATTTAAGATGAGCAAAAACATCTTTATGAGCCTGCTGGGGAAGCTGAAGGAATAGGTGAGTAGTTCTGGTTCAGGACTGTGTGGTTTTGGCTGTTCTTTCAAACTAATATATATCAGTCTTGGCTGTCTTTCATGCTTGCTCCATTTCCAGAATACAGACGATGAGAGGGGAAGATGGGCTGCACTCTTGGCAAGTTCAGTATGTGAGTGCAAAATAGCGTGAATGTGTGTGTGTTTAATGTGGTTGTTTAATGTATTGGTGTTCTTACCAAATTCACTGGCGCACATGTGCTCCAGAATCACATCCGTTTTCATTTCATTGTCACAAGGAGGACACACTGGAGAGTATCCTAAAACAGAGGACATGCTGTCAGTGAAATATCAGAGAAATTTGTAATTTTATTTATTTTTTGTCCACTTTGGTTGTCCCAAAGAAAATTGTGTGTGACTCTCTGGCAAGTCTGCAATTGACTTTAAACAGTGGGGAACCATTCACAGTGCAAAAAGAAGAGAATTCAAACTTCTTTAACTTTCTCTAATTATCTACCCATCAGGCGAGCTATGGGAATTTCTTCCTGGCTTTCTTCTATTTTTTGAAAGTGCCTGAAATACATCCTGTGCTTTGAATTGTTAGTATACTTTGGTGTTTTGCTTTGCTGTGCTCTTCTGATAGCATTAAAGATTAAAGTAAAAAAAAATGTTTGCCTGTTTCTTTCTTTGCCTGTCACGTGGTAATATGAAGTAAACTAATATGATTGTGTTATTTACATTTGTATATAACTATTGTTACGCAGGTTAGAAAAAGGAGGCATGGGACAACACCACAATAACTGGGGCTGACTGTAATTAGAACAACTATTGTTCCATGAACGCCTCCCTATAGTCATGGAAACAGGGAAATTAACCCTTGAATGAAAACTCTCTTAGTCCCTTTCTTAGATTTTGATTTAAAATCTATTCAAATTCAAGCAAATTATCATTATAATGTATTTTTCAACAGGATAAAACTCCCGTCTGTCTTTAATTATGCTAGACTTTGATTTAATTTCTGTTAACTAGTTGTTTTTTCATTTGAATCTATTTAACGGATTATTGTGGAAATTGCACTCAGGTGAAAAGAGCTTGTAAAGACAGCTGTTTGCAAGGAATTCCAGAGTAAACATTTTTATGTCACAACTTTTCTGCATAATGTAAATTATCACCCAATTACAAGCTGCCAGTGGATCAAAATTGTGCCAAATCTAGTATTTTAAAGCAACGCTGCATTTTTGGATGATGATATCAGCTCTAAACTTAAAATGTCCTGCGGAAGATAAAACAGTTCAAATTTCAGTGGCTCTTTTTGAGCGTTACTTTCTCCACAGGCATTATTACCATGCAATCACAAGAAAATAGTGGACAAATGGTAAGGCTTAGCCCCTTGTAGAGAAAAGGAAGTCCTTTCTTGTCTTTAACCCGGCACTGCTTGAAGTTTAACAGTGGGTCGATATGCGAGGGAGGGTCTAATGTATTAGTGGCTTTGGGTTCATTTGACTGTGATGCTGACAGCATGTGATAACAGCTGACAGGATCTCTATGGGGTGTTTATTAATTGAACTTCTCTGGTATTCCAGCTTCCAAGCCACCATGCTAGTGTTCTCTCACTCTGTACTGTGCGTCACTAACAGCAGGCTAGGGCAGATGGCTGAAGTCACAGAAGTATCTTCTCTCAGTGTGGTACATCGTTCTGGCACACAGTCTGTTCATACACCATGTTGTAACTTTGGAAATGGAAATTCCCTTGTAATTTATGAGCCATCTACATAAGCTAGTTTGTACTTTCCCTTGTCTGAGACATACAACTGTAGGGCTCAAGTGTTTCCATAGGGAAAGTTTGACATTGCCAGATGCCCTGACTTACCTGGTAAAATACTCCACATGACGACAAAAAGATATTCTGCAATACTCTAACCTACATTTGGTTTAAATTACAGGGGAGGTTTTTAATAAGAGTCTATAAGAGTGTGAAAATGTATTTATTTATTATCTAACCACTGAAAATTTAAATTTTCTGCTTAAGTGCCACCAGTAAATAAAAGCAGCTGTTCAAATCTCTCTGTGTGTCTGAACTAAGAGTACTATCCTCCTGCATTACCTTATGAAAAAAATGTGTTAACAAGCACAGCAGGGAAGCCTGGAAGAGGGTTTGCTTTAAAATAGCAGTATATTTACAGAAATAAAATGGTTACTCATATATACAGTAATTCATTTTAAGTCATGTTTGCTGCCTGCCTTCAGTGTCTTTTTTGCAAAGACAATTAGCTATTCCAGTTGCGAAATAACACCAAATAAATAGATATGTAATGGTCCGTTGTTGGAACACATCCCAGTGTTGTCCTGGAACTCAACTAACACCCTGAAATCAATTGCTACCAGCTGTTAAACAAGCAAAAACTTAAATATTTATCTATCAAGTTTTACAAATAGAGGCCACGTCCCCTGTGTCTTCTACAGATTTTTTATTTTTTTTTTGATAACCATGTTACCTAGAAATGTTCCCAAAACTGAATCATTTGTCCAATCGGACACAAACATGAGGTATTGAGCGCCCAAGAGGAAACAAAAGGTGTGATAACTCTAGATGAAAACCCCCAAATGGACGCCAGTCCCTGAAATAACATTGCAACTGCTTTTAAGAAGTTTAGGTGTTACTTCTCACACACAGCAAAAGGTGAAAGGTTGTAAAGTGGGTAAAATAATACGAAATGTATATAGTATACATTGAAACAGTCAGTATACCCTTACAATACATGATAAAAAGTGCCATCGCTGAAATATACATATGTAAAAAATTATATATTTTTTTGTATGTCAAAATATGCATTCTAATATATTTACGAGACATGTGTTTGGTTAGCTACACATTTATCTTCACGATTTAATGAAATGATACCTGATAAAAATGAATGAGGCCAAACTGAAAGTTTTCATAATTAGCCATTTGGACTTACCACTGGGATTGGTGGCCTTTGTGGCATTGGGCGCACTGATGCACACATCACCTTCAGGAAACTTATCGCAGGTGAGCATCTCAGGCCAGGGAAACCCAAATGCTTCCATGATGGGGGTGCAGCCATCACGAACATTTTCGCAGAACCAGCGGCATGGGTGGATGGGCCTCTCCAGGCACACAGGGGCAAAAAGGGAGCAGAGGAATACCTGAGTTCCCGGGTGGCAGTTCTTGTGCACCAGGGGCACCCAGCTCCCCGCTTGCTGCTTGATCTCAGCCATAGTCTCGTGCTCCAGCAAGTTGGGCAGCAGCATCTGGTTGTAGCCCACACCGTGACAGAGCCTCAGGTCATCTGGGATGTCCACACACTGGGGAGGCTTGTCGTAGATGCGGCCGCCGTTGTACACCTCTGGCTTCCAGTTATCGTAGACATACTCAGATGTCTGGCCCAATGAGACCAGTGACATAATCAAGATGATGATCCGCCAAAGGAACAAAGATGCAAGGGACTTCATTGTGACTCCTGGTCAGGATCCCCCAGTCAATGCAGCCCCCAAAAGTGGTGAGCCTTAAGTGAAATTAAGTCCTCTTTGTCTAGAAAATGGGGAGGGAAAGCCAAATACCTCTAAATTTTATAAGACTCCGAAGTCAAAGTAGCCTATTGAAGTTGTTGAAACTCCACCTCTGAACTGAAGCCCCGTAGCTGTTGCTGACTCGCACGGCTGAGTTGCTTGAAATGCGCAGCGCTCGAGACCAGGGGAGACTGAGACAGCCTCGGCGACCAATAGGAAACTTTCCGCACCTTTTGCTTCTCGTGTGTCAATCAAAGTATTCAATGACCCAATGAATGAGCCAATATCCCCGCCCGCGCGCGTTTCTCTCACTCTCCCTCTGTGGAAACAGATCCTTAATAACTTCATTTTGATAACATTATTCGAGGCATTGAAATGCATGAGGATTTATTCGCTTAAGGCTTGTGATAACTACATATTCTGAAAAGCCGGCAAGAGCCATTACCTGCAGAGTAAAACATCCACGCATTACCACGAAACTGGCGTGCATTTTTAATACCAGGCAAGTCTCTTTAAAACGCGAGTTAACGTTACCTACTTTAGCTGTAATATATTCTTGTTAAGCGATTACATAAGCGATTTCTCCACACACCGTGAACGTTTAAAGGTGCATTTAATAGCCTACCATAAGACATTATTTGCACTATGTTCATGGTCTCATTTGTATTTCAATGAACCAAATTAAGTTAAAATGTGACGTGTGAAATCGCCCAACGCATATTAGCTCTCCTCTGCGCAGTTGTTTTGCTAATCACATTGGTGAGAATGAGATAATTAAGTCTGAGGATAGCTCAGAGCTCATTACCACCAACTCACGTTGTCAGGACAATTTAAAGCAACTCGGCCACTACAGTGTGCAGAGTTTTAACTTGGGCTACTCGAGTATAAAAACAAAAATTATTACCATGTAGAATACACGCGAAATGTTTCCTCAACTTAGTCCTTCTGTGTAGAAAATTAGGAAGCTTAAGATGCTGATGTGGATAGATGCCACTGGAATGGTGTGTCTGTTAAAACACAAGGTTATCTCTCTTTTTCCAGTTTAGTTTCAAACGATGATTAAATCATCACAAATAGGATGGCATTCCTTAGAAATTGCAATTGTTGGTTTATACAACAACAATTAATAGACATTATTACATTTTTAATTATTAATTAGCTCTACACAGCACCATAATATTTGATACATGAACTCTTCTAAATTATCTGCATGATCAAAACATACTTTTTTAGTAAGTAAAAGGTACAATTCTAGAAATGTCCACCTTTTTTTAGCTGTGAAATCTTTAATGATTTTATAAAGTAAATATAAGCATGACATTTGTAATATTTCAAGATGGAATATCATCTTAAAACACATTATCCCCTGGTTTAACACACAAGGCTTAAGCTAGTCCCAGACTAAAATGCATGTTTGATCTGTTTTAACTGAATGCAACTTGCAATTACATATCTAAAAATATGTCAATGCCATTGTTTCCTCTCAAGATGCACACCAGTAAAGGCCTCTTCCCCTCCTGGAGTGTGAGCTATTCTCACTAGGCTATATCATTCTAGAAACTTTTATTTATTTATTTTATTTTTTTTTTTACATGATTTTGTCTAAAGGTTAAAAAAAACTTATTTTTAAAAAGAAAATTTTACATGTTTAACTTCCACTAGGTTTAGTAATTTACAATGATAGACATTAATTTGGAGATTTAAAATATAAAATTTCTGCAATCAAGTGAAATTTGTTTAAATGGTGACACTTTTGATTTTGAGTTTGATCTAATAAATTTTCTTAAATATGCTGACTCTTTTTCTATTTTAAATTTCTATTTATTTATTTATTTCAGTATGGCTACAAGTAACTAAGGAAAACTTTATAGATAAAGATAATAAATAGCTGTATATAATAGTTTGCTAAAATTAGAAATATGATGATGTGTTCCATGCTCCATGTATTTTAATATTTTTGATGTGGTTTCGTTTACCAGTGAATCAGGCTTTTGGAGACCTTAATTAATATAACTCACATTTCCACAAACACACTTATGCATTAGGTCTTCTATCATGAAAGACTATATGTTTCTATGAATTTGGTTAAACACACGTCAGCTGAAACTGCATTTCATCTAAACAACATGAAATGGTCTACATGATGTGGGTGAACATATCTTAAAGATATGGGGCTAAAAAAAACAATAGTGTCAGTAAAAGGGAGTGCTAGCTTATCGGAAGGAACAACGTGAAACCCTCAACAGCTCTCAACTGAAGCATTTTTCAGCCAGCACCTTTCCAGAGAATTTCTTGGCCGGCTGGCCGGCCGGCCTGGGAGTTTACGGAGTCTTTTAAGCTGAATAAATGAATGCCTTTTTCTGTTTGTATAGCCTCTGGTATAGTCCGAGAGAAAAGGACTTGATCAAGCTAATATCACACTGAGAGATGCCTGCATGAATGCTAATTGAAAGGCTGTGAGTGGAAAAGTGACCCAACAGTAGGCCTCTTAACATAACATTTAAACTAACAAAGCAAAGCTGTGGTTGTTGTATTGAGTGCCCATTGGACCTTATGCAAAGTGGTTTCCTCAGCCACAATGGAGATCATTATCAGTAAAATGCGCATGCAGGTACACGAAAGGTCTAATCTTATACTAACCGCAGTGCCTAAACACATCAACTTTTCCTGATTTAAAGGAGAATAGAGGGATAAATGCAGGAATGTGATGATGCATAATGGGAGGTCTTTGTCTCCCGCCGTAGTTCCAAACCCATGTGTGAAAAATAAGAATTCTTAATTAAATTACTCTACAAATTGCATCAGTACTAATTAAAGTGAATTCCAAAGTAGCCTGTATATGTTCTGTTAAATTGGAAATATGCATGCCATTTCATTTACTCACTACTTATCCCATTGAAGACTATCCTCATTTAAAATAATGTTGTCCTGACACCTCCTGGGGAATTCACAAGACTGTATACCGCATTTCCACATTTTACACCAACCTGTGAGTGCTTGTCTGCATGTGTTGCAAAGCCAATGACGAACATTTACAGACAGCTTGAACTTTCATGTTGGGATGAGGAAACAGAGAGAGAGAAGGAAATTCTTACACTCCTGTTGATTTAGGCTAAGAGCTCTTTACATGTCACATGTCAAGTTATAAAACATGTTCACACTCCATAATCACTCAGAATGGATAAAGCAGACTGCTTTATCGGAGAGAAACTGATTCTGGTTTATTGCATGTTTCTCAAGACTCTGCTAGACTTGAATTGGTTGCTTAATTTGTGTCTTTGTTAAGGCTTGTCAAGACACTATAAATGAGATGAAGCAGAGTGTCATCCTTGTGCCTTTTGGGGGTTGGCTGCTCTGTAAATCTTTAATTTTACGGTTTAAACTAGACCCAAATTTCAAATTAATTATAGCCAACTCTGCCTATGTCACATTGATTGCCAAGGTGGATCATAGCAACCATTATGTTTATGAACAAACAACTAGTTTATGTGGGAGTAGGAAAAAGTAACTGTACAGTGAAACATTTTGACAGTTGAAAGTTCACGCTCATTAAACCCTTGAATGTGAAGCCAGATATTTAGCAGGAGACAATATTTAAAAAATTCACATTTAATTGGGCATAGCAATTCAATCCTTTTTTTTTGTAGACCACCATAACATCTCCAGGGCTTTTCGGGATAAAGAGACAATATATCCACCATGCTGCACCGCAGGCCTTCAGAAAGTTTGCCAAAGAGTAAAAGATGGACTCTTAGACATTCACAATGTTCTCTCCAGCCGCCAGCAGGAATGACAGATTGATTTGCCCTGAGGAGAAAAGAGAAAAAAGTGAGGAGCAGTAAAACAAACATGCTGTTACTTTTCTTTCACAGCTCAAAGCCAAGGAAAGCAGAGAAAATCCCTTTGCCTCTAAAAGACCATTTAGGAGCCTGTCCCATGACGGTAGTAGCATTGCAACTGATAACCACTCTAGTCTATAGTCTACCGACCCCACTTTTTTGCACACCAAATGATATCATCATCTAACCTCACACACTATTACCAGCTTGTGTTCGAGTAGCCTATATCAGCTCAGAACTGACGCTGCCTATTCTCATTTTAATGTCTGTTTATAATCACAATATGACAGCATGCATTAAACCACTTATGACATTTTTCAAATTTGAGCAAAATGGAGGAGAGCTGCATAACAATTTGACTGCATTTTATCTTCTAAACTACTAGTTTATTATGATTTTGGATATTTATTTGTAGAACCATCTAACAATAGCGGCTTTCATAAAATTGACTGTTTTTTTTATTTTTTATAAAAGGGACACGGACAACAGGGATTAAACAAAAAATGGACTGTATTCTGTTATAAAAGGGGCATGGACAACAGGAATTAAACAATATTAAATGCAAAAACTTAAATTCAATCCAACCAGTTAGGAGAGCTAAATAAATAGGCTTATCATAAAAAGGGAGGAGCATTGCTATCTCTAAATCACAGGAGGCAGTCATATTGAAAAGGTTTTATGTTCCAGAGAGGAACACCGCAAACTGAGTCTTTACCAAATCCATGTCAGAACATCTTAATAAATATGGGGAACTAGAAGGGAGTGCTGGAGCTCAGAGCCATTTTGACATCCATCTGTTTATAATTACAGGAACCTCATGCCACCAAAAAAAAAAAAAAAAAAAAACGTTTTCCTCTTCTGTATTTTACCACTGAAACATATTTTCATCCGTAAATCAAATTCAGCCGGTTTGTCGTTTTATTTCCTTCTTCAAGAAGTGCTTCGATATTCCTGAGGGGTCTCTTTTTTCCAATTAGATATAAATAGGACAGACTTTAAAAAGAGTATATGTGGTTAAAAAAAAATAAAAAATAGACCCTAGCCCCCCGCCCACACACAATTAGTTTGTCTTTTTTAATTATTTCAAAAATCTGTTTTGATCCATTACATGTACATACAGTGCTGCCAGCTGTAAAAAACAGACATGTAAATAATCATTATGATCTAAATTAAACAGCATAATTATAAGGCTTACAAATCAAAACCACAATAGTTTTTCACCCATGGCTCTGGGAACTCCAGCACAAAGAACGACTAAAGTATAGGAATTAGGTTAGCTGATGCATGACATTCACCAGACATAGAAACATGTGTTGCGGTGTCTCTGTGACTTCATGCATGGGCAGAGACATTTGTCCAGCACTGCAACCTCGAGGCTCTCGTCTTTCTTTTGCATGATGCTAAACAGGACTCTTGGGACACCCTCTTTAACATCAGCACAAATAAACCCTCACATAAACAACATTTCACAGCCATGCTAGCTAAAATGAGTGCCATACATATAAACTGTCATTTCAGTTCATTTAATTGTGAATCACTGTTTGCCTGAGACTAGCAAGTAAATTACAACAAATCTTCCACTGCTAACTTCAGTGGATTTATTCTTTAATCAGTGGAGATGTGCTGTTAAATGAGTGCCTATAATTAAAGAAATGATGGTGTTGATGACCCTAAAATTCAGTGGCTGCTGATTATTGCAGATAAGGCTATTTATGTGACTTGTATACAGCAGCTGTTCATTGTCCAGTGAACTGAACAGAATGTAACTAGCATTGTGTTTTTTACAACAAAGAGTTTTTACATCATTGGCACTGAGAGCAACACTACACTGGTGACCATTTAAACAAAATGGGAACCTGTCCAGCTCTATGCATTTCTTTTTTTCACAAAGCAGCCTTAATGTGGTCTCATCAGGAACTCATTGCATTTTAACGAGGAAGGCATGGTGTGTTGCATTTAGTTATTCCAACCACTGAATAATCTGTCCTTCCAGAACCTCCACATTTTACCCACAAGTCTTTCTTTCCCCTGTTTACTGCAACATTGCTTTGTTTCTGGCATATGTGCAATAGCTTTTGTACAATACATCTATATCTATTATCTAGCTTACAAGGAACATTGTCAGAACATTCTGTAATACTTCTCTCAAAGTTACAAACAAAAGATTCTACAGAATCATTAACTTTCTTTCAACATTATCAAGCTTGATAAACATTCACCAAAATGATAGCATGAATGAAAAGCATTAATCACACTTTGTTAGAGAAATCTATAGGATTTAAAAATTAATATATGTCATTTGGATCATTTTTGTTTTAAAAATTGATATATTTCTATTATGTTTCTAAATTAATATATTGGTTCTGTTGAGATAATGTTGATCTTCACTTAATATTATGTGTAATTCCCACGTTAATACATTTAAAAAGAAAAATGTAGTAACTGAAAATTGGGCAAAGGATTTCAAATTCCCAGCATGCTTTGTATAAAGGACTGGATAAGGAATATAAATGTTGAAATAACTTAAAAATTTATGCTCATGCTACAAATGATTAAGTTCTTCTAACTCAATGTAGTTTGCTGGTTGAACATAATTTAGTTAGAAGTCGTAATAACTCAAAAAGACTGTTGCGAAACATTTGCATAATCATTCATAGAACATAAAGTTGTAAGCTGGGTAGAAGAAGCGGTTTCAAATATGCAAAATAAAAGCAAGTTCATATATTCCAAGATCTGTTTTTGATTTCTGACTTACATGTATGGTATATCAGCATGGACGTATGATTAATGAAAGGTCCAGCTGCTCCTAAGAGTGAAGTACAGGCCAGGAAGGTCACCTGCCTGGTGGCAAAGTTCCCAGAGAAAACAGCGTTCAGTTCAGTTCAGTTCAGTTCCTTGCTTAAGGAGACAGGCTGGATGTGACAGGAAAAGGGAGGGTTTTCCAGCCCACAAGCTTCATGGGAGTGCTGCCTCCACCGGCGCGCAGTAGGTCATCCCGTCGTCGTCTCAACTGACTGTCAAAATAATGTGAGTTTTGGCAGCCCATGGGCAACTTGATGCCATTAAGTGTGGTTCTAATTTGACTTGTCTGGTCAAGACCGTTCCAATGATTACACTTAATCATGGTCTCTAAATCTATAGGCTACACAGGAACCTAAAACTGTTAGGATATAAAATGTTTGGCAGTAATTTCATATATTTCTCTCGCCCCTTAGAGCTTATTCCAAGGAGAGCATTTCAAGGCACTGGAAAAGCAATTAAATCAAACATGGGTGAGTGACTACAGGACAAATGCCTTGTCAGCACTTCTCAACAGCAAGGGAAAGCTAGTCAGCTTTTTAAGGGAATGGGCACTGAAAAAAAAAAATGGTCGAAGGAAAACCCAAACAAAGGGAAGGAGAGAGAGTATGAAGAGATAGACAAGAGGTCAGTTACATACCGCCTTCAAATTTGGGGTCAGACACAGTGTTTGACCTTTGACCTCACAGTTCACATCACCCCATAATTGCCTTTTTGCAGCAACCCTCCTGCCTTCCATGGCCAAAGACAATGCAACAATTTGTCTTTTCAATTGTCTGTCACTCACTCAAGCCTAGAGCCTTTCAGAGGGCGTATATGGTTTCTTTCTCCATTCCTATTTATTTATTTATCTTGAATGGCAAAAGTGGGGGTCGTCTGGACCCTGGAAAAAGAGGCTCTTTGTCTAAGCTGGTTTCACATCTACCCCCTCCACTGTTCACTACCTCTCCATATTCAATCCTTCCCACTTTATGCCTGTAGGGGTCTTTAAGAGGGCTAAACATGCTTTACCCCTGGGCCATTTCAAGGTGGATTTCCATCCTCCCAAACTCATCAATAAGCTTTAATTTCCCTTAAATCTCAACCTGCGATTGTAATGGTCAGGATTGCAGTATATAGGCTACTCTTGTTTTTCCCTCAGCATTTTCTAAACAAATGAACATATTTGTTAGGCTATTTTTTGTTCTTCCCTTCCTTGTATATAATCAAAATGTCTTGATTGCATCATTTGAAACATAAGGACACTCAACATTCATAATCTGTGCCAAAATGTATAATTTAAACCTTTGCTTTGCTTGTTGTTTTAGTCTAAACATGTACCAGAATTCAAAAATCTTCATTGATCTCACTTGAACCTAAATGAAGGAATTCTAAAGAGTCAAAATTATTTTCGTTATTGCTTCACAAGAAAAATATACTTGTCACCCAGGCAGTTGAATTTGAGATGAAAAAGGAAAAGCATTTTTCTTTTGTTATTCCATTTTCTTTGCCTATATCAAAATGAGTGTTTTCAAGTGAAAGTAATTAGAAGAGAATGAAAGTCAACATTGTTTGCTTGCTTAGGAACAGCTTGACATGCTGGTAATTGAAACAAAAATATTTATTGAGAAATTTCAGTTGGGATTAAGCTGGTAGGATAATAAAACAGGTATTTGTGAGTCACGAAATGGAGACTTCGGAAAAGTTCTGGCTCCTTTCTGTCTTTCTTATATAATCACGTGTGCAGAGATTAGCTATCTTCAGCTGTCAGGAGTGTGATATCCCTCTTTCCTTTTTTCTCTGTTCCATTTCCCCCCTGTGTTGCTTGTTAAAATGTCTTGGTTCTATTGTTAAATATAATCAGAAGATTTAAAGGCTTAGTTTGGAAACATGCTACATTCCTTTTACACTAGTTATACATCAGATGGAGTGATGTAGCTTGTCTATTACTTTCGAATTTGGAGAGGCTGTTTTGTAATTTTAGATATGAAACTTCCATTTTATCTCAGTGTCATCAGCTATTTTATTATGGTGCTTCCTCCTAAAAAGTTACCAATCCAGCATAAATCATATTTTTGATTGGAAAAAGCCTGCGTATATATTTCCTATAAAAGTCTTATGCTTAATGAAAAATGAAACATTTTTTATAATCCTGATGGTTAAATCGAAGAGGATCCGACAATGAGCAAGCAGAAAAATGTTGTGTCCTTGTTTGGAGAAGAAATGGCTTTACGGAATGTAAAGGCATTCCAGAGAAATATCTGGTACAGATACTGTTACAGCTGAGATAGAGTGATAAACGCACTCTGAGACATGAAGTCTCTTTGCTAAATACAGCTCAATGTTTAAACACAGCATATTCAAAATGAAATATCTACAACCCTAATGCCCTTTTTTCCAACACCTCCAGCCTTGTTTCTCATGAATCATAAAATTTGAGAAGAACAAATAAAAAAAAAAGATGATAGTTTTATTTGGTTTTTTTGTATGGGAGAAAAGCCCAAACCCAGTTAAACAGCCCTTTTTATCATTTATAAATGATAAGTAGTCTAAATTGCCTAAAGCACACTGTTATATTAATTACTTATGAACTGTGTCAAACATTCAATGGTCTCCATGCTGGAAAAAGTCCCACTGAGCACCAAATCAGCATATTAGAATGATTTCTGAAGGATCAAGTGACACTGAAGACTGGAGAAATGATGATGCTAAAAATTCAGCTTTGCCATCACAGGAATAAATAACATCTTAGAATATATTCAAATAGAAAACAGTTGTTTTAATTTGTAATACATTTCGCAATATTGCTGCTTTTACTGTACTTTTTTATTAAATAAATGCAGCCTTGGTCAGCATAAGAAACTTCTTTCAAAAAAAACAAAAAAAACAAATGTTTCCATAACGCACTCCTATGATGATTTGTTCATTTGCAGCATTGGCCTCTGCATGTACATTTTTACAAATAATCAAGGAAGGTATACTACTCCGTCAAGCACAAGTTTACACACATGCACTAGTGTGGGAGAGAGAACAATAAAACTGTCAAATTTCACAGTATAAATGTTTGATTAACAGTTTTTATAGAGATGAGTGCAACATGAAGTAATTCACCTCTGGTTCAAACATGCAACTTAAATTAAATTCACTTGTTGGGTACAACTAGACATGACCCCACAGAGCCAATGAATGTCATCAGCAACATGCAAACCCTATAACTAGTCCAAGTTTCCCACATGCTTTACCACAAGGCGGGAAACCTTACTTAATAACACAAGTGTGATTCATACTCCATTTCTATTAAATATTAGAGAACATTTGGTTTGAAGGACAAGGGTTATTATAAATCTATTTTGATAGTGGCAAGACTTTGACCACAGGTTCATTGTCACAGCTTAAGCTAGAATAACAAAACTTAATGTTACCCTAAAAATGTGCTTGTGAGACACGGAGAGCAAAAGGAGCTAGTGGGTTGAACAGGAATGCAATGAATAAAAAGGAATCAAATGTAACCCGAATGATAAAAGAGACTCTAAGCAGGATATTAAACAGCTAATAAACATTAAGAGACACACTTTGCTTCTCTTTAATGCGTACCAGCTTGACAAAACAACATGGCTCACTTGGAAAAGTACAATTAATGTGTTTAGGGCACATTTTCTAGTAGTCTTCCATGTGTTGCAAAAACAAGGCCTCATTAGTTACAAACCAATGTTTGAGACTAGCTTAATTCAGGATATGTTGAGCACATGTTATTACTTTCTTTATATAGTTTTTTTTTTGTTTTGTTTTTTTTTGTGCCAAGTACTGTGCGTTTATTGAATATTATTTCTTATACTACTGGACGGCATGCTTGCTGTGTTAACACGTTTCATATCAGAAGATGCAGCTTAAAACAATTTATCAAAACACAAATTTAGAAGCCAGGAATACACTGAAATCCATCAGAACGTAAAACAGACATTTGGTTTATATTCTGGTAAATACAAGTGAAAATGTGTTCCAGTTGTATGTCCATATTTATTAGTCTCACAGTTATAAATGGCATTTTAAAAGAAACCAGCTGGCACATCTACAAGGCAACGGAGCAGCAGCCAAAAACCAGGGTAACCCTTGTCTAGAAATCTATCTATACTCACTCTGAATGATGTCATCTATAAACAGTTGGATGGCTAGTTCAATACTTGACAATGTATGGCGTAATCAAGTGTGAAAAATGCTGGGCAGGGAGCGCTCCAAGGTTGCACATGTCAGAGTTGCATGCACAACTGGATGAGATGGACTGAGCTGAGATTCTAGTCTCTTTGGGTCCCGAACATAATATGACCCAAAAACAAAGGCTGCATTGAAAGTTGATATTGTTCCTTTTTAAACAGTCCTAGAAGATACTTAAAAACATATTTTAGAACTTGTAAAGTTAAGCACTACTCTGTGAAGCTGACTGGGCTCAGCATTTCTCATTTTCAAAGTCATGGTGGAAAAGAATATTTCAGATAGTTTTTGTCTCAATCTTTTTTTCTTTTCTTACTTTTCTTGTACAGCTGGGCCATCCTGACGTTTGGCATATTGCATTCTGCTGATGGACTCGATCCAGGTATGGTTAAAGGAAGCTTTATTCTGTGCCTCAGATTCACCACATCTGTTGCCTATTTGTGTTTCTATTTTGCCCATAAAGCTACCATTTTAAAGTGCACATAGACATCACCGTGTTACTTTGACGTAACAGTAAGTCCTCTGCCTGAGTTACCCAAATCTGAGATAACATAAGAACAGATATTTTGATTATTGATTTGATATTGTGTTGTTATATTCTGTCATGGTCACTCTAACATCTGTTGTTTACACCAATTACCAATCATCTCAATAGAATGCATACGTTTTGGTGTGTAATGTGTGCTGGAAATGTGACATGTGGAGTTGCACATATGCTACAAATCAAATGTGAGTCATATTGTAATAAAATCAGTTTAAATCACATGTTCTTTGACCAGTTTTGATTTTATCCTTGAGATTTACATCAGTGCACTGCATTATTGCCACTATTTCCATTTTGCACATTTCTCATACATTTACATAGCACTTACTGCCATCTGTAGCATAGATAAGGTACTGCTTCAATAGAAGTCACATCCCTTGATAAAATCAACAACTTGTTGAATTATTTACCATTTATTATACCAGATTGCTGTGTTGCCATAATTATGTCATTTCACCTTAAGTTTGTATTGCAAACTGTAGTGTGACCACTACTCTGGGGAAAAATACCAGAAAAATGAACACAAAAAAAGCTGATTTACTTTTTAAGTAAATTCCTAACCCTCAACTAATGTTATGCATTTCTTTTATGTATTGTGTTTCTTCTAATCTGAAAAGGGATTGTATGTGTAAAAGTAAATGTGCTTCCAACTAAAAATGCTTTGTACAGGCTTGAATTAATAAGGATTTAGGGTACAGGGAAGCTGTGCGAAGTGGATACACACACACACACACACACACACACACACACAAATTCAAATGCTCTCGCACATGCCATAATAATACTTGGCTTTCTCATGAAACTGTAGTTCACATGAAATACTTAAAATTCTAGACTGCATTTCAGTTGCATGGTTTGTAATATATTATATCCCTCCAATTCCAAAAACACACAAGCCACACTCTGACAATGGAATTGAACTGCTTTTGAAACTGTGAATATTGGTACAACAGTACTATCATTGTCTTTAATTCCATTAGGGGCTGTGGTGGAAAAGGTTGGTGAAATGCTGAATACTTTTACTTGTCTCTCTGTATTTTCCATTGGCACATCACTGGTCTGCTGGCACAAAATAAAAATATCTTAGGTTATGCATGTAACCATGGTTCCCTGATAAGGGGAATGAGACACTGCATCCTCTAGAGCAGTGGTTCTCAAACCTGTCCTGGAGGACCCCCAACACTGCACGTTTTCTTTCTCTCCCTAATCAAACACACCTGATTCAACTCATCAGCTCATTATCACATGGGTTAATGAGCTGATGAGTTGAATCAGGTGTGTTTGATTAGTGAGAGAAAGAAAACGTGCAGTGTTGGGGGTCCTCCAGGACAGGTTTGAGAACCACTGCTCTAGAGCAGTGGTTCCCAACCCTGCTCCTGGAGTACCCCCAACACTGCACGTTTTCTTTGTCTCTCTAATCAAACACACCTGATTCAACTCATTTAACCCATGTGATAATGAGCTGATGAGATGAATCAGGTGTGTTTGATTAGGGAGACAAAGAAAACGTGCAGTGTTGGGGGTCCTCCAGGAGCAGGGTTGGGAACCACTGCTCTAGAGCAGGGTTCACCAATCTCGGTCCTGGAGGGCCGCTGTCCTGCAGAGTTTAGCTCCAACCCCAATTAAACACACCTGAACCAGCTAATCAAGGTCTCACTAGGCATACTAGAAACTTTCAAACAGGTGTGTTGGAGCTGGTTGGAGCTAAACTCTGCAGGGACAGCGGCCCTCCAGGACCGAGATTGGCGAACCCTACTCTAGAGGACACTTTGGGGAACACCTCCAACGTGACCAGTGTCTGAAGCATGTGTTATAAACACGACAATGTCATTGGTCGACGACAGTCCGTGACGTCACTACTGGTGTGACCGTGAGTTTAAAAGGGCACCTCTATTAGACATCATCAACTTCTTTGTCTGAAGGAGATGTAGATAGGCAGGCCTGATGCATGGCAGAGAGACACGGTGTCTTGTTTCCCTTCTCAGGGAACCATGGTTACATGCGTAACCTGAGACATTCCCTTATGAATGGGAACTTGCACTGCATCCTCTAGAGGATACTTTGGGGAACAAATGCCCACTCCACCATGCTGAAAGAATGACTCCTTAATTGGCTGTGACAAACACAAACAAGGACTCAACGGAATTAGATGCCGGAGTCAGATTCCCTTACTCAGGTCCACGGAACTGTCAGTGACACTATTCCCAACGGCCACCACTCAAACTTCAACCCCTAAGACGGGTGGAGCTCAAGGTCTGGTTATGTCAGCCGCTACGCCGAACATAATCTTTAAGGGGTTACTGGCGCAGGAAAACAATGGTACCCTCACCTGTCACTCATGACCTAAGGGAGGTGTCTACTTAAGATGTCTACTTACGCTATCAGGGGGAGACAGCTTCAACTTTAGTTTTGACTCATGAAGGGGCCACCTGCATGGAAACCCAGCCTGTGGGGAGGCAGTCTTGGCTTCACGAAACATAAGGAAGCTGCCTACTTAAGAAACCCACAATTAGGGGAGGCATCAACCTTATATAAATAGGGGGGATCTGTTTCAACCCCTAAACACCACAGGGGAGCATTTTACTAGCAAAATGCTTAACACCATCTGACGTAGGATCAGCATCTCGTAAGGCCAGCACTCCTGAATCAACCAGTAAGAAGGAATGCAAAGCTCAGGCAAAAACCCCTTCTCAACCAGAGCCCAGAGATGGGTTCTCTGGGGAGCTGAGGACTCAGCAGAAAGACCCTCTGAATGAGGGGAATCCGATGCTCACCCAAAACTGTGACCTCCAACTTTGACTAGGCTAGAACCAGGGACGATAGACCCTAATAAAGTCTCCCTTGTTTCTACTTCGCTGCTTACTCACCTACTTAATAACCCATTATAGTAGAGGCAGCTACGACCTTGCGAATATGCTCAAATTTGCATTCTAGGGAAACTGCCTGTTGAAGAACCCTAATAGGGAGGCAGTTTCATCTAGGTAAATGAAGGAGCCTTCAACGTGATGACTCCGATCTTCAACCAGATGGAACTGGATAATATTCTGAATGTTTCAATCCAATCATAATCATACACTGTTTGTTCGTTGGCCAGAGGAGAACTGGCCCCCCCAACTGAGCCTGGTTTCTCCCAAGGTTTTTTTTTCCATTATGTCACCTGATTGAATTTTGGTTCCTTGCCACTGTCGCCTTTTTCGTCCTTGTCGCCTTTGGCTTTTGGCTTGCTTAGTTGGGGACATTTAATTTAATATTCAACAATATTATTGATCTGCCTGCATTGACACCATTATAAGAGAATTGAACTGAGCTGGACGATGACATCATGGTTTTCTCCAGAGCGGCTATATACAGTATATAAATGAACTAAATTAATAACTTTTTTACAACAAAAATGAACCATCACTGAACTTACTTCAGCTGGACTGTGACTCTGTTTTCTTCTAGAAACAAACTTTGTTGCAATATTTTCCTGTTATCTCTGTACAGCTGCAGTTCTCATACAACAGCGTCAGTATAGTCAGATCAATAATATTGTTGAATATTAAGTGTCCCCAACTAAGCAAGCCAGAGGTGACAGTGACAAGGAACCCAAACTCCATCAGGTGACAGAATGGAGAAAAAAACCTTGGGAGAAACCAGGCACAGTCGGGGGGCCAGTTCTCCTCTGGTCAACAAACAAACACAGTGTGATTATGATTGCGGGAACAAGGACCTTACTTAAAACCTCAAAGGAGAAGGTGCCTCACCCTACCAGCATAACAAAATTAGGGTGAAGAGGCTTCACTAATTACCTGCAAAGGAATTTCCTACTTAAAGGGGCTCCAAGACTTGGGAGAGGAAGTTACACATCACTATCTAAGGGATCCACCTTCTTAAGGAACCCACTATCAGTGTGAGGCAGCCTCAACAAAATCCTTGTGTGTAGGGATGGGAACCGAGAACCGGTTCTTCTTCAGAACCGGTGCCCAGTAAATCGATTCCTTGGAACCGTTAGCATGCCTGCTTAACGATTCCGCTTATCGGTTCCGCTCGTTCAAATGTGACACGACGTCACACACGTGCTGCGTTGTTTTGGTTCAGAACGTAGCAAACACTATGAGCAAACATGGCATCGAGGCAGAAGCGCTCTGACCGCGTCCTAACTACATGCGACGCGACGGCGCGACACGCGATAAAAAGTATCATTTTCCATGTTAATCAAAGTTTAACCAGCCGCGACACGCGACGATTCTATTTGAAACGGATACTATTTTACTGCGACGTCGCGCTGGAACAACAATCTCAAAGTGTAGCAATGATAATATCAGGTACTATTTTTGTGCTTTATTTAATGTTAAAAGCGTGTATAATGTGACTGAATATCATTTAGTGCTCCCAGCTTTGTAGCTGTAAAAACAACAATGGATAAGTCACATCAAATCTTGAAATTAAACAAATGGAAACAAAAACGTTCAAAATGTGAAGAAAACCCGTGTATTATTTGACAAAGATTGTTTTAGTAACTCAATAGCCTAATCCAAATGAGCACTGTTAATATTCCAAAAGACACAAGCTCTTCCTAAACTGTTTTCAGTCTGTGTTTTTAGTTTTTATGGCACATAAATGGCAGTTTTATTTATTTTTTTGTCCGGACCAATGAATGTGAAAATTGTCAATTTCCTAATCCTAAGGCACTCTTCTTGATAATCTTTCAAGGCACACAGGTTGAGAAACACTGCCCTAGGCTATAGGTCCCTGGACTTTACTTTGAGAAGTAGCTCGCCTACTTTTAGGTTTGTTCTGAGGTTGCTACACATAATTTGTGTATACTCTGTGCTGTGTCTTCTGATCATAATTATATTAAAGCGAGTTAATACAAACAAATTTGTACTTATTCCCTCACCCAATAAGAATCGATAAGAGAATCGATAAGGAATCGGATCGATAAGCAATATCGATAATGGAATCGGAATCGTTAAATTCTTATCAATTCCCATCCCTACTTGTGTGTGCGTGTACACTTGGCGAATAAAGCTCATTTTGATTCAGATTCTGAACCCATTCACACTGGGGGAAGCAGTAACAGTTTCTGAGGTAAACCGCCCGCATAATAGAACCCACCTATGGACTTTCGTAATTATAAGCCCACACCAGGGAAGGCAATCTCCTTCCACATCGCACCTCAAGCACACCAACACATAAAGTCCTTCTACCCAACCTTCAGAGCGGTAGGGCATGCAATTTTAAAAACATGCACTCCACCATAACATCATTAGTTCAGTTTCAGGAGCTGTGTGTTAGGCATGGAAAACCTCTGTTACCACACCCCCCCTGAAATAGAGGGGAGGGGGAGGGGGGAGAAGGAGTGAGGGGTATGAGAGGAGAGAGGATGTTAATTCATTGTAAAGGTGGCTGTTTACCAGCACGCTTACTCTCAATGACCTTTCTCAAATCCCTCTTCGCCTTCCTCTGGTCATAACTTTTCTGTGTCCTGCTCCTGGAGGAGGAAGGGTACAGTTGGTGATGCTCTGCCTCTAAGCCTGTCTGTGGTCCTCAGACTGCCCAGGACCCCCGAGGTTTAAGGTGCAGATCTTGGGCGGCACAGTATAAATCTGTTAAACGTTGCAGACTGCACCCTACACTCTCTGAAACTCTCGACCACTGCCTTGAAAGATGTGTCGAAAAGCACAGAGGGTGATACTGGTGCTTCGAGGAGAAAGTGCTTTTCTTTCTCCCCGATATCTGCCAGGTTAACCCACAAAGTCTCTCTGTGGTCACCATTGCCACCGTCGAAAGGCCGACAGTGGCAGCTGTTTGTTTGGTGGCCCAGAGAGCAAGATCTGTGGTTCGGCACAGCTCAGTGACTGCTTCAGGGGACAGCCCCTGGCCGTCATCCAGATCTTTAAGCAGGTCCGCTTGGTAGGCTTGCAACATAGCCATTATGTGCAAAGCCCCACCGGCCTGACCTGCAGCCGCATATGCCCAGCCATTTAATTGAGAGGTAACCCTGGCTGGAGTCTTCAACATCAATATTTCACCCATAGAAAGATAGCACCTTTCATAGGAGGCATCAATGCTTAACCATGCTCGCGCATTCCCCTCAACGTTTGCATAATTCATGTGATAAAAAGTAATTCACCCTCCACAGCCACATCCTGCTCTTCCTGTCTGGAAGCCAAAAGGGCACTGTCTGCTAGATTGGATGACTCAAGAGAAGTCACGTCCGTATCTAGCAGCTCACTAGAATGAGTGGCAGGGGTATGACAGATAGCCATACCTCGATCGAATTCCTCCAGCAGCTTGACCTCTCTGAGTCTCCGGGGGGTGCAGACGCCTGTCCTAATTCCTTTTAGAAAACAGACGTAAACGAAGCAATGGAGACGCCCTTGCAATCTGCACATTCTTCTCCCTCGAGAACAGAACGCACATGATCTTCTCCAAAACAAATGACGCACAAGTGTATACCCGGTGTAAGATAACACTGACACAGCAGAGCACACTTCCTGAAATGCTTGTCAGAGGATGCATCCACTATCGCCAAAATCACGATTCAAAACAAACAGATTTCTTTTTTTCTCTCCTGAAGACAAAAAAGCTGATTTTGTCTAATACAGGTGCCCTTTATACTCACGGTCGCACCAGTAGTGACGTCAGGGACTGTCGTCGGCCAATGACACTGTCATGTTTAAACACATGCTTCAGACACCGGTCACACTGGAGGCATTCCTCAAAGTGTCCTTTAGAGGACGCAGTGCAAATTCCCATTCGAAAGGTAACAAGAATGTTGTTCACTTAGCGATTCATTCAATGTTATCCACTCATTCAGACTGGATTCTATAATTTGCTGGCTGCTGTACTGGTCAGTTACCTTGATCCACATCTAAATTTAAATTAAATTTAAATTTTCACTTAAAGTTTCAAATATTGTTAACATTAGATTACTATTTACAGTCCCAAGATAATAAATAAGTTACTTATTTTTAATATACTCTCATTTCTGCCAAAACTGTAACAAGATCAGATTTTGCTGAAAAGTGCTGAGTCAAAAGTGCTGAGTCACCACCGGAAGAGTATCTTTAATTAAAATACTTCCTCTTAAAGTCATATCTATTGATTCATATGTCTTTATTTGGCTACCCACCAAATAAATAAATACATGGACATGAAAAACTGACTTGAAATAATTTTAATAATTTTAATTGTATAAGCTATATCTTAAAGCTTCAACTAAGAAAATAAATGTATCCAATGCAACGTACAAATCGGTCAATAATAACAATAATACTGGTCTGTTGAAGTCACTGCAATCAATAAATGAAAGGCAAAATGGTGCTAGTTGCTTTATATGAAACGAGAGAGCCAGTCTGCACTGTGATACAACATGGTGATCGGATGAGCAGACTGATACAATCAACTCTATTATACAGCTGATATACAGCATAGCTAGACAACATGGAATATCAGGAAATATCTGACTGCTAAATGCTGCGAATGACCAATCAGAATCAAGTATAGAAAGCTGTGTAATAAGACTATCTAGAATGTACTTCATCATCCTCCCTGTTCTATGAATATGGGTCTGCTGTGAACTAGTCAGACAGTATAAGAAAAAAAAAAATCTTTCATTGCCTCTCTCAGGGCTTCTTTGTCATCTTGCATTCCTTCTCCGGTTAAGCAGACAGGATCAGACAGGACTCTAACAAGCATCATTTTGGGTGACCATTTAGATGCCATGCAGCTAGTGGCTGGTTTTATTGCTCAGTCTGTATTAAAGCAGCATACATCTTCACTGACTGACCAGTGTGGCCCACAGCCTTGATTTATACTGGGACAACACAATCATATAGCACAGTAAAACCTACTCTTGAGGGGTCATTAGATCTATCCTGATCCTTTAACATTTGACAACAATTAGGCCTACTCATGGGAGCTGTGTTGAAGTCACTCTGTAAATGTAGTATTTGTATATTATTTTGTGAGAACTATTTCCTGAATATCAAAATACTAAAAAATAAAAAAAAATAGGTAGGTATTATTTTAGGAGAGGTATTATTTGAAGAACACTTTATTAAGTTCACATACAAATATTTTGTAAAAAAAAATAAAATAAAATACTTATCAAAATTACATGGCAAAATGGACTTACGTTTACCTAAATGTGGACAATTGTTCTTTGGATATTACTTTTGGATATTAAAATAAATAAAAAATGTTTCTCTATAACAGACATAACCATTTATTCAGCCTGTCAGATTTTGAAGAAAGCCTGTGAGAGATGCAAGCATTAAATCACGTCTAAGGTTTTCTACACTTTTCCTCTTGTAAGGGTAGAGACAATACAAAAATCAACAATTTTTGCTTCTTCACTTCTCTTTTCTTAAACATTTCTAATTTCCCATTTAAGTTAAAATAAAAAAAATGTAAAAAACTGAACCACAGGCAAATGAAAAGCCCATTGAATTATATCTGCAGCTTCAATTCTGTAATACAAATGTTTAAAAAAAAAAGATATTTGAAGGGTGAAAACATGTTTTTACCCACTGAAAACTAAGACTTAGTGTTTGAATTTGATGATGATGAAGTTCTAGCATGTTTTTATCTTCTCTAAACAATGTCTGATATTGTATAACAAGCTACTTTATATTCGCACACTGTTATTTCAAGTTGATTTTAGAATGGTCTGCTGTTTATTTTTCTCCCAATTTATCTGTCATCGTCTAATAAGGCAAATACTCAACTGAGACATTTTGTAAACCATAGTTAGTAAAAATTGTCTAGGATTAAGCAGAGTGTTTTTTTTTTAATCAGAAATCAGTCATCCAAGTAGAGTAACAGTGAAGTCTGCATGAACGCCATGTCTTCTTTAGTTGAGACATAATTAATATCAATTCTGCCTGCTATGTTATGCAACACTACCCACTGTCCTGCCTTACAATGTGCCTAAACAATGCTGTAGACTACCGCTTTATTCATGCACATAAAATCACTATCTATCATTGTCTTTTCATTTAGGCCCCTATGACTTAATTCTTTTTTTATTTAACATTAACTTACCATTAATTATACATCTGTCTGTATCTACAGTTCAATGAGGACAGAGGATGAAACCCAGAGATGAGTCAAGCATCAAATTGTTTGTGTTTTAATGACTTGTTTTAATTATGTTTTGTTTATATTACTATTTAGTGCTGTTTATGATGTGCTGTGGCACTACCTAATATCCCTAAATATATAATCAAATCTAACTTAATCTAACATCTACATAGAATTAATAAACAACAGAGAATCAATTTATCTTTTTTTGCTGTCCCATAATGACTGTCAACATTTTTACACATTTAGTCCACAGCCATTTAATTCTAAATTAGACTAAATTAGTATTCAATAAAAAATATTTTCCAGATGATATCCAGAATATCATCCCATAAGTTCCAAAAGAGAAGACGAATTCCTTGAGATGAGTGAGCACACAAAGATGTTCGTCTGAATACTGAATTGAGAGGTTTTCAAACTTGTGAAATCACAGAGAAGCATAACTTCGATTTTGACAAATCCTGGCTACTTACAGTACCCAAATTCCAAGTTTCTGCATGCTCTGTTTTTTTTGTTGTTTTTTTCATGTAGAAAGATATAACCGATATAACAGACATAACCATTCATTCAGCCTGTCAGATTTGGAAGAAATCCTGTGAGAGAAGCAAGCATTAAATCACATCTATGGTTTTCTAGATTCCAAGACAAAATATGAAACCTTTTGGATGAAACTTCTGGTGATCTAATGAGGTGAAAATTGAGATGCGTGGCTTGAAAGAAAAGCTCTATGTTTGATGCAATAACAATAACCAAAAAGCACGGTGGTAACAGCAATAGCTATGAGGTTTAGCAGGAGAAAAAAGCATGTTACCATGAAAACAACGCAGATGGAACCACTGGCTATATAACCTCACATCTTGGCACTTTTAAAAAAAATACTTTTTCTTCTTTTAGTCCCTTTTTTTCCCCCGCTGGTTGTGTTCTTACAATTATTGTCTAAAAGACAAAGTCTAAAAAGTGTAGCTACAATAAATGCTGATGCATAACACTGAATTGCTCTAAACAGACAACAGTACCACATAAAAAAACTGACTGGTTCCAGAGAAAGTGCATTTGAGGTTGAGAGTGAAGGTCTGCAGTGCAGCCAGTCTCCATTGTCCTGGAAATGCAATTCAATATAGGCTAATTAATACATTTATTTCATTCGATGTTGTTTATGAACATGTACACATTTTCATATTCTGTGGGTGGTCTATGTACGTTTGAGGTTGAGGTTTAACCAGTAAGAACAATGACCATTCTCTCCAAAATAGACCTCCAACATCTAAAAGGTAAATCTAGGAAAATGATCTGTCATCGAGAGGAAATGACTCTGTTCCCACATGTCCTGTAGCAATGAATAAGATGAACTTTAATCTCAAAACTGGCCATCATCATTACTTTTAATACATAAACAAAACAAGAAATTATACACTCAGATTGTTTTTGTAAAAACAGATACTGTATGTAATTATTCATATGAAGAGCTTAGCTCTGTTTACAACTGAATGCTTTAAAAAACAAAGTGAACACATAGGTCCTACATTAATCTTCATAGACTCTGTATGGAATGGTTATGATAAGAAACATCTTTCAAATTCTGTTCATTTTATCATGAAATTCAAACAATGAATGTAATTAATTTATTCAACAATAAATGGCGTTTTGATGCTCTTAAATGTGACGTGACAGATCGCTGTAGGCTAGTCATAGATAGGCTATATAGGCCTACATTGTGAACTACTTGTGAACAATGTCACCTAACGTTGCATTTACCTAGGGAAATTTATCTGATATTCACAGTTCGTTTGGTTAGCAATAAAAAACACTAGAGGAGCTAATTTAATTTGATATATTATATATATTTGAATAAATGAAGACAAGTGCTTATGAAAACTATGTGCAACTGAGTTGTATAGCCTACAAACATTTAAGTTTTTACTTAATGTGTAATTATTATATATGAAAATAAAAAGAAGTTAAATAATACCCCTGTTGTTAATTGTAACCTCTAATATTATAGTAATGTACCAAATTAGAGGGTTCTATAGTTTGCAGCAATATTTGGGAGATTTTTTTCTTCTTAAGAAAAATCAAACTATCAGTATCAGCATCGGCATATATCATTCTGAATAATCGGCAGTCGTTATTGGCTGGGAAAATTAGTATCGGTGCATCTCTACTATGTAGTACACATGCTGTCTACTAATTAAACAATTGTATGTGAAACAGTATACGGTATGCAATGATAAAATTATCCAATCATTATATAGCTACAGTACATAGTTGTCAGGGTACATAATGCACACTGTGCAAAAAAAAAACCCCAAAAAACACTAAAGTACTGTAGAGTCCTGAGGTCTATCTTCTTTTTTTTTCATTTTGTTACTAGAGTATACTTTAGTGGATGAAGTGAATACAGCATCTGTGTTTCCCACCTTGGAAAACACCACAAGAGGGTGCAATGGGGAGGAGAGGAAAGAATGACTCCTGGAAAACAACTAGAAGAATGAACAGGCATACTACATATTGTTTTTCTTTGCCAAATAATGCATGTTTATTATGCTACATCGCATTCATCCATGATTTTTACATCCATTCAAGTAAGCATAATATAAAAGTAGCTGATATGGTCCCTCAAAAAACAGAGGATAACACTATGTTAGCACCAATGACAGACAACAAATGTAAGACATTCCACATTGAAAAAAGAAGAAATTACGAAATAGAATTTGAAATCCCTGTCTTAAAATAAGTTATTTAAAACTTACATGATGAAATACTATGAATGCTTGGAAAGGATCAGACTGCTTGTGACATTTTCAGTCAGCTTCATAAGAGTTACAGAATGGAGAGCATAAATAATTCATAATGATTGTCCACAAAAACTGACCGTCAGTCAAGGTCTGAGAAGAACAGGCAGGAAAACAACAACAACAACAACAAAAAAATTGTTTAAACAGGGTCACCTGCTCCCGGGATGCCAGTGTTTATGAACTTCTGATCTGAATTGGAATGCTTAAGGCTACTGGCAATATTTAAAGTATTCATACATTACAATTCATAATGTAAAATCATTTATAATAATACTGATAAAATAGGACTTTGGTAGAAAATATTATCCGTCTCATCATATCTTTCTTATGTATCAGTTGTTTCCTCTACAAACCCATATGACACTTAAATTATAACCAATAATATCTATAAGCAGAAGTAATCAGCTTGGTTTTCAAAATGCCAAAGTATATACCTGAAATGCATGTCACTAAAAAGGAAAGGAAATGGTCTCTTCAGGCCTTTATTTTTTGTAGATTTATGTAATATTCTTTCAGAAGACTCATCTGAGGAAACTCCTCTCACCTTGTCCAAACGCTTACGAAAAGACCTAAACCACAGATCCTTTTTAAAAGTTAAAAAGTGCACCAGAGTTCCTTTCATGTCTGAAGTGAGCTCACTTGAGAGTTATCCACAGTTTCATCTTCAACACCAGCAGCAAACAGAGAAAGAATGAGGTTTCAGAATTGCTACTGGCTCAGCGGTCAGAGGGGATAAAAAAACAGCTTTTCAGTCTGTTAATCGAGTTCTCTATTGAAAAAGTGATGTTCAGTCCTGTAATACAGTAGAGGAATGTTGTGACACTGAGCATAGTTGAACGAGTACCGTGAAATTACTGAGAGATGAAAGGTCCTCAAGAGAGGTGTAGTGGTTCAGGGCTCTTGATAATCTCACTGGTTGGCCGGGGTTTCTAGATGTTCTTTATCACCTCTCTTTTACCTATGGGTCACCTGGTTGTTGATCAGGCCAGGGAAAGTGTCTTCTGTCTCGGCACTAAAGGAGCCCCCTTAAAAGAGACACAGAATCACAGTGACGTTCACTATACAGGGTTCTATGCATGTTCATTCTAAGCATGACATTTCATGCAATTATGGTCCCAAAAATATCTGAACACTTTAGATTATACATATCAAGCCAAGCCTCTTCTTTACATTTAGACTACTATTCAAAATGTTGGGGTCTGTGAACTGTTTTAATGTTTTTGAAAGAAGGCTTTTTATGCTCACCAAGGCTGCATTTATTTGATCAAAAATACTAAATATTATTTTTTAAATATGAATAGAATTTAAACTAACTCTTTTCTTTTTTTAATACATTTTAATGTGTAATGTATTCCTGTGAATGAAATCATTCAAATATGATTTCTTATTATTATTATTGTTAAAAACAGTTGTGCTGATTCATATTTTTGTGGAAACCGTGATACATTTTTGCAGGATTCTTTGATGAATAGAAAGTTCAAAATAAAAGCAATTATTTCAGACAGAAATCTTTAATAAATGTCTTTATGGTCACTTTTGAACAATTTAATGCATCCTAGATGAATAAAAGTATTAATTAAAAACAAAAACAAATAGACCCTAAATATTTGAATAGTAGTGTACAAGAATAAGCTAACTTTTCAGGTAAGATAAAAAAAATAAAATAATAATCATAGTTGGCATGAAGGGACTAGTCACTAAAAAGAAGACGTATTTCTAAGTGTCACTAAAGCGTCCAAAAGTGAATCATTTATGTGAAAAAAGTAAGTCATGTTCATGACAAGACAATGTGAAGAGGCATTCATGACGTTTTGTTTACCTATATGGCAATTATACATCCATATACGATGACCATCATATCGACATCTGCATTTGACAATGTTATTGGTGTAATCCGACTCAGCAACCTCATAATTGGGGTTAATTACAATCTGTCAGAGAGAGTGAAAACAGTCAGCTCAAAGATCTAATCACGATGTCAGTTTCCAAGAATCAGGATAATATGATTAAAAGAATTTCTTTGGTACTAAAATTACTACTATTTCAGAAATGTCATTATTACCTGGAATGTGTAGTCTCCTGGTTTAACATCTGTAATGTCCACCCACTGGCAGTCAATATCATGCCTGTATGTATCCCAGCAGCCCACTGTGATCCCCTGCTCACCAAAGTTTGCACACTCGTATCTCTTCTCAATTCCTTAAAAAAAGTCAACAATACAAAGAGCACGTCATCAAGTTGATGACGAGTTTACGCTACTATAAAAAAGGAACAGAAAAACATAACTATGAGTTCAAAACCACAGAGTTAGAGTGAGGTCAACTTATTCTTACAATTGTCGGCTACAAAAACATGCACGTTCTTTCATACCTTCATCACATTCTGAGTCCTCCAGACAGAAACTTGCTTTGTGTCCTTCTGCCACCTTGGTGCCATTGTTGCTAAGTAGGTCATAGTGGGTGAACACTTCCATACTATGATAGTGCCTGTAACAGTAAAAAGAAAATGATTTTAAAAACATTTACCTACAAGTAAAAGCCTACCATACCATTTAAAAGTTTGTGGTTGGTAAGATTTTTTAATTGTTTTGAAAGTAGTATCTTATGCTCACCAAGGTTGCATTTATTTGATCAAAAACACAATAAAAATAGTTTATATTGTGAAATATGACTAATTTAAAATAACTGTTTTCTATTTTAATATATTTTCAAATGTAATTTTAAAAGCTGTATTTTCAGTAGCCATTACTCCATTCTTCTGGGTCACATGATCCTTCAGAAATGATCCTAATATGCTGATTTGCTGCTCAAAAACATTTCTTTTTATTAGCAACATTGAAAACAGTTGTCTCGCTTAATATTTTTGTGGACACCATGATCATTTTTTTTTCAGGATTCTTTGATTAATAGAAAAAGTTCAAAAGAACTGCATTTATTTAAAATAGAAATCATTACAAATGTCTTTACTGTCACTTTTGATCAATTAAATCTGTCCTTACTGAATAAAATGATTAATTTCTTTAAAAAAATAAAATTACTGACCCCCAAGTTTTGAACGATACTTTCCATGAGTACAAAAATGTAAACTGATACAGTTAGCCCCATCTCTGTTGTTTACCTATTTAGTATATTATTTTTGTTCATGATATCAAAACATGGATATATGTAATATATTTATGCTCTTATGAATGATATCTGAATTCTACCTCTATTGTCTCCAGCAGTTATCAGACCCCCCTCACCTGTGGCAGTCATGCCAAACCCAGGTCTCTCTGGAGGCTTTGGGTCTGAAGTCAGATTGTCCATTGTTGTGGATCTGGGAGGAGAAGCGGAGGAGTCGGCGATAGGAATTGGCTGGGGTGGCCACTGGAGGTTGAGCCCAGGCAGTTCTCCTCATAGGCACACTGTAACATGATCATAGGTCGGTCTTCTAAGTATGTGGTCTGTTCCACCACCTGGGGGTTGAGCACCAGATCTGGGGCAGCTGGACGGAAATAAAAAACTCTTAGCTTATGTTTTAAAACAAGTGTTCCTGTCAGAGTTCTAAAGAAAGGTTTCTTTTTCATTGTTTTTAACTCCATATGACCTGAAAAAGAGATTTGTTTTAAACACATAATATACCACAAACTATATTAGTAATCATGTAGTAGTATGCTAAGGGCCCTATCACATAGCCCGTGCAATGCGGCGCCAGGCGCGACGCAAGTGTTTTTGCTAGTTTCAGCCCGACGCAGTTACCATTTTCACGTCCTGCGTCACGTTGTTTAAATAGCAAATGCATTTGCGCCCATTTGTGCGCCCATGGGCATGTTGGTCTGAAAACGAGATGTGTTCAGGCGCATTGTTGGCGCGTTGCTATTTAGAGGCAACTGAAATATTCAGTATAATATTCGCAATATTTTTTTGTTATTTAAAGGGCGCATTAGTAATATGCGCCTATAGGCGGGTCCACAACGCGCGTACACTCTGCTTATTGCACACACAGGGACGTGCAGCAGCACACAGACATGCCAAATATTAAAAATAAAAGGATTATAATGTAAAAGATTAGTATTGTGTACATAAACATATGGTGGAATCCAGCTTGTCCCGTAGATGGTCTGCTCGCGTGCTTTAACCTCGCGCACGGGCAGATTTGATTCCTCTCTGGAGAATCGTTCAGTCTTTCCGCTTGCAAATTCCTCCATGTAAATACTGAATCCGCCATGGCGCTAGCGCAACTGGCTTTTAAAGGGAATGGGAGATGAGACTCTGATTGGTTTATTGCACGTTATGCCCAAAACACACCCATTACTCTACTTTTAGACCATGCGCTGGGCGCACCGACCATTTTAGCAAAAGTGGATTCAGACACGCCCTAAGTGCACTTGCGCCGTGCGATTTAGACCATGCACTTAGATCGTTAAAATTGGGCCCTAAGTGTTGATGACACAATACAAACAGGCTTGCATGGAATTGTCAAAGAGACCAGTAGAGGTCAGTGTTTCTCCAGAAAATAATTAGTTGAAGCTAATAGAATTACATACATATAGTAAGAACTCTGAAAGTCGATGCATAAATATAAGAATAACTGTATCTGAATATTCTGATGACAATACTTACTCTCAGAGCAGGAAACTCCAGCAGCAAAGCGTCCTCCACCTTTAGGGCAGCTGAGATATTGTCCATGATGCAGACAGTGGGAGAGAGACATCTCTGTTCCAGCACACCTCACCCCACTCATAACCACTGCATCTGCATTCACTGAACCAGGCCAGTACCATGTCTCCTATACAAACACAAAATCCCACCTCAGTTCAAGTGATTCATCCATCCCACAGGGGAAATGAAAGGTAGTGCATACACTGAATATAGAGACACCATTTATTATTAAACAAATGGCTACAGTATTAAAGATGCATCCAGTCATTTTTACTCATTAAAGTTTTAAACATAAAGAAAGTAATAGTAATTTTGAAAAACATGTTTGAAATTAAGACATTTTAAATGGAGCGAGTTGCATCATGGGAGCAGACATGTTGAGGTGTGTGTAATACTTATAAGACGTATATAATACTTGCTTTATCACAGTAAAGTGATGTTATTGTTAACTAGATCTATTCAAATAAAGCTGAAATAAAAATTAAATACAAATATTAGATAAAAAAAGAATGTTGCATTGGCAACTTACTGATAAGTTTATGTTGAAGTACTAAAATTACTCAAACTAAAAACTGAAATAAAAAGAGAATTGTTTATAAATAATACTAAAACAACACTGTCTCAGTAACCTGTCTGTTACTGGTCACTCTTTTAATAAAGGAATCAAAGCTTATCCAATGGCATTGGTAACTGAAAACATTTCGTTATGCTACATTCACATCGCTAGGTGTCACTATAAGACTGGCGTGAACTTTTTTTTTTGCACCAGTCTTATTGAATGCACCGTTATGAAAGAACATATGTTAGATATTAAAATGAGAGAACACAAAGTTGAGGCAAAATGTCAACAGAGAAAGAGAAATCACTAACAGCTAAATGTAAAATAACCACAAGATGGTGCTATTTCCTGTCACCTTATCAAAACCTCTGGGACTTTTTGTTCTAATCGAGAAAAGTCCTCAGCAGCAGCTAAGACCTAGCTTTGCACATCCGTGGCAAAATCAAAACACTAAATAGTATCCTAAGGAGAATTAAACGTAATACCCAGAGCAACAAAATGTTCTCTTTGATGTCATATTTTTATAGTAGGCTAAGTTGCCTACACTAAAGTCCTATCGGTTTCATATAATTGAACCATTTAATTATTTAAAATAAAAACAAACAGAGTCCGTATTGTTTAACCATTTCCAGACATAAATTACTTGTCAACACAACAGTAACATCTTCAAAAGCAAACCTCTCCTTCCCTGCGGCAGTCAACTGTTTCGTTCTTTCTTATCTATTTAAGATCCATTTGATGAAGAGATATAATTTCCTCTTGGAATAGACAGTCTCTAACTCTCTTAAACACTTCCCAGGTGTAACCGTTTATCTTCAACGCTGTCAAACCAGAAGGGAGTAATGGTTTCTCTTGGCAACCGTAAACACAGACATCTATAACAGTCAGAAAGCATGTATTTAAGAAGGTTAATCTGAGGAAAAAATACATGTCTTAACATCTGGTTGTTCTACTAATTACCATTAGAAACATCATTCTCACAGGACGACTTCAAGCCGAGCTGTGCCTCTAATAAAACGGATTCATTTCAGACTTTAAATATACAAGTACACGTTTTCTTGCAGTAACTCGTTTTGTCTAAGGCTATTAAAAGAAAGAATTCCACCTTGGACATGGTACAAGTGAGTAGAGAGTCAGTTGCACTACTGAAAAAAAAGTTTCTTTGTGGACATATTTGACAAATAAATCACAATACATTCTTTAGAAGGTACACCAGTCTATTCTGTTTACAAAATCCCTTCTGTGAATTGATCAATTAAATGTCATTAGACTAGACAACATGCCTGAGTATTGGAATGCTGCGATTTCTTATTAACAACCAGCAGGAACAGTTAAAGGACACCACAGGAATCCCATTGTCACAAGATAGTCGATAAAAATCAAATTGACCTGAAACATTCCAGAACTGATTTGATTTGGTTTTAATAAAGTTCAGAAATCATAATAGAACGTCACCGAAAAACTTTCAGCCCACACAGAGCTTTGATTTCACTAACATCAGTCCTCCACCATCCCTGCTTATACAAAAATAGCTGAATAGTAATGCGAGTTTGGAATACCATGAATTTCTTCAAAGGGCCAACATCCAATTTACTAAGATCAAGGGATGATCTGGTGAGAAGGATAGACATACAGCCTGTTGAGGTATCAGCTGTGTAAAAGGATCACAATGTGAGACTCAAATGTTCATTTCGAGTAGTAAACATACCTGGAAAGCACTGCTTGCAAAGCCCAGGCCCAGCTGTCTGCAGACCACCATGGCCTCCATAGTTCCCCAGCCCTCACCACACACAGTCCCCCACACCAGAGAACCGTTGCGCTCCATAAGAACCTCAACACGGCCTTCAAAGGGGTTATGTCCTCCACTCAACCGCAGCTGCAATAATAAAGAGCAGACTGGCCATGGTATACTATGACAGTAAAAATGCATTTCAGTAGTCAGTCAATTTGAGTGAGTTTTTACCCTCTGTTGGAAGCCCATGGCAGGAACATTGCACCTCACGCCTGCGTCCTCCTCGTGACTGCAGCCTTCAGAGTCTTTATCCATATTGAAGGGACACTCAGTGACAGACTTCTCAAAGCCAGAACATTGAACCTCATTCATATGTACAGGGCCCATTCCTGGAAAAATCCAGACACACCCATAAATGGTCATAGACACATGTTTAGTCCTAATAATAAAATCCCTACCTATATACACATATCTAATAACCCGAAATTTAAGTACATTTTTGAAAGTATTTGGGAAATTGTTGTTTTCAAGAAAGAAAGAACTGAAGGAATTGAACCTTTCAATCCAGAGTTTATATGAATCTACTATGCCATTAAAGCTGCAGTCCGTAGTTTTTCCTCTTTGTTGCCATCTCTGTTCGAAATCTGCAATTGCAGTTATTCACGATTTATCTACTTTACGTGGGTTGTGCCTCGGCATGGCACAGCGCGGATGAATCCAATGTTTTGAGGAGAATGTGCGGCTGTCAGTCACAGCGCTGGTGTGGATACTGACATTCAGAATCACAGATGCTACTTTTTGGAAGTATGACCAACATAAGAATTTTCGCCGTAAAATGTCATCTGAACAAGTAAGTAACATCCAGTTTTGTTCTGACCAACTAAGGGAAAAAAAGCATTGCAGTAAATCACGCTGATTAAATCTAACGATTGCTTATCATATCACGTTAAACCATGGAAATTATACTTTGTTCTCAAATTATACTTTGTATACTTTGTTCTCAACTGTTAATGTTAACAACATCAGTATTGCGTGACTACATTTAATGTGTATTAGGGCTACCTGTAGGTCAGTGCTCCGTAACTGTATGAATTAAGTGAACAAGTGCGCTATTGTTACATAATTGAGTAAAAGAGTATGTAATACTTTCTTCATGTGCAAATGTTACCCAATCATAGCAGTTCATGACCCCTTTAAATAACTGACTTTTATGTTGTTTATATTTATATTGTACTAAGGCCAAAAGAAATAATTAAAATATTATCTGAAAAATATTATCTGTAATGTCAGACCAGAAGAGAAACATTTTCAGCTTAATTAATTTTTATTACTTTCATTATAACATTGTATCAATTCCCTAAAGCACTTTGTGCTATGAATCCCTTAAAAGGGTCCAAGTAAATGCATTGAAGTCAGGGAGGTTGTAGCATTCCATACACACCTTGTCCAAGCTGACCTCCAGAAAGCGCCTCCTTGGCACTCCCTAATCCAAGCTCACGACACACCACAGTAGCTGCTACGAGATTCCAGTTGTCATCACAGATCGTGCCCCATTCTCCATTCTTCAACACCTCCACACGCCCCTCTCCAACTACAGCGCCACCTCTGAGACGCACCAGGGGTTGCTGTATGTGAAGGAAGAGGAAGACTAAATAAGAAAGACAGATTCCTTTTTGCAGAAAAGCTAAAGTGCTAAACTCAAAGTAGGAATTCATATTTGAGAAGTTTTACAGTAATTCAGGCAACGGGTTTACATCAGATGTGCATGACAAACTTTAAGAAATCATAATTAAGATGCTCATTACAAAAGTTGTTAAAACCATTATAATTATTCAATTAAAACACACTGTTGGGGTAACGTTTGGGGCCAGTAAGATTTTTTTTTTCTCTTATGCTCACCAATGCTGCATTTCTTTGAGCAAAAAAAAAAAAAAGAATAACAGTAAAATTGTCAAATACTATCACAATTTAAATTTTAATACATTTTAAAATGTAATTTATTTCTGTGATGGCAAAGCTGAATTTTCAGCATCATTACTCCAGTCTTCACTCAGTTTCACATGATCCTTCAGAAATCATTCTAATATGCTGATTTGGTGCAAGAAACATTTATTTTTATGATCAACATTGAAAACAGTTGTTCCGCTTAATATTTTTGTGGAAACCATGATAAAAAAAAAAAATCAGGATTCTTTGATGAATAGACGAAAAGTTCAAAGGAACAGCCTTTATTTAAAATGTATGTTTTTTTATAACATTATAAATGTTTTTTTTCAATTTGATACATCCTTGCAAAATTCCAAAACCTTCATCATTAAAAGAATGGATATATTCAGCAGGAATTCTTTCAGGATTACACAACAGACACTTCAATGGTGCAGATATACATCATGCTAATGAACTCACTGACCTCGCTGAATGGTATGTAACAGGCAGGCTTCCACATGGACTACTTAAATATGTAATTTGGAAAGAGTGATGTCATTTTCGGGTAAAATGTCTGTCATCATAAGGCTTTAGAGATTTAAAAATATCCTTTTCTCTGCTCTCTAACATTAGTATTCATGTAATCACACTTTGCGGCAACTGAAAATACTGGACTCGAAAACTGCCACTTTTGCCATACATTCTTCTTTAAATAAGTAAGAGACGATTCACTTTAAAGTAGCCGCTTAGTCTAGATCAAGATTTTCTATAACCATGGTGATAAAGTGTGTTGAGATCTGTTCCATATTTAATAGTCTTCTCACAGGTGAGAGTCAGAAGTTCAGTGCAAAGCAATACCTCATGTAGACATGTGGCTTCTTGTATTTTTGGAGTAAATGTATCATCTGGCCTCACCTCCTGTCTGAAGGCCTTCCTGTATCCTGACATGGGAGTCGGGGCGAAAGCTCTGCCAGGGACGCAGCTCACTACCACAGGAGTGCCCTGCTCACACGTGCTATTGGCTTTGATGGTGAGCGTGTGGCCCAGCTTACAGCTAGACAAATGAGCTTCATTTCCGGTGCAATTTATGGAGTAATCCCAGTAAGTTTGCTTTCTCCTGCGGGCAAACATCCTGAGAAACAAAGGAAAGGGAATTTGAGAATTGAGTTGAACAAACATAACTCACACAAAACCCATGTATAGGCCCAAGTGGAAGATTCTAGCCATAATAGGGCTAGTAAAGATTCATGACTGCATTAAACATTCAATACCCTTTGAACTGCAAAAGGATGAAGTGCAGCTGACGTGACGTCACATATTCCTGCAGGAAAAGCATTGCTCATCCTACAAAGAGAATATTTAACAAGCTCCACTGTCAGAAGTATACTGGCCATCATTCACAAAAAAAGACACAATCCACATTTGTTTTTTATTTAGACTCTAAGGGAGAGAATGTCTCACACTAGACTTGCTCCGAAGTCTATGTCAGATCCCAACTATTGGGAAAACAAATGTAGACAAACACGCACATAGGCTTTGAGAGATACAAAAGAAAAGCTAGACATAACATTTAACTCACAGATTTGATCTAAAGTTACAGAAGAAAAATTGTTACAAAAGCTTGAACATATAACCTGGTGTTTAATTATAGTGTTTGTGAGAACAGCTGGGAGAGCTGTTATACTTCCATGCTATATCATCTGAGAACATCATCTGCTTGTTCCAGCCAGGGAAAGACCCATATTATTTACAGGAGCCATTTACAGACGGTCCTCTGAAAGGATTGTCCAAGTTTTCTTATGAAAGCACGGTATAAAGCCACAGGGCAGACAGAGGTAGTTGAAAGGAAGCCCATTTTGGCTCCACGCTGAAAAAACTACAGCTTTCGGCTACGTGTCCCCCCTCCCCCCAACATAGAGCACAGATTTTAAAAAAAACAACGGTGCCTGCACATTTCATAAGGCACAGCATGTGCGGGGAAGCACGTAGCTTAGCCGAACAGTCCGAGATCATACAACCAACTATAAAGCTTTCATTTCTATTGTGCCTAAGTGATTGCTCATAAAGCACATTAATTACCATTAATAACTAACTAGGCATTTTAGTGCTGATTTCCACATAGTTATGAAAGTGCTCATGAAGATTTATGCAACTCTTGAGAGTCATTACGAACACAGTATGGAATGTAATAGCTTAGCAGAAAGTATGAGTTCAAGACTGTTCTCTGCAGATTTTCTCATTTATTTGCAGATTTTATATCAGGCATATACAGAGATTAAGAAGTCTTGAAGACTCGCTAGAAACATTCTTCATGATGCGTTTTCAAATACGGCAAATAATGTTTAATTTGCCTAAACCAGGTCAGGTTTATCTGACCAATGCTGATGGAAAAGCAGCTTGTCTATCTTTTTTATTTCCATGGGAGTATTTTCAGTCAGGCCTCCTCCCAACAGTTAATGGATTAAGACTGATGTCTGTCAGACACAAAAAATTACTGCTGTTCTTGATGAATGTGTCAGACTGTTTACTCTAAGAGATACTCTAACATATATTTAAGCAAAACAGCATGTTAAATTAAGATATATGATGTTTACATATGAATAAAAGGATCAAGGATCAATTCAAATTTAAAAAGCAATGCTATAGCTGAATTTGGGAATACACTACTAACAATGTGAAATGTCATGAGATGTATCCTGGTATGATTTAAAAAATATATGAAAATATATGAAAAAATAAAATAAAATTAGTTTTGTAATAAAACTCAAACTTTGGATAACTTACAGTTCATTAGTGTACAAAACTAAAACCCTACATATTTTACAAAATGTATATGGCCCAGTTTCACAGACAGGGCTTAGATTAAGCCAGGATTAGGCCTTAGTTCAATTAGGGCATTTAAGTGGCTTTTATAAATGTGCCTTAGAAAAAAAAACACTACAGGTGTACTGACATATTTTAAGATTTGTTAGTCAGTGCAAGTTGCCTTCAGTTAAAACTGCTCAAACATGCATTTTAGTCTGGGACAAGGCTTAAACCTTGTCTGTGAAACCGGGGGCATATGTTTTATACATCAGCTCACAGAGCCCCAGCAGTACCTTTATGGACCCCCAGGGGTCCCTGGATCTATAATTGATTACACACTATTAAATCACAATGGATGACAATTATGCTTCGTTCCATAGTTTAAATCCTGGGATGGATTTCCACAGACAACATGAACATCTTTTCAAGCAAAACATTTGGCAGCATAAATTCCAAATGAAACTATGACCAAACTGTGGACCTCCATGTTGTGTACTCTGTTAGCATTTTGCTGGAGTGGGAATGTAATGAAGTAGGAAATATTATCATAAGGCCATTTTTAATTATCAAAAATATTTTTTCTAAGGCCACCAAAGTTTCTTTAGCTTGTATGCAGATAAACCCTATAGGTTATATTCTAAAGAAATATCTGCACAAAAGACACCTCAACTTAAGGGAAAGCAGGCACTCACTTGTACACACGGGTATTATATCTCTTGTCTCCTGGAAAGCCGAACATGCCGCAGATGACCCTGCTGTTCATCTGAGTCCAGTCATCATCACAGATCTGCTTCCATTTGCCTCCATCCTTCACTTCCACGTAGCCCTCTGTCACTGGGATGCGCTTACGATATGATGACAGGATGGGGCGAATACGAACATCCTCCACCTGAATGTTCAGACTCTGAAGGGCAAAAGAAGTCAAGTATTGTTACTGAAGTTGATTTATGATGGACATTGATTCTTGTATTAGCAATAAATATAATAGCAGGAGGGTGACAAACTGCAGGCCAGACATTTTAGACACATTAAACATAAGTTTTAACAAGAAATGCCCTGTCTGTTAATAAGGTTACTCCATTTTCATATAATAAGGTTCCCTCTCAATAGCGGAAAGTTTCCATTTGTTCTGTGTTAGCATTATTCAATGTACCCATGTTGTGAAACTCGTAACTGGACACTTTAACCACGGCCACTATAAAACTAAACCGGTTCTACAGTACCATACTTCATTATAAACATCCTATCAGCAGGACTTGTTGACCTGCTCTACCTCTGAAAAATCTTCCAACTGTGTTTACCCTCAGGCCAACAACAATTCACGTCCGTGGCGAGACTATAAAAATGCATTTAATGGCTTCTGACGTATATAGTAGATGGATAAAAAGGCAAACAAGAGGTTACTGCTTTCAAGCTCGCATCAAATAATCCCAGACACCTCGATAATCAGGCAAAGGTGTGTGGTTGAAATTATTTCCCCAAAATGTACTAGAAAGTCTGGAAAATTTAAGCACATGGAGAGCATATTATGCAACACTGAAATATCAGAAGGCACTTCAACATACTGTATGGCATTAGAACATAGCGGCATCTAAATGCAGCTCATCCCATTTATTTATTTATTTATTATTACAATTTTGACGGATTCCACGGTGTATCTAGGCCTACATGAACTGTAAATCCATCAGGAGGAGTGAAGCTAGATCATTTCAGTAGACTCCAAGACTACATGAAGGGCTTTAGCTGCAGATTTACATTCCTGTGCTATGATACCATGTGGGTTGAGTTTTGAGAGACTGTGTGTTGCTGTGCTCAGCAAATACAGTGGCCTAACCATTCCATTGCCCTCTGAGTCTGAACCTCATGCTATAGAAGAGTGGTGGGACTGCAGTGGATTTCTGCCAATCCACCAGTGCCAATTATTGTTTGGTGTTGAACTCATATTTGTGAAATTCAAACCATTCAAATGTTGCCATTGAATAAAGGTAAAGCCATTGAATGATTATAATTAATCAAAATATTTTTTTGAACTTTCTATTTATCTAAGAACCATTTAACATTGATAATAATAAGAAATGTTTCCTGAGCACCAAATCAGCAGCATGTGGATCATGTGATACTGAAGACTGGAGTAATGGCAGCTAAAAATTCTGCTTTGCCATCATAGAAATAAAATACATTTTAAAATATATTAAAATAGGACATTTTTCATAATTTTACTGTTTTACTGTATTTTTGATCAAATAAATACAGCCTTGATGAGCATAAGAATATTTTTTCAAAACAATAAAAATCTCACCAACCCCAAACTTTTGAACTGTAGTGTATGTGTTAAATATAACATTAAAGTTCAATTTAACCAAAGCCAAAGTTAAGGCACTAAGGTTGAGCTAAACGTTTCATTGTCTCTCCCACAATACAATTGTATTAAGTCAAAGGAAAAGGGAAATAACTGCAATGACCAGACATTTAGGGGCTCTTTGGCCTGAAAAGAAGTTGAAGACCCCTGCTGTAGAACATAATTTTTCCATGAAATGAGTATGAGAAATGAAGTGGTCACCACTGGGAGACTCTTTCCTCTGATTCCCCAGACAACATAAACCGGAAAAAAAAGATGGTGTCTTTCATTAAAAAAAAGTCAAGCAAGTAATATAAGCTGAAGTCAGGGATTTCAAACTAGGAATGAGAATGTGGTTGTGGATAAACACGTGGCAAACTAAAATGGTATCCTTACTGTACCACACTGGAAATGCAAGCAGTGCAATTATGTGGGTTTATTCCAACATGGATACACTTTGGATAGAGTTCTAGAATGATAAGGCTATTATGTATTTTAAAATGTCTAGCATTTCCACATGAGGTAAAACTAAACAGATGAACCACCAAACACTCAAACACAAAATAGCCATTCCTGTAAATCAAGAGACTTTTTGTGAATGGAATGGTCAGTCATTTTCCCAGTGTCTCTGACCAAGCTGTTAGAGCTGCAGGTTGAGCGGATTTAATGAAGAACTGTGTGTTTCCAAAATCTAAATTGGACATTGTGGTCAACAACAGACTTCAAAATATAGAAGTGGTTTCCGTGTCATGGCGCAAAACCAAGTAAACTTTTCACAAACAGTTATTGTTATCCAAGCTACTTTGTGATGCAACAAAGCATTCCCATCAAAGGTTGAAATAATATTTTTTTTTAAAGATACGGGAATACACCAGCTAAAACGGCACAAGCAACAAAACCATCCTTACACAGCATCTTAACAAACAGCTTCATGAAGTTTTTAAATGCGTTAAATAAAACATTGTTTGATGGATAATCCAAGTAATTTCCCATGCGCCCTAAGAAAGTAACTCGGTAGTCTTGGTAAATGGGTTTTTCCAATAAATGAGTGAAGTCACCATTTACTTTGTGACTGGATCAGCGAGTTTAATGACCAGTGCACATATCTGCAGCTACACAGGGTTTCCATTAACTCTTTTCTAAACAGGCAATGTGCAAGGTTTCAAAACAGCTTGGAAGAAAAAAAACAACTGAGGTGAGATTTATTAGCACAAAAGAGGAAGAAAAAGATTTCCTAAACATGTGTGACTGGCTTCTATGTTAACTGGAAGAGGAGGGGATTCTGCAGAAAATCGGAAAGAAAAATAGAGCAGCTGGGATAGCGATTTGTGAGGGCTTGTCCTTCTGTAGATGCAAGTAAGCATCTCAGGAGATTAGTCTGTCTTTTAAAAAGAAAAAAAGTGAGCCCTTCTACTGCTCATACAGAAGAAGGAGTCAGAGGCACATGTGGTGAACTGACAGGCATTCTTCTACTGGCCGGTACTCAGACTGTGCAAAGGAAAATGTCACACAGCCCACATTGTTTTTCCATTAAAACAAGAAGAGTGAGAGAGCATGCATGTTCTCTTCAACTAAACAGATAAACCAACGCTTTCAGTCCACAAAAAAGGCAAACACACATCTTATGAGTGTTTTCTGTAAAAGGAATAATTACATAAAAGAATACAAATAACATAAAACTTTTCCACAATTCAAAAATTCAAAAATATAATGAAGCAACATGAAGCTCAAATGTCCGTTAAAATGTTCTACCTAAAAACTTTAACATTGAAATTAATGATTTTATTATTCTTTTTTACCACTTTTAATTACTTTACTCACAAAGGAATTTGAGATACATCTCGGAAAACAAAAATTTTGTACAAATGGCAGATATTATTATCAGAAGAAAACTGGATGGAAACAAAGAAAACAAAGACATTGTGGTAACATTTTTTAAATAATCGAATATAACAATCATCTTTCTGATTCAAAATATGTTTCAGTTAGTGTGACCTACCCCCAGAAGAAACTAAAGTAACTAAATATGGTGCCCTCTTTTAAAAACTCTAGTGACTCTTGTCGTTAATTGTTTGTGTTTGTAACTCTCTCTTTGCAAAGACATGTCAAAGAATGCCTCCTCTTCAGATGGAACCTATTTCCAACTACCCATTTCCCTCCCCCAACTCATAATAGAACAATGTTTTAGCAGTTAGCTCAAAGTTTTTGAATGCAGGTCTGTTACTGAGCTTTTCAAAATGGTCTAGATCGACAACAGTTAACAAAGAACACATAGACCATTGCTGGACAACAGTCCTGGCCTGTCTCGGCCTGAGCCATTACACAAACTGATGATTATCTGTTTCTTAAAATAGCAGGATTCGAGTAGCGTGGTCCATTCCACTTATCTGGTGCCCATGTATAATTGGCTTTAATTCTTTTTTCTGACTGCAACTCTTTGACCAGTTATTTCTGACCAAACAGTCTCCTATAAGAACACTGAGGGAAAAAAACATTAAACATCAGTGTTTTGTTTTCAAGGAAAACTTATACATACAGACATCTTTGAATCCTCAGGAATGTGAAAAATGTGTTTTTCCACTTGGGTCAAAAGCAAAATGTACTATGAAAACCACAAGCAATGATCGCATAATACGCTGAATGTGGACAACAAAGCATTAAAGGCCAAGCTAAGACTTAGGAACATAGAATAACTTCAAGTCTTCCCACAGTAAATATTACTGCAAGTCACATTAGCTGTGGTTAGATTGTCATTTTCAGAGATTACACTTGAACTAGAAATAAACATCCTGTTAAATATAGGGAGTGTCACCATCCCAAAAGTATGTAACTTGAAGGGGAGAGGCAGATAAATAAACAAGATGAAATTTGTCTAAAAGACAGAGAGAAAGCAATGTAAGTAAAATCCCTGCATTACAAGTAAATGCAAGTGATACCTTGTTACTAAGCAAATAACAGATGAGTAGATCGAAATGTAGTAGTTTAAGGAACATTATGGGTTATTTTCAATCTAACATCCATCAAGCATCTGTGGCATGCTATTCATTACCACAGACTGTAATTTTGACTCATTCCTCAGTTTTTAAAAGCAGGGGAAAAAACATTTACAATGAAATCCTATAACCAAAGTATTACTTTTTCCTTTGTCTGCACAAATGTAAGATATAAGCGAGTCATAATTTGACCTTTGTCTGTATAGGAACACATAGCTGCATAACATTTACATTATATGTATGCTTAATAAGAATATTATTAAGAATATCTGGAAATTTTGGTTTGAAAAATGTTTTAAAAAGGGGCTTTTATGGAACCTGTAGAGTAAGAATAAATGTACACATACTGGGCCAGACTCCAGAGAAGAACATATCAGTCACTAGAACAATAAAGGTGTTTCTGAGCTGATCAACAGCATCTGTCTGAGATGAAGTTCTGGCAGTGATCATGTTTAACTTCAGCTAACAAAACCAAATGATTTCTAACAAGAATTTCTATGAAATTCCTTACTATAAAAAATACATCCAAGTCATGTTGAGCCATTTGTGTTGTAACACTGTGAATGTTCCAGAATCCTCTATAGAGCTGAAAGAAACACATTCATCAACTCAACAAATAAATAATGTAACTTCTCTGAACTCTGTAGTTTCTCATAAAGGCACAAACCCCCTGTGATTGTAATTAAGGTATTGCATAACATGTGTCTGTATGACACAGGCTTCCAGCTGCTTCTGCGTGTCCCACTCTCCCATGATTATGGTGGACGAGACAAATTATGCTAATTTTATCGAGGACTTGGACTGTCTAGATTTATCAGAATAAAGAAAGTTGGGTTTATTCAGCTTTCAGGTATAACGCTAAATAAATGGACTAAAAGCCTAGACACAATAAAAAAACTTATGACTGGTTAACCAACCAGTCAAATTTTTTCTTTCCAAGCAGGGATAACATATTGTTCACTTACATTAAAATTAGGTTGTAAAAAAAAATAATTCATAGATTCGACCTGCCGATCCCCTAAGTCGTGCTGTAAACAAGTCATGCAGATTATAAATAATTGAGGCTTTTTTAGATGGGCTCAGAAAAGTACATTGTATCTTTGATCTGGTTTTGAGTCCAAAAACAACTTTAACAAATAATTAGATCAATGTATATGATAAAGTGGATTAGTGACCAAAAACATTACAGTTTTTTATGACAACTGTTATCCATATCGCTGCCTGGAAAATGTAGCGTTCACGTTTTCTCCCCATGGTCTGTTTGCATCTTGTTTTGGAGTCTCATCTTTGGCCTCTCCTCCACATCTCTGCACCACACTTGCATTACATCATTTTTCCCATTTTAACTCAAGGAAGGCTACAGTGGGTTGCTTATGAACATTCCCAGATGACTTGGATGTGGCCAGCATTATGGTGAACCTCCCTGTGATTTAACTGCCTTAATGTGGAGCCCCGTGCAGGCTATCAGTAGATGGAAAAGCTGACTCTGGCTTTCTCTCCAGGTTTCTCAGCTGGAGACTAGTAGAAGCTGATCTAAGATGTCTACTTTCCCCTAGCCCTTGCTTGACTCATATATTCCATGTTATATTAGAAAAGGCAATAATACTTTGAAATGAAATTCAGACACAATAGGCATCGTTTTGAAAACTGCGTATATTTATTCAGATATTTTCTTACTGCATATTAGTGGTGAATTCTGACTGCTCAGAAGGGCTTTCATTGAGGTTTCCATTTGGCTTTACACTGAGAATCACAATCAGGGTTTCCAAAATCTTATTTGTCACATCCTCTAAAGTCTGTGTTTCATCATAAGGCTCGAACTACACTTCCCTTTGTTTACATGAGTGCCTATCATGAAATATTTCTTTGATTGCTTAATGCATTCTTTCTAGATGACACTGTCGGCTCAAAGCAGCTTGTGTACGGAAAGAGACAGAGGATGGGGACAAATCCTGTTATTACTCTAACTGGACAAAGAAATTAATTGAGACAAAGCCAAGCAGCATAAATATGGGTAGTGTAAAAAATGTGTCAAGAAGGTGTTTGAACATTCCATTGCCATATTCCTTGCAACCAAAGCCACTTAGCTCTGGGTGGAAAAGTAAATGGAAAAGAATGCATTGAGGGACTGGAAAAGTGATCAAAAGGAAAAAAGCAACAATAGTTTCAGAGGTGTTATGCACCTAGTTTTCCCAGCCTGGAATGCAATTTTACGGGGGGCCACCACAGCAACAACCTGCACCTGGTCCCTGGACCCTGAAATCAACTGCCAGTGAGACCCAATTATATGCTTTTGAATTATGAACCAAACTGAGAACACAAGTTATTAACACCTTTACTGTTGCTATTCCAGAATATTAACTTTGTACCCGCCATTGACTGAATTTTCCGGGAATCTATGGTTTCACTTTTATATGGTAGAAGGTGCTATTATGCATCTGAAAGGGGACAGAATCTCTATATCAAAACACAGGCGAAAAAGAAGCAGAAACAAATGATAGAAGCATTGCTTTTGCACATGTTGTAGTCTTCACCAAAAATGCTTTTTGTTCAAAATGTTGCCACATTCCATTGTTAATAAAAAAAAGAATGCATGAATGGGCCATGAAATTTTTGTGAAAATTATCAAAAATGCTGGTGGTAGCTGGCAACATGTTAAAAAAATGCTGGCGGGGAAAAAAGTTACGAATATTAGGCCTATAAGTCCTGCATCAATTCAGTCTTCCACATATTCTGTAGCTTACAGAAACAAATGAACTGAACTGAACTATCAGCACTGGACACCACAAGGCTAAAATGCACCTTATCTCTGCGTTTGTGAATCAGAGGCTGCATGTCCGCTATATGTGACAGATTGCCCATGCAGTTCGGCCAATCAGCAGAAGTTTTTTTTTTAAAAAGCTGACATTTAAATGGATATATAATACATATCTAATTAAATACTAAATCTCTTTGTTATGTTGACACAATTTTGGAAAGATTCCCCCAACCACTTGCACACAATAACGGGTTGCTTCTGCATAAACCACATAGGTTGAATTACATATTTTGGCTTCAAAATGGCAAATCGGTATCGGGCCCGATACTGAGCTCATGTACTCGTACTTGTACTTGTAAAAATGCTCCGATACCAACAACCGATACCAGGCAGCGTTTTTACACTTGTGTCCAGACAAAGAAACACTGACAACATAGAGTATAATGGGGATAAAAAAGAAGGCTGTGAAGTAAATGTATCTTATTAGTGGAATATTAAACGAAATTTAGTAACACATAGCTGTGGTGCGCCAGCTGATACGAGAAAAACAAGCAGTGGATTGAGCGCGCAGCTGCACAGACGCACGAGCGCATCACTTTTTCACAGACATCAGTGGAAAGTTTGTAGTTCAGTCAGATGTCAATGGCAAAGAAAGAAGAATGAGGTATGTAGCTTATTATTAACGTTAACTGACGAGAGAGAGAGAGAGAGAGAGAGAGCACTTCTGTTGAATGCTCTTGATTGCTGATTGTTCACTCAGCACATGTTATTTGGATTCAAACTAAATCATATATATGCAAGTAAAAAATGAACTGTTACCTGATTTAGGTATAACGACTGATGCCCTACATTATTACAGGACGTGTGCAAGTCAAGAAGTTCCATGAACGGAAACATCCAAAGCGCGCACCCCCAAAACCAGCGTCTCAGCGCGCGAATACTGAATTGAATTGTCTTTCACGTCTTGCGCTTGTACTGACGAATTCAGACACACACAAATTATGCATTATATTTAATCAATAATCCAGCAAACTCACTCTCCCAACAAAGGCCCGTGAAACTTCCCCCAAAACTAACATCACAAGTGAAGCTAACACACTGGCAGAACGCGGTGTCCTGTTACAGGACACATTGAGACTGATAAGAGTTTTACGACCCCAAAAAGGAATTTGCAGAGGGCTGTGACGGTCACTTAATTCTTGCTGAGGATTTTAAATAAACCATGTTAATCCTATATATTGTATATATAACCACTTGAGAAATATATATAAACATGTATCTAATTTTCTCATCTAATGATTTTCCTTTTATGTGGTTTGGCCTTTGTATTCTTGTAAACTTTTGGGATTAATGTTTCAGACTTTGTTGCATACTATGGTTTACCAAAATCATATGTGTGGCATGTTTAGTCTCTATAATCTTCGTCCCCCATTTGTTCATTTACATTACATTTTGCTAACTTTGTGACGCATTAGTATTATAAGCATCTTAAAGATTCTTGTGTTAAACATCCAATCAAATTACATGTTCAAAGGCCTGCTTGAACAATGGGTCGTAAAGAAATTTCCCTCCAAAGGAAAACACTTCTTATTGGCTCACACACCTCCAGAGGGTGTGACATCTTCACGCTTTAAAAATCACTGATCACAAGATCAGCTCTCTTAGTCCCTTTCTGAAATGCTGACGTGAAGAAGATGCTGAACTAGAAGTTCCTAAGGACCCCCAAGCTTGTGCCAGGCTGCGGCCTTGTCTTTCCATTCACCAGCGATCCTCTGACTCCCACTGGTTCTCTCTCATCAAGACCACATCAGCAAAGATCAACTGGAGCCTCAACAAATTGCATCAGGACGGTTTAATTCAAATGGGCGAGACATGCAAGTATCGAACTTAGTCTCATTATTTGATACATTAAGTATCCTTACCCCTTTTAAAGAAGGGCGTGTTAGAACTAAACTGATGGTTTGCTCAAGGCTGTTGATCTGCTGAACTCCAAACAATGCTATAACTTCTTGCTTTCCTGTATTCAGCTTCAGCTCTCTTTCTCTTGATAAACTGTATGCATGTATGTCTAGTTAATAAAATCTTGTTCATGTCACATGTAAAGTTGTCTGTGTCTCAAGCTCATAACTGGAGTCACTAATCATAGTTTTGTCTACTTGCTCTTAGTAGTACTGTAAATTAAGAAAGACATTTCCCCATGCCCCGGAAATGTACATTTCTTAGAGTTAAAGGGGTCATATAATGGTGCATGCACTTTGACAAAGTTGATGCACAAGTTGATTGTACTGAAATGTGTGTTGGCAGTGCCTGTACACAACCATCATAAAATGATAAAAATCCATCCAGTGTTTTTTTTTTTAATCTTCTTATATGTTTTCCCCTCTCTCAAATTAAGCCGTTCGATTTTGTGACGTCACAAAATCGACACCCCTCCCACGATTGTTGATTGACAGCAGCATTTCAACACAGACCCGCCCACGCTCGTGAGCGAGCTGTCAATCATAGTCCGCGCGGACCGGCGCGGCCATTGTTGATACGCTGGAGCACTGTCTATGAGCAGAATGGCGTCTAAGCGATTGTGGTGTTCTGTTCTTGGGTGTAATAAGGAACACAGCAGTCATTTTGATGTTCCTAAATCCGAACCGCTGAAGAAGCAGTGGCTGAGTTTGTTTTCGAAGGGAATATTCCCCACGATCAACAGCGAGGTTAATATAAAGCTGGTTTTGCTAAGAAGCTGCTCCTGAAAAAAGGATCGGTACCAACTATTCGTGTTCCTGCTGCACCTCCAGAAGAAGAAGTGAGTGTAACGTTTTATTAACCTTTATATTAATATTTATATTAATCTTTGCAAATCGCTTGCTGCACGCTTCACGATGAATGTGGCTGTTTACACTCAGGGTATATTACGGCATGTTTTTGACCAGGTAAAATTTGTGTTTTCTTACAGTACTAATGAGAATTTTTAATTAATGTATATTACAAACTTTTAATTTAGACCCTAAAGAATCATATTAGCTTGTACAAAAATGGCATTATATGACCCCATTAATAAACAATTAACATTGAGTGTTCACGGGACAAACAGGTTAATTGATTGTAATATTAATTTACGACATTAAGTTAATTATAATAACTGATTCAAATATTCATAATCAATTATAACCAGTTATTATTGATTATTAATATTTCATAGAGCTAATTTGCTACAACAGTATATTCAAATGGGGTCCGTGCGTTCGGTCTTATAAACCTGCTGCAGTGTTTTAATGTTAATCAAACAAAGGACAAATAAATTACTCACTACTCTTGACTAAATAGGCTACCTTTTGTAACTTTACAAAAAGATCCATCTATATTTAATTTATTCAGTAATGAATATGCAGTGTTTTTTTTCACATTTTCACATTTGATTGATTACTGTAGTTTTTGTTGTAGTATCAAAATTGGAATAAAGAATTGATATTTGTCCAAACATTTGTACCACTGACTCAATCCTCAGCACTGAGCCCTGCTGGAGCAGCTCTAAATATGTGCTGTACTACTAAATGAAAAAGATAGAATATGATAGAGCAATATAATGAAGAGTGAAAGTAACAGAAGCTCATACAATGCATTTTAGCAGGCTTAATTAAGCATCAAAAATATTTATTTGATGAACAAATTAAGCCAACTATATGATTTATATTCTTTTGGTTTCTCTACCAATACATTTAAAAATGACAAATGCAGTGAAAATACAGGTATTGGTTATATGGTATCGGTGAGTACCAAAAATGAAGTATCGGTAAAAGTCGGAAAAGTATCGGTATCGAACTCGATACAAAAGTTGTATTGGTGCATCCCTACAAAAAGGAGATCACTTTGGGGGACTATTCATTTTGTACAAAATAATAATAATCACATGTTTATTTTTGTCTATTGGAAGTTGCATTCAAAATCCATTTGGCTCAAAAACTTGAATGGGCATGACGCCCCTGAATAGTTTTATACAATTGTTTAATGTGCTATGAATCATCACTGGTAGCGTATATATAGTGTAGACCTTTTACAGTATAGTTTTATACTCATATAATCATTTGTATTTGTTTTATCATTTTTTACCTTAGTATGTTAGCGCTCATTTCTTATTTCTTGTTAATTTTGATATATTATTTCTTTCTAATTTTTATATTGTAGAAATAACTTGTTTGTTATGTGTGGTGCTGTGTTTTTGTGTGTTGAAGCTGCTGTGACAATGCATTTTCCTGTATCAATAAAGTATCAACAACAACAATAACTGTGGAAACACATCTGTGCTGAAATTACTTACATTGATGTTGTTGGTCAGGGTGTTAACAAACTTGAATCCTGGGATTCTCTTGTCGCTGCAAACCACCCCGACATCCTCAGTATGCTTGCAATCAGACACACCTATGCCATTAGACTCACACTGAGCCAAACTCCTCTCCTTCCCCGTGCAGTGGACATTGTCAAACCAGATACGGCCTAAAAACACAGAAAGTCAATGCATATATATTATGACTAGTCATCAATTATCCATGGAAGAATATTATATTGAATGATTAAGTTTAACAATATAGGATGTAAACTGGCATTCACTTATATTTATTTTATATATTACATGTTATAATACTATACTGTACTATTTACTGCGACGTCGTTTTAGTTAGTTTTAGTTTATACATTCTGAACACAACAAGCTTACCTTCTCCCTTCCCATATTTAGATGATGGAAACCAAGAGACTGCTTCAAAATAACCCAGTTCTCTGCATACAACTTGGGCTGCGTGAATGGTGAAATCATCATCACACACAGTCCCCCATTCCCCTTCATAGAAGACCTCAACGCGCCCTTCGTTGTGCTTGCGTTTCTCTCCTGCCAGACGTAGCTGTATCCTGGGCGTATCTGCAGGAAGCTCTGGAGCAGTGTAAAGATCCTGGGAAGAGTCCTGGTAGCCCGGAGGGTAACCCAAGTGCTCATACTGTGCGTAGCTCTGACTCCATGTACACAATAGTACAAATGATACAGACCAGAGGGCCAGCATAATGATAGAGGCTCAGATGGTTTTTATGGCCTGCAAAAAAGCAAAAGTGAAGAAATGGATGTTTTAGAAGGACATGTTTGATGATAAAATACATAATTCATGCATTTTAAGATTTCAAGCCACCCATTCATCTGTACTTTTTTAATCAAAATAACTTTTATTAAAGCCATAAGCTGTGGGAGAATAGCATGTGAAGTCTCGTTCACCAAACCAGCCCACATCAAAGCGAGCAATAATGAGAACGCAGAGGCTTGTTTAGACCCCACTGTGGCAGACTATTCATCTACATTGCCCATGACCTAAGCAAAAAATAATTTTGAATACCATGGAAAAGAATCATGTTCTTAACAGAAAATACAGTTTAATTGAGCGTAACTGTTTGACAGATGTTTAAACACTTTGATTAGGATGGTAGATATTCTCTTTCAGTGACACAAGATAATGTGCTGATGGAAATATGGTAAGCATGAGTAGATGAGGTAACTGCTTTCCTGACTGAAAAAAAAAACAATTTATATACATGGAGTATAAAAGTCCACATTGAACATCTGGCATTCAAAATACATCAAATTGTATGGTTTTGAAATATGCAAAACAACTAAATGTTAGGATGTAAAATTAATAATAAATATTTAGGATTCTACACTAAGTTCTTTTGACATTGAGAGATATTTTGTGCAAAATGTCATTCTCAAACAATGTTGGTTTTGCACAAACATGTGCAGTGCTTTTATTTTTCCAATCCAGTTGACTCAAATTCATGTGATGATCATATAATTTGACTACAAAAATTATGGATAGAAAATTAGAAAAAAAGCAAAATATAAGACATAAATAAATGACATTCTCAGTGCAAAAATATAATCTGATTAATAGAGCGAGCCTTCAAGACTTTTATGTTCTCCAGTCTGGCACGTAAGCTGTTTCTTTCCAAAGGCGAGAAAATCAATAATGTAACCTGCTTCAAAGGGCTCCCGTAAGATTACCACTCCAAGATAAAAGAGGCACTTCTACAAAAGCATTTTTTAAAGACTTCCACTGACTTTCACACACACACACACACACACACACACACACACACACACACACACACACACACACACATTCAAAATGTTATTGTCTAAAATACATAAAAATGGTGAAGCTTGCAACCTAAACTAAAACTATTATTTACTATTAAATATTTCAGGATTATTAAAACAATGCATCTTCAAAATTAATCATCCAACATTTCCATCCTCTGCTCTACAGCAGCCAAACATCGCATTTATTTAAAGATGTGCTTGGTCTGAAGTGAATCTCTGTAAATCCCACCTCTCAGTACAGATAGTTCAGAAATGTAGGCTATTTGTGACATGCTTTTGTTCGTCTGGACAAAACCTATAGCTTTGTGTCTTCTACAGCTTTGGAAGTGACTCACATTCCTGTCCTAAAGAGCTGTTTGTCTGTTAGCATTCTGCACTTCCAGACAGCAAGTCCCTTGACCACCATGAATAGGATTCAGACCAGGATACAAGGGTTCACAAGTCAAAGGATCACAATTATGTGTAATACTACCTAAACACAATAACCCAGTGTTCGGCCTGATATTAATAATTAATAATAATAAAAATTTGTTGTTAAAAAATATGAGTTGATCTTATACATGCAGTCACATAAAAACACGGCACATCTTTCATCACTCATTTAGAAATAAAATGCTTGTACTTGCATCATATTCCACTGACTCATATAAGCATGTATATAAGCATGACGTCATACGTAACCATTAGAAAAAAATATTTTTTTCAAATATCTTACAAGAAAACGTGCTGTAGTCTACTGTAAAACAGAATGAAGCCAGAATGTAAGATGTTTAAAAACTAAATATTCAGTAGCCTACAACTCTCATGCTTTTTCTTTGAAAGAAGCAAAAACGAGATTATAAAATACAGTTTAATAACTCAAAGCAGATGCAGTTGTTAGCTTACTTTTGCTGCGAGTGCAAATTTCACAGTAGAATACTCCTCCGAAATGTGAATCTCTGCTTCTCTCAGCTGTTGCACACATCCCCTAAACTTTCACTGGTTGATCTCCTGTAATTTCAGGAAAGTCGAAACAAAGTTACGCCTTGTTGAACTGCCCCCTCACGCCCACCATTGAGCTGGTGACCTCATGGACCTCCAGTCGCACGGGGACATAACTGGAATTTTTTTTTAGAAACAGACATTATGTACGTGCCCAAAAGAAGAGGGTTATTTTAAACCAAAAAAAAAAAAAAAAAAATTATGACCTATTAAATAATCCCATAGCACAATGAGAGCACTGGGTGACGTGAAGGGTTTACGAGGGGAGGAAAACAAAACTTGCCTAATTTGATAGTGTAGACTTTCTTATGTAAGTTGGTTTTGTTGGTTAACGAGTGGTTGTGGTGAGTGTGTTCCAGACAGTAAGACGAACGTCGGTCGACAGATCTTTTCGGGTTGACAAAACCAGATTGAATGATTCATTCACGCAACTGAATCGGTCTGAGCAGTTCACGAGTCAATTGGCTTAATTCGGTATAGCATATTGAGCACAACGCTTTTCTTTCTGCACAACGCTTGTATTCCTCCTAGCACACATAGCCTACATCTTACTATTTCTACCACATGTAAAGGTAATGCAGCAAAAAGGGAAATAATATGGTATTCTGAATATAGCCATTGAACTAATAAACACTAAACTAATAAAAAATATAGCTAAAGTAGGCTAGGCTAGGCTACTACTTAATTTGACCGTTTTAACTGATGGTATATAGGCTACGAAATATTGGTTTACATAAACACCTCTTTTACAACAAAAATATAGATTATATGTGGTAAATAAACCTTGAACTATTGTGTATTGCAATGCAAATTATTATTATTATTATTTTTGCAATGTAAATTATTTGAAGATGTAATAGTTGCGATGTCAGAGACTACGTGATGACGCGTTTACGCAAAGACGTAGCCTATAATAACAGCTGAATCCAAAAAAACAAACAAAAAACAGCTGAATCCTGGTTCTTTGAAATGAACTGTTTGAAGGAATCGTTTCTCCTGAATTTGGAATTTATCGGACCGGGACCTTTCATCACTAGAACCTCTGTCTGTTTTCTTGTGGGACATTAATGTAGCCTACGTATACTGCCATCTTGTGGATAATGGTGTACATACGGGAGCAGAATTGTAAATTAATCCATAAACGCTAATTAAACTCCATTAGTCAGACAGCAGCTGTGTTCAAAGAAACATGATTTTCCACTTATGTTGCTTTATTTCTTTAATTATAAACATTCAGATTATTTCTATAAAGCCTAATACCCAATTGAAAACATAAAATATATCATAAATAAATAGGCTAGGCTAATACATAGCCCTAATTTACATGATATGAGTCACATTCTCCCCCTCTCCGTTTTTTTCTTAGGCTCCTCCCCCTAGTCCTACTTCCAAGATCATTAGTCTCACCCTCTGCACTGTATTCTCACTCACTTCTCTGGTTGAAGGAAGGAGGGAAGGTTATTTCAGAAATGTTCAAGTATTACAGGCAACTCTCTCATTAATGGATTAATAATTCCTTAAGTCTTTGGATATTAAACTGTCGGCAAATGTTCCCCAGAGGATGGATGCTTGATCAAAGACATTTTTCAGGTTGCAGCCAGGGTAATAGGGACATCCCAGAAGATGGTAAACCAGACTGAAGGTTATGTCTCAGAGCTAATAACTCGCTCCACGACTGCTTGTCTGCTTTCTATTTTTGTGCTGTCCACCTTTCTAGGGAATGCTCTGGTGTGCACCGCGGTGGTACGGTTCCGGCATCTGCGCTCCAAAGTGGCGTACGTGTTTGTAGTGTCTTTGGCTGTCTCAGATCTCTTAGTTGCCTCGCTTGTGATGCCATGGAAGGCAGCAGCTGAGATTATGGGTTTCTGGCCGTTCGGCAGTTTCTGTGAAGTATGGATAGCCTTTGACATCATGTGCTCCACTGCCTCCATTCTTAACCTGTGCATCATAAGTGTGGATCGTTACTGGGCTATTGCCATCCCGTTGAGCTATGAGCAGAAAATGACAAGAACAGTGGCATTCGTCATGATAGGAGTGGCATGGATTCTCTCTGTTCTGATCTCATTCATTCCCGTGCAGCTGAGTTGGCATAAGACTCCCGGCCATGAAGAAGACCTGGTAGAAATGTCTGAAAAATGCGATGCCAGTTTAAACCGCACTTACGCCATCACTTCATCTCTAATCAGCTTCTACATCCCTGTCTCCATAATGATTGTCACTTACACACGCATCTTCCTCATAGCGCAAAGGCAGATTCGAAGGATATCAATGCAAGAGTGCACCATTAAACATGTTCAGTCCTGCCAAAGCTGCAATAAAGCTCCTGAAGAGAAGTTAAAAAGCTCATTTAGGAGGGAAACCAAAGTCCTGAAAACTCTGTCGATGATCATGGGTGTGTTTGTCTGCTGTTGGCTTCCTTTCTTCATTCTCAACTGCATGGTGCCATTTTGTGACCCTGGCCTCCACAATGCCGGGCAGATCCCATGCGTCAATAAGACAACCTTTGACGTGTTTGTGTGGTGTGGATGGGCAAACTCTACCTTGAATCCTGTAGTCTATGCCTTTAATGCAGAATTCCGCAAAGCATTCTCCAGTCTCTTGGGATGTGGGAAGCTGTGTTCTCGGAATACTGTTAAAACGGTTGACTTCAGCAACGAGCTGGTGTCGTATCATCGCGACTCCACGAACCTTCGAGACGTTCACCTCTTCGGTCACCCCTGTCTGCATCCGCACGCTGTCAGGGAGGGAAGTGACAAAGACATGTGCTTTGATACAGTGTCACAGATGGATGAAGTCCCTTTTGAGACTGAATGTAACTTTGTTTATGGGGAAAGGCCTCCTATGGTAGATCATGGAGAAACAGAATTATCCTTGGATAAAATCATACCATTTACAAAAGCAGACGAGTTATTGTCTCATAATGAGGGTGACTCTCCTATCTCTGGGATACTGTGATCTGTAAATATGTTTAGGTGTACTTTGACTGAGAGTCATTATTTTGTATGTATTAGACAAACTGAGTGAGACTAATTGGTTTATAAGCCAATATTCTCTATAGAGAACAGATTTTGAATGCTGTTTCTACATACTCTGCTGCTCATGAATCTTTCAAAAGGTCACTCTCACTATGAGATATGATTAAATATCCTATAGAACCATACATTTAGTTTACCAGCTAAAGCTCATAATACTTTATCAACTGTTATTTCTACTTGAAAATGCCCAGTCTTTTTCGGTTTAACTTAGTGGAGGAAATAATAATCATATTCTGTCTGTCATTTTTGTTCACTTTGCTGAAAATGAATAACCCCCGACTTTGAAATGTCCTCTATTCTCTCTTAAAGGGAAAGACAGATTTTTTGTTTGTTTATTTGTTTGTTTGTTTGAGCATGGCATATGAGATTAATGGAAAGATTCATGCAACTATCTTGAGAATTATAATCTGTCTGGCAACTCTTTTGTCCAAACAAAGCTTCTGTTCATGTAATCGATTTGTTCACAGTATGTCCAACCTGTTGCAGGCTGGGATTTTGTTTTAAGATAATACAATTGAAACTTAAAAGATATGGATGTATAAAAGGATGGTTTACATGAAATGCTTTAAGGAAGTTGTTGTCCTGCAGTGTGATATGCAATACTCCATCTTAAATATTTCATTATTTTATCTTCTGTTTATATATTATTTGATTGACTACTTGGAAAAATTTGTACACCTGCCACTCCGCAGGACCATTTAAAAAAAAAACAAAAAAAACAATCACAATAGACCTTATTCAAAGCAGCGCCATGAGGTATGAAAGAGAGGCTGTGTGTTTCCAATGGCATCCGCTGTAAAAAGCTTTATAAGGCTCCTATATCACTTATAAATTTCCACAGCTCATGTCGTCTGTAGTTTTTTTTTTTTTTTTTTACTGGAATGTTTTTGCAGTGTTTCGTGAGCACAACAATCAAAAAACACATTCAATAATTGTACAACTCACTGAAGAGAAATGTATGTCTATCCCTGCAGCCTTGCTTTCACTCCCGTTAAAAATCAAAGAAGCGCTGCTGTGAATAAGGTCTATGGTCAAACTTTGAAATCATTCAGTAACAGGATCTTTTCATATACATTCATATGAAGTTTAACCTAAATTGTTTTGTTTTTTAAATCCCCCCACCCTCCTTTTTTTTCTTTTACAGAAATAATTAAATGTATTGATAAAACAAGGTCTACCCAAAATATGTTCACAAATTACTTTTAATAAGAATACATTCTCCTTAATTAAAAAACGAACAATTGAACAAGTGTAGCCTACATTGAGCAGATAAAGACAAATGAGCACTCAGATCATTCTGATATAATTTTTTTTTTTATTAGGAGTTTTATAACAAATTTTGAACAAAATATAAGTTTATGGATGTTAAGAACAACCGTATACAAAAAAAACACAAACAAGTCATTTCACTGATGGAATGTATTTTGCCTTTGGTAGTAACCTTTAACAAACCATCGCTTAACTATGAATAAATTAAGTGTTTGTTCTGTATTGCTGTATTTACAGGAAAGTCTCGTATAATCCAATACAAAATATAAATATAACGAATCATAGTGATAAAACACACTCATCATCTTTTTAGTCACATACGCACGTGCACTCACGCTCGCACACGATGAACTTTGAACAAACTGTAACGTTATTTAACGTATGCACATTTTGGACACTTTCCAACCAGCGGACTCTTCTGTATAATCTCTGAAGGGTTGAAAATCTACACCAAGTAATCGGCTTTGTGTACGTTATCAGGTACAGAGGTAGAGACTGTCGTGTGTTTAACGTTATACAAAGTAAACCGATCTTGATAAAAGTCTTCCACAGCATCTGCCCGCTCGCGCTGGTGATATTTTTTAGAAGCAATGAGACTCTAAAACAAGACAGCTCAAAACAGCGTCACATCCAACCTAAAAATCATTTTCTCAGTCTATAAAAAGGCAGTAGCCTTCTTAACGTTACATGCATCAGACAGGAACATTTGCACTTCAGTGAAGATGGGGTGGCTCTTACAAGAGCCTTTGGTTTATGGAGTGAAGTCTGTCAGTCTACTTCTTCCTGGCGGATGTCTTCTTCCCCTTGGCAGCCTTGGGCTTTGCGGCTTTAGGCTTCACTGCTTTGACCTTCTTAGGACTCTTTGCAACTTTCTTCACAGCCGGTTTCTTCACTTTCTTCGGGCTTTTGGTGGCTTTCTTGGGCGCTGCCGGTTTCTTCACTTTCTTGGGAGACTTCTTCGGGGCAGGTTTCTTTACCGCTGCCTTCTTGGGCTTCGCCGCCTTGGCCGCCGCCTTCTTCACTGCTGGCTTCTTCGGTTTCGCCACAACTTTCTTGACGGGTTTCTTGGCGGCTGGTTTCTTGCTCACCTTGAAAGATCCGGATGCCCCGGTGCCTTTAGTTTGAACAAGCGCCCCCTTTTTCACCAGAGATTTCAAAGCAATCTTGACGCGAGAGTTGTTTTTCTCAACGTCATATCCACCACCTGCCAAAGCCTTCTTTAGAGCCGCCAGGGAAACTCCTTTGCGCTCGTTGGAAGCGGCCACCGCCTTCATGATAAGGTCTGACACGCTTGCTCCAGGCTTTTTCGCCTTTGCCGCCTTCTTCTTCGGGGCTTTGGCCGGAGCAGCCGCGGGAGCAGGAGCAGTTTCTGTCATAGTTTCAGTAAACTTAGAGCCGATGTCTCGTAGTACAGAGCTGTCAAACAAACAATGTTTACATCCAACAGCTGAGGGCGGGATTTAAACGGGAGATGAGAACCATATAGACTCAACCGCCTCAACCGACGCTCTCAACAGGACGGAGTCGTTTGTAGATGTGCTTTCTGATCTTGAAAAACACAAGGTTTCCCGCGATACAGAGTGATAGATTGCAGACTTTAAACCACGTCCAGATAGCTGAGTCTTTCCTCTTTAAGGGCAGCTCATGTTTCGTGCAAAACATCGGTCCGTTTATTGTACAAAAATAAAAACGCGTCCAAATTTAGTGCGAGTCTCAGCGGTAAACGTCGCACTTCCTCTGTTCTTTTGTAGATTATATATTAAAATTCAAAAATCACAACTAAAACGATAGATGTTTTGCATAAAGGAGACCCTAATGTACACATTTGTGGTGGTTTTAGTCAAAGAATACTCACGGAATAAAAAAATTAAGCGGTTTTCTTTAGTGGAGGTAACACAGATCAGCGCTGTCGCCATTTCAACCTCCCCTAATCTCTCGGACATTCTTTCTACAACGACCTATCAATAATCATATCTGAACATCCAAGACATGATTCAAGTAACTTATTTACAAGCAAGTTTCCCAACATTACACACATTTAAAGACGTTGTCCGTCATTAATAAAACGGGAGTAGGCTATGTATTGTTTGTCCGAAGAGAAAGTGTAGAGGTGTGCGACAACAGCAGGAAGCAATCTTGGAGTATAATGTTGTATTCATGTATTTATTACCGTTTTAAATACTTATACACCAATACTATTAAACACTTTACTATTATTCTAATTATATTTAGTCGTTGTAAAAAGGTAATTTAGCCCCTTTTTAGGAGGCATAACAGCGAGGATTTTCAACACGTTGCTTCATTGGCCAGCAGGGTAATAAAATATTGCACTTTGTGTACTGCGATGTTGATCGACTTTAAACAATAAAACTATTTATCTGTCACAGATATTTATGAAATATTTCATAAATGTGTGTGACGAGTCACGTTCAATTGTAAACGTAATTTGAGTTTAGTAGGCTATTTAAACATTAGACTAAACTGAAAGCATGTGGACTCAAGCCTGTCATTAGCAATACTATCAAACATCAACTATGGCACCAAAAACAAATTTCTATGATAAATGATACTTTTATTAACAGTTGATTTTCACTCAAAACAAATCACAAAACGGATAGTTCCGGCCCTGGATGCTGATTGGTCAATAAGTTGTTCCAGCAGATGTAATTACTTTGACCTGTTAATACGCCTAGCAGCTTTCTGTTGTCTGCTTGCGGAACAATAAAACTTAATGAAGTTGCTTATGAAAATGTGCTTATGTTTTAGTGAATATTTGTATTCTTAATAATTTTATTAAGCAGATGCATTAATTGTCATTCCTAGACCACATAAAACTGCTTGCATTATGCAACAAAAAGTAAGCATTAATGAAAATTTGTGTTCTTAATATTATGTGGTGTTGTTTGTGAATAAGGCCATGCTGTGTTGTGCCTAACAACGCTATATAAGCCATGCATGGCTATATTCACAATTTAGCAGACCTCTTATAATAATTAAAATACACTAATTGCAGGCCAGGAATTTTGTGCTTACTCGAGTTTGTTGTTAAAAGTGAAAATTTCATTAAAATGTTATTTTACTAAGCAAATTCTTCCAGTGCCATTCCTCCGCTTGAAGATAAAGGCCGTGACATTACAAAACGTAGTTATGCAACTAAATAAACTATCGTTGTGTAATCTAATTATGTAGCTACTAGCCTACTATTTACCAATCAGCACTGAATAGGAACGCGTTACGATGTCTGGGACTATCTCATTGAAAAAAATAATGGTGGTTGGCTTGTTTTAAATTGTGTCCCTAATATTTTTTATTATGGTGTAACTGTTTTATAAAAGCAATAATAAATAAAGGGCCTTTTTCATGTGCGAATTTTTGCGCACATATTCATGCATTATTTATTATTTTATTAATTATTAACTTTACCCAATACATATTATAATTAGTAGTTTATACTAATAATTAGTAGTTTATATACATTTAAGAGTAAATGAAAACAAAAAAATCCTCACATTTCTGTCCGAGCACCCACTAATTAATGAACTGTTAAGTCATGTTTATGTTGTTAAAAGTAGTAGCCTACTGTTAATTCATGTAATTAACCATAAACAGCTTGCTTTTTTTGTTCCATTTTAAAATATGAACACAATAAAAAAGACGACTTAATGTGTTGTGGGAAACTTAAAAAACAATTATTTAAAATAAATAATAAAGAATACATTAAGACAGATTAATTTGCTCTTTTGATCGAATGTTTGGGCGGCTCTTAAAAGAGCCTTTTTTTTTAAAAAATCCGGTCCGGGTGAAATTTAACCGCCAAAACCATACAGAGTACGGCCTTGACGCTTCAGAGCGTACACTACGTCCATAGCAGTCACAGTCTTGCGCTTAGCATGTTCGGTGTAAGTTACAGCGTCGCGAATAACATTTTCAAGAAACACTTTCAGTACACCACGCGTCTCTTCGTAGATCAGACCAGAAATACGCTTCACACCACCGCGACGAGCTAAGCGGCGAATAGCTGGCTTTGTGATTCCTTGAATGTTGTCTCTCAGGACTTTGCGGTGACGTTTTGCACCACCTTTCCCAAGCCCCTTGCCGCCTTTTCCACGACCAGACATGGTAGCTAACTGAGATTTTAAAGAGCACGAATGAAATGGGATGGGCGTACTGGGGAAGACTGACAAGTATCTTTAAAGCGGACCTTGTTGAAACCATGCTTGTCACAACGCCACTGCGGGCGGAGCTCATCACGTCATGTAACAGTGCAAAACAAGAAGGGAAATAGGAAATGTTCTATTGAGCTTCTGTTTCTTTTCGAGTACAGATCATGGAATGGAAGAAAATGTATAACAAATAAACCATAGACTGTATAAAATAAAATAAACATGTATAATGTTGGGGTATTCACGATATTTCAGTTATTAGGACAGACCTCCTTATCCTATATCCTTGTAATATGCTGTCTGCTAGTTTTTCTGAGTACTATAATTACATTACTTTTGGGACCAAATTTAGTATGGATTTGCATTACATTTGTGTTTTAGTGCGTATATTTCAAACTATCAAACAATAGCTGATTGGATTTTTACTGAAATATGTAAATTTCAAACACCTCTGCCCAGCGCTTTGATTGGTACGAGACTGTCTCTGTTTCCTATTGGTTATTCACTGATGATGACGCGTGGTGGTTTGTCCCTGTCTGGTTTGAATGCCCTTCACAGCCGGTTTGAACCGGTTTGACAAACAAAGAGGAAAAACCTTCATCTGGTTTTCCTTCACAGACACAAACATTGATGTTTCATAAAATGATATTAATCATTTCTTATATACAGAGGCCTTCTTTAATAATAAATTAGCACAAAACACTGACAAATAGGCAGTGATTATTTATGATATTTTGCCTTTGCTCTACACAATTTCAAACAGCAGCAGCAACACAATCAAATCTAAGCAAAAACACATAAAGAGACGGGACTCTTCCCAGGAGTGCTCGGTATAATTAGAAATACAAAGACAAATGGTTGGAATTTTAGGGGATTTTGATTCAATTGAAGAGAGCTGATCAGTCAGAATGCAAATAAATATAACATTTTCAGACATTCAGCTTTGAGACATCAGCTTCCATCATATGCCAGGGGCTGAAAATGAGAGAAAGGGACAATATAAAAACATTTCTGTCAGAAAAAATTACTCCTATGAATACTTTCTTAGTTATTAATTTATGAATATAGAGAGGTTTATACTAAGGCAAGATAATTAAACATGACTTTTGTCACAATATTAGCAAGCCATTTCTTCATTTTCTTAAAATCCTTTGTCTTACCCTGTAAACTCCCTCATCATAGCCTGGCTCAGGACGCTGCCATATCTGATTGGACAAGATTTTCAAAACAACCAATCCAAATGCTACAATGATGACTCCCAAAGAATTTGCAGTGATTGCCTCTGGTGGTAATGCAGAATAAGACAGCGTCTCATTGGTGTTTGCTTTTCTGAGGAAAGAACCAATAGAAGAACGCATTTGCTATGGCACCACACTGAAGCTATTGAGAGCTCTACATTTATGAATACATGTTCTTTTCTATCTTCTTCTTTCTACATCATACTGCAAATCTTAAAACATATCGATTACAGCATAATGATCAGATCTACCAAATCAAACAGCACAAACGATCCATGAAGATCTCTCAAACATTAGTAGCCATATATACATAGGTTCTTCACCTGCAATAGCAGATTCAAGTCACTTACAGTGCAAAAAATAGCTTTTCGTTGATCCCTGAGATGCAAGATACAATGCTCAGTACCAAGATGATTCCTCCCATCCATACATGAGCTGGCTTTATAAGGGCACGTGCAGCCATTGGGGTGCAAGGTAAGAGGAACACGGTAAAACCCATGACCCACTGGGGGGGAATAGAGAAAAGGACATTTTTTTAGTTCCTGTGGGAAGACTCATACTTTTAATTTACTTCCTCTATGGAAGCATGTTTCTGCCACGGCATAAAACTAAAAAAGGTTATCGCAATTGTGAGTTTATATCTCACAATTCTGACTTTGTAACTTGCAATTGCAAGTTTATAGCTCACAATTCTGAGAAAAAAAGTCAGAGTTGTGAGTTATAAACTCATAATTGCCAGAAATAAAGTCAGAATTGTGAGATACAGACCCACAATTGTGAGTTTTAAGACAAAAGTCAGAATTACAAGATAAAAACTCGCACTTACCTTTTTAATTGTGTTTCATAGCGGAAACACGCTTCCATGGTCCTTCATATAACATATGAACATCTACACTGTACATGAGCAGTTTCAACACGATACACACCTGTGCAGTGAAAAGTGCAGTGGTACAAATCCCCACCCAGCTATGGAGGGAATAGAGGTTGGGTGTGTGGTTTTTGTTGTGGAAGTCGAACACAGCACAAAGCCCGAGAACAGACAGAATGAGAGAAAGGAGCAGAAGCCCAGCATGTAACAGCTTCCACGGGAGCTTATTGTGACCCCATGTCAGAGGAATACGGTACACTACGGCCGCTGGTTACAAGAGAAAAGGACATTAAGTTGACAAAAAAAAAAAACAAGTAGAATATTTTTCCCTATAACTAAAATCATATAATTTCACAAACAATGTAACACCGCAAACTAAAACAAACACAAACTTTCTACCACATACAGCTGAAACTATTGCTTGTGCAATGTCATGTGTTATATTACAGCTACAGTAGCATGAAACAAAAGGCAAAATAATACCCAATCAAACGTACCATTCCCATAAAGAACCACCATTCCAGTGACCATGAAGACCGGGTGCCAGTTGAAGTGCTTGGCTGAGCCGTCCCATGCAAATCCACCTCGGTAGGTGTAATTCCAGTGAGCTACTAATACCACACAGACAATCCCCAATATCAGGCACAGCAGATAGGTAACGTAAAATGCAACAATTCCTCTCATCTTGTGAGTGCTGCCGAGACAGAGAATGCAGATGAACTTTACTTACACACGTATTCAATCATAGAGGTGTTCACAAAGACAAACAACAACATTAATAAGCATTTAATAATATTTCAACTTGCCTTATAAAAACGCGTTGTGTCAGACTCAAATAAATATAATGCAGTGATATTTAAATAAAAAGAAAAAGAAAGAAGCAGTCAAAGTGTACCTATAAAAGGCTATATAAGCAGTGCAGCACATCTGAATGTACTGTAAGCTACCTTTATCTGGTATCTCACAAATATCAAACAACCTCGTGACAGGGTTTTTTTTTTTTTTCTGACTTGATCTCAGTTCCTCTTTCCATAATTCCCCATTATGATTTTCGATTTCGTCTGCAAACAGACCAGATGGCAAACAATAAATATTAGAAGAAATGAGGAACAGCAGAAAGGGAAAAACTAGCAATAGTAAGCATGAAATGGAAATTATGTCACTCAAAACTATAAATACTGTACAAAGAGAGAACTATACAAACTGCTTCCATGATGCAATGACATAATGTAACAAAACATTAAAAACATTTTGGTGTCAAAGACCTGTCGTATAAAAGAATAGACTTACGGAGCGGTTTATACTTTTTTTGTCTTACATTGCAGTTTGTGTCTTACATTACAGGTTGTTTTTGGTTGTGACGTAATGCCAGTCTGAGGACACTCGAAAACAGACGAGGTACCCACGCAAACTATTTTAAATATTGACTGTTAACGTAAGATAATATGATTTAATCAGATGTGATGCAAGAGAAAATAAGCGTGTACAAACTTTAACGACCAAGCTCTTGCGCTGATGATTTTGGGAAACGCAGAACCCAACATGGCATTTCCTGTTTAACTGCAAGGGTGCATGGGAAGTGTAGTGAACACGACCTATTTCGCAATAAAATACGATTACACAATTTATTTGAATTTTATCTCTTAACATTTGATAATCTAAAAAACACTGACGTAAGTAAAAAAAAAAACCAAAAAAAAAAAAAACCAATACAAATAATAACGTACAATAAGTGCCTATAAGGTGTCTTTAAAAGGCAATTACTACACAATTTTTTACACACTGAATCTCATTTTTTAAAACCAATACATACTGTAAGCTACGTAAGGCAAATGTCCCCAAAATGATATTTAAACACACACACACACACACACACACACGTCTGGTTCACTATCGTTGTGGGGACTCTCCATAGACTTAATGTTTTTTATACTGTACAAACTGTATATTCTATCTCCTTACACTAACCCCTAAACCTACCCATCACAGAAAACTTTCTTCATTTTTACATTTTCAAAAATATATAATTTAGTATGTTTATTAACCCATTTCCCTCGTGGGGACCGCTGGCTGGTCCCCACAATGGAGGTGATCTCAGGTTTTACTATCCTTGTGGGGACATTTGGTTCCCACAATGTAATATAAACCAAACGCACACACACACACACACACACATAAATATTCATATATATATACACACACACACACACACACACATATATATCACAAGTTAGGGATTTTGCACACGCGTCTTCAGAATGCACTGACAGCGTTCCTGTGTCATTTAGGATGAAGTGTTTTTCTTTTGCACCACGGTGGTTTGAAACTTGTTTTCCAGTGGGTCCTGCATCTCTAATCTGTCACTGTCATCCACTTTTTTCAACTATTTGTAAAGCCTAAAGATACATTTTGATGTTGAAATCCATATTTCGCAGGAGATCAGGTGACCTCTGGTGGCGAGCAAGCTGAAATACAGTTTTTATATACTAGAACTTGTAATGTATGCTGAGTTTGCGGACACTATATTCAGAACCTTAACATTATTTAAAACGTTATTGTAAAGTCACAATCATTAAGGGAAAAACAAAATGTACAAATGAATTGCTTTTATTAGTTCACAACAAAATAATTCACATGACATATGTTAACATATTCGAGATCATAATGCACAACAATTTTGTCTACAAAATGGGAAATAATACGACCACAATAATAGTAACACAACATTTCATAATATTAGAAGTCTTAAATATCACTTTTTTTTTTCCAAATGTAACTAATATTTGTAAACAACAGCATAGCATTTGTCTTTTCTAAACATTTGAACATTATTGGCCAACATAATAAATATTGAAACACTTTCCATTTTGGAATAGTTAGGAAATAACACTACATAAGGTAAGCCTTTGCTACCTGAGGTCACTAAAAGGGTGACAATATTTGTTTGTTTCCAGTCACTCATCTTCATATTTAAAGTAACCATTACTAATTGCCTTTGTCACAATATTGTCTGCTGACAGCCTTTGGTCTAAATAGATTAATGCTTCAATAAGACTGTTGAAATCTGCCTTCAGTCCCTCCTTTTCCATCCAGATTTTTAACAGTTCATAAACTCTGTCTTCTGGAAAAAGAGAATCTGTACTTTTGATTGAATTATCACTCAGTCCAATGAACCTGAAGAATCTGTTATGATAGTGGACATCAATTTCTTCAAAGAAATCAAACGTTTTCTTCAACGATTCATCTCCTGAAAAGGTGAGATGAAGTAAAACCAATTCAGCATAACCCTTTTTTTTTTCTTTTTTTTTAACGAATGCTGAAATTATGCAAGGAAAAAAGGTATGACCCTACCGTTCAAAGGAACAAGTCTTCTTGACAACTCTCGTTCCTAAAAGAGATGGAAGAATTTCATTTCATGGTAATTCAATTCAATTCACATGTATTTGTATAGTGAATTAATGTGATTTACTGATAGTTACAATAGCGGTTACTGGTGGTACTTATTTTTGAACAAGATGTCAACCAAAGCTTGACAAATCAAAATTTTAAATAACTTAGTTTTAGTCAATCTAACTTGTCTCACTGAGAGAGAGAGACAGACAAACAAACAAACACATATTTTTATACAGTATAAACTGCATATTCTAGATCTCTTGCCATACAGTCTGGGCTTCCAGATCAATATAAACATCATTATTTAATGGAGTAAGACATATTCCCAAAATTGACAGATTGCTCAAGAGTTACAGGAGACGTCAGGTCCAAAAATGCTGAACAAAAGGCATAAGCTGTCACCAATATCTAAATGAGTGCAAAAATATTGCGAAACATGACCTCTCCATGTTAAATTTAGTTTAAGATAGCCTGATTTTACAAAATATTACAAAACATAGAAAGTCTTTATCCTGAAAGCAAGCTATGACAATGCAGACACCAACAGATAGTAAATCTGCTACTTCATCCAGGCTTAGGAAATATTAAAAGCAGAGACTTAAGCATTGGTAGACGTGTTGTTAATACAAAGAAAGCGGCAACTCTCACCAAAGTGTGAGGCTGCCAGGCAATTGCAGAGCTTGGAGGCTGGTTAGTGTGGAGGGGCTGGAGGTTAATGGGCACAGCGGACATGGCCAGGCTAATTTGTGAGGAGTTGGCGGTGTTTGGGAGGCTGTCCCCTAGTCCCCTGTCTTTCTCCATCTCTGATGAAGCAGGTACATGGTTACACACCGCATAGTTTTGCTCAAGAAATGGCTGGAGCTGAGAGGAGTCATCTGTCTTGGAATTCTGGGCATTTTGCCTCTCCTCTATCACCTCCTCGCTGTCACCCTGCATGGCAAGAAAGACGTCATCTGGTCGTCATATTTACAGAGTTCAAATCAGTGCTGAGTTGCATCAAAATACATGAGTTTCTGTGGTTGGCTGATAAATCAAATGCACCAGATGCATGTCTTGTTGACCTACCATACAGATCTTAACCATTTCCCTTGGACTTCTTGATTTTACTGGAATTAAAAAAGATTTTGTACGATAAGCAAAAAAGAAACAAGGAAGAAATATTGAAAGAACTGAGGAAAGATGTGTGCCCTACCTGCTCCTTTACTTGGTTTTGACTTTGTCCAGTAGACGATACTCAAAATGCATGCCAGCATTGCAATTATTGGCACAACAATGAAAGTCACTGTAGGACAAAAGGGATGCAATCGCTATGAGAAACACTATGGAAACAAAACCTTTACAAAAGACAAATGTTGGACAGAATATCCCAGTTAACAACTATAAGTTCCTTTACTGAAATCACTGAAATCACTGGGCAACAGAGTGAGAAAGGTTTTCTACTACCTGAGATGGAGCTTCCCGAAGAGCTTCTCTTTCTACAAACTGTGTTGGAAATGTGTGTACAGCCTTTTACAATCTCCTCATCCTCTTTGCATCTGGGTTCAACAAATGAAATGATTTTGAGTCCAACAAATGAAACTACTGTCATCAGTTACTCACCTTCATGTCGTTCCAAACCTGTAAGACTTCCGTTCATCTTTGAAACACAAATTAAGATATTTTCTATTCCACCAAAACTTTGATGCTTCAAAAGACAGAAATCCCGGGGAATCGAGCCGTTTATTCCAAGAGTTCTGAAGAGATACTATTGCTTTATAGAATGAACAGATTTTATTTTATTCACATATAAACATTGATGAATGCAAATTAATAGAGCACATCAAATATAGTAAATAGAAGCTCAAAGTGCTTGCTTGTCATACCAGAACCAACGAAGTTTGTTCGTGCACATTTTCATTATTGGGTGTGCTATCCGTTCATGCTGATCAGTTTGATTAACATGAGACTTCTTTGTCCAAAATCTAAGTTTTGATCAAATTTTACATTAAGAACTTACCGGCTGCATTTCTTGCACACCTCACATGCCTGGTCAGGTAAGCAAAACGACCCCTGTTTGCACTTGCACTTTGTGTTCTGGGTAATTGTGCATTTCTCAGTGGTTTCCTGATCTACAGAAGGAAAGAAGGAGCACAAATAGCAGGCAATTTACAATTAAATATATCTGAAGGAAGTCTATCATGTGAGCACAAAATTGATTTGGCTTGCATGACCTTAAAAAATTTGCATAAATCTGAAAAACTTGACAATATTCTGTTCAAATAACAGAATTACCTATACGGCACATGGTGCACGATAAACACTTCTTCAGTCCATTTTCATGCTCAGTGTATGTGTCAAACTCGCATGTTTTACACTCTCCTTTTTTTGAAGCAGTAAGGCAGGCTGTTTTCACATAGGTTCCTGCAAAAAGATGAGGTGGTGGAATGTAAGTGCACATGCAAGACATTGTCTAACCAGAACTTAAAGTGTTTTTATTTATTTATTATCATGCACCAGCAGGGCAGTTCAGGCAGCAGATGTTATCATGTTCATACTCCAGGCTCTCTCTGCAGGAAACATCCCGGCTTGATCTGTTCTTGATGGACCCTTGAGCGCAGGACAGATCCAAGTGACTGATATTTAGCAACAACAAAACCTACACACAGAAGAAACAGTAAAAAGATGATGTGTGCTTCAATAAAGACTGACTTTCTGGTAAAAAGTGGTGTTGTATCTTATACTGACACCTATTGGTGTAAATCTTAGCGTACCTTTCATTTTATGTCTCGGAACACTTGAGTTTGTTTATGTGTGTTAGAAACTTAAAGGGATAGTTCAACCAAAAATGAAAATTCTGTCATAATTTACTTACCCTCAAGTTGTTCCTAACATATATGAAGTTCTTTGTTATGTGGAACACAAAAGAAGATATTCTGAAGAATGTCAGTAACCAAACAGTTGTGGGGCACCATTATGGGGCGCCGTTTGTAAAGCGGCTCACTCTGAAAATAACAGCAACATTTTGTCACATTTAGCTTCAAACTATGTTTAAAAAACTGGTATGAATTTTTGACGGTCACTTTTTAGCACATTTACAACAATATTTATCAACTTAGAGATATTTTAAATAGTTAAATATAAATATTAAATGTTACACCTAAATGTTAAATGTTAAATCTAAATGTTAAATCTAAATCTAAATGTTAAATCTAAATCTAAATGTTAAATCTAAATGTTAAATCTAAATCTAAATCTAAATGCTAAATCTAAATCTAAATGTTAAATCTAAATCTAAACCTAAATGTTAAATCTAAATGTTAAATCTAAATCTAAATGTTAAATCTAAATGTTAAATCTAAATGTTGATTCTAAATGTTAAATCTAAATCTAAATCTAAATGTTCAATCTAAATGTTTCGGGTGAAACTAAATATATAACTAATATGCAAATTCAAAATGCCGGTAACCGGAAGTGCCAAAATAAAAGCGCGAGGAGGTCAGTGTGTGTTTATAGCACGGTTTAGTGTCAAATAACGAATAAAAACCATTTCATCCGAGGAAATGGTCTCTTGGACATTGATTATCGTGATAATAACTACATAAAATAATAATCACGTTTGGAGAAACTGTATTTGTATATGATGACAGAGTGATGACATGACATTCAATCAAAGTGAGCCCCCTCGTGGCTGACTATTATAGCTACAGGTCATAAGTCCCGCACCTTTCATAAAAGTGACACTAGCCTACTCAAATACAGTTTCTCCAAACGTGTTGATTATTTTAGGTACTTATTACGATAATCCATGTCCAAGAGAGACCATTTCCTTGGATGAGATGGTTTTTATTCGTTATTTGACACTAAACCATGCTATAAACACACACTGACTTCCTCACGCTTTTATTTTGGCACTTCCGGTTACCGGCATTTTGAATTTGCATATTAGCTAAATATTTAGTTTCACCCGAAACATTTAGATTCAACATTTAGATTTAGATTTAGATTTAACATTTAGATTCAACATTTAGATTTAGATTTAACATTTAGATTTAGATTTAGATTTAACATTTAGATTTAGATTTAACATTTAGATTTAGATTTAACATTTAGATTTAGATTTAACATTTAGATTTAACATTTAGATTTAGCATTTAGATTTAGATTTAACATTTAGATTTAACATTTAGATTTAGATTTAGCATTTAGATTTAACATTTAACATTTAGGTTTAACATTTAATATTTAGATTTAACTATTTAAAATATCTCTAAGTTGACAAATATTGTTGTAAATGTGCTAAAAAGTGACCGTCAAAAATTCATACCAGTTTTTTAAACATAGTTTGAAGCTAAATGTGACAAAATGTTGCTGTTATTTTCAGAGTGAGCTACTTTACAAACGGCGCCCCATACACCATTGACTTGTATAGTGTATATGAAAAGAAATACTATAGAAATCAATGGTATTTCCCCCACAAATGTTTGCTTACAAACATTCTTCAAAATATCTTGTTTTATGCTCCACATAACAAAATAAATTTGTATATTCATATATATTAACCTGAAAAATTAATAGTCATGGAAATAAATAGGTTGTTTGTGTGTATTATATTAGGCTATATGCTATATATGTGTAAATTATATATATAATCTGAAAATTAAGTCAGAAATTAATCAGAAAATTTAATAGGCATGGAAATAAATAGGTTGTGTATATATATATATATATATATATATATATATATATATATATATATATATATATATATGCACAACCTATTTATTTCCATGCCTATTAAATTTTCTGATTAATTTTCTGACTTAAGTTTCAGATTAAGTCATTATCAATCCAATTTCCACGTTAAAACTGTTAAAACAGACTAAAGTTATGTGAGGATTTGTATATAGAGATAGATCAAATATAGATTCAGAGGTTACTCCATGGTTTCTAATTATTTTAAAACTTCTGTATTTTTTAATTGACAAAGATCTGTTGTGCCAGGTGGTTTATCGCCGCCGAACAGTCCAAGCATGTTTCAATTTAACGCGTCATGAAGCAAACTAAATTTCAAAGTTTCTCTATTACGACATTCAAATATACGGTATCTAAAAACAAATTAAATAAATGTTAAATTCACTTACCAAGAAAATAATGTATCGCATAGTAGTCAAATCATTGTGTCACTTTCTCCGTATAAACTGAAACAAGATTAAGTCCCAACACCAACCCACGGATAGTGCACCTCAGTATTTAGCTGTTGAGAAAACTTCCGGTCTTATATCATGGAATTGAGCGCTTCTTCAAACCTGAACACGCTGAATGCGAAGTGACCAATCCTACTATGGCCGAGGCTTTCCTTATGAATATTAATTAGGTTTCTTGTGACGTTACCCTTATAAGTGTCTGAGCGTTAATCACGTGGTCTAATTATTTTAGTGAACCAAGCCTTCGCTATAGTGGGATTCATACATTCTCAGGACTTCCCGAGACAACCTGGCTGGCACACAAATCGCTTACAAACTTCACATCGTGTTGAATAACTACTTTATATAATTCAATATTTTAAAATATGTCCGTCTATATTTTCTCACATCTTGGGAAAATATAGGGCCAGATAATCTTTCTACGTGTAAAACTTTAGTCAAATAACCATGTGAGTGAATCTCCAACAACCGTATATTCTCAGGACATCTGAACGCACACATACCATTATTATCAGTTTCCGCAATGCAAGGCCATCTCTGTCAGTTTGGCGCTATCTAGCAGACAGTTGACTGTGACAGTGCGATACTATGACTGTTGAGGGACACTGTAAACACAGGAAGCTGGCGGATGCTCTAGTTGACTGAGGAAGGTGGGACTTCTGTTTGTTTATTCATGTATCAAGTCTAAGGGGAATTTCATACTGATGCTTCAGAATGCAGACAAAGGTCGCTCCTTATACTCAAACACAATCAACCATGTGATCCATTCATTAGCAATATTAGATTAGCCTACACTGGGATTTTTCAACCAATTTTTAATTGTATTAGTGATAAGTTTTCCAGATAAACTACAATATTTGTATGGCCTGTTGTAAGGCATTACTGTGGCCCATTGAAAGCAGCATTCTTTCCTTTCGACAAATCTAGTCACTAGCCTAAATTGTTTTGTTGCTTCCTGAAAACTGATTTAGTTTTCTTCCCTCTGCCTTTCTTCAGACAGAGATGCCAAACAACCAATTACAGCAACATTAAGTGAATTTTCTTTAATGGAATTGCAGGCTTTATACACACTGTTATTGTATCATCTTCAAATTGGAGTTTTATTAATATGTATTTGCTTATTCATATTTCTCAATGTTGCTCAAAGAATTGATCTAACATTAACAAGAACAAACAAACAAACTCGTAGTTACCATGGTTATGAGGGCTGACTCTTTAGTCCCTTATGTGTCCTTTGATAAGAAGTTCCTGAAAGAGGAGGGGTTGTTTGAGATAAGACTACCAGCTGTGGACTTTGCATCAGCCATTTATAAAACTAAATTACGGCATGTCTGAGACATTAAATTTGCTGAAATGAACGTTTTCATTTCATTGCACTATTGGCTACAGTTCTGAGGATATTGGGCTGATTTACTGTATGCCTTAAACACAGAAGTGTATGTGTTAATCGCCTTGTTTTGTAGAGATTCATCAGGATATTAGTTTAATTTTTAAGAACTAAATTTGCTCAGATTAAGAGGAACAAGTTGCAGAACAATGCAAACGTCCTGTGCCGTTTCTGTAAGGCACAGAAACGGACAGAATAAAGACATGGGGCATGTTTGCTAGAGTTGCAGCTCTCTTTAGCTGTACATTTATTTCCAAAAGACTGCATATACATCCGCAAACTACTGTACAGAAAACATCCAAAATGTTCATAATCATAGATACAATATACCACAAAGCTGGCCTGGCGATACCAAACAAGTATATTTAGCACTAGAAAAGCTCTTGACCCCTGCATATCAGTGTAATATAGTGTTTGTTTTTTTTTAAACTGATATTTTACAGTACATTTGCATGATTCAGAACCATCTTCAGAACCTGTACAACATTCACCATTTACAGAAGTTATACAAGGCACAAGAATCATAATTTGAAGCAAAGGCCTAAATATAACATGAACGTGGGAAGGATTATTATCAACTTTACCGTTTGAAGGCTTTCTGGAAGTTTATCAAATAGTACCACTATAACTGTAGTCTACAATAATAGGGCAAAATCAGTTTTGCTGATTTTTGTTGTTGTTGTTGTTGTTGAAAGTTTTTGCTGAAGTTTGGTTTGATAGCCATTTCTAGATTTTTTTTTTTTTTTTTTTTTGCTTGAATTATTTCTGTACTTGAAGCTTAAACGTCATGTTCCATCATTTGGACATAAATATGAACTTGAATAAAGTTTAATGAGCACAAAAGCAATTTTCTTTCAAATTCATTAAAATGATGACACGATGTGTTTTAATTCGATTTTAGAGGGGGTGACAGCAAATTTGGTAATAAAATAAAATCAAGATTTTAATTTATTTGATAGTTATGTGGACAACTGGTGGTTTAGCAGCGTCTAAATAAGTCAAACAGGCTACTGATCTCAGTGCTGATCAGATTTGTTAAATGCTTCATAAAACTTATGTTAAAACTACAATTAAAATGTGGTGCGCATTGTAGTGTCTAAAACTAAAAAACAAATAAAATGAGCTCTTGGAGGCATTTCTGTTTGAGGGAGAAGGTTAATGAAGTAGATAACTTGGAAAAGCAGGACATAACTTTTTTTCCCCTGCAATTCTGACAGCATTTTTCCACATAGCTCCTTTCCTTTTATCAGACCTTAATTATAACTCTCTCTGCTCACCGGCCCGTGTTCCCCCATTGTGTTTCTCACTGCACGGTGGAATTTGGTCAGAGGAGATAAGAGAGGCTAATTTTACAGAGGTCTCTTGGAGCTCTTCCTTTTCAGCTGCATTTCAAAAGAAAGCTCTAAATGTTAACAAAAGGTATGTGCTGCCGTTGCACGGCGTGAGTAAACGCTTCTTCAGGTCGTCTCAGGCCTGACGCTCTCTACAAAAGGCATGATACCGCTCCTGATGACTACACACGCTCACAGGAACAGAGTAATGCATTTAAGCGTGTGATGGGGTTATGCTTTAAGGTCTTCAGAGGGAAAAACGTAATTGATTTTTTACCTCCTAACCTGCATAACTTTCATAGCTGAAAAAAAGTTAGAATCTTTATATCACCATATATTATTCATAATTATTCCTCAACTGATCTCATTAAGACGGCAAAATGACAATAAAACAACAATAGAAATAAAAGAACAGAGTGAGCCACAATCACAATGTGTTTTCAGGAGTGCATTTCCTTCTCTTCCCTTCTCTAAACATCATATAGTGCAAACAAAGCACACATCAGTAGTAACATGCAGAAGGAATATAAATACTGCGGAACTCTGGGACACTGTTGGAGAAATAGGAAAAGATTAACGAAATGCTCAAGAAAATCCCTGCCTGGCCACCAATCAAATCCCTCACAAAAAAAAAAAAAAAATCATAAACACCAAAGAAAGGCTAAGGCGGAATTTCATGTAACATGTGATGGATTGGCACTGTGATGTTTGCTTCGAGAAAAGCATCTTGAAGCTGTTGAATCTGTGCCGAATTCATGCCAACTTGCACATGTACAACTTTGCACATGGTCAGATACGTGAAACTGTCTGATTGGTCGCCTCCTTTCCCAGGCTTCTCTCAGCTCGGATACCTTAGCTGGTTGAAGATGCTGGCGAATTGCACCTGGTGGAATAAGTGTGGTCTTCAATAGTCCCTCAGAACGTAAAGTCTGTTTCTTTCTCATCTGGACTCTGAGGCAGACTTTTACAGTGGATCTTTCCAATCTCCTCCAAAGCACTTGCAAGTGAGTCAAGATCTCCACTGTCCTGATGCCTGGCCTCCCAGAGACTGAGAATGACAGCAGAGGGACTCTTCTGCTTGGTAAAGTAGGACAGGTTCCTGTGCAGGAAGGAAATGGAGGGTTCACAATAGAAGAAAATGTTAGTACATAGCAAGAGAATATTTTGAGTGTCAACCTACTCTCCTTCTATTGTTTTATTAGGTACAACAGTCTAAACAGATACATGTCGTGTGCACTGTCACATGTAAAGTGCCAGTAGATGGCAGTGTTGTAATATAATTCCAAACTCAAATGGTCATGTAGCACAGCATAGGTTCAAGTAAAGGTAACATAATGTTTACATAATTCAATTCTGAATTGCCATTTGATTATTTTAAATGGCACAATTTACAGAACTGTAATACCAGTTCATATCTTCAGAACTGTTCTCATAAATGACACATTAAAATATTAGTAGTAGGCTACCAGGGTGAATGAAAACGTCTTCAATTGCTCAGTTCTCTTTTTATTTGCATGGTTTCCTTTTGTGGAGTTACTTGGTTGCAAGTCTTGTTAAAAAAGAGCCAACTGACCAATAAATCATTCAGATTTAAAAGGAAAATTAAGGGTTTCAGCTCGTAGATCATCTACACAGAAATAAATATCAGCATAAACTATCAATATATGTCATACAATCGCTTTATAGATAAAGGGAAGGTGGCTCTCATCTCTCCAGTCTCTAGTGGTTATTTAACTTCTAACCTTTGCAGAAACTGAATTCAATAAAGATGAAAAGCCTGAAGAGTATGAGTTCTGAGTGAAATGATCGAGCAAAGTGGAGTGCAGTCTCAGCTTATTATTCAAGGGCATTGTTAACAAAGAGCACTGCCGCAATAAGTTTCAATCAGTCCTGTTGCCTTGGCTATATCTCTCCGGCGCTCACCTTTGAATGTGGAGTTTCTGAGCTAAGAGCTGCCAGTCCTTGCCCTTGGCGTTGGCAGTATCGAAGGTGGTGCATATCCGCTGACGTATGGACAGGGGGATTTTGAAGGCTTTGGCCCCTGTCTGTGACGTCACCGTGCAATCTGCCTGCATAAAAAATGGGACCGTCTCTTTCTCACTCTGAAAAACAACAACCAAAAAAAAAACTTTTTTTAGCATGCATTTGTGTTCATCTACAAAGGGGCTTGAAAAACCACTGACACACTAGAAAGGTTTAGAATATATTTTCCCCATATAGTAAAAGACCAACATTTTTAAAAGAATAGTTAAAGCGAAATCTCTTTCATTATTTCTTTATTTTATTATTGGTATTAACTAATTTAACTATTTTTGTCATTTCAAACCTGTAAAAAAGAATTTCTAAAGATTTATAAAAAATAAAATAAATTCAATACAACAACGTTCAATATGGGCTGTTAAGCTCTAAAAAGGACAAAAAAGCAGTCCAGATGACTTATGTGCGCTATATCCCAAGTCTTCTGAAGTTGTATGATAGCTCTGAGTGAATTTAAACTGAAATTTAAGTCACTATTCACATTGATCTTTACCTCTGCTGTGACTCTAAAATCAAATACACAAGATTCCAAAACTGAAAGTTTTTGCAGCAATGCCATAAAAGTACTATATTGGGTTCCCCAAAAACAGTTCTTAAAATAACCATTATTTTCTTAGTGTGAAGAACATTTTAATAATCTTAAAGAACCTTTTTTTTTCCTGCTTTTTGCACAGTGGAAAGGTTCCATGGATGTTAAAATTCCTTCATTGAACCATAGATGCCAATAAACAACCTTTATTTTTAAGAGTGTATAAGCAGCATATTTGACTTGAGAGCCGCATGCAGCGAAGGTGAAAAATCAGTAAATATTTGTTTGGAGCTTGACAGCCTGTTACAGTAAGCTGTCATTGTTTGGAAGAGACTTCTTTTTTTGACCAACAGGAAAAAAATAAACATGAGGCTGAGTAAACAGTGACAGAGATGACATCAGAGTGAATCTGACCTCTCCCACCGATGAGTAGACCTGCAGGAGCTGCTCATGACCTTTGACCTGCCGCACACTGATCTTGCAGGAGAGCTGGGTGGTTGAGGCGCTATGTCTCTGCAGCGAGAAGGCACAGTGCACAGGCTGCTGGTTACTATACCACACTTGGGTGAAGGAGAATTCCTGCAGCAGAGCGGGATGAGGACACCAGGAATGAAGAGAAGGAGAGAGAGAGAGAGAGAGAGAGAGAGAGAGATCAGAGAGCTGAGTCAGGAAAAGCACCTGATCCATGAAAAACGTGGAAGCATGCGTGTTAAGAGACTCGTCTATGAGACCATCAGTACAAAAGAGACACAAACTCTAATCCCTGTTAATTCCGATGATAGGGGTCACTGCTGGGGTATGTACAACACACAGAATCTGGGAGCAGGGCAGGGGAAGAGAAAGCAATTGCCTTTGATGTATTATTAATTTCCGTGAAGCAGCACGTCTGCAGGGAGTGTCCTTGACCTCTCCTGCGCCATTTCTCTAGCCTTGCATATTGAAATGACCTGTGAGATGCTCTAATGTCAACAGTGATAGGAACCCTGAGCAGAAGAAATGCTTGATGGGATGCCTTAATGCCGGGATTAATTTCTCCCTTGAGCAGGCATACAAATGCATGTTCAAGGAGACAGAAGCACTCCTGAACAGATCAATTGCATGAACCTAGAACCAGATACTGTCTTATCACTGTGTATTTGTATGCTAGGTAGGACGGTTTCGTTCTTCAGGGTTGAAACTTGTAGTTTCAACAAGACAAAAATATGGATCACATAAACTTTCCTCATATTGTATATGTATATTGTATACCTGGGATCTCCAAGCGTGTCCGACTTTGTACAGCAGTATGAAACAGACAATTAGCACCTTCCACTAGAATCGATGATAGTACCACGCTTCTTCTACTTCACTTTCCTTGCTTTTTTTAAGGTTCACAATCGCCACTTAGTGATTAGGCATACATATCATATTACACTGATCAGCAGACACCACAAGTCATCCTGTTTTGTTTTTAAAGTATTGTATTTATGAACTTCCACAGTAAATTTTAATTTTATTGAAGGGGTAGGGTTAAAGGTAGGTTTTTAGCTATAATTACCATAGCTCTGTGTTTGATTGTATACCGTATATACCCGAATATAAGACGAGGTTTTTGTCCTAAAAATAGGCTGAAAAATGGGGGGTCGTCTTATATTCGCGATATAGAAAAAATTACGGGGGGAAAGGGAGAAAGAACAACGGAATTAATATGAAATAGTGACTGAAACGCGACCCATTAAGACAAATGATTTCGGCTATACTTGCATGTAAAATTAGAGAAGCAACATAATATCTGTGTTTAACTGAATTAAAACGCTGCTCCTCTCTGCCATGCGAGACGAGAGAGAGGTGCGCGCGGGAGAGAGAGAGGTGCGCGCGCGAGACGCAGAGCAAGAGAGAGAGAGAGAGAAAGGTGCGCGCACGCGCTGGAAGAGAGAGAATGAATTATCACTGCAATTTTAAAATAAAATAATTTTCTGTTAAAACCAGATTTTTTCCACAAAAATCTCTTTTTGTCCCAAAAATAAGTCTGGAAAATAGGGGGTCGTCTTATATTCAGGGTCGTCTTATAGTCGGGTATATACGGTAATTTATTTTACGTTTTAATAATAGCTGTTATTTCATACTGCATAAGATTCGAAAGCAATATAAGTTAGCCTTACAAACATTTCATACATAAAACAAGAAATAAATGTTCTTGAAAAGATTGTTTCAGTCAATGACATCCACGCTTGTTTCTTTGCAGGAGGCGTAACTCGTGGGGGCGTGGCTGGTAGCACTGCGGGATGCAGACAGACCCTTCGCGGGATGTCTGCAATGCAATCGTGTAGGCAGCTGCCTATGGCACATTACAGCACTGGTCCTAGTAGCTTACTAATATTACTATGTTACCTGACAGGTGGTGAAGGGTTTGATGCTCCACAGAAACTGAGGGATATCCTGGATGGACACCTGTAGACTGAGACAGTTTCCTTTGAAGAACAGCGTCTTGGGCTCCTCTAGTAGTTGACCTCCTCTGCTGGTTTCAGCAGTGACCACTCCCTTTGGAAAAAATGGAGGTACAAGAAAAATAAAGTGAGAACACGGAAGGGCAGAGAGTGGTACAGAAAGAAAATGTGGATACATTTGACAACCTAGAACCACAGTATTGTGGCTAATCTGTTTAGAATGTGCTGAATGTTTATCCAGTTCAGAAGATAACTTAAAATGGCTAAAAAGGCTCAAACACTTACACACTGTGGTTAAAATTCAATTATAACAAATATTATCTGAAGCTGATTTCGAGTAGCTAAAAAAAGTACAATGTCTGGAAGGAACAAAAGCTTGACAGCTAATAAACATTCAGAAATATAAAAAAGTGCTTTCAAACAAAGTGTTGGTAAAAGCTTTGAAAAGAAAATTGAATTTAAATTGATTACTGCCTGCTTTGATTTCAAGCATGGCAGTGTTCATCTGTCAAAACTGCTTTGTGTGTCATTGCATTGCAGAGATGAGTGTTCTCTTTGTGTGTGTGTGTGTGTGTGTGTGTGTGTCTGAGCACTCGTGTAAGACAACAGTAATTGACTTTGACTTTTGTATCCTCTCTGTGTGCTTGTTTGAAAATAGCACTGACCATTTCGGTCATTCTGGTTACACAAATAAACTATAATAACTCCAAACTCACATTATTACTATTATATAACTTTTAGACCCCACTGCACATGCAGTCTAGTTTTCCTATAATATTGTGATGCACCACAGATTTACATTTAAACTTTGATTTGAAACATAAAAGTATAAAAAAAATACAAAATGTACAAGACTGTGTATTTTTAACATATTTTTAATTTTTAATGTATTATTCTTTAATAAGGGAAATAATTACAATCCCAAGAAGCATTGCTAATGACAAATTAAAATGATCACAAATATTAACTAGAAATGAACAATAAATACACATATTTAAGACATTTTAATGGCCTTAAAATCAGGAGATTCAAATTGTAGGCTATTAAGAGTTTTTAATGATCCATCGGAACACTGATATATATCAGTTTATACGTTAAAATTGTTAAAAATCAATTCCACTATGGAGAAAATGAAATGGGATTTGTACTTCCGGAACCCAACTGTTGCTCTCTATTTGAGTAATGTGAACATATGTTGACTGTCCAGCTCTCACCTGAAAGGCATGTGGTGTGTCATCTACACAGTGTACTCGCAGGTTGTAGTCCATGGAGGAGGCCTCCATGCTGCCGAACACAGCAATCCTTAGTCTCTTTATGGCAGAATCGGTGACGGGTTCCCCCACCAGTGCATAACAGCCCGGCTGATCCAGCAACAAATGACAGCAATGCGAGTCCATCAAGCAATAGCAGGAGGTTGATTCATCATCTACTGACATTATTTCCTGTGAACCCAAGAAAGAGATCAAATTATGATAACATGACATGCTCATGAAATCATACATACAAAGCTCTGTCATGAAACTAGATGACGCAGGCTAATAGGTCCTTAACTCAACCTGATTATAATCACATTGTTATCTACAGGGCACAACTGATTGGTTCCTGCTGTATCAGTAGCCAATGAGCTCGTTGATCAACCTTCAAATACTTGGTCAGCATTTGCTGTAGCAGTTGCAGCGCGCTTTCAGAAAACCCTCCACCTTCCCCAGCTCCACCTGTATAGATCTGCTATGGGTAATACATGTACAGCAGCAGCATGTCTTAGCAGCATTGCTCACAACAGAGTGTTGTGTATGTATTGGCAGTAGCAAGTCCTGTACTTGCCCTGCAGCAGCAGCAGCAGCAATAACCAACAGCAGCAGCGTAGCAGATCTATTCTGCCAAGACCAAACATATCAACATTGTCATACTCATTACCATGCCAAACACTCAGAGAGTTGTCATGACAGAAATAGTCACTTCTTCAGTGAATTTTTGATAGTGTATAAAAACTTGGTATAAAGTGCATGAACATATGAACTTTAAAGGGATAATTCACCCAAATATTTTCCACCCAAAATCCATTTTCTCACCTTCATGCAGAGAGTCATACAGGTTCATGAGGGAGAGTAAATGACAGGGCTTTTGTGCCCTTTTTGAAGCTTGAAGCCTCAGTCCTGATTCATCGTAGATGCATGGAATAGAACCACCAGTACATTTTTAAACAAATATCCTTTTGTGTTTCATAAAGGGGAAAATCATACAGGTTTGGAACAGCATGATGGTGTATGATGATGACAGAATTTTAATTTTTGGGGTGAACAATCCCTTTAATGGAGCAGTCGTGCTGTCACAATAAAACCGTAGGGAACATTAGCAATTAGAGTTAATTAACCTTATCAGACCTTTATCAGCCAAAAAGCTTATCAGAAACTGCATGTGCTAAACAGGGTTGCCTACAAAGTGTACATTTATCATGGGAAATGAGGCCATATTATATAAGGGTACATATGATTTTTTTTTTAAATGTTAATTTCACCAAGATGTAGGAGTGGATTTGTTTTAGTGTCCAGTGCTATGAAAGGTTCAAAGTAAAATGCTGCTCCCAGTAAAACATATCATGAATGTAGCTTTCAGGGGCCATGAACTGCAATTATTTTTATTTTATATATTTTATTTTAGAATTTTTCTTGGGGTGCACTTATAATGGCACTTATGATTTTTACATTGAAAACTGTCATAATTTAGAATTAAACTATTTTTCCTACCTTGACTTTAGTCCTCTAATTTGAACAATCTGTTTGAAGGGGCTTCAGTGTAAACGCCCACTGCTGTGATTGGCTAACATCTTTGCATTTGAAATTGTTAAGAATTACATGTGGAACTCTCGAAAACTTTTAGCACTTTTTACTGTTACAGCTCTCAACTAATCATGAAAAATGTTGATTATAGCATTATATTTAGATCTATAGCTTTATATTTAGATCTATAGCATTATATTTAGATCAACTCCCGTGGCATGAAAGGTTGCAGTGGATGAGGATTGTAGCCGATCACAGACATGTTGAGCGCATGAATGCAGCGATCTCATCATTGCAACTCGATTTCTGCACTCTCACGAATGCTTTCATCATAACTAACAGTGCAAACACGATGTAAATAAGAGATTCATTGATTATAACGGGAGTTTTGGCGAGAGCTCCGAACTCAGTCATTGATAAATTCACGCTGTTTGATTGACAGCTCCAGAGATTGTAAAGGGAGTGTTCTTTGATCGCTTTCTGTATATAATTTAATCACAATTTAAATATCAGATCATTTTCATCCTACTAAGAGAAACAATGTGAAGTTGACTGTTTAGTCACTGGTTTGATTTACTGAAAATAAACGAGTTTGAGACAAAGAGAGTCTGACTGTATATGTATCATTATATATCAGAAATCACTGGTCACTGGTGATTTTGGTTAGACATGTAGTGTACACATAAGCAGCACAACCTGGCACTGCACAACATTTTGCACTCTTTAAAGGCAGGTGTATCGCTTAGTTGCTCGATCCAGTGTTAGCGTCAAGTCTGTTATTTACTGATGTAGGTCCTGTCCAAAATGGCACCCTAAGCACTTGCGGTCTTCCTACGAATCTGCACTTTCGTGACGTAACGGCGTTTTGACTTTCGGGAAGAAGTCTGCTGTGGAGTCCACACTGCAAGTCCACAAGACCGAAAGTGCATATGAAATGTGTAATTTGGGACAGGGCTGTAGAAGTAGGTGTTGCTCTTCTTCAACAGTGGCGGTATTTCACCTATCTATGAGTCATTCTCTAGGTTTGGTTTCAATAAAAGCTGTTTTTGGACTAACAACGGAGTTTTCAGTTCTGAAACTTACAGGGTATTCTTATTGTATGATGACCTCTTATATTTAAAAAGCTGAAAATTGTTCCTTGATTCCAAGGTTTCTCATTGATATGGAAGCCTTCAAAGGAACCATCTTCATACAGACTTACAGCTGCTGCAAGATGTTTTTTTCACCTCAGCCAGTATTTTTGCCAGTGTAACTGTGTGATCAGCCAGTGAATGAAAAAGCTAAATTCACTCAGCCACACTGACATAGAATCACTCACAAATCTGCGAGGTCACTTCTCGCGCACAGCATGCGCATTTCTTTGACAAGGTTAGGCTAACATCATGTCAAGCACAGACATTTATACAATACATGCTCTTTTCAAATTTCTGACAGACAACCATTTATTTATGTGACTGCAGCTCTTCAAAGCAACGTAAATACCAAACAAAATGAACTCCTTGGGGAACCCACCCTTTGTAAACTGATAAAAAAAAAAGTAGATGTGAAATTTGTACTACTGCAGTCTTTTTCTGACTAGTCGGTGATTTAGCCGGCAGTTTTTATGTAATTACTTCAGCCATCACCAACACTGGAGCTGTCACTGGCTCAAATAAAACTGTTAAAAGCGAGGGAAAAACTCTTGACAGCAAATGAGTTTCCGTGAAGACTGCTGGTAGCAATCTCAAGGATAAGTACCGTGCATTGGAACAATCTGAAATTCATCGTAATAATGACTCGCGCTAGTGGTCAGACACAAAAGGAAGGTTATTATCTAATCGTCTTCAATAACGCTAGCAGCTTACAATAAACAAACTCTGTGCCGCTACAGTAAAATTTCATTGATACATCAACTTTCAGATCTAACAGTGTTAGGTTTTCAGAGGCTGATGCCAGAGTAAACATGGGAATAGGACAAATGTTAGTGATTGTAGTAGGGTCAGGAAGGAGGTTCCGTCCATGACTCCTGTCCTGATTGCCTCGTGTCAGCTCCTTTTTCAGGTGGTCCTCTAGTACAACCAGATCGATATATCCTGGGACTGATGGGACGGCTTGCCCTGATGCTCCCGCTGTTTGACTGCCATGAACTGTGTCTTCCCAGCTATTACAGGCTGTAATTGTTTTTTCCTTGAGCACTTCACTGCCGTAGCCTCCTCTGAGGAGCTGCTGTCCCTGGATCTCTTGTCGAGAGCGCAGGATCGCCTAATCAACACATTTTTAAAACGCTCACAGCTCCGAAGGCTGCCACAAGGATGTGGTTCAAATGCATTTACTTACAATTGGTTCATGGCACAGTTTGCAGGTTAACTGTAGCACAAGGATTTAGAAATATATTTAAATGGATTCAAAAATGTTTAATCGTCAGGGACTGGTGCTACAAAAGTGTTAAATCATTTTCAAATGGTATGTTGCCAAAGGTTTCCAGTGCATTGTACTATACTGGCCCAATGATAATAATTGACAATGTTTTCAAATGTAACATTCTTATGAGTCACACTAAAAGGAATTTGAAATGCATTTGCAGTGAAAAACACAGAAGTCATGTCTTTGTTCCTACCTCCCACTTGTTGTCCTTGGTTTGTCTCTTGAGTTTAATGTTCCAGTTTTCAGCGCTGACTTCAGCACAATGAGCTATCGTCATGGCAACAGGATAGGACAGGTTCAGCCCCGGAGGTCCATATGTGATCTCTGGCCCTAACAGAATCTCACACCTTTCCTCTGATTGGGCACTAGCAAAACAAGATAACACATATCACTGACAGTTTCAAGAGAAACACCCCTCATTATTTCAAAATAAGTAAGTAAACAGTTTGGGCTCAATTTAAGATTATGGTTTGAAAATAATAATAAAAATGATAATACTTTTAGTCAGCAAGGATGCATTAGGTTGATCAAAGGTGACAGTAAACACTGTACATTTATATTGTTACAAAAGATTTCTATTTCAAATAAATGCTGTTCTTTTAAACTTTCTAATAATCAAAGAATCCTGAAAAAATATGGAGCAGCGCAACACTGATAATAATATGAAATGTTTCTTGAGCTTTGTTTATTCAAAACTTGTAATAATTTTCTATACACTGTAACCATTATGATCACAACTTGTAATAATTGCTTTAATGAGATCATTGTTTCTGCCTAAATGAATACATGAGATTAGCTAACTGCATGATTTGTACCATCTTAGAACTGTACATTTTTGACATATGGACATTAATTTGATACAGTCACCCGTGATAACAGATTACTCTACATTGTAATGTAGAAACATGCAATTTTCTGTAAAGATGCTTTGAAAGTTTCCTGGTCAGAGCTAGAGCTCAACCAAATCCAATGTGTGTGTGTGTGTACTCTTTTGTTACGGGACCTGACGTTCGTGATGTGAACAACTGGCACGCAGGAGAGGTGAAATAACCATCTGGCATCCAGATAATCTATGGAGATATTCTTCTGACGAACAGCCGTTTGTGGAAAATTTTCTACGTTTATTTGTGTCTTAACCAATCAGAATCATTCAAACTGACTTGATGACGTAGCTTAGTGACCTGTGTAGAGTATAATTGCTGTTGTTTTGAGAATGAACGGCAGGGCGGACTACAAACTCCTTGCTGAGTGCTGAAGCTGGCTTCTGCTGATGAAACTGCAAACTAAACTTCAGTAAAATGTTCTTCAATTTACTGCATCTCTGACTCCTGGTCTTCATTCATCATATCTGTAAAATCCCCTATACAGGTATACTGTACATTTGATCAGTGCATGCAATTCTTGGAAATCAGTCCATGACCTTGGCTAGAGCTACACTCAACTTCTTGAGCTACACTAGACCCCTTTGGTCAATAATCAAAATAGTGAACACATTTAGCTAAATCAAATAAAGTGATCAGAAAAAGAAAAGAAAAAACACAATGAAATCTACATCACAACCCTCAATTATCCTGCATAGATACCGTAATGATAAAAGCTGTCACGTCGGCAGTCTACAGAATCATTAAAAACACGACTCAGAACCTTGATTTAGGGGAAGCTACTGATTCTCTGAGGGTACCGGAGTCGTTTTACCAGCTCCTGCATATTCATTAGTCATTGCTTATGATCTTCAGGCCATTATCGCTACCTTCCATATTTTCCTTGTGGTGGTAAACCATAACAGAAAACCCATTAATGAGAAAGAGTTAATGAAGGCTTTGGCCTTTCATGCAAATTTAGAGGTAAAAAAGAAAGGAAGGAAAAACCTTCCGGTTGACAACACTGCATATTTTCACTGCATATGAATATATATCTATAAAATATGTGGCACTATTTATTTTTGTTATTGTCTATCAATAAAAATGATCAAGTCATCAAAATGTAATAGACAAAATTGTGGGGAAAAAAACCCTCCAGGCAGGCCTGTGAATAGTTGTAAATTTAGCCAAAATTGTGTTAGATCATATAAATAAATAATTCTGTTAAATAATAGTTTGTCAAATGTATCTAATAAAATACATTGGGATTTGTGCTTTTAATACTAAGTAATGGGACACCAAAGTGCCATGTATATCCAAAGTTTTGTTCTATCTTTTCAACTAACCACATTGGAATATAAAATTCACAACAAACTTTGAAAGTCGAGGAGCACCACATCAACAGAACTTGCTTTAAGGACTTTTACAGTATGCCCAAAGGACGCCAGAAGCTTTTTCAGTTTATCTGAATCTATATTAATTCAGCTTTGCTGAAGAGGGAATAAGGACTAAACCACTCTTTACAGCCAATCAGGCCGTCCTCTTCCAAACTCTCTCCAAGTGTTCTTCTATTTACATCTAATTACTATTCAGGCATGTCAGGTGTGTAGGAACTTCAATGCGATTTAAACCACATTCAGGTTTAACTAAAAGAGGCTGTATGAAGAACAATGCATTATGAATGTTTGAAATGCCTTGGGTGTATCTGTTTGACATTGGCATTAAAAGTGAAAACATCATCCTTCAATTAACTTTTCTTTACTAGTGTGTATTTAAACAACAAGCAAGAAAATAACTACTTAATTGAAAGGTTTATTGTCTTTACATTTTTCAAATAATATCCTTCTTGTTCAACGGATTAAAACAGATAAAACTGCAAAGTAATGTCAGGAAAGTACTTAAAAGCTACATTTCATTATACCTCTCTGGTATTCACATCACAGAAAACCGAATTTCTCTACGTAAACAGTTCTTCACTGCAACACAACACTAGTTTGCATGTTTCATGCGAGTCAAGGATAGAGGCAGGTTACCTGGGTTGCATAAGGAACTGCACTTCTAAATGAGTCTTCACTCTTGTACCTTAAGTGTCTTGTCATGTTTTTTACAACTCTCCTCCTCCTCATCAAGGGTCTTATCCTGCAAGCTCCTAGGTCTGTATTGAGAAGCATTATTCAAAAAGACTGATGAGTCACTGCTAGGGGGTCGAGCAGCAGAGTACCGGAGCATTAACGGACACTGTAGGAGGCGATAGGCAAACTTAATGCTTCTATTATGTATTCATTCTTTCATTTAAGCATCTGACTGTGACTTAACTTCAGTGTGGCAAATTGATCAGTAACTTCATTTAAAGGAGTAGTTCCACAAAAATGAAAAGTCCATAATCCCTTACTCATCCTCATGTCTTTTAAAACTTGAATGACCTTCCTTCTGTGGAACACAAAAGGAGTTATTTTATATCAGTATGTCCAAACTGCTCTTTTCCATACAATGAAAGTAAATGGTGACCATGACTGTCAGGCATGATTTCAAAAACAAAGATTTCAAAGCAAGAATATTTGTGAATAAGCACCCAGTTATATTGCTTCGGAAGGGTTAGTTCGGATATTGCAGTTCGGAAAAGAAAAGTCGGGTGAGAGGCGTTAAACGATTAATGCTCTATATTGTGCAAGGAATCGTGTAGAAAGGAGTCTTTATTAATCGATAATCTGCCCCTGGCCGTAATCATTATTTGTGTAAAAAGGAATATGGGTTGTTGCCATTTTATTGCCTCTAGGGCTAATTTCAACTGGAAATTGCAGTGAATTGTATGAAAAGGTACGTTTTGGGAGTTTTGCACACCTGGAAAGTGATCTTGAGAAGTCACAACCCATTCCATAATATGATGGAGCAATCACCTCATGAGTACATCATTTTACATAATTTGTGAAAAATGCTATTCATTTATTTATTTATAAGTAAAACTATTTTTTAGTGTGGATAAACTTACAGAGTGCACCTTGAAGCTTCAGTCTAAATCAGTGATCTGCCACAGATGTGGTGAACAATGACTCATAATGTCCTCATTTGACACTCCTTAGTAGTAACTGTTTCCTCCATCATCCTGTGCCGTTATGAAGATGTATTCAGTCAGAGCAATAACAGTTGGCAGTTGTGTTAGATCTCCTTCAGGTTTTGTCAGAGTGCAACAGACATATTGTCTCCAGAGACACATCAAGACTCACGCAGGCTCATTACCTTTACATGCTGAGAATACATAATACACAACGTGTCAAAATGTAAGACCTTCAGAAACTCTCAAGTAAGTTTTATCAGGAAACAGCCAGATGGGGGCATAGACCATAACCTATATATGCCAAAACATCTCTCATAAAATGATCACTCAATGATCAGGATAAAAAAGATTCACTTCTGTGAACTTCACGTTTGACATGATAAAAGAAAATCAAGTCATAATCAGACTTCAGCTTTTCACCGAAAAGAGTTCAATAACTCATGAAGTCAGAATCCTGCTTGTTTGACAGAGCTTTTAAGGCATGACACGCTCCAGTGTGAAGTCAGACTACATCTCTAATATTCATAATCAGATCTCACTTTAAGGTAAGAGAGTCTTGACGATAAGCCAACTCTGATATTTTCATCCTGTATTAATTTGTTCCAAGTAATGGTATTTCTTCCTATAATACAGACGCCATCCCAGTACCAAAAAGCACAAATATATAACGCCATCTGCAATGTGTGTATGTCAATGTATCTGAAATGTTCATTTACCAAATGTTTATCCATTCATCTAATGTGTTACCATTTAAAACTGTAGCATCTGACTTCAAGAATGTAACCATTTAGAACAGTACTGTAAATAAACCCCAATAAACCACTGCATAAACTAGACTTAATGCTGATTTAATGATACACAATGCATTAACAACAGTCACATTTTAGCAGTTCTCTCCCACATATTTAGCTATTCTAACTGCACTTTTTCCATCAGTGTATAAGTAGCAGAGTGATTTTTGTCTTTCCTACAGAAAAAAAAAAAGAAAAAAAAAAAACATCCTACAACTGTATTACGACATGTCCTTGAAAGTCAATAGTAAATACATGGAAGCTGAAATCAAACGCACAAATATTTCTTCAAATTGCCTAAATGAATTAAAAGAATGTGTTTTTCAACAAAGTATTCAGAAACTCTAATGAACATAGCCCTAAACTATTTTGCTAATCTTTTTATTTTATTTATTTTTTATCTAAGTCTCTTATTTGGCATGAGTGGATTATATAAATTGAAATAGGTCTATAGTTTGAACATTTCTGTTTATTGTATAATGCTGGGCCTTGTTAAAAGCTTCTTGAACAACAGAAATTGGCATTTGTTAAGAATGAACGCTAATACTTACACAAAAAAATATGAAAGTGATACAGATATGCCAGTCTACAGTCTTACCTAGACTCCCCCTGATTTATGAGCATGTACATTTCCCAAGAGGTGTCATCAGCAATCGCCCCGTGAGGTACCAGTAAGCTCACTCCTAGAAAACCAACACCGTAAACATCAACACTGAGATACCATTTATGTGCAGCTACACAATACACATTTATTCCTATATTACATTCAATTAATGTCAATATCAAATTCATTAATAAACTAAATAACTTTTTATATCAAAAATTATACCATGTCCTTATATTTACAAATTAAAATATGTAAATTTGATTACAACCTTGTGAAAGTTCAAAATTCTCTCAGCAGCTGAACTGCATTTTTAAAATACAAAAACTTTGTAATCATCTTCCTCGTCTATTTATTACAGTTAACCTAATAAAAGTACATGTGCACTTGAATAACAATAGTTGTTTTTATGTAATCAGACTTTTTTTTCCCTCACTTCCCTCATGCACACATACAAGTAAAAATAACAATAATTGTGATTTTACGTCTTTCTTCTAACAAGCATTAGCCAAAGAGAACATTTGCTTGTGGGGCACTTATTAGATGCAAAACAATGATTAGAGAAAACAAATATTTCACATGCTGTTCATAGTTACCAAAGCCATTGTTTTGTGGGCTTGGAAGGGAATTAGTGTGAGTAAATGACAGTATTTTCATATTGGGTGAACTCTCCAAAACCAATTTCTAAAAGAATATGAATGACTGTAGCTTTCCTGTACCTTAAGATTACCTCCTATCTTGGTCATCATAAAAATAAAACACAAAAACACATACTTTCACTCACCTGCATTTGGAATGACCAATCGGCCACCCAGATGCCCAAACACTGCGCTTGTTTTCAACCAAGTCTTCCCGGGTGTGTGAAGTCCATTAGCAGCAATCAGGGTCGTCTTCTTTCCTTCTACTGTGCTGTAGTTTGGGTGAAGGTTAGCAGGGAGGGTCTCCAGGTGGGTTTTCACATGGTACTCGGCCCGGTCCGCCACACCTAGTGAAACCATAAAGGAGCTCTGAACTTTGACCTTGTCTGGCAGGGGGTCAAAGAGCTCTTTGTCTATGGAGTCCTGAAAGCAGATTGGACCGCTGTACGTCTGGCCGACAGTTAAATCGGGCTGCATGGAGGAATTCAGCAGAAGTGGATTGCCTGGGGAGATGAAAAGGCAGTCTTTGATATTTTGGGAGTTTTGTTGATACAGGTAAAAAGAAAAGAATACGGTTAGATGGGGTCCTGACATGCCAACTCCAGTGCAGCAGACCATGGCTTAAAAATCAAGGCGTGCAACAGAAAAGGATTAAATATTGAATTTACTGTTTTGGCTAAAATATTCATTCTAAGAGTGCTGGAAAAAGGGAAAAAAATGTATCTTGAAAAATACAAAAAGTGAAAAGGACAATTTTAAGTATGTGAGAGAAGTAAATGCTCTGGCACCAACTCAATTATTTAGTTAGGTTAGTTTAATTCTTGGCCCTTCAAAATCTATCCTTCAATCCTCCTAAAATGTGGTTCTGAATAGGTGTTAGTATATTAAGAGTATAGATTTTTAATTCCATACTTTTCTAAAATGTTACAGTCCATTTTATGACCCAGTTCGTTTTCTGGCTTGCATGGCAGCAATACGCTGTGTTTTCCAACAACTGGCAACCCGGGGTGTCGAAATACTAATGGGTAAATTGGCAGTGGGCAGGATTACACAGACCAAAACAAAAACAGACATTCCGACATGGAACGCACATTTCAAAGTAGAGGCTGTAGCATTGTTTTTGAGAGAAACAAGTATGTAAACTTAGCAACTTAGTAACTTAGTTTCCTAAATATCTGCAAACAAAGGGCATTTTTATGCTTTAGCACAGTCAAAGAAAATTACATACAGCACCTTTAATTAAAAAAGTATAGTTACACAGTTGTGCTGTGTGTTTCTGAACTACTTTAGAGCACACAACTTTGCATAATTTTAGATTATGCAAACTGACCTGAATAGCTTATGTACTTGTGTTTTTAGACCTTTATCATCAAAGATACAGTGCAGACCCTTTTGCTAGCATTCAGCTTAATTGCTTCCATGTTATTTGACTACTAGTCAGAGTAGTTTTTCATGACAACAGTTGCTTTCATGCATTGATTGATGTTAACAGTCACATCCTTAAATGGCTTGTCATCACCCATTACCACAGTTAGCATTGGTTCGCCAGTGGCATCATTAGGGATTTGCGCTTTCGCATAAAATTAATTCATTAAGTGAGAGAGCAACTAAATGGAGACAAAGATATATGAAGTATGCCTAAGTGACCTTTTTGTTTTTCCAAGTTTTTAAATCTGTCGCCTCCCAGCTTGGGCTCAGAACAGCTCTTGGAAGGGGGTCTTCATCTCTCGCTGTTGCTCTCTCACCTTTTCCAGTCCGAGGCAGACACACACCATCACAGAACCCCCACGATTCATCCCGATGCCAAAGTAGCTCTAACATTTGAGTCACTTAGTCCTTGCTGGCCAGCTGCTGCACAGTGAGGGGTGAGAGGCAGGAGGCTAATGGATCTTTATTTTTAGGAAAATCGTTAATTACCCCAGTATGGGCTGATCGGTGTCAGGCATTTGGGATATTTCTAGTCGCCATGCTTGGGCAGGCCAAGGCTTGTTATAGAGTGACAAGAGGTTTGTATTATAAATTTGACTGGTCCTGCAAAGTTCCAAGGTGTCAGGATGGGACAAATAATGGTGGGAAACTGCTGAAATTTAGGAAATATGCTGCTGCATACTCACATTTGGGATTATGAAAACTTATTCATTACCTTTTAACGGGTTTATTCACCTGAAAATGAATTGTCTCATCATTTACTTTCCCTCATGTTGCTCCAAACCTTTATGACAGTCGTTCTTCTGTAGAAAATATTTTGAAGAATATTTCCACTGTTTATGTCCATACAATGAAAGTCATTGGGTCTTGTCCAAAATAATTTTGGACCCCAGTGACATTTCTCAAATTATCTTATTTTGTGTTTCACTGAAGAAAGTAATTAATGCAGGTTTGGAATGACATGAGGGTGAGTAAATGATGGTCAATTTTATTTTTGGGGTGAATTATTCTCTTTGACCGCTCCTATAGAAGAGAACTGAACCAGATTTACCAGACATATACAGAGATTACAACATATTAAATGGTTCAAATTCTTAAATTCTCACCCACAACAAATCGTTCCCCCCCCCCCTATATCTCTTCAGAAGGAGGATATGATCACTGTGGGGCAGAAAATCTTTAAAATGGCAGTGAAATGAAAGGACGAGAAAGCAGGATGATAGGAGTTAATGAAACAGGCATGTAGTGGGCACCTTGCAGAGAAAGATCTGGAATTAGAGTCGTGATTAAAATGACTCAGTGGCTGAGATTTCAAGAGCAGACAGACGGGCAAAGGTCTGGAGTATCATACTGTTACCTGTGATTTAGAGAGTGGAATACTTCAGAAGCTTTATTATAATTACACACACTGAGAAAACTGCAACAGATATCATGTAGTGAGACAATGCATACTGAGTGAATAATGAATAATGAGAAATTATTTTGTAATAAAATAATAATAAATTAAATTATTTTTAATGAATAAATACAAAATCAAAATGAAATCAAATGCGCTACAATTTGGATTAATGTTTAAAATTGGATAAATGTTTAAAATGTTTAGTGAATAACTGTTTAGTGAAGCTTATAATTTCTCATTCTACATCCCACATCCTTAAATGAACATCCAACATGTTCTCTTTTCTATTGCATGGGGTTTGGTCGTTCCTGTGAGCGCTGATGGGACCCGGATTGGTTGTTGGAACAGGGCACAGCGGGAGGCTGAGAGAAAGTTGGCCTTTTTAAATAGGATTGATGACCTGACAGATGCGGCTCAGCTGAGCCTTGATCCCCCTCTTTCCTGTTGCATGGAAAAGGAGGGTGTTGCCATCTCAGGCCTTGAGCACAATAAACACAAGCTGCTAGTCGCGGGCTTTCACTGTGCTGTCACAAGCAGCCAGGATTGATTACCCTGTGGGGCGATGGCTATCACTTTCCCTGACCCAGAAGCGTCAGCGGTGGTAATATGGACGCGTGTAGCGGAACCAAATGTAGTTCAAACGACCGTAGACGTGGTCTTATCTACAGAAGTTATCGGCACAGCTGACAAAAAGGCAGAATTTAAGTTAGCGTAGCATGACTTTTTTTGGGTAAGAATGTGTTTAGTCAGGGGAAGCGGTTTTTGTGAGTAAAAAACATCTTAGTGTTTTACTGTGAAATAAAAGCATATGAGCATATACAGTGCATTCGGAAAGTATTCACAGTGCTGTATCTCATGGATTGTGTGTCTGTATGCTTTAACAAGCATTTCTCTATTTTGGAATTATTAAATATTCATTATGGTTTAGCCCATTACTGTGACTAGCGGCGCATGAACTTCAGAATCACAATAAATCAATTAATTTAACCGAAGCACTTTATCTACAATGAACTCTTACCCTGTCTGGTGGTTTTGAAGTTGAAGGACTGGAAGCCCCCAGCAAGAGCAGATGAGTCAATGACATCCACTCCGTACTCGCTCTGACTCTTCCTGTAGAGGGTGATAGCCACGATGAGGACGACCACAGCGATCACCCCCGCAGCCAGACCAGAGTACAGCGCAACATCAATAGAGTTCTCCATGCCTGGGATACAGCCAGAAACACACACAACACATATTTAGGCTCCATGGGAAAACTATTATTTATTGTGGAAATAATTGAAAATATGAAAATATACCAAATAGCACACATTTGATCAGGAAGTTCTTGAACAATTTAAATAAATATCTGTGCAACACATGTGAGCTACCTTACATAAATTATGATTATTAAATATAAAAAAAATCTTTAATATAAAATCTAAAATATTTAATAATAATAATATAAATATAAAATTACTTTAGATTTGGATTTATACACTTAAGGGTACAAAGTTACTTGGACATAATTTTTTGTTGTTTTTTTTTACTTTCTTGTAGTGTCATCATCGTTATTATTATATTTATTTTTCTTTTTTATCTCTTTTATTTATTTATTTATTTTAAATATTTTATTTAATTATTATTATTATTATTTTGCATTAGAAGTTACTGTTTTATTTGTGAAGGAGTTGGCTGGTTATAGCCATTCCCACTGGTTTACCAGCTGTTTTGGAATATTTTGTTGTTTCATCTGATATATGTGTTTATACCCCTGTAGCATACACAGTTGCCTCGTTTTCATTTACAAGTTTAATGTTAAGTAATATTTTATAATATTTCATAATTATTTTTTCTACAACTATTATATGGTGTTATGAAATATTAAAATAAGAAATGGTTCATTTAATAGTTTTGTAGATTTGTGCAAGTAAAATGTTTCACAATGCCATAAAATAAAATAACTAAAAAAGAATTAAATGTTTATTATTTCTGTGATTATTTTATTGTGATATGATGAAATGTTTAAATAAGATATAGTTTGTGTAATAGTTTTGTAGATTTTTGCAAGTGAAATGTTTTCACGCCACCGGAAAAAAAATACATTTTGGTGACGGAAACATTTAAAGCCGTCACGCCTGGTCATTGTGGTTAGGCTTGCAAATCTTTCAGACACCTGTGCAAATGGAACAGGTGCAATATGCACATGTTTAGCAGTGTATAAAGATATGCTTGGCACGTGAGCGCAGTTTGGGAGGTGTGAATTCCAGGGCTCTTACTACTTTAATAACTGGCAGGGTGGTGTGCCAACACCCCACGCAATGATACATCTGTTCAGCTGGCATCTATAGCACTGGCCCAAGTGACCTCTGCAGCAGGAGGGTTGGGCGGACCGAACTCGCCAGATCACAAAGGACACAGAGGACATTAATCATGCCGTGAGAGGAAGAATATGTTTTTAAAACTACAGCACTGCATTTCAAATATCCTGACACACTACATAAAGTTGAACAGGATTACACGCTTCAAGCTGGAAACAAGTTTCTGTCCAAGGGCAAAGGTGAATTAATTGCAAGTCCATCATGCAACAGATTTAATAGATTTAATTAGAAGCCTTATAACCCAGCTCACACATCAATGCACACGGAAGAGTCTCAGAGCCATAGCATTGTAACAATGCAGAAGCACCTGGTACTAATACATATTTAAAATGATGTTGTGCAAAGTGCCTCAATATGGTTAAAATAATACACAGGAGAAATGAAGACATAATGCTTGACGAGGTGAGTTAATATTCAATGATTACACCTCATTGCTTCCTCTAAATATAGCACGTTCAAACGCCACATCCAATCACTCACGCTCTCTAATCTGAAAGGACACAATACATTGTCTAGCACTTTGAAATTCTGCAAAATGTATAATATGGACAAGTTGATAAGAACACCTACAAAATATTTAGGATCCCTTAATCAGTGACTTTGACTTGTTTTCCGGATAAATTCAGCTGAGAAGAAAATTGTTGTAGGGTAAAAATACTTGTTTTAAATATTCTGAATATCTAAAATAATAATAATAATAATAATAATACAAAACTTACCACATTTATTTTATTGTTCCACTGCCAGTCCCCCCCCCCCCCCCCAATTATTTTATGAATAAACCTTTTTATTTTTATTTTTACTTGACTTTTCTATTATAAATGTATTATTTGATTTCATATTCTCTAACAACCCTTTTTGCCATACATAAACTCTTATTTCTCAAGGTTATTTGCTGTGGGTGCTTTAATTGGTTTGTAATTTCCATACTAAAATTAAAATTTTAGAGACTGTATTCTTGCCAATTAATCTTCTGCATCTTTTTTTCCACTTTGTTGCGAATGACACCTGTTGTCAGCATAATGATACAGGGTAACCAAGCGTAGAAGTGAACACACATTTGAGAGGATTGAGCTTATCTTAATTAAGGAGGGAGTAAAAAAAAAAAAGCTTTCACACAAATTCTAATTTCAAAAAAGGAAATTTAAGATAAAATGATTCAAACCAAAGTTTACTTAAGAATTCACATGGAGGAGAACTCACTCTGAGGATTGACATCATGCATCAGCTTCCCATCTGCTGGGAAAAAGAGACAGAACAACAAAAAGAAAGAAATAAAGGGAAAGAAAGAGGGAGAGAGAATTACAGTCCATCCCTGTAATGCCCAATTTTGGGCTGTCCCAGACGAAAGATGACCAATAGTGGGATTTCTCTTCGTACATTCAGAGAGGTTCAAGGATGGTTGTTGTCACGGTCTTGTGACCAAAGATAGCCAGTGTCAGAAATTTATTATGATCATCTCACAGTTTGCTTGCAGCTATGACCTATGTCTACTGACTAGCCAATAAAAATGCAACATGAAATGGCGTACTGATAAACGTGAAATGGCGCTAAAACCTAAAACCACTTACCTCAAGCTCCATTTGCAAAATTGGCATGACAAGTTGGCCTCTTTTCCCTAACAATGACCGCATCCTTATTCTCCTCTTTTGCGCACATAAAACCACAATTGCTGGTGTGATTCATCTCGCTCTATTTGTTTGCCACTAGCGCATGCTGATGACATTTTATTAATCTATTCTAACTTGCGTCGTAGACTACGATTCAATAGAATTCATCATCATACAGTCTACATACCCAAGTCATACCCAAGTTTATTAGATCCATGTCGAACAATGTGATCTGTAATTATCTTTTAGGATCTGTTACAGCAGGCATTACTTATAACAAATTCACTCTCTGATTCACATCATGGGTCGATGTCCAACTGCAGGCTATGCCAACATCAGCTGTGGATACTGTTGCTTGGCATCATTGCCATGGGAAACTACTGGCAGATGGTTTTGGATCACTTAGGCTGCATGATGTTTCCATCCTTCATTAAGAAGGAGAAATCAGAGAGCGTTCTCATCATAATAGCTATGAGGGAGATATTGAGAGGGATGATGTCGTCACTTTCATCCATTTTTAGCAGACAATTATCACACTTCCTAAAACATCACAATTCACACACTTCAGCTTTGTGATAAGTGTCAAGATCTAAGTGAGCAATAGCATGACCAACATATGATGATGATTGATGAAATGACAGTGTTTATGACACATTGAGGAATCAGCACATACTTACTCTGCGTACACAGACCCCCTGTGCAGTTCTCCGTGCCTTGACCTTCTCCCTCACACATCTTGCCTCTGTGACGGGGCGGGGGAGCGTTGCACTCCCTCCATCGCTGCCTCTCACACTGCGCGCTACACATCGTCCACTCGCTCCACTCCTCCCAGACTCCATCCACTGCAGAGCACACAACAGGGTTGCCGTTTAAGGAAGGTGAACAGCTGCTCTGTGCATTAACCGCACTCTGCAATGAACTTATGAGATTTCTAGAGACTTCATAAACTTAATTAAAAGTGTTTTAATAATCCAATTCTTGACCACACTGGCAGGGTTACATGCATTACATCAGCATATTTTCAGCCAATTGATCAAATTCTTAATAATACCTTTAGCTCAGTTACAGTTTTAATCTGTTCATCATCTTCTTTTCAAGCCACATAAACAAATTATTGTTTAAATAGCTTAAATAATGTTTGTGTTCTGAAGCTAAATATGTACACTGCTGTTCAATCGTTTGGGGTCAGTAAGATTTTGTTTTTGGAAAGAAATTTTCAACTGTGACAATAATAAATGAATTGAGCACCAAATCACTGAAGACTGGAGTAAAGATGCTAAAAATTCAGCTTTAACGTCACAGGAATAAATTACATTCTAAAATAGAAAACGCTTATTTATAATAATATTTCAGAATATGATTTTGGTAACACTTTATTTTGATGGTCCCTTTTGAACATGCTGTTGACTAAAAGTAATTTTGCAACTATATGTCAACTAACTTTCATTGGAGTATAAGTAGACTGTCTGCTTAATATCTGCAAACACTTTATTGTGATGGTCCTCCAACAGACACTCTACTGACTATAAGTAATTTTGCAACTACATGTCAACTTAATCTAATCCTAACCCTACCAGTCTATTAATACTTAACTAACACTCTAATGAGAGTTAGTATACATGTAGGTGCAGCGTTACTTATAGTCAACAGAACGTGTTAAAGGGACCATCAAAATAAAGTGAAACCATGATTTTTTTTACTGTATTTCTTTTTTTATATCAAATACAGCCTTGGGGAGCATAAGAGTCTTATGAACCTCACACTTTTTTGTAACATTGTTAAGCTTAATATGTAAAGGTACGTGTGTTGCTCATAACTTGTTTTGCTGCTTATAAAGATGCATTTTCACATGTGAAGAAAGTAAATACTGTGATATTTTAATCTACCTAATGGGACAGATGAGGTTTGATAAAGTAAGAATTTAATTATAAACAATTAATCAACAAAATATATTGAGTCATTTAATACATTTTTCAAAAAATAGTGACAACTATTTTATACAATTGCCTACTATTAACTATGGCAGAATCAAAGGAATGAATTTTTGCACCATAAGCCATTTGAGAATGCTATAAACACTATTAAATTTAATTTCTATAAAAATGACTTAATTTGTTTCTTAATTGTCATCGCATACCATATATAAACTCATTTCATGATTAAGAAATAAACAAATTTAATATGTTTCAAATTGATATGAATAATATGAACAAATTGAAATGTATTATGCAATCCAACTGTAACCATGCATCTGATCATAAAGGCAAAATGTATTTAAATATCACAAAGCCAGGCAATCAACTGAGTACAATATGAACAATAACTCTTCTAATTAAATTACACTAACTAGGGATTATTTCTTCATTCTCAGAGAACAGGAGGTCTCGTTTACATGCATGTTGTAGATCCTCAGTAATTCCATCATAATACCCTTACTTTGAATTATTACAGGACGTAGAGGGTATTACAGTGTCTGATGTATTATGAATGAAAAACACAGCTCTTAAGTGCTATATTGACACTAAAAACAGCTGTGAGTTTGGATGCTGGAAGACAAGCTGCACCTCCTCATGGTTGTGTTGGGGTTGAAGAGAATCTGACCTGGGCAGAGAGCATTGCAGGTGATCTTCTGCACAGACATGCCCTCACAGAACGCTCCTCCGTTCAGAGGAGCGGGGTTAGTGCAGGTACGAGATCGCTTCTGAACTCCTCTCCCACAGTTCACGCTGCAAGAAGACCACTCAGTCCACAGAGACCAACCACCGTTCACTGCAGAGAGAGATCATCCACTGAACAACACAACAAATTAACTTAAGAGATTTCCTTTCTCTCACCCTGCCAGAAGAAACACCCGGAGGACAAGTTAACTAAAAGGTTAAAGGAAAATCTTCACTTATATGTGTGGTTTGACTTTTTGTAGTCTAGCTTTGATATGTCTTAGCTGTACAACCAGTAATACTGGCACAACATTTTAACACCATTTTTTTCTGACATGGTCACACACAGCAGGAAAAAATAGAATGCTGAATACAAATAATAAAATACAACTAATCATATAATCATTCATAGTTAGACTAGCAAAATATACAGGGTTATCAACTTTTTGTTTACATCAAAGTCCTGTCTGTCCAATTAAATTCTATACTGCAATTTGGCCAAAAATCATTTGGCACTTTTGTACAAGCTAGCCAAATAGCCAGATACCAATATGGACAGTTTGTGTGACATAAACTCATTTTCGAAAACTATGCAAGGTTAATAAAAAGACCCGTTGCAAATATTACATACTGCTTCCAAACTGCTCCTTTCCAAATGTCTACCTCAAAAACCAACACTAAACACTGCAGTAGTAGATAACTACAGATCTGTATCTCTGCTTCCTTTCCTGTCCAAAACTCTTGAAAGATCTACTTTCAAACCATTCTGTTTTTTTTTTTTTTTTTCAAAGAACAACCTGATGGATACCAACCAATTGGGCTTCAAAAGTGGAAATTCCCCTGAAACGGCATGACTGGTGAAAACCACAAAATTCTGCTTGATCTTTCTGCTGGCTTCGACATGGTGAATCATCTGATTCTCCTATTAGTCCTGTCAAATGGGGTATCACTGGTAGTGTTCTTCATTAGCTTGACTCGTTTGGTGGAGTGTCCGAATCAAACCAGCAAACTCTTAAAGTAAGCTAATGATTGCTTATGTGAAAATATGATTATAGATTGTATAATTTCAGTTCTTTTGTACTTTGAGTGTCAATAATAATGATAATATTGACACATATATATATATATATATATATATATATATATATATATATATACACACACACACACGCACACACACACACACACTATATAGAAAGTCATGGGGGTGAGTAAATAATATAGACAATTTTCACTTTTGGATAAACTATCGCTTAAATGGGGTGTACAACTTAATGAATTCACTGTGCTGTTGCAAGCAGAAAGCCATTCAATAGTATTTTTAGCAAAGCTGAGGAGACAGAACATTAAGTCAATAAAGCATATCAGTGTCGTCTTACCAAACACAACTACAGTAGCTGTAGCACTGCGTCGTTTTGCGACTATGTTACTGGCGAGGCAGGTGTAGTTGGCGGAGTCAGAGAGTCTGGCTTCATTGATTATCAGATTGTGGTCAGCACGAGTGTCAATGTTGTCGTCTCCAAGGGAACGGACCAATTCTTCATTTTTCAACCACTCCACCTGACAAAAAGAAAAGCATTTATTAACCAAAGCTGCAATTAGCAAAAGAGATACCAGTTTTTACACTCTATGACACATTATTTTAATTTAAAATAATTATGTCCGCTCGTCTCACGGCACTGCACACTGCATTTATTCTAAGGAGAATTAGTTCCTATGTCACACCACAATGAAAACTGTCGCTTATTTTTGGCCTGTTTTGCCAGTGCTTTTTTTCTAGTGAGATCTGGCAACACTGACAGGAAAGTAAAAAAAAACACAGATGGAAGGGAAAACAGTGCTGTAAAAATACAGTTACAGCACTTAAAACATGATCATGTAAAAGTGCCTTTTTAAAAAGTCTTATTAAAGTTTAATTCCTGAAAATTCTACTCAATTACAGTAAAATGAGTATTAGCATTTAATTACTTCACACCTCTGGGAGGAACACAAGGGCTGAGACTATTGTGTTTTGTCAGTTTCTATCTTCAGTCACCATGAAATCAAAATGGACAATTCTTATTTCTTTACAGAATGTTGCAGTGTTTATTATAAAGGATTAATCTGTGCAAATATTTATTTCTTTTTAATTCATGTGCACTCGTAATATTTCATTAAAAATGTTAACCTCCCCTCCCCCTCGAAAAGGCATCTGTTCTCTTCATGATGTATGTTTCGACAGAAGATGGGACTAAATATCCTCCATAACTAACTGACTGCAAACTGCCATTCAGATCTGCCTTAATTTAGTTGGCAACGGCCAACTTCCTATGATCCAATCAATTCCAGAAGAAGAAATCCAGTCCCACCCCACATTTTTTTTCTCATTCCAAAAGCAGTTTCAATCGGATATACGTCACAATAGGGAAGAAAAGACTACTTCCGTTTCATGCCGACTTTAATTCAACAATCCGATTTGGATAGTTATTTTAATAGAACATGGTTACAAAATTAGTCACATTAAAGGGTTAGTTCACCCAAAAATTAAAATTCTGTCATTAATTACTCACCCTTATGTCGTTCCAAACCCGTAAGACCTTCGTTCATCTTCAGAACACAAATTAAGATATTTTTGATTAAATCCGAGAGGTTTCTGGACCACCCATAGGCAGCTTTCAAGGCCTAGAAAGCTAGTAAAGACATCTTTAAAATAGTCTGTGTGACTACAGTGGTTCAATCTTAATATTATGAAGCGACAAGAATACTTTTTGTGCGTAAAATCATTCTCCTGCGCTATGTCCCCCAAAGCATTTTTTCACACGGCTGGCGTATTTTTTCAATTGTTTTCAATGGGAGCGCCACGTTTTTAAAACGGCATGAGCGTAATGAGGCGTTGAGCATCTTTTTCACGCTGAAGCGCTGAGCGTTCTTTACAGGTCGCCGAGAGTTGAAGAATGTTCAACTTTGGGTAAAACGCAGCGCTCATCACTATCACTTTTTAACCAACCGTCCAATCACAGTGGAGGAGGGGCGGGACTAATACCACACCGCCACATTCTGCTTGTACAACGTCAACAGATGACAACAACAAGCATAATAACGGAACAAAATCATTTAAAACAAGAGCCAGAGAAAATACATTACATTGTATCGACATTTTAATATAGAATCAACACAGAAACAAAATATGTGTGACATGAGATACTAGTAACACTTTCACGGATATTCCGTATCATAACAAGCATGTCTCAACTGAAAAAAAACGCAACACTTCCAAAACGCTCTCAAGCGCCCACAGCTAGGCGTTTGCAGCAGAGCGCCTAACATTTTCAGCTGGCTAAAAACGCTTTGGTTGGCACACAGCCTTAGGCTCACTATTGGTCGACGTTGGTCATGTGAGCACCGCGACACAGGCGTGTGATGCTGCCGCAGGAGCTAGCCAATAATAAGCCGACGTTCTGACGTAGAACCAGGAAGCACCGCGCAGTGTTTACACTACGTCAACAGCGTATGAGGTGGAAGAAAAGAGATTGTTGAATAAAGTCGTTATTTTTGTTTGTTTTTTTTTGATCTGCCTGCATTGACACCATTATATGAGAACTGAACTGAGCTGGATGATGACCATCACGGTTTTCTCCAGAGCGGCTATATATATATATATATATATATATATATATATATATATATATATATATATAGTATATATAAATGAACTAAATTAATAACTTTTTTACAACAAAAATGAAACATCACTGAACTTACTTAAGCTGGACTGTGACTCTGTTTTCTTCTGGAAACAATCTTTGTTGCATTATTTTCTGGTTATCTCTGTAAAGCTGCTTTGAAACAATCTGTATTGTAAAAAGCGCTATATAAATAAATGTGACTTGACTTTATTATCTTTCTGAGCCTAGAAAGTTGCAATGACGTTGCTGCCTATGGGTGGTTCGGAAACCTCTCGGATTTCATCAAAAATATCTTGATTTGTGTTCCGAAGGTCTTACGGATTTGGAACGACATGAGGGCATGAACGACATCAATGACAGAATTTTCATTTTAGGTGAACTACCCCTTTAATGCTGTGTTCTGAGCAGTAACTGCAGTGATTCCCTCTTTGCCCTCTCTTCCTCAATCTCATCACAGCACTTTAGACTTTGCTCTATTCACAGATCATTTCTCAGAATCACATTAGCCCTCATGTTCATAGCTCACAGCATGCTTTAATTATTTTATAACTAATCCAGATGTATGATTACAGTAATTAAGTTCACAATGTTGCACTATGAAGCTGTAAAAATACAGTTGGTAAAGTCTTAAGTAAAATCAAACACTGTAAAAAAAATTATTGTAATTTTAATGGTAAAAGACCATTGTAATTTTAAAAGGTAAAAATATGCTACAGTAAAAAATGTCCTGGCAACTACAGCTGTCAGTTGTTTTTTGTTTTGTTTTTTTTTACAGTGTATTGCTGGGGGGAAAATAGCTTAATCTCCCAGTCTGGACAATCCTATTATCCAGGTATGTCTTGCTAGTTTAAGAGGGATTTTGGGCACTTTTCGGTTAGTCAGACAATGAAGACAGCTGGCCAGCCAGCTAAGACAAACAAATCACCTGGTTTAAGCTGTTTTTCAGCAGGGAGTCATACTACTTGTGTACTGAAGCAGAGAGCGCACTTCTCTAATGTATTTACTCAATTTTTCAGGGAAACTTGGGAGCTGAAATAGGCAATTAGCACACAGTGAAAGCAGAGCTCTCTGTTGAGACATTTGCCATGCTCTGCATTCTTGAGCACCACTTCCCATCAGCCTTTGAAAGGTGCAGAACACAGAAATGAAGAGCAGAGGGAGAAAGAAAGAAAAAAGGGGGGAAGACAGGATAGAGGAAGAGAGGCAGTGAGAAGAGGAAAGGTAGGGGACAAATACAAATTAGCTGGGTAAATGTGTGGCAGAAGATGTGAGAAATGAATGGCCTAATTGGCACATTTGTTTCAATTACAGCGTAGCTAACAGTGGCAGGGCTGACGGAGGAGTTTCCACAGTCTCAAGAGGATCTTGTGATTTCATTAGTGCCTCTATCCTGACCGATTAAGGTCCTGTTGACAGGAAGAGATCAGCCGAAGTGAAGATCTTACTATTATCACAGAACACAGGGGCTATTCGGCTGGCGCTCATAAAAGTGGGACAGGAGGTCAGAGCAGCTTGATAAGATGTCCAAAATATTTGGATCGGTTTTTGCAGGTGGTGTTAGAGGAGTTGTGAAGTGTGTTCATGTGTGTATGGTGGAGAAGAGGCTGTTGAAACTGCTTCATGTTTCAGCAGAGTAATTACTAAGATTAAACAGCTCTGATAGACGGCCCTCAGGGAGCAGAAATATAACGCCGCCTCACTGACTGTGAATTCAATCAAACCCACACGAGCACAACACATTGACAAGACTGACACAAGCAGACACACCTACAATCACTTTTTAAATTGCTTTTGACACCAACCTTTGATAGTGCAGATAGCTAAATCTGAATTTCTGCAAATGCTTTTGTTTTGATCTTTGGTATATAATGAGCATGCAATTCAACAAACAACTTTAAAGTGAGTATTAAGTTTAAACAAACTACTGCCGTTTCATCTATAAAATATGCTTGTGTAAATTCATTCACTTATAATTAATATTAGTTCACATTCTTGATGTATTTGTTGACTCGACATAAAAGGTTCTTGATGAGTAGCTGTCCAAATGTACACAATATACTCCACACAAGTCCACTAATAACATTAGGCAAGGTTTCTTGCACCAAAAACAGTCGTGCTTTATTTTCACATGACCATTGGTCCACCTTTCCTTCTAACATTTAGAATTAAACATGCTGCTTTTTGCCATGGTACCTTTAAGATTTCCACATGTAAGACATCTAAAACATCTGCCGTGACTGGATAATGTTTTTGCATGTGAAATGAGATTATTAACCAGAAAATTAACCAAGATACCGGTGTTTATATATGGCAGAATCTTTCTTGGGGACCCTTGCAAGGACGTGGCAGGAAGGGCTTACTCCAGTCTTGAGAAATGGCAGACCATGAGCTAGAGAGTGTGGGCAACACAAAGTGTCTGCAGTTTCTGAAAATTATCCAATTTTTCCAAGTTATTCAAAGGCTGCCAAGTTCTGACTGTGACTAGTGCTATTAAGCTTAACTGCAGAAATGCCAGGGCTTTGAAATCATTGAAATCATCATCAGCCAATCATTTTTTGCAAAAAATAGTCACTCTAAATCAGCAATCATCTCTGAAATGGTGTGCAGTCTGAAATAGTGAGGTCAGTTCATGGGTGGATGTGATCCCCAGCATGATCACCAGCTGTAATTCAAGTCATCCCAGTTAAATTAATGCCTGCGGTCTCAATCCACAAATTAATTCTATTTGCACAGACTTTTCTTATTCTCATCATCTCAATTTCAGAGTCAAATTCCAATTTATACCCAAGCTTTGATATCCCTTGATGCACTTTGAATTAATTATGATTCTTAAAATAACACACACACACACACACACACACACACACACACACACACACACACACACACACACACACACACACACACACACGCACACACACGCACACACACACAATGAATAAACCCCAGACCTGGAAAACACAGAGGAAAATGCTGTGCAAACACTCTAGGACTATGTTGGTCAATAATACAGAAGTAAAGGCAACCACAAGCATAAAGCACAGAGTTGTCCCTTTCATCCTCTCCTCAACACACAACCACATTACCATTCTTTCCAGATCAGCCTTATCACAGCTAAACACATAGAGACAGGATACCACCCAGCTCCGACCGGCCTGTAATTGGCTTGTTAGATCATGGGGATCATCACTCACTTTCATGGTGGCTGGAAATGGACAGGAGAGAGAAAAAGCAGGAAACAGGTAGGAACACATGAAGTGAGTGCTGAGCTATCGCTTTTTGAATGGAATGAAGCACTTAATGGTGCTAAGAAAACTTAATGGTGATCTCAATTATGTTTCATTGAAGTATCAACTTGGTCCCAGATAATACAATTAGACACAAATGAGACAATGATTATCATGCAGAAAAGGTTATAGAGCTATAAACGTGGATCGCAAAGGCTCAGATAATTTGGCCTTAGAAGAATTTGATGAGTTCATGTCGAAATATCTGACTTTTGATTGCAAATGCTGGTATTTTGACAAATTATTTTAAGAGATTTTTTTTAAAAAACCTTTATATGAGGAACATGCTGCATGATCTTTTCTTACAAGCAAAATATTTAAAAAATATCTATTTATACAAATGTAACTGTTTTCCCCTATGGGATCCTCTTAAAGATTTCTAAGTCAATAGCGGGTAAAGAAAACACAGTAAAAGGGAAGGTGTGAGCATTTTCTAACTTAAAATCAATACGTGCATTTCACAAAAAGTTTTGGGAGCAAAATCTCTCTTGGCCAAATTAACACTATTCCTCAGTAGCAAATTCAGAGTGCATAATCTCATTAAGAAGATTTTTATGATGACAGAGTCTAGACCAACTATGCAGAAAGGCTTAAGTAGCTCTCTGGGGAAACCCATTTATAGTTACAGTTTAGCTGTAAAACAGAAAACTTGTTCTTTCTAAAAGGTCATTTCAGAGTTTTTTTTTATGTTTAAGTTGTAATTACCGCAGTGCTAAGAAGCCCCCCTGCGTAGACACAGGATCATATCACAGTTTAATTCACCACTCAGATTCAACACATTAATACTGCTACTATTTAAAAGGAAAACACACCCATTTAAAGGAATAGATAACCACCAAAATAAAGATGTCATATTTTACGCTCCTTCTAACCCTGTGTTATCTTTGCACTTCACAAAAGGAGAAATTAGGCAGCAGAATGTCCAAGCTTTTGTGTCCCATACATTGAATGTGGATGGTCACTGTAGAAATGACAAAAAGCACAAATAACCATAAAAAAGCTTGCTGTATCACATTTGAAGGCCTATAATTTATCAACTTGAGCAAAACTTTTCTGGAAAACCTGTTGTACACAATCTACTACATGCCTTCCTTTGTCTGATTGATAGTTTACATTTTAGCAAGAAAAAAGGCCTTTAGTATAAATCTAAAAACATTCAAGTCATGGTTACACATGTCTTTTTTGCTGTGAAATATTTAAAGATTTTTATAAAGTAAACATAAAGATAACTTTTATATTGTTAGATACTGTATATATTACAATATGAACACTATACTGGAATGAAGCAACTTAAGTTTACTTTATTATTCATGCATAATGTTTTAGAAAAGTCAGGTTAAAAACGTGAATATCAAATATGATACATCAGGATTTTGAGGAACGTTTATTTGTACATCTCTCAATCACTATTGTGTTTCGTTGCATTATATGCTTTGTAGAATATATATATATATATATATATATATATTCTAAATATTACTACTGCTTTATGTCTTTATAAGCCTGATAGCTGTGTGTGAAGAGAGGGAAGATTAGCATTATCAATGAATAAGGGCTTAAATCTCAGTCTCTTCTTCACACAAAGCTATTATATGAAGAGGATGTAGTACAGAACACTTACAATATAGTCATCTTGATCACTTTTATTATGCTTTTTGTCTGTTTTTGGAGCTGGGCTGTATAAAACACCATACACTTTTGTAGTATAAAATAAAGCCGCTCAGATATTCTGCCTAATAAGAATGCATGCACAGTAACAATGACCAGCAACCACATTTACTTCAAAACACAATGGTATTTGTTTACTTATTAGAACAAAGATCAGGCTGGTTAATTATCCTAAGAGCCAACAGTGATGACAAACTGACTCTATCCAGAAAAATGTGTCTCATTAGCTTTGTGACCACAGAAATCCTACAGAGCATTTCTCAGAGGGGGTGTTTATGACAGTTTAAAACCACAAACACAGTCCACTAGGACAGAGCAAAGGAGAAGGTGAGAGAGATAGAGAGAGAGAGAGAGTTAGCATCTAGCATGCTGGTAAAATTATGCCATATAAATCTTTGCACTCCCCCTCACAGCTTGGATTTAAATTTTTCATGGCGGAGGTGTGCTGGAATGGACCCGATCGCCGATTGCTGGTCTGCACTCTACATTATTCACTAGCCCCTCTTATAGCTGACTTCATTTATGTTGACAAAGTACTTGAAGGGAGATTCTTGTCTTCCAGTACTTCCCAGATTTCCTCAGTTTCTGTCCAGCATGCACTCGAATAGACAGACGCTGGCAGAGCTCTTCCATTTCATCACTGAATCATTCACAAAGCATTGGTGGCTGCCAAGAACCAAATCCTACTATAATCACACACACACACACACACGTATATGGATATATCGTCTGCTCATAACCAATGATATGTGGACCTGTCGTTTTTGTCCCTTACTTGACCCTTGACTGCACACGAATGTGCATTAAACTGAAATCAATCCATCAAATTTGATGACAACAGTCAGTGCACTGTAAGTTGATGTTCTCTTTAGCGGGATAGTTCGCTAAAAAATGAAATCTGTCCATCAATTACTCACCCTCATGTCATTCCAAACCTGTATGACTTACTTCCTTGTGTGGAGCAGGAAAGGAGATATTTTTTAAAATAATTAGGGTTTTTCTGTCCATTCAATTAAAGTGAATATGGTCCTATACTTTTTAGTAGACCCCATTGACTTTTTTATATTGACCAAAATAGTTTATTTAAAACATCTGTATGACTTTCTTTTTCACGTAAAACTCAAATGAAGATAGTTTGAAAAAAATCACAGTGTTTGTTCCAGCAATGAAAGTCAATATGATCCTATGTTGTTTTGGACCCGATTGACTTTCAATATAAATGGGCCAAAGCAGTTCTTTAAAATATCTTCTTTTGTGTTCCATAGAAGAAAGAAGTCATACAGGTATGTAACGGCATGAGTAAATTACAATTATCTGGATGAACAAGCACAGAAACAGGCATCACTTAGTATAGATGTTTAAAAAAGCGCTGATGCTCTTTTCCAGTCAGCAGAGAGCATGTACTGCCCTTCCCAGATATCCTCCCTGTGGGAATGATGTCAGAGGCTGTGAGGACGGGTCTTACCTCTGCCATGGGCACTCCCTCTGGGGGACGGCAATGCAGCACAATCATGCCCTTGATTGGCACTTCCTTCCCTTGAGGATCCTGCTCGAAGTTTTTGCGAAGGTCTGTTTGAAAAGATAAGAGGCAGCTGTCACAGCGGGCAGAGTCCGAGCCGATATTTGGCCTATCTATGCCAATCGCTTTCACCGCTCAGCATGCTGCACTCTCTATGCCCCCTGCCTTTCGTTTTGGCAACCTTAGAAAGGCAGGGTAAAAGAGCTGCAGAGTGCAGACATTCTCAAGTGTGCTCCGGCCATCTGCTAGAGTTGCAGGTGTCATTGGTTCAGTTCAGTTGGACAGTTCTGCCTCATCCTCACTGTGCTTATACAGCAATAGATTTTTTTTTTTTTATGTACAATGCAAAAAATCTTTCAATTTGTAGAAAGAAAACACTAGAAAAAATGTCAAAAATGGTCCAGCTTCAGGTAGGATAAAAATAATGCTCCCTGTATTCAAGTGGAATAAATTTGTGAACTGATAACAACTGAATGATACAACATAATAATTCTTAAAAACAATAATAAATGATAATGATGATCACAGCAAATAATAATAAAAATTAAATAAAGCTGTTAATATAAATATGCCTTCAGATTTAACACATTACAAAACTTGTAAACAGAAAACACAAAACAGATTCTTGCCCCTTTTACATCTATGTGTTTATATTACGTTACAGAAAAAACACATGTGGTTACATGTGGAACACATACTTTGCAGATGGGAAACATGTGGTTTTGGAACAGTTCCCATGTGATCACATGTGGTGACATGTCAGGTGTGTTCGACTTCAGCTGCGGCTGGATGTAACCGATCTGCGAGAGTTGCCGCGTGCAGTCGGGGAGGAGCTGAAAACGGAGACGTGAAGTCGGACACTTTCTGCTCCCGTAGTGACGCTCGTGCTGTGTTTGCATACTTTAAATTCAATATTTGTCAAATACACAGATGTTTCAGAGACATTTTCATTGTACAGCTTAATACAGCATCTGTTTGTACAAGAATAAAGTTCAACATAAGCATATACTATTTAAATACCATTGTAGTGGGGTCTATTTTTTTGTATCAGTTTTTTTTGTGATAATTGACACAATATAATATCGCTACTACATGATAACTTTTACTGTTATGAAAATAGAGATTTGTGAGCATTAGTGGAACTGAAGGTGTCAGAATAAACACGAAATGCACGTGATCGTTGTCATGCGACAAATCGTGGAACAGCTGTGTCGTCATCAGAGCTCGTGCAGCCGCTCTTGAGAAGCTGCGCAGGCCGAGTCAGCCGTCTGTTCTCGAATTGCTCTCGCGGTACTTTGATGCCATACGTCACAGTCACATGGCATCGGCGTGGTCTCAAGTTGGACAAAATTCCTAACCGCCATGCACTGCTTCAAGTCAGCAGCCAATCGGTCTGCACAACGCTGCATGAAGTCGAACAAGCCTGTTGTCAACATGATGTGGAAAACGTGATCACGTGTAGTTTTGCAAGCTTTTATCTAAATCAGTTTCAAGAGACAAAATGCTAAAGGAGAAAAAAAAAATCTGATTGTTTAAAAGATTTGATAAATACAAGGGGTATTTTCAAACTTTTTGATACCCAAGACCCTCAAATTTATTAAATTATATCTTCGCATTTTTATCTTTTTCTATACAGTAGAGTTGTTCAGATGCATAAACCTTTAAAAAAATATACTCTGTTTTTATTTCTTATTTAAAAAGTAGCACTGTCAATACAAAAATTGCAAAAAGGACCACAATAAAAAAAATTGTGTTTTGACATCCTTAAAAACATTTCTTTATTATTTTCCCCAATTGGAGACCACCAATGGTCCCCTGACCTAGCATACTCACAGGCTATCCTCACTGTGGCCTTACGGCTCTTCGAGGTTCCTAGGTGACTCCAGGCCACACACAGGCACCAGTAGTCTTCTGGACCATGGAAATCCTCCACCTGCTGCCTAGTAACATTGATCGTCACTTCGCGGATTTTCAGCCCTGTATAGCGAGAAACAGAAAGCATTAACTTCTTCATCTGAATTCACTTCAGGTCAGAGCCCATTAGGTATTGATTTTCAGTGTTTGGTCACTTCAGTCAGGGTCCTTAATGTCGATTGACTGTAAGAATATACGCTGGGTGTCAGAAGGATGAAAGGGTGCCAGAATTCACTGAATTCTGAGACTGAAGTTTAAAAATATCTTATGCATTGTTATTATAATTTTTTTTTAAATCAATGAAAAATGTAATGGCCTCTGGTTGCTTTTCCATTCACGAGCTGCCCTACATAACTCCAGTTTCATGTCTCTCTGCTCCAAGTTTTTGAGTGCATTACTGAAAGAAAAAAAAACCTTTTTTTTTCTCCCTCTCCCAGGAGGCCCTTCCTTGTTGTCTGTGCCACAGATCGTTAGCTAGATGAAAATAGCTAGTTGAAGTTGCATTAGCCTAAAAGCACAAGAGCTAGGGATGCTTGTTACCCCTAAGGCTTCATTTAAGACAAATATCTTCAGATGAGATTGTCACAACCTGACCCCCCACTTCAAACTCTCAAATCTATGATTGTTAAAACTAAGGCGATACAATTTAATGTTCCTTGACTTTCAAAATGTCTGACTTTCCTGTTGTGAACCTGAAGTCACTCTTGGCAGATTCGTTGCATTAGTAAAGGCTTTCACTGTTAATCAGTTTCATCTTCCACATTTTTCCGACAGTACGCCTATACCCTACAGACTTTACAAAATAGTACAAATGGAATTTTATGCTATATGTTGAGAACCACGATAACCAATCCAGATTGTTTGCTCCACTTTAATGCACTCCACTTTTTCAAAAATAACTATCAACTATGTAATCTGGAATGCTCCTGTACCATACGTTTCCTAACAACAGTGCCAGAACACTTTAACCAAATAAATATCAAATAAATCTGAAAGTGCCTGCCAACTATACAGGGATTACTATTGCTGCTCAAAGATAAAAGGATGGAATGCATTTTATGTAAACAGATCAGTTCAAGAAGGCACAGCTCATTTTGAAACAATTTTCTTCTTGTGAGATTAGGATGAGCCCCAGTGCGGGGGGATAAACAGAAGAAATAATGCTGACACTGCATTCTGAATTTTGCCCTGGAAGATGGCAGCAAAGAAGACCAAACAAACATGATACTTCTCATCCGGAAGTGTTTCAAATCCTCACTTTTCCTCTCTCAAACTATATAGCCGGATATTGTGGTTCTCCTTAATACCAACACTACTGTTCAAAAAGGTTTTTTTTTTTTTGTGTGTGTGTGTGTGTGTGTGTGTGTGTGTGTGTGTGTGTGTGTGTGTGTGTGTGTGTGTGTGTGTAAGAAATGAATACTTTTATACAGCAAGGACACATTAAATTAATCAAAAGGGATAGTTAACATTTATAAATGTTACAAAGATTTATATTTCAAATGAATTATTTTCTGTTTTCTGTTCTTTCTAACTTTCTATTCATCGAAGAATTCTGAAAACATAGTTTCCACAAAAATTTAAGCAGCACAACTGTTTTCAACATTGACAATATTAGGAAATGTTTCTTGCGCACCAGATCAATTATTGATCTGGTGCCCAAGAAACATTTCCTATTAGAATGATTTCTGAAGGATCATGTGACACTGAAGACTTGAGTACTGATGCTGAAAATTCAGCTTTTCCATCACAGGAATAAATTATATTTTAAAATATATTAAAATAAAATGTTATTTTATTGTAACAATATTTCACAATATTATTGTTTTACTGTATTTTTGATCAAATAAATGTAACCTTGTTGAGCATGAGAAAAAAAAATAAAAAAAATGTAAAAAAATTATGAACGGTAGTGTAGTGTGTGTCAATGTACAACAAAGAGGATTTCAGACCTGAAAAACATTGGTGTGATTGCTAAAGAGGAATAACATTGTTATCGAGGCAGCTAAAACAATGCAAATCAGATGGGACGTCTGCCTCTTTACTGGTGACGTTTCGGCAGATCTCGGGGCAACTTTGAACAGTTAGATACTGGTGCAAAAAGCATTATATAAGTGGCATATCTGGTTGGTTGTTGAGAACAAATATTGCAATAATAATGGTTGACTAGACTGTTGGACAAGAAAGTTTCAATATCTTTTTTTTTTTTTTTTCTGAATATTTTTTTGCAGTGGAAGGGATGAAGCTTCTCAGAGAGGGGTTTAGCATGCTGGCAGTGTCTGCACTTTAGAGTTTAGTAACAGTAACTGCCAGACTGTCAGCACACTGAATTCCTCTCTATATTCATCCCCTTTAAAGCACCACTGCTCCAGCCATCAAAGCACTACTTTTGCAACAAATTCACCGCCCTCAACCAAAAAAAACTTAGACAATCCCTGCTGAAAAATCCAGCATAAACCAGCATGGATTCCATGGTGGTCCAAGCTGGTTTATGATGGTGTAAGTGCTGGTCCAGGCTGGTTTATGCATGTATAGTGCTGGTCTAGCTGGTGGACCAACATATTTATGCTCTCAAGCCAAACTGAGCTGGTTACGCTGTTTCACCAGCATGGTCTTGCGGGGTTGAGTATGAGTATAGTCTGTATGCAAGCAGTGTTTTGGAGACAAGTATTGTTTTTGCTTACATATTTAACAACAATTTAATTATGTAAAGTAAAAAAACAATAAATATAAGATTAAAACATATTATTGAATTATTTGATTATAATTATAAAATAAAATAAAATAAAAAAAATTACAAAGTTTTTTAATCATCCTTTGGTGAGATATTGATTTAATTTGTAGTTGATGTCATCTAAGGCTGTGTGGCTGTAAGTCAGTTGTAGTTGTTTTGTTTCTGTTCATCTTATCTTCAGTGATTCTGCTAACCACAGTGTCATCACTAATGCTCAATCATCACTTGTAGAGTGAATCTACTTTATTTCACTACTTTATAAGTAAATTCTAAGCACAAAACTTTGCAAGTTTTGTTGTGGTCGTACTGCAACCAGCATCCCATACTGGGGACCAACAAACCAGCAACCAGCACTCCATGCTGGAATCCAGAAAAACCAGGAACCAGCATCCCATGCTGGGATCCAGAAAACCAGCAACCAGCATCCCATGCTGGGATCCAGAAAACGCCTCGGTTACGACTGTAACCTCGGTTCCCTGAAGAGGGAACGAGACGCTGCGTCGATTGACGTTAAGTGAACGCTTTGCATGATGATGTCTTGAAGCACATGTAAAATCAGTCCAATGGTGTGGCGGAACGTCAGAGGCGGGTGACGTCATGAACCAGGAAACTATAAGGCCTGCCCATACAAAGCAGCGCTAGCTTCTTAAGGTCTGAGCAAGTCGCTTACAGGCACGTAGGAGATATGGCAGGTAACGCAGTGTCTCGTTCCTTCTTCAGGGAACCGAGGTTACAGTCGTAACCGAGGCGTTTCCTTTCAAGGGAACTTGCGCTGCGTCGATTGACGCTAAGGAAACGTCTATAGCAGTGCCACCATTGCGAGAAGTGTCTGTCCTGTATGAAATCATAAGAGCAGCAATAGGATGAAAGCACCCGAGACCCAGGTGTAGAGTCCAGGTCCAAAGAGTAAAACCTGACAAATGTATGCGGTGAGGACCACCCAGCCGCATCACAAAACATCCTGGAGGGGCACTCCTGACATTAGACCCTTAGAGGCCACCATACTCCTAGTAGAGTGGGACCGGACAGCCAAAGGTGAAGGTTGTCTGGTCGACTCATAAGCAAGTGAGATAGCCTCAACCACCCATTTGCTCATTCTCTGCTTACACATACGAACATACGAACAATTGTTCAGCTTTACGCCACAGGGCAGCTCTGTGGACATAGGCATCCAGTGCCCTAACTGGGCACAGCAGATTGTTCTTTTCCTGGTCCGAATCTTGAAAAGGAGGAGGACAGAGGGCCTGCAGAACTATAGATCTAGCCACATTAGTGGGGACCTTGGGAATATAGCCTGGTCTAGGGTGAAGGAATGCTTAAACCATGCCAGGCGCAAATTCTAAGCACAAGGGTGCAACCGACAATGCCTGTACTGCCGTGCAAAGGCAAAAGACCGTAACTTCGTTTTTGGTCGAAAATGAGTTATTTATATTTTTGGCACATTCAAGACCTCCTTTATCATGTGGATAAGTATCTTGAATCAATTCCGTTGTTTTTTCGAGAAAATAATTAATTGTCTTAACAGTAACTTCCAAAAGCCCATGAGAAACAAAGTCAGAACACCGTAACATCAGTTACCGCTCTGTGGCTTTGTTTTGGAACGCTCAAATGGAGTTACGGTGATCTGCCTTAGTTTAGCCGCGCGTCAATATGAAGTTATTGTGCCAGTGTTCTATCAGTTAATGCTACCTACCAGATTGTACGCTTATCAGTCCCTCTAACTTCTGATGTCCTCAGAGCTTTGTCCTGCACAGTTGCGGTCAGAACATTTGGTATGGTCTGAACCCGCCGTCGACAAACGTACGATATCGATCGCGAAGGATTATGCAGAGTTGACAGAAAAACGTTACACATTGCCGTATCAGATGAATACAACCAAGAATTAAAGCCCCACCTCACTCAGTTTGGGTACAGGACCTGGTTGAAACACTCATGCATCTAGCTGGCAGAGTGCCAAAACTTCGCCGGCGCCTTCAGCCCCACCCTAAACACGGTCGAGCCAACGCTGGACTAATATATCTATGGAGATATTTTGTCATGTCAAATGTATTAATAATGCCATCAGAATGCAACAAAAGCGCATGATAGCAATAAGTAGATGGCTATAAATAATTGTAAATCATACAAAATAAATGCCATGATCACTAGATTTTTATACAGGTGTTACTATAATGATTTTGTTAATCGTGATCAGCAACCAGATATTGATAATGTGGAAGTTACTGCCTTTTGCCTTGGCATGACTTCTCACTTTTTGCTGACAATACAAAGGCAGAGTACAGTAACTTTAAAATAGTGGTCAAAAGTCAAGTTTGAGCTCAAGATTTTTTTATGTATATAATTTCCATTACTAAAATATCTATTTGCCAGATTTCCAGTGTCCTACCTATAATTAATTTGACGGGACAACTAAAAATCTTTAAAGTCATTTTTCTCAGTTCCACACTCTAGCGACTTAAGGTCTTTTGCCTTTGTAGGGCAGTGTAGATCTCTTTTTCTTTTAAAAGATGAGATTGCGAGGAGGAACAGAGCTTTCAAAGTAAGAAATCTAGCTGGCACCTCCACCAAAGGCTCAAAGGGAGCCTGGGAAAGGCCTTGAAGGACAATGGCCAGATCCCATGTCGGCACCCTGGTGCGAGCTGCAGGCCTCAGCCTTAGAGTACCATGGAGGAAAGGAGATACCAAGGGGTCTTTACCCAAAGACATTCCACCTGAAGGAATGTGTTAAGCACCTATGGTCACCACAGAAACCTTTAAAGTGGATGGGGATAGCCCTGCAGTGAACCGCTCCTGCAGGAAGTCCAGCACTGTACCAACCGGGCAGCTAATTGGGTCCAACCGATGGTCACTACACCATGAAGTGAAGACTCTCCACTTCAGAGCGTAAAGTTTCATTGTGTATGGAGCTCTGGATTGTAGAATGGTCTCCACAACCTTGGTTGAGAGACATGTCGCTACGAGCTGGGCCCCCTCAGAGGCCAAACCCACAGTTTCCATAGTTCTGTTTGACAGAAGGGACAGAAGGTCCCTCCTGACGGGTAGCTCCAGAGAAGGCCCGACGAGGAGAGACACTAAATCGGGGAAACAAACTCTGCCCGGCCACCGCGGGGCTATAAGAAGTAGGCATACATAGTCCCTGCAAACTCTCTCAAGAACTCCCGGGAGTAGAGCGATCTGGGGAAAAGCATACAAACGTAGCCTTGGCATAGCGGACGCGAGCACAAACCCCCCCATATAATTTATATAGGCGACCACCGATGTGTTGTCTTTGCAGACCAACACATGGTGGCCCCTGAGGCAGGGCTATACAGTGCGACACGTGCTACAAAAAAATTGGTCTGTGCGATGGATAAATTTACCACTGTAGCACTGCGATACAGTTTTGCATGTTCCATAACACAGCCGCTTAGTAGTGTGAAGTGATTATTGTGCTTGTTTGCATGTGAGATTGATGGCGCACTGCTATTATACTTGGTAGTTGTAGTATATTGCGTGATTAAAACTTGTGTCCCGGCTGCATTGAGTAATTTTGTCCAACTCCATTTCCCACAATTCCTAAGTAACGCACCCATAATTTCTATGCAGCTGCTAGCTGACGAGAAAATGAAGCGCTATTTTCAGGTGATCCAAGAAAACCCCAAACGACCCCGCGAAGAAGAATCGACAGAAGCAATTTTACCAAATCAAAGCAAGGGAGAAACAAAAAGGAACATTTATAGATATAACCCCGAGTGGAAAAAGGATTTTCCGTGGTTAACTTAGATGCTGACCAACAGCTCTTTTTTTATAGCTGGTGCAAGGAGGCTCCAGAAAAGATTAAAATAGACAACCCCTTTGTGATGGGTAACAGCATTTTTTAAAAGGATAACATAAAAAAACACAACATTTCCCAGCGTCATCTGCTTGCAAGAGATGCATTCATTGCCAAACGGCAGGCTGGCACGCTGCTGCACACCCTCAGGACCCAGGCGGCCAAAGCAGATGATGCTGATTTCCGTGAAGTTAATATGAAAATGAATGTAGCGTATTGTATCGCTAAAGAATAACTTCCTTTCATGAAGTTTAAACCTTACGATAACCACGTATGATGTACAGAGATGATTTATCTGATAGCTGATGGAATGAAATTCGATCTGGCAGAGAAAATTAGACAATTTTTGAGATGGTTTGTATTTTTTGTGCTCTTGGTGGAACATCAATGCCTCTTTAAGTGATGAACTCCATTACTTGTGTTTGTTTTCAGGGATGATAACAGACGTTTTATACTTGTGCTACAACTGTTTGGCCTGTGCTACAAAACTTTCAACCTCTGTAGCACCAGTGCTATGTGCAAAAAAAGTTAACGTACAGCCCTGCCCTGAGGTCTGGGAGGAAATTCTTGAGGGCAAGAAATACAGCCAACATCTCTAGGCGATTGATGTGCCAGGAGAGATGATGGTCCCCCCATAGACCCTGAGTCGAGCGTCCTTCCAGGATCGCTCCCCAGCCCGTGAGGGAGGCATCTGCCATTAGCATCCTGCGACGACAAGAAGCTCCCAACATGGGGCCCTGGGACAGGAACCAAGGTTTCTTCCACATAACCAGGGCACATAGACATCGCCGCGTAACCCTGATCATGCGAAAGGGGTTGCTCCTCGGGGAAAACCCTTTGGTCCTGAGCCACCACTGCAAGGGTCTCATGTACAACAGGCCAAAAGGTATCACGTTGGACGCTGCTGCCATCAGACCCAACAGTCTCTGAAACTGTTTGACAGTGAGTGACTGGCCTAGCTTTATTCTTTTCATGGCTGACAGGATAGACTCTATGCGTGCTGGTTATAGGCATGCCCACATCAACATAGAATCCCAAACCACGGCCAGATAAGTGGTCCTCTGTAGTGGAGAAAGCACACTCGCGTTTAACCGTGACCCCAACTCTCTCACGTGGGCGAGAACAACATCTCGATGCCGAACCGCCAACTGATGTGACTGAGCTAGAATCAACCAGTCGTCGATGTAGTTCATGATGCGAAAACCCTGCAGACACAGTGGCGCCAGAGCTGCATCTACGCATTTCGTGAAGGGGGTTAGTGCTAGGCCGAACGGAAGAACTCAATATTGGTATGCTTTGCCCGAACTGACTGCTCTGGGACCCTCCTCCGAGGGGGCAGGCATCCCAGGACCACTATGTTTCCGGGTGGACCCTGAGATATGTGCTCGCCGGAGACCACTGCACCCTGAAGCACACGAGGTGCATAACGGTATCCTGAGGGCACCGAAGGGAGATGGGCACCGCATAATGAGGTGTTGACCGCTCTGCTTCGGGGGGGGACTGCCCTCATTGGCCTGCGCCCTTGGACGTCAGGCATCCTCAGATCCGTCTTACCCTTTGAAGACTGCGCTTGAGAGCGTGTCCCCAGCGTAATGACCACACATAAACCTCTTCTGACAAAAAAAAACTGTCTTACAAAGTTTAAATCAATGTATTGTTTTATGTGAACGATTAGGCAGGATGATTTTCACATCATTTTGAAGCCAGAACTCGAAGCGACAACATCCATTAGTCAAAAGTATTGTGGCCACATATTTAGTATGTGTTTTGTGGTCTTATTTCAGCAACTTTCATTTTTATTTTTTTCAATAACCACGCATAAACATTATTCTCTTAAAAATACAAACATGTACATACATGTTGCTCACATATTATGGTAGCTCCGTTTGTGCTATATAGAGTGAATTTACACCTTTGCCATTAACATGTTTATAAATAACTGAAAAAAGCACAAGTGTCAGGCATTTCAAAACATCCCAAGGGCCCCAAAAACACCTTGGTCCCCAGAGGGTTAAATAGCGTGGACAGGGGTGCACACACAGTCTGAACTGCTGCTGCTTACTTGCCATAATTGTATATAATTTGTATATATATATATATAGTGACAATACAACACCAAATAGACAAGAGAGAGTTTTACACAGAGTGCTTGTGAAAACACAGAAGCTAGTGCTGCTTTGTTTGGGCAGGCTTTATAGTTTCCTGGTTCATGACGTCACCCGCCTCTGACGTTCCACCACACCATTGGACTGATTTTACATGTGCTTCAAGACATCATCACGCAAAGCGTTCCCTTAGCGTCAATCGACGCAGCGCGAGTTCCCTTGAAAGGGAACCAGCAACCAGCATCCCATGCTGGTCCCAGCGTGCAAAACATACCTTGTGCCGGTGACCAGCAATGTTGTTACTGTTGATTCCAAATATGTTTTTACTTGCACATATTCAGATGATGGCTACCGCATTTTATCTTCTTGTTTTTTGTTCAGTGTCTCACACTGTGTTTTTAACCATTTAATGGACACATTAAGGGAAAACAGGGCAAAATTATTTATTTCCATTTTGTTACTCCTTAAGGTAATAAACACAAAGATTAATCAGATAGTGTATTGAACATTTACTGTTTTGTTAAATATGTATTCTATGTGATGTATTGAACCAGATATCTGGCTGCGTTTCTCAGAAGCATTGTACTTAGGCTTACGGTGCATTTGGGAAAGGCCACCCTGGTCTGTAGTAGAATATATGTTAATTTTCAATCCAAAACCGCTATGCTAATTTATTAATAACATCATGATTAGAAAAATAAATTGCAAAAACAATTTCAATTGCACATTATTTTAAGACAAAAAAAACAAGTTCAAGTTAGAATGACAATCATGGCCTGTTGTAATTATTAATATTAAACCCTCAATTAGTGTGTTTAGGGTTCTAATCACTATAATATAAGTTTTTGTTTTAATAAACCAAAAATGCATCTGTTTGTCAGAGGATGTGTCAGGAGTGGGACACATTTGTTTGCATATTCTTTCATGACTTCCCTAAAACAGATAGCGAGAACTGGCCAAATCATTCATGGCAAAAGTGGGGACACAATATATGATATTTTGAAGAAAGTTGGGGTCCAAACAACATCTCAAAAAGAGAGACATATTTCAAAAATATCTTCATTTGTGTTCCACAAAAGAAAGTTTTTCTCAGAAGAAAAGTGAAATTTCTTTAAGAGCAACTAGTTAAATAGTCATTCAGACATCCCACTGTCTAATCAATTTTGAAGATATGTCATTTAGTGCATTCCCAATTACGTTGTAGGTTTGCCGAAATTCACCTTCTGTCATTATGTGGTTAACAAAATAAAGTTTCGCAAATGAACACAAATCTTTAAAGACAGATCCTGCTGAGATGATGACACAAAATGAATGTTGTTCGCACCACATACGGCACTTACGTCTGATTTAGCAAATTTGGATGTGATTCTTCCCTTAATAAATGAGCAGCTCTCAGCCACAGCGGAAAGGAGTCATGGGAGAGCGGGGAGGCGAAACGCTAACATCTCATTTAATCAAGTGCCTTCTTGAATTGGTTTTCTCCCAAAAATGAATGACTGCAAAGAAAAAAGCAGACCAGAGCAGTGTGGTGCATCATGTCTGTCCCACAGGTTTATTGATCATGAAAGCAGATTGCCTTCGCTTCTGAGCTGACTCTACATGGTACTGTTAGTCAGGGGTAAACAAAGCAAGACAGACACCTGTGTTTCATGGACACTCTGAGAGACACAGACATTATTCATCATTCCCCAGCTGATATGTTCTATTGACAGCATAGTGTGGGGGATAAAACTCAGTGGCAGCCGGCAGGCAAGAAAATCATGACTAACGACGGCGTATAATCCTGCCTGATAGATGAAAGTATGAGTAATATGTTAATAGGAGATGGTCTTTCTCTCTGTTAGAAAGTCACATTTCCTGCAGGAATATCAACAGGTGACAGGTGACATTACGGAGAGACCTGCCTGACATGTTTTTATCTGTCAGCATCACTTTTTACAACAACTCTGGTCGGGAATCAGCAAGTACCTGGAAATACAAGGTTAAATTGACATTGGGGTCACAATACAATTATATAGAGATTCTCTGTTTAGAGTATAGATATTGAATATACAGTATACAGCAATCTTTTACTTTAAGTGGACTTTGTGGAATTACAGTCCTAACCAGACGCGACACACGATAAAAGGTATATTTTCCATGTTAATCAGAGTTTTTGTCCTAAACAGCTGCATTGGCAATACAAGGCTACTCTATTTTAGAAACGGTTTCTATTTTTGTGATGTTGAGGCTGGACAACAACACAAAGAATGACAATGGTAATCTCAGGTTCTCTTTATGTGCTTTATTTAATGTTATATGCGTTTAGTGAGAGTGAATACAATTTTGTGTGCCCTTTATAGCCACACTGAAAGCAACAATGAATAATCCACCTCAGATCTGTAAAATAAATAAAAGAAACATGTACTCTATGTACTTCTCCTAGTGGAATGATGTAATTTCTACCCTTCAGCATCTCATTTGCCTTTTGACACTGACCAAGATGGTCATCATGGGATTTAACTATGTCAGTAATGTAAAATAAAAATAAAAACACAGATTTCAGGTCTCCTCTAAGCTTTATTTAGAGCTAGTTAATCCAGCCTGCCTCAGCTGCAAAATGTGCCACTGCCACGGACTCAATTTAATGGCCAGAAAGTGACAGGACGTGACAATCATTGTCAGTTAATGCCTTACTAACTTTGCATAATATTATAAACAAAAAATCATAATTGTCATGTCGTTTGAAGCTGTGGCTCAAGCAGTATTAGATCTACTAAGCGGATGCTTCTTGTGCTCTGTGCGCAACGGACTGTTAGAGCTAAGTCTGTGTAAGCCTATCTGAGCGTCAGCCGGACAATAGGTGTGCTACATGATGAACATGAACTTAAAAACCTGATGTTAAAATGTATCTGATATCTTAATAAGATGTTTAGATAGGAGGCACATAGTTGTGACAGCATAGAATATGAAAAGCAGCACTCAAGAAGAACCACACTTTCAAGTTCACAATAGTACAACATCAATCAGCAACATTTCCAAGTCACATTTACTGTGCGTTGCTTTACACCAGTTCCTTTCATAATACTTCACTAGCTAGACTCAAAGAAAGCTGCTTACATTAAGAGGCAGCAGCCACAGGGATTGACTTTAGTAGTATTTCAGTGTTTGAACAGACTTAGAGCAGGACATGGCACAGCACAGCGAGAACTGTGTAATGTTTTGTTCCATGTGATTCCAGCAAAGGCTTCCAGCAACTGATTTTCAGCTTTTGTCTCTCCCGCTGTAGCAGAGAAAGATTATTTCAGCACCATGGAGAGTGACCTCAATTGGAGGACCAGCAAGTGAAGCTGCTGCATTCATACAGTATTTGGTGTATTCCAAATCAGATTTTTTTGCTTGCGTATGAATTTAGACTGGATAAATTAATTTCAAGTACTTTAAACAACCTATGGCACTATGGCAGCTTGGCATCCTAAACAACCAACAGAACTAAAAGTAAACATTTCTAAGTAACTGATGAGGAGATCAAGTAGCTAAAATGTGACATGCTATACTGCAAATTAAGCTTGAGCTTAAATTTGAGTTCATATGAATTAAGAGACCTAAAGGAAATATTGTACTTTTAGAAATTAATTTGTCACACACAGAAGTACCATGCCCATTCAAACTAAAAGAAGCACATGCACCTCAGAATTTTGAGCCAAGTGGAATTTAAATGCAACTCACTAAAATAATTCCCTGAAAATCTTTGAAAATTAAATTGCACTATTATTGCTAGTATGTAAGTATGTAAAACTGCCACTTGTAATACCTTGAAATAAATACATAAACATGATTGTAACATCACCTAAATAAAATGTTGCCCTGGCTTATACAATCATATAAATAAAAATACATGTATTTTTTATTTATATCAAGGTATTATTGCATATGGATTTTTATATATATATATATATATATATATATATATATACACACTCACCTAAAGGATTATTAGGAACACCATACTAATACTGTGTTTGACCCCCTTTCGCCTTCAGAACTGCCTTAATTCTACGTGGCATTGATTCAACAAGGTGTTAAAAGCATTCTTTAGAAATGTTGGCCCATATTGATAGGATAGCATCTTGCAGTTGATGGAGATTTGTGGGATGCACATCCAGGGCACGAAGCTCCCGTTCCACCACATCCCAAAGATGCTCTATTGGGTTGAGATCTGGTGACTGTGGGGGCCATTTTAGTACAGTGAACTCATTGTCATGTTCAAGAAACCAATTTGAAATGATTCGAGCTTTGTGACATGGTGCATTATCCTGCTGGAAGTAGTCATCAGAGGATGGGTACATGGTGGTCATAAAGGGATAGACATGGTCACAGGGATTAAAGTGAAAAAAATTCTTCTGACTGAAATTTTTTTTTAGGCCAAGTCATATTCCTTTAACTTTTTACATAGTCGAGACCAATAGCGTTTTAAGGGGAGACGTTTTAAACCGCTTTAATATTGCCAGTAGGCGTATTTTAAAAGCTATTTTAATCTATGAAAACGAGGCAGGGAGCATGTGTAGGCTACTGTAGAGCACGAACGGCAGCATTGTGACTAGCTTCTGATTGATGGTGACCTAGCACTTTTTTGCCATTATTGCCATATTGAAGTCTCCTGTGACATACTGTGCAAAGACACGTACCTGGTTGTTTGATTTTTTTAGTCCACAAACTAAAAGGCTTGCCATTCTCCCCCCATTTCGCTAAGCCTTCCCCTTTACTTAAACTTTCGTTAAGTAAAGGGGAAAATATTATATATAGGCAAATTATAACACGTTAACACAAAATTTGTTAACACACACAAGTACTTTTCCCCTTTACTTAACATAAATTGTAAGAATATAAAGACTAGTAATAAATAAACATTAGGCCTATGCTAAAGCTATTAAATAGCAGTCCCAAACTAGTTTTTGTTAATACAAAGTTGGTATGAGCCACTATAGTCATTTAAAAATATAAAAAATAATACAAAGAAAAATAGTGGCATTTTGGGGTTAATATGGAAACGACAGTTACCATGGCGAATACACAATATTAACAATAACTGTTAATGAAACATGGAAACTGCTCCTGGTGAATAGAATGAAAATCATCCCTGCATTACTTTTATTTCGGGTAATTTACAACGTAACGGCGTTGCATGCTCGTAGTTTCTTTTGCACTAGCTTGATCAGTGAGGCGATACAGCACGCGCCGCTGCATTTGCGCGTGCAATTGAGTGTGCGCTACGAGAACAGTATAACGGCTGACAGGACAAGAAAGTCCGTTTTTCTGAGGTGAAAAACTATATTTCAGCGTATACTCATGTCACTGCCTGGTAGTTCCTATTGTGCTGGGTTTTCTGAAGTAGTCATGATTCGCCTCTCATAACATGCTCTAATAAACACGCATGCAGAGTGGAAAAGGAGGAGCGGAGGCGCGGGGAGCAAGGATTACAGCTTAAACTATATCGATATATGCGATATGGTCTAATTCCATATCGCATTTCAAAAATATATCGATATATTTTTTATATCGATATATCGCCTAGCCCTACCTGCATTATAAGTGTGTCCATGGTAACTGAAATATAGTTATTCTAACTCAGCGCGCAACTGTAGCCTGACATGCACTTTCCGTGAGCGGTAATTGAAAACCCGGAGTGGACCATGAGCGACGTGATTACAGAACGCTTAGAATGGAGAGGAAGGTGCTTTTGCTCCACTCCAGGCTTTGATCACATCCCCCTCAGTAGGGTGAATACACCTCGTCTTTCCTTAATTTAAGACCTATTTAAACTAAAATTAAGACATTTATTACACTTTTTGAGAAATGAAATCCTATTTACGGCCTTAAAATTATTAAAAGTGAATTTAAGACATTAAGGACAGACTGGAACCATATTGACGGAAATCCGTCATAGACCTGCTGCAATTAACGGAAATCCGTCGTAGCGACGGAGAACTTTAATCCCTGTGGTCAGAAACAATGCTCAGGTAGGCCGTGGCATTTAAACGATGCCCAATTGGCACTAAGGGGCCTAAAGTGTGCCAAGAAAACATCCCCCACACCATTACACCACCACCACCAGCCTGCACAGTGGTAACAAGGCATGATGGATCCATGTTCTCATTCTGTTTACGCCAAATTCTGACTCTACCATCTAAATGTTCCAGTCTTCAACTGTCCAATTTTGGTGAGCTTGTGCAAATTGTAGCCTCTTTTTCCTATTTGTAGTGGAGATGAGTGGTACCCGGTGGGGTCTTCTGCTGTTGTAGCCCATCCGCCTCAAGGTTGTGCGTGTTGTGGCATCACAAATGCTTTGCTGCATACCTCGGTTGTAATGAGTGGTTATTTCAGTCAAAGTTGCTCTTCTATCAGCTTGAATCAGTCGGCCCATTCTCCTCTGACCTCTAGCATCAACAAGGCATTTTCGCCCACAGGACTGCCGCATACTGGATGTTTTTCCCTTTTCACACCATTCTTTGTAAACCCTAGAAATGGTTGTGCGTGAAAATCCCAGTAACTGAGCAGATTGTGAAATACTCAGACCGGCCCGTCTGGCACCAACAACCATGCCACGCTCAAAATTGCTTAAATCACCTTTCTTTCCCATTCTGACACTCAGTTTGGAGTTCAGGAGATTGTCTTGACCAGGACCACACCCCTAAATGCATTGAAGCAACTGCCATGTGATTGGTTGATTAGATAATTGCATTAATGAGAAATTGAACAGGTGTTCCTAATAATCCTTTAGGTGAGTGTATATACACACACACACCATTTTAACCAATTTTCTCACTGTCAGCAGATATATAAACAATTACACGTTGCACCCACGAACAGGGCATTTAACCCCAGCTTGCTCCAAGGGTGACTAACCAGATAATAAGAGTTGCTTTATACTAAAGCATCAGTTAAATTACTACTTGCATTACTAATGTGGGCCTATACAGTGTGAGATTCCAAATGGCTATGGGTAACAGGTCATTTCTCAACTAACTTATACAGCATTAGAGTGACCTCCTCCAAATGACTCATCTCATTGTGTGCATGTGTGTGTTCTTGAGCTCACAGTGGCGAATGTGACACTTTGCTCAGGGGGTAGAAGCTTTAATAGCACATTAATGTCATCCTCCATCACACGCTCATGTTCTTCCCACCCGCTCTGCATGGCAGCTCCCTCCAGCGTAACTCCAAATAAACAATTATCATAACTGTCATGGCTATTAGGAGCAATGAAGGGAAGACTTTAAGAATTTAAAAATAGAAAAATGAACTGAAAGACATATACGCATATATCTATATTCAAGGATGTTTCTGCAATAGCATGTCCATTGCATCTAAAGTTTGAATTCCTTTACATGCTACCTGAGGAACCATTACAGGTCTTTGAATTGTATCATACCAATGTTTCAGGGCTAACATTATTTAATTTTTTTAATTTTCTCTCATTATATACTGCACTCTGTAAGGTAGAGCTGCACGATTAATCATTAAAAGATCGCAATCTCGATTCAAATACCCACGCAATCTTATTACTAAATGACAGCGATTCAGCTATGTCTATTAAACCTTTGAAAAGTATGATCACAGCGAACATTAAAATCAGTGTTGGCGCTGTCACTGTGTCAGGTCCGGGTTGAGGAAGGAGACAAGCCAAGCGAAGTACCAAAATAACAAAGGTTTATTAGCAGAAGGAAACTCAAAACAAACAAGAAACAGTGTGCTGGTGCACAAACAATAACCGACAAAAGACGAGTGAAAACCAGGAACTTAAATACACACACAGATGAACACAAGACAGGTGATGCAGATGATGATAACGATGAACAGGTGGGTAATGAGGGAGTGAGTTCAGGTGTGGAGGCAAGGAGGATTCTGGGAACTGTAGTGAACAGGACGAAGACAGACGGTGAATGTGACACACTGAGCCAGTGAGAGCAGTTGTCATGTATAGGTATGAAACAGCTTCACAGTCTTTTCAACACAGTATCATTATTTGTTTGTTACAATAATTCAAATTATCACAGAAGTACTGGGATAAAAGCTTATTGTCAGGATATTAACACTGATGTCTATGGTATCAAAATAGAGTAAATCACCTTTTGAAAGTAACTTGACGTTTCAAATAATTACATCGTTACACCAGTAGGTGGTGACAAGTGACTGTTAAAAAATGTATTTGTCATTGAATCATTCATTTAAGAGATTCATTCAAAAATGCTGAATCATCCAGTAATGAAACAAGAGAAGTATTTATGAGTCATTGAATCATTTATTCAAACCAATTGTTTTTAAATTATTAATTTAATTATTAATTTATTTAATTATTTAATTATTTAAATTAGTTACACATTACTATTTTCGACCCTGTTTCCCACTCTTAGAATTAGGCTGTTTTTGTTACGGTACCATTAAAGTCGCAATGAAACGGAAGCTGTGTAATATATTTTCTTCTGTATTGTGACATACATACAAGCGAAATGTATTATTGCAAAAAAAAAAAAAAAGTAAGGCGAGCCAGAGTTTTATCCATTGGTTGTTGACTGGATTAAGGCAGATCTGAATGTGAGTTTGCAGTGGATTGTGAGAAAGGGGCGGAGTTTAAGCAGACTAAATGATTGGAGAAGATCAGCATATGCCACAGAGTCTTTCGTTTTACTGGAAGATCGAGGTTTGATTTAAAATTACGAGCTCAAAAATAATTAAATGAATTATGCTTGGATGAATCGTTCACAATAAGATCAATAAGAAGCATTTAGAAAATAGATGAATTTCCATTTCCATGGCAAAATATTAGCTGTTAATTGTACAACAACAAATGAAAGCTAAATTAATGGTTTCTGATACACAACAAATTACATATATAAATATGAGGGCGATATAATACATAAATGTCTTTATCTGAATCTTTTAAGAGAGATTGGAAACTATAAAGCGTACAGCTACAAAGAGCATTGTGTAACCCTGTTGAAAAATGGTTTAGTATGTGTCACCTCTGTTGGATCTGTTGACTTAAGGCTTGCCAGTTAACAGCTATCTAAAATTGAATAGCTTTCCTTATGAATATTAATGGCACGAATTGTTCACCCACGCCCAGTAGTCCAACTGATTTGCTAAAAGTTAGACATTGATAAGCAAGTGCTATATCCATTGTAGGATTACCGCTTACCAGTTTGTTCAGTCTACTGCTTACGCTATTGGTTAGCCAAGGCTTTTACTTGGTCTTAAAGTTGTCTACACCAAACCAAAACTGGTTTGGTCAAAACCAAAAAAACACAATGATTACCTCACAAAAAGTGGAAAGGACTAACATAACATTTTTAAAATACATATGGCAAGGACATATTCTCTCCAGTTAAATGGTTGCTTCACCCCTTGCTATTAAAGAAGTCCAACAGTCTGAAACTTGAAAGGCACAGGTTTTGCAGGTCTGATTTAAATTTGTAATTTCTCATAATATCCTCCCTCTAAAAAAAATAAAACAGCAAAATGAAGGTTAATGCCCTGTACTTGTCCTCTTTCACTGCCCTTGCTTTGCAGTCAGCTTCCATTTGTTGTGCTGCAAAAGTCCTCTCTCTTTTTCTCTGTCCTTCATTGGCAGTCAGCTTCCATCTATAGCGCAGAGGCACTTTCTCAGAGAGAAGCTTTTTTTTTTCTGAGAAGCTGTCGCTAACAGATGTCAACACCACATCACATGTCAACTCTGACACGTCATAACTCGCAGTAGTCAGCTGGCTCTCTCTTCCATGACACAGAGCTGGACTGAGCCACATGAGCTACAACTGCCCTGAAGCTTTGTGCAGTCATTGAAAAATGATTTGAGACAGAGGAGAGAAGAAATTAGTATAAATAGAAAAGAAGTGACACAGTAACAGGGCATTACTCTTAGATTTGTGTTTAGGAAAACCTGTAGCACTAAATTCAAATATTTATAGGCACAATCACAATGAGTTTTTTAATGCCACATACTGATCCAGTCCAATCAGAAAAAACAGTATAACAAGCAAATGGAGTAAAATACACAAAGCAACACAGGATACACAATTCAAATTCAACATATTTATGCACAAGCAAGCACTGAAAAATATAAAACTATATTAGATATCTTTTAGATCTTAAGACGCATTCATTTTTTCAGTTTCCATTGAGTTACCAGCATCAACAGTAGCCACAGCTGATCACATTATAAACCAATATATGTAACACGGTTTATAACATTCATTATTCATTAAAAAAAACTTTAATGAAAATATTGAAAATTCAAATATGAAATGAATGAGACATATAATATGGCGCACATGATACGAAAAAAAAAAAAAAAACGGACTGCTTGATGAATAAATTTACCATAGCATGCGTGCAACAGTTTTGTATGTGAGACAGAGTCGTCTGTTTGTGTGAAGTGAGAGTTTGTTGCGTCTAGATATGCAACGCTCTGCTTCCATTGCATTCCCAAATATATTTGCACAGCAAAAGCAACTGTAGCTACTGCTTAAAGTTTGACACATTTGAGCGATAAAGAAACATGCATGACTGAGTAAAAGCACAGAATGCTATTAAGCACAATAAGGTGCGAAAAATAACTTAATGCAGTACTTGCATGCTGACTCAAGCTTTGTTTTTACTTTCACAAAGCAACAAAGCAAAAACAAATCAAAAAATCCTCTAAACCAAAAGATGTATGATTTCGCATTCAAACACACTGAAGCCTCGTCTTCGCTCTTTGCACATGCATATGACTTAGACGTTTGAGGAAGTAATATTCGATCGAGGTATTTTAGGCAGGTCTGGATCAGTGTTCTCTGCTATATAGAATAAATTGCTTTCTGGGAGACTATAAGTTTTGTAACTTTGCAGATCGTATTCATGCACAAACAGATACATAACATAGTTAAGGAAAAGGAAAACATTTAAAGAATCATATGACCCCTTTAAAGTATAATAGTGGAATATATAGCACAGTTTAAAATAATTCTAGGGGAAATACAATATGCACAAGAAAAATGGGCTCTGAGCAGCAAAAGGTTCAACATCTGCAGCACAAAAAGTTAACATACAGCATTTGTAATTTAATAAGCATAAATTATATAATGTTTGTTAATAGTATTGATAATTATTACATTTACCAGTATGAAATGAATACCAATTAATGAAAGCGAAACCAATTTTTTATGAGGTGCACTTTTTTACTTGATACAATTTACTAAGGTAAAGAATATGCTTATGAATAATTAATTTTGTTATATGACTTTTGCCCAGAAGGCCTAACTAACGAAAGCAGAACAAATGATGGCTGAAAGGCAGATGATGTTAGGTGAGTGCTAATAAACTGGCAAATTAACACATCCATATGGTGAATCCTACTAAGGTTGCCAAGCAACTTTATATTTTAGTAATATTAGTAATATTCATACAAAAAAATAAAGTGAATGTGAACATACTAATAGAAATGCTAATATTTAATATGCAAGTGTGTACAATTCTAGACATTTAATATGCATATGCCATAAAATGCAGGTTTTCTCAGTTGGACTTGGAAAGGAATAAAACAGCAGCCAATCGCAGTGTGAAAGCGAACAGCATGACATGACAACTACATCAGTCCCATTATAATCAATTAGGCTGTTCAATGCAAGAGCGATAAGACATACAAGAGTTTTTATTCTGTGTTTTATTATATATACTTTCACAGGTTTTGAGTGGATGACAGTTGCAATATGCTCATAATTTTCTCTCAATTGCGTGAGAAAAGCTAGGGTTTTGAGCAGGCAACAACTCTATCTGTTTGACAGCTGCATTACTATATTCATGTGGAGCTGAAAATAAAGAATGAAATAAAGGACTCTGAACAAAACCAAATGCTTTAATGTTGAAATAAAAATTGCTCTTTTTTAAGTTGCAAACACCACAAAGTATATTTCAGATCCTAGTTAACAACTCCCACTCATTCAACCCATAAAACTCCAGGAACATATTGAATTGATTCTCGACAATAGCAGCCATTAGAATGTGACACTCCATTGCAAAGAAGAAAAGCATGCAGACACACTGCCAGGGGCCAGATCTTGTCATTGTTAGTTTGTCACTGCTGCTTGGTCGCCAGGACTCAAGGCCTTCACTTCAGGTATGACAGGGACACAAAGAGCTCATTATCAGGTCTAGGCATTGCCTGTGCCCCCTATGATGTTTAGAACTTGTCTGGATCTGCCTCTTTCTATTTGCCTCTAATCTATAGACAGGAAGAAAAAGCTTTGTCTAGTTTCTGGTCACATTCAATTGGATCCTCTCTCCACCAACACTATCAACACAGATTTATTTTTTTTATTTTTTTTCCACAATCCACAGGTTATAATCCTAAATGGAGTAGTCTGTGGGGCTTATTTGTGTGCTGCTGCATAAAAGTTTCAGCTTGTCATTTATCGGTAAAGGACAATAATAGAGGCACAGCGAGCAGCGCGGCAGTCGTGTCTTCCTCCTTTGGCAAATCCGTGATAAATGACTTAGAGGAGGATGATTTTTCATAAGATGGTTATGCTCTATAACTGTTCTCATGGGCTGATACTGCAGAGCCTGTAACAAATAAAACCTGAGGTAGTTCTCCAGGATGAGGTTCATCGAACACCTTTGAACATTTCAGATCTCTTCCCCAGTCAACACTGAAGAATAAAAAGGAAATATATTACACGTTTTTATATATTGTTTCTTAAAGCAGTATTAATGCTCATGTTGGAAGGGAAGAGAGCATCTTGCTGTTTTACCAATCACTTTAAGACTAGCATAAACGAGACGTTTTTCAACTCCTGCTGTGCTACAATTTAGCCGAGCAAATTACTGAAGCACCAGGGATGCTCAGTAACTAGCATCATAAGCGACATTCATCACCTTGAGGGTTGGATTATTAAGGCATTCAGTACATCAGCAATTGATTTGCTGGGGCAAAAACCGTAAGAGAGCATATAATTAGCTGATGTATTAAACATGTTTTTGTCACTGATTATGGCACTAATGTGCAAAAATATTACACTGCACAGATATATCCATCCATTCATGGAATTCCGGCAATCATGGAATTCACAGCAAATTTGCAAGTACCGTCAATCACAATGTGTGCCTCCAAGCAGGAATAGATGGAGGCACTATCACTTTGCTTACAATAATTTGCAACAATAATAAACAACTTTGCTCATGAAAATTTCCACTGTGTATCAGAAGAGACATTTTATAAATAAAAGATAACTGTTAGCTGGTCATTAATCACAAACTTACCATTTCAAAGTTTGTGGTTGGTAAGATTTTTGAATTGTTTTGAAATAAGTCTCTTATACTCAACAAGGTTGCGTTGATTTGATGAAAAATTCGGTAATAATGTAAAGTATTATTACAATTTAAAATAACCAATTTGAATACATTTTAATACAAGTATTTAATAGAGCCATGTAATGATTATTATAGTGAAATGGATGGGCCTGAATACTTACATGAGGTCTATAAAATTGACAGTAATAGAGGACAGTTTTCAGGATCATTCTCATTAAATTGTCCATTTGTTAAGAGTGACTCAATATGAAGGCATATTAATTGTCAGTTCTCACCAATTCTTCCCATCTGTATTGCCAACAGAAGTGTTTGTAATTGCGGAATGAGAGGAGCAATATTTGTGTGTTGTAATAGGAACTTTATCTGCAATAAAACATATTCTAACTAAATAAACTTTCTGCCATTACAAACATTTTCTGTCACACCCATATGTGTGCGTTCACCAAATTGAGAACCACATTAAAGAAATGCCAGTTAATGCACCATGGGAAAATGTTAAATGAATTTGATACAGAGACACATTTGAGTTGATCAACACTGTCTCCCGTTTCTTTATGAAGGAGAAAATCAGCTATATTTATCAGCTATAAACATGACAGTCCCTTCTGCTGGCCTTCTGTCATCTGTTTTCTGTTCCTAACATAAGAGTGAACATAAATTAAGACTGGATTGGATTGGATTGGTACCTCTCGATCTGCACGTGAACTAAACTCAAGGGCAATGTGTTGCTGCTTATCTGTCTGCCTGGTAAATAAGAGATCTTATCTTCCGCTTGCGATGACATTGAAGACCCATGCTTTAATCAATAAAATCCAATTCTTTGTAAGATCTGTGGCTCTGATTAGCGTCCTCCTAATCCCATCACCCTTTTTGTTATCCATTATGGTGGCATGCTGGGGTGCTATAAAGGATGTCGTTATCACTGGTTATGAGTTTAGCACTGATGTAAAGCTGGCAATGTGATTGGCCGAATGGAGACGTCCTCTGGCTCTTCTAATTGCAAATCCACTTGGGTCCGGACTGATACATTTCATCGCCTTGGCAACACTGCAGGCAGTGAACCTGGTAATGGGGGAAGTATATTCTCAAGAGAGGAAATTACTGATTTCCATATTGTGGCTGGACAAAGGCAGAAGGCCAGTAGGCAACGGTGAGCAACCTGTCCTAAGACATCTGCTCTAAATCTGTTGTACAACAGATAGCAAGCTAGATAAAGAAACAAAACTTTAAGTGGAATGAGCATGTGACTTCCTAGAACCTAAAGCATGCTATTTCACATATGAAATGTGATCGTTGTGGTTCGTCATTTATGACCACTGGACCAGACTCAAAGTTGTAATGATGATATGTCCTTTGAGGGCAATAGTGTGATGAATCTGTGTGCAAGGATACGTGAAATGCAAATGCTCAAGGGTGCAGAAATAGGGGTGAGAAAACATGCTGCAAAGTCTTGAGCATGCATGTACAGTATCGAGATGAAACTGGGATCAGCAAGCAGAAAATCTGTGTTAAATCGGCCAGCTAGCTCACCAGATGAATCATCACCTAAATAATGTCACCTCCATCTTTACTGGGGACAAAATGGTTCCAGGCTTTTCTGACCAATTGCTAAGCATATAATCAATATAAAAGCAGAAATTGACCATCTTAAGATGTCCATTTCAGTGATTACATGCTGAATGTACTGTAGCTTCCTCTTCCTGTTCTAAGCCACAACAATCCAGCACTAACTGAGTACAGCCATATAAATGTATGTATTTAAATTAGTTATTAAATTACACTCACCTAAAGGATTATTAGGAACACCTGTTCAATTTCTCATTAATGCAATTATCTAATCAACCAATCACATGGCAGTTGCTTCAATGCATTTAGGGGTGTGGTCCTGGTCAAGACAATCTCCTGAACTCCAAACTGAATGTCAGAATGGGAAAGAAAGGTGATTTAAGCAATTTTGAGCGTGGCATGGTTGTTGGTGCCAGACGGGCGGTCTGAGTATTTCACAATCTGCTCAGTTACTGGGATTTTCACTAACAAACATTTCTAGGGTTTACAAAGAATGGTGTGAAAAGGGAAAAACATCCAGTATGCGGCAGTCCTGTGGGCGAAAATGCCTTGTTGATGCTAGAGGTCAGAGGAGAATGGGCCGACTGATTCAAGCTGATAGAAGAGCAACTTTGACTGAAATAACCACTCGTTACAACCGAGGTATGCAGCAAAGCATTTGTGAAGCCACAACACGCACAACCTTGAGGCGGATGGGCTACAACAGCAGAAGACCCCACCGGGTACCACTCATCTCCACTACAAATAGGAAAAAGAGGCTACAATTTGCACGAGCTCACCAAAATTGGACAGTTGAAGACTGGAAAAATGTTGCCTGGTCTGATGAGTCTCGATTTCTGTTGAGACATTCAGATGGTAGAGTCAGAATTTGGTGTAAACAGAATGAGAACATGGATCCATCATGCCTTGTTACCACTGTGCAGGCTGGTGGTGGTGGTGTAATGGTGTGGGGGATGTTTTCTTGGCACACTTTAGGCCCCTTAGTGCCAATTGGGCATCGTTTAAATGCCACGGCCTACCTGAGCATTGTTTCTGACCATGTCCATCCCTTTATGACATCCCTCTGATGGCTACTTCCAGCAGGATAATGCACCATGTCACAAAGCTCGAATCATTTCAAATTGGTTTCTTGAACATGACAATGAGTTCACTGTACTAAAATGGCCCCCACAGTCACCAGATCTCAACCCAATAGAGCATATTTGGGATGTGGTGGAACGGGAGCTTCGTGCCCTGGATGTGCATCCCACAAATCTCCATCAACTGCAAGATGCTATCCTATCAATATGGGCCAACATTTCTAAAGAATGCTTTCAGCACCTTGTTGAATCAATGCCACGTAGAATTAAGGCAGTTCTGAAGGCGAAAGGGGGTCAAACACAGTATTAGTATGGTGTTCCTAATAATCCTTTAGGTGAGTGTAGTTATCAAAGTAATGTTTAAAACATAGCAAATCACTTTTTGTTTGGCAATGCATTTACAGTATGTGACGGTGGCAAGCAAGTTTGCCTAAACTTCTCTGACTTTTCCCACATGTAAATGAGAAAATAATTTGTTGTGATTTTTCATTTTTCAATTATAAGGCCCTCAACAATTTCACAGCACAGCAATCACACAATAATGAACTTCCAGAAACAATTAAATGGCTCCTCCTGCCACAAAGCCGCCATGTGAGGCAAACACCTATGTGGACTAATCACGGTATGCATCAGAGGAGCTGGTGGATTAGGCGTTTTCTTTTTTTGGTAATACAAAAGCAGAAATCCTCTAATAAAAGCACTGTCGAGTGTGTACCTATGACAGTTCCTGTAATTCAGCCTAAATTGCACTGGAAATTATTGTAGCCGGCAAGTTGCCAAGGAAACATGAAATTAACTTTACAGAACTTACAAAACAACATTACAGCCGACTTCACAAGTAGAGGTGGGGAAGAAGAAAATTTTTTTTATATGAGGTATTTTTTAGCTACATTTTTTACAGTAATTTTATTAGAAAAAAAGATTTCCGGCGTATTGAAGCATTAGTCAGTGCACACTCTATTCCTTTTCAACCAACTGCACAAAGCACTGATGTCCAGTGATGCTGAATGAGAAACAAGTGAGTACTGTATTATATCACAGTTCTGAATCACAAGCATAAAGAATAGCAATGTTATTGTATCATGAGCTAACAGGTCACAGATTTAAGTGAATTTGAACTACAGATTAACCAATAGGCTTGCCTGGACATACATAAAATATTCCTTGGAAAGAAATGATTAAGTAGGAGACAGTAGCAGTAAGATCATGTGTGTCTTACCAGTGTTTTGGTCCATGTACTCTTGTGAGGTATGTTGATTCTGATGGACCCATTCCCCGTTACATTTGAAGAAGATCTGCAGGGAAGGAGTTGCACGGCAGCGCAGCTTGATTGGGTTGTTTTTGACTATGTAAGCATCCTCAGGCTCTTGCAGGAAGTAGGGTAATGTCCCACCAACTGATGACAGGGAATCGGCAAGGGTATCACTGACAGCTCCTGTGAAATCAATGAAAGCATGCAAGAAATGAGCACATTTCTCCAGCACATTTATTCAGAATTTAAAGAATCTTAATTTTAGGACCATTTTTTAATTAATTAACATCCCAGACACATCATTTATATGTGTGCCTAGTACTTACAATTATTTGATGAAATATCTAAATGTGGTCTGCATTTCATACTACTTCAGGTTTGGAAATATGGTGCTTTTTCCTCTGGGGAATGTTCTTAGCTTCCCATTGATTTTAAACTGTGTGCCAAAGAGACAATTGCACTAAAACAATTCAAGCCATTTTCTACTTTAAAAACGCATTAGGTTTCCCTGAGTGCTTTTGTGATGAAAAGAATAAAAGAATTAGTGATGGAAGAGGGTGCGACTGATTGCTTTGTGTTTGACTGATGAGCTAAAATGCACCTCGGTGCAGAAGAAAGTGAGAAAGCTTTTCTTTAGGCTAAGTGTTTGTTTTATTTTTCTTTCTTTCTGCTACCATTCTCTTTAAAGGAAGGAAGAATTAAAACTGTAGAAAAACCAATATAGAAGAAGAAAAATAAAACAGGTTAAGGGGTGTTGATGATAGAGGGAAGAAAACAGGATTTTAGAGATATTTTACATCCATGTTATTTTAATAATAGTAATTGCACACGCATCCCTTGGACTCTGGAATAAAACTCGCCGCTTTTGGGAGACCGGCTGTAAAGTGTTGAATACTGCAAAGTCTGTCAGATGCGTAAAGTCCCATGAAAGCCATTAAACAAGCAGCTAATTCAACTCTGCCCACTGAAATCTAATGGTCTTTCATTCTATACCACCTCCGACATTTGCCGTCATTTGAAATGGATTGGAATTTATGGAATTTAGGCAAAAACATACACACTGGGTTTCCATGTTTTATGGGGACTTTCCATAGACATAATGAGTTTTATACTGTACAAACCATGGCTCTGAACCGGTACTAGGAAACAAAAAAAACAGAAACGAAAGAAATTTTGACCTGAACAAACAAAAGTGAAAATGAAATCAAGTTTAAACATTTTAAACAGAAACATTTATTTAAAATGACCATTATACCGTTTAACGTTATTTTATCGTTATGTTTAAGATTTTAATTAGGCAGTCAACCAATCATGAATTCAAATAGTACGGCCTATGCAAATGTGGCGTTGACGCATCCAACGTGAATTAAATGTCCACTATCAGTTTTCTAGTTTGTTTTCTTTATTTTACAAAAGCACAAAGATTTTTGTTATTGTGAGTGTACACAAATAAAAGACCTTTCATAGTTTTGAATGTTGTGTTTACTCTTATCTGTATGACCAAAAATTAGCGAGTATTTTAAGTTCTTTCCAGTTTTATCTAGAAAAAATGCAAGTGATCGCGCCGGCACCTCCAGGTTAGTATGCATGAACATTTAGATATGCGACAATAACTGCGCACATTTATACAGGTTACCATTAGAGCGAGCAGCCATGTAAAGTGGCAAACGTTAGGCTATTATGTACACGGTTTAAATTCTAAGCCATAGTTAGGTTGATGAATTATAGGCGAACATTTGGATTTCTTGCCCGACATACTATAATTACATCATGATCTGTCTTTCATGGACTGCATGACTTCGCCACTTCCTGTGGATTTGTTTTTCTGCATCTAACTGACTAATTAAAATAAGGTCAACTAAGCCTGTTCTCGTAGACTAACATTTGGTCAACTATTAGGGGCATCCCTAATTTTTTTTTTTTTTTATATATATATATATATATTTTACATTCCTCATGGGGACCAAAAAATTACCCCACAAAGTCAAAGATTTATTTTATTGCCATCCTTCTGGGTTCCTCACAACGTAGGGAATACCTGAACCAACCACACACACACACACACACACACAGTATGTTTTGTGAAGAGCAGTTTAGTTACATACTATTTCAGATTTTATTTTATTACTTTAGATACTGCAAGAGAACAGATTTTTAAGAAATTTATACTTTTATTCACCAAAGATGCATTAAATTGATCAAAAGTGACAAAGACAGTCATTTATAATGCTTACAAAAGATTTCAATTTCAAATAAATGTTCCTTTAAACTTTCTATTCAAAGAAAAAAAAAAATCCACAAATATTAAGCAGCACAACTCTTTTCACCATTTATGGTAATAAAAAATGTTTCTATGAATACTAAATCAGCATATTAGAATGATTTCTGAAGGATGCGACAGTTGTTTTAATTTGTAATATTTCACAATATAATTGTGTTTTTGATCAAATAAATGCAGACCGAAAGACATTATTAAAAAATCTCCAATAATCATTTGATAACTATAGTACAGACTATAATCATGCACCCCTAACTGCAACCAAATTTATGTAAATGAGCATTGTGTAGACTAGCATTGGAAGTACAAACAGCAAAACACCACCTCATATAGTTAGATACCACTGTCTGGACGGCTACTATAATAACCCAACAGCGTGAATGGCCCGGTGACCTTCCAGTGATTTAATTGCAGTCAATGTGAACAGCACTCAAGCGTCATCTCCCTAGCTTGTTTGTGAGAAATTTAGTGTTACAATTGCCCCTGGTCTCTACTACTTAACTTCAATCTTTAGACAAATGCACTGTGATTAAGAGAAAAGCAGAGAGCACCATTCCCCTCTCATCTTACATGATTTTCTTGACAAGCTTTTCTGAGGGGCAAAAATTTGCTGAAGAGTGGACATGTTAATTATGTATAAAATTAAACATGCCAACAGTATTTAGCCTCCAATTAAAAAACCTTCGTTGTTGAATGCTCTTTTGCTGTGTATTGAAAAACAGCTTGAATATGCACGAGAAGAATGACATTATTCAGAGTTATATTCCTAGGAGTGTGATACCTAGTTCACAGTGAAGTGCATTCAGATATTTGCAGAATCACCAAGTGGAAAAGCACAGTCACACTATATGTCAGGAGAATGTCACAGATCACCCCATGCCATGGGTAAGGAGGCAAAAGCAGGAAATCTTAGATGCACAATATTACACTGGGTTTCAAAGTTCAAGGTACAAAATATGGAGCTCACTCTAAATAATTCAAAAATGAAATGTTACTCTTCCTCTGCAGATGTTTGCTGGCAGTCTCATAGTGGGAAGGAATTTGTCTTGGTTGCACAGATTCACTAGGGGGAGGGGAAACCCACACGATTACACCAGTTTTTAAAGCATATTTGACTTCAGATCCTTCGTGAATTCTGGATGTTTTTGACCCCCATGACTAAAATTGAGAAAACTGTGAAAACTGTGAAATCTTTGATGTCAAAATCAGTTCACAGCTGTTATTTATTCAGTTTAGTATGGGGGTGATAACAGTTCAAAATTCTGGAAAGTATCACATTCACAGTTTAAAAAATTATTTTCTCTATGCATATAGACCACTTCGTAAAGCTTGTTTGAAAGACAAATGGATTTTAACAGAACAGGCCTGAAGCTTAAATCACATCAGTTCCCTTCCATTGTGTAAAAACGTGAATATCCACAGCATTTTGCTCCCAAGTGAAAGAGAAAGAGGACACAATCGTGCTGTGCAGTGTTGCAGATAGGTGGGTGACAAGAGCTGAATACGGCGGCATCACTTCCCTCCGCTACAGAGGGTCGATGGTAGAAAAGGCAGCCACAACCTTTGGACAGAATTCATTATTCTTCTTAGAATCTGTCTGGATCTGCCACTACAAAACCGAGTGCATCGCTATATTAGCTTGTTTCATGCAAATGTCTACCCTGCACGTCACTTGGTATATCTCCAATTTAAATGGTTCCAGTTAATTTAGTATTAGAAGTACAATTTCCTGTGAGTAGTCTGCTCCTTTCTATACCAGCACAAACACACTTTTTCCCCATATCTGTTGCTCAAATTTCAGTGATGAATAGAAGGAATAACCTGAAATTACTCCTGATCTATCTGCTGCTGTAAAGAGAGCATAAACTTTATTTTATCCAAACTGCCTTGCAATGAATTAAACATGAATCAGACAATTCAAATTGAGAATATGAGAACATTTAAATAGCTTTAAATATGAGAACATTTTGAAAGATTTAAATGTCATATGCATGTTATGTTTTTGACCTCTTGCTCTGTCATCTAAACGCAAAAGTCTATTGATCTGTACAAACTGATACCATCAATTTATTTGTAGAGCAGAAGAGCGACTTAAAATGCTATTTTACATTATGGGTCAGTGGGTGAATATGCAAGATCACTTTGTACTTTGACTTTGTCACTATTATATTTAAGCAATTACGAGATTAATTACTATTGACTAGTCACGAGCAAACCTGCATGTATGCTGGTTCAGCGATGGAAGGAAAGGCGTTTTAAAGGGATAGTTCACCCATAAATGAAAATTTTGTCATTTGCATTCTCTCAATGTTGTTTCTGTGTGCTTTTATTTATTTAGATGAAAAACAAAACAAAGAGGAGTCTTCATTCAGCTCGTTTTCACTGTTTTCATAGTGACCTTGTCTGTTACGTTAAAAGAATTACAGACACTAAAAAAACAAAAATCATAAAAGTATGTTGATATTACTTGTGCACTATGTTCAAAGACTTCTAGGCCTGGTTTCACATACAGGGCTTACATTTAGCCAGGATTAGACCTTAGTTCAATTAGGACATTTATGTATCTTTTTAAACATGCCTTAGAAAAACACTACAGGTGTGCATCTTGAGACAAAACAAAGGAAAAGTCCTAAAATTTAAGTCAGAAATAACAGCAAAGACCAAAAATCGACTCGTTTTCACTTGGTTGATCAAGTTAATAAACTTTTTATTTAAATTTTTTTAAGAATCAGAGTTGAACTCACTCAATTAATGATCCAGTCACAGAAGTTCTACTTTTAACATCTCACTATTATCAGTAAATAAGAATTAAAACATTTCTGACACAAAACTTTGCATGGACTTTTGCTAGTTTCTTAAAATGTTTGTATTTTAATACGTGAAAACGACATGAGGGTGGGTAAATAATATGTGAACTATCCCATTTATCTTCTAGGAAAATTTAATCAACACCAAGTTCAGCAGCAAGACAACAGTACAGTTGTCCATCATAAAACACACCTATTATAAACACCTTCCCATTTGCAGATTCAATGATGAACAGTAATGAAGTATAAAATAATGAAAAGGAGGTGTGGAGGTTAATGGGGTCTTGCATATATCCAACTAGGTTCGAGTTCACACTGATTCCCAGAGTGCTAATTGTTGGCCTTATCCTTTTAGCAATGCCTGCACACTTACTGCAATAAAAGGTAATGGATAATTGGCACAATCCATGCTCTATAAAAACAGAAGCCATTCTGGCTGCTATGATAAATTAAAGCATAAATTAGCATAAACGCAAGTCCTAATAACTAACAAGCAAGCCACAAATAAGGCAATCATTTACTCATGCTAGTAAATTTTACTACAACCTCAACCTGCAAAGAAGGTCCACAGCTTGTCCAATAGTTAGCAGGTAGAGAGGTATATAATATAGGTAATTCAGCAGGCGATTCAAATAATGATGAGCGTTTCAGTAAAGACTGCAAAAACTGCATAATGATATGTGTTTATCACACTCTTATAAAAACTGCAAACCATGCGGCGGCATCACACCAGCTCCCCAGAGTTTTTTTTTTTAATATGTGTGTTTTGTGCACTTCTCGCTTTCAACTCAACTGTCAGTTCATTACATGCAGTATAATATGCTCTGTTTTGATTGTTAAATCGTGGCCTTGTCTGTCTTTAGTGAGATTTATCATTTAAGTTAGGGCTGCACGATTAATCGAAATGAAACCGTACGCGATTTGGCAAAGGCTGCGATCATTTTATGTGCAGCTTGCCAGTGCAGCAGGACTCAGTGATGAGTAGTGAATGCTGCTCCATCTGAAAGCAAGAGGGCGCTCTCGCGCAGACACTCCAAATATGCCCCACAGAAGTAGATAAAGCAGATCATTGATAGTAATAAAATACAGAAATGAAAGTTTATAATATCAGGGCAGTTATATGTATTTGAAAAGCTTTAAAATTTGTATTATTTTTATAAGCTTTTTGTTTTGTGATCTCATGTTTGAAAGAGTTTCAAAGTATATTGTGAGATCGGTGTTATAAAAGGTAATATACGACGGTTTCTTTTGAGTTATTTTTGTCTTATGAATATAAAACTTCGCCAAAATAATTAAAAGATTAATGATATCATTTTGTTTTTCAGAAAAATATGGGTTTTGAAAACAAAGTAAAATGTCATGAGGTTCTAAATTAAGAGACCTATTTATTTTTTTGTCATGTCTATTTTAAAGGAGCATTCCGTAAGTTCTGAAATTTCTAACCGTTACTGACACCAGTGGCCGTTAGAGGAACTGCAGCCAGTCTCATGCTCGTTCTCGGTGCGCACGCTCGTACGAGCACGACCACATCAACCAGGGTTGCCGCGGCAACCACTGACGGCTCATCGAGATTCACCACTCACCAGCATAATGTTTGAGGTAGGAAAAGTTACAGTACTGTAAGGTTATTGTTTGACAGACCATATTTTAGTAAAATGTTGCAGTGCTGCTTTATATTATCAACTAAAGTCTACTTCTAAAAGTATTTTAACACAACACTGTAACACACACTCCCAGCACTCACAGACCCCTTATTTTGACTATTGTAGAGTAACGCTAAATTATATAACTGAGTTGAAGACGTTATGCTTATTTTTAGATACAGTACAATTACTATTATAGTTGTACTACTATACTATTTTGTAGAATAGCAATAACATTATGGTATTAAAGGTAAAGGAACTCTAACCTTGATGTATGAGCTTGTCATGCTTTATTTTCATTCAGAATACCACATGAAATTTTGCACTAAAAACACTTGTCATAGTAAATAATTCGTTTTTTTTTTTTTTTTTACACTTCCGAGGAGTGTCGGTGGGTGTCTGAGTTGTGCTGGGGGCTGGTCGCTTCTTTCCATCCGCAGAGTCCATTTGAAAACACCGATTGCCGCTGCTTACTATAATGGCTGCCGTGCCGTACGGTTGTAAGCCCAAGTAGACGAGAACGCGCATGACGTCACATTTTGTGAATTTTCGCGCCGATTCGGGCCCGACTCCTCCACACACGATTGAGCCTACAGGCTGATAGAGGCAACCGTGGTGGACAGTCGAGGTGTCATTCTTTTTATTACATCATGGTTGGCTCAAACATGTACAAATGAAAACTCTATCTTAAAGATTTTTTTAAGTAAAAACCTACGCAATGCTCCTTTAAAGTCAGTCCAAAAAGAAACAGAAAAAGGGCAATACAAAAATAAATATTCAATATCTTCAAGTGATGTGTTACAAAAAGTAAATTTATCACAAACAGTATGAATATATCTACTAATGGCTGCATTTACAGGATAACATCTATGAATAATTTTGTACATTACTTATTTTACTTTATTAGAAGAAATAACCCATTTATAGGGTAATGTCCAAATGCTGTGCCAAGATATACAATAAGGTTTAAGCCATTTTGATTTACAGTGCTATGCATAAGTTTAGACACCCATGCTAAAGTTGACTAAAAAAAGGAATAAAAAATCATCTTTTGGAAATTGAACTTAATGCCTTAATTAAAAAAATGAGGAAAAATCCAACCTTTAAGGACACCAATTTTCTTTGTGAATGAATAATGTATCGTAAATAAATAAATGTTCTTCCTTAAAAAGTCTGGACACCCCTATGTTAAATTCCCATAGAGGCAGGCAGATTTTTATTTTTAAAGGCCAGTTACTTCATGGATCCAGGATACTATGCATCCTGATAAAGTTCCCTTGGCCTTTGGAATTAAAATAGCCCTACATCATCACATAGCCTTCACCATACCTAGAGATTGGCATGGTTTTATTTCAGTTAGCCTAATAGCTGGTTTAATTTGCATTGAGAGATGATCTTATGGAAAGTACTCCATGCCAATCTCTAGGTATGGTGAAGGCTATGTGATGATGTGGGGCTATTTTAATTCCAAAGGCCAAGGGAACTTTATCAGGATGCATAGTATCCTGGATCCATGAAGTAACTGGCCTTTAAAAATAAAAATCTGCCTGCCTCTATGGGAATTTAACATAGGGGTGTCCAGACTTATGCACCCTGTAGGAAGAACATTTATTTATTTACGATACATTATTCATTCACAAAGAAAATTGGTGTCCTTAAAGGTTGGATTTCTCCATTAAGTTCAATTTCCAAAAGATGATTTTTTTATTCCTCTTTTTAGTCAACTTTAGTATGGGTGTCTAAACGTATGCATAGCACTGTACATGGAGGACTGGACACTGGACATAACATTAAAGGAATTTCTTATAAAATTGTTATTAAAACTTTTATCAAATAAGGAGAGACCATTTACAAAAAGTTGAGTATTTTGTAAGGTTGCATTATTAATATCTAAGTCTGAGAATTTGGTTAATATTATGATGCCATTAGGGATAGCCTTAATTACTTTGTTAAATTCTTTTTCATTTACAAATAAACCATATTTTGAAATAAAATTAGGGTACGTGTAAAATTGCCCATTCTTGTCAATAAGCTGGTTTACAATTAAAATGTTGTGTCAAACCCAATTCTCCATGTACAATGACTTCTTATTATGAATTATATTACCATTGTTCCATATAATACACCTGCTTAGGGCTGGGAATCACTGGGTACTTCACGATACGATACGATACGCGATACATTGTTCACGATACCGATAATATCACGATATGGCGATACTGCGATAATCGATATATTATCAGTAATAACTCACAATATATCATGTTTTAAGAAATAAATTTATTTTATTTTTTATTAGGAAAATGAATCTCCATTTATTTTTTTGGATGAAACAATAACAAAAACAACTTGTGTCTTATCAGTTGCAACAAAACAGTCACAGACACTATTTTTGTTTTGCTCGCAGATTATTTTTTTCACTCGGGAGAAATCGAGTGGAATCGGTGATGCTCGCATGGTCGCGGCTCGCAGCGTGTGAGAGGAATTACAAGCCGAGCCGAGCACGTTACGAGCACCTCCCGACCTCCCGATCATTTTTAAACATGTTTAAAAAATTCGGGGAGTCGGCCCGATTTTCACCAGCTGTCCCCTATTGCCAAATCATACACAACCACGTCGATGGGGCTATACCTCAGTGGCAGCAACCATACAGCATGCGCATACACTGTCACTGTCACACACACACACACACACACTTCTCTCTCTCTCTCTCTCTCTCACAAGTTTTTATGTTGAAAGGAATGGCTACTGTTCTCTGCTTTTCAACAAATCATTTGCACACACATTTATGTCATTTTTCTATCTGAAGCTTTGCCTGCATGCATGCAACATGACGGTCTCTGTGTTTAGCGCGAAAGCCCACGTGATTGCTGCCGGCTCGGGATAAAATTCATGCAGGATAGTCGTGCCGTGTACCAGCTGCTTTGACGCGATTATCAGTTAAACTGACTCGCAACGTGTGCAATATCTCACGACCTCCCGAGTGTCCGAACTCGCACCGTGTACGCCCGCCCTAACGGCTTTTAAGATCGATACTTGGCAAGAGCGCATCGAGAATCGATCGTGGGAGTAAATATCGCGAGATATCGCGAGATATCACCATATCGATATTTTGGCGCACCCCTACACCTGCTAGGAGAAAAATTGTGTTTGTACAAAAGCGACCAGAACAGAAATGCTTGTTTGTGATAATTGGCCAAAGCAATTGTAAGTTTACCAGATATATAAGGACACTGCAACAAACAATTTAATCCCCCAAGTCTTTCAAATAAAAATATGGGACTATATTGAAAATACTTGTTTGATTTTTTTTTTTAAGTTTAAGTTTTTAAGCCAATTCATTTTTAGAATTTGGTTGAAAATAGTAAAATTAAGAACATTTAACCCACCATCAGATAATTTATTAACAAGGACACTTTTCTTAATTTTATGAGGTCTGTTTCTCCAGATGAAATTAAAGAGTAATTTATCCATTTGTGAGCATATATCCTTTGGGGCACTAAGTGAAGAGAAAAGATATGCTGCTCTCGAAAGACCTTCTGCCTTACTCAATAGAATTCTCCCTTGAATAGAAAGATCTCTTGTTAACCATGAGTTATATTTCTTATGTATTTTTTCAATAACAGGTCTGAATTTAGAGTTGATCAGTGCATCAGTGGTTTTAGAGAAGCTATTAATCATATTTAGAGCAAAAGGTACCTCAGAACTATCACCAAGAAATATTGTCGTGTCATCAGCAAGTTGCGATATTTTTAATTTGTCTTTCATGAATTTCAATTCCTTTAAAGGGGTGTTGGTTTATCATATTACTTAACACTGGAGCTACAACTAAAAAAAGGAATGCAGAAATTGGGCTGCCTTGTCGGATGCCTCGTTTATTTCAAATCTGGGAGATGTTCCGTTAGCAAGTTTAATAGAGCTATTACTACCATAGTACATAGTTTTTACACTTTTTTATGAAATATTCAGGGACGTGCACAGGAATTTTGAGGGGCAGTTGCTCTGACCTGAAAAATCGTGTGATTAATCGTGCAGCCCTAATTTAAGTTTTTGATGACTTTTTGATTCTCTCCATGGTTTGCTGGATTTCTGTTCTAACAATGTCATATCCTCCATGATATAATGGAGGTTAGGCTATTTTGTACAGCTAATTCTAGTTGAATTATTAGTCTGATTCATAAAATTGAGCTTACTTGTCATATTTTCCTGCTAATTTATTGATCTTAATCTCTTTCACCCACATAAAAACACAAAAACAATTGAAATTATGAAAAATACTTCTTTTTTTTTTCAAGCAATCCATTTTTTAAATAAATAAACAATAATTTAAAAAAACTGCTTATTTAATTTATTTATTATTATAAATGGATTTCGGAAGGATCATGTGCCATTGAAGACTGGAGTAATGGCTACTGAAAATTCAGCTTTGCCATGACAGGAATAAATTACATTTTAAAATATAATAAAAGAGAATGCAGTTATTTTAAATTGTAATATTATTTCACAATACTGTTACCTACACATGACCTTTTTACTGTATTTTTTATTTTTAAAAATGCAGCCTAGGTGAGCATAAGAGACTTGTTTCAAAAACATGAAAAAATTACCCCTAACTTTTCAATATGTATGCTCATTTAAAAAAGAAACTAAATGAATCCTTTGAATAAATAAAAAAAAAACAGAAAAAAAACAGACCTTTATATGTCTTTATAACAACCAAAATGTTTCACAGTGTTTCTGTCAGACTGATGTTGTTGACCATGACTGAATTCAGTCATTACGAGTCAGTGCAACACTAAACCTCTCATTCTAATAATTTTAAAGCACATTTCCAAATAGCTCATAATGTGTCAGCAGCAATTCCCATGCCAGCTATTTTGGCCTCTCCAGCTTCCTGTAATGAAAGTGCATGGAAAGCAGCTTGGCTGGTGGAAGTGGGTTACATGGAAATGCATTTGACACATCAGTCTTCATCACCAAGCACCCACTTGATGTAGTTACACATCACGGTTTCAGCACATGCACCAAAAGCCCCTGCCCTTTAAAACCATGCACTTTACTTTCTCACCCAAGCCTCTCATGGATTTCAGAAAAGGGTTTGACATGAGAGGAGGAGAGTGTGTGTACAAGTGAGCATGGGGGGGTTATATGGTGAGAACTCTGTTGGATTTCAGCAAGCTGAGGATTTTAAGGCAGAAGTGTCAGAAAGAGTCAAGATAATCCCAGCTGGGTGAAAGGATGAGAGTGAGAGAAAGGAAGTGTGACAGAAAGTGAGAAAGCGTTTAAAAGGGAAGGAGGCTTTTGGGTTATAATTGATGTCTCAAATATCCCTACTGTTCATTCAATCACAATCCACGCACTGTCTACATGTAGGGCTGTCCCTTTACGTTCGAAAATCGATTGCACAATCGATCGGACCAACCAACACAAGTTTCGAAAACGAAAATAGGGAATCGATTTTAACGGTCTTTTCTCGGAGCGCGTCCAGGTCGTCACGATACGCCCGCAGCGAACGCGCGTCACACAGCAACTGCAGGCTCTGACAAGCACACATAACAGCAAATTATACTTCTGCATAATGTGCCTCTTTTTACTACAAAAATGTGAATTCTGTTGGTATTCAGACTACAGATTCACGGCATACAGATTTGAAATACAGCACGAAACTTCACGCCAATAAATCATAAGAAATATTGCTGACTTGTGCGCGTCTCAAGCGCCCTCTTTATGTTCATCCTAATGCCTGTTAGTTGTCCGTGGATTTGCCTATATTTGGCGTTTAAATGGAAACGTCTTTAGACATGGAAAATCGATTTTACAATCGATTCAATGAACACTTATGTCTCAAAAATCGAACAGGATTTTTTCACAAAAGTGACAGCCCTATCTACATGGGTCAAGGAAAATATGTGTTGCTGTGTTGCTGCCTTTAATTAACAATAAAGAAAAATAGTAATACTATTAAAATGATTCATTGTTAGTTTCAATACAAAAAATCCAATGTTTCCAATACAGATATAACAGTGAGGTTCATTAAATCCAGGAATAAGGTGAAAATAGGTTAGTTACACACAGAAATCACATTCAATTATGAGTGAACTATTCCTTTAAAATATAAGCAGCATTCATTTTATTTGTTGGTATTTTCTTTACCAGTTGGTGGAGTGTTCTCAAATTGCTCAAGTTCCCTCCAGGAGGAGAAAGATATGACAAATTCAAGTTTTCATTTTAATTAAACAAAGCAATGCTAAGATACCAGCTCATTCTCGATTGGCGTCCTCGTTGCCAAATTTGTTGATGCGCTACACATGAATAGTTTGGTCAAACAAAAATCTTAACCGGCAAGATGTATGCTGTAGGCCGGGCATGTCAAAAACAATAAGTGTTTGACAATTTCAAAACTGTGAAAAAATCCAGCTGGGCAGGTACTGACCGTATCTAGTTGGGTGGAAATACCACAAGGATCACTGAACCTAGCATGAACCAAGGAATCGTGGAAGAATTTATCTTTTTTGATATCCACAAAATATGTACATGAAAATGTAAATGGTTGGTGGTGCTAGATAGATGGTTTGAGACTCCAGATGGATAGATTAAGTTTTATGGGCCAATAGTCTCTCAGCCAGCAGAATATTAAAGAAAACCAACAGAAACAATACCAAAGGTGTCGTCAAAAATCAGGAGACAAAGAGCAGGGTCGGAAAAAAACATTATGGAATTGTTTGGAAAATAGAGATCCTGTTAACATAAATTAATTGAGGGACCCAGTGGGCTTTGATTATTTGATGAAGATCTTTAGAGCACATGACATTTTATGTCACTCTATGCATCTAATCTCGACAAACTTTCTGGCTTATTACCACTGAAGAAATATGCTTTCATGGTAATTAACATCACACTCATGCTGAAATTGGTGATCCTCTCATGCTTAGATGAGAGACACTTCATTTCCATTTTGATAAGTATCAACATTTTCAGCTGGTTTCTGGTCAGACCATGACAACATCTTAGGAAACTGAACTACAACTATCAAAAGCACCACAGCCAAACCATATAGTACAAACTGGGGCTAAACGGGAGTTAAACTGAGCAAAAGATGGAGTAAACCTAATGTCCAAAATACAGCCCAGACGGGGATTTTAAAAAAGAACATTCTTACTTCTGATGCAATTTTAGCTGTGAGTTGAGAAGCGATTGTAACAGCTCTGTCAACCATCTACTGTCCTGCATCCTTCACTAATGTGACAAGGAACAAAAAGGTTGCGACTGCAATAAGATGACTGCGATGAGCACATGGGCCTTGAGGACAAGGCTGACATGCTGTCTCTGCATGTTACTGATGGTAAAAGCAGAAAGCTGTCGAATGCTACTACTTAGATCATGTCACTTGTCAATACATAAATATTTTATAGCAAGTGGCGACCAAATGACAGGATGAACCTGTTGGTGACATGTTTGATGAAGGGCATAGATTATTTAGAGGCTAATATAGGAAGAGAAAAACCAGACTCAGCTCTTACAAACTATACAATCCACAGAACAAAGACCAATAGCTGCACACTTATACAGTAAGCTTTAAAGTCCCCCTGTGGTGAGCTTTTAATGTTGTGTATATGTCTATGTGGTGTTTTTAATATGCTTTAAGACAAACCATGTGCAAATTTATAAGTCAACACCATTGCTGAGTATTTTATCCTTAAAACTGCAGTGAACCAAAGACAGTCTCAAAAACACGGTTTGAAATCACTGGTGTTTATGACGTCACAAACTACCTTGTAACTAATCACGTCAATGTGTGATCCTCAACGAGTGGATCTCTGAGCTGGTGTGAGTGAGTGGAGACGGAGCTAATTTGCATAATCATAGAACAGCGTATACTAAATGAGGCAAGAGTTTAGAGTTATATTCAAGCTATTTTAAAGGACAATTCCGGTGAAAAATGAACCTAGTGGTAATTAACACATGGTTACCGAGTCGATCGTTCCCTGGGATGCGTTTTCATGAAAATCGAATGTAAAGAGTTTTATCTCTAAAAACAGATTAGCTTATAACGCTAGTATATGGGGCACAAAGTAAGTAAAAGTAAATCGCTAGTTACATGCAAACCGAAGCATTGAGAACTTTGTAAGTGTACAGACAGTTTAATAAGAAGATACTTTATAAAGACAGAACATTACGCGTTTACAGGCAGGCGTCATCTTGGAAAACAGTCTCAACTAATCGAGTCATGAACGCCGTGCTAAGTGAGCTGGTCGATAGGAATTACGTTTGTGAAATCTAACGTAGCGCGGCGTTCGTGACTCGATTAGTCGAGAATGTTTTCCAAGATGCCTGCTGCCTGTTAACGCGTAATGTACTGTCTTTATAAAGTCTCTTCTTATTAAACTGTCTGTACACTTACAAAGTTCTCAATGCTTCGGTTTGCATGTAGGGACCCTCATTATGCTACCGTGTTAGTGTGAGGCTATTTTGAGCCTTGTTAGTGGTATTAACTAGCGATTTACTTTTACTTACTCTGTGCCCCATATACTAGCGTTATAAGCTAATCTGTTTTTAGAGATAAAACTCTTTACATTCGATTTTTATGAAAACGCATCCCAGGAAACAATCGACTCGGTAACCATGTGTTAATTACCCCTAGGTTAATTTTTCACTGGAATTGTCCTTTAAGGCATGACACATTTTTTAAGGAATTTTTTCTTTTTAAATATGGCATTTTGGTGATCAAAGATGAGTTTTAAGGGATACAATTATTGACTACAGGGGGACTTTAAGATATATACTGATGAAAAACAGATAAACATATATTTTGTAATGATATCAAACACACAGAGCACAACATTAACAATTGTTTAGAGAGAATACTACAACATCAGTGACAAGAGTAAAATAAAACCGTACTTTCCAAAACCTTCACCTTCTCTGTTCCTCTATGGTGGACCTATCAACATCTGGTGAATAGTCTAAAATGACTACACTGAATAATTAATAAATAATATAATTTATATTATCTAAATAATTTTTAAACTTAAAAAAAAAAAAATGATACTGTGAGTAACAGACTCACCAAATAGCATCCTCTCCAACTTGAGTGTTTGAGAAATATAAAATCTGTTAATTTACAACTACATTGCATTTGACTGAAGTGGCAGAGTAAGTGAAAATGAGACAAATAAAGGGAACCGTTGCATAAATATACACCTTTATAACAAGTTTTATATATGCATGTTTGCTACTATCCAAATTGTCACACTTTTTTCCTTTAAAAGAAATGAGCTATTCAATCAAAATAAATATATCTATTTTTATAATGCAAGTTACATATACATACATATACATATATATATATATATATATATATATATATATATATATATATATATATATATAAATTATTTGAATATTTTGTCAGTTTTAATATTTCAAAGTTGATGTATCTTTTTTACAGATTTAACAAAGGCAAAGCAAAAGCAAAATCTTTTTAAAAAATCGTTTATAAAAATCTTTTATAAAAAAAAACAAAAACAATTTCCAATAACATTTCAATTATAGTAACTTTATTGGGTCCAGGACAACTAAATAAAAACAAATATGCAAAAAACAATAAACAAGTTGGCATATGGAATTAATTGTACAGGGCTTTCATTGTGAGGTTGAGTTACGACCTGAGGAACATAAAACCTCTTCAGAGTTCTCTCTGTGTGTGTGTGTGTGTGTGTGTGTTATTAGACGAGCTCCAGTTCACGTGCCGGCGCCTCCGTGTCCTGATTATCTTTTTTCTAATATATTTACTTCTTATTTATTAAATCCAGGCAATTGGTTGATGAAACATTGATTAAAATTAAGATACAATTAATACAAAACGAAATTCACTTTAAAGATAGGCTTTGTGCTTTCTGTTTTTTGGTCTCTGTGAAAGTTTTAAAGCAGTCTTTTAGTGCCGCTTTCAGAGCGCTCAAGTCCGTAACGGAGAACTGTCCCATCTGTAACATTGTTTTTTTGTTTTTTTTGTGTGAAATAAAATTCTAAATAAATGTCCAGTGCGACTTAGGCTATATGTTTTTTCTTCTTCATGACGCATTTTTTGACTGATGCGACTTATACTCCGGAGTGACTTATAGTCCAGAAAACATGGTAAGTTATTTATTCTTTCTGTGCCGCCCGGTACCAAATGTCCCACAGACCGGTACCGGTCCGCGGCCTGGGGGTTGGGGACCCATGCTCTAGACAACAACATCCATTAATCAAAAGTCTTGTGGACACATATTTAGTATGTGTTTTGTGGCCTTATTTCAGAAACTTTAATTTTTAGTTTTTTCAATAACCATGCATAAACATTATTCTCTCAAAAATACAAACATGTACATACATGTTGCTCACATATTATGGTAGCCCTTTTTGTGCTAAATAGAGTGTAATTACACCTTTGCCATTAATATGTTTATATAAGCAACTGAAAAAAGCACAAATGTCAGGGCATGTCAGAACATCTCAAGGACCCCAAAAACCCCTTAGACCCCAGAGGGTTAAAGAGCTAGGCATGTCTCGCTAACCATATGTTTCCTTAGCCTGGCTCCGCCCTCCTGCGTACTTCCGCTAAATTTTATTTCCCTTCAGTACTACGTCTGGGATTGTGGTGTATTCTTTGGTTTTCTCCGGCCAAATTTTTTGCGGCCCAATCAGCGAACAGAGGGAGTGGCTGAGAACGATGACGTTGATGTTGTGCGTTAGTTTGAGTTGTAGGGTTACGTCACGACCAAAGGTTAGCGATTGGTTATGGCAGATCCAGAGTGACTCTGGGCAGATCCAATAGTTTTAAACTTCAACAGAATACCCGCCTACAAGGAAGTTAACGCTTGTCAATGGAGAGAGGCCAGACTCTCTGTACAAATGAAATGTACGAAAGTCTGGTAGAACCAGGCTAATGTTTCCTGACCGCTGCACTAGAACCTGCTTAACTACCCCTGGATGGCAATCACTGTTCTAAAGGGTGGCTGCATGTCATGCAATAGAGAAAATTCACAATCTTTGATAAAATCTATAAACTAAATCTGTTGAGATTTCAAGTTATAGAAGTACAACCCACAAAACCCCCCAAACAGCTTTACACATTCAAATGAGTCTGGGCAGACTTCATTTCCTCCAGATAATAAGTCCAACACTCCTATTTTCACTCGAAGAGAAAGTTTTTGTTTTAGTTCCAGTTTTTTGCTCACTAACAGATGTGGCCTGCATGTTAAGAAAGTAGTTTCACAAGCTGAACGTATGGTCAGAAGTGTGAAAAGCAGCCAGTACTTGAAGCTCACACAAAAGCCTTCTCCTTCACTCACTTTTTTTCTCTCTCTCTCTCTACTTCACAGATCTGACTCTACTCTCAATTCCACACAATCAGCACTCCAGTCACACTTTTTCATTGTTGGGCATTCATTACAGGTGTCATTTTACCTTATCAGCAACATTAGTTCTCGGATTTGTCTGCAGTGACAAAGAGGAGTTTGCTGGCTCCCTCAACCCCTCTCACATTTGCCTTAGACTGCACTGATGCCCATCTGCTCTCCAGGCACTAGGAGCCATCAAACCAGCCTGGCAGAAGAGATCTGGGACAAAAAGCTCTGCTGCATCAACAATCCTCACAGTTAGGCCAGGGTTGACTGCCTTTTAGTGGCTAAAACAATAACATCAAGACTACTTGCTTTTTGTATTTTGCCATCTCATGGTGCCACTAATGATGCCCGTTGAGGATGTCAGATTTTGTCATTTTTAAGCATTTTTAAGAGTTTGTACTGTCTGTGAGCTTGCTAAAGGAGAAAGATACAGCACTCCAGCCTCCACTTTTGTAACTAATAATGATATTAAATCAAGAGAGTAATTTCCCAGAGAGCTTATCTGTGGTTTTCCTACACAGGTGATTACAAGAAATAAGTGGGGTCTGAGAACCCTCAAAGAGCGGCTAGATTAATTACATTTGCAAATGAGAAATGTTTGATGATTGAATTTTCTTTCTGCTTCATGTTGCATACTGGTATTTCCTGAAATTCCAGATATCAAATAATATCAAGTAATATCAATTAAATAACAATTGACTTGTTTCACTTCAAGAGATTTCATAAAGTAACAATAGATTAGAAAAACTTTCAGTTAGCTTGGGCCCTCCTCCAATGGCTTTAATTTTCCATTCTCTAGATAAGGCAATATATTCACAGTGGATACATAAAAGACGCACTTGAACAATAGAGCTTTAATGTCACGAATGCTGTTATGAGCAATATAATACGACATTCCACATTCAAATGCAACCCCACCTTACAGACATTCATTCCCATATTGCATTAGAAATCATCTAAAAGTAAGATGAGATAAGAAAATTCATTAAATTGAAACTACTGTCGTTTGGAGGGAGAAAAGTGAATAAATTGAATGTTAAGTGGTGAGTAAGTAAAGCTAAAAGAAACTCTTTCTGAGAACAATCACTCTCATCAAGTCACATCTTCTGTTTCATGCATAACATTAGGCATGTTTTATAATAGCAGAGAATATTATTACAGCAGCTACTGACTTTCTTGCCTTCCAGTAAAAAAAAAAAAAGAAAAAAGAAAAAGGAAAGAGTGAAAATACTATGACCAGTGTGTGCAGAAATATATTTTGGCCTCTTTATTCTAATAGATGGCAGTGATACAGTGAACAGTGATAGATGGCAGTTTGACTTTAAATGAAAGACTTTCAAGGGTGTTTTTGAAAATAAATCTAAGCTATCTAAAATCCAGTCAAATTAAATAACACCCAGAGAAATAAGATCCATTGCAATAAAGTACAAATGAAATGAAACTAAATATGATCAAATGAGATACAGTAGTGGCTATTATCCTATCAACATAAAATCTAAACATTAGTCTTTGGCTTATCTAAGTTTAGCGTGCACAAGCATTGAATGTGAATCATTTAAGCAGCATTCATATTCAGCACTCTTCCAGAGCATTCTGTTTGAGTAATCATATGAAATGCATTCATTCAGTATGAACATAAAATGGGTCACAAATCATAAAAAAATGCATAAAACTACAACTGTACATACACACAAGCAATCCAACACCATCTCCACTGTACTCTACTCTGTATTATACTTCTTTTGTCTGAAAAAATAATGCTGTATAAAAAGCCCTCTGTACAAATAATATCTGTAAAAAATACAACCAAATACATACCATTGTGGCACAGCAAAGAGCAGACAGTCATGTCTTACTCCTCTGCAGAAGATGAGAGAGTTTGACAGGCTCATTTATAATGACTAAATGTTCAGGCAGTTTTATGTGAATAATAGAATAATGTATTTGATGCACTGGCTGCTTCATTTGTTGTACAAATACTAAGCAGAACCTTTGTGTCTTGACTTGTTTTGGATGACACAAAGCATAAAAAGGTTAGAATGCATACTAATCTTAAAATACATCACCTTTTTCTTCCTCCATTTCTGTCTCAGTTCATTCTTTTGTGGCTACAGCCTCCCTGTAATTGGCAGGTGAGTAAAACAGCCCTCTCCAGCTCAGTGGTTGTGAGGTAAATTAAATCTCTTCAGAGGGAAGTTAGGTCACATAGGCTGATTTATTTACCATGTGGTAATACGAGGACTCTCAGGGGCTAGAGAAAGATCCAGGGGAAATGACCTATAAAACCAAACACTGGCCCACTCTGATCAATCTTTTTTAATACCCACTCTTCTTTATGCATGAGAACGAAGAACAAATAAACCCGTTTTAGCTATGGAAATAACCAATCGGACAAGTTCCGATTCTACAAGATTCTACTATGTAAATGACTTGCTTCAGAGTTATTGCCCACAGCATGCTCTCCTCACTTCCGAAAAAAAAAAAAAAAAAAAACATAAGCTGAATTATGTGTGCATTAAGGCATAAATGTGTGTGTGTGTGTGTGTGGGGGGGGCACAAATCAAGTGTGCTAAAAAAAATAGCTAACCACACAAATGCACTTACAGTATTTCATGAGTCACTATTAAAATGATGATATACATATACAGGGCCATTTCAGATCCATTTGCCGCATTGTAGCCAATTGTATTTCTTAATTGTACCATTAAAGCTATAGTGTTTCAAAAAATATGAATATAAGCCACTTAGCCCTCCATAATGTGCTATGTTCTAAGATAGCAGTGGAAGAAACAATCCAATGATCTTTAAATAGAAAAAAGAAAAATGTTGTCACTTCATTAATCTGCAAGTTTAACGTAATAAAGTCGATTACTTTCTCTCTACCCTCTCAAACAATTATATCTCCCAATATCTAAATGTAAACAAATCGTGGTACAGAGTTTCAATATTGCATCACTTTAGCGCCACAGTTGAAGCCATTATCCAGAGAAAAGTAACATGTTCACTGAGCAGTGAGCAGAATGTCAAATGGATTCAGTAGCAGATCCTGTAAACACTGATCCTGAAAACAAGGCCACCATCTAATAGTTAGACATCTAGTATATAGTTGTAGCCTATTTGTAATAGTAAAAAACGGTACATAGATATACAATTTTAAAAACTAATAATAATACAATTAATTTGAACAGATGTACTTAAATCATTTTACAGCTCAAATTAATAAGGGGAACATTAACATCATAGCTTTTTAAGTCTTATCTTTTTTTCTTTTTCTTAACATGGTATATAAGCCTCAATACTAAACAGAGAAAGTCAAAGAGAGGTCAGCTGTCCCCTGAGGCAATGTGTTTTCTGGAGCTCAGACTCTCTAAACCAGACCCGGTGTATGGAACAGAAAAATGAATACAATTACATCTCTTAGCAATGCAATCCATTTATGCTCACCATTTAGGTTATTAAATATGACATCACCACTGATGTCTTGGTCTATGTTGTGAGCTGTATCTTATTTGTAACTATCAATCATATTTTTCCAGCAGACTATGTTCATGGGTATATGGATATTGACATGGCAGACATGCAATACCGAAACTTTTCTGAGGCATCTGCTGTGCATCAGTTGCCAAAATGGCAAAAGAGTGAGCAATCTCATATAATCCAGCCCAACCTTAATGCATCATTCACTTCATATCCCAGTCCACCTGCCACCACTCATCGACTGACATTTTACCGCAGAATTGTAAGTCAACACTGTAACAGATTTTTCCCTCAAAGCACATTTAACCTTGTGGAATATGATGTCTAACCACACAGATGAAAGTATTCAGAAAGGTATACCAACACAGCTGGACATCATTTTCTCTGAGATTTTCTTGAAAATGGCACTGTTATCAGAAATAATGTTGTTTCATCACACATGGCAAGCAGTCGGATTCATCTCTGCATCAGCTGCAAGATATTCCCTTCTAACATGTAGCCTAATCTACAAAGTATAGGTGGGTGAAATGCAGACTACAAGATCAGTGGTGGCTTTTCATTATGTGGGTGCAAGTGTAAAAGTCTAAAGTGCAAACAAAATAGATGACAATAGCCTATCATTTAATTCATTTATTATTTATACTTCTTTAGCTCAAGCTAATATTGTAATTCCTTGCTTCATTAATAGTACATGATACTGTAAAATTCAATGTTGGATTTCACCATTTTTTTCATGATAAAAAAACAAACTTAGGAACTATATGAAAAAAGGTAAATAACAGTTTTAATTTATTAGTTTTCACATTTTTAATTTGAACCTCCTAATTATTTATTTGTGGTATAAATTAAACTAAGGAACACTTATTGCAAGAGGAGACATTTTTAAAAGTCACACATCCTTTGCTACTGTGGTTAATGCCTAAACATGAATTACTGTAGTACTACAGAAGAAGAAATTGAAGGCAGGAGATTAAGAAAAATAATCCCCTGCAACATACACTGTAATTCAGAAGATTCCAACTGGAGGACTAGGGCGATGTTATAGATTTATCGAACCAGTTCCATCTTTGGTCAGTCCTCCTCTATTGATCCAAACTTGGCATGTAACCTTGATGGAACTCAGTCGTGGATTTAATTAAAACTAAAAGAGAAGATTGACTGACATTCTAGACAGGTGAGTAAGGGGGGAAAATCAATTATCTGAAATGTAAAAGGGTTTTAATGTTTTGAATACTCCACAGTGTCTGGGAGTCAGAGGTACATCTTCAATGCTAATTTAAAAAATACTAATGTAATAGTATACTAAAAGTATTGCAAAGTCTAAATCAGATTATCTGATTGATGGTAGCTAAATGAGGGCTGTGCATTCAAAGGAAAGAAATGAATGAACCAGTCCACAATCCAGTATTAAAATTTTGTAATGATTGATTTACAAAACTGTTACAATAACCTGATAACCTGAGACAATACAATAACCTGAGAGTGCCCTGCAGGGCTAGATTTATGCATAGGCATTCTTCGGGAGTTGAGATGTTTACATGACACAAGAAGAACTCTTCACTCCAGTTTACAGTGAATTTTCATTATTCTGATTATTCGCTAATAAGTATGGTATACATACAGTATGCATGTTACCGGCCATTGTTTTAATCTACTCACATCATTATTCGGCACCGTGTTGAACATCGCAATACCGATGTTGTGCCGAACTGCCAGCCAAATTATTACCCCACTCGCTGAAGTCGCTACCTGATTGCCTAATCCTAACCCCAACCCCACAACTAATTCTAAACCTACCTATACTAGGGTAGTAATAATTTGGCGAGGGTCAGAATTTGGCACAACACCGGGTTTGCCTATGCTGCTGTCGCGTTTTTCGTGCCGCCTGGATGAAGATATGGAGCAGAGACTGCGCAGCGAGTTGTGTTGTGTTTAGCGATTTCGAGAAGAGAAAACTTCAGAATAATGTCACAGAGTTCATTCATGAAATTGTGAACAACACACGGCATCCGTGTAGAACCGAGTACATTCACACTTTGGTCAGAGCGGTAATAATGCAATTAAGGTGTTTACATGCCTGTTTATCACAATCAAAATCGGTGTACGCCACATAGTTTAATGCGAATATGGCTACGATTATGATTACATTAGTTTGTTTGAAGTATTGCATTTACAATATTATCAAAATCCCATTATCGCATTATGAGGGTGCATGTAATTCAATTATTTATTAATTATGCAATGTAATTTTATTATTAGTATTTTACTCTAATGCTAAAACAATCTAGCATTTGTCACTGAGTCATAGCCAATACTGTCTTAAATGGCCTCTGCGTAGAACTTCATCTTTTATAACAAGAGATTTTGGTCAAATGACAGAAAAAAATTGAGCATACACATAAGCTACAATAAATTTCATAACCTGAAAGTTGATGAAAACGTAATGCGATGCACTTATTGCCTAAGATGCAGCCATTCTAATGACAGGGGGAAAAACACGACATCAGAAACTTTGTAACTTCATTTGAGCTTAATTTTGGCAAAATGTTATTAATATAATGACACATGCACTTATATGATCATATATAACAATATCATCTTTGACAACACAGTTTTTAATTATTTTTAAAAGATAGTGGGGGTTTTTTCACTTCCTGAAAAGGTTTCAGACCAACAGTGGGGCAGTGTTTACAAAAATTGATTTTGCCTATATGTCAATAGAGGAAAATCCTGCCCTGGTGATTTTTCCCTCCAGCTAAAGGAGAAGAATCACTGATAATTGGCAGCTGGCAGTTTTTTTAAGGCGAGAAGTGTGAGAAGTGATTAATGCTAATTAAGGCTGGTGGATGAGATGAGGGGAAAGAAAGACAACGAAAAAGAGCGAGGGAGACGGCAGGGGCGGCTCTAGGGCTGGGCTAAGGGGGCTTAAGCCCCGAATGTTTTTAGTAAAGCCCCGAATATTTTGTTACCTTGTCTTTCTCATAGAGCAAAACAATTAATCAGAAAAACAAATGTGAATAAGATTACAGCAGCCGTGATTACCTAATCATGAAAAGTGCATATTACAGTTTTATTTATATTTTTCCCTTTGCATTAAAGGTACTTACGATGTGCTTTTGCAGCGTTGAGCATTGTAGCCAATCACAGACATGTCTGTTGAACGCGTCGGCCAATCAGAGATGTTTAAGTGAGTCGCTGTGCTGAAGATGTGTTTTTCGCGAGCTCACTGAGTTCTACACTTTCGCAAACCTGTCATTATTATTGGCAATAAACTTAAGATGCAAATAAGAGATTCACTGCAATGTATTTGATATTCTTGATGCTGCTCTGATGCACTTCATTAAGCACCGCTCTGTTAGTTGTTAGGATGACTAAAAGTTCAGCGGTCTAGCTCATCAGTGTCAAAATGACTAAAGAAGTGAACGAATGCCTGGTAAAATGTAAGTAGATAAACATTTATTTGACTGTTTTACAATAGAAATGTAAATAAAACTACTGACAGTATCCGGTGATGCAAATTACTCAACTTTTTTTATTTATTTATTAAATTTTGCCTTTTTGAATTGAAAATATGCTAGAATTTCCTTCATTCATTTAGAGAGAATGCATGCATAATTAAAAATTAAATATTATTTTCAAATAGTTACAATTATTTCACTAATACAATAAGCCTTTCTTTTTCTTTATTCCCTTAAATCGCTTTTATAATTAATTAATTCCTTTATATAAAATACCCAATTTTAGTTTGGGCTAAAGCCCCGAATATTCACTGACCTTAGAACCTCCCCTGGGAGATGGTATATAAGTATTGTTGGAAAAACCTCTGGCAGATGCACAAGAAAACATGATCAATAAAATAGACAATTATGATATTGAAAAAAACATGATCAATAAAATAGACAATTATGATATTGAAAAATCTGTAGTTTTTGTAGTTGCAACTAATATAGATATGTGCTGTCAAAATTAACACGTTAATGCATGTGATTACTGTTTTCAGTTGAATTTGTAAAAAATATTTAACGCAATTAACGCAGCATCTGTTTTTTCCCACCATCCTTTGCCTAGCGTTACATTGTATGACCATGCTCTTATTCATGCAAATGTTTTACACCATTCAAGTGTGATAAGACACAAAAGAGAACGCAGTGCAGTATTGGTGCATGTCTGTAAATCTCCTGACTCGTGTGCACAGAAAGCTGCTTTAGACAGCACTTGAACGGACAAAAACACACGAAATTATGCCAAAATTCCCGTTTTGTCGAGTATCCTCGCAAGCACAGTCTTAAATGAGATAAAGGAAGTCAGAATGTCACAATATGAGGTAAATCCGGCCCTGGTGCCCTGCGAAATGGATTTCACAGGTTATTCAGTTAGGGAATTCAAAATGTAAAAAAAAAAAATAATTAATAATTATATATATATATATATATATATATATATATATATATATATATATATATATGCTCAGTCTGAAAGACACTGCAAACAGAATAGGGAACCATTATGTAGGTTGTACTTAACAAATGGAGAGAGAAATGCACACACCATTCATTGCTCACCGCATCACTACTACAGGATCTGGCATCTACATTTACATATATCGGGAATGGTTACTAGGCAGTTAACAGTCAGTATAAAGAGCTTGACAATGCATGATCATGGGTTACATAACATAAAGAAAACAAATGTACATGTAGTAGGTTAATAAAATATTTGTCATATTAAAAATATTACAATAATTTATATAATACTGTAAATGTAGGGTTTGGGCTTTATGATTTATATTAATTTAAATGTATAAAACATATATTTTTTATATAAATGTACTTGAATATACAGTATCACAAAACTGCCATTTATATTTATTTATACTAGTAAAGTACATTGAATGGAATTTTATTGAGTTGAATATACTTTGTACCATTTTGGGGAATTTTGTCTTAGACTTCAAATGACATGGCCTGTTTTCAACATTAGACTCACATAACACATTTAATTCAAAATACAATAAAATGAAGAAGAAAAATAGTACAACAATCCAAATATATAATATATAACCCAATTTGGGAATTTTGTATTTAACAATTTAACCGAAGTTTTTGGTTTACACATCAGAATTCACCCCGAGAATGCTTTAAAATTCTCATGTAGGATGTTTTGTCAGTTGAAATTTATTTGGCTTGTTTTAAAGTAGACACCTCATACAACTGAATGGATCATTTTTTTCCACCCATAATTTTATGATTTATTCGATTTTGATTGAACAGTCAAGTTGCAATATCATCTTATCAAGCTTTCAAAAACAGACTGATAAAACAAAATCCCCAAATGCTTTTAACCTTCACAAAAAATTTAGCCTCTGCTGCAATCCAGAACACAGACTATTGAGAAGGCCAACATAATAAATTGTCTATATAAACACCCAAGTATATTGTAATAATACCGAAATCCTGAATCTGTTGTCACTGACATGACAGTTTGTTCAAAATGTGAACTTCCACAGAAATATCCTGCTCAGTGTGTAGTGTGTATTGAGCAGTGAACACTGCGAAGGACCCTGTGAATCAGAACATAACTTTTGACACCACATCCCCTCCCCCCAGCTAAAGGAGAAGAATCACTGATAATTGGCAGCTGGCAGTTTTTACAAGGCGAGAAGTGATTAATGCTAATTAAGGCTGGTGGGAGAGATGAGGGGAAAGAAAGACAACGAGAGTGGAGACGATATATAACCATTGTTGGAGAAAGCTCTGGCAGATGCACAAGAAAACATGTTCAATAAAATGGATGATTATGAAAAAATTCTGTCATTTTCTGTCTTTCAACTAATATATATTAGTGCTGTCAAAATTAATGCGTTAACGCATGCAATACATTTTTTCAGTTTAATGCGTTAAAAAGTGCAAGTGAAGTTTTAGCTCAAAATACCCAACAGATAAATGTTTAAATTGTCACTTTTTGGGGCTCAGAAAAACGCACCGTTTTAGTGTGTATCACTTTAAATGCAAATTAGCTGCAGCTGCCGACCCAGAGGGCGGAGCCTCACGAGCTCAGCTCTGTCAGGACAATCTCATCTCACAGAATGATAATATCAAAACAGAAACACTCAGTAGCTGTGTTTATTTCGACCCAGAGTCGAACAATAATGCCCACAGAGACAGAGAATACATGCTTGTATGGAAATAGAACAGGTACAGTCTAGTTTAATTACGGTTATAACTTATTTTTCATCTTGCTTTTATCCACTATTAGTACAAGCCTGTTGTAGCGGACGGTGTCCGAATGATGGCCAAAAATATATGGATGAGTTCAATGAAGTTTATTGTACATCACACAAAAGATGAAGCGTTAGTTTTACTCCAGAGAATCACTGTAAGAACTGAATAAACATAGTACCAGTAGTGCGCATTAAAGTCTTATCCATAAACTCTCTCTCCCTTTCATTATCATCAACATACACCGCGAATTACACCAAACACTTGTTACAACTAACGGTAAACATATATATACACACCTTTTCAGTGGATGCTTAATAAACTGGTAAACTTTATATCCGTAAAACGACTCAATGAGCTGTAATAAAGTGTGCGCTCTCACTTTCATTTCTGCCGTGATCAGTAATGTTAGGCGGCCTATCACTCCAGAGACTGTAAGCTGGATCACGAACAGATGTACTGATCCATCCTCGAGTAACAACGAGAGTAAATGAAGACTGGTATGTTCATTCTTACATCCAACAACATAACACCTCAAACGCTTAGGAGACATTCTTGTCTACAGCTGCTCCAGCGTCAAAACAATGGCGGACTGTGTTTAGCTCACTCGGGGCGGGTCTACGGTAAACCTGCAGTGTCAGTCAACAGTTGTGGGAGGGGCTTGTGCAAAAGTACGTCACATTGCCCAGAATCTGAGAACGGCTTGTTCGGAGACAGTGCTTATGATATATAGGGATTTTTAAAAAAGCACTGGGTGGATTTTTATCATTGTAGGGTGGTTTTGTACACACACTGCCAACACACATTTATGTTCAAACGCCATGTAAAAGTGAATTTTGCATATTTCCTACCTGTTAGACCTACCTAAAAACAATATTTTGAGCATTTTGACAAGGCAAGTAAAAATCTGAACTGGTCTGACTGGGTCAACAGAAATAACTAGTTATTGCACTATAACTAGTGCAAAATGCCTGTGCAAAATCAGTTTGTGTGTGTGTTTTTAGTAATTGTTGGTTTGGTGTGTTTGAGTGCTCATTGTTACAATTACACAGCAAAAGTTCAATGACATTTTTATTTGTGCATGGTAGAAAGCACACAGTGAACTCAGAGAAAACGCTATGCTTGAGCAAACAGTTTGTGAATAGGCTACTACAAATGATGCCCGTGAAAGAGACTGTGAAGGCATTGAATAGGATATGTTTAGTTGGTGAATAGCATAGGCTACTATTACACAGTAGCAATAACGTTAAGCGCACCAGAATGAAATATAATATTCAGAAGTAAACAGCACAGCTGACTTACAGATTCAGTTAACATCCACAAATGAATAAGCTCGTCGAATCAGGGAGCAGTGCAAAGTGCCCGTGCAAAATCAGTTTTTGTGTGTGTTTTTAGTAATTGTTGGTTGAGTTTGAGTGCTCATCGTTACAATTACACAGCAAAAGTTCAGTGACATTTTTATTTGTGCATGGTAGAAAGCAAATACTGATACTGACATAATGACATACAATAAATGTGGAAAATTGAACTACACGATTCAGGGAGCAGGCTACACAGTGAACTCTGAGAAAACGCTACTTAAGCTCCGCTGCTTTCTTCGCCCCTCTCTGTCTCTGGGCTGTGCTCACTCAGTGTGCAGTGTGAGAGGGGGAGTGGCCAGCTGTGCTCACTCAGTGTGCAATGTGAGAGGGGGAGGGGCCAGCTGTGCTTACTCAGTGTGCAGTGTGAGAGGGGGAGGAGCAGCAAAAGCCAGTGTGTGCTTCTTTTACCAATATATATTTAACGATATATTTTGCATTTCTAATCAACATCAAACTTGGCACTGCACTTACTCATGCTGTAGCAAGACACCTGTCAAGTTGTCTTGACAGGTGTAAAAACACCTGAAATCTACCGGACTAACGGTTCGAGAGATATGCGAATAACACACACACAGACAGAAAGACGTTCACGTAATTTATAGATAGATATAATATACAGAAGTAACAGCGTAGGTGACTTACAGATTCAGTTAACATCCACAAATGAATAAGTGCGACGATTCAGGGAGCAGGCTACACAGTGAACTCAACGATTCAGGGAGCAGGCGACGATTCAGGGGGCAGGCTACACAGTGAACTCGACGATTCAGGGAGCAGGCTACACAGTGAACTCCGAAAAAATGCTACGCTTGAGCAAACAGTTTGTGAATAGGTTACTACAAATGATGGCTGTGAATAAAATGAAGAGTTTGGTTCCAAAACGCAATAAATGCCATTTTTCCAAAAATTTAGTTCCTGCAAAAATCAGTATTGTGTAGGGTCGGTATTGAAAAGTCAATTTTTAATTTGACTTAAAATGTGATATCCGCCGTGTTATTTTGTCATGTTTTCTCCCTTTCTTTCCACACAGTGACAAACGCCAGTCTCCTTTCTCTGCAGAATGCGATAAATCCGCTCAACCAATCACAGCGCACCATTCCACGCATTGTAAACAGTAACGGCGGCACTTTGAATACACCCGGCATCCTAGTTTTCCTTATCTACTTTGTACTTTTTGATCAACAAACAAACAAAAAAAATAATACATTTGACTGTATTGAAGAAACTGTGGTGGATTTTGCTGTAGGGAATAAACGTACGCCATCAAAATCTAATCATCAACGTGAGGAGTTTAAGAAGATGAGGCACTCGGGGGGAGGAAAAATGCAGACTGTTGCTTGTTCTCACACGACAGCATCAAACTTCTGTCACACTGACACGTTGACCCCAGGGGATCTTTTAAAAAACTTTCAATTCTTGTACTCAAAGTCAACGAAAACCGAGCAGGACCAAGCCATTTTACAGCTGATCGCCTGGCTGAAGCCAGAGCCAGATTTCTGGCTGAAGCCAGAGCCAATGGTGAAAGTCTCAGCGCATGGAGACCCCGCCCCATTTTGGAGGTTCTGCCCACTTTTGGAGTTCATGCCCTATTTTGTGTTTCAATGTGTTGTAAGGAGAAGACACAAGACCTGTTCTAGGTTTCAGCCATGTCCGTTTTATCTGCACTTAACCCCACCCCGTAGCCCCAACATTACATTTATGCTTCAGGGTGGCAATAGGTGGCATTTATTACATATCATTACATCTCTTTTTCTTTTTCGTTTTTACATTCTGCAAAAGAACTTCAGTCACCTTGTATATAGCCCACGCCCACCACTACAAAACAAATGAGTATCACTGCACAGCATAACACAACAGCATTCCTTATTTATTTATTTTTAAAAGCATCTGTCAGGCTTTCATTTAACATAGCACTGTCCTTTGAACTGTGACATTGTTTAAACTTAAGGAAAAATCATATAACTACTCCTCAGTAAGCCTTCTTGGTTTTGAGACTACTCGTCCACTTGCAGTTTTCACAGGTAGACTTGAGAGTCCATTTCCTATTTTTCCTCTGTGTTGTCACACCCATTTTGTTGAGTCACATTTTGATTGTCCGCGTCCTTCCTTGGTGTGTCACTTTGTTCTTTTGATTTCATTAAAAACATTCTGTTCCTTCCGTACAACTTCACCTCAGGTGTCTGAACAACATAAGATCTTGGCTGCTCAGAAAGTCCAGTAACTTCAGCTGGATTCCATGTGCCATCTTGCCATATTCTTACATTGTCACCAACCTGAAGTTTCTGAAGAGGTCTGGATCTTTGGTTGAAATATTCCTTCTTTTGTCTGCTTTCTAACAACTGCTGTACTGGGTTAGTTACCATGCAAGGCTTCAACAACTCTGATGTAATCGGAAGTCTTGTTCTCAGTCTTCGACCCATCAACAGTTGGGCTGGAGATGCTCCGATATCCTCCATGGGTGTGCTTCTCAGTTTCAGCAGAGACAGGTAAGGATCTTTCCCATCAGCCTTAGCCTTCTTAAGCATATGTTTAACAGTCTGTACTCCTCTTTCTGCCATTCCATTCGACTGTGCGTGATGGGGGCTTGAGGTTTTGTGCATGAATTCCCACTCTTTCGCAAAATCTTGAAATTCACGTGAGCTAAACTATGGCCCATTGTCTGAAATTACTGTTTCAGGAATTCCATGTCTGGGGAATTGTGACTTCAGATGGGTAATGACTGTTGTACTTCTTGTATCTGATCTCAGCCATTCTACTTCAATGAATTTGGAATGATAATCCACTAAGAGTAGATACTCCTGTTGGTTAAAGGTAAACAAGTCAACACCTATTTTCTGCCAGGGTCTTTCAGAAACACTGTGTGAATGTAATGGCTCTTTGGTTTGGCGTTTTTGGTGTGTGCTGCACACATCACAGTTGTTTACCATCTCCGTTATGCTTTGTGACATTCCAGGCCAAAAGAGCACATATCTCGCTCTCCGTCTGCAGCTTTCTATGCCTAGGTGACTTTTATGAATTCGCTTTAGCATTTCTGCTCTCATTGATGCTGGAACTATGAGCCATTCTCCTTTGAACAAAACTCCATCCACAACTGAGATTTCCTCTCTGAAGTTCCAATCTCCTTGTATTTCTTTTGCTGCTTGGCTCTTCATTTCAGGCCATCCATTTAGCACTGTCTCTTTGAGTTTTGTCAGAATCACATCCTTTTTAGTTTCCTTTTTGAATTCATCTAGTTTCTTATTTGACACAGGTAAGTTTGATATTACCATATGCACCTGAGCTTCTATTTCTTTATCAGAAAGAGCAGGTTTCTGGTTAGTATGCTCTGGATAATGCATCAGCTATCTACATTTCCTTACCTGGCTTGTACTGTACATTCACTTGATATTTTTGTAATCTCATTAACAGTCTCTGTATTCTAGCTGGAGCACTGCTCAACGGCTTTTTCATTATTGCTTCAAGTGGTTTGTGGTCAGAGTGTATGTCTACCTCTCTTCCATAAACATACTGATGAAAACGCTCTGCTCCAAACAAAATTGCCAACTTCTCCTTTTCTATTTGCACGTAATGCTGTTCTGTTTCAGTCAATGCACGTGATGCATAAGCCACTGGCTTGTCTTCTTGAAGTAAAACAGCACCCAGTCCATTTTTAGATGTATCGACAGAAAGTGTTACTGGTAGCCTGACATCATCGTATCTGAGCAAGAGGGCCTTGTAAGCATTGTTTTCAATTTGTTGAATGCGCGCTGATGTTCCTCCTCCCACTGCCAGGCAACACCATCTCTGGCAAGTACACGCAATGGCTCAGTATGTTGTGACATGTTTGGAATGAACTTTGCGAGGTAAGTGAGCATGCCTAGAAATCTCTCCACATCCTTTTTGCATTCAGGAGTGGGCATTTTTCTGACAGCCTCTATTTTGGTCTGATCTGGTTTCAAACCATCCTTTGCGAAGATGTGACAGAAATATTTGATTTCCTCTAAGCCTATCTTGCATTTCTCTTTATTCAGCTTGAAGTTCTTGACCCTTTCTCTCTCTAACACTTGCCTCAGTTTGTAATCATGCTGCGCTTTTGTTTCTCCCCAGATCAAAAGATCATCAATGTATGTCTCAACGCCTTCAATTCCCTCAAAAAGTTGCTTCACCGTCCTGCGAAAAACTTCTGGAGTGGAGTTGAACCCAAATGGGAGTCGGAGGAATCTGAAGTGGCCAAAAGAAGTGTTGAATGTGCAAAGGCGAGAGCTGGCTTCATCTAATTTGAGTTGCCAAAAACCTGAACTAGTGTTCTCTCATTACCGCTTGAGATTTGTTGAGATCTCAGGGGTCTAAACATATTCTTAATTTCCCATTAGACTTTTCCACAATCACAATGGGGTTGACCCACTGAGTGGGCTCTTCAATTCTCACTATTACTTACATTTTTTCCATTCTGTTCAGTTCTGTTTTCAGGTTCTCTCTCAGGGTCACTGGAATTTTCCTAGGTGGATGAACTCTCGGAACCACATTTTCATCTAGCCTATTCAGATTGTGTGCTCGCTCTCCAGGCAACCTATGCCCTCAAACACATCAGCATACTCTGTGAAGATATTCATTTTGCGAAGGAAACTGACAAGAGGGGAAGGAGTGATGAGGTGTTAATTCTGCAAAGTCTCACATTGATGTGCTGGTTTCTCTGATGGATGAAGAAAGTGTGTTGTCAGCTGAGCTGCAGTCAGAGAGCAAGAAAGGGTGAGCAGTCCACAATCTACCCTGAATGCCAACAACGCCTCAGCCTGCAGCCCTCAAAATAACAACTGCTTAATAAGCAACGCTGTCCGCTAATGATCCCTGGGTCAGAATTTACAATGAATTATGACAGTATAACAGCATGTAATTGCATGCACAGTTTAAATAAGACAATGTCTAAATTCTTCCATTATCACTTAGGGTTTGTTTAAATATCGCTACACTGGGCTAGACACTATTGATCTGGAAAATCAATTACTAGCTGCACAGCTGATTTTGGACTGAGATTTAATAGCTCATAGGTAATTGTATAGCATAAACTACATAGCAGGACATCCTTAAAGATCCACAATACTTTCTGAGTATAACTAAAGCACAAGGTCAGATACAGCAGTAATCCCATTCCTAATCCTGACCTTTACTATACAGTCGACTAAAATCCAGTGATGGGCAGTACATCTGGACAAGTCGGTGTGGAAGTCTTTCTTCCCTATTGTGACGTATATCCGAGTGAATTGTTTTCTTGAACAAGAAAAAAAATGTAGGGCGGGACTTGATTTCGTCCATCGGGTATTGATTGGATCACTGAATAGTCATGTTTTGCTATTGCTGTGTGATTGACAGGTTTTCCTGCCCTCCCACCAGTAAGCACATCTTCAGAGAAGAGATGTCGCTGCAAGAGGGAGGTAAAGTTAGTTTTATTAAAGATTACGAGGAAACGAATTAAAAATAATGAATTAAAAATAATGATGTGCATGGATAACTCCTTTATAATAAATTCTGCAATATTCCATAAAAAAAAAATATTAAAAAAAATGTCAATTTTGATTTCAGAGTTTGATGTTTTAAATGTACACTGGGGACAAGCATTCCTGCAACCAAAGATACTGCAATTAGTAAAATGATTTATTTAGTTTATGATTATTGGATAAATTAGACAGAATATGTTATGACTTCATATGTTACACTATTGTTGAAAAGTTTTTGGGTCAGTAAGATTTGTATGTTTTTGAAAGAAGTCCCTTATGCTCACTAAGGCAGCATTCATGATCAAAAATAAAGTTAAAACAATAAAATTGTTAAGTATTATTGCAATTTAAAATAACTTTTGTATTCATTTAAAATTTACAATTTGTAATTTATTGTGATGGCAAAGCTGAATTTTCAGCAGTCATTACTCGAGTCCTCAGTGTCACATGATACTTCAGAATAATTCTAATATTCTGATCTGGTGCTCAAGAAATATTTCTTATAATTATCAATGCTGGGAACAGTCGTGCCACTTAATATGTGGAAACCGTGATACATTTTATCCATGATTATTTGTAAGGAAAATTCACATGATGCTATAATCCCAGATATTATGTGACACAAACCCACATTTTATTCACAATCTTAGCAACTCAAGCAATGATTTTACATCACCCTGACATGTTGAACACAACAGAATAACAAGTCTGGTTTGGTATTCTTTTCTGTTTGTCAAAAGATGTAAAGAAAAGAGCACTGAAAGCCATGGTGAAAACATAATTTGGTGCCCATCTTTGCTCCTTACATTGTTATGGCACAATGAATGACATTTAACAATGGCCAGATGGAGAATTGACCATCCTGTTCCTGACTCTGTCTTTAGATATAATGAGAGCATTTCCGACTGAGTCTAAACTGTCAACCTGAAGGGTAAAAGCAGATTTTTTACTAGATATATGGTATAACAAGACAGGGAGTTTGAAATGACAATGACTTGCGAGAAGTTTGAACTTTAATGGTGTGGTGTAGTGTTGTCACGATAATAGAATTTCTAACTTCGATATGATACCTTGAAAAATATCGATATTCGATACCATTTTCGATACCACGGAGGAAAAAAAAGCCACAATATTAAGTTTTTTTTTTTATTGTTTAAAGCTAAATATAACAAGTCTAGAACATGACAATGAGGTATATTTTACATGAACAAAAATGTCCTGAGGTAGTGCACTTGTTCAAAAGCATAAATGCTGCTAATACATTAACGTTTTTTGATGAACAGATTTAAACGCAAACGTGTGTGCATCACACGCGAAAACAATGCTCACTGGATCGACATGAAGTCAAGTAACGTCACCTTTATTTATATAGTGCTTTTAACAATACAGATTGTGTCAAAGCACTTAACCGTATCAAACTGGAGGACAGAGTGTCAGTAATGTAGGCTATAATAATAAGATTAAACATTAAATTTTCAGTTAAAGGCATTTCATTATTGAATTCAGAGATGTCATTGTCTAGCTCAGTTTAGTTTAATTAGTATCTGTGTAATCAAATTGATGATAATCGCTAATGAAGGCAAATTGCAGAATTAAATAATTTTTTTGAATAAAGTTAAATAAGCACAAGTTAATTTACATTTGACCACAGTTAAAATATTTACTTGTCTAAGATTCCTCAGTCAGATTACATTAACTTTAAGAATTACGGTGAAAAAACGAGACAACACACACTCATATCAACAACAAAGGCCATCTTGGTTAATGTTTCAGAAATGTTAAAATGAGAAGAGTTACCAACCTCTCGAAATTATTTATATAGATCCGGGTGTCTGTCTTTCAGGTGCTTTGCTATATTAGGCCCAGATCACTCAGGTTCGAAAACGCGAGGTGCACAGCACTTACCATCACACAGAACGAGCAGTGCGCTGTGTTTTTTATGTTGCTAGGCAACCACTGAAACAGCTGTCCTGTCAGTCAAGTAAACGTCAAATCAGCCTTTTATTAACTTTATTTACTTTCTGTTAACATTGTGGTAGTTACGGTTCGTGAAGTCGTTAAGCTCCTGGTAACCCGCGAGAGCACCACAAGTTTATCCTCCATCATCGCACTCTCCGGGCGTTCAAGCAACTAGTTTTCATCACTAAAACGGAAGGCCCGCATCTCCATTCAATCGATTGGACAGTGGAAAAAAACGCGATGACGTCGGGCACTTTTTCCGCTCGGAGTTGCTTTTTTTCCAACTTCAAAAACGCGAGGAGCAGCAGGCGCATTCACAGCACTCAGAACGCTCGCTGCCATAGGAAACCAATTGAAAATAGGTGCCTCTCACTGCAAAAAAACGCGTCAGGTGTGATCGGCCCCATTCACTTTACTTTTGCTATTTAACCAGAGCGAATGAGACGAGTACGCGTGTGATGTTTGTCAACGCGCCTTTGGAGAGAAGTGAAAGTGACAGCTCGGCTAGTATCGGTGTATCTATACTTCGGGAAATTAGTATTGGTACCGTTCAGATATTTCAGTATTGATATTTATCGAAATATCAATATTTTTGACAACACTAGTGTGGTGGTCCTAACAGACCAGGAAAATGCCTTTCTGTTTACTTACAAAAACTGATTCAACGAGGTGCACATGAACTATTAAAAGTGCAAAAGTCAGTCATTTAGATTTATTCATTCAGCACAACAATAAAACATATTAAATCAACTGTTAACCAAAGGGCTGTACAGTAAAATCAAATAGAAGAAAAAGAATACCCCAAACAAGTATGTTTTAAGGAGTAATTTAAAAGAAAAATTTAAAGGAGCTGTATGTAAGAAATGTATTTCAATTAATCATAAAATGGCCCTGATATGTCACTAGACATTAAGAAATCATGTTCATTTCAAATACTTATATCACTGACAACAGTAGTCCGGCCAGGATATTGTCATTTAAAAAGTGAAGTTGCAGCCCTCAACTGATGTTGATGTTGTCATGTTGTGTTTTGGCCTGATGCACCACCCTCCACCTATCTACCAATCACGAAGTCAGTAGTGTTTCGGCATCCGGGTTGCCAGCTCTGCTCTAGTTACCACAGCTGCAGCTACAAACGTTTGTGCTGGATCCTGCAGCATATCTGGCAACCTCGAGTCAGGGGGGAGGGGGAGGGGATACACCACTCTACAGCAATTTGAAAGTGATTGCAGTACCAGTTTTGGCCACAATCTTACATACGGCTCCTTTAAATGATGTGCCAATTTGACAGTGGTCTTAAACTTGTTGCATCTTGATGTTATGTTGCATCATGCAAGAGCTTTTATTAACTTTTATTTTACGCTGCAGTGATGAGTTATTCCAAAGCCACCATGATCAACTTATTCTATGAATGAAAGAATCTCGTAAAAGGTGGCTGTGGCGAGCAGGACGAGGTCGAGGGCCGTGGGAGGGCGGCGCAAGGCCAGTGGCGTGATTAATAATGAGCGACACCTGCGCGACGCACCTGTCTCGTATCTCTTTACTTTCGTTTTGTATTTGTTTATTTTACGTTTATTAAAGTCTTTGAATGTTCGCCGGTTCCCGCCTCCTTCTTCCTATAACATCTAACTTTGCTACATTGGTGCCGAAACCCGGGAAGAAGGAGGAACGTGCTGTCAAAGAGCCCTCGCCGCTGTGGGGAATCCGCGGTGCCGTCGAGCATGATGAGCAGAGTCCATCGCCATGGACGTTTGAGGTGAGTTGCCGGGGAATTGGACGAGCTTGCTGCCGGCTGCCTGGGTGCTGGAGCCGTTCGCCGTGGGCCGGGGCCTGCTGCCATCCACCATGTTGGGGAAGAGCAGGGAACGGGGGACTCCTGCGATCTGCCCGCACTCGGAGGAGCCGTCGCCGTCGCCGCCTACCAGGCGGCGGAGGAGTGTCGAGCCGTCCACCAAGGGCTATCCAGCACTACCGCCAAGCACCGCGGAGAAGATCACCCAGCTGGTGGAGGACCAGATGGCAGTGCGTTGTGGGAACTGGACCAAGATTTTTATTTATTTTTCCTCTCTCCCCTTCTCTCGTCTCTGTTGCTCCTCATGCTTCGTTCTCCTTTTCTCTCGCCTCGTCTGACCATACCCCTAGGTGCCGCGGCCGCCATGACCGGTCCCCGGAGGAGGTTAGAGCGCAGTCTCGGGTGTACCCCCCCCCCCCCCCCCATCCCTCAGGAGGCGACACACAAAAAAAAAAAAACATCTTATTTTTGGCCACTATGAGTCTTCATTTCATGTTACTGTATATCCTTTTAAACATTTTTTCATTTATTTTTCCTTTATGGTGTAAAACTGTTTTAAATGACAAAAAAAAATGATTAGGGGATGAAAAAGTCAGCAAATAGAAAAAATAATACTTTAAGAGTTTAAACACAGTCACGACTACCCTTAAGATGCTTTTTATGCTCTACACTGCAGTTCCTGTCCCTTTTTTACCAGTACATAAAATAACCTACTCCTCAACAGATTGTGTGTTCCTTTCATCAGGCACTTAATGAATGAAGTCATCTACTGAAATATTTGAAGACAAACAGTCAAGGTTTTATTACCTACAATCAAAGAGGATAAGGACACAACATATTTTACTCAGAAGGAAAATTTAAAGCTTCATCCTGAATTCATGTAGGTTAAAGCTTTAAAGTCATTTGTATTTATTTATTATATACATAAATTGTAAATGTAATGATGCTCATTTTAAATTAATAAAAAAAATAATCAAATGTTGATAAATAAACTTTATATAAAAAAGTAAATATAAATATTTTTAGATACATGCCATCATAAATAAATAAATATTTACATAAAATCCTATTCTCTCATTTTCTTTTCTCTTCATTTCTCTCTGACAGACCCTGTCTAGGGGGAATTCATTTATGCTAAACTCTTTTTGAGTTTGCAGCTTTCATAGTAAACTGGAGAGTGGAAAAAAGCCCAAATTGTGGTCAGCATTTACACAAATTAATTAAACAGCATACAATTATCTTCTGCTCTCATCTCTCTTTTGTCTAAGCTGTTCCACTCACAGAAAGTGCTGACTATTTTAAATGTGCTCTTCAGCACTGAAAACACAGAAGAGCATGCTTACATGCCAAAATAGAGATAGCGGGACCATAATGGATTTACACCCCATCCTTTTCAGCAACCTGTTATAAACACTATAAAAGTCATGACTTCAATTTAGTGCAGTGTTTTATGCAATTATGGGCAGAGCATGTGATTTAGGTGAGTTTGAAAGAGGACAGAAGTATTGGCCTAAGGGTCACTCCATCTCGGATACAGTAAACACCATGGGGATTCCCATGCCACACAGAGTGTACATATATAGATTAGGGCTGCACAATTTGGGGAAAATGTCATATTGCGATTATTGAGGTCAAAATTGCGATAGCGATATAATAAACAAACGGTTTCATGAGTCAGCTTGCTTAGTTCTCAAGTAAAATGCACACACAGATTAGTGATAATGCTGAAATGTGTATTTATCAACATTGATGTCTATGGAAGCGGCAATAACAATCCTATCAATTATAAATTGATTACGTGTTTAGATACACATTGTGTAGGTAACTATAAAATGTACTCTATTCTTCTCACACTTCACCAGTCACTTACTTTAATGTAGCCTATTTCGGGAGAAGTGTATGAATTAACGTGTTGTAGCCTGACAGATACAATTATCTGAACTGCGGTGCGTAGCCTACTAATTGTGCGTTATAGATCAAGTAACATGAATCATGATCATTATAAAGGTTTCTTAAATGACAAAACACATTCACTTACATGTATTTAAGAATAAAAATATCAGCCAAGGACTGACTGACATTTAACAACCAATCACAGTTCGTTATTTGTTCCGGTCATGTTTAGTGTGAAAATGTAAAGTCGATGTCCATGTACATCTAATATTATTCATTCAAGCGAACCTCACGTACTTTTGAAAATCCAGCCTTCAGTTGATCCTGATGAGCGCTCATTGTCACAGTTGTAAATGCCGGCGTTCTTCCACGAGGGGTTTCGCGATACAGCATAATTCTAAAATAATGCTCACCTTGTCAAAGAGTATAGAAGCACCAAGAGGCGAAACTCTGTTGTAGTTTTGACAACATCGCTAGATGGCGCTGCTGTCGCCATTTTGGACTGAACCAACGGCTTTACCGTTAGCACAACTACCGTATACAGCATTAACATTATGTCTGGAAATAATTGGAAAGAAAGAAAACAGTGTTCTGCCATCAACTGCAACAACTACCAGTGTACAACCAATCAACTAGCATTTCATAGATTCCACAAAGATCCAGAGAGGTAAAGTAGAAAAGGTTTTTATTAACGTTAAAGTGAGCTAACGTCAACGATAACAGGTGATCAGGTAAATCACTATCCAAACTTAAATGGTTGTAATTCAAGAATGCTTTGGAATGGTTGGTCTTGTTTTAAAGAAGACATTTGCCAGATTATTGTTGAAGTGAAATAAATTATGAAAGTGAAACAGAAAAAAAGTTATATAAGTTTGAGTTTATTAAAATGTACAAATTTATAAATATAATTATTTATATTTTATATAAAATATATATATTACAAAATATATTTTACTCTATAACTGCAAGAAAATGAAAGAAAAAAATCTGAACAAGTTGTGTTCCACATTTTAGGTTGATATCTCAAAAAATGAGCTTTCAGTAAGATTTTATTTGGGCGTAGTACCAAACTTTTTCACTAAATGGACAGCCAAGCTTCCTTACTGACCATATAAGGGCGCCTCTATTTTCATATATGTTTTGAGTGATCTGATCTGAAACATGTATTTCCATAATTTTCATACAATTTATGAAGTAGACATCCTATTCAGAGGTAGTATGGGTGGTTTGGCAGTATTTGATTTGAATTCAACCTCTAATAAACACATAAAAAGAGCACATATATGTGCGTTATAGCTCGCAGCCGCATCACAAATCGAGAATCCATAATATTTTTCTTTATGTCTAAAACATTTTCAGGCACACACGCACATTAGCACACACACGCAAGGTCTCTCGCTCCCTCACTCTTTCTGCCGTGTGCTCTACACGGTTTGGAGCTACGCGCTCTTGCTCGCTCGCTCGCTCTAGATTCCGGGAGATTTTAGCTAATTTGCGGGCATCAGGGAGCCGCTATCAATATGTGGGAGACTCCCGGAACTTCCGGAAGACTTGGGATGTCTGCTATAGAGATGTTAAAAACTTGAAACTACTATTTAGTTCCCTTAACCGCTTTTGAATTGGAACAGGTATTGTTCAATTCTATGACAGCTGTGTTGCGTTCAGTCCAAGATGGCGGAGCATTGGGTGCGTTTATTGCAATGGAACGTTCTTTTGAGTTTCGCCTCTTGGTATGCAAATTTGATGTGTTTTGTATTTAGACTAATATATTTACTATTTATATTTGAGAATTTTTTATTAAATTTTTTTCAAAAAAAAACAAAAACATTCTTTAATGTCATTCACCATTGTTTTGAGGCTCTCTTTTTTTTAAAGTATCGGTTCAGGCCGTTTAGGAACCGGTACCGTTTTAAAAATATTGTTTTGGCACCGGTATAAAAAATTAAAAAAAACAATACCCAACACTATTCATAATCCGCCATTCGCCGAATCTGCCATTTTTGTCCGACAAAGAAAGCCAGGAGAGTTAGTAGATTAACATCGGTGGATTTGAACTTGAAAAACAGTACTGACGTCTTTCCACAGTTGAAACATTCCTTCTGTTGCTTATTCATATTTATTTGATGCTAAATTAACTAGAAGGAAGAAATGATCGGTTAACGAGCAGCTTTAACTGAGGCTCTACAGCGATCTGTTATGACACATTTAAGATAAATAAACATTTATTGTTTAAATTTCTTTAAAAAATTACTAAATTTAAAAGGTGATACTTTGTTTCATATCAAAAGCAACCTGCTCTGTCCTGTCTGTCATCGCATTGTCAGTGTCCTCTTCGCTCCGCAATGTATTTTTCAGTGCGTGAGAACATGGTGTGTGGCATGAGAGCGGCATGGCTTGTCGGACATAGCAAGAGTAACTAAATGGAGCGGGTCTTTGCGAATGGTCAATTCCATTGTGTTGTGGCTTGTTTCCGTTGTGTTGTTTAAATTTCGTTGTGTTGTGCACTAGGCCTACCACCGTAAGACAATGCTCCTGAAAAGCCTCTTGTCCTTAAAATGACAGATTTAAGAACCAAAAGACTAGTCACCAAATCGCAAATTCACTTAAAATAAGCATTATACACTAAAATAAAGGGATAGTTCACCTAAAAATTAAACAAATGATTTAACTATTTAGAAAAGGGTTCCCACACTTTGGTTAATTAACTTCAAATTCAAGGACCTTTCAAGGACTTTCCAGGTCCAATACCCTCAAATTCAAGGACTTAATTTGGGGACACATTTCAAGTGAGAGCAAGGTTACATCGTGTTACCTTGTAAGATACATCGTTACAGTTTTGCGCGCGTGAACATGGCAATGCTTTCTCAACATTGATATGTTCATGTAGCCGACAGAAACATAAGCAAATCAGAAACGCATTCGATTTCAGTTATTTTTTCTTTAATAACATATTGTTATTTAGATTAGATATTTATCAAGTGTTCTAAAATAGAAGCAAATAAAGTGAGAGACTATGTAATATAGGTCTACATTTAAGAAATTGTAATGCTCTGGCCTTTGCAGATATTTAAATGGCCATCTTCTTTAAAGGGATAGTTCACTTTGAAATTAAATTTTGGTAAAATGTAGGTGTCTTTTTTTCCGCAGTAGTTTCAATTTTGATATTTTTAGGTCAAACCGTTCTTGTCTGTCAGTCATATAATGCAGGTCTTTATTCAGAGTCTCCGCCTCTATGTAATCCCTCCCCCTTGGAATGTATATAGCCACCATGCATACTGTATTAGAATTAGATAATGTTGGATTCCTGCAGCCACGTACAGCGGAGTTCTCAATAAAGAATAACTTCTGTTGAATGCGATCCCAACGTCTCCTGGTCTCTGCTTCGATGAAAGAAAACTTTCCAACACCTTTAAGCATGATTCTTTGGATTTATATGAAATGGTAGCACTTTACAATAAGATTCCAATTTTAACATTAACTAAGGTTAGTTAGTTTGTTAATTTCAACATTTACTAATACATTTTGAATTGAGTTTTCATTTTTATTTTATATGTTATTACCTTAGATAATTGTTAATGAACTAACATGAATGATCAAGTTACAATTGTACTGCACAATTATTAATACATGCAGTAAAAACGTATATTGCATAATGCATATTCATGAAAGCTAGCTAATACATCCTTGTTAACAATTGGGACTTGCAAAGTGTTACCTATGAAATTTACATAGGCTATGTTTCTAGGTTATAGCTAAAGAAACACACATCTGACCTGTAATATTTTAATATTTTTGTTCTGTACAACTTCTCATTTTAATATAATATTCATATTTATATATTTATTTCATTTAGCACATTTCAGTTCAGCACTGTTTTACTTGGAGTGTTATGTTTGTTTTTAATCCCAGTATCCATTAAAAAAAATATCGGTTGAATAATCAGTTATCGGCATGTACGGTCAAACCTAAATATCGATAAAATCCACTATCGGTTGACCTCTAATATGCATATGCATATGCAAAGTGTAACTGAGAACACTTTCAGATTTTTAACAGTCAATTTAGATGCCCAAATTTTTGTAAATGTTTTGTTTTAAACGTTTCGTTTTAAACTATGTCGTTTCACCAATGTGAGGATGAGAGTAGCCCCATAAAGTTGAGTGCATTTCAACAAACGTTTTTTATGTGCATAGAATAATGAATAATCTGTCAGACACCCAACTGACATTTATTGCATGAAAAAACTGTTTAAATATTTTTTCAAAATATCGACTACGTTTAGAACAACACAAGGGTGAGTAAATAATGAAAGAATTGTATTTTTTGGGTAAACTACAGTACTGTGCAAAAGTCTTAGGCACTAAGACTTATACTAAATAGAATCCTAACGCGCCTAAGACTGAACTGTATCTCTTTACATTTGCACAGCACACAGTGGAAAAAGATGTTGTAACATTTCTTTAAAGCCAGCCCAGCATCCTGTAGGTATTGAGTTAAGAATGGAGTATCCATAGCTGTGAGCGAGAGAGAGATGAATGAATGTCAGTGCATCTCCATCACTCAATAGATAAGGTGCCATTTACCCTGACAAGCAGGGATTCTTCTCTCTCTCTCTCACACACACAGGTCTAGAACCTCTGTATCATTAGCCTGCGAAGAAACCCGAGGAGCAGGCCTCATAACACCGCTGCTCTGGGACATCACTGGGTCAGAGGAAAGAGCAGGACAACCACTCAATTTCACGCTCACCTTTAGCTATTATTGATGAGGTAAGAAATGTGTAGAATATAAATGTGGTAAAAACAGAAACCAGAGGTTTGGTTTGAGGTAATTATGCCCATTGTGTGTTTTTACATGACATGGTGCACTCCACCATTTAAAAAGCACATTACAGCAAGAGACATTATGGGTCAACCGAGCATAAACCAAATAGTAAACATGTTGTTTTGAGCCTTTCTGAAACGGTGTTATGCTTTCGGGAAAAATCAATATGCTGTCCTGTTCTAACCTATAATAACTCTATAGTTTACCTAGAGTAAGACTGGTTACGAGATCATAGATTTCATTATGCATTTTATATTCAGCAGATCATCGCTGGAGATTGGCAGGTACCTATTCCATCATTAATTTAGTCCTCCTTATAATCTCTGAAACCCTGACAGTCTGTATTGTAATATGTGATGTTTAATTTAGCACTCTTTTTATCATTCAAGTAATAGATCTGTCGGAAACAAAGTGGAAGTTATGGACAGACTCCAAATAAGTCTTTCATCTTACGAAAAGCTTTTTAAATACATTTAAGGAATGGTTCAGCACTGCAAAACTACAGCTGTACAGTATATAAACAGTGTACCTAAAGAATCTGAACTCAAAATCTATTTCTTTTTCTGAGAACTTTCAGTTAGTCAAGGTCAAAAGGAAAATTGAAAATTCAAACAGCAATAAAAGTTGCAGAGGAGCCTTTATTGCTCTATATTAAAAGCTTTAGTGTTGGAAATTAACCATTAAAAAGCCAGACCACTTCAATGCCATATGTGCCACACAGAGTAGGGCTGGGACGGTATGGATTTTTTCTTACCGCGGTTGAAAAGCAAGAAATTCCCGCGGTATAGCGGTAAACCGCTTTAAATCAACCCCCCCCCCCCCCCCCCCCCCCCCACCCCCACCCCCACCAAATCTGTACATCTCACAGCACCCGCACCCAGTTCTTGCGTCTAGATTAGTTGCTTAAATAAACAAAATAATCCTACAATAGTAGACATAAGCCCTTTAAATACAAATAAATAGCCAATATAAAAGCCATGTTTTATAAAATTGTTCACAAAACTAAATGAAAATGTTGTATGTAAGATAACGTTAATTAAGTTGTAGGTTACGTTTCTAATGTCACAGGTAGCCTAATAATCTCAAGGTTTACTGCTTACACGATTCTTTTGTAGTTTGGTGTACTAAAGTGTTGTTCTAAAATAAACATTCACGAGTGTACCTTATTACTTCTTCTCACTGCTGATTCCTGATGGTTTAGAGGACGAGTCGCCCGCTGTCGTTTCAAAGAATAGTATACGGCGAGCGCGTCAAGCATAAAATGCCTCGTCCACTTGGGGAGGCGCGCGCGCAGTCAGAGAAGAAGAGATAAAAGCCCACCCACACTGACAACTGATTGGTTGACTTACCGAAACGGGCCAATCAGGATGCTCTCTCTCGCTTCCTCTCCCTCTCTGCCGTGGGCGCGCTACACGGTTTGGAACACAGGCTGCGTTCGAAACCGCATACTTCCCTACTATTTAGTATGGGAAAAAGAGTAGGCGAGCGAAAAAGTATGTACGAATCCAAAAGAGTAGGCGAGAATTACCTGGGCGACGTACTAATTATCGCGAGATTCGGACTTAAGTGCGTTCGAATATGCCTACTTTCCTACTATATAGTAGGCGAAAACAGTACGTGAAGGAAGCAGTACGTTCGAAACATCGATATTCATAAAAGAGTAGGCGAGAAGTTCCCGGATGGCTTACTGATTCTGGACAGATTTTTGAGTGCTCAACCGATGGATACTCTTCTATCCCAGGAGGCCACGCGAGAGGATACGTCATAAAAAAGAAGAAGAAGGATAGGTCATACTCGAACGTGACGGAAAGGATGACGGACGAGACTGTTTTCAAATGTGAGTTTTACAAATCAAATGATCGCATGTGTTGAACTACTGTTCAGTAAACTGTTGAATTGTTGAAGGTGTAAATACGCTATATGTTTGTGATTTTGCTGTAAATCACATTTTATTATGGGATAGGATGAGCAGCTTACATATAGCTAACAGAGAAGCTCCAGTAAGGACACATACGTCTCCAAAGTGGATTTGCATACATTTTAAACCGTATACATCTTAAATACAATTACTAAATGTCTATTTAATATCTGGCAAGAAACTCTTCTATAAGAATTGCAGATTACTACGTCTAATAGACATGAAATAGGCATCTGAGTGATGTGTGCTATTATGTAGAACCAATCTATAAAGTAACTAAACATAAGTTATCTATTTTATTTGTCCATTAGTACTGTTGATAAATTAAGGAACATTTATGTAGGATAAAAAGTTAAAACAACCTCAACATGTAAATGTAGTGTTGAGCTCATAAATCACAGAGGTTATGTGAGTCTGGTCTGGATGTTACAGGGACAGATGAACAGATGTGTGTTCATGAAGCTGAATGCTGCCATCAAAGGCTTTGTGACATTACAGAAATGAATAACAACAACTATTTAAATATTAAGTTGTAGTTTATTTAAATTATTGTAATTTCAAACTGAGCTACTACAGCACTTTTCTGATTCTTGATTTCTGTGCATTTGCTGCACAGCTGTTGTGGTGGAGCAGGACCTGCAAGGAAAGATGATGGCGGCATTTGTGGAAAAAAAGCATTTTTGTCTTCTAAAAATAATGACTGCTTTTGTGTTATGTTTGTGCATTTTTGCAGCATCTGAAATGTCAGCAGACTGGTGTGAGTACTGAGGATGAGGAGCCCAGAGCTGAATCCTGGAGATGGTGCCATGGATGAGACCCTCCATCACTCCACCTGCCCTTATGAGACCCTCCACCTGCCCTCATGAGACCCTCCATCACTCCACCTGCCCTCATGAGACCCTCCATCACTCCACCTGCCCTTATTGCCTCAGATTGTGAAGCACAACACATCACGCAACAACCTCAGGCACGAAGGCACGGCTCACCTCTGGCGGTCAGCTGATTCATCAGAATAAAGCCACAGAATAGGAACCGCTGTGTTGAGACGGCAGAAGGATGTGGGGTTCAGCGCCTGTAGCCTACATACATGATTGTAGTTTGAATAAAGCTTTGTTTCATGTGTTGACTTGTATATGCATTTGTTTATTGTGTGATGGTGACTTTGATTCATTCTTTAACTAATTTATTAATATTTCTCATTGTTGTCAGTAAATAAAATACAATTAATTCATGCTTTATTTATTGTTTGAATGAAAATGTAGGTATGTTCGCTATATACACATCTAGAGTGTATTCATGCATAGCTATTTCAAATGACATACATTACATTTTGTTTGTTTTATTGAATTATATCATTTTCAGTAAAAAGTAATATAATTAATTGGTCAGCATTTATCGTTGTTATTATTGTATGTTTTGGGGTGGGATAGCAATGCAATTCGTTCTGGGGTAATATTAATTTTTAATAATGATACTTAAATTTTTCGAGTATAAAATCAACAGTTTTCTCCAATCTTCGCACAGCAGCCCTTTGTGCAGACATTACAAACGCTGAGGAAAACCGTTCTAGGTAGGACTGTCGAGTTACTGATGTTATGAGATATATGTGTATATATATCTATCTATAGGCCTATATATATATATATCAATCATGGGTTTGCAAACATGAGATTTTATACACAGGAAAAAACCTATAAGGTTGAATATCTAAATATATATTTTCTTAAATAATTAATTATATAATACATTTAAAAAATGCATTTTCTGTTATTTATAGGCCTGAGGGATGAAACGAGAGTTAAATTTAACAAGAAAAAGAGGAAAACATAAAGCAGTAAGCCACTTTTGCTTATGGATGAAAATATTTGGATATAAAATAAAGAAATTAACAACATTCAAGAGATGACAATTTTGGGATTTCGTAATAAAAATAAATATCGTTAAGGATAAAACGGTGGGTCACATTAGTAGGGTATAAGAACTTAAATCAACCCTAAATGTACTCACAAAATAAATGGGCAGCAGTTTCTTCAAAAAGTCCACAAAAGGAGCAAGTTTAATCAATATCATGATATTTACAGACAGATTAATTAAACGTGTCGTTCAAATCTTTTAAGTTGTTGCGCGTGTGATAACGCGTCGTAGGTCACATGATAACGTCAACATGGCAGATGTCCGGTTCTCATTCATACTCAACGAGATCTGGCTATAAAGTACCTACTCTTTTAGCGCTCGTTAAGTAAGTACTTATTGAAATTAAGTACCTACTCATTGAGTATGCGGTTTCGAACGCAGCCACAGTCTCTGTCTCGCATGCGCACTCTTGCTCGCTCGCTCTAGATTCCGGGAGATTTTAACTAATTTGCGGGCATCATGGAGCCGCTATTTATATGCGGGAGACTCCCGGAACTTCTGGGAGACTTGGGATGTCTGTAGGTACTCTCGCATATAGGCCTAATAGTCAATACGAATGGAATGTTATTATGTGTCATGGAACATTGCGCTCCCCAACTCGCGAAAGGTCGGATGTGCTCCATCTTTTGATGGATTCAAGGTTTTCTAAACAAAACTTATGTAAGACACAATGTCATTAGATACAATCCATGTCATTAGAATCAATGTAATTAGACACAACGTGCACACATGTGCAGGCCAATGCTTTTTTTTTTTTTTGCGGTGATGACGGTGACGAGCTCAGACCCGCGGTAGGCATCATGTGACCGCGGTATTGCGGTAATGCGGTAACCGCCCCAGCCCTAACACAGAGGCTAAACTACAGTTCAGAACTTTGCTTTTGAAAGAATTTATTTTTATTTTTTTTCAGCCAGCATGCATTAAATTGATCAAAAGTAGCAGTAAAGACTTTCATAAAAGATTTTTAAAAAAAATTAAAAAAATTGGCAACTCGAAACTTTTACAACGGTTGTATTTGTAACATTGGCAGTTGGTTTTGATTTCTGTTCTTGTTGGTGTTTGGTTATCTGTTTATTAGTTCAGTTTAGTCTTCCTCCACCCCAGCCTGTTTCTTTCTATGCTTACATATTGATTAGTTAGTTCTGTTCAGGTGTGTCTCGTCTTATCTTGTTAGCTCTCCGGTTTGTTTGTGTATTTAAGCCCTGTGTCTAGTTCAGTCTTTGTCAGTTCTAAATGTGACCCGCTCTGGCGAAATGAGTCGGAAGTCGCAACGTTCCATTTTAGGATATGGGCCGATTATGTGGAAAAACAATGAAATAATTTTTTTTTTTTTTTTTGTGCTAATTTCAAAGAACAGACATTAAAAAATAATCTCCCAAAGTTTCGTAGTCCACATAATTGAGTAAAGGTATTTAAATGACTATTAAAGTTGACAAAGTTTTACTAAATTCGCTGGAAATGAACATTGCTTTTCTCAACTCCTCTCATCACCTCTGAGCATTTCCCGGGTATCCCCTGAAACGTCACTATCTCTGCTCTCCAAATATGGTGTTACATGTTGTATAGAACCAATCAAAAAGCTTAGAAATGTACACAAACGCTGATCATTTGTCAATGGGAAGCCCCGTTTCGACTGACCGGCACACCATTGGTCCAGCCATCCTCCTGTCAGACTCGCAGCGCTCTGTGTAAACAAGCTAGCAGATCTCCTCAGAAAGATTAAATATTATTAATTTGAGAAATGTCGCTGTCAAAAGAGAGCAAAGTCGCCAAAAAGTCGCCAAAGCGTTGAACTCACTGGAGGCTTCCAACCTAAGCTCTGCTGCTGGTCAGCAAGAGTGGCTAAGGCTAGTCAGTGATTTTTTTGGATCTGGAGACGTGTCATCCTCTGATGACAGCGACAGCGAAAGTGACAGCCCTGTGGTATTTATTGTGTATGGATGTGAGTGAGTGCAATTATTGTGTGAGTGTATTTATCTGCAAGGAGAATCCATTACAATGTGTTTGATTTATTTTAACCCAATATTTAACTGTTGGTATCTCCGTTATGAATTTGTTACACTGTTACTAGCCTACACAAAGATATGATTGCATAGGCTAACATTATTTGTTCTCTGTTTCCTTGCCTCTCTGCCTCTCTCTCACACACACACACACACACACAGACAGACACACACACACACACCCTCTCTCTCAAGCAAAAATGTAGCACCTCTGTTTAATCTTTCTGATTTTAGTAATTTTTTGTAAAAGTGCCTTTTAAATTATTTATTCAAATAAAAACTTTAAAATAATTTGAGCTTCAGCCTGGTTTAATAGCATTTATATATATTAATGTCTTTGGTCAAATTAAGCTGTAAAATAAATAGTTTATCCCTTTAAATGCAATGGATTTTGAAAGATATCAACAAAAAACGGGCAAAAAACGTTAAAAGCGATTTTCTCAGGTTTTCAATTGGAAAAAGAGGGCAGACGACCATAATTCAAATGTGTATATCTTTACAGCCATTCAAGGTATGACATTGACTAGGATATCATTTGAAAGCGTATGGTCGCCTCTTTCCATTAATACCAAAATCTCAATTTTGAAATTTGGGTCACTGTGACTCATTTTGCTGGATCAGGTCACCAATGTAGTACTATGTTGGTTGTGCCATTCCTGAGTCCGAGTCCGTATTTGTGAAGTTTTGAGTTTAATAAAAGACTGCTGCACATGGATCCTGCTTCCTCCTCTGCTTCAACCAACGTGACCGTATTAATGTATGTCATCAAATGAATGATTTTATTGAAATGTTCGTACAAAAATATTAGTACAAATGTTTTCAACATTGATAAGAAATGTTTCTTGAGCACCAAATCGGCATATTACAATGATTTTTTTAACTGCAATCACAAAAATAAATTACATATACAAATGACAATAATATTAAAATAGGGTAACACTTTATTTTAATGTGTCCTTGTTACACACGTTACATGTATTTACTATAGTAATAACTCTAAATTATGCATAATTACATGCAATTAACCCTCAACCAAATCCTGATCCTACCCAAACCCTATAGTAAGTACATGTAGTTAATTATTATTACTCAGTACTTAAATCTATAATTACACTGTAACAGGGACATATTAAAATAAAGTGTAACCTAAAATAGAAATTGTTGTTTTAAAATGTCTTGGTAAGTATAAAAGACATTAAATAAAATCTTGGCAACTCGAAACTTTTTGAACGGTTGTATTAATGTATGTCATCAACTGAATGATTTTGTTATCAAGTCACCCACCACACTGAGAAGAATGTGAGGACAAAATGACTGTATACACCTGAAGATAAAAAATTAATGTGAAAGCGCATTGTTAAAAATAAATACTGGGGGAAAAAAGGGGAAAAAAATCAGTATTTGTTTTTCTTATTTCACATTAAAAAAAAATCTAAACATTATTAAAATGAATAAGGTATTCAACTTAATATAGCAATATAGAAAATTGTTGTTGTTGTTGTTTTAAATATGAGGTTTATTGTTTGAAACAACCTAAGGAAAGCCATATGCCAATGGGTTAGGAAAAATAATTGAGCAATTGCACTTGTGTAAATTTATGTATTATATTAGATACAGGAAAAAATTAAAATACTGATATAAAAATACTGACAATAGGAAAAATACTATTTTGCAATTAATGCAAACCACAGAGAGAACACCTACAGCTTGCTTGAGTGTGGACACAATGAGACTAAGATAAACTGTGCATGTGTATTCAGCACCTTTAACGCAGTGTTGTTGAACTGCAGCGCACTGTACACAAAGGGAACAGGTGTGAACCTGAGAAGTTCTGCACAATGGGTTTTTGTGTGTAAGCATTGTCATGACATTGCATCATTGCCCTGCTGAAACTTGCACAGATAAAAACCAACTGCCTACTGGTACCAGAGAACAAAGTTGAGGATGGATAATGAGGACTGAATGCTGATTTTTTTTTTAAATGACACCAACATACTTAAGCCTCAAGAGACCACAATGACAGTTCTCGTCTTTGCTCTTGCACCAGGCCACTGGAAAGCTCCCTAGCATCTCTGGACCACAGCTGTGGCACAGGGTCATTGAAAGTTGGCTGTTTTGTAGCCTGTGAGCCGGAGAGTCCCAATTAAACAGCCCCACCTGTTCTCCAGAGGTTCAGCGACCCATCTGTCAGCCTGCTGCCCTGCTACAGACAGCTCACCTGCTGCAAATGACTTGTGTGAGGCTTGTGTGTGCTCTAGGTCTCTAAAATCATCACAATTTCCAAATGCTCCCCGTCTCCCGCTGACAGCACTTTGCTAACTCTCATATGAAAGAAGCATTTCCAGGTATTAACATCTGTTTAGCAGTTACAAAAGATGCCCCAAGGGAGCTTTTTAAAACTTCTGTAGATCAACATTCTGGGGCTCAGGGATTAGTTGTTGGATTGGTATCCATTCAGACACAACAAGGAGATGCATTAAAAAGTAAACTAACAAAAAGACACCACATGAATCCTCTAATCCTCTGAGCATAACAAATGACGTGAATTGGGCGATGCGGTTGCTGTGAACGCTCGATATTCGCCTCAATTGTGTCTTCCGCACAAGTTGAAAAATTTCAACTCAATCATAAAATGTGCATGGCGCGTTGTCGCGCAAGCCAATCAGTTGACAGCTTTTTGATAAGTCCGTGCACTGGGCACCTGTCATCCTCAAGTAGTGCTGGAAACGGCTGTCATTCAGGCGCAGTTCCTGGAGTAGACGGTGCAAATTACCAAGTTGTGTGCGCCTCTGGATGGTGCTGTGAACCCAGACACCTCGGCATTTGAGAGTTCCACAACAGGTACAATGCACCGAGAGTAATTATCTCCAATATGGTTGATGACTGAAATGGCAGAAAGAAATGTTATTGTTGTTGTTGATGACGTGCATGACACATGATGCGCAATGTTTTTATTGGCGCAAGTGAAGCGAAAAACAAGAAACATCCTTTAACCCTCTCGGGACGGATTGGGCGGTACCGCCCAAAATGGCATCCTTTTACAAATGTGTAATTATCTTAAAAACTATTAATGATAGAGAGATGCGGTCTTTTTGCCGTCTTCCTCAGATTCCGCTGAAAACAATGGTATATGGTATACACACTTCCTTGTTGCGTAATACCACTGCGTATAAGGCCAATGAAATCGATGTTGTTAGGAATATTCCACACTAGAGTGCGGATCGGGACGAATTTTTTTGTCCGAGCCCGGCCCGCGTCCGACAGAGCAGTAATCGAACCCGACCCGAGCCCGACAGGCATAAAGATATTTATGTCCGAGCCCGACCCGAGTCCGACAGTTAAAATCCCTTTTTTTTTCTCATACTAATGACACATGTACGTTTGTTTGTGTGGAAAACCCGCTTTTATTAAGCAACTGTAGGAAGGCATTCGGAAATGTCAGCAGGATAAGTGCATCAGCGCGCACGGAGCAACAAGCGCACTTAACGCAGGCGCGCATGCACGTGTTTCGTTGTCACGGCTACATAAACAAATTTCCGCACACAGGAAGACAGATGTTAAGGTAATATTTTACATGTATTTTAATCACAAAAACGAACGTTTGCATCAAGTGAAAGCATCAGGCACATTGGCTACCAACATAATAAGCTGTTTTAAATTTAAAATGTTCAATGCCTTATCGCGCTGATGTGACCGAGCCCGACCCGAACCCGAACATAATTTGTAAATATCTGTCCGAACCCGACCCGGCCCGTCGGGCTCGGGTCGGGTATCCATCCTCTATTCCACACGCAATGACCAATGGAAAAATTGCCGCTGGGAGGAATATTTTTCTTACCCAATCAGAAGAAGGTTACCATGACTTATTCTAGCTAATCAGAGGACTCTGTAGCCTTGCAAGGGGTGGTACTATAGTAAGTGATACGATGCAAACAGCCGCGTCGAGTGGAGAAGGAGACAGAGAGCGAACGGAGCAGCGTATTACACACAGAGATTTATATGAGAGAGAGACAGAACAGAACGATTATAATATTTATATATATTAGCAATATTTAATATTTATAGCATATTAGCAATTATAGCATTATTATTTTATTGTTTTAGCACTTGTATGATGGCAAGCAGTAAAAGATTTACCTCAGAACAAGCTCTGGAACAATTACTGGAAAGTGACGTGGAGAAATCCGAAGCTGACAGCTTTTTGAAAAAACGCTGTATATAAAGTTAATTATTTCATTGTTCTTTACACTTTTGATTGAACAATTACAAATATCTGTCTAGCAAAGGGTTTGAAAAATATATTTTTTGTTCAAAAACTGTTCACTATTGTTGTGTTAGGTGTGATTTTCAGTAATAAATTACTAAAATAAAATTTTCGTTTTTTGAAATTCTTTAGTTTATTGTACATTTTTTACTCATACTTCCTTTATAAACACATTACATGCATTCTTATGTTAGCTTAGGGTCTTCTGAATCCATAGATACCAAACACATGGTGTTCCATCTCCATTACATTTGGTTTATAAGCCCAAATGTAAAAATAGAGAAAACGGACCAAAAAGGGCTTAGTCCCCAGAGAGTCAAGGGGCGAATTTTCACTTCGCTTTGGTGTGAACACACCATTACAGTTGTCACAATCTTTTTATTTAGTTGTACTCTTATGAACTTTTGGTTATGAACTTTTGGTTATAGTCAGTTTCCTTTGTTCCTTGTTTCCTAGCTGCCAGTCATCAGTTTCCATGGACACTCATTAATCATCACAGCTGTTATTATCACTGTGTATTCCTGTGTTCTCACTTCAGTTGTCCGGTATTGTCGTGTATTACACGCTGTTACGTTACCTGTTCTTCATCTGTGGACTACTTGAGTTTGTTTTAAAATAAATACCTTTGTTTTGTACCTTTTGAATTTTCATCTTTATCATCTAGACCTTAACGTTACAATAGTAGAGGCCACAAGGTTTTAAAAATGTGAAAATACAGTTCAGGTCAAAGGGTCAGTAAGAACCAGAGATTTCTGGCACGGATCTGGGCACGACAACACAGCAAAGCTCAATCCCACAGGCTTACTGGACAACCCTGTTTGATGACATAATGATGTACGAGTACCCATTCAACTCCCCTCTTTCTCCTTGCTCTAAGGAGCAGGTGTGCAGATCAGTGCCTCTTGATCTGTCAGTATAAATACAAAAATAGCCATTACAATTCAGCTGAGACTGAGACTCCAATGACCAAACCATTGAACTCCAAATTGACCTTGACCAGCATTTCAAGGTTCCTGACATTTATAATTAAACTAAAAGCCTCTCAAGGTGAATTGGTCAATGATAGTATCCCAGATCTCTATTCTATGATCATTAAAGCGATCTTTCGTTCACCTGAAAGAAAGGTGCATTTTCATCCAGCATCCAGCATTTTTAAGTAACCCTCTTATCTTCTCATGGTATTGTATTGAACCATATGTTGCATTTTACGCCAGTTGTTTGGCCAGTTGTTGTATTCTACAGCAAGTTCTGCCCGATGGTCCAGAGTAAAAAAAAACCTGAACTTTTTTTTCAGATTTTGTTACTAACTGTTTAGTTAAGCTAGTTGTTTTTGCTGTGGTGTTAAATTGGAATCGAGAATTGTTATATTTTGCTGCTATCTAAAAGTTTGTTTTATTTATTAAATAAGATACAAGATTACATGGGTCAAAAACAATGGGAACATTAACTTCTATTATAAGTTATATTTAATGAATACTAGAGAAAATGCATTTGAAAAAATTATACATGATTCGTGATTAATATTTACGTTTACATTTAATAATTTAGCAGATGCTTTTATCCAAAGCGTCTTACTAATGAGGAGAGCAATTGAAGCAATCAAACCAACAATAGGGCAACAATATGCAAGTAGTGAGTTTAGGTATAGGGATGCAAAGCCAGTGGTTGTTCTGTAGGCAAACATCAGTGCCTTGAATTTGATGAGAGTGGCAATTGGCAACTCGTGCATTTTTATGACGAGAGGTGTGACGTGTGCTTTCTTAGGCTCGTTAAAAAACACTCTTGCTTCAGCATTCTGGATCAGTTGCAGAGGTTTGACAGTGCATGCTGGAAGGCCTGCCAAGAAAGCATTACAATAGTCCAGTCTGGATAGAACAAGAGCTTGAACAAGAGCTTGGACAAGGAGTTGTATAGCATGCTCCGATAGGAAGGGCCTGAACCTCCTAATGTTGTATAAGGCAAATCTGCAGGACCGGCAGGTCTAGCAATGTGGTCTGTGAAGTTTAGTTGATCATCAATCACAACTCCAAGGATCCTGGCTGACCTTGATGGAGTTATAGATGACGAACATAGCTGAATGGAAAAGTTGTGGTGGAGTGTTGGGTTTGCCTGGATCACAAGCAGTTCTGTCTTTGCAAGGTTGAGTTGCAGGTGGTGGTCCTTCATCCAGCAAGAAATATCTGTCAGGCAGGCCAAGATGCGAGCAGCTACCATTGGATCATATGGCTGGAATGAGAGGTAGAGTTGTGTGTCATCAACATAGCAGTGATAGAAAAAATTGTTTCTGAATGACAGATCCTAGTCATGTAGACATGTAGATGGAGAAGATAATTGGTTCAAGCACTGAGCCCTGAGGCACCCAGTAGGTAGATGTTGCGACTTAGACACCTCACCCCTCCACGACACCCTGAAGGACCTACCTGAGAGGTAAGACTTGAACCATTGGAGAGTGGTTCCTGAGATTCCCTTCATCATAAGGGTTGACAGGAGGATCTGGTGGTTAACTGTGTCAAAGGCAGCAGACAAATCCAGCAAGATGAGTACTGAGGATTTGGAAGCTGCTTTTGCTCATGTCAGAGCTTCAATAACCGAGAGCAAGGCAGTCTCATTTGAGTGAACGCTTTTGAAACCAAACTGTATGTAAGAAAGGTAGAGACTTGTTTTAGCAATAAATAGAAGAAGGGAAGTCTGTAGTTTTCTAAAAATACTGGATTTAGAGTGGGTTTCTTAATCAGTGGGTTTATCCGAGCCTGGGGGATGATAAACAACTACAAAGTGGATTTTAATAGGGCTGGTGATAGTAATTGCATGTGATTCAAAGTAGCTATTGTCACACGGTAGTGGAAAAAGTGGAGAAAATTAGTGGAGATGGCTGCAGGTGTGACAGTGTCCTCTGGTCTGATCTAGGTCTCAGTCAGGGCCATGAGGTTGAGACCTGAATGACTAGTAATAGATGTAATGAAGTCTGCTTTGTTTACAGCAGACTGGCAATTCCAGAGACCAATGAGAAAATAAAGTAATGTATAGAGAACATAGGGAAAGTACGCAGGTTGTTAGGATTGTGCTGCCTCCAACGTGTGACATGATTTACGAGTGTTAGAAATAGTAGGGATTTGGAAGCACGTAGTGAAGACAGGTCACAAAAACAGACAGATGAGAACAAGCTGTATAAAAGAGGAAGGAAATACAAAAAGAAATACTCAAGTGCCTTGGTGTCCTTGCTCAGTGGACTTGCACAGGTAGACTTGATAGTCTTTACACTCTTCTGTCTTTACACGATGAGGGCTTCACACGAGGGCTGCCGCGTCCACTGCCGCAGTATACCAATTAATTATAAACCCACCTGATACATCGTTATTGAATTCAGTCGGCCACGCCTTAGTATTTAACAGAACGAACCTGACAAACCATGCGACACAGCACGGTAAACAAAATGTTTCCTAGCAATGACAACTGTGCTAAAATCAAATGAAAATAGAAACAAATATACTTACAGGATGCTGTCCACTTCTGTTGCTTGACTGCTTCTCCTAATTAGTGTTTGCTAACACTGTTTAAGTACTTTACCTGGCTTTGGCCATGCCTTAGTATTTAACAGAACGAAACTGACAAACCACATGACACAGCACGAGAACAAACACAACTTTAGCATGGTAAACATGCTGCTTGACTGCTTCTCCTTGACTGCCTGTTAATCAGACCAAATTAAATTGTGCATTGAATAGAAATAAAACATTCTGTTTGCAAAAACATTTTTTTAAGAATAATCAAAACCCAGAAAATAGTGTATTGATTAAATTCATGATTCATTGAGATTCACAATTAATTTTTTTTCAAATACATTTTTCTGTTTTATTCTTTAAAGAATGCCGACCCATAAATTCACAGCCCTAGTAACTATTGCTTTAAAAAAAAGACAACATTTTCTGAAAATTACATTAGTTACTTTTTTTAAGCTTGATAGCAGTAGTCAACATTCACTTTCACTGTGTGAAAAAAAAAAAAACATTAATACCGTGTTGCACAAATAAACAACCTATTCACATTTAAAGCAACATGATAGTGATGGTTCCTTTTTGGCTTAACTATCCCAGGTCTAGGCAACCAGCACTCAAAGATCCTAGCTACTTTAACAGAGCTACTATGAGAAAACAGACCTTTAAAAAACAAAACAAAAAAGAGAAGAACAAAAAAAGAAAGAAAAGAACTACTGCAACCCAATTATTTCCCCTTATCTCAACAACCCCAGAGTAAAACAGACAACAAGAAGCACCTTTAAATATCCAACTCCATTCAATGTAATCCCTCTATCCCAATTCTACTGTCGTCAACATGCTTGCTCAGTGTTCTCCGTATCAGCCTTAAGTTCCAGTGAAAGTGCATCACTGAGAGTTTTCCATTGTGGTTTGTTGTTGGTGGTGTTGGTGTGGGTATGCAGTGTCAGCATGTTGTGCCGTAATGAGGCTGAACAACTACACAGAACCTATCACCAACCACCAGCCAATGTTCGCAAACTGCTGCCTCAAGTAATTACCCCTTCAGCACTTTGGATCAGCCCACCTAGCTTTCAATGTAAACACACCTCACTCGCCACTCTCAGAAAAAGACTGGTCCAATAGGTAGTTTCTCCTGAACATGTAACCTGCAAATATAGAATACGATTCAGTGGGCAGACTTGCCTTTAATAGGAACGGTTTTCCATTTTTACTCAACATGCCCCATTACCCAACACAAGCTCAGGCAAAAAAGGAGACACGTTTCATTAGGTAACAGGTTCTGTTTTCCCCAGTGCTGTAATTGTGATGTGACCAGAGCCATCATAATCAGGTCCATCCCTATGGCCCTTTAGCAGAGGTTCCGTAAAGAGCAGGGAACGGGGAACAGAGCACAGACAAGGGAAGCTATGGTGAGGCCCCCTGGCACAGACAAGGGTGGAAGAAGATAAAATCTTATTACAATATAGAGCATCGCTGTTGACTCTGCACTAATTATGTCCACTGAGTTTATATTATACTACCATTAGGGTCGGTAAGTTTTTGAAAGAAGCCTCTTAAGCTCACTAAGGATCAGAAACAGGGCCGGGGGGGGGTTATATTATATAACTACTATATAACTATACTATACTATATATTAGGGGTGGAACGGTACATGTATTCGTATTGAACCGAAACGGTACGGGCGTCACGGTTCGGTGCATGAATATACACGGAGAATACACGGTATAAAAATAAATAAAACTTGCGTGCAAATTAATTAATGTAATGCGGAACTACTGTTAGATACGCGGGTTCTTTAGGGACACCTAATCTGTAGCCCTACCTTAGCTCTGAAGCTCCGTGGCTATAATGAACATAATGAACAGGCTGCGACGTCAAGATTGCAATGCTGGAATATGTTGTGCGTGCGTGCGTGCGAGAGAGAGAGAGGCGCGGGAGCGATCGAACAGGGGAAACATATATATATATATTATTCTGTGTAAGAAACTACATCATCTGACAGAAGAATGCTCAACTGTCATTACGAAGGAGTAAAAAACTTTATTAAATGTTGTCTTTTGTTGGACAAGAGGTTCATAAATGCTTCTTATGTTCAGAAAGACGTTTGACGCGTTATAAGCGACTCGTTGTGCTTTCAGATGGAGCAGCATTTACTACTGATCACAGAGCCTTTTCATAATCGCAATAAGCCAAATCGGTTTAAGCGCGATTTCAGGTTAATTGAGATTAATCGTGTAGTCGTTCTGAAAGGTATATCTGAACTAATGCCTATATATCTAAATGGGTGCATGCAGAAAGAAAACGGGAGGAAACAAGACACCGATACATGCTGAAAGACAGCGATGGCATAAATTTAGCTGAAAAATAAACCAAGCATGGCCGTTTAATTGGCCTCTCTAACTTGGCCAGTCCCAAATCTCTCGGGAGCCAGAAAGCCCCTCATCTGAACAGCCATCAGAGAGAGAGAGAGAGAGAGAGAGAGAGAGAGAGAGAGAGAGAGAGAGGCTTAACAAGACTTTATTATTTACATAATAAAAACATTATTCACATCATCAAATACTCATTAATCAAAATAAAATAAATTAAAAATTCAGAACCAACTGGCCCTCATCAATTACACACAAAACATTTTTAAGACACCAAATATCCTCAAAACACCCCTCATTTTTTATAAGATTATAATATACAAACTCTATATTCAACCTTCCAGCTACAAGATTCTTGAACATTAATTCAGCATCAGTACTAAGAAGATTCAGCCCTTCATTCTTTCTCGTCTTCCAAATTGCTAATTTTGCAGTTCCGATCAAGTAGTTTAACAAACACGCTTTCCTTCTGATTAAAAATCTGTACATCACACCCCCAACAAACACTTCTTCTAAGAATTTCTCATCAAATGCTTGAAACCATCTATCAAGAAGATTAAAAAGACCTTTCAACCTATTACATCTTAAAAACAAATGTTCCAAATTTTCTACCATCCCACAAAACCTACACTGTTCACCCACTGCTGGATTCAGGTGCGCTACATGTCTGTCCGTAGCTATCGCCCCGTGAATAAGCCTCCACTACAGATCAGCAGTGCACTTCTCTATGGGAGGCTTATACAGGGCTCTCCACCTGTCCCTCACGAGGAAGTCTGGCTTCAACAAACCTGGCCACCTGGAGGTTTTCTGTCCTTTAAGAGAGTCCTGGTGTAAAACTTTGACTGTAGAGTGATATATTGCTTTTTTTGATGCAGACTCAAAATATTCTAGCTGCGGGGTTTTAAAAGATAGAATTGACCCCACATCTTCATCTTCATTTTCCGTCTTTATAAGATGAGAGATTTTAATTCCTGGGAGTTCCTGTTCATTCGACATGTCCATCCAAGTTCCAAGTTCCTCTCCCAATGTACTTTCTGTAACTACTTGGTAAGGTATTGACAATCTCCTCCATCAACTTTTCTGTCAAGCGTGAAGATCTTAAGCCAGTCATTTCTTTAAGTTCCTCCAACGACTTCCATCCATCTCTATTCAAGAGGTGTCCCAGCTTGACAATGCCATTTCTCTGTAAGCATGCACTTACACTTACAGAAGACAAAAGTCTTGTTTGAGTCATTGGATTAAAAAACAATGGTTCCTCTAGCACCCAGTTCCCAGGTTCATCAACCTCTCTTTCAACTTTAAAAACAGTTCTCCATGAATGCAACATTGTCCGGTAAAAATGCGAAAGCTCAGACATGTTTATCTTCTCCAGGTTCATTAAAAATAAATGTCTGTCCAATCCAAGGCCCCCAGTTTTTTGAAGAATTGCCTTTGCAGTCTGAGACCAAACCAAGTCCTTGTGGTAGAGAAGTCTCTGTGCTGCTTGGATTCGGAAAGCACAGATTCTGCTCTTCACTTCCACCAGACCTTGGCCTCCTTCTTCAACTGGAAGATACCGTGCTGCTGCACGAATCCAGTGCTCTCCACTCCAGAAGAAATTCACAAGAGTCCTTTGTATCCTGCAGATCAGCTCATCAGGTGGCTCCAGTACCATGAGTCTATGCCACAGGACAGAGGCAGCCAGGTTGTTTACCACCAGAACTCTTCCTCGGTACGACAATTGTGGTAATAGACATTTCCATTTAGACAATCGAGCATTCACCTTCTCCAGCATTCCCTCCCAATTTTTTCCTTTAAATGTTGTATTTCCTAAAAAAACACCTAAAATCTTTAACCCTTCACTTACCCACAGCAATCCACCTGGTAATTTTGGAGGCCCTAACCCTCCCCACTGACCAATAATAAGCCCTTCACTTTTCCCCCAGTTCATTTTTGCTGAAGATGCCTTCTCATATTTTCTAATAATTTCCGTTAAAATGTCAACATCATTTTGACTCGTGATAAAGACTGTGATATCGTCTGCATAGGCAGATAATGACACCCTACTACTACTATTTATACCAGGAAGTAAAATTCCATTCAGATCTCTCCTTATCCTACACAACAAAGGCTCAATAGCCAGACTATACAATTGTCCAGAGAGTGGGCAACCCTGCCTAATACCCCTTGACACCAGTACTGGTGCACTTAATCCTCCGCCCGCTTTAACCATCACAAAAACATTTGAATATAACAACTTAATATAAGATATAAAGTTCTCTCCAAATCCAAATTGTTTTAAAACCTTTAGAAGATACACATGGTCAACCCGATCGAATGCTTTCTCTTGGTCCAAACAAAGAATACCCAGGATTAAATTGGTTAAAATCAATTACATCCCTCAATAAAAAGAGATTATCCATGATTGTCCTTTTGGGAATGCAATGCGTCTGGTCATTTTGAACCAATAATTCTAAATAACACTTTAACCTATTTGCTAAACACTTTGACAGTATTTTGTAGTCCAAACATAATAGAGAAACTGGTCTCCAATTCTTTAGAAGACCTAGATTTCCTTTTTTTGGAAGCAAAGACAGTACAGCTCTTCGGCAGCTTATAGGAAGTGTTCCACTTCTGATGCTTTGAATGAGTACTTCATACAGATCTTGTCCTAATATATTCCAAAAAGCTTGGTAAAACTCAACTGGCAGTCCATCAATTCCCGGAGAATGTCCTCTTGATAACGGTTTCATTGCTTCTGTAATCTCCTGAAAAGTTATTTGACTGTCTAGTGATTTTCTCCCCTCTTCTTCCACCTGAGGTAAATCACTCAGCAAATCAGAAGCACTCTCAACGTCACAGTTCTCAGCGTCATACAGGTTTTTGTAGAAGTTAACCGCCAGCTTCTTTATTTCCACTGGGTCTGACGTTATAGTCCCATCAGGCCGTTGAAGATGATATATTTGTTTCTGTTGGGAGCTTTTCTTTTCAAGGTTGAAAAAGAATGATGTAGGAGCGTCCATGTCTTTAATAGAACAGATTCTCGCCCTTACGATTGCTCCTTTCACTTGCTCCTGTAATAACGAGCCAAGTTCTTTCTTTTTCTTATTCAACAGCTCACTCTGCCCAGTTCCATTATTATTAAAAATAGTGCTTTCCATTCTTTGAATGTCTTTCTCCAAGCTTTTTACTGCAAACTTCACCCTTGATGTATTATGTGAACTGTAATTTTGACAAAATATTCTTATATTTACTTTGCCAACATCCCACCACTGACACATGTTTTCAAAAGAATCTTTCTGCATTTTCCATTTATTCCAGAATAATTTAAAACTATCACAAAATAAAGCATCCTGTAATAATTTAACATTAAAATGCCAAAAATAATTTGGCTTTGTAATTGCCTTCATGTTAAAAATCAAATAAAACCAAGTGGTGATCTGAAAACCCAACAGGTAAAATAACAGCATTCATCACCTTATTATTCCATGTTTTATCAATATAAAATCTGTCTAGTCTTGCCCCACTAACCCTATTCTCAGATGCTTTAACCCATGTATATTGTCTAATTCCTATATTTCTTATCCTCCAGATATCAATCAAATTAAGCTCTTTTATGATTTTTGATAATACTACACTTGACTCATTATGAGGTTCCTCCCCATTCCTATCAATTATAAAATCAACAGTACAATTCCAGTCACCTCCAATGATAACACACACCTGATCTCCAATTTTCTGAACAGCATTTTTTAGTTTCATAAAAACCTCCACCCGCTCAGGCCCAATATTTGGTGCATAAACATTTATAAGCACAAACTCAGTTCCCTTATATTCTATATAATACTCTTCCCTTTACAACTTCTTCTACAACTAAAACGTTTACATTTATATTTTTTGAGAATAGTATGGCTACACCAGAACTCAAATTTGTCCCATGGCTTAGCACACATTTCCCTTCCCACCATCTATCCCATTCTGACTCATTTTCAGTATTAGAATGTGTCTCTTGCAAAAAAACAATATACACCTTCTTAATTCTAAACAATTCTGACACCATTGCCAACTTATTTCCATCCCTACCCCCATTTATATTTAAGGAGCCTGCTCTCAAACACTCCATAAAAAGGGAAAAATATAAACAGGACAGAAATAAAGTGAAAAGACAAAGAATAGCCGACACCCTGTGTGTTTTAATCATTTTGTGAAGCGTTCGCCTTACTCTTTCTTAACTTCGTTAAGATCTTCCTTAACCGAAATCTTTTCTGCTTGCTAAGAGCCTCATGACTAACGTTTCTTTGTAACAAAGTCACCGACGCTATAAATTTCCCTATATCTGGGAAGAAATCTTCAGAGAAATTATCATCATCTCCCATTTCAGAATCAGTACACATTTCAACACTGTTAACTACTTCAGAATCATCAGTTTGAACCATTTCAACATTTATTTTTCCTTTGGTGACATCATCAGTCATCACACTACTTTCCCCCATTTTAGATGCATCATTTTGTCCAATAGAAATCTCGTTTTCCTCAACATCATCTTTCTGATCATTACGGTCAATCAAATCAGCATTAACAACATTCCTTTCCCCTGTAATCTGAGTTGGTACTTTCTCATGATTTGCTTCATCAGTATTAATCTGGACAACATTTTGTTCCTGAACATCCTCAGCAGCAGCCCTATGTTCAGCTACCTCTTCCTGCCTATCCTGGGCCTTATGTGGGCACGCCATCCGCTTATGCCCAATATCCCCACACTCGAAGCACTTCATGCTACCAGTATTAGCGTACACCACATACGTTTTTCCCTCGTGGCCAACTCTAAATGACACATCCAGCTCTGGCGGATTCAAAAACATAAACACTTGCCTCCTGAAAGACATAACGTGCTTCAAAGCTTCGTTTCTGCATCTCAGTGGAATAGTTCTAATCCCACTTGCAAACTTTCCATATCTCGCTAACGCTCTTTCAATTTCATCAGAGAGAGAGAGAGAGAGAGAGGTTTAACAAGCATTTTATTATTATTATTATTATTACATGAACCACCTTACATCACATTACATTACTGGCAGTTTTAAAAAAATACTAATACATTTTTTAAAATAAATTACTTAATTAAAAAAATCACAATGAGCTGATCATTTTGTACTATACATAGTACCTCATTAAAACACCATACATCACAAGTCAAATTCGATTTTCAGTCTTCCTATTACCAACCGTCTAAACATCATTTCAGGATCTATTGTAGCAAGTTGTAGACCTTTGTTCTTTCTTGTTTTCCAAATTGCAAGTTTAGCTGTTCCCATCAAATAATTTAATAAACATATTTTCCTCCTCATTGAAAAACTATATTTCAATCCCCCAATAAACACTTTATTGGAAAAATCCCCATTAAAACTTTGAAACCAAGTCTTAAGCAAAACAAAAAGGTCTTGTAATCTGCTACACCTTAAAAACAAATGTTCTAGATCCTCCTGCTCCCCACAAAATCTACATTCCCCAACTACTGCCGGATTCAGGTGTGCCACATGTCGTGGCAGCAGCAGTACGTTTCTCTACAGGGGGTTTATACAGGGTCCGCCACCTGTCCCGCATGAGAAAGTCTGGTTGTAACAGTTTTGGCCATGTAGAAGCTTTTTGCCTCTTCTATGAATCTCGATGTGTGACTTTAACTGTAGTGCAGTATATTGCTTTTTTTTTTAATGGTCTAGCTGAGGGGTCTTGAAAGATAAAAATCGAGTCTGCAACTTCAGCTTCATCTTCTTCATTTATGACAGGTGAAATTTTTATTTCTGGAAAACCCTGACCAATTCTCATGTCCTGTTTTTGTCTCAGTCCTATCCAAGTCCTGCAGCTGCTTGGTAGTGCATTACAGATGTCTTCTTTCAATTTTGAAACAAGACGCAAGGACTTTAACCCTGTCATCTCTTGAAGTGCCTCAATGGATTTTCAACCCCTCTCATCCAGGAGATGTCCAAGTTTCTGAACACCAATCCTCAGCAAACATCTCCTCAAGCTCACGGAGGACAACATTCTAGTCTGGACCATTGGGTTGAAAAACAACGGTTCCTCTGGAGTCCAATGTCCTTGGTCCTTGAATATCTCTCTCCACTCTACAAACAGTTATCCATGTCTGCAGCATAGACTTATAAAAGGGTGGAAGCTCTGACAAGCTTACTTCCTTGAGTTTCATTAAAAACAGGTATCTATCAAATCCAAGTCCTCCTGCCCGCTTCAAAAACGCACTTGCAGTTTTGATCCATACCACATCCGTTTTGTAGAGAAGTCTCTGCACAGCTTGAATCCTAAAGGCCCGGATCCGACTCCTCACATCCACCAAGCCTTGACCGCCCTCTTGAACTGGTTATACTGCAGCTGCACGGATCCAATGCTGTCCACTCCAGAAAAAAATAACAAATGTCCTTTGTATCATAGAAATTAGTTCTTCAGGAGGCTCCATAGTTATAGTCCTGTGCCACAACATCGACGCAGCGAGATTATTAACAACCAGAGCTCTCCCCTATAGGACAATTGTGGCAATAGCCATTTCCATTTCGACAATTTAGCAGACACCTTCTCCAGCAGACCCTCCCAATTTTTCTTTTGAAATTGGTCATTCCCCAAAAAAACTCCTAGCATTTTCAATCCGTCCTGCACCCGGGAGTTGAGGAAACCCAGTACCTTCCCACCTACCAATAATAAACCCTTCACTTTTAGACCAATTAACTCCAGCAGAAGAGGCTTTTTCATATATTCCAATAGTTTGGTTTAAGGTTGTAATATCCTTTTGACTTGTGATAAAAACACTAATGTCATCTGCATACGCAGATAACAATAATTTAAAATTATCATTTGAATTAGGAATTACAACTCCTTCAAGATTCTTCCTCAATCTGCACAACAAAGGTTCAATAACCAAGCTGTATAATTGCCCAGAAAGTGGACATCCTTGTCTAATGCCTCTTGACACAGATATTGGTTCACTTAATCCACCACCTGCTTTCACCATAACAGAAACACTGCAATACAACAACCGAATATAGGATATAAATCTGTCACCAAACCCAAAATACTTTAACACATTAAAAAGATATCGATGATAAACTCGATCAAAAGCTTTTTCTTGATCTAGTGACAGAACTCCAACAAGTCTAAACAGTGTTTAAATGATAAACATTTGGAAAATATTTTATAATCAGAACATAATAAAGATACTGGTCTCCAGTTTTTGATAATGCAACTGACACATTGCCTCTCTAAGTTCTTTAAAAGTGATTAAATTGTCCAGTGCCATTTTCTGTTCATCCCCAAGCTGAGGTAATTCCTTAAGCAAATCATCAACACTTTCAGTATCACAGCTCTCAGCACTGTATAATTGTTTATAAAAATCTCTTGATAACTTTCTCATTTCAAATGGATTTGATGTTACTGATCCATCCTGACGACAAAGATGACACATCTGTTTTTGAGTAAAACATTTTTTCGAGATTAAAAAAGAAAGCACTTGGAGCATCCATATCTTTGATAGTGCAAAATCTTGCCCTTATCAATGCTCCTTTGGCCTGCTCTTGTAGAAAATAATTCAGTTCTTGTTTTTTTCTTTTTCAACGCATCACAATGTACACCTTCATTATTAGTTACAAGATTTTTTTCCAACAACTCAATGTCCTTTTGTAGAGTTTTTACTGTTGTTTTGACCATAGTTGATGTATGAAAAGCATAATTCTGACAAAATAATCTAATATTCGCCTTTCACACATCCCACCATTGACAAAGATTCTCAAACAAAAACTTCTTCAACTTCCATTCACTCCAAAACACTTTAAAACGCTCACAGAAAAAAAAAGCATCATGTAATAATTTAACATTCAAATGCCAGTAATAATTAGATCTTAATGTCTTCTTCACATTTAAAACCAAAGTGATCATGTGGTGGTCTGAAAACCCGTTTGGAAAAATACAAGCATCAATTACTCTATTATTCCACTTTTCTTTCATATAAAACCTATCCAATCATGCAACCCAAAATCCATTCTCACACACTTTCAACCATGTATAGGCCTACTGTTTCACACACGATATTTCTTGTTCTCCATACATCTATTAATTGAAATTCATGCATAACTTTTAACAGTGTGCTACTTGATTGACTATGAGGCTCTTCCCCATTTCTCTCCACTGTAAAATATGTTGTGCAATTCCAGTCCCCTCCAATTACAAGACACACACTATCATCATACTTCTGGATGGCATTTCTTAATTTCAAAAAAATATCTTGTCGCTCAGGACCACTATTGGGGGCATAGACATTAACAAACACAAACATATTTCCCTCATACTCAATTTCTATTAGCAATAATCTATAATTCCACATTTAAAAAGTTCATGAAAATAAAATAACCACTCCCGCACTATTAAATGCAAAGCAGACTTGCCTTCCCAGCACATACCCCATTAAATTTCATTATCCTTATTCGTATGTGTTTCTTGTAAAAAAGAAACATTAACCTTTTTAATTTTAAGAAATTCTGAAACCACTGCTAATTTACCCCTGTCTCTTCCCCCATTAATATTTAGAGAACCCACCCTCAAATTATCCATGTAAGAAGAGAAGTATAGAGTGAGGAGAGACAGAAAAAAACAGCAAAGTATAAAAGCCACGTGAGATTTATTCATCTTGATGTCTTTGAGAAACAAATTTATATTTTCGCAGTTTTGTTACCATCTTCTTCAATCGAAATCTTTTCTTCTTATTCAAAGCCTCATAGCTAACCTTTTTCTGCAACAACAACACTGTCGCAATAAATTTCTCAGCGTCCGGAAAAAAAAAATCTGTCACAACACCACACCGTCTTACCAAATGTAGAATCTAGGAAGTCATTTATCTCTTGTAAAGTGTACACCTCTCCCACTATCTGTGAGCCCATATCAGAAATCTCGGAAAGCGTATCATCATCTTTTATCTCTGTATCACAACTTTCTTCATCCCTTGATGTATCAAAATTAGCACTTGCTACTTCACCATAAATGTGGTCACTCACATCATTGGGCATTGGAGAATGTTCTTTCTGTGAGTTTTCCAAAGACAAACACCACTCATATTTGTAAGTAATACTATACTTACTATATTACTCCTGTACTTGCCTCTCTACACTGGCTACCGGTAAAGTTCCGTGCTAATTTTAAAATTTTGCTTTTTGTTTTTAAAGTTCTACATGGATGTGCTCCCCAGTATATTTGTAATCTCCTTACTCCATATACTACCTCTAGATCTCTTCAGTCATCAAATCAATTTCTCCTCTCAGTCCCTCGTTCACATCTTAAAACTAAAGGCGACTGGGAATTTTCTATGGCTGCTCCTAGGCTCTGGAATAGTCTTCCCTTTCACATAAGATCTCCCCCTTCTATTTCTATGTTTAAATCCTCTTTCAAGACTTTTATTCTTTATGTTTTAATTCTGTTTGAGGGTGTATAATTTTCATTTGTCCAATTGTTTTTTCGGATGTTTTATTATGTTCTTTATTTGTTGTACAGCACTTCAACATCTGTTGTTTTTAAATGTGCTTTATAAATTAATGAACTAAACTAAACTATTTACCTTTGTTCAGTGTTTTGAACAACATTACAACTCTCTATTGTTAAACCAAACAATGTTTTACAGCTGTGAAGTACTAGAAAATTGTTGATGTACTGTAGGCTATTGCTCTGATTGGGTTTATTTGCTCTCATTTTCATTAAATATAAGATATCAAATTAAACTCAATACCCAGAATTACAAATTTCCCCAACAACCAGTGCAGGACATTTGGAAACAGAAAAAAATTGTAATAAAAATATAACTGCGAGCAGCGATTACGGGCCCAAGCCGGTGGCACCGCAACCCCGGTGCCTTTAGTTACCTAAAGGCACCGGGGTGGCGGTGCCGCCGGCTTTGGCCCTTCATCGCTGCTCGCAGCTATATTTATATATATATATATATATATATATATATATATATATATATATATATATATATATATATATATATATATATACATACAGTGAGGAAAATAAGTATTTGAACACCCTGCTATTTTGCAAGTTCTCCCACTTGGAAATCATGGAGGGGTCTGAAATTGTCATCGTAGGTGCATGTCCACTGTGAGAGACATAATCTAAAAAAAAAAATCCAGAAATCACAATATATGATTTTTTAACTATTTATTTGTATGATACAGCTGCAAATAAGTATTTGAACACCTGTCTATCAGCTAGAATTCTGACCCTCAAAGACCTGTTAGTCTGCCTTTAAAATGTCCACCTCCACTCCATTTATTATCCTAAATTAGATGCACCTGTTTGAGGTTGTTAGCTGCATAAAGACACCTGTCCACCCCATACAATCAGTAAGAATCCAACTACTAACATGGCCAAGACCAAAGAGCTGTCCAAAGACACTAGAGACAAAATTGTACACCTCCATAAGGCTGGAAAGGGCTACGGGGAAATTGCCAAGCAGCTTGGTGAAAAAAGGTCCACTGTTGGAGCAATCATTAGAAAATGGAAGAAGCTAAACATGACTGTCAATCTCCCTCGGACTGGGGCTCCATGCAAGATCTCACCTCGTGGGGTCTCAATGATCCTAAGAAAGGTGAGAAATCAGCCCAGAACTACACGGGAGGAGCTGGTCAATGACCTGAAAAGAGCTGGGACCACCGTTTCCAAGGTTACTGTTGGTAATACACTAAGACGTCATGGTTTGAAATCATGCATGGCACGGAAGGTTCCCCTGCTTAACCCTCTGGGGACCACAAACGCGCCCGCGCGTTTTGCTCGTTTTTTTTTTTTTAGCAATGAAAATAAACACTAAATGCTCTGTTAATTTTGATCTTTCATTTTCGTGTAATACATCAATCGATCCTGTTCAGTTTCTATTTTTTTTCTGTATACTCACAATAAAAATAAAGTGTTTTGCTTTTTGACAAATAAAGAAAAATTAACATGATGCGATTTCTGCCTTCTCTCTGTCAGTAAACTCCCATTTGAAACGCGTTCGAAAATGATCTATAACTCCGCGAAAATTCAGTCAAACAGGCAAACAGACCCACGGGCATAAAGCTTGAGATCGCATCTTTTAAATGAAGTCATTTATATAAAAAACAAATATTCTCAGCTTCTGTAATCTGTATAAAAAGAGAGCGACTCCTGTCGAGCTCATTACGAGCTAATTCACAGTAATGTGACCACTCCCCGGAGAGCGCGTGCTATTCAAACGCAAATTCTGAGAACTATTTCAGAGCTGTGAAACGCCCACATCAGCTGTAAACAAAGCGCGTCGCGACTCCTCGCGAGTGAGACATTATAGCCTACCTTATGGAGAAAAGATTCCTCAGAACAGTGCTGATGAGGAGCAATATCTCCTGAAATGAGGAGCAGATTCCGCTGAGGAGTGAGGTAGGCTGTTTTCTTTTCTCACGTGTGGAATAACGTTATGGAATAACGTTAGTGTAGGCCTATGTAAACTGCAAAAAGATGAATCGCATTTCTATAATATGACTCGCCTTTCTGTGAGATGAATGAAGGGGACATATTTGTAAAGACTGTTTAGCCTAAATATGAATCGCTGTGTGTGAAAGAATAAACTGCTTTGCTATAGCCTACTGAGATGAGTAAAAATCGACTGGAATATGTTGAAATAAAATGTATTTGTATAAGCAACGTATTAAACTGCAAAAAAAAAAACTATTTTTGTCAAAAATAAATTCATAGACTAAGATGTTAGATGTTCCAATGTTGGCTATATTCAAACTAATGAATACATATGATAAAATGTAGGCCTATAATCTTTTTTTTTTTTTTTTTTACAAAGAAAGAGTACACTTGAAATATTGTTGAAATTGTAATTACTGTTGTAATTGTAACATTTTTAATAAAATAGCAAAACATATTTACAAGAGAGATGTAAGCGAAATCTTAAATGGTCAATATAAGTCTTCTTCTAAATACATCTTTTGTCCTTGCATTGTGGCTCAGTCAGTTTCACACCTGAGTGAATGGCTCATTATGCAGAGTGGGTGGGACATTGTAATCTAAGGTGTAAACTACTCCTCCCCCTCGCATATTGGCTTTCCAAGCAAAACCTGTTTTACACCATTTAAATCAATGTATTTTTTTTTTGTGAACGATAAAGCAAGACTATTTTTACATCATTTTGAAGCTAGAACTCAAAGGGACAACATCCATTAGTCAAAAGTCTTGTGGACACATATTTAATATGTGTTTTGTGGTCTTAATTCAGCAACTTTCATTTTAATTTTTTCCAATAACCACGCATAAACATTATTCTCTTAAAAATACAAACATCTACATACACGTTGCTCGCATATTATGGTAGCCCTGTTTGTGCTATATAGAGTGAATTTACACCTTTGCCATTAACATGTTTATAAATAACTGAAAAAAGCACAAATGTCAAGGCATGTCAGAACATCTCAAGGACCCCAAAAACAGCTTGGTCCCCAGAGGGTTAAACCAGCACATGTCACATGTCTTAAGTTTGCCAATGACCATTTGGATGATCCAGAGGAGTCATGGGAGAAAGTCATGTGGTCAGATGAGACCAAAATAGAACTTTTTGGTCATAATTCCACTAAACGTGTTTGGAGGAAGAAGAATGATGAGTACCATCCCAAGAACACCATCCCTACTGTGAAGCATGGGGGTGGTAGCATCATGCTTTGGGGGTGTTTTTCTGCACATGGGACAGGGCGACTGCACTGTATTAAGGAGAGGATGACCGAGGCCATGTTGTCACAGTTCTGTCACCCTTGTTCTGGGTTTTCTCTTGGTTGGTGACAGAGCTGTGACACTCCCGGTTTGTCATGTGTTTGTGTTGTTTGGTCTGTTGTGAGCACATGGCTGTCATGTTATTTCCTTGTGCCATGTGCTCTCCTGTCTATTGTCTAGCCCCTCCCATCTTGTTATCCGATTATTGGTTAATTTGTTCCACCTGCCCTTCTCGTTACCCTCCTTTGTTTGTTCCCCTATTTAGCCTCCCTGTGTTTGTAGTCCTGTGCTGGTTCGTTTGTCCTAGTTGCTTGTTCCTGGTGTTTCCTTCCCGTTTTGCAATCTGAGTTTTTGAGTTTGTACCTTGTCTGCCGGTTAATAAATTTCCTCTGCATTTGAATCCTCGTCTCACATTCATCCATTCCGTGACACATGTATTGCGAGATTTTGGGGAACAACCTCCTTCCCTCAGTTAGAGCATTGAAGATGGGTCGAAGCTGGGTCTTCCAACATGACAATGACCCGAAGCACACAGCCAGGATAACCAAGGAGTGGCTCTGTAAGAAGCATATCAAGGTTCTGGCGTGGCCTAGCCAGTCTCCAGACCTAAACCCAATAGAGAATCTTTGGAGGGAGCTCAAACTCCGTGTTTCTCAGCGACAGCCCAGAAACCTGACTGATTTAGAGAAGATCTGTATGGAGGAGTGGGCCAAAATCCCTCCTGCAGTGTGTGCAAACCTGGTGAAAAACTACAGGAAACGTTTGACCTCTGTAATTGCAAACAAAGGCTACTGTACCAAATATTAACATTGATTTTCTCAGGTGTTCAAATACTTATTTGCAGCTGTATCATACAAATAAATAGTTAAAAAATCATACATTGTGATTTCTGGATTTTTTTTTTTAGATTATGTCTCTCACAGTGGACATGCACCTACGATGACAATTTCAGACCCCTCCATGATTTCTAAGTGGGAGAACTTGCAAAATAGCAGGGTGTTCAAATACTTATTTTCCTCACTGTATATATATAAAAAAAATATATAAAAAAAAAAAAAATATATATATATATATATATATATATATGACAGAAAATATTACTTGACTTACCTTATTCTGATTTTATGATACACTCAAAATATTCCACAACAAATCCTTTAAATTTAATGTAAAAATAAAAACGAAAGTAAGCAGTGTTGGGCTCACGTAACCCTCTCTTTAGAATCAAAATGTTTCAACATTTGCAATGTATTTGGATGCTAAACTATTCTTTATTATAGGCTTTGTACTTCACTCGTGTTCCAGTATCGATGGAAAAAATCATCCTATTCACACGTGCAAAAATATGTTTGGAAAAATCACAGTGGAGTGGTGCTTACTGTGAATGTATGAATTGTACTACTGACTATTTAAACAAAGCAGTGTAATTTTTATATGTTAGGTTGACTATTTTAATTTTATATATTTTATTAAGGCTATAATGAACAGGCTGCAATGTCAAGTTTGCAATGCTGGAATGTGTGTGTGATTTAACAGTAGACACATAAAAACATACTCCGTAATTTTGTTAATTCAGGACATCATTCAAACTGCCAAGTGTTTACTTATATTTATGTACACTCGCAATAAAACAACATTGTGCTTTTGTAAAATAAATTCAAGCAATCCGCCCCCCGAAATGGCGTTAATTTTAAAATTAAACTAAAAGCCCATGGCTTAACAGGCATTCACAACTGTGCGTGCCCACGGCGAGGAACGAGCAGAACAGAGCGAACGTTTTTTAGTTCATTCCTACTTTCATTGGAATTCGTTGAAAATGCTCACTCTACTCAGCACCATTATTAATGTCTGTGCAGACGTTTGTATTTTACTTTAAGTTAGCGATTTAAAAGCCCCCAGCGGTGTCACACGTCTATTAACCGGTGGGAAAATTTTCCCACAGTCACACCCTAATATATTTATATATAAATACAATAGGCCTACCTGAAAGACAATTTTACTTGCCCGACCAGAGTAGCCTGATTAGAACATCAATGACAAAAAAAATAACTTGTGAATCACTAAAACGAGAGATTATTCAAATTTTATTACATTCATTTTAAGTTGCAATCAACAGTTGATAATAAATGTATTACTGATCAATGGTAACAAGGTTGCGATGCTGAGGCTTGTGCAGCTTCTCCAGGAGAAATGTAAACGAATGAGCGCAGCACACAAAAAAGAAACCCAGTTAACAACACTAATACGGACTATAAAAATTACAAATATGGAGTTTTTATATATTTTATAACATATGATAGAGTTAAGCAACCTCACTTGACGAGTAGGCTACTGTTTCCTGAATACAATCACGATTGAAACTGTGACATTGATTTCATACAACTTTAATAAACAGTTACAATTAAGTCACTTACATTTTAGATGCAATATTGACTGTTTTTGTTCTGTTTCAGCAGCAAAAATAGATAAACAAAGATCACAGCAGAACCATCGCAGATCTCACAGCAACTTGTTTTCTCATTACTGGATGATTCAGCATTTTGAACGAATCGGTTGACTCAAAGATTCAATGATCAATCCATAAACATCTGTCTCAATCATGAATGACTCAGTCATTCGAACAAATCGTTTGAACGAATGAATCAATGACTCGGTCATTAAGACGGTCGCCTGGCGACACCTAATGGCGGTTTAGTGTTATGTTTAAAAGTATCATTCTTTCCAACGTGTGTGCACCATTATCAATGTCCGTGCGGACATCCGTATTTTACTTTCACTTGTATATGGCGATTTAAAAGCACCCGCTCGTGTCACATGTCGATTTTTGTTGAACCAAATAGCACTAAATAGCCTGTTTTTAACTTTTTCATACTTCTTGAATTGCAAAAACAGAATAAAAATGGGTTTAGTTCTAATATTTGTATAATTTTATATAGGAACGAGCACTAAAGGCACCAGACACTAAAGGCACCAGGGTGGTGGTGCCGACGGCTTGGGCCCTCCATCGCTGCTCGCAGGTATATATATATATATATATATATATATATATTACATTTTTAGAAGATATGAGGCTTTTAGTGTTTCCTTTTTTGAAATTCCTTTAATCCCTCGCCATAGCAACACCGTTTGAGATATTTAATATCCGTTAACAATTTAGCATCTTTAATGTATTTTCATCATGTTGAAAAAGTTTGGTGTGAATAAAATAAACCACTTAGGAGAGTGTTTTAAACCACTAAAAACGCAGAGTCTGAAATATCCAAAAAATCTACATTCAAACCAAAATATCTGACTTCCTGTTGCTCGGAGCTAATGACTGTAAATTAGAAAATTGTCCGGCTCGATGAGACCAATAAGCGTACTGATTTTTGTAACTGTGGGTAAAAGTAACCCCCCCTCTTTTGTCAAAAGCATTTTGAAAGTGACGCACTTCCTGCTACCAGTTGGTGGCGCTCTAACTTTGACTCACAATAGTTACATCCATCTGATCTGCCTCTTACCACGAACACACTGCTGAAGTTTCATCAAGATCAGTTAATGTGTGCAGAAGTTATAACACTTTGTGTTTCTCTTTTCTCGCCATAAATGTGTGTCCTCGCCATGGCCAAACCGTTCGAGATATCAAAAATCCGTCCGCAATTTAGCATCCTCAATGTCTTGACTTCATGCTGACCGAGTTTGGAGGCGATTGGATGAATTGGAGTACATCAAATTCCACAGCATGCGTTTTTCAAACAACCCACAATAACCGACTTCCTGTTGGGCAGAGCTAATAACTTAGAGTGCAGAAGTTGTTGGGCCAGATGAGATCTATGTGTGTACCGAGTTTCATATTAATTCATGCAAGCGTGTTTGATATATGGACCAAGTTTTCAGACCGTGTTCAAGGGGGCGCTGTTGAGCCCCCCTGCCACGCCCGGGTACCAGCTTCAGCCCGGCCCTGATGACCGTGGGTTCTGACCTGTGTGAAAAGTTTCAAGAGTTTTTGAGCACGTTAAGGGCCCCAAAAGCCTGTGAAACCTTGAAAAACAAAGATTAAATGGAATAGCCAAATCCCCCCCAACCCCTCCACACACACACACACAGAGACAGAGAGAGAGAGAGAAAATTCTCCAGAAAATCCACATTCAAACCAAAATATCTGACTTCCTGTTGGTCTGAGCTAATGACTGTAAATTAGAAAGTTGTCCGGTTTGATGAGAACAATATACGTACTTACTTTTGTGATTCTAGGAAAAACTAAGCCCCCATTTTTGACTAAAGGTGGCGCTACTGAGCCATTCCACCACGCCCGTTTCTGAAACTTTGCACATGTCTACTGGATAATAAATGTGATGTGTCTGTCGAGTTTCATGCATTTTCAAGCATGTGAAGAGTCTCAAAAGCATCCGAAAAGAATATTAAATTTTGATGCGTTGCCACGACAACAGTATCTAAGATATCAATTATCCTTTCACAGGTCTACATCTGCCGTGTGTCTACATTACACACATAAAGTTTTAAGCAAATCGGGTAAAAATAAGAGGGTGATTTCAAAGCATTTTGAAAGTGACACACTTCCTGTTGCCAGTTGGTGGCGCTATAACTTTGATTCACAAAGGTCACATCCATGTGATCGGCCTCTTACAACGAACACACTGCTGAAGTTTAATCAAGATCAGTTAATGTATGCTGAAGTTATAACACACTTCCTGTTTCTGTTTTCTTGCCGTAAATTCGTTTCCTCGCCACGGCCAAACTGTTCGAGATATCAAAAATCCGTCTGCAATTTAGCATCCTCAATGTCTTGACTTCATCCTGACCGAGTTTGGTCGCGATTGGATGAATTCTCTAGGAGGAGTATTTCAAATTCCAGAGGATGCGTTTTTCAAACAACCCATAATAGCTGACTTCCTGTTGGGCGGAGCTAATAACATAGAGTGTGGAAGTTGTTCGGCCCGATGAGATCTATATGTGTACCGAGTTTCATATTAATTAATGCAAGCGTGTTTGATATATGGACCAAGTTTTTGGACCCGGTTCAAGGGGGCGCTGTTGAGCCCACCTGCCACGCCCGGGTACCAGCTTCAGCCCGGCCCTGATGGCCGCGGGTTCTGACCTGTGTGCAAAGTTTCAAGAGTTTTCGAGCACGTTAAGGGCCCCAAAAGCCTCTGAAACCTTGAAAAACAATTATAAAAGCAAATCTCTCCTAACAGACAAATCCCCCACACCCCACACACACACACTGAGACACAGATACAGAGAGAGAGAATTCTCCAAAAAAATCACATTCAAACCAAAATATCTGACTTCCTGTTGGTCGGAGCTAATGAGTGTAAATTAGAAATTTGTCCGGCTCGATGAGCTCAATATAAATACCGATTTTTGTGAGTCTAGGAAAAACTAAGCCCCCATTTTTGACTAAAGGTGGCGCTACTGAGCCCCTCACCACGCCCATTTCTGAAACTTTGCACATGTCTACTGGATAATAAATGTGATGTGTCTGTCGAGTTTCATGCATTTTCAAGCATGTGAAGAGTCTCAAAAGCATCCGAAAAGAATATTGAAGTTTGATGCGTTGCCACGGCAACAGTATCTAAGATATCAATAATCCTTTCACAGGTCTACATCTGCCGTGTGTCTACATTATACACATAAAGTTTGAAGCAAATCGGGTAAAAATAAGAGGGTGATTTCAAAGCTTTTTGAAAGTGACACACTTCCTGTTGCCAGTTAGTGGCGCTATAACTTTGACTCACAAAGGTCACATCCATGTGATCAGCCTCTTACATCGAACACACTGCTGAAGTTTCATCAAGATCAGTTAATGTATGCTGAAGTTATAATACACTTCCTGTGTATCTTATTCGCCATAAATTCGTTTCCTCGCCACAGCAAAACTGTTCGAGATATCAAAAATCCGTTCGCAAGAATTCATCCTCAATGTCTTGACTTCATTCACACCGAGTTTGGTGGCGATCGGATGAATTCCTTAGGAGGAGTATTTCACATTCCATTGTATGCGTTTTCCAAACAATGTATAATAACCGACTTCCTGTTGGGCTTTTGTAAAACTTAGAGCACGAAAGTTGTTCAGCCCGATGAGATCTATATGTGTACTGAGTTTCATATTATTACATGCAAGCGTGTTTGATTTATGGACCAAGTTTACGGACCCCATTCCAGGGGGCGCTGTCGAGCCCCCCTGCCACGCCCCGGTACCAGCTTCAGCCCGGCCCTGATGGCCTGATGGCCCTGATTCGCCCTTTCAGGGCTTGGGCCCTAATAATCCTTACGAAAACAATAGGGCCTTCGCCCTTTCAGGGCTTGGGCCCTAAAAATAATACTACCGAAAACAATAGGGCCTTCGCCCTTTCAGGGTTTGGGCCCTAATAATCCTACCGAAAACAATAGGGCCTTCGCCCTTTCAGGGCCTGGGCCCTAAAAATAGCTACTGACTGCAAAGTGTGGGTCAGTCTCTCAGATTCCTTGGGTGCCTGGTTAATTATAGCCATTTCCTTATATAGAATCTGATAGGCTGCAAAAGTAAATCTTACTTATATGAATATTTTATGTAAATGTCCTTGTCTTTCTGTTGGCTTCTGGTCCTAATGGAGTCTAACACTGTGCCATTGTGCATCCACTGTGAAACACGACTTCCTATTCCGTCTGTGAATAGAGGAAGTCAACTTATTGGCATTCAAGTGTTCCAAACATTATCTTTCAGCTGGCATAAACTCATTCTCACTTTTCAACGGCAAGGCAGATCAGATTCCTGCCTTCATTAGTTATTCATTGCTTCTGATGTCCAAGCAGCTGGTCAATCATGAACAATATGTTACGAATCACTAAACTCTCAGAGCAGCGCGATGTAACCAAAATGATTATGATAGCTTGAAGAAAATCCCACCTCACTTTATACTAAGAGCAACGATTCATATACAGTGCTGACATTGCTTTAAAACCCTTCAAGAACAGAGTATTTGAATAATTCAAAAGAATAAGGAACAACAAAACAAAGTAATAAATAGGATGGACGAGGGTGTTTGAGGCATGATGAAATAAACATCTCTTATGAGAAATGTACACATTCACATGCACATACATCAGCATACATACATCTTCATCAGCCACCATGTCTCAGTTCTCTGAAATTCCCACTCAGATGTCTGCAGCGAACAACTCAAGTGTCATAGAGGTGTGAAAAACTCAAAGGTATGAAATTTTACCGGAGCAAGAAAAATCCATTAGACTCAAACTCATACGCTTTTCCCAGAGCAGTGTGAACGACAAAAAGGATTAAACTTTAATTATGGAGTCACACTCTATTCTACCTCAAGGCTTTAGACCAGCCCTACACCTCTCTCTTTCTTACCCTCTATCTATAGGCAATGCAGTACAAAATATGTTAATATGCTGAAATATGAGAGTGGTGGATGGAACATCACCTCAGGATTATTCTCAAGTAACACAGATGAATCTCATCAAGGAGGAGAACAACAGATGGATGCAGTACCACGCTCTAAGACAGAATCCATAAGAAAGTGAACAGAGATACTAATAACCTTGGGAGGAGAAAGTAATTAGAAATCATAGATGTAGGTGTGTCATAGAAATGGAGGAGTCTTCTATGCCACTTTTCGTCAGGGCTGTTGTAAAGAAAAAAACATATTTGCTTCAATGTGCTTTTGTAGCTGTGGGGCTCAACACCGTCAGTTTTCTTAGGGGTGTAATGAAAACACACAAATAGGCCACAATTGTAACAGATTTGTCAGCAACCTCTGTCCTGACTTATGTTATAGCCTGATGCCCGGAAACCTGGTACAATAAGATTCAATAAGATTCCTCCATTAAATCTGAGTTAAGATGAAGTGGCAGGAAGGTAAACCAAGCACGGTCAGCAAGACTGATTATATTACAGTGTAATCATTGCGGTTTAAATCAATCACTCTCTGCTTGATGAGTTCAATTACTGTCCATACATTTGTATGATATTGCTTAGCTGGAAATTACACATTTGGAAAATTCAAAGAGACAGTCAGACACCGTTTTATTAAATCAATGAGAAAGCAATTATTTATGAAGTTTGAAGGACAAAGGCGGCAAAATCAATAAAAAAAAATGCCCATGCAAAACTCACTGCCACAATGCCAAGGTGTTTTGTTTGGTTGCTAGGTGGTTTCATACTTTACCAAATTAAAAGAGGCCAAGTCTGTGATATTATGGTCCCTAGATACAGTTCTGATCTTCTTTTAATGGAAGTCTATAGAATGTTTTGTACGTTTTATTTTTCGCCAGGCCAAACATTTTTTAGAAATGTAATAGCAAAGCATTCCTCAAAAGCGTAATACTCAAAATCAATGTATTAGCAACAGTAATACTCTTAGCTAGCACCACTATTAAGAAAATTAACAGATGATACATTCACATATGAAGCACTCAGTAGTTACATAATTCAAAAAGGAAAAGCTAAAATAAATCATTAGTTCATTGTCACATGAAATCAAAATGAAGATATATGTATCAATATAAATGAAACTGTCAAACAAACCCCCGAAACATCAAGACGCAAAGAGAACAGAGAGGCGTCCGCCTGAGCTTCTCTCAAGTCTTTGGAGCTCCATTGAAGAGCTGTCAAGAATTTGCTCAAATGAACTTCATCTGTCTCTTCACCATGTCACAACAAAGTTGATATCAATAATTCATCTGACTGCTTAACTCTCTTCGGAGTCAGTTCTGAAACAAAACATTGTTAGCTGGTCTGGCTTCAGGTCTTTTTTATTATATTCTCTCTGTGCAGTCGCTGTGTGTTATGGAGAAGATCATTAGAATATATCTACAGTACATGACTGTGTCCTTTAAAAAAGCAAGGGAATCAGGGCAAATGTGAGAATGTTCCTGTGAGACAGTCGATCTGACAGGCAGGTTCTGTCCTAACTCCCCTGAGCCATTCCTTTTAAAATATAAACTAGGGCTGGGGTAAACGATTATTTATTAAACGATTAGTCGGGCGATTATTTTATCAATTAGTCGACTAATCTAACGACTAATTTGAATTAATTATCCTGTCTGTTATTCGCATATCTCTCAAACCGTTACTCCGATGGATTTCAAACTTGACAGCTGTCTGGGCACGAGTAAGTGCAGTGCCAAGTTTGACGTTGTTTGGATGAGAAATGCAAAAGATATTGTTAAATATATCAGTAAAAGAAGCACTTAGAAGGTTGTGGTTTAAAAAAATAAACATTCTGACATAAACACACTGTCAGCTACAATGTTTACTTCTGAATAATATAGTATAAACGTGATAAATCCATTTTGATTAATTTGAGTAAAACATTTATTTTCTTTACCAAGAAAGTGGCAAGATGAAAACATCCATTTTCTGTTTCAAACTTTCACATAGCATCTTTAGGTTATAATAACATAAATAATTCAAATCCAGATTTTGATTTTCAAAGATTTATTATAAAAACAGAATATTTTTTCCCAAAAATGCAATCAATTCATTCTGCAGAGAAAGGAGACTGGCGTTTGTCGCGGTTTGGAAAAAGAGGGAGAAAACATGACAGAATAATACGGCGGGCGGTGTGTGTGTGGCGAGCTGTACCTCCGGGAATGGTACAAAAAAACACCGCTACAGCACTAATATAAACTTTAATATATCCTTATATTGAAACGGGTGCTTTGCTATGCAAAGAGACATTTCGAAACATTTCACCCACTGGCTGCTGGTACTTTCACTTTTGCCGCAGAGACCCTTTATGTTCTAAATGTGTCGTATTTTTGACAATCCGCGCACATTTCAGTCGACGATTCTGTTTAAAGTTATTAATAACATGAATGAATGAGAAAGAAAAGAGCAGGATGTGTTTTATATTGAAAAAAAATATTAAAAGCGCGTTAAGTCGCGAAAGAGAACTGAATTCTACTGACAGGATGCTGTGCGCGCTCCGAGCGCAACGCGGACAAGCATAGTAGCCTTTGTCTTCGTTTGCGCGCCTAAATGGCCAAATAAACTCAGAAATATATCAAAATGCCAAGTCGAGTATTCCCATAAACACAGTAGATGTAAGTACGGTGTTCATTCTCTCTCTCTCTCACATGCACACGAAGAGGATTTATGCTCATTTGTTGGTAACTCAACCTCACAGTGAAAGTCCTGCACAATTAATTCCATATTGCAACTTATTGTTTGCTGAATATATGTTTGTTTTAGTTGTCTATGGACCTAATAATTACTACTGTTGAAATTTTATTGAAAAAAATCACGTTTTTAATAATAATATTATAAATTAACCCCACCCCACCCCACGATATCATCGTCCATCGTCAACTGCCAAATTAGGGGACATCGCCCAACCCTAGTCTGTGTTCTCTTCTTTGTGTCCGTCTTTCGATTAGACCAGAGCAGAAATGCGTAGTGGAAACATCAAGCCAAGGCAGAACAAATGATGTGTGTGAGCAATAAAGTACTGACTATTAAAACCAAATTGCTGAACCTCATCTTAGGCTCAAAATCACTTAAGAGTCATTCAACTTTGACAGCAGTATAACTATTAGCCTGTTAATAAAATCCCAGCATGCATCTGTGTTAATTAATCTATCAAGTAGCTCAATGGACTGTAACTAAAACAAATAAGAGTGCAAATGCAGGCTCCAGATCTTATCTATTTTTATATTTATTTTTCATTTCTCTCTGAATACACGCAGTGATTTTTTTACAGATTGAATAATGGGTATAATTAGGACTGCAAGACATATGCTGATTGGCACAGCCAGTCTAATACTGATTTAATGTGATTGTTATGACACACCTCATTCATCTTGATATGGCTGCTGAAGCGGTGAATGACGCTTTGATATATGGGGTTCAAGATTTATTATCATAAAGAATCATGTTTAGATGTTGGGTATGGGCAATTTATCTTTGTTGACCATGGATTGCCTCTTTGCATGAAATTTAGCGCCACCGTAATACCACAAGTGGTCCTTAAGCATGGCTGACACATAAAAAGCCTTTCACTTTCAAACCACTATGGCTGGCATCAATTGACAATAGTGAACTCGCACAAACAGCTTGAAACAAAAATCACTACTGATAAGAGAGTGGCTCTACAGTCAACCAAATCAACAAAAATGGTTACGAATCAACTTGTGTTCAATGCAAAATGCTTGTATAAAAGCAATCTTTAACAGCCTATTTGTCAAAAATGTGTTCTAACATCTCCAAAAGACCATTCAAAAGCTGCAATTTCCCTTTATTTAACTATGCCACCCACCCTGTGCTGGACTGCATGAATCATATAAGCTTATTCGACAGGTAAAGTGCTGCCAAGCACAGCTCCAAAATTAGCCCTCAGAGAGGACATAATTTAAAACATAACAATTGGTGACCTCCAGAATAACCTTAAAGGAGCTGGAGAGCCACACCAGGAGCACAACACAAATGGCAGTGTTTCTCCCAGGAGGAACAGTTTGTTCTATTGTGCAAAGCAAACACCGTTAGACCCACAGATCCGCAGTGGTGTGGAAATCAGAAAGTAATGTGAGTCCAGAAGGCCATAGGATATGCAGAGAGGAGATTGTTCCTGTGATTGAGAGGTTGTCTTGGACTAAGCTGGAGCTCCAATTCAAACTGTGCCATGGATTACAGACAAATGTGCCAAACAGCACAGGCCAATTCAGAACACCTCATTGAGCAGCAATTTCTTCCAGTCTCCCTTTCCTTTTCATTTTCTCTTTCTCACTTTTGTTCTTGCACCCAAGCCCTTATTCAATTTGTCCTTTTCCATTTGGTCTGCCTGATGCATGCTGTCCCCATAAGAGGCTTCCAATGAGCATATCCACATTCTATGCTCCTAATTTACTCATTCATTAAATGAGTGATGATTAGCTATGGGTAATCAGTTCAGAGGTAGGACAGAGGTATCATCCTGCACTTTCAATGGTCCATTTGTTTAGGGCCATTAGGAAGAGTTGGTTGTAGCTTGTGGTACAATTAACTCTAATGCCCTTACACTCCACAGCATATGGCAGGGAAGCTCTACAATGCTTTGGTAATGGATAAACAGTTTCAGGTCCACAAGAACTACTGGGTATATCAGCATAAATATTCAATAATGATCCCACACAGCAGTTCTTTAAAGAGGAGCGTGCTACCTTATTCAGTATTTTATTTAATTTGACAGGAATGAAAAAGAGGCTGTGAAGGATTGACTACACTCTCTTCAATGGGTTGTACTACTAGTTGGCGTTGATTATTCAGCAGATGAAAGATTGGGGGAAAAACACATTTCCACACAATCATTAGACAAAAACTCCAATCTTTAAGATGTGTGTGACCATCATATGACAGTAAAGGAGCACACACAAACCTTATTCTAATATGGAATTGTATTGGAATGGTAAAGAGTGTTGGTACGTGACAGGAGGGCCTCCACTCAAGGATGCAATATGATGAACAAGTCTAAGAATGTTCCACGTATGGTTGAAAATACCATAACTGGCCTAGAAAGATAACATTCTGGGAGTCAAAACTATAAAAGAGGAAGGATGCCCTCCCTTCACTGTCACACTCTGCAGCCACTCTGTGTGACTGTATGACTGCTGACCTTTTCTGGCAAGAAAATAAACCTCAAAGACAATTGGAAATGTTTGTCTCTTATTCAGTGATATAATTTTGTTTGCCACCACAGTTACTTTTTTCCATTCAAAAGTTTGGGGTTGGTAAAATGTAGTAATGTTTTTGAAAGTATTTCAGTTTAAGTTTTTTACACTGATCTTACTGACCCCACACTTTTGATCACTAGTTTACTTGCTCTACAAATCTTTTTCAAGGTTGTGTCAGTACAATGTGTGGATTGCTAGAGAAGAGTAAAGGAGAAAAAGACTGAAAAGGAAAAATGTTTAATAAAAGCAAATAAAGTATATACTTTATTTATTAAGCTTAAGACTATTTGTATCTAAATGGCACATTAATTCAGTATGTTTTCAAAAATGTGTGTAGCAAAAAAAGTAGGCAAAGTAAAAAAAAAAAAAACCATAATTAGTACTCGTTCTAGAATATTAAATGAACCAATTACATAGTTGACTGGTATCTATGTGAGATTACTGCCAACAACTAGTCACTAATCTTTTAGAGGAAATGAATTAGAAATGTGAAAATTGAATCTCCACCTCAGTAACTGCTGGGGATTTACCATGGATTAATGAACTGCTTCCCTCACCACCAACACGCTTGTTTTAACTGTCAATCACTTTGGAGACAGCGTCTTTCTGTTATTCCACTCGGAATATTAAAGCCAAGACAACTTGGCCTTGGATCATATGCTTTGTCACTCAGAGAAAACGGGATTTCCAAGCAAATCAAACTTTTATGCATGTAAGCGGCTATCTCTAATTCAACAAAAACAACTTCTCATTTTGTCTATGCAAATGAAAAGTAGCTAATTTATTAAAAGGCAGTCTCTGGGTGTTAAGATAGCCTGCTGTTTGAACACTGATAGGACATAATGAGCAATCCTTCATAGAGACAGAAGCCAGGCCAGATGAGGTAAGTATTAAAATCCTCTCTCAGTGTTTTCTACTGTAACGGTTTTAGTTTGGTTGGTTCTTATGGAGCATATGACTTGTCTACTCTTAACCAGACTTCCTCATCACCCCGAGGCATTCTGTGCTTCTGTCGCTTTTACATTGCACAGTTCATATCGACACTGGTTAAACCTGAGAGGGAATTTCAGTCAACTTCCTGGAAACCTAAGTAGCTGAAAAACATCCATCATGCCCTCAGCTACTTTAAATGCAGACATCAAAAATGTAACCTTTTGCAATTGATCTCTCTGATCACGTAACAGATTTTGTGTCTGCCTGACTGACGGCTGTAATGGGATTCAGCTCTCCTTTGGCTGATAAGAGACCTAACAGTTCCTCAGGCCACCACGGCAAAGTTGCACACAATAGTAAATGGGGCTTCTCAAAACCATAACCTCTCAGGGCACATCAGGTAAAATTGGCAAGAGACTCAGTCAGGGGATAAATCCCACTACCACAAATAAGAGTGAGAGTTCAATGGTAACCATCTAAGTGAACATACTGCCAGTAATATCTTTCTTGGAAGAAACAACCCCATATGGCTCTAGAAATTTGTAAAAATGCTTAATATACTGAAGACACATATCATATATCATCATTGGGGATGTTGCGATCACCCGATTTCTCAATTAACCATGATAAAAGATTATTAAACAGCAAGAATTTGGAAGCTACAGTTAAAAAAGTCTATATAGTTATAGTCTTTCAGACTGGTGTCAACTTGTGCCACATGTTTGCTGTGTCCTGTGCCTGGATGCTCTGTGAGGCAGTTGCTATATTTACCGAGTTCACTAGGTGACTATGATTGGGTTATTTGAGACAGTCATAATCTTTTTAGATGTTTCTTTTTCAAAAACATTCATGATAGTACTAATAATCTAGCAGTGTTATTTTTTCTTATTTTTCAACAGTATGCCTACTTTTAATTACAATTGTTTCTTGATATAGTTTTGAAAACGTGCCGGGATGTCTGGAATCACTTGATAAAGATGAAAATAGAGTTAAGTGGAAGTTGTGCAGCACCATAACATTATAATAAGAACGCCATAGAACGTTGTGAGTTCTTTTTGCTTTAGTTGTCCGTGTTTCAGCACATTGTTACAGGAAGAGTGCATCCACAACGGGAGTAACACTTTCTGGCTAGCACTTAACTTAGTTCACTTGAATTTGGGTCCTTTTGTGCAGATACAAGTTGTAATGTTACCTTTATGTTGTGTATCTAGGATATCTGATTAATATCATATAATTATATAGAAACGGCTTCAGTTTACTGCTCATTTACTCTTCAGCTTCACCTCATGCAGCTATTCCTTTTAGATGTTTCATTTCAAAAACATTGATGCATTATTGATAATCTAGCAGTGTTATTTATCCAGTCATATGTTTTCATATTTTGATAGACATTTGCATGTCATATTTTTATTTGTCAACATTGATTTTAACATTGTAACTGTTTAAATAAAATAAAAGAATCATTTTGCCATGACGGACACGCCCCGCCCCCACACAAGCCCTGCCCTCCAGTACTAGTTTTTGAGATATATCAGTACTCAGAATGAAAAATTAACCTAAAAAAAACAACAACAAAAAAACACACATCCCTACTCCTGACTAGCCTGGCTAACGTCAGACCTCTTCTCATTGAGACGTGGTCTGGGAACCACATGTTCATTTTCTCGTATTTGAGGCGTGGTTTACGAATGCCCAGAGCCGTTTATTGGGCGCTACGAATGTCTATCAAATGTGCCTGTACGTAGCTCATAGCCAATCGTTTCAATTATACCAGATGACGTATGTAGAGCGGCAGAAATTCGACGAGGAAGAAGACGAAATAAACTTGCGTTCTAAACTACTTAGAACACTATCTAAGGCTGCATCGAAAGTAGGGCTGAAATGATTCATCGAGTTACTCGATTACAAAAATTCCTCGAGGCAAAAACTCTGCCTCGAAGCCTCGTTAAATTCTTATGACGCGCACTATACGCGCAGGGATCTGATTGTTTCACACGGACCGTTGTTCAATGTGCAGGAAGCACACCATAGCGCGTGATACATTTTGAATTTAGTTGGCGAGATGGCGGAGAGTAAACATGTCCATAAACGGCAGAGAATGTCTAAAGTTTGGGATCGCTTCCTTTCAGCATCGCTGAAACAAGGTAACGATTCTGTCCCCTGCATTTTTTTTTTATCCAGCGCCAATATTTCTGCCCGTGCCTAAGCCTATACATTGATGTTCGCTGATTTTAATCCCATACTGTATTTGTAGTGATGTCGTGATGCGGGTTGACTAGATATGATGTTTAGCTTTGATGTTTTTAAGTAGTAAACGTATTCACGTTCAATTGCAAGAGAGTAGCCTATAGCCTAGAAAAAGAACCCCTTCACACGCACCCTCGTCTCTCACACACGCCAGTCAGACCAATTGCGGCAATGCATCACATATGCTTAAACTTTTATGTAGCCACGCAACAATAATTTCAGCATGCATTCACTGTATACACCGGGACGTGATGGAGGAACAAATATTGTATTGCAGTCTTTGCGAGACCTTGTTTGTAGGCTATGTCACGACTGCCAAATAGTTACAGACAACAACAAAAAAATGAAACTCCCCAGCCTGCTTCTCCAAATCCACTCGTACTTTTGGGGAAGACATAATCGGCTACCAAAATAATTGAGCATAGAACATTTTCAATTAACAAAAAAATATAATACTACAAAACGTGCTAATATACTTAAACTAGCCTAAGTGAAAAACAAAATGCTGTTCTTTTTCTATTTAACAAAATGCATATTTGCAATAAAACATTCCCTTTTTCAAAGCTACACTTATTTTTTTTATAAATTGTATACATTGTGTACCTGTTTGGCTTGATATTTTATATTCATTTCATTTATTTTTGTTCTCCGGTGGGTAATTTGCAGAAGGTGCAATCCTTTTTTTGTAATGTTGTATTAAGAAGACAAAAACTAAGGCCAAATGGCCTTTACTATTTAAGTTTGTATTCATAGTTTTACATGTTATACATGTTTTACAGTAAGTTGACTTAACTGTATTGTTATATAATTGTTGGCACTGGCACTTATAAACACTAAATGGGTAAAGATTGCAATAAATAGGCTTAGTTTTGGAGCCAAATGTTGGAGTTGGAATAAATACCTCATTTTCGTTATGCATTATTTGTTTTGGTTGTTTAAAGGGGGGGTGAAATGCTCATTTTCACTCAATCTCCTGTTAATCTTGAGTACCTATAGAGTAGTACTGCATCCTTCATATCTCCAAAAAGTCTTTAGTTTTATTATATTTATAAAAGAAAGATAGGCTGTACCGAGTCTTTCCGGAAAAAAACGAGCGGCTGGAGGCGGGCCGTGTGGGCGAAGCTAAAGCTGTGCTTACGCGCTGAGCTAACAACAACACAGAGACATTTGAAGCAGTTTTACTCACCGCCCGGTTCCAACCACGACCGCGAACCTTTATCATTGCGACTGCTCGATCCTTAAGCATTAGACGATCTGCAAATCCGTCGATCTGGGCTTTGTTTATAAAAAAATCATCGTCAAATGCAGGGAACAAACAGTCTTACACAACTCCGTTGATGCTCAGGAAAAACAAACTCCATCCACTGGTCCCTTAACGCTGGGTTCTTTGGGAATCTGTGCAGGGTTGTCTTGCCCTGGCAACCAAAAACACACTTCTTTGGTGACATTGACTTCCCAAAAGCCGAGCAGAGCGCTTTGATGGCGTACTGCTTTCGCTCTCTTGCTCTGGTCTACGAGTGCGCGCGCGCCCGCGCTCTTCCAGGAGAAGTGCCCTTAGGACCCATATAAGGAAATCCCGCCCCAGCTGACGTCACACAGACCCATACTCGAAAAAAACTTTCCGAAACTTGTGACAAACCGGAAGGACAATTTTTGGCACAGAAATACTCATTCAAACGTACAATTTAATTTTTGAAACTTTGTCCATGTTTAGCATGGGAATCCAACTCTTTAACAGTGTAAAAAACATTTCACCCCCCCCCCTTTGCTTAAAAACACACAAAAAATTTTTATCCGATTACTCGATTAATCGATCAAGTGCTAGATTAATCGATTACAAAAAGAATCGATAGCTGCAGTCCTAATCGAAAGGTAACTTCGTGTCTGATGCCATGTTGGATCCATAGATATAAACAAACTGCTTCGGTGTGTCGCATCGACGTCGTCATCGTCTTGCTGCTCCCTCCCCGTTCTGTGATTGGTTCCCTTTTTGAGGGGAAAATCTAGTCCATGGTATCCAGGCTGCCTAGCAGCGTGAATAAAATCGTGCTGCGCTCAAGGCAGCATGGGGAAACCCAGGCTAACTCCTGACAACAAAATGGAAATATTTGCACGACTTCCTAACATTTACGGGTGGAGAATATAATGTACGCAGCAATATATAATGAATGTTCCTGGGAGATCCGTAGTTGCGCGGGATGTGGAAGCGCGCAAAAGTTCCAGAACCTTCTACTGCCTTGAAAAAAAAAAAAAAAAAAACTCACAAGCTGCTGTGCTGGCCGCCGCTGCAGCAGCAGATCATTTTTGTCAAGTTCAGCACAACGTTGGTTGTACAAAAAGTGCCCTGGCCTTGAATGACAAGGTAAGGAAAATATGTTTGGCACATTGTATGGGTCACTATATCATAACAAGGTAATACAATGTGTAATCAAGTGATGTCAATTCCAGCGTTATGGACGTGACATTTGCAGTAAAAACTTGAAATATAAATTCTCAGAAAATGCATTTAATACCAATATACTGAAACTGTTTATATATCCATACTCCCTTAATAAAAGAGTCATGCGTTTTATATTTAATATGAGGGAAATAGGCTACACATGCCGTGGACGTGACACAAAAAATCTTTAACTTTTAGGTGGCAAAATATTTTTTTGTAATTCTGTGAATTACACTGCAAACCAAAGTAATACTACCCACCGGATGAAGAAGGGTTGGCTCTCCGCAGAACATAACATATTAATTTTATTTTATTTTTCATGTTCGCATTTATGAGGAAAAAACAATGTTACGGACCGGACCGCTCTGAAAGCTGCACTAAAAGACTGTTTAAAACTTTCACTGAGACCTCAAACAGAAAGCACAAAGCCTTTCTTTAAAATGAATTTCGTTTTGTATTAATTGTATCTTAATTTTAATCAATGTTTCATCAACCAATTGCCTGGATTTAATAAATAAGAAGTAAATATAGCAGACATATAAACACGACACGGAGGCACCAGTGCGTGAACTGGAGCTCGTCTCATAAACGAACCGAAACTCAGCGTATAAGGTAGCCTACTTGCCTGACAGACCTGAGAAATATATCTATAGAAATGTCTTCTTTTAAACAGAACAATTCAAAACGAAAGAAAACTGACTGCTGCTTGTGTAATCCGTATGAAATGTGCATTTCTCTCTGGCGCGTTCACTACTGCGAAGATCGCGATTCAGCATCGTCAACTTCATCTATGCAGGGCACTGACACAGAAAACACTTGTTTATTAATAAACAATTAAAATATCTCCTTGCTATATTTTACATATTCATAATCATTACTTTTGCCGGTTCTTAGTGACAGCTTTTAGGTGCTTTATTGGCAGCGCCACCCTTACATGTTACATGAACGCGTCACCACCGCATCAGCACCGAAAACATGGAGATTATTTTCAATCCCTGTTTTGGCAGGGGAAAAACTGATCAGAAAATGTACTTTAACGAAAATGTAACAAAACGTTGTAGAAATTTAGTGGAGTAGAAAGTATAATAATTGCTGCAAAATGTAACGAAGTAAAAGTCAAAAGCCTATGCACTATTGATTCTACTTAAGTAAAGTACAGATACGTGAAAAATGTATTTCAGTAAAGTAACGAAGTATTTGTACTTCGTTACATTCCACCACTGCTGATTAACAGTTATGTAAATGCTAAATGTCCTAATGCCTGTTGATACTACAACAATGCAAAGTATATGCTCTTAACCTTGCAGTTTTTCACATATCATGTAAGACTCAATTTCTCCATTTCTTTGCACAAAACTCTCCAGAAAGTGCCATTTAATGGTTTATTTTTCAAAAAATATTCACGGGGGGCATATACACCCCCCCCCCCCCCCCCCCCCCCCACACACACACATAATAAATCCCAATTTAACCCCTGTGTATAAGTATTGTTGATTTGTTTTAATGTATTTTATCTGACATTACACCTGCCCTAAACTGGCACATTGACATAAATGTTTATTAATGTGCACTGTCCCTGTAAACACTAAACTGTATAAATAAATAAATAAATAAATAAATAAATAAATATGCATAGGAGCCAAGTTCGAGATGTTTAAAGGACGTGGAAGTCAAACCTTTGGCTTATACTCAGCTTTGCTGCAGCTGCAGGGTCGGTGTAAAACTCGGAATGACCCCATCCATTGGGGCCATACTAAATGGATGAGGCAGGACTTATGGCCGCCTTCGCTACTTGTGTCCTCCATCACTCAGCACAATGTCTGACCTTGTGTTATGGCACGGCATCCCTCCTCTCTCATCCTGAGATGAATAGTGTCTCTACTGACTCAAAGCCACTCCACTAAGGGCCGCTACTGACATTAACAGCTTCACTCTCATTGTCTAAGTGTCAAGGCAGCAGGCATCATCTATTTCAGCTCAATCAAGGACACAAAATGGGGGGAAATACAATCTATATGTGGTGCATGTGGAAAAACATTTAACATGTAAAAAAAAAAAAAAAAAAAGTTATTTGTGCTGAAAAAATAGTGGCTGAGGACTTGGTGTTACTTTGGTCGACTGTCAATAGACTTTCTAGGTTCTCATTTGATTTACAGCAATATGAAAAGCTATTCTTGTAATGTTAACCCTTTACATGCAATGTTTAAATAGGAAATACAATTGGAAATGTCATTTAGGTAACCTTGACGGAACAGATGGCTTATAAAACTAAGAGAAATCTGGGAGACCACAAACTAATCAATCAAACCAGTATAGCAGTCTTACACAAGCTACAATTAGAGAGAGAAAAAAAGCTTACCGAAGCTGTAAGCATTTTAAGTATGACGTGAAATAAAAACAAATGAATACAATGCTGCTACAAAATCACCCTTCTGTAATCCCTTTAGGACAACTGAGCACTTTTTCCAGATAAGATGGGTGGAATTAGTATTCAATAATAGGAGCATAGGCAATGCTTAACTACATCAGGGAAAAGACTAACAGAAATCTCATTTACATTGCTTCAAACACAGTCCCCTAATAGGCTAAAGTAATTCAAATTCAGAAATACTGTAGTCTCGCTGGCACTCACAGGCTTTGAGTTTCTACCATCTGTTTTTGAGCCAGTAACAGCAAATCTATAATGATTAGGGGTATGCGGTGGAACCTACGGCGGAGATATGGGCATATACTGCGGCAGCATTGCGTGCATGCAGCGTAGAGCACATTATGAAGAGTAAAGGTTTGGTGGGAACGGATTGGATTATGATGTGTCAATGAGAATGATTCCAGGGGGAGGAGAAACAGCTGTTGCCATTGATTAGCATGATGATTCTGGCACTGAGCCGTCTGCAATGAAACAGAAATCATAGAGGAAAAAGCTTTCTACACACAGCTGACTCTTAAGCTTCCTTGGCACCATGTTCACATTACTTTCAACAGGTATTATAAGATGCAGTACATCAATCATTGTCTTTTTTTTTTCTTTTTTTTTTTGGCTAGCAATTTCCTGAAAGGCAGTGATTTTTTTATTTTATTTTTTATTGCTTTGTGTTTTAACATTGTCATTTATGATTGTTAAACTGGCATGACAAAGTCGAAGATGCCAATTCGAAGTCCCTTTTGATGATTTCATAATTTCTTTCAGCTTCAATGTTGTGTAGTATGCTTTTAAAAAAAATCTATATATATTTGATTGTGTTCATTTCTATTTCTTTATCTGCTTCATCCCTCAATCTGAGTGCTGAAAACGCTGGATTTATCAAAAAAATATTGTCATATATTGAGAAACATTACTTGAGAAGCAATTAAATTATGGAATAATCTGACCAGTTTGAAATGTAACAGGTACCAAAATCAGAAGATGGTATTCATGGACAAGGTGACTTGCACTTTATTTGCATATAATTTAAGGACGTGAAGATAAATCTGCATAAATCAGGATTATGGAGTGACATGTTTCTATACGGCCTCTCCAACTTAAGTACAGGTTTATGCCCAATCAGCCATTCAGACGCCTACAACATTTTCCCAGTCAGTTTAAAGCACTGCTAACAGTAATTATTATTCTTGCTATTTCATTCTATTATGTGGTAAAAACTAAGGATGCATGATTTGAAGGGAAATTCTTTCTGATAATAACTGTGATTGTGATTTCTTTTTTCTTTTTTTATCCAGATTGTTTTTGTAGGGATGCACAACTTGTTCAAAATTGTATATCAATATGGCTATAATAATAATAATAATAATAATAATTTGTTACATGTATTTAATGCTTTTTCTGGGTACTCAAAGCGCTTTACATGGAAGGGGGAATCTCCTCAACCACCACCAATAATAATAATAATAATAATAATAATTATATAATAGTAATAATAATCAGTAGTAGTAGTAGTAGTAGTAGTAGCAGCAGTAGTAGTACAGTCATTTACTAAATAAAGCAAAATAAGAAATATTACACTTGTAATATTTAGATTTAAAAAAAAAAGAGTATTTATGAAAATTTGAATTAGGCTATATTTTTATTTTTCATTACAGCTCAAATGTATTCATTTTTAAACTTTATACCATCAAACTTTTATTTTGACTCAAAACTGCAGGGAGTACTTAAAGCTTCTCTTTTGTTGAGAAGCACTTCTTATTAGAAGTATGGGAATGGTTGGCGAATGTTGCGTTTTCAGATGGACATTAAAGTAACTCAGAGCACTTGCAGAGATGCTCATGTGGAGCAAAATTTACCGTGAACTGAGCCACTCTGAGATGCTGCAAACATGCAAGAACACACATTAGTTTATTTAATTAAATCACTGCTTCTGATAACTGCAATAAGCCATATCGCAATTTTGGTTTTATTTTGATTAATCATATAGCCCTCAATGAACCTCTCAATTCTCAAAAGCAATGTAAACATATTGTGCAGCTAGCTTTTAGAATTAAATGTGGTGCATAGGTAATCCTAATTCCCATGTTTACTGGAACATACTTATTAAAAACTAAAGCAAAGCTGTAATTGTGGTGCCATTAGCAGGTAGGCCATCTCACTCTTACTCTTTATGCAGATAATTATTGCAGATACACTAATAAATATGCTGTCATCAGCAAATATGATGGCTTGGTTGTTCTTTTAGACTGCACACAGCAGTCTAACGTGAACAGAAAGTACAATCTGAGGCTCAGATAGCAGTCTTTCAGAACTCCAGGGTTAAGAGTTGACTAAGATTCCAGCATGTGTCTTGCCAAAACTCTGACAACAATCTCCCTGTTAACTCTTACATGTCAACAAATACATGTCACTTTGACACATAGGAATGTGTATTTAACCATTCAAGTCCAATTAGTCGGCAAAAAGCACTGTCGCTCTGCTTCTCGGTGCTTTCTGAGAGACGTCTCTCAGAGAGCGCACGCATATACTGAAATTAGTTGTCTTTCACTTCTAATTGCGTTCAATGGTTTAAAATGGTTTTAAACCGCAGTGCTTAAAAACATACGCAAACGATAAGCTTTCATGACAAGCTTTTGCGTGATAAGCTTTTGCACAGCAACGTCACATGAGCGCAACCGAGATAGAGAGGTTAATCGTGTCTACCGGTATATCGCCAATCCCTATATCCTGTTTAGGTGGTAAAACTCAATCTGTCAATCAAAGCAATAGAAAGTCTTAAAAATCATTACGGTTGTATGATATTCAACAGTCAACAATCATATTTCATCTACTTTGCACATCTTTCTTTCTATTCTGACAAAAACTCATGAAATCAATCATGACTTGTTATCTTGCTTATGTTTGGTGTGAATACTTGGAAAGTTCCAGAATACATTCCAGAAAAAAAGTTTTTAATTAAAACTTTTCTTCCTTCTTGGCTGCCAGCCCATCAACAGCCTTCCCGCCCCTTAGTCTGTGAAAACAAAACTAAATTAGCTTTAGCACTCTCCTGCATCTCCTCTAAATGCAGAGATAACCCGTTTACTGTAGGAAACTTGTGACAAAACATGCTCCAAGAAAACAAAGGCAGCCGCAATGACATGTAAATGTCATACTAAGAGGAACCACTGCACCATTTTGTCATTAATGTAATAACACCACCCTCATCTCTCTCCCTCTAAATGATCTAAAAAGGCATTCAGGCCAATCTCCAATCCCACAAGTGGATTTTGGTCCAAAAAAAGGCTTCCAAGGTGCATTAGCAATGCCTCTTATTCACTTGAGTGGACTGGCATACTAATGTGACTTTCCAGTCCACACAGTGTTCAGGAGCGCAAAGGCGGTACTGTGCTGAAGGCCTTTTATTAGAAATTATACACATACGATTAATAAACATCATCCCAGCGCTGTCCCCTGGGATGTGGAGCCAGAAAAATTGGCCACTGATAATGGAGGCGTATCCATCTTGTTTGCCTGTCATGTCGTCCTCGCAGAGCCACATCTGCATGAAAAAGTGCTGAAGAGAAGCAGAATCATAAAAGCTGAGAGGAAAAGTTTTATAAAATACAATACACAAATTACATATGTTGGACAAAAGAGGAGATTAGCACTGAATTAAGATCATGATCTTGCTCATTCAGACAACTAAAAAAAATGGGTTAACAGAAATGAGAAAGCTACTATTATTTTGTATTTACTTATTTTTTCTTGCCCCACTAATGCAAATACTTCCAAAAGAAGCCAAAGAAAGATGACGCACAGAAAAAAAGAAGTAAAAAATTCTAGTACTGTTGGACTAAATAGACACCCTTGGAGAAATGCTTATGAAATCAAATGAGTAGACTGCAATTAATTGTTGCATAAAACAGTTCATAACTTAGCACATAATTGCAAGTATGCATATTAGAAATACTGAAAGGAACCGTTCACCCAAAAATAATAATTCTGCCTTAGAGCAGGGACATTTGAGCTTCCATTTACCATATTTGATAAATCTATGTATGTGCTTTGATCAATATTTATACATGAATAAAAGCCTAAATTAAATCTGTTCATCATTTAAAGCGACCATGTTTTTTCAGAAGACTTGGAATAAACGATTCAGATGTCAGTTTTGGTGGAATAGACCTTAGTGGAGAGGTTTCATTCAAAATACATTTCGAAGATGAACGGATATATTATGGGTTTGATATGACATGAGGGCAAGTAAATTATGATCATTTTAAATTTTGGGTGATCTATACCTTTATAGATCAATTTACACTGCACCGACAAAGGCCGGCCAACAGCCGACCAACATAATGTATATCGCATGACAATGACTACGTTTACAAGCTGTTAAAATTCGGGTTATGGTCGGGTTAAGGTCACTATTTGGGTTTCTGAAACATTCGGAATAACCCGTTTACATGCGTGAGCAGAGAGAGTTACTCCTGTATACATGGAATTTGTAATCAATTGGCAATATCCCGATGTAAACGGCGACGCACGGTTAGCATCTGGACGTACGGACAACCTTAAGACGCAATATGCGTCATTTCCGATTCTTCTTCCTGTATCCAAAGACAACAACAACAGCAGCAGCACGCGGATAATGAATAGTTTGGGGCAGATAGCGATCGCCTTTGTTTGCGCTTTCCTCCTCGCTCCAAAAGTGTGGTGCTGTGCTGCGTCTCGCCATGTTTACCTCTACTTCTTGTTTACTTCCGGTATACTGCACGCGGGGTTTTGTATGCGCCATCTCTCCTCAAAAGACCAAGATTCCTTGCGAATAGAACATGCGCAGAACATAGGGGTGTAACGATACACCAATGCCACGGTTCGGTTCATATCACGGTTTTGGAGCCACGGTTCGGTTCGGTTCGGTTCTGTTTGCTGTGGGGGCAGGGTTCATGGCTGGGCACCAGCAATAATAACACTAGATTCACTTTTAACTTAATAAAAACAACAACAACAACAATAATCTAACTTATTAACTTTAACTTTATTAACTTAACTTTATACAGTGGCTTCACGTTTTCTTTAGAGCAGTTAGCACACCTGAGTTAACTAAAATGAAATAAATGCCTCCACTGACTAGTCAGAAATAAACTGCACACCTGAGTAGGGTTGCCAACTTCAGAAAAGGAAAATGCGGGACAATCGTGGTTCTTTATAGGAAAACGAGGGACACTCAAAATATTTGTACTGTATCGCACAATGTACATAATTTCAGTGTCTGCAAACTGTAGTTAAGTATATGTTTAAAAGGTTATCAGACAAACACATTTGTATTGCTTAACCTATTTATGTACAATTTAATTCTAAAAATAATTTTAATGTCATACAAACAAAATGTCACATTACAAACAAACCACCATTCAAAATAACAGCATTTATCTGAAATAGAAAGCTTTTTTAACATTATACATAGGCCTACAGTTCAAAAGTTTGAGGTTAGTAAGATAATTTTTTTTGGGAAAGAAATTAAAGAAAGTAATTGCCTACTTTTATTCAGCAAGGATGCATTAGGCTAATCAAAAGTGACAGTAAATTATAGTGTTACACAAGCTTTCTATTTCAAATAAATCTATTATGATCTTTACATTCTTCAAAGAATCCTGGGGGAAAAAACAAAACAGTTTTAAACATTAATAATAATCAGAAATATTTTGCGAGCATATTATTCCCTCAGGTAGATTTCATGTTTTCTTGCGTGGCTGGATGTTGGACTCATGAACAATAATCACGTTGTTTGCATTCGGCAAAATTGATTTGCCGAAATCAAAACGTGGACAGTGAGAATTACCGTTAGCGCGAGACGAGTCCGGCTTGAAGCGGAAGCGACCAGACGGCAGAGGATTATGTTCGCAAATCAAACAATGATTTGTCTCAAAACGATGATTAAAAAAAGCTGTGATATGTCATCATATTGGATGATGACGGTGTCGGTGATCATTCTCAAGTGTCGTGATCAGCACTGCTGCTGTTGTATCAGTCAGTGGTTGTGACCGGAGGGTCTTCAATCTCAATATGCCGCGGAGTTGCCATCCTGAAGTGCGTATGTAAACTCCCGAGCGTGATCGATCACCCAAATCACGTGACATGCATTTTATTTAGTAAATAATATTTAGTAAAACTACAGCTCTTATTAGTTGTTAAAAGTGTACTCATTAATAACTATTTAATCAAATGTCAAGGAAGAAAAAAATAGTTTTGTGACAAAGTGATGTGAGAGTTGGGCCGGGGCAGCAGGGGGCGGGGCGCGTTCGGTTCGACATGAGAGTATCGCGGTTCGAACCGTGGCTGTTGTATCGCGGTTTTTCGGTTCGGTTCGAATATCGTTACACCCCTAGCAGAACACAAATCAATGTTCCTTTTGATGGGGATATGCCGATACGCGTTTACATGACCAAATATTCGGGTTAGAAAAGGGGTACCCCAGGTATTATATCCGGGTTTTTAAAAACCGGGATATGAGCATATCCGGGTTTTTGCCGGTGTTTACATGGCCGTGCGCGACCGGGTTATTGCTAATATTCCGGTTTTGAACAGGTTATTGGCTGCATGTAAACGTAGTCATTGTTATGCGCATCTCGTCAGTAAAGCCGGTTCCTTGATTAGTAGTAAATCGCCATCGCCTGCTTTCAAAAGGAGCAGCATTTACTACACAGAGCCGTAGTTCACTGACAAGCTGAGCCATATCGCATTAATTATCACGGACGTATCGCCTGCGATAATTAATGTGATATGGCTCAGCTTGTCAGTGAACTACGGCTCTGTGTTTTACCTGTCGCCATCTGTTGCCATTGGTTGGTTCTTGTTTTTGCCGATTGAACATGATGGTGCAGTGTGAATTGGCCTTCAGATACCAATATATTCTGTTACATAATGAACTGTCAGCTACATTTCTTAAGTTCAAACATTCTTGATAGTGCTCTTTTCTTGCAACACAGTATAGAAGAGAAGACACATGCTGTGTTTAAAATGTCAGTGAGGATTACAGAGAGATGTGCTCTGACAGAAACACATGACGAACGGGTTGATGGTTAATTTACAGTCATAACACTTAGAAGCCATTCACACAAGACGTGTGCTTGAATTTAAAAACAGCGGAGCAAAATGAATTGTGCAGAATGCAGGGAGCAAACATTATTAACTTCAACTTTCAACTTTAAAAGTTCAACTTCTTTTAACTTGACACTACATCTTAAAAACAAGGTGTTCATGGCCTGAGACACTAAAAAACATTTCAGTCATCCAATGAGGTCCATCTAGCAAGTTTACATGAAAAAGCACTAAATTAAATACTGTGAATAAAGGTGCAGTCACATTTACCGCTGTTCTGCAAATTTTCCATGCGATCTTGAATTTCGTGTGAGGTCAAAAGTTTTCCCCACACTGATTTCGCAGCGTGAATCCTGATCAAGTTGGTCAATCGGATGTACAGTGTTGACCAACAAAAACCCTTGAAAATGACTTATGGTTTGAAAGTGACCTTTATGTGAGCTGTGCTTCATAAAATCGCTACACTATTGACAATGGAACTTTTTTGCCTGTGAAATTTCGCTAATGTGACTGTACCTTAAGTCTCTGTTTTAGTACTTTTTTTCATATGAACTTTTCATTCACTTTCATTGAAAGTCCACAAAGACAATAAAAACAACAGAAAAAATAATTAAAATAAGATTGCGCAAACTCCGCAAAGGAATATTCTGCAATGTTTTGTATTGGTGTAAGTGGCATCTACAAAAGCTCTATGCTCTGTTCATGGTTTCTGCACAGAAATGCCTACATGATCTAAATAGAGATGAATTTGGCCCAAATTGTTCGGACTGTTGGAAAGAGGATTGTTTTCCGATATGCCTTGAATAAAAGCAGAGCAAGTAAAGCCTGCAGACCTGCTGCATAGAGAGCTCAGGGATTGTTCTCCTTTAGCAGCCCTGTAGCAGACCAATAGAGATAAATGTAATCACTGCACTTTGTTCTCCCCTGTGATATCATGCCTTCTTATTACTTCTCAACCGGTCTGCCTCTCAGTCCAAGATCAAGATCTTATTTTGTCGCACATTTGCTTTGGGCTTCAGCCCTCTCCGATTTCAGCAGGTAATTACACTAGTGTTGTTGTTGCCCTTAGACCGAAGACACATCAAGTCACAACTACGTTTGATAAAGCTGTGGAAAGCGCCAATGCAGTTTTTGTTTGTCCTTTTAAGATGAACTAATAGACCATGTATAATGAGAAGTATAGGATTTGAAACCAGTCTTAGATCAGTGAAAGAAGCTAATTCTAGCAGTGCACATGAATCCTACCCTGACATTTATGTCAGTGTTTTTTTTTTTTAAATCCTTATAACTGTGGCAAGTTTCAGCTCATCAAAAGGAAGTGGTGATGATGCCAAAGGTGGCCTTTAAGAAAGGCCTTTGACTGAAGACAAACCAAGGAAAATAACATTTATCAAAGTCTAATACCATGCTGCTGATGCAAAAGGAAAATGTCATTTATCAAGATATGCCACAATGCCAGACAATCCGTAGCATTATTATGGATTTTCTGCTAAAACAGTCTTGCCTTAAATGCAGATATTTTTAGATATCTGAAATTGTTAAACCAGGTTACGTCAAAAATCATTCCTAAATTTAGTCTTAGGTCTTGAACTTGACCACAACCCAGTTTTGACAAAGGAAGATTTGTAGCATATAATTTTATTTGTGCTTGGATTTGTGATGGTATTGTTTATCGTGTCAGCCAACCCCATTGTTGGTCACTAAAAAAATATTGAAAAAATATCATTTATCTATTTGTGATTTTGCTTTAAAATTACCACTAGAGTCTTTGACTTATCCAACAACAACAAAAAAATCAATGCCATCTCAATCCCCAGATTATCCCTCATGCCATGCTAACAGCTTTCAATCCAAGTTTCTTTATAATTAATTCAGTAATATTTATTAGATCAGATGGAGTATAAGGGATTATTATCTAGAAAAAATATCTGACAAAAAAAATAAGAAAATTTAATTGTGCAGGAATAAAAGAAGATTACCTTAAACCCTATTCGGACGGGACTACTTTTCTAAACGACGTTTGAGTTACAATTCTGATCACTCAATGTCTGTGATTTCATGTACCAATTTCGACAGGACTAACGATAAACATCTTGTTTATTACAGAAGTGTGAGTGTGTGCTTTCTAGACGTGGCCATTACAGAAGGTCATGTGCTGTGCATGCGTCACGTATGTCTTTTAATTTATTATTTATTGATATGACTTTAATTTATAATAAATAAAAAAAATGTAAGTAAACTTTATAGCAGTAGATGTTTATAATAAATAAGTGAGCAGAGAAATCTAGACAAGTATCTTACTCTTACCTGACACTGATATTAAAATATAAGCAGTCTTCACAGTTTTCTCATTTTGGCTCAATTTATTAATTGTATGTGTTATTTTTCCATCGGATACCATCCATATTGAAACTAAATTAAAGCATGCCAAAGTTTTGTGCGCAAACGGTAGCTCAGGTAGGTCAAAAACACATGAAGAGAAGCGTTAGGATAATACAACATCAGCAATCACAGATATTTGTGGGATTAGAATACTCACAGGACCACTGACATTGGCGAAAAACAGTAGGTAATTTTCCCCTGAATTTGTGTGAACAGGTTGTGTGAGAAAAACACAGACTTGGCAGATTCGGACGGGATTTAAATCGCAAAGTACGTCTGTGAAACACAAATTTCTCTAACGACCCCCTAGAAAACTAGTCCCGTCCGAATAGGGCTTTAGAGTGTAAAAACCATAGACTGTAAAAAAATATGGACGTAGTGTCCGTGACGTCACCCGTAGGTTTCTGAAGAGCATTTTTGAAGCCTAAAGTAGGCGGAGCCGGCCGTCGCCATCTTGGCCCCGCGTCACTCCCGGATAACAGAAAATAGGCAAACAGTGGAGCTGAGGAGCCGAAATCACCTAGCTCGACGTCATAGATATAAACACTGTTTTATATCTATGTTATAAAACTGTTTTATATCTATGATATATCTATAAACACTGTTTATATCTATGGCTCGACGTGATCGAGTTAGCTGATGATGTAAAGCCAATTAAAAGTTCCTGTTTTTGCCCTTCGAAATATTATATTATAATATTTAAAAGACATGGCTACAAGTGAGACTGTGTATTGTGATTCTGTTATATTCTGCTAACGTTAGTTGAAAATGTATTATGCAGTAACTTAATATTACTCTGAGAGCGTGTGTGTGACAGTGATTTATGTGCACATGTCAGTCACTCTTTCTTATGGTCCGTCAGCACGGCATCGCTCGTCAAGTTCGTAGAGAGCTTATTCAGTCCATTTTAAATTCTGATTTTGGCCGCCTCTCAAATGGGTTATAGATATATTGCCTATGAAGTTCAAGTAAATGCGCTAGAAAATCCGCGCTCATTCATGGATGTGCATTTATAGCATGGACGGAGAAAGCGCCGACGCCTGCATGATTTCATCTGACGGTACATAAGCATATTATAATCTATATCTGTTCCGTGAGAGCAGAACGAACGAGCCTTTATTGACGTTTTTAAATCTGAAAACTCCAAAAAGCAACGAAATTGTCAGACATCCATTAGTGCATGTTCACAGAGGAAAACTGAAATACAGCGCTGGTTGTTCTCTCGAACGATACTCGACGACAACAATCCTAAGCCGTGGGCGAAGTTAACGTTACTTAATGGGTGTATTCAATTGTATGAAATAATCCCGAAAAAAAAGCACAAAACACGGCAGAGATGGCAAGTTCAGCAGCTAACATTTGCTGAGGTGAAGTGACGGCTAGTAACAACAGACAAGCGGCTAGCATTGACATCAGCGACAACCCACCTGTCACTCAAGTGGCCACACCCTTAATTATGCAGAACTTTAAATATTAATCAACTAAACGGATGAGTTATAAAAAAAATACACCCCCCTCACAGTTGTCATGAAGGGCAAAAATAGCTGTATAGACCAAAGCCACATACAGACACCAGGCTGTAAACACGTTTTTTTCTGCTGTAAAATTTGGCATTTTAACATGGGGGAGATACAGATTTGACTCACTTTTGACATCAGCCTCAAGCGGCCAGTCAACGAATTGCAGTTTAACTCACTTCCGTGTTGGTTTCAAGAGAGAGACGGGGGAGGTTGCCGCTTGGTAAAAACACACTACACACCACCCAAGAGAGTGGTTTGTAGTATTTATTACAATATCCACACCCTACTGTGTCTAAGAGTCACTAATACTACTGCTGGAAATTAATCACGGACCAAATGAACCCCAGCTAATTCCCCTCCTGCTTTCTGTGCCTTTCCCTCTACTGATCTGAATGAAATCAGAGCCACAACTGTAACCACCAGACTCACGTGGGGATTCAAACCCATGAGCACAAATGGATTGAGCTGCCTCAAGTGCCACAAATGACTGGTGATCTTATGTTATCTGGCAGTACACTAGAGAGGTTTCAGCTACACAGTACTAAGAATTAGGAAAAAGATATTTACTCTGAAGTAAAATTTAAGAACACATTTTGCAGTCTGCTGCTTTTTAAAGGTTAAGGGAATTTGTGCATACTTATCTATAAAAATAATAAAAAAATCGATCTCAAGCATAAAAAAAAATTTAAACTGCTTCAACTTAATTGAAAATAAAATTAAACTGCTTTAACACATTTTCCTGTGCATGTCTTTTTCAAATGGTAATTTCAGAGAAGATACATCTCAAAATAGGCCTGGATGTAATAATCACTGTTAAGTTGACAGACCCTGTACCTTGTCTGATAAAGTGATTCAGTGTTTAAGTGACATCTGCTAAATTACTGGCGTGCTATTTTAGCAGCCCAGCAGTGGCACTGAATTATAGGCTTTCAGTCATAACCAAAGTACTGCAGATTCTGATGTGAAAGTTCCAAAATTTCATATTCAATAATATTTTTAGGAAAATGTGTTGAAATTCATACCTTGGGTCCAGCAAATAGAAAAGACAATAACAGTACAACAAACCTATGTTTATATCATGAATATGTAGCCTTAGGCTTTGAAATCATTACGACCTTTGACCTCAGACACATCATAATGATATAATGACAAAGCACTGCAATTCTCTCTAGCAAGGAACATAATTACTTTGATTCTGCTCTGATATTTTCCCGCAGCGCTCACTGATGAAAAGCGAGCTCACAGATTGATGTTTTGTTTAATATTTAGTAGAGGGGCTGGGTTTACTTTTCAGCCTTACTGCTTCAAGTGAAGTACTTCATTTAGACAGCATAAATATTTCAAAGTACCTCATTAATTATTTGAACCCTGGATGCACAATCAATGCGTTTCCATTAATTACAGTTTATTCAAAATTTATATTCGCCTGCCCACTCATTGATATATTTACACAAACAAATTACATCGTTAGACATGTATGCCCATTCTGTTGATGTAGTAGCTCATGTTTCCCTGATAAAATGTCACAGCCATTAATGCTGTCATTTTTGCCGACTCTGTATTCATACAAACAGTCCCTGAGTCCTGACCATAAGACATTCTAACGACGTTAGAAGGACAGTTTTAAAATCCCTGTCTGACCTAGAGTCAGTCTTTACATTCAAAGAGCTCAGGTGTGATTTTAATAGTATTTCCTAATTTGATATTTGCCCTTTGGATAGTAGGTAGTTTATACACAACAAGGACAAGTATTATATGGAAATTGGAATGGGGGATCCTTCAGTTCGCATAGATGGCTTTTATCTGCGTGTCCTTCCAGTGCCTGAGACATTAAATCACTACGAGCCAGATGCATCTATGAAGATGAAGAACAAAATGAAGGACAAGGTATGCATGCAGTAAACCTCAGTCATGCGAGCAGTCCTAAAAACATGCTTCTAGATGTGCACATATGGTGAACTGACATGATCCGTCACTTAAATGTATAACATGTTGCAAGGCAAGCAATACTTTAAGCATAGAAAACATAAACTGAGAAAAAAAATTGTATTTCATTAAAGCTTCATTGCTCAAGTGAAACTTCTTTCAAACTATAACTTTGAAATACTATGCATAAACAAAGATTTAATGCGGAATATTTACTAACAGCATTTTTTGTGATATGAATTGAATGTTTGATGATGGTCTGTGTTTTTATATTAAAAACGTATACGCTCATAAAAGCAAAAAAAAGAAGAAAAAAAAAACACTAAAAATGTAGTTATCAAGTATTGCCCTTTTTAAAAACTAAAAAAAAAAGGTTATTTCTGGCACTGACCTAATGTGCAATGTGATATTGTAAAGCACTTCAAGGTGAGAGTGTTATTACTCAGAGGGTTTTCCATTTGATTTAGTTTTCTCCTATCGTCTTATTGCTGTGTAAGCTAAATCTCATCTGGCCCATCAGCTGACCCAATGCTCTGACCCTTATTCTATATATGGATGTGAGTATATGGTCTGAGGTAAGAGCTTGAGATGTCTTCAACAAAAACTGTCCCTTTGAATACTTTTTAAGGTTTTATACACTGTTATAAAACCCTCCCACTCACCCTTATTCTGTGCATATGCCTCAAACAACGTGAATATCAATATGACTATTTTTGGACTACACATAATCTCTGGCAAATTTAATTTGAGTCATTGATATTGGTCACCTTCGTGTTAGGGTAGAAACATTGGCAAAAATGCTTTATAATCTGGGAAAGTCTTCAATAGTATGTGCCATGGGGTGCCTAATTGGTTGCTTATGATTTAAAGGTAGATTAACCTCTAAATGAACATTACGCTACTGGCTTGAACAGAGAACTGGCTGGTATATGAATAATCAACAGTTCTAATTTAGAAGAAAAAGCTGAAAGCTAATACATGAAACTGCACTGTTTTGCAGTATAATGTTTATGACCTACTTCATTCTAATGGATCAAAGGTATTGTGAAATTACTACAGAATATTCCAGAACACTTTTGTCCTTTTCTAGTTTTCTAGTCCTAAATGCAGCATCAAAAAAGCACAAGAATTACCATGACCCTTGGTGTAGGTGTAGGTTAAATCAAGAAAAAAGCTGCCAAGCATCCTCCTGGGATGGATAAGAAGAAATGTAGTGTCAGTGAGAGGCGGGTGGAGCCCACTGTAGGTTGCACTCAGAAAAACTTAGGCACTGGAACAAAAGAAAAGGGCACTTATGATCGAAACTTGGAAAGCACAGACAAGAGAGAGCAAAAATGGCTTGAGGCACTCAAACAGTGATTTTACACCACTCAAAGCAGATCGGAGAAAGTGTGTATGTATAATGTGGAAGTTAGTCAAGCAGAAAGAAGAAAAAAAATCAATAAATGCCACCAGAGATGATGAAAGTTTGGTTTCTCCCCCCACACTTATTGCTTCTTTTGATCTCCTGTTATACACGCCTACATAATTGTGAAACAGCGATACTACACATAACTTACGATCCAAAAAAGTCTGATTCAAACTATAGGGGAATGTATCACTCACTGCATTTCTGGTTATACAAAAAAAAACTTTGATAAATAGTGAGAAAAGGGAGATTTAAAAAAAAATGTATCCAATGGTTTGCACCTTCATTCAGAGACAGAAAACTGTGCTTCTTTAAGATGCACTTTCGAATTGCAATAATACTTTTCTGATGCCTTGGGAAGGCCTGCAAATTGTACTTTACTGCATGTAGCGGTAAATAAATCTGTAAAAGAGAGGAAGAACACTTTGGATATTTCATGGTTCACTTTAATGTGAGTGGATAAAACAATTTACTGGAGGACAGAGACTGATCTTCTTGCAGAGCAGACACAAATAAATCCTGCAAACCTAACAACTGCCTGGGCAAAAGGGACTATCATAAAACCGGCTTATAAAAAGCTCATTTGGTCTGTGCCATCTGTAAACACTGGTTCCTGAACCAGAAAAACACAAGGTCTAAGTATAATTGGCTTTTGGATTATTGCCGAAAATAAGCTCTGTGACCAACAAAAGTTTATGGATTGTACACATTTATTCATCAAGATAATCTTCACAAATTAACAACTTTTAAGAAATTTGATGCCCAAACATAATCGGCAGAAGTAAAAAAAAGCTAAGGTTAGGCTATAAATGAACTATAAATATAAATGAACTACAACTTCAGAATCTACATGTTGGAAAGTTCAAGCTAGAATCTCCCTCTTCTCGTTCATTCAGTTAAACATGCCCCCTGTCACAAGCGCAGCAGTTCATCTACATTACTCACCGATCAAATAAGACTTTGGCGGGCGCTAAAACAAGTTCAATTCAGGAAAATTCATGCGTGAATTTAACTGAGTAGGCTACATGACCATGCACTCGCACAAATGTGACCACATAAAATTTTAACTTGCACATTCTCAAAAAATGGTCGCAGTCTGGAACCCTGACAAGGTTGTAAAAGCAGTGAGTTGATGAGTTTTCACAACAACAACAAAATTCTACTAAATTTCTAGTTCTACTGATGTTTTTTTGTTTTTTTTTAAAGAATAAAATGTGAAAATATCTTGACACTAGGGCTGGACGATATGGCCAAAGTTTATATCACAATATATTTCTTAATTTTGGTCGATGCGATATATTTCTGATATCGATATGAAAAATATAAAAGCCTCAGAAAAAGAGCCAAGAATGCCCACAACGGATGTCTGTACCTACAAACTTCTGAAAAATGAATTTGCCAAGTCTATGAAACCTATAAACTATAAAATATTTTATAAAATAAAAAAGGTACAAATAAATTAATGTTCACCTTTTATTTGTATTTAGCCTTCATCCAAACAAGAAATGTGAAATCACTGTCAAATAAACAAGACTCTCAACTTATTAATATTAATATCTTTAAACTAGTGCTGCATGATTAATCGTATCGCAGTCGCAATCGCGATGTCAAGCCTACGCGATTATATGACGCAAAATGCTGCGATTTTATATTAAATAAACAAATTAGTGCTGTTAACAGCATCTGTTAATTTTTGGCATCCTTTGGCTAGTGTTACATGATCTCGCTCTTATTCATGCAAATGCTTTTAAACCATTCATGCGCGACAAGACAAAAAAGAACGCGCTGTCAGTGAATGTCCTCCTGACACACACACACACACGACCCAGATAGACGCGCGCCAGTATCGTACAGACAGCGCGCCAGTATCAAGTTCTCTTTCGCTGTAGAACGAACAACACACATGTATGCCAAAATCAACGCGCTGCCTGTGAATGTCCTGACTGTGACACACAGAAAGACTTGCGCTAATATCGTGCGTGCACACAAAACAGCATGCCAGAATACAGTTCTCTTTCGAGCTTGAACGAACAATAACACACACAATTATGCAAAAATGTCTTTTCGTCGAGTATCTTAACATAACATAAGAGTAGTCTTATGATGAATGTGAGTTGTGACTCGTGAAAGAATGAGGCGCGTGTGAGATCCGCGTCTCTGACAGCAGCGGCTGGTCTTAAAGGGACAGTACACAGTAGCCACTAATTATATCTGTCGCTAAAGTTAATCAAAGAACAAAGGGAACAGAGAAAAACACTCACTGTTCTTGACTAAAGAACTTTTTTTCTTTAGGCAGATTATCACTAATCTGTGTGTGCATTTATTTTCCTTGAGAACCAAGCAAGTTGACTCATGAAACCATTTGTTTATTATATCGCATATCGCAATCGCAATATTGACCTCTATTATCGCAATATGACATTTTACCCAAATCGTGCAGCCCTACTTTAAACTATAAAATAGGCTGATAATATTATTCTTATAGATTGAAACAAAACTGCTTCCGCCAGGATAAAGAATATGAAAAGTGCTCAGAGTTGCTACAGAAAACAGAAAAAAGAGTGATCAACAACAAAAACACAAGTTGCTGGGGCAAGGACATTGTTGAGTGTTTATGGCACCCTGAATCCATTCCGATTGATCAATCTGAATGTGGTGTTTACATGAACGCTAAACAAGTGATCGGGTTGATGTGCCCGCTTCAAATCGGAATATATATTTTTGACATGCGCTCACTGTACAAAAGAGTTTCCCGATGCTTGCGCATAACCATTCTTATTTGTTCTTTATTTGTTTTAAACAGCAGACTTAATATTTATCCGTTTCTGGTCATAATTTGGAGACAATGAGCATACAACCGTTGTGCCGTGCTGCTTATATTTATCACGCAGTAAAAATGCCCCTACCCACGCCCAAAACCAGACGTCTGTGGATGAGAATCGGAAACTAGGACTGGTGGGACGTTGTCCTGCTCCACTTCACAGACGCGGAATGAAAGAAGAATTTCAGAATGCCAGGAAACTCATTTATATGACACTTTATTCAATAGGAAGAACAGCTCGTTTCGTGCATCATTACGCTATTCTACGTCACTGCACATGCGCAGTCCTTTCAGTTTCGGTTGTCAATATGATCAAGTGTTTATATGTTCTCTCGATCTGATCTGATTAGAAAAGAAATAAACCACCTATTTTATTCGGATCAAGCTCAATCTGATCGATTAAGGTGTTTACATGAAGGCTTTGCAGTCTGATTAAGCCGTCAATACGATTACTAATGGATTATTTGGGTTACATGTAAAGTGCCAGTGACAAATGCTGTAATGATTATTGGAAATGTGTTTAAAAATCATATCACCGGTATTGAAAAAAATATATATCGCGATATACTGAATTATTGTCCAGCCCTACTTGACACGTGTTCACCACAGACCTTATTTCAGGCAGTAAACCAAAGACTAGGGCTGCACGATGTGTCGTTTAAGCATTGATATCGCGATGTGCGAATCCACGATAGTCACATTGCAGGATGTGCGATGTAGGCTGTCGTAGTTGATCCGTGATTCATTAACCGTACGGGCCAGCTGCTCCCCGGCCCTTGACGCATGTGATTCGCGGATTAATTGCACAGCTTAACCATCATAGAGTGAAAGTTTATCATTTGCATGTGTTTTTAAGTCCTGTCAGTTTAACAGGGCGCATATATGAACGAGCAGAGAGAGAGCGAGAGAGCCCCGGCCGCGCGCGCGCACTCACCTTCACCGTCTTCAAACAACACGAGCGCTGTCTTGCTCTCTCTCTCCCTCGCGCATATTAATCAAAATCAATTGACACGATGGTGTCGAACAAAAAAAAAAAAAACTATCCAGTGATGAAATGTTTTCTGTGTTGACAAATCTTGTGCGATATCCTAAACTGCCGAGAAAATTACACAACGCGTGCCGTAGACTACATGTCCGATTCGAGAACTAATGATTCCTTTGAACCGATTCAATTTAATGAATGGTTTAAACAACTGACCTGTCCAACACTGAACTCACGAGACGTCTGAATTGGTGTATAAAAAATCTGTAACACTTTACAATAATGTTCTATTCATTAAACTATTTAACTACATTAGTTAACATTTTCTATTAGTAAACTGCACTTCTACAACATTGTTAATTTCAACATTTAGGCTATAGCCTTATTGAAATCAAAAGTTGTACAATATGTGTTAACATAGTTAATGCACTGTGAAGTAACATTACCAAACAATGAACAGCTGTATTTTTATATAAACACAGATTAATAAATACAGTAACAAAAGTACTGCTCATGGCAAGTTCATGTTAGTTATTAGATACATTAACTAATGTTAACAATTCAAACCATATCCTAAAGTTACAAACAAATAATTTACTCTAATTTAAATAATACTCTGATGTTTAAATCATTTAAAATGAGAATGTAAGTGTGCTTACCCCATATTTGTTTGTAAGAAAAAATTAGATTAGATTTCATTTCATATCGCAATATATATCGCAGAAAAATAAAATATTGCAATGTCATTTTTTCCCAATATCATGCAGCCCTACCAAAAATCCATTAAAAAAAACATGACTTCCCAATGAAAAAAGCGAACTCATTTCCAGGTTTAAGGACTCATTCCTGCAGCACTCTTTACTGTCTTTGACATTAAACGAATTTACAACAGCAAAACTTGTGTAATTCTGTACACCACATTGCTCTACCACGGTGATCTACCACACTACAGTGATAAAGATAGTGCTGTGTGCTTATTTGATTTTTATTTAGCTACAAAAGTAGAAAAAAAAAACATTCATATGCATGATTGAGTTGGTCCTGTACACAAAAAGAAAGGGTAAATGGGGATATCTCTGAGGACGTGAAAACTGCAAGCTTCCAGATTTTATCAGCAATGCAATTTAGAGCATTTGTGTAGATTATTGCAAGAAGATTTGTGTTATTCTCTAGTCAAGGCAAAAAAAACAGCAGGTAAATATTCATTTTTAACCTTAAGGTCAAAACATATTGTGCATCTCTAAAGAGAAAAATAATATGCCATGAATAAGTGCATGTTTGATGAATTTAATTCTCTCTCTGTTATCTATGCTCATCATTTGTCTGGTAAAGTTGCATTCATAATGCCATTCACTCTCACCTGATGCTCAGGAATGCTCCAGCACACTGTATTCAGCTTTTAACAAGATCCACTCATTTAAAACTCCCTAAATTATATTAACATTTACTATATAACCTTTATTTTGCTAATAACATCTAAATCATTCACAAGAGAAGTTCTGTGTAAACGTATAGATAAAAAAGTGCTCTGTCAGCAAGGTATTTTATCATCTCTAGACCGACAAAAACTCTTGGCCTTGCCTATTAATAATTCTGATAACATGCCAGATGAGATGGACTCGGAAATTACGGTGATGCATTCGTCGTTTTGTTTATTTTTCTGACAATGTATGCACATTCCAGCGAATATATTTGTATTCCAGCAAATATTCCAGAGTGTTCTATTCTCTTCACTCTTTAGCCTATACAAAAACCTTTTAAAACTGTAGTTTAAAAACGAATGTTTATATTTATGCAAAGTTGATAGACTCCCCAGTCATTTATTTATGTTCTCCGTTTAAAACCTTAAGTCTTTGTAAATGTATTTACCCTATTATTAATATTACTGCTGTTGTGATAAATAAAGAGATGCAACTGGGAATACTAGCTACACTAAAGTAGTAATGTTTTTTTATTATTATTATTCAGGCTTTTAGACATTTTTTATTTTTTTATTTTCAATGTTAGAATTATTTTCACATGCTTTATTTGTTACCTGTTTGTTAACCTGATCAAAGCTTTTATTTATTTATTGATGTAGAAGTGTGTTTTGTTTTGTATGCAAGGAGGGAGTTAAATTACAGAAATTACAGTTTTGAAAAAAAAAGTGTTAAAACAGTTTGTTCAGTTCAGTGGTGTTATAATATAATTGTATATAATTGTCCAAATTAAACAAATATTGGTTCTTTATATCAGTTATCGGGGACATAAACATGCAAATAATCTGTATCGTTACATATAAAAGTGAATTTCTAAAATCAATATCGGTTGATGTCTACTTAAGACAATCATTCTCTAAATGTAAGTATTTAGTTAGCTACCGTATAAATCATGCACTGATGGTAGAAGAGTAATTTTTTTTTTTATTCTAATGCTCCAATTATCTTGATTCCAAAGATCTAACACGTATGACTAATACAAAATACTGCACATGTCCACATGTTATCGGAAGTTATCTTGCAAATGTTGCAGAATGTGTGAAAGCATCTGCTGAGCCCAGATATTATTTTGCGTCTTCAAACATAAGCTTGCATATCCTTAGAATAAAGGAAATTTGAATGACACAGAAATGCTAAAATGGGACATTTCTTGAATATGAGTGTGTTTATAGCATGTAAAAGCTTTTACTGACTGCACATGGTTAAACACTGATCATTCTGAAGGTGGGAGAGGTGTTGATGAAAACCAGAAAAAATGCCTGATGGTGGATAAGCCCACGTAGCTTCTACTTTAGACTAATGAAGTTAAATTCACTCTTTTGTCCAAAAAAAAAAATTATATTTGCACAGAGCCCCTAGCTGAAGAAGTGCATAGAGAAAGCAGTCACAGCAAGCCCATATTATTTTCTTCACACTCAAGTGTGGCAATAAGTTAATAATGCTCAAGGTTACACTACTCTAGGTACTTTCTCTTACCAGATTTATTCCATCTCTGGAGGCCATATATGAGAATAGTTTTTCTATCACAAAAACAAGGATCGATCATGTAATTTCCTTATATACCAACACAGATCCCATTAGGGCCTAATAACAGATTCAGGTAGAGAATAGTACTTTTGCAAAACAAGGAGGTGGTACTTTTTTTACTGACTCTCATCTGTGAGTGTTCAGTCATTTGGTTTCATTTAAATGTAAATTTGAGCAGTGAGCAGCACTGCATTGGCACACTGTTAGCAGAGCCGAGTTGGAGATGGATTTTTATAACCTCTGTCGCTTCCAGATTGGCTGCTTTTTCTCACCGAACGGTCCACTGGCAGAGTTTGGCGGTTAGACGATTTCGCTACTAAAATTAAATTGTTGCTGCTAAAACCGCATTGTATATGTGTGCAATAATTAAGCACAAGGCAAAAAAAAAGTTTACTTGCGCAGTTCTATAGTGGGTTTTTGCATAGTTAAGCTACATTCTTCATCCCTCTGCCCAAGTGTACATTACACAATGCTCAATCAAAAACTTGAACATTAAATAAACAATAGTCTTTCGGAGCATGTGCACAAGGACAAGTGTAGTCCGATTAGCGTACACGCAATTATGGCACACCTTTGCAAAGTTGGACTAACAGAGACCTACGTAATGCTATAACAAACATGAAAAAAAAAACAAGGACTGGTTAATTTTCAGTCAAACTAAAGCATTTACATGAAATTAAAAATATAATAATATTGTTTTAGTCTGAAATTGAACTTTTAAAGTGCGTATAAGCATATTTATGTATTAAATAAGAAAAAGGGTATCACATTGCATCCATATTTAAGTGTACAGCAACTTCTAATAAGAGGCATCTATAGCAAGATCTAGTAAAAAAAATGTGGTTAAAAGAGATGCATTGCCAAATCTACCTTTTCAATAGTGAGAATAAATGAATGCACCTCCGCCAAAAAACATATATGAACCTATATGGAGTCATATATTAGCTCAGTTTTTTCCAACCTTGCGCTGACGCACCTTAATTTACTCTCATGCAATCTGTGCCGCCTTCTGCTAGGGAAAAGAAAAGAAAGCTAACCATCGCGTGCCGTTATGTGGGGTCCACAGGGCACGCTCGCTCGGGTGGATGCATTGAGAACCCTTTTAAAGTTTCATATAGGCCCCATTGGGCTTGCTGAGAGCAGTGTAGCACGCAAGAGGTCTCAGTTCCTGCTCCTTCACGTGAGTTGCTCTCATTGTAAAGATTTGGTGTTATCCACACTGATTTCAGAATAGCTAAACCTGACAAGCTTCAAGACGTCCCAGACAAAAACAACAAGCCGTGACTTAAAAGCTGACTTTTTGTGCAGCTTACACAGCCTTAAGGATTTTACAGTCGTTTGTGACAACTGGATAGTTAAAAAAAAAATAAAGTTTTATAAAGATTGCACTCACAAACGATCGATTTTTAATCAAATGTTTTTGGAAAAATTAGATTTTATATAAGTCTGATACTTTAGCATTTTATTAAAATATTTTAAAAAAAAGTTCCATATGCATAACATAATTAACATTATAATGACCTTAGTTAACATGAAATTTCTTATAAAGCATTTATTACATTATCAAAATCAAAAGTTATCTTTTAATAACGGACAGATACAGATACAGTTCAACTAACAATGAACTGATGTATTTTTAATTAACTTACGTTTACAAAGATTAATAAATACTGGAACAAATGTATTGCTCATAGTTAAGCTCATAGTTAATGATAGCTAATTGCTTATCGTTAACTAAAGGGCCCTTATTGTAAAGTGTTAGGCTACTGTACACGAATAAATTACAAAACATGTAATAATACCAGTAGGCCTATATAAATGCTCAAAACCAATACTTTGTTTTAACTTCCCTTGATGTTTTCCATGAAGCCTTGTATATCTAAGGAAAAATAATATCTGGCATCAAATCGCCTGACAGTCCAACTTCACATAGTCACACAAGAGTAAAGAGACAGTATAGGAGAACAGCTACTTTTGAACACAGCATTTTAATATACTATCTTAAGTCATGTTTGTCTCGAGTCGGATATGCGCTCACAAACTGATTTCAGCACAAGGTTTAAATAACAGAGCTGCATTTAGAGAATTTAACAATGTCACAGTAGCCTAATGATTATTAGATTTATGTGAACTAGAAAGCTAGAACTACTAAAATATATGGTCGCCTGTTGAACATGGACTGTCTATCGAAATACTTAATGTAGGCTACTCCAGCTGTATCAACACATTTCTTCAGTTTCCTTTCATTTTCCCAATAATCTTAACACTGATGCTGTGGGAAAACTGCTGCTCTTTTTCAGAACAGAATGTTACAAACTTAACTGTCAGTCACCTCAGTGTTTACATCAACCGAATCCGTTAAAAACGGCGAATATACAGCCAAAACAACATTTAAAAAAATGCTCACTTAGTAGGTAGTCTAAAGATAGTCTACTTATTAAAAACTACGCAGTCTGTGTCAGTTTTTTCAGAGATAGACGCTACCGCGTGCGTGCACGATCGCGTGGGCAAAGAGGGAGATCAAGCAGGTCTCCTGATATTCTCTACCCAGTATAAAAGTTGAACAAATGACAACAGGAGATTTATTGCGCTTATAATACTGTAAATATCACAACATATTTCCTCCCGCTTACAGCTCTTACCTCGACCGTTGGTGCAGGTTGGACAAAGCGCGAGAACCAAGACGATCTCAAAAAAGCGCCGACGTCCCTTCACAGTAACGTTACTTCCCATTTCTATTCTGTTTCTCTCAGTCATTTTAGGGGGCAAATTCGCCCGTTATTATGATGTTGGGACAGTTCATTGTTTTCAGCTCTAACGGTCTCTCTCTCACTTTAATGCTCTGACTTCTTTCTGAATGATCAGGAAACATCATTCCTGTGCGCTGAACTTCAGACACCGTGCAGGCTCGCGCCCTCCCAGCCTGAGAGCCTCGTTCTAGTGCACTCAGACTTGCAGGTGCCGCACACTCACTACCCGAACCAGCCAATGGCGCACTGTGGTGGGCGGAGTCAAGTTCACCACAAGCATCAGCACCAGTCAGGTGGGAATATTCATGCGCGCAGTTACGCTGGGAAGAAATCGCGTTGTCATATAATTGAGTTTTGATGTTGCGTTTGAAGTGCGTCGTCTGGAATCTAATAGGGAGAAATATTGTCACCTGTCGTCAAATGACTTCACTAAAAACATTTAATTAAAAAATTCCAATTAATTAAAAAACTACATGCACTGTCGCTCCTCCTCCTATTTTATTTTAGATTTTAAAATATTGTCTTTCCAATATTTCATGGTACAAACAAGGTTTTGTACTTTTTTCTATAGACCTACATGTGAAAATATATAATTGGAGGTAAGAACCTTTAATTAATATTTTATGTTTATATACAAAACATTCTTAAGAATAAAATTCTTCTTAACTGCTATTTTCTTCTTATTTTCTGACTTAAGAAAAAAGATAAGAATATTTTGTATTCTCAAAAACTTTTTTTAAGATTGTTCTTAAGACAAAGTTTAAGAATTCATATTCCTGAAAAGAATGTTCTTAAAAAATCATCGTAAATTACTTCTTAAAGTTCTACAGTAATCTACAGGCAGCGCAAAAAGACAGATGCTGCGTCGGAAATCGAATTCTTCCCTACTATATAGAGTATGCAAAAAATAGTACGCCAACAGAGTAGCCTAGTATGTCCGAATACATAGTATTTAAAAAACAGAATAGGCAAAAAGTCCTTGAATGACCAACTACTTCCAGAAATTCTGAGGTGTGCATTGGACACTCTCCCATGAGGCCATGGGAGAGGATTTATGAAGCACTGCCCTTCATGAGGCCATGGGAGAGTGTCCAAGCGACGCAACTGACTGATGTACATCCGAATTTCATTCATATACCTACATTCATAATATATCGAACTGATAATATATCGGCTGTGAAGTAAGTTCAAATTCAAATGTAGTACCTACTCGGACAGTATGCGATTTCGGATGCAGCTAGGCCAGGGATGGGCAACTTCGGTCCTGGAGGGCCACTGTCCTACAGAGTTTAGCTTCAACCCTAATCAAACACACCTGAACAAGCTAATCAAGGTCCTCAGGATTACTAGAAAATTATAGGCAGGTGATTTTTTTAGGGTTGGAGCTAAACTCCGTAGGACAGTGGCCCTCCAGGACCAAAGTTGCCCATCCCTGAGCTAGGCTTTCAGGTTGTTTTCATGTGCCAAGTCTTCAGCAATACCCACCTTTCAATCAAATAACTCCAAACCTTAATTTTCTTCTTAAGAAAACATTTAAGATGTTCCTAAGGAAATATTTGAGAATTTTTCAAGAATTGCTGTTGAATCTATTATCAGCACAGCTGTGATTCAACTGTAGGCACAAGGTCACATAACAATCTTGCTGATATATTTAGTACTACTGCAACTTGATTACAAATTCAATTAAGTTAATTTTGATTAATGTTTTGGCTAATGTATGTTTCAGACAAAAACTGACCAGCTATTTCATATATTTCTTATCTGCCAATGAAAACAGTTCCAATAGAAGTCAAAGCATCAAGCTTTAATGTTGGACTAGAGATTCCAATCGACTCCAGCTCCACTCCAGTTTTTCCATTTCACACTCCCAGCATGCTAGAGAGAGAAATCCTGCTATTCATTTGCCAAAGAAAACACAGATATTTCGACTTTCAAAAAACCTGTTCTTTGCTCTAGGCAAACTCCACTTCCACTCTAGTGTTCACTTTTTTTAAGTTGACTATACAATTATTTTTTGCAGTATACTTTACGCTGAAGTGCTGCGAACACGTACAAGTGATAAAAACAGTGAAAAATCCTTATGCTGTGTAGTCTAAACTTTTGGAACATGTAAATATGAATATAGGCTAATATCTTCAGTCTTCCATTGCTTGTTTGTTTGTTGTTGTTTTTTATTTTGCTGAGCAAAATAATTCTGTAAATATTCTGTAATATTTTTATTCTGTAAATAGCGGCATCTCAAAATCTACATAATAGCTTAACACAAATAACATATATTATAAATGCATATAGCATTAAAGGATGTGTAATGTGGCCTATAATGGAGGAATGTGCAAACATGTATAATGGTTTCATACTATAGATTCACAATAATGCAATAATCTCCCCTTTAGTTGGATAGAGGCACTGAGTAAGAAACAATTTACATATCCAATAGACATAAATGATGCACCTGAGGGGGCAATATTACATTTGAGAAAGCAATTCGAATGTATAATGTGAATAACCTTTCATTGTGGGCGGCATTTAGAAACATAACGTTTTTCTGTAAACTGAGTTATGCAAAAGAGAAATATCATGCATTGTTTGTTTCCTACCAGAGGAAAACTGCATTACAAAGTTTGACGAAAAACAGTTTCATGATTTTTAGAGTGGGTATGAGTATTTGTGGTAGTTTGTATATCATTGTGCTTCAGGGGAAGTTTTATTTCATATAAGGAAAGTTTGAGGTAAAGGTCACATATTCAAATGGATACATTTCTATATCTGCAAGGAAATTCAAACTATTTAAGGTTGTTCGGGTTTAAAAACACAAAGTTAATGCCATACAGTAGCTTAATAATGGTTCTTGTGTAATCACACAGCTCCATCAACATACACAAACCAAAGCAAGCCAAGCTATAAAAACACTCCATAAAATCTTATTAATAATTAAGATTCCTCAAAACATAGGCCTATTGTTCTCAAAGGTGACAGCACCATACGTTTAACAGCTTGACCAAAAAAAAAAAAAAAAAAAAAAAAAAAAACAGATGAAAGAGCAATTTGTTGTAATTGTACATTATTCCTATAGGATTAGTTGTCCTAAATTAATCTGAGTCCAGTGAAAGTCACTGAAGATGGTTTTTCATTGTTACATTTAATTGTTTCAGCAAGGATAGTTTCCAGCAAGCTCTGAACGTCTTTGTTTTCCTCAGCTTTTTATGGTAAACTGAAATTTAATCTTTCAGACAAATTACAGAGTGAGTTGAGTATTATTCACCATTTGTATCAAATTTTAAAGACGAGTAGGGCACCAGAAAGCACTGCTTCCATGAACATGAAACAGAGAAGGATAGTGTTGAAGAACTACTAACAAGCAAGCTGTAATATATGCTTGGGGGTTACAGGGGAGGTCATTTTTCCATCATTATACTGATATCACTGAACATGTAAATATATGAATCAACCTTCAGGGCTTTGAAGTAGCTCTCTGAACAGCTCTCTAAACAGTAAGCTTCATAAGTAAATACTTTTTGGGAGATGGATTTTTTTTGTTTTGTTCTAGAGAGGTTCTAACTGGTCTGACTTTGCTACCATTTGCATGAGCTCTAACTTTACCAAAACATTGAAAGTACAGTAAGAATACACAATGGGATAGATCAAATGAGCCATGGGCAATATATTCAGGAAGGGAGAAATTTTAATGAGCAATGAGCCAGTGTTTTTGGCAGTTTTCTTATTCATCAAATACATGCACAGAAATGTTACTGCTTTTTCCATTTTACTGCTGATATAAAACAACTGTTCTTTGAATCCATTAAAATTTTGATACAATTTGATATGATACAAACAGTACAAAACGTCTCATCTCTTTGCATTCAGCAAACTTGTTAAGCAGTCTACGGATTGTGTAGTTTTTTGATGTTTCTGTTTAGAGGAAATTGTCAGATGCTCTTCAAATTATCCACAAATGATAACCTAATTTGAAATGTTCCTGAAGGCACGCTTGTGTATGATTTAAATGCACCATCTGGTTAACAGCTAGGAAGCTGAATAGATATTAGGTTACTGACACCAGAGACTAGACTACAACACAGACAATTCACTGGTCTAACCTTTTTTTCCACAGAGATTCTCCATATGGTGAGTCTGCAGTAAACGTTTGCTATTGGAGAGGTCTAGCCTTAGAGTTTCTTAAGTGGCCCTGAACTTGCTCTGTGGTTAACCTCCTCAGGGTGAGTAAATGGAGTAATCGACTTGCAGCTGGCAGAGCAGAACAATGGAATGAAAATCTGGTATTTGAGCTGTACCCCTGAGCGGAGAAGGCAAACTGATAGTCAGCACTTATAGGTAATCTAAGAAGGCATCAATATCTGCCTTCATTTTGATATCTCTGTGAGGTCTGAAGGCAATTCAGAATGGTCTTTCCGTTTGTTTACGCTGTGACTTTTTCTAGAAAAATTGAAGCATCTTATAGTTTACAGTTAAAGGAATAGTTACTCCAAAAACATTCTGTCATCATTTACTCAACCATGTCTTTTTTTTTTCAAATCTGGATGACTTTCTTTTTTTTATGGACCACAAAATATATTTAGCAAAATTATCATTTTTTACTCCATACACTCAGAAAAAAAGCTGTCATTAGGGTGGTCACAAACTTCAAGGAGTCTGCAGCAAGAAAGGAAAAACAAGTTTATACTGTAAACCATATATATTCATATGATTGTTTGCTGACCAATTTCTTTTGATTAACAACTGTGAAGCTATACCCACTTGTTGTGATGAAGAGTTTCATCACAGTGATGTTTGTTTCCACTGTCACATAAATATAAATATTTCTCAACTTTTTCTTGCATTATTTTTATGTAGCCTACTGCAACGAATGAAAAATCAAGGCTAAATTAAAAGTAACTCTTTCACAATGCATCCATCAAGTATACTTAAATATAACAGCTAGTGCTTTCTCTGAGAAGTGGGCCACAGTATATCATGTCCGCCTCTACTAGCTTCTAATGTGAACAATGCCTCTGCCTGAGATATTCAATTTTCTCACAGTTGAACAAGTTATGGGCATGTCTGTCCTTCAACTCTAACATAGAGCATGAATCTTGTCACGTAAGCTGTACATAAAACAATCACAAACAGCATCAGATGTAATTAACGCATAAGCTGTTCAAATGTTCCGATGTGAAAGTGACTGTCTACAAGAATTGCAAAGTGTCAATAAAGATTCTCACTCTCTTCTATTTTTAAGCCTTTTTATCATTGCAAACAGTTCCTCAGCTTGTTGAAACATTTGAATCTGTGATATCACACAAAGGCTATACTGACACCCATCTGCACTCTTTCTCTAACTCTTTTGGCATACATCACCTTTACGACGTTCTGAAAAGGTCGCTCAATGCAGGGCTGGTTTCTGTTCACTATTTTATATATACTGCTGGCATTAATTATCAATTTAAGCTGGAAAATGTGTCATAGGGTGATGCTTGCACCAGACAAGAAGCTCAACCAGGTTAAACCTTTCTTACAATAGTCTGAAATGCAAAAAGTGAAAATATGGCTATTTAAAAAACATTAAGTTCTTAAAGTCTCATTATATTTATGTAGGTGCTGTACTGTATATGTGTTGGCACTTTTTCTGATAAAAGAAGCTTTTTCAAAGCCCTGCTCTTAGAGAGATACTCAACCACTAATCATGAGCTTCATTACAAACCAGCAAAAACTATGTTGCCTGACTAATGAATGTGCTTCTCATCATGCAGTGACCCAGATATAATGCACTGTTTTTAGTACAGATTTCTGTATACTTTTAACTGACTGTTAGGTTTCCATTTCTAGAATTCAGGGCCATCACAAATGATGACCATTGACAGATATTATCAATGGTTTGAAATGAAATGATGAAGTGTGATAGCGGCATGGCGTCTGTTGGACCAGCTGCTACTGGGACTTGATCAGACCTCCAGTCAATTATTTAGCACACAGCATGTTCACAAAGAGTTTAGCATAGACTGGGAGACTGTTGGCTCTCTCAGCAGGGGAGCCAGTGAAGTGCATCAAAGAAATTAAAATCACCAGAATCACAGGGTGAACAAATAAATTATTTTAATGCATCTGTTAGGAGTCGCTCAAAGATCATCATTATGCACTCTTCAATGGTGCATTAGCAAATTTCTACTGCAGAAAAGAAAAAAAACACCAAAATCATCCATTCCCTTTTGTCGCCATGGGTCACATGATCACCCTGCTGCCCCTTCCAGTGTCAAAACTCAGGTATCTCTGCTGCCTTCAAATGTACCTGGGAAACTTGTACCTCAGAGTTGGGCATTCGATAGTGCATTTCAATTGGTATTCAATTGGTAATCAACACGGAAGTAACTTAAACAATACAAAAGAATTATATTGTGAATAATAAACCCAAATAACTACTGTACATGTTCATTCAAAATGAGGGAAATTAATTTCTATTACTTATTTATACATTGTATCAAAACTAAATGTTTGTAACAAATAAAGTTGAGGGAAAGTCGAGTGATTAACTTGATTAAGCTGTACCCATCACTTAAAATTACATGATTGAAATGCAGCTTGTAAAAATGAAAATTAATGCAAAGTCATTCATTTTGATTCACCAAAGACTTGGTTTCTGCTTACAAAATTTTGGATCAATAGAATATAGATATATTACATAATAGCATCTATATTATAGATGTGTTTCTGCAATGTTTCAAATCGACATGCCTAACTTGTGTATCATCAAGAATTCAGAGTTTCCCACTTGTAAATACAACATTACTTGGTCATTCATGTGCTTGGAACACATCATTTTTTAATATTTCTGACTCCACTTGATGGCCTCAGCATGAGGACCCTCCACAGTTTGTTCATTGATAAAAAATGGCAAGCGCCGAGTCAGATCACCAGCTCACATCAGATCATTTGACTTTACTTAACTTACAAGTGTATCAAACGGCACATTGCTGTGTTTTCTTATATGTTGTTTGAAAGTCCAATTCATTCTAGTGAATCGACTAGTTCTAAACAATCCTTTCTCTCATATGTAGCGCTGCAAAATCAGATTCATTCTAGTAAATCAGTTCATTCAAACGGTTCATGTAAATGTACACATTACAAAATTCACTGATTTGAGTCTCTGAACTTTGTGAATATGCTGTATAACACATGCAATATACAGTATATCTAATATAATCATCTTAAAGCAGTTTAGCATTCATTTATAGTTACATGATAGCATCCAGAAAGCTTATGGTCCGACATGTATTCAGAGCATAATTGCCTTAATATATCTTTCATTAGGCACAAGACCAACTTTTATTATGCAAACTATTGAAACTTTTGTGCATGCTCCTGATATTTTTTTCTAGAGGCCCCACATGGAATGCTTTTCAGTTCTGCATATAATTGTCATCAATCATGATTCTGATATAAGTACCAGCAGTGTGGTGTGTTACACCTCTCACCCAGTGGAGGAGACACTGGGCTAGATAAGCCATAGAGAGTTATTGCCTGCTAGATATTAATTTGTCTAAATCAAGGACAAGGCTATCCAAAGGAGCTATAGACCTTCACTCATGCCCGTCATCAGTCTGGCTCCCTCTCCATGCTAGTAAATCAATCAGTGAATCAATGGGCTGCAAAAGAGTCACAACTGCACAAAAAAAGCCATGTAACAGTCAGCCAGCTCAGCATATGTGGCACTATATCTCTAGGACATGATATTGATAAATCAGAACAACCTTAACCCTAATGTAAATAACCAATTGGGGCAAAAAGGACCAATAAATGAACATCCAAATGACAAATAGTAGTGTGATATTTTGGTATGATTTTCATCATCGAAGAAAACTCACTGGCAAATAACACTAGACTTGTGACAAAGGACTCGCCCACTGTGAAAGGAAGATAATAAAAAAAATAAGACTGTTTCTCATATTCGATTTTTCCTCAAAGAAAAGTACATGATCAGTACCGAAGTACTGTGAATAGGGAACACTATGAAGGTGGTCTATTTGAAAACAAAAAGAAAAGGCCCAAAGCCAAACTCTAATTCTGAAGAGGTTATTGGAGACAGGAACGGGAGACCAGGAAGGACACATGGAGAGACTCAGTAATCGGCCCAGAGATCACGTCAGTGTGTTTTATCAGCCTGACTGCCCTGTGAATCAGCCATTGTGCCTCTGCTCAGGTGATAAATATACAAGCAAGGGGTCTAACATACAAGATAGGACTCCTTGTTCGGGGAGCTCGGTCTGTATTTCATTGGGCGGTTTCAGCTTGTGATGGATGGGGTGAGCCTAAACCATATTTCTCCCACCGTCTTGTCCCTGGCACAGTGTTGAATCTGGGGAGTACAGACGAGGAAGAGAGTACAGGGAAAGGTGGAACAGGGTATTCTGGGATAGAATGTCAACATAACCATTGCTATTCAGTACTGCACTCATACTGTATACCAATAAAACAAAACATTCACTCCAAACAATTACAGTTGCATACTGTAATTTGGTAATATCTGGTCATATTTAAATTCAAATGATTTCCAAATAATGTTACATTTTAGATGACTGAATCAGTGAGCCCTCATTCTCTTGAGCAGCAAGCAAATTTACTTCCTGAACAATTTCTAAACAGAGTCATGTTGAATGTGAAGACTGGAACGTGAGGATGAAACTGTAGCATAATTCAATCTACGCACCATACTCAGCTTTATTTTTTAAGTATTGAATAGTAACAAAAAGTACTCTACAAACATAAATTACCTGTTCATGACTTCTTCTTTTGATGAATGACAAATCTTTGTGACATATAATTTCTGTCATGACAACTCTCAGAGAGATTGGAATGGTAATGGATATGGCAATGTTAATGTATTTGGTCTTGGCGGAATAGATCTGCTGCAGCTGCAGAGCACAGAGACTAACTACTGCCAATACAGTACATTACAGACATGCTGCTGTGAGCATATAAGACATGCCACTGCTGTACATATAACACAGGGCCTCCATGAAATAACCCCTATAGCAGATCTATACAGGTGGAGCTGGGGAAGGTGGAGGGTTTCTGAAGCGCGTTGCAGACTGCTAAGTCTTTAAATGTTGAGCAGCGAGCTCATTGGCTGCTGATGTATTTGGTTGCTTTTTCAGGAATCTTATGTAAACTTGCAGATCACAGAATGAATTACTATTATAAGCTACAGTTCTTTTTAGTGAGTTATATAATAATGGTTCTAACGAGTCGAATGTGTTTTTAGTGAATTAAGCACATACAGCATTCAACTCTTAATCAGTGTTAAAAATCAAGAAAGAAAAAGGAACTCCAAGGCACTCTCAATTGCAAAAGTTAAAAAGCCTTTATTATTATGGCTTGGTCACATTAACCCACTAAAAAACTCCAACGCGTTTCGGCTACATGCCTTCTTCTGGGAGTTAAACAGATCTCAAACAAACAAAGTTTCTTATGATCTTAATCAGTGTTACTGACAGACACTCATTATGTTTTTTTTTGTTTTTTTTTGTCATAGTATTTTATAAAAACAAATGAATGAAATATGTTATTTATGTTTGTTTAGTATTGTGTTACCTGTAAGGTCAGTTATTTGATCATAATTATTGGACCACCTATAAACCTTTACCAGATTTTTTTTTTATTATTATAATCAAATTTTAGAACTTTAGAAGTAATAAAATAATGTTTAAATGCAACTGCTAAAGAAACGTCATTTGATTACAGCACACTGAGCATACCTTTGTAGAGCAGGGTTTTGGAAACAGATGTACTATGTCTAACTCACTGATTAAGTCTGGCAAAAGTTCTAGAACTTCACTTACAGCACTTTTAAGATGTTCTATCTCAGAGTGTGCTCTGCTTCATATCATTCAAACACATGCTCCATACTGTTCCTTCTGCTTCATAGTCACTTATAGAGCACAAGCATCAAAGCAAAGCAAGTTGAATTAGGTAGCTGATACATTTGCCCTCATGGAAGCCTTCAGAGGACAAAAAGGAATGTAGTATGAACTAATGGAACAGTTGTACAAATTAAGTGTGTTTTTTAGGTGTGTCATAAGGCTCAGAGGGGTGTTCAGTACCCTCAGGCTGTCTTTGATGAGTGTGCGAGTGAGCCAGAGCCCCGTGGTGTTGTCTAACAGCAGTTCATGCATTACCCATCTCCTGATGAGCATTTGAAGGCAGCACTGCTGCTTCTAAATCCTACTATATAGCTGTTACCTTTTATTTCTGCCTGCAACTGTCTCGCCAAGTCCATTCACTCTCTGAATAATTAAGCAATTAAAACAAGAAACCATTTTGCGGCTTCACAGGCTCTGCATTCCTATGCTGTTGAAGGTAAAATGTTCAAAGGCTAGAACAGGCTTTTTATTCTCATAAATCACTCAGTGGCTTATAAAAGGAGGTCAGCTTTGCTTAAAAGTGTCATATCATGAAATACCGGATTTTATCTTGATCTTCCAAAAGTTTAATGTAATACTGTTTATAAACACACCGTATCTGAATATATTCAGAATCATCAAAGCAACAATTTAGATGCAAATTGAAATGATGGTGACTGCCATCATGTGATGTTTTAAATCTAAAGGCACTTTTGAGGGGATTTTTTTTTAAATAATGTAGCGTTTTTTATTCACTCTCAATCCTAAGTGCTCCTTTTCCTCTGTTTCCTCATGTCCTTGAAAAACAATGAGTACATTTTCTGGATTTTCAACATCAACAACCCCAAACAACAAGGTTTCTGTTCTGATGATTATAGTTCAAGGTAATTTTGCAACATTACCTCGCCAGCACATTTCTCTCACACACACTAAGAATTTGTGCAAATGATTTCTATACAAAGCACGGTAATAGGTCTTGGCGCAAATAATATCTAACGAGAAGGAGTCACCCCCTCAGAGCACTCTGATTGGCAATTATGATAAATTCCTTTAATTACTGCATGCTCAGGGGAGGGTTTAAATCTTGAGTTTGGCACCAACATGGCAACTTTTTGTGTACTTAAAGAGAAAAATAGCATTTCCGTGCCATCCTATGGAGGCCATTACAACTGGTAGCGCAGCTGTTGGAGACGCACGTGAGGAATGGCTTTGGGACCTGGCCATCTATCACAATCTGGCCCTTTTTCCCTCGTTTTTTTTTCCCTTTCATAAGAGAATTCATCAGGCAGGTTTGGCCTGGGGTCACTTTCTCATGCAGGTAATCTCAGCTGGGCTGCAGCACGGTGGTGCTGGGTCAGGACTTTACAGCAGCTTTGCTCATACTGTTGACCTGGATGGAGAAAAAGCAGTGTTGATGCAGAGGTTTACTACCTCTTAAAACCACAGGAGGCTTATACAGGTCCAGAATGCTGATCAATCTCTCTGTTTGCATTCTTGTTATCTCTGTAAAACTATTATATAAAACTTCTGTGCTTCATATGATGAGGTAAATTCCCTTTGGACAATAGTTGTATTTTAGTTGTGTAGGAGTTTTGCTCAAAGTGTGTCATTTCTGCACTTCCAGCGACAAGAAACATAATGGCAAAATGATGGACAAAGTTTTTTTGTATATATATATTTATTTATTAAAAAAAAAATGAGTGTACACTTTACTTTCTGTTATAGGCCTATTACCTTGACATTAAATTACAGAAAACTAGTCAACGCTGCTGCACGAGTTTATCTAACACAACGGCTGAGGGAGTGATGGCAAATTTGACATCATTCTTTCTGCTGACTATCATAATCAATTTCTCAATCAGCCGTGGCTCGTGTGAAGGGCAGGTAAGGGCACTAAAATATTCATCCAAAACATAGACCCAAACTGAATCAATAACAAATTGTAAATGTATTCAGCATTCTGCAACAAATGGTTTTTTCTGATTTTCGAGGCATAAAGTGAGGATGATATCAAAATTGAACATATGGCTTCGGCAGGCATGTATTATGACACTAGGCAGCAGGGTGCCTGAGCCGTGCCCAGCTCTATACAGCGTCCCACAATTTTCTGATGGAAATCTGAAAAATTGGGGCAGATTTGAGACTACCCCGCTTGTTTTCGCATTAACTTACGTAAACCTCACTCCAAGACAATATCACTTCCCTTCAGTTTATATATTAGTGTATATTAGTCTGCATCAGGTCAGAAACTAGTTGGCATATCTGTTCTATGTGGAGTAGCGTATCAAATTAATGAAAACATAAATCCTTCAGGTTAAACATGCTCATGTGAATAGCCTTTATATAGTTCTGTTGTGTTTGTGTTATGTTTGTTCTGAGAATAGACATCCCTTTCTTTTCCTCACTGGAAGTCCTCGACAACTTGTAATATTCTGAAACATCATTCGAAGGCAATAAATGCTACATTACGACAGTTCTAAAGTAGCATTCTTTGCCTGTGCCTCAGCATGTGTTCAGAGATTAGAATAAAGCTTAAAATGTTTATCATAAACTATAGAGCTAAGACCCAGAATCTGCCCTACCTAAATTTACAGTCAGGAGCTGCAACAGCTCTCAATATTTTTTCTTCTTTTGTAAAGTCATAGAAACATTATCATAGATTTTTGTCTGTAGCTATTGAAGCAAATGGAAACACAAAAATCATATTGTTGTAGTTTCTGTTCACCACTATAGAATTATGGCGACTTCTGCCTCTGAGAACCCCGGGAATGTGAAAAGGGTCAATTGTTTTCAAACAGGTTTTCCAAAAGCTACTACCTCCCCCTGCTGACAATGTTCAGAGAAACACATGTGGGACCCCACAACCAAAATAAACTCTTTGGGATGTCAACTTATGAATGCTCCGCTAAGTAGTCTCTGCACATTAAACTTGGATAAAAGAAAGTAGATTGACTTCGAAGAAATTACACACTTCACCTTTGAAGTTTGACTGATTGTTCTGGCTTTTGACAGATTGTTTTCCCACTCAATTATGCTTTTTATACATTCATCTCCAGGTCCTGCTCATTAGAACAGATGCTAGTCATTTCCCCACCTTGTTTTATAATGTGATATCCTGGCAGCAGAACTCATCCTACACCCATATCCTCAGTAGTCTCTAAGCAGATGACAGATTCGAATGACAGATTGCCAATCAGAACAGTTCGGAAAACGCTGGATCTTGTCGATGTCAAACGAAAACAACACAGCTGTTGTTCTAATATCAAAGTTGTTACTCATCACGTAAGGATGCGTCTTGCTTTTATCAGCCGTCACTAATCTGATCTCGAGTCAAGAGAACAGTAACTTACTCCCTCAGGGGCTGACATGAAATCCGAAGCTTCTTATATGGCAGGTGAAATTTTCTGAAAGAGTTGTGAAGGCACTTTCAGCTTATGCACATGAAGTCATTCTTTATCATAGTGTTCAATAAAGCACTTAATGGACGTGAGCAGCACAGCCGGTGTTTGTTTATTCGCAGGGCTGATTTCTCCTTAATTATGTGAATGTAGGCTATGTACTCGTTATATTATGAATCAGAATCAAAATGTATGTGCATTTCATAATCTGAAAACAACGGATTGCATGCATATGAGTATTTCCCAATATTACTCTTTTTACTTATTTTTGATCAAACAAATGTAGCCTTGGTGAGGATAAAAGACTAAGAATAAAAATCAACTTTTAAACAGTAGTGTATGTGCAAAATGGTGCTAAGTCTATACTGTGAACTTCAAAGCCAGTCAACACCTGTCTATGATGTTTTGTCAGGTAAGACATTTCACCCAGTCATCTCTTACAAAATACACACTTTAACACTTTTTTTGTACTTTGCAATTTTCTTTGATACTCAGTAGTTCATTCAAAGTATAGACACTTAATCAGTGAATTGTTTTTCATTGGCCTGCAGTAACTTGTACTGAAATTGTAGAGACCGTTTCATTGTATAATAATGTGCGTTTTCTGTGTACATGGTAAATTTATATTGTTTATACTTTTGTATTTTTATTGCCTATAGGAACTACATTCCTCTCTTTTCTTCTTCTGTGGGAGGGCAGTGACAACAAGCTGTGACTTGACTTGAATAAATTCCATCGGACATGTTGTGTCCAAATTCGGTTATAAATTCAACAGAGACTGAAATAAAGTGAATTATTTTCATGTTTATGCCAGTGAAAACAACAAAGCAATCAGATGTAAACAAAGTTTTATAGGTGGAGCACTGCGACAGTAGTCAATCATGTAAAGTATTTCAGCAGTGATGACAGAGGGCAGCTAGACTATCTCATTCACTCTGCTGCCATGCACAAGAGCAGGACACCAACATCCATCAAAGCTGTCAATACCACTGTTTGCAAATAACATCAGGTCTGGCAGGGAGGACTGCTGAAAACTTCAGATTGACTTACAGTCCGACTCTATTTACATACAGTGGCCCCAACAATATTTTGCTCCACTTAAATATGAATATAACTACATTAGATGGTTCCCTCAAAAATGAAAATTCTGTCATCATTTACTCACCCTCATGTAATTTTAACCCTGTTTTAATTCCTTTCCTCTGTGGAACATAAAAGAAAATAATTTGAGAACTGTCTTGTTTTTTGTCCATACATTATAGACATCAATGGTAACCAAAATGGTTGGATGATGTGTCACAGCAGGCCTGACGTCAATGGAAGCTTGTTTCTGCCACGGAAATGAACAAATGTAAACAAAAGATAATTGCGAATCTCAGAATTATGAGATATAAACTTGTAATTGCGAGTTATAAAGTCAGAATTGCGAGATATAAATTTGCAATTCTGACTTTTTTTCTTGCAATTCTGACTTCTTATGAAGACCAGTGTTAACTCTTCAAAACCTCCCTCAACTTTAGTGTTCTATGAAAAAAACGAAAGTCATACAGTTTTGGAATGACATGAAGGAGGCTAAATGATGACAGAATTGTCATTTTTGGGTGAACTAATCCTTTTATAATTTCGAATAGATATAACTTGCCAGTCCAGGGATTATTATTTGAGGAAAATATCCCAGAATGTGTGTATACAAGCAACATTTGTGCTACACAATTCTGTAATAAATTTTTTTGAAGATGTTTTATTGACTAAGACAATTGAAGCAGCTGTACAGTATGTTATTCTCATCATCATTTTAAGCATTTTCAGCATCATACTGTCATGGGATAGCCTACAGCTCAGAGGATGGAGAATCATAAAATAAGATGACACACACCCAAGGTCTTGAGTTTATGAACTGTAGGATCATTACTAAAGCAACCTTAGCTAACTGAACCAGCGAAGAATCAAGGTTTCTCATCAACTCCCTTTAAGAGTCATATCATGGCACAGTGATTTCAGCACTAAAACACAATGCAGGGCTTTATTATTGTCCATTGAGCTGAGCTTGTATATTTTCTATTATATCTAGCACAAAATCAGTTGATATCAAAGATAGAATAAAAAAATTGAGATCTACTGAAAAACAGTTTGATGTGCTTTTTCAACATTTAGTGCTACTGTATGTCATTTGATTCCCTAATTTATTTCAATATCTATATTTTAACGACATGAAATTTAATGCAAATATTAAATATCAGGTGATGTAACACTTTGTAAAGGTGTAGTGAGAGCACTGTGCAGTGTATTAGAATAGAGGAGGGCACGCGACAGTTGCCCTGACATTGACAAATAGGAATAATCTAGCACAGGGCTATTATTTACATATTTATGTTTCGACTTTGTCCTACTATTCCTTCAGGATTAAATGAGCATCTATTATCAACTACCGTTTCAGTGGCGAGAACATTAATAAAATAAGGCTTTGTAGTGAGTCTGGAGTCTGGATTTCTTCCTGTGTGTGCATTATTTATCACCTGTCACAGTTTTAAATGCAAATCTTCAATGAACCTGGTTTTGGCTACGAGTCAAAGCACTCGGGTCTTTTTTGGGTAACCCACAAACAGTGTTAACACGGTTGCACGACATCAGCAAAATTTACACCGAACAGATTTCAGAGTTTTATTGTAGTTAATCATATAATGTGCGTGCACGTTAAAACAGAATCCAGATAAAGGTTTTGATGCTTTCTGTGTTTTCATTATCTGAGAACAAATGTTTGGTATTAAATGTGTGTTCTGGTGCAATAGCTTATTAGAGTAGAAGTGTCTTACTTCTCAGCATGGTACGGAGTAAGAGGCTTTGATAATGAGGATTAGTTTGCATCTTGTGTAGCATGTCACCTAACCGAGGAAGTGCCAAACAGCTCCTTTGGGACAATATTCAGTCTGTCTCACACAGCCTAGTCAAAAAAACAAAACAAAACAAAATATAATCTGACAGACACTGACAGGAATTCAACACTACCATAAGGTGCCAAACAAATGTTTAGCTCTTTACACAGTAGCTGAAAGAGTGCTGATAAGGAGAAACATATAGGTCAGGGTTGAGCATATAGCTCACAGCTAGAATGGCTGTGTTGGATGTTTGATTTCTCCTTCACCATTTACAACCGAAACTTACTCATTTTAAAAATTACTTTGATTTAAAAGTAATTTTATTGGGGTGAATTTTAGATCAGGTTGTCTATGTGCTCATCCAACAAATCTGTGTCATTTATTAACCATTCACATGTATTTGTGTGTAAAATGTACATATGGAAAACATCAACTCTATGATACCTTATGATAAAATTTAGACTAACTAAAAACAAATCAGTGTATGTAAAAAACATGCTCCAGGTTTTGCAAATGCCACACGTTGCTCAAAGATCTTGCTGCACATGCGGAGAGAGATCTGAAGTTGTACGGAAAGCCCTTATATGGATGACGCTCCGTCATTCATTAAAAATAGAACGAGGTAAATAAATATTTCATGTATGCACAGAATTGTATGAAATGAGTGAATGAGGTGCTGAATAACTCCACAGTGGCTGACAAATGTCTTCAACATCCTGAGGCTGATTTTACCAGACCCCCAGCTTTCTAGCTTCTCCTCACCTGGTCATCAGCAGAGCGAAGAGGAGGGAGGAGGGAGGAAATCTCACTGCTAGGGCATTTAAAATAAGGTGAAGATGAAGGCACAATCTCAATTATTGATAATTCATTGAGCATTTTATTAGGAGATGAATTTAAGAGCACTGCACTGGAACTTAATAACAAGAAGGATATTCCAGCATGTCCTATATCATATCACTATAAGAACAGTGTAAAGTGAAGGTCATTGGAAAGAAGATCACGGAATCAAGACTTCAGTGTTATATTAAATAAGTGCTTTAAGTGACATATGTCTTAACAGTGTTTATATATATATATATATATATATATATATATATATATATAATTATTTTTTAAATAAATGATTTATCTGTATTATATCTGCATATGGGGCCATGTCTTTATTACAGTTTCAAATTTGGCGGCATGTTGCTTACTTTTAGAAAACCGTTTCAGTGGGTTATAGAAGAAGAAATGTCTTAAATAATTGCATAATACTTTTATGCTTAATGGTTATTTCACTTTTTTAGAGATTAAGTAGTGATAAAGTATGTATGTATGTATGTATACTGATAAATTCATAAAATGTAATCAATATTAAAATCTAATTAATAAAATTAATTAATGAAATCTAAATCCAGCTAAAATATTCTGGTGAACGTAATTTCACCAAGTACAACATGTTCCTGGATCAAATACTTTGTTGATCCTGGAACAACATTCCAGTCAACCAATCATATTTGAGGGACAAGTTCACAGTTTATGTCAGGTTTAGGCTTACAAGCAGGGATTTTAGGTTATGGGTTTGGTGAGTTTAGGGATAGGGATAGGGTTAGGGTTAGGACTACATTTTCAGACATGAATGTCTTGGCACAATCATGGTGACCAGAAGATAAAGTGCCCGACAGGTTCTACATAGAACCTTTTCTTCTAAGAGTGGTAATTAAATGGGATGACAGGGGGTGCTTGGGCACACACTATTCTTACCTGAACATGAAGAAATTTTATGTTTCATTACTCTTTTTTAATCAACATATCACATTGTAATTGGTGACCACATGCACACACATGCGTTTCCCAAGATAATTAGCTTGATGTGTCTGACTTAAAGTCATGGTCACCACTGAACACATCTTGCCTTTTTTTACCAAAAACATCAGAGCAGGCCAAGAATCTTTAATGACTTCTCAGTGAAAGTTGCTTCAAGAAAAGTAGGAAATTATCACAGGGAAAGAAAATAACTAACAAGATGGATAAATAAATGAAGGAACACACATTGTCCCTGTTGTTAATTTGCCCCTGAGATAAATCAAGCAGCTCACCTCTGATAAAAACAGGCTGTCTGTGTACTCCACTAATTGAGTTAGGAGAGCAGCATATAGTAATGGCTTCATTATACAACTCGAAAATATCCTACAGCTCATTATATACTGCTTTGTGGACTAAATGAGGTCGTTAAGCAGACAAATGACAGAATGTGCACCATTCAAGTAAGGTGAAACACTACTATACAAATTGCTTCAATTATTATTGAGTTTTCGTGCAGGAACTATGCAAATACTGTTACTTACAGGTGTTTATGTATTGTAATTCTTTTGGGAACACTTACAAAATGAACATTTTAAGACATGGTAATATTTAATATCAGAATAAGTACTAGCCTGAGGGAAAAGCTGTAGTCTCATGAGAAGAAATCTGTAAGGATGCTAACCTAACAAATAAATATATGGGCTTTTGTTTACTTGGATGTGGGGTATAGGCCTAATCCATAGCATTGGAGAGGAAAAACATAATTTAGAGGGTTGCTGTGCTCAGATTCCTTCTGTATGATCCACTCTTTTGCTCTTGGCCAAAGTACTTAAATCAACAACAGTCCCACAGTGATTGACCTTGACTCTGGCCCTAGTGTTTTTCTTGGTGCATACATTTATCTTACTGTGTATCTTAGATGCAATTCAGATAACAAAAAAGGAAACTTACCCATCCAATTGATACTAGTTTTCTTTTTTTCCTTTCACTTTGAAGAGCTATATTGACATTTTAACTTTTTTGTTTGTGAATAAATTGTTACATGATGCCCCATGCATCACTTTCACTTTTATGTGTAAACAAGCCTTAGTGATGATTAATGAGTTATAGTTTTATCGTGTTTGGTTGTGTCTATCTTTATCTTAGAGTAAAAAAAAAAAAAGATGTCACACTGTGTAACAGAAGCCAGCTAGTAAGAGGGGTTACATTGCATTGGTGCCATGACCTGGATGGGAGTGAGGTTTAGGGGGGTGAGTGTAACAGAGACAAGCTAGTAGGAGCTATGCAATTACAACACACTCCCCTTGCCTCAAGAGGCGCACTAGCGACTAATGCTAGAGACTGCAGTCTCTAGAGTCCTTGTTAGCGAGCCCGTCTCCCAAGCCGGAGACGCCGGTTCGAGTCCCACTCGGAGCGGGGCGAGTAGGACCGGAGAGGGTTACATTAGCCGTGTTTCCACTGTCGGGCCAGGGCCGGGTCGTGCTGGAGCGTGCCAGGGCCAGTCGCGTTTCCACTGTCACTTCCGGGGCTTGATCGGGGCTTACTCGGGGCCAATGGCCAGGATTTCTGGCCCGTCGAATACCTTGGGCCAAAGCGGGCCAGCTCGGGCTAGAGGAGTGGTTACGAACAGAGGCGGAGTTCACCTGAGTCGGGAGACGGCAGCGCCGGATGATTCTGTTAGCATTAAAGACTTAAATGTAAATTTAACTCGTGTTCATGTTTGAATGCCTTCTGTTTGTGATGCAAAAGACTATGCGCGCTAACCGTTACCATAGTAAACATAGTAAACGCTTGAAGATACGCATAGTAAAAAAAAACATAGTGAACGCTTGAAGAAATCAGACCAATCTTAAAGGCTATCACAGTCATGTTTTTATTTTATCTGTCAGTATAGCCTACGTCTCGTCTCTTTAAACCGGACTATCATAAAATAAAGTAACTTTTTTTTCGGGAGCTTCCTCTGTTTCTCTGACTGAAAATATCTGTATGGGAGTCGAGAGAGTGCTAAAGCTCCTCAGGTCGTATGGCATATATTTGTAGAAATTATCATTCTTTCTAAATGTGATGTATCTATGTGTCCTGTAACTACCAGATAAAGAAACAGACGCGACTGAAAAAGTAAGTGTGTCCTCTTTTGTGAAATAGACCTAACGGTAATTTATGTGAGTGACTAATGTGCAATTTTGACATAAATTAATTCATTATGATCAATGTATCACTTTTTATTGTAAACCTGTGGTAAAACATCGATGCTTGGGTTTTAAATATTCAAGTAAACAAAACAAAAAAATTCCAGCAAACGGCCTCTTTTATCGTGTTTGTTTTCAACGCTGTTTCCAGTGATTTCTGATTAGTTTTATGATAAAACTTCCATTTGTTGGTGAAATGATGGGTTAGTGTGACGTTGTTCCAGAGAGTTACGGGCGTGTTTTAGTGAAGCACTGTGGAGCTTGTTGGATTACAAATTTATTAAATGTTTAATTTAGTTTGCAACAGTAAAAGTTGAGTACATTGAAGTTAGCATTTTAAGGTTAGGTTAGGATAATAGTAACAACAGTTTCTGCCAGTCCTGTTTTTCTCTATTGTAAGTCACCTTTTGTCTTTAATGGCTCGAGCCCGTAGCCCCAGACGCACCTTTTGTCTTTAATGGCTCGAGCCCCAGCCCTAGACGATGAATCGTTAGGCTGATTGGATTAGCACATATGCTTTTGAATGGTTATGCTGATTGGATTGAGACTGGTAACCCGCTGGAGTCGGGGGGGTTCCTTAACCTGTATACTTAATTTGCATGCTTTGTTCAGAGTCTCCACCTCTATGTAATCCCTCCCCCTTGGAATGTATATAACTACAATGCATACTGTATTAGAGTTAGATCATGTTGGAAGTACTACAGCAACGTACAGCGGAGTTCTCAATAAAGAATAACTTCCGTTGAACGCGATCCCAGCTGTCTCCTGGTCTCTGCTTCGATGAAAGAAAACTTTCCAACAAGCTTCTGGCCCGACAGTGGAAACGCAGGCCCGGTGCTATTGGCCCGAGGCTATTAGCCCGGCACGGCCCGTTTAAAGCCCTGGCTCGCACTGGCCCGACAGTGGAAACGCGGCTATGGGTGCTGTAACCTGGGTGGGAGAGAGGTTTAGGGGGTGAGTGTAATGGAGGCTAGCTAGTAGGAGCTGTGCGAATACAGTGCACTCCCCTCACCTCAAGAGGCATACTAGCAACTGATGCTAGAGGCTGCAGTCTCTAGAGTCCTTGTTAGTGAACCCGCCTCCCATGCCGGGTTTGGAGTCCCACTCGGAACGGGGCGAGTAGGACCAGAGAGGTTACATTGGTGCTGTGACCCGGATGGGAGTGAGGTTTAGGGGGGTCAGTGTAACAGAGGCTAGCTAGAAGGAGCTGTCCACCTCCCACCTCCCATGACGGTTTGAGTCGGGCTCAGAATGGGGCGAGTTGCACCGGAGGGGTTACAACTGCAAGATATAAAAACGTAATTGTGGATTTAAATAAACACTAAATAAACACTGCAAAATGCCACTTCCTATCTCAGAATGTGATGTAATTTCTTGCAATTTGACTTTACATCTCACAGTGTGACTTCAGATCTTATGTCAATTAATGCATCATAAATCCACATCATGTATCAAAAACTTTATTTCACCATTACTTTTTATTTTGTTCTCTGGAAATGGCTTCCATAATGGTTCTACAGTGTCCCACAAAACAGAACAGTAGCAGATTTTAGACCACCTCCTGAAATAAAAGGATTGGAAAGCTGAGTACCACTTAAAGTATGCTTTCCCTGACGATCATTAAAGAAGCAGTAAACGCTGAAGAGTAAATCAAATCCAGACATATGTCCTGTCCTTGGGTTGGTGATGTGCCCATTATGCTTACACAACAACAGACTGTAAATTGTTCATTTGTTTATTGGCTTTTCACACCTGGTATTCCATACTCTTCAAACTTGGTGTTAGAACATCTAAGCAGTAGGTGAAGTGCCTTTCATTGAGTTCATTAAGTGCTAGAATCTCACATTTCTTCAACTTAATGAGGCTATTTGTCAGACGCATGTCAAAGCAATATCCACTCACTGGAAATGTACAGACAATTAACAAAATACATCTAATAGTGTAGGTGCACTTTCAGCCAGATTTACAAAATTTGGACTTTTCTCAACACAGCATATCTGTTGATTGGACTGTCATCTAGCTGTCATCTAAGTCCAACTTTGGCACCACAACAGTGGAGAAGTTATTTATGGCAAAGAGTTTTACCGCGTACAGAAAATAATCAAAACAATGACATCTACCTTACTGGCCTCTTAATTAATGTCAAAATTATCTCTGCACTCACAGATGAATATTTTATTCACGCACAATTAAATTATCTCATGTGTGAATCTACTGTCTCCAGCAGAATTCAACAGGAGCCAACTCTGTTCTGCAAGTATCCAACTGTAGGGCTTTAGTAATTCGCAGAGCTCTGGAAAGAAAGAAAAAAACTAGAAAGCTTTGGAAATGTGCAAAAAAAGTAGCTTACAAATGCTGCGACCAAAAGTAGAGAAAGGCGTTACTCGACATTTTCATTTCAGTCTATTACCAGAGTTGACTTCAGCACCCTTCTTTCTGCACCAGGTTGAACTTTTACAATGGATGAGGGTCATTATTTTTTCATTTTCGGTTCCTCATGAAGTTGAGTGGCTGCCTGCTAACGCTCATAAACAGGGGAGAGGTTGAGCCTGTAAATCAATGGGGAAACGTTAAATATATTAAATAGTACATTCCAAGGTCTGTGGCACAGCAATATCAATAAAATGTCATGGTCAATGATATGCTCATGCATAGAGTCCAGTGTAAGAGCTTGCCATTCATTTTTAAATTAATAATTATAATTACAAACACATATAAACCTTGAATCTACCTCCTCATGAATGAATGAATGAATGAATGTTTCCATGTCACCCCACTTTAGAGCAGAAATCTTCAGCCAAAATGCTTCTGAAATAAATGTAGTCCAACTTTACTAATTCTGGCTCACTGTGAATGAAAATAATACTTAAAAATGTTTTATTGGCTCTTATCAAAGTATTTGGTCAGTATATACGACATATACGAGACTATAAACTTAAAGTTGTTTTGCTGCATAATGGCAACGTTTTGCCATCAATTCCATTTGGTCATGCAGTCCAAATGAAGGAAACATATGACAACATGAAACAACTTTTTAGGTGCGTTAACTATGACCAACTGATCAGTGGCAGCTATGTGGCGAATTGAAGGTTGTTGCTCTCTTTCTTGATCTGCAGATTGGATACACAAAGTACTACTGTTTTTTCATGCGAATGGGTTAGTCGTGCAAGAGATTCCCACTACATCAAGAAAGATTGGCCACTCCAACAGTCATTAGAGCCTAGAAAGAAAAGTGTGCAGCTTCCACCACTTGTTGAATCAAGGAAGATTTTGTTACCACCCTTACACATCAATCTGGATAAAGACGGAATGGAAAGCCTTCCAGTGGGAATACATTTTCTTGGAAACAACAAAGCAGACAACTACAGGTTGTTGGTGGAAAACCTCCTCAAGGAATACAAAAGCCTTGGTTGCAACATGCCTCTAAAGATATATTTTTTGCACTCTCATCTACATTTTTTCCTACCGAACTGCAGAGCACTGAGCAAATGGAGCCCATCAATGCATGCAGGCTGTTGCTGGACAGTGACAAGAGATGCTCCATTTAATGAATACAAGAGACAAGCCAAGAAGCGCAGAATAGACACTGAAAAGGACTAAACTATGTAGACAACCCTTTTGCTGATAGTTAAAGTGTTACTTAAACAGGACGTGAGAGAGGTACTATCTACACAATATACATAGATGTTAAATGTAAAAACTTTAGTATCTTGGAAAAAGTAGCCAATTAGTTGTTTTAATTGTTATATTTGAATTAAGCACATCATAATAATATACATAATAAATAGCACATTTTATCTCTGAAACAGACAACTTGTAGACCAATGTAATCGGCAGTGCCTGTCATCACTAATTAATGGTTTGCAATAAGACAGGAGTGTTGAGAAAATCTTTTATTAGCGTAAAATCAAACAGGAAACAGGTGTTTGCTAATTAAATCTCAGAAAATAATGAGTGACCCATGATGCCTGATAATGAATCAATATAGCCCCTGCATATGCTGCCTGCATTACTATCAAGTTATTTCAACCATTACCAAGGCTTTAATTGCACTGGTACAATGATTTCACTGAGGGGCTGTTTACACAACACCGTTTTCAACTAAAATCGGAAAACTTTTTATGCATTTTGGCCATTTACACTTACAATACATTGGGGGCCTGAAAATGCAAACTTTTGAAACAAAGTTTCAAAGTGCACATTTTTGAAAACGATGCTGTTATCGTCTCCATGTTAACTAAAAAAATGTGATTTTGTGAAAGCAGTGATATCATGCGCATGCATAGTATGTGTAACACAGTCTCACCCCAAAACGTCACGTACTGACGGGTCTTGACCAAACGGCAACATACGACGAAAAGGGTACCCCTAAAACGTCCATATTTGACGATTCGGGTTATGGGTAGGTTTAGGTATGCGTTAGGGTACCGCTAGGAAGCGCTACTGGTGCGCTTATGTCTTCGTCTCATATGGACGTTTTAGGGGTACCCTTTTCGTCGTATGTTGCCGTTTGGTCAAGACCCGTCAGTACGTGACGTTTTGGGGTGCTCGTGCGCGCTGCTGGCCAATGGAGGTCGACGTCCGCACGTGGCGGCCATCTTGCGGCAGTGCGCTCGCTCACTCGTTTAATGGTGCAAATACTTTTAAATAACCATAACTTGCCCAATTTTCTACCGATTTTCAAACGGTTTGGTTTGTTATAAACGTCAGAGATGTAGTTATGACACTACATACATACACTGCATACATATGAAAAATTATAACATACATGTTCAAGCATTCGGAATTATAGCCACGTTAATAACGTTTGTAAGAAACCAAACCGTTTGTAAATCCGTCAATATTTCAGCGAGATATGAGGATTTGTGTGCATGCTGATCACTCACCTTAATACACAGAGCACTGACATAAGATGGCCGAACGGTGATGCCGGAAGTGACTGCGCCATAAGACATCTAGCGTTTATATATGATATCTATGGTTGTAACAGCCTATAGGCACGTAGTGTTTCTTTGCAAAGTGACATCGCCAACTACTGGCCTGGCATGCATAATACAGTGTTTTTCTGCGTTTCCGTGGATCCATGTGAACAGAGATCATTTTGACAACATTGTCGTCTGTAAGTACATCATTGTTGTGTAAACGTACCCTCAGATGACTGCAACATTATTTTAACAGAATGTCTAATCAAAAATGACAAATTGGATCAAGGTACTGATGTGTAATCTGACACTGAGCTAAGTTGATGACAGCATAAAAAATTCCTTAAAATACATATATTATGTATATTAAATAATCACATATTATTTGATGTCCTTAATTTTTCTAATTAACTGATTATAGTTTACCAACAGTAAATAAACTAAAACTGTTATATTTTTTAGTAACATTTTACAATAAGGTTCCATTAGTTAATGTTAGTAATGTTAACTAACAATAAGCAATACATTTGTTACAGTTTTTATTAATATTTGTAAATGTAGTTAATAAAAAATAGAATTGTTTATTGTTAGTTCATGTTAGCTCAGGTCTATTATATAATATTAGCAGATAAATTATACATAAATTAACTAAAATTAATGAATGCTTTAGAAGTATTTTTGGTAAAACTTTACAATAAGGTTTCATTTGTTAACATGTGAGCAATACAATACATAGTTAATGTGTGAGCAATACAATTATTACTATCTTTGTTAACGTTAGTTAAATAAAAAAAAACAGCTGTTCATTGTTTGTTCATGTTAGTTCACAATTTATTAACTAATTTTAACAAATAAAACTTTGGATTTTAATAATGTATTAATAAATGATGAAATTAACATTAACAAAGATTAATAAATACTTTAGAAGTGCAGTTCATTATTAGTATTTTTCATAGTTCATGTTAACTGTGTTACCCATTTCTTATTGTTGAACTATTATTAAAATAATATAGGCTACACATCAAAATAACCAATGACAACTGACAAAAACACACATATCACTACATTATTTTTTGCCATTTCTTGCCTAAAATAAAACATTTTGAAATAAAATTGTCTGCTTGGAAAGTAAATGTTCATTGGTCAGGTTGGCCCATCTAATTTACTCTTGTTTTATCTGCCATAAACTACAGAGTTATGCATTTGGCCAACACTTTAATCCAAAGTGACTTGCAGTAGTGCATTTAAAGTATAGTATATTATGCCAGTATATCTCCCCTTACATGCTGCATCAGTTGAGCTATGGGGCAAACAAAATAATAAACAAAGTAAAAAGGAGCCACTCACAAGCTTTCAAATCTTCACCAGTTTGATAAAGATGGATCTCACCGTCTGCTCACAAGAAGTCATTGAGGAGTCAGTGATATATAGAGCATAAAGAAGGTTCCTAATTAAAATCCATACTCTTAATGAGCTTTTAGACAACAATTGGTTAACATGATTACAAAAGATAAGGGTGGTAAATCAAGGTCTTTTTAATTAAGTCTAAGATATGCTTCCTTGCAAAGATAAAGAAAAGGTGCCATTAGCTGTGCTTGCTCTGTTTTATGGGCCTTGTATTGATTCACAATTATGTAAGTGTAATTCTTTAAAACAAATCACATTAACATTTAATGCAGTGAGACACACCATGCTAAAAGAGAAAAGGGCATGTTATAATGAAATGCTTAAAGATATATGAAATAAGCATTTTAATAAGTGGAAATTTTACATTAAACAATCAAACAATTTTTTAAACAATCAAATCAGGTGAATATAGCAGTTGGGAGTCCGCTAATAACATTTTATTCTATTCATTATGATATGCGGGTGATCCCCCCTGCTTACTTTGATTAAAAAATAATTTAAAAAAACGTGAGTATATTTCAAACACTGCCGCAGATTCGCAGAATGAAACAAGCCCACTAAAAATAATGAAACAAATCTGGTTCTCTTATTAAAACATCTTTCCAGCTGAGCCATTAAACACAAATTATGATTGATTCTTATTATCAATGCTCAAACACAACAAATGCTTCATAGGGTTTACATGAGCTCTAATGTGAGCCAAACACAAAAACAAAACTCTGTGAAGCAAGACAGCCATACAAATCTGAAGTTCAAGCTTTGTTATTCAAAGCTTTGCCATCACAGGAATAAATTACATTTTAAAATATATTCAAATAGAAGACAATTCTTTTAAAATGTAATAATGTTTCATGATTTCATAACATGTTTTTACTGTTTTTTATCAAACAAATGCAGCCTTGATGATGAGCATCAGAGACTTCTTCCAAAAAAAAAATTGCTGACCCCAAACTTTTTAACAGTTTTAAAGCATTTTTTATTTATTATCTGAACAAATCCACCGATGACACTGTCACTAAACCCATCTGGACTTAATACTTGACTAAAGGTCATCACAAGTGCTCATTTTAATGCAATGTAAACGAAGTTTGAACATTTTCTCCTCCCCTCTGTCTCCATATTGCCTGACATTTGAATTCAGTCAGTCACTGATCTCTCTGACATTTCCCCACAGGAGGCATGTGAATTCTGACACATCTTTCATGCCTGTAATGATACTCTTCTGACCTTTGTGTTGATACAACACAAGGATTTTTCTACTTAAAGAAATAACACTGCATTTGTGCTGCACGAATATTCTCCATTTAACTGTAAACTGCATGTAAAATGCCAGGATAGAGACAGACCCGCCTCTGTGTTGGATAGACTGAAAAACACTTTTATAACAACTCCAAATATGAGAAGCAAATAGTATGATTAGATTTGATTGGAGCACTCTAAACTTGTATTTGTAGATTCTGTAATCTACATTTGAATTGTTGCCTCAAGATCCACACAGACACCACAGCATGTAGTGACGGCACTTGGAATAAGACATCACCATGGATACCAGAAGTGTTTTTCTCTTGTCTTCCACTTTTAGGGTACAATTGTCTGCGAGGAAATAAATTAGGACCCATATGGCTTTTAAAGGATGCAATTATAGTTTTTTTGACTTAGTAAACAACACATTTAGAGCTGCTGGGAGGCAATTGGACTAAACATGAACCGGACCTTCAGGTCATTTTCCTCATATGCTGTGGTATCAGAAGAGGGTTTAGTGGTATATTTTACATGATTGCCTCTAATAAAACATTTGATAAGGAGCAGTTTGTCTTCATAGATATTGGCAAATGTCCTGTGTGGCATCAAAATACACAATGTTCTCATTGTACCTTGGTTTTATGGACTAAAATCTGGTTAGAGACCTTAGTTTTTTGTTCAAGTGATCCAGTTACTTCCAGAATCCCTTAAAGTAGAGTAAATGAAAAAGACATTTCATAAACCTCTTGCAGATATAATACTACAAAACAGGAGGATACATAGTGTGTTAGCATGTGAGATTTAAGGGGGTCTGTCTAAATTTCATTCTATTTGATCCTCATGAATTATGTTCAGCTCTTTATTATGCTAATAATGTGGAGTTATTTCAACAATCTTAAATTACCACAGGAACATTTGTGCTTTTTCCAATTGTTGCTTGCACTTTTTTAATAAACTATGCAGCAATAAGATTAGATGTGTTAAAACCACAAGCCAAACTAAGACTTTTACATTGTTACATCTATTTAAAACAAATGCTGTTCTTTTGCACTTTCTAATCATGAAATAATCCTAAAAAGCAATAATATAATAATATGAGAGTATAATAAGAAATGTTATGTCTTGAGCACCAAATCAGCATATTAGAATGATTTCCAAACTGAAGACTGAAAATTCAGCTTTGCCATGGCAGGAATAAATTTCATTTTTAAAGACATTAAAATAGAAAACTGTTTATTTTAAATGGTAATAATACTACACAGCATTATTTTTTCTATATGTTTCATCAAATGGTCATCAAAAAGTACTAGATAATCGATATAGGAAATAGTATGGGACCACTCTTAATTAATATTGATTTCTACATAAATTGGTACATTCTACATTTTATGTACCCTTCAAAAAAGTCCCAACAATAGTCCCAACACTCAAACAATGATAGAATTCCATGTTTGTACTAAACACACCATGCAGACATTCACAGTGCTGGAGGAATGTGAATGTGTGATTTCATGACTGGTTGACCCTCCTTTGGCAGCAATCACCTCCACCAAACATTTCCTGTAATTGTGGATCAGACCTGCACAACGATCAGGAAGAATACAGCACCATTCCTCTTTACAAAAAGCCTTTGAGTTCAGGGATATTCTTGTGATTTCTGGTGTGAATTGCTCTCTTACCAAAGCATCTCAATCAGGATGAGGTCAGGACACTGACCTGGCCACTCCAGAAGGCCTGTTGTTGTTTTTTTTCTGTTGTCATTCTGTTATAGATTTACTCTTGTGCTTTGAGTCGTTGTCCTGTTGCATCACCCAACTTCTAATTTAATTGCCAGACAGATGGCCTTATATTCTCCTGACGAACTTGGGAATTCATTTTCCCGATGATGATTACAAGCTGCCCGGGCCCTGAGGCAGCAAAGCAGACCCAAACCAGGATGGTCATCTTTTGCAGGATATACACTCCTAAGGAGAGCAGCCCTTTCCTCTATTTATAGACCATTTTTAAACATCAAGCTTTGAAGTACTTTTGTAACTCTTTCCAGCATTACCAAGATCATCTCACAAAGATGCATAAACAAAAGTCTGCTATTGGGACCTCTAAGATTTTACCCCATTTCTACAAAAACGGGGAAACGTTTTTTTTTTTTTATACATCATGTAAGCTATATTAATTATACTGTCTTTAAGAATACTGATTTACATTCAATAATTATTTTTAAACCAAAGTACAAGAGAACAATCATAAAAAAGAAAAGAAAAACATTACCAGACCCATGAGAATTCTGCTTAACTGTCCTGAAAATAATTTCATGAAGCAAAAAATTGAGACATAGGCTACCTAATGGTAGATTATATCTTTATGCAGAATATGATTTAGGTTTTGGGGTGATATTTCTTTTCTGACAGGTTTTGTGAGAAATATCCAGTGGTACTTTTTCCAGCCTGTACTGTAAAACGTTAGATGTTGTGTTCAATAAAGACATGAAAATAAACATTGTTTTTTCGAATATCAGATCAATGCAGAAATCCATTGATACAATAATTTTCAGATGACTATACTTGAAAATTGGGTACATATTTTGAACTTTTTGTTGATGCGCACTCTATTTCAGTCTGAATCCTAAAGTCTGTCTTGGGGTATTCAGTACTTGACTGCAGTTCCTTGTGAATAACCACAAAATCAAGCAACAAATTCTTATGTAAAATGCAGAAAAATTCAAATAAGACAAAGTATTCTATTTGGAAAAACTTGCTTTATACCACTACAGTAATGTGTTTTTGTGCTTTCTTACCAAGGCCGAGCAGTAATTTTCTATGTGCGTATAAGAAATCTCAAAAATATTTGAAGCCTTGAAGGTTTCTTTACATTGGATTGGCAAAACATAACTTTCATTAGCATTCCTTTCAACTGTTATTCACATTCCCTCCTATTAACAGCTGTGCTCATTCAGCTATGCAGCATTTGTCAATCAAGCCATGCAATCAGGAGAAACAGATTACCTGTGCAATCACGCAAAAAATGTTTAAGTGCAAATGTCACCATGATAGTCTGTAACAGATTAGGCACTGAGGGTGGCTGCTGAAAAGTTTAGTTTATCACTGAAACTTGCATGTGCCAAGAGAGCCTTGAAAAAGAAGAGAGAAGTCACAGAGAAGGTATTCCATAATAAAGCTGCCTTCAAGCTCCTTATTATACGGTAAGAAGATATCAGTCAAGATCAAACAAGACTAATGCCTCTCATGATCTAACTGCCCCAAGGGTGAAAGAGGCAAGGAAAATATACAGATGAACCTCAAGGACAATATATGAACTTCTGTCCATAACTCTAGATCTTTAGTAAAAAACAAATCCTTTAAAAACTATTAAATAAAAATAAGTTGTGTCACTTGTAACACTTCTAAGTACTCGATAAATTGAGCAAATGCTCCTCAAAATGCTAAATGCTCAAAATGCTAAATTAAAACTTTTAAAAGGTAAACTTTAAATGAAAAGTTTTCCTTTGTTTCTATAAACTATAGTTTTCAGTAAGAAAAAGAGGAAAAATTAATCAGTTAATTCTGTGCATAGTAAAATTTCCTTATTAAAAAAGTTTATACATTGTGGGACGAGGGTGAGATGCAAGGGCTGAGGAAGTGAAGCAAGACATATTTGTAAAATGGAATATCCTGCTCTCTCAAGCATCACTTCAAAGCAACATCAGTTACTGATGACATCGCACTAAAACATTATGGAATGACTTTTGTAAATTTAATTTACTGAAAATTTGCTTGTGCGCTTTTCAATGTATTTTGACTGTTTTCTTTTATATCAGTAAATTTCTTTTACTTGTACTTATTAAATCAAATTATCAAATCACCAAAACAAATTTTAGAAACATACTCAAGCAGTCTATCAATATACCTTGTTATTACCGATAAGTGTGGTAGCAACGCACACAAAGACGACTTGGAATATCAAGCAAAAATAGTCCATTTAAATAGACTAAATTTACAGGAGATCACTAGAGAATAATCAGTAACAGGAAATCGCAAACCTCACATACATCAACAAGAATAGACCAAGAACAACTGAGGACTATATATCAACAGGATAACGGAGGAGAAAAACAAGGCACACGGAGGGACTAATCAATTCAACTAATGAATCAGCGACAACATGCTTATATATCACCTGAAAGTATGTATTGTTTTTGTGAAAAAAAAAGTATAATTTTTGTTTAGCAGAATAGGCAAGCTTATTCATCATACTTCATCATAATTGTGTCTTTAACGGACCGCTCTGTCGCCTTATGTGCATTCTGTCACTGTTTAAACTGCCCTGTCAATCTTGTCACAGTAAAAATTCTCCACATTCAATTCATTTAATTTCCTACCATATCAGAGAGAAATGTAGTACGTTAATCTGCCAGTTGCGAGTCTTTTATGCAGAGAACTCTCCTCATGTGTTTGCATAATGATGCATTTAAAAATTAATGAGCAACCAAACGTATCTTTACGAAAGTTCACAATGCTGTTGCAGATGAAATATAATGTGGATAACATTGAATAAATATATTTTAATCAGGTTAGATACTGATTATTATACACTCAAACCCCTTTATCTAAACCACCCTACTTCACAGTTGGTCTCACACATCCACCATATCCACCATGTCCATGTCCTATTAGCCGTTATAGTTATATGTATATGTAGAGGCCACAAACAAAAAATTAAAAACACTTTAAGGATCTGCCATTATATGTTGTTTGACCTTGGTTAATAAAGACATTTATTCAAAGAGCAAAATGAACTGTTGAAATATGTGAAATATATAAATTCTTTACTTTTCATTCTTTCTTAGACATCTTTATTTGACATTGACCCAAATATATTCATTGAAGAAGTTCAAAACAAGAAATTTATGTGGCTTAGTTTCAACAAATGGTGGCCTGGAGCAGAAGTTTCAAATGTTACAGTATACCGGTATTTTCATAATATATTTAAAAGATCAAGGAAAAGCTTATATGGTCCCTTTAATTAGAACAGTACTATCATGTCTTATTATTAATGAACCTTGCTGTTCAATGCAAATCATTACCGAAGTACAATATGTACAGTACTGTTTGAGTGCACTGCTGTAATGGTGAAAGAAAGTCATTCTATGTATAAGGATTTTACACTTTTCAGCTTATTAGTGAGTGAGTGAGTGAAATGACCTTAGAGAATATATACAGTAAAATAATGGCACAGTGCTGAAGGGTTAACCCACAAACACATCAGGCCAACCAGTGCACAGCAAACAATAAAGGAGTACAATAAAAGGGCAAGTACTGTGTATGTAAAGCCTCATAAGATTTATGGTATAGGTGCTACATAAAGTGAAATACTTTATCTCAGAACTAACACCATGAAACTTGTGAATGTGACTGCCATTTTTCTTGCCTGATGTCCCTCTGCATCCTCATTTTGCATTCAATCGGCATGTGCATTACAGATTCAAGACTGGAAGTCAGATGAAACGTCCTCCAATCTCTTGAGGATTTGTCCTCACTACAGGTAATGTAGGTGCACCTTGTCTTTGTGTTGTTTCAGTTGTTCATCTGTAGCCTTTTGCAGACAGGCAATGAGAGAAAAGGGCAAGCCATGTGATTCATAACTTTCTCAACATGGGAAGAGTTGCCAAAATCAATTTCACTTCATTCGTTCAATCAGTAGAAAAATTGAGCACTCTGCTGTACTGACTTTATTATGATTTACGTAGCGGGAAATCTTTTATGTTTTGCTGTGGTTTATGTTGTTGTCATTCAGTTTTTCATTTCTTGCTACAAATGTTATGGCAATAGGGAAACATGCAAAGCGAAAATAGAATTTAGAGTAATAAACAGGGGAAGATGAGCAATACTAATAAACTAGCAAATTTAGAGGTGAGTTTAGCATGTACAGGAATAAGAGATGAAAGGGGGTCAAAAGTGTGTATTGTGTATTTTTTGTGTATTGTATGACAAATCAAATATTATATATAATGATATATTCTAATTATTTCAATCATTTACAAGCCTATATTTTTTAAATAAAAGAACGTCAAAATAGCCAAAAATGAATTGAATTGAATTATTCATTCCTTGGTCTAATGTTATAAGTAATATGAAATATGTCTGAAATTTTTTAAAGAAATTTATACTTTTTAGATAGATAGATAGATAGATAGATAGATAGATAGATAGATAGATAGATAGATAGATAGATAGATAGATAGATAGATAGATAGATAGATAGATAGATAGATAGATAGATAGATAGATAGATAGATAGATAGATAGATCACTTAACATTTAACTGAACATCATCTTTCAATAAATGTGTTGATGTGACATTTCGTGACATCTATGGTCAAGTGATATACCTTACTGCATCATTCTGTTTACTTCTTTTGCTATCTAAGCACTATTGATTAAAGACAGTTCGATGCTGAAGGTTAATGCTAGTTAAATTGAAAATGGAAAACATGAAGCATTCAATAGTTCACAAAAATAATATATTAGCAAATCCAGATCATTCTAGCTGGGCTGGGAGGTTTCCTGGCTGTGACTGATAATAAAGTGTTCAACAAGAGGCAGGAACAAGGAGTTTGAATTAGTACAAACTGGCCAGAAAGAAATGGTGGGGGACAGAGTTTCTCTGATGGGATGGACAGGCAGAGAATGAGTACAAGGGTGGTAGCCATCACTTGTTCCCTTTTAATCAGTCCCACTGAAAGAAAGAAATGAGCACTGTGTCCCCAAACAGGGTGCAATTCAGTGCCACAGAGATTGGGCTGTTCTGAGGTAAAGACAAACACACAGACAAAAAGAGACAAAAGGCAATATCACAGTGTATAATTGTACAAAACCATTGCATTCTGCATAACTTCTTGTAACAAAGGAACGGAGGAAGACCCTCTTACTGTAAATTATGCCTTGCATCCATTTCTTGCTGTGTAAAATCAGCAAAAAATATCCTATAGATAGCACATACTGTACTGTATAGACAGATGTGAAATAGTACTTGGGTTCTAAGAGGCAACCAGTTGCTCAAACAGCTAGATTTTACATCCTAGCTTTTAATAGCAGGACATCTGGCAAATTATGGCAGTTTGCTCCCTGTAGTGAAATTAGCTGAGATTAAAAAAAAAAAAAAAGAGTAAAATGCATTAGTATACAGAGTACATAATCACTAATAAAGCTGAGCTCTGGTGTTGAAAGCAGGGCAACAGCTTCACAGCTTAATAAACCAAAAAAAATCTGTAAACATCCAAAACTCACAGCTCTAATAATGCCAGAACACATATGAATGCACAAACGACCTGATACAAGGTGTTTGATTACTACTTTTTAGCAGATTCTTGATTGTAATCATATTATGCTAACATACCAGGTTCTATACTACCATTCTTTTGTTTACCATCTATCCCATCGCTCTTTCACAGCATATAATTTTAAGCTCACCATATCACTTGCACAACATCTTACAAGCTGTTCCACTCCCAATCAAGTTTAAAGGCACATTACCTTCAAACTGACATGGAGAGGAACATCTGCTCCACAAGTCTTCAGAGGAGCTGAAGAACGAGAGCAGACTCCCGAATAACACCCCCATGTGGCCCAAGTGACACATCATGCAAATCCAAATGGATGCCTACGACTTTATTGGAAAAAAAGAAAGAATAATAATGCGAGTGCTCCACACTTGGAGGTTACTTGTTCGAAAACACCACATGGCACCATATGCTTGTTTGTCAGAGCCAAATATCTATTTATGAAAAGAAAGAATGGAGATACACATGAGTGTGTTCATTTTTAAAAGAATCAGGATTGAATTGGTGCTAAGAGGAGGAAATACTGTAGAGGATGTGGATGATCTATGACTTTATACTCAGGTGTATTACAAACGTGTGTTATCTGTTGCAGTTTTTTTTCCTGTTTCTGATCAAATTAAATATCAAAAAACTTTCTGGAAAACTTTCAAAATTGGGCTTTTTGGGGGAATCATTGAGTGTGTGCAATATCTATGGGGCGTCATGTATTGCAGCAGCTGTCACAGATGAGTAGTCCCTTGGACCAAATGTTGCCACTTCAAATACCAAAGGTCTAGACACCAGACATTATATTTTATTGCAATAAGTTCTTGCTAAGCTCTGTAAATTTCACTGCAATATACGACTTCTATGACTTAATAAAATCATATCAGAAAGCAGGCAACGTCTCAGGGGAGCTACAAAAAAGATCCCATCCAAATTGCAGAAATTGTTTTCTTGTGGAAGAACTAAGGGAACAGTATCCTTTGGAAGAACCAAAGGCCGACTAAGAACAAATGCTTCTACTGTATTTCTGCATAGCTTAAAAGCAATGCATAGGAGATATGAACCAACATATTTATTATAAAATGGTAACATGATGTTTTATCTACATCCAAATGCAAGACATTATAAAATACATTTACATTAAGCAGAATCATAGTGAACACTTCAAAATTAATTACAAGTAATAAGAGTACTATTTGTGCAGACATATCAGCAATTGCACACATTCAACTACCTGCAGGCCTTTTCTACTACTCTTACTTGTAAATAAACTTTTCTTATTGCAACTAATTTCCCTTTTAACCATCTTAAAAAAAAGTAAAGCTGCCATATATAAACAAGCAAACTCTTAAAGGTTCAAATGTTGCATGGTTGTGCCAATTAGCTTAATTTCAAGTAACTAACCTTTCGGAAACACTTTCAAGAATAACAAAGTTCTATCACATATTGGAAAACAGTGTTGTCTAATTAATCATTGAAAATGTTGCTACTATTGTTGGTTACATTACAATATTTGTGTTTTAACATTCTTGCTCTGGTGGACCAACACATGAGCTTAAATAAGAATAGACTAGATTGGAAATGAGTTGTTGTGGGTCATGACAGAATTAATAGGATTTATCCTTATGAAGATAAAATCAATGCAGAATGTATTAACTGTTGAATTAAACTGGACCCTAAAGTCTTTTCACGACAATTTGAGAGAAAAACAGTCTGATATCTGATATCTTGTTACACGAGTATATTGACACTTCTGTATAACTCATGCTGGGATTATTTGACATTTGACCTTTGGTTTGAGTCAATTATGGAAGTCTGAATATTATGTGCTGAGAAAACACACCACGAGTTTAATGAATGGATGCCCAGAGAAAGTCGAGTGCTTAAAGTCAAAGCATTATTATAAATTGATATATTTACATATTTAAACTAAGTTTCTACAGTTAAACCTATCTCACCTGTTCACATTAATTGCGTTTCTATTCAAGTTTCTTTATTTTTTCAGTTGTTTTTGCTCTTTCTTATTTATTGTTTTCCAGACCATGGAGGAAAGTGAAAGTGATGAAAAGTTCCATGTCTTGCTTACGGAAACGAATGGGTAGCCAATGTAATTGAGTAAAACAGAAGTAATGTGGGAGGATTTCTTGATATGTGTGAGGACCCGGGCTGTAGAGTTCTGAATATATTGGAGCTTATTTAATATTGTAGTGGGTAAGCCAAAAAAAAAAAAGAGAGATTTACAGTAGTGTATAGGCGGGAAGAAAGGAAAGCATAAACTAGGGTCTCAGCATCACTGATATTTAAGAATGGACGTAAACAAGCAATATTCCAGAGGTGGAAAAAGGCAGATTTGGTAAGTGATGAGATATGAGGAGAGAAAGAGGTTTTAAACAATCGTGAAAAGTCAAACTAGGACACCAGCAATATTACTTGTTTTTTTCAATGATTAGTTCATCAGTTGCCATTGTTTTTTATTTGCCCTCATGTGTTACACCTGTGTCTTGTTAATTTCCTCATTTAGTCGTATTTATACCCTTGTGTTTTTTCGGTCTTTGTCAGATCTCGTCATTTTATTGGTCATTTTTGTGTTTTTGTTTCTCAATATCCTGAAGAAGTGTTATTTTGAGTTTGTTTTTCAGTAAAACTGCTGGCAAATAGATGCAGCTCTATTATTTCCTTCTGTATTTCAACCCCTTGCAGACAATACCACTATACTACAAAACTTTGTAGCAAAGGTTTGTCGATAAGGGAAGGAGGAGGTGGGAATACCTCCTCCAAACATAACTTTAATAATAAAATAAAAATAAACAACAAAACGTCCCTTCACGGATGGCAGCCACCCCTCCTTGAACTAGCGAGTATCCGTCCCACATCCATTGCTCCAGCACCACCGCCTCTGTCAACCACCGGCGGTCACCGCTCCTCCGTGCTGCCCGATCTCCTCAGCACCGCAATCCCCCTCAGCAGCTGGGGCTCTCCAAAAGATTGCCCCTCCTTCCTCTCGGGTTTCGGCACCAATGTTACAAAGGTTTTTTTGGAATGAAGAAGGAGGTGGGAACCGGTAGCCTGTATGTACTTGTTATAGTTATTACAATAACTGAGTAATAACTAGGTACTAATCCTCAACCTACCCCTAAACCTAACATTAAACCATGTAGTTACCTTAAATTAACCAGTATTTTCTTCGATAAGTACCCTGTAAGTACACGTAATTGCACGTACTGTAAAATAAAGTGTAACCACAAAAAAAAACAAAAAAACATAAATGTTGCAGGCCTGGTTCTCTCTCGTCTTGCACTGCCGTCACTCCTCCTTTTATCCTTCCGGAGCTCCACCCTGGGACATTCATTAACACTCGCGCCACGGCATCGCTCCGATCACACAGCTCTCAGTTGTCAACAGTTACAAACAAAGAGCAAGCCGAATCAATTAACATGTATCACTTTTAAGGATTATATGAGCATTTGAACTATTACAGAGCAACATTCTGTAAACTTACACATTATCAAAGCTGTTGCATTTAAATATAAAAATAACAGTATAAGTCATAAATAGAGATATGCAAGAAAGTGACAACATTCACAGGAAGTGTTCTTTTGCAGGTAAACTTCTTTTACAGAGACTTTAGAACCAATAAAATATCAAATGCACCATAAGCCCTGTGAGGAGGGAGGATTGTGAGAGCTTATGAAATATTGTCACGTGAACCTTCAAAAGAAAATGCATACAGAAGTTAAACTCTCTGTCTGTGCCTCATATTAAATCTTTGCACTCTGAAATAATGGTCAGATAAGCATTGCTCCCAGTGTTGCAAAGTGCTCTAAGCACATCTATTCAGGACCTTAAGCTCACAAAAGAGCAAGCAGTAATACACGGGTTTGTTCCAATTTCCTCCTCCTGCAAAGGGAATACAAAATGTCAAGCAGCATTCCTTTCGAGCAGTTAAATAATTACAGCAGTAGAGGACACAGCAGGGGCAGAGGCCTTCAAAATAATGCTACAAGTCTCACCTTCTACTGTCATAGTGAAAATGAGAATCGACTCCTCCACAAATGGCTGTCTTTTATCGTGTTCACCTGCCAAATACTTTTTGAAAACATAATAATTGGATTTGGAAAGTGTAATGAATTTCCTCTGACGTACAATTTATTGCTGGAAAACACCAACACAAAGACTTGAAACTTCCAAACTGATTTATAGGCACTGATGGAGTAATTGTCCCGTAATCGCTGTGCGTAGTATAATACACAGAACAAGGAAAACGTGTGACGCAGGCAAATAGGTACAAAGAGACTTTTATTCACACTACACATTCAAAATTGGCGTTGATGACGCCAAACAGAAGAGAGGGAACTGAGGGCATATATACACAGAGAAACTGTACCACGAAAGGAGATGTTTAGGATGTTCATGCAATGAGAGAAAATGGTGAGCAAGGGGTTGTCAAACTCCAAAAAATGACAAAAAGCACCATAATAAAAAGTATACACATTTTTGTACTATATTCCAATTGTTTTAGACTGAAATTGACAATTTGCTGAAAATTATTTACATTTTTGAGTTAATTATCTCTAAATTTAGTTACTAATCTATTTATTGTGGTGGCTTTATAATGATTAAAGCAGTATCAGTGCTCTGAACTGCAGGAAGGGTTAGTCTGTTTGTTAAGTTGACCACACCACTATGATCAAAAAGCATCACTGTCATGGAGATCAGTTGTTAGTCTGAAACAACCACAGCACTACAACACTGACACAGATAAAGCAAACCACTGGGGCTTGAGCCTCCCTCTATCCTATCTTCTCTGGCAGTTCAATCTTGGAATTCCTTTTGAAGTGCATTGTGCAGCACTAATGTCGGTGTAATTTCAGATCCCTAAAGCCATGAGTCGCCTTGAAAGTGTGGCTTCATTTTCTCTCTATCCTTTCATTGTAGATGCAGTAGGAGAGCGCTGGAGGAGCCGGCCCTGATCTCTGGGCTGCAGACTACACAGATCAAACATTTAATCTCATTTGGGGATATGAGGAAAAATATAAGAAGTGCCTGGACTGACAGTGAGGAAGATTGATGCGAGTAAGATGCACATAATGTAAACAATACAGACATGTGTTCAATCACAATGGTAATACATTAATTCAGCGTCATGTTTTAGGTCATGATATGAAAAAGGTTTGCTTAATTTGGAGTTATGCAAAATTTAGAATTCAAAAATTGGCTCCCTTTCAATCTATCTTTTACCCATCTATATACCTATCTATCCATCTACCCATCTATCTTCTACCTACCTATCTACCAATCTGTCCATCCATCCATCCATCCATCCATCCCTTTACCTATTAATCTACCTATCCATCTACCTATCTATCTTCTACCAACCTACCAACCAATCTATAAATTCCATCCATCCCTCTACCCATCTATCTTTCTACCATCCATCCATTTAAAAAATTTCAAACAAAGTTTGAATTTACAAGATTTTCTAAGATTAAGATTAACATTCATCTTGATATTCTGCACCCTGCCTCAACCCTGGCTTTATTTGACAGTGAAGAACGTAATGGAACAAGTCTTGACTTGTGGTTTGCTTTGAAAAAAGTTTTCAGTTCAGGTAATCAATAAATCCATCCATCCATCTGACCTATAAACTTTCAAACCTCTAGGCTTTTTAAACAACGTGAAGGAACATGTCTCGACTTGTGGTTTTATTTGAAAACCACCCTCAGCTAATATCTAACTGTAGGTTGTGGTCAGTGGGCCCTTGGACCTCTGGATTTAATCTGAACTCATATGATCAATCTCCTTGTCCTATATTCCACCACTGTGCCAAGCATGTCACCACAAGCCTTCCAGCACATCTCCAGACACCCAAAACACAAAGCAACTCACTATCCCCTGACCCCTGTCTTCATTGTGCATGTAATGTGCTCACACAGTCTTAAAGCAACTTTCTTAGCTTCATTCTCCAATAGAGTTGTCCCTGTTTACTAGCCTGTTCTGACATTTAAAGTTAATTCAAAAGAGTTATTAAAAGAGAGAGAAAAAGAGTAAAAGAGTCCTGCATGCATTCAGCTGGACCCAAAAATGACCAGCTCATGCCATCCCAGAGTAGTCTATAATGTTTAAAACTGGTAATTCCCCAGATTTTGTGGCCTCACATTAAAATGTAAACACAATAAACTGTGAGTCCAAAGATGCAAAGGAGCTACAGCTGAGAAGTGAAATATCTGTAAACGATAAAGAAGCCCTAACTTTAATCCGCAAAGATTAAAATTGTAAACCAGCACAGCAGACAGCCATACGGAAGAGGCAAATGTGAAGTCAAATGATGGGGGAGAAGGAGTCTTACTTTCATGATGAGTTATTGACACGATCCACACACGGGAAACAGGGGTTAGATCCAAAAGCAGTTTAATAGGGAAATCCGTACTCACAAACAGTCCAGGCAGGGGTCAAAACCAAAGAAGCAATCCAAAACATAAAACAATACAAAACAGGCAACAAAGCAGAACTCGGAAGTGGTTTGATAATAGACAAGGACTCTGTGACAAACACTGAAACAACCAGGGTATAAATACACACAGAACTAACAATGAAACAGGGAACAGCTGGGAACAATGATGACGGGGAACAGCTGAGTGCAATGACCAGTGATTGGTACAGACAAGGATTGTGGGGAATGCAGTTCATAATGTGGATGACACCGTGGGGAAGAGGACCTCTAGTGGACACCAGGAATACACAAACCAGACACTGTGACATAACCCCCCCTCTACGGAGTGGCTACCAGACGCTCCAAGACGAAAAAGACAAAACAAAAGTCCAGGCGGGAGGTGGAATGGTGGAGGATCAGGGGGAGGGATGGGGAGCCAGGTCCATGAAGGGGAAGAGGAACAGTGAATGACGGCTTAGCCGACGACCAGAGTGAAACAGACAGTCCATCGGGCGGCCAGGGCGGAGCAGACAGTCCATCGGGCGACCACGGCGGAAACGACTCCTCGGGCGGGCACGGCGGAGACTTTCCCTCGGGCGGCCAGGGCGGAGACTTTCCCTCGGGCGGCCAGGGCGGAGACTTTCCCTCGGGCGGCCAGGGCGGAGACTTTCCCTCGGGCGGCCAGGGCGGAGACTACCCTTCAGGAGGCCAGGGCGGAGACGACCCTTCAGGAGGCCATGGCACAGGAACAGGCTCAGGTGGCCATGGCACAGGAACAGGAGCTGACACCGGCTCAGGAAGAGACACCGGCTCGGCGGCGGCCATCTTGTCCGGAGACACAGGCTCGGCGGCGGCCATCTTGTCCGGAGACACAGGCTCGGCGGCGACCATCTTGTACGGAGACACAGGCTCGGCGGCGACCATCTTGTACGGAGACACAGGCTCGGCTGCGGCCATCTTGTACGGAGACACAGGCTCGACGGCGGCCATCTTGTCCGGAGACACAGGCTCGGCGGCGGCCATCTTGTCCAGAGACACAGGCTCGGCAGACGTGACGTGAACCTGAACGGTCTCTGGATCGGCAGACGTGACGTGAACCTGAACGGTCTCTGGATCGGCAGACGTGACGTGACGTGAACGGTCTCTGGATCGGCAGACGTGACGTGACCGGTCTCTGGATCGGCAGACGTGACGTGAACCTGAACGGTCTCTGGATCGGTAAACGTGACCTGAACGGTCTCTGGATCGGCAGACGTGACCTGAACGGTCTCTGGATCGGCAGACGTGACCTGAACGGGCTCTGGATCGGCAGACGTGACCTGAACGGGCTCTGGATCGGCAGACATGACCTGAACAGTCTCTGGATCGGCCGACGTCCTGTGCCTCCTCCATGCATGCAGTACCGCCACAGCAAAAAAGAGGAAGACAGCCTTCTTGGACGTGGCCGGACTGATGGTGGGCAGTTCCGAGACGATCTCAGGGATGATAGCGGGCTGCACGGGAACACTCTCCGGGACGACAGCGGGCTGCACAGGGACGGCCTCCGGGACGACAGCGGGCTGCACGGGAACGGCCTCCGGGACAACAGCGGGCTACACGGGAACGGCCTCCGGGACAACAGCTGGCTGCACGGGCACAGCTTCCGGGAAAACAGCGGCCTGCTCGGGCATGGCCTCTGGGTCTTTGGGGAGGCTGGAGGTCCTCCTCCTCCTCCGCCGTTTCTGATGGCGAGGAGTAGGCTCCGGGCGGGACAGGAACAACGGTGAAGAGAGCTCTGGGTCGAGCATCACCGGCCCAGGGTGGAGGAGAGACTGAGGCGGAGAGTGGTGCTGGGAGTCGCCTCTAGTACCTCCTCCCCTGCGTCCTCCACGGGTCCCAGAAAACTTGGCCAGGCGGGTTCCCTCAAATGATTGCTCATGCTTAACTGAAGGAGGCTCGGGGGATTTGGTCGCCATGATCTCCTCCGTTTGACGGGCCCATAGCGCAAAACATTGAAAAATGTTCATCCGCGGTGGAACCTCTTCGTCCTTCGAATTCCCCCTCTTGATGGCTGGGGAAGAGCTACGAAAACCCTTACCGCTGGATCTGTTCATGACGGAGTCCTTCTGTCACGATCCACACACGGGAAACAGGGGTTAGATCCAAAAGCAGTTTAATAGGGAAATCCGTACTCACAAACAGTCCAGGCAAGGGTCAAAACCAAAGAAGCAATCCAAAACATAAAACAATACAAAACAGGCAACAAAGCAGAAATCGGAAGTGGTGTGATAATAGACAAGGACTCTGTGACAAACACTGAAACAACCAGGGTATAAATACACACAGAACTAACAATGAAACAGGGAACAGCTGGGAACAATGATGACGGGGAACAGCTGAGTGCAATGAACAGTGATTGGTACAGACAAGGATTGTGGGGAATGCAGTTCATAATGTGGATGACACCGTGGGGAAGAGGACCTCTAGTGGACACCAGGAATACACAAACCAGACACTGTGACAGTTATAATCATAAAGTACTTTTAGCTTCTAAGCATTTTAGAAAGTCTGCATAATATATCATATAACTGTTAGAATATACTGTACACAAAGTCATTTTCCACAATAAGCACACACCTCTCTTTGGAGAACTAAATAAAATAACATAATTTTACAAACAACACTGTTTGTACATCACCACAAACTCTATTGCTTGCTTTGTGCTTCTAAATGACTGTCTTTGAATGTGTTTGAATTGGGAATGTTCAAAAACGCTTTATCTTTGCATCAAAATTTGAATATACACAGGAATATTTATTTTAATTAAATGGTGCTTTTGGTGACTATATTTATGCGAATACACATACATGTTTTTAAAATATTGACAATTTGCTGTAAACACGAATAAAGAAACATGAATAATCAATGCTCCTGTGCCATTTTTGCTAAAATATTTACAATGCTTTCTATAGAAAATGTCTGAACATGTACAAAATATAAAATATTTTGGTATTGAGACAGCTACATTTTTCGATTAATGAATACAAACTACTACTACAATTTATGCTGCAAATTTTTATTTTCTCTTCATCTTCATCCTTTTCTCTTGTCTACCAATGGAAGGATCAGAGACTTCACTTTCAATCCAATTTTAATTAAATATCACTAAATGATTATGAAAGTGAGCACAGAAACACTTCAATGATTCTTTTAAATGTACTGTAATGGGAGACTGAACAGTTTCTTTCTAGTTAATCTTACTACATTCTAATGAAGCTACTTACCCCTTTAAAACCAAGCACGAGAAAGGAGTTCACTTTTTCTGGAGAGTGGAATTCGTTTATTTCGCAAAATCTTTCAAAAAGGCATTTTGACAGAAAGACATTGAGTGCTGATGGTGACAAATATGGCACAGAGATTAAAATATAAATATAAGAGGAAGTAAGCTGAATACTTTAACTGAACTACTTCAGGGTGTAGAATATTATACAGTATTGCCATGCAAATTCTCTTAAAGATTGAGGCCCTATTTAAAAGGAAAATTCTGTAATCATCTACTCACTCTCATGTTGATCTTAAGGACAAAATTATGGACAAAAGTTGTATGGACTACAAATTGATGCCATTTGATGCCATTTATCAGATGCCACTGGTTCATAAGCAAAGGTCAAGTCGATGGTCCTTTTTTGATTTGGGAGGCAGTCTAAAGGAAGATTTTCAATAAGTAAATGATGGCAGAATTAACATTTTTGGTTGACTTGAACTATAACTTTTAGTATATAAAGCTGATTAATTTAGCTTTACCTTTTTTTTATAAAAGGTACCTTTTTGTGGGGTAATACATGTGACTTTATAGAGAATAACTGAAAACCAAATCCATGCTAACATGGAGCCATGAGCCAAAGTAAAAAGTTTATCAGCCAGTGATCCAACCTCTCTGTTTTACTTTGAATAATCTGTCTTATCATGTTTCCACTACATAAGAAAAAAAGGAAATATTAGCAGGAAAAAGGAGAGCAGGGAAGCTCTCTTTCTAAGGTTTGACAGGCACCATAGGCCCATAGATCCGCTCCAATCAATTTCCAGTGGACAAAATCAAGTCCCGCCCTTACTTTTTTCTTGTTCGAGAAGCCGCGTCACTTGGAAATATGTCACAATAGGGAATTTCATACCGACTTTAAACACAACAGATACGATTTGAACAAACAATAAGCAATTTATAATTTTTTTGTCAATGTTAAAAAAATACAGTTGTTCACTTTGTTCATGTTAGTTCACAGCACATTAATGTTTTTATTAATTATTCATTTCAAATTTTAATAAAAGTAAATGTTGAAATTAACATGAACTAAGATTAGTAAATGCTGATAAATAAGTATTGTTCATTGCTTGTTCATGTTCAGTAATGTAGTTAACTAACGTTAAATGAATCATTATTGTAGAATATTTTTAAAACAATATACAAAGACAGCAATACAAAGAGCTGGACTAGACATATCTTCTCTCAGGTCAGCAGGAGCACATTCTCACTATGAGGACATTAATAAGACTAATTAAGTATAGAATGAGGCAGACAGCAAGTGTGCAGTGCCGTCATGAATAAAGCAATATAGACGAGAGACTACCAGCAGCAAAACATGGTAAATAAGCTTGAATAAACTTACTAAATTATAAAATCATGATAATTAAAATGGTAAAAAAGGTAGATAGGTTATGGTAGCAACAACTCTGGCTATGATGCCAGGTTTTAGTATTTAAAAAATACAGTTTTGATTAAAAAATACATTAAACTCACAAATGAATATTGGTGTTAGAAAGAAAAAAAAGCATTAGCATTTTCTCATACAGGGTATGACTTTCAAACATCTCTCTGTGGAAAGGTAAATGACAGTGGGGTGTTTGTGGCAATGTTAAGACAGGAAAGCTAAACAGCCTCTTTTACCTATAGTGTTCTCTTAACATATGGCACAGCAGGAGAAAAATAGACGTGTTTAGAATATGACAGGTAACATCAATCAGGTAGAAGCCCGTAAGGCAACACACTTTGGGGGGAACATGCAGCTCCACACCGGGAAATTTCCACCTCTCCGCCCAGTCAAAGCATTTCGTGTGAATACTGACAGACTCAGTCAAATAGGAGCAAAACCAAAGTGCACAATCACTGCATGCTATGCTTCCTAAGACAATATTTCATGCTTATCCATTTTAAAGGCTTGGGAATAAATACAATTACATTTTACAGCTCACTGAACTATATTTTTGAGGCACCGATTTGTTAGAACCATAATCATGAAGCTTTAGAAGACCAAATATTAAATTGGTCTACAATAAAAATAAAAAAAACAATAACAGTAGAAAAACTTTCAGTATCTTCATCCCGCACAGCATGACAGCAGCAGTCTGCACTTACAAAAGGCTGAGATGCAGTGCAGGATTAAAGCCTTATATACACAGTTAGTCCCAGGGACCAGCTGTTTGAAGCCCCCTGCTACGCATGTTCTAAAGCTCTGACTGTGTTCCTGGAGGGCCAATCACCATGTGACAAGAAAGTCAACACACAGCGCTGCTCCGCAGGGAAGACGTCACTTACTTTCAGAAACAGTCCCAGTATGCTCAGCCTCAGTTCACTGGCGTAAATGAGTAATTGCTCCGAAATCATTCAGCTCTCAGTGCATATGTTTCCCCATGTAATATGATGAGAGAATATAAGGATTTTATCTGCAATTTAAATCCTTAACCACTGGGATGTAACCATTTAATGTATGATATAATATAATGCAAACTTCCACAAAGAAAAAACATTCCTAGCAAGCGAATAGCGCTGACTTCAGTTACCTGGATGAGCCTGTGTTATCAGTTTTTACCGGTTGTTATTGGGGAATAACATTCCACTGAATGGCGCCATTGACCAATCAGCATCAAGTATTCCACAGAGCCGTGTAATAACAATTAATTAACATCAACCTACAGAAGATGCTAAAACATAATCATTTTAGCAGTCTTAATGCATTGTCTATTTTTTAACTGCTTTATCTATTAATGGATTTAACCTTATTGAAATGCAATACCATTTTTTTTTATCTAGCTGTTTATATACCATCGTAGTTGCTCCACGTTTATTTAACAATGATTTTAAAATATTCAACACAAGAACAAAAGGTTGAACATCCACTTATTTTGTAGTCGCAGCTGGGTTATTTTTCATTGCTGTTGACATTTCACAAGCTACCTCGACCAAACTCCCAGGATCAGTCATCTCACATTGGTCTTACTAGTATAGATTAGGTGACAATTAGTTGAAAATGTCACCTTGTCTTCTGGTGTTAGCTTGGTGCATTTATCTTAAGATGTTCCACCAGGGCTTAGTTTCAGTGGATTTTAGAAAATGGCACTACCTCATGTCTCTATCAATGCTTGCTCATCCTCAGCCTGATCCATAAAATCAGTCATGAGAGAGATTACTATCATATGGCAGATCACTTACATCCATGAAATCTCTCTTCTCTCAAAGATTTATATTACTTCTTGCCTTTATCTTTATAGAGGATTGGGAGTGCCATGTTAATAAACACATTTGTCATTAAAACAACTTGGCAATCATTAAATAAATAAATAATTTCATTTAAAAAAAAAATCCCAATAAATAAACAAACCATAACATGTGGCAATTAATAAATTAACAAATACATAAATTAAACATTTTTAAAAAACGATTAAATGTGTCAAATATATATGTATATATATATATTTAAAAAAACTATATAGCCTATTACAAGTTATTTATTGAAACATTTCTTGATTTATGTTTTTAATTAAAGAAATATTTAAAGGGGCTACATGTAAGATTTTTCATGTATTAAACGCTTGCAATGAAACTTAAAAAACAAGACCATCTCTGACTTCCTGGGTTGTCTGGAAGCATGTAGTATACCGATTTTTACGTGACGAACGGTTTAGCCGGGAAAATTAAATGGATGTGATATTTATGCATGCTCCCAAGAGCCTCTCTTCCGTTCTTTGATGCTACAGTGTCCAGGATAATGCTGAGAGCTATTCTGAACTGTAATGTTAATGTGTCATCCAAAGAAAAGGGATTAATTCAAACTATAGTTTCACATAGCCAAATCTATATAGTGTACAGTCTCAGATATACTTTATAATCAAACTAACAGTCTAATTTTAATTATCTCATCTGTCAACATAATGAATTGCAGAGCTGGTGCAAACATATCCACATCCCTATGATCTGATGCTTTTTCTAACTGCTGCTTTCTCACTATTGTCATTTTTGTTGTGTTTATTTTGTTATTGAGAGGAAAGCGCAAAGCACATATTGACATATTCATCTAAATGTGGACGGCGTTGGGATGTTCATTAACAATCCATTATATCACTTCAAAGGTATTTCCAACTTCTTTTTATCCCTAAACGAAGAACGAAAAAGAACTTCGCAGTGAGTATAGTATATCGTGGCACTGAATCACGTTCAGTCACTTGTATCTTATGTGTGCACGAATGCGAGCACAAGCAATGAGTTGCTGGCTGCAGTTCACTTAATGACCACCGGGGTGTCGCTAATAACAAGGGGTTTTGAATAATACATAGCCTCTTTAATGATATTGCACTCCAAATCCTCTATACAGGTGCTGGTCATAAAATTAGAATATCATCAAAAAGTTGATTTATTTCAAGAATTCAACTTAACAGGTGAAACTAATATATTACATAGACTCATTACATGCAAAGTGAGATATTTCAAGCCTTTATTTGTTATAATTTTGATGATTATGGCTTACAGCTTATGAAACCCACGAAATCAATATTACATGAAATCACACAGTAATTACACAGTAATACCATAATCATTGAACCAGGTTTTGGTTCTTTTGGCAGTGTGCACTGAGAAAAACAATAAGTAGAATTTACTCAATTTTTATAAGGCAAGTTTTTGCACAAATTTTTTTCAAGTAAATTTCACATTGATGGAAATTAAGTAAATCTACTTAACTAAGCCGAGTAAAATTCACAAAGTGAATAAGTACATATAACTTGGCCTGTTAAATTATATTGAGTAATTTTTACTTACAAATCTGATATAATTAATATAATTAAGTAAAACCACTTGATATTTTAAATACATTTTACTTGTTTTATGCAGTGCTGGTAATTATTTTAAATTAAATTAAATGTTACTCTTATAATGTGACAAAATAATACTGTGACAATGTGCAGTTAAGAGTAATTTATTAAGAAATAAGCATATACAGAAACCTATAATGACAATAATAACAATTCAGTGTGTTCGGTCTCTCTCTTTGTCCCTCTCAACCGGTTTACAGCAACGGAGGCACAAAGGGCTGAATGCATTTGAGAAATATCCTGAAATTAAGAAAAGAGAGAGAGAAAAAAACAATAATCAGTAAACAGCTAATACTTTTAAATTAAAAGTTAATTAATTTGCATTCACATTATTCATTTCATTTAAACCAAATCATTAAAAACATCCTGCATGACCTTACTCTCATAGTCAATTTACACACATTAATGCTAACATGTGACACACAGCAGATATCAAGGCTACGAATTAGGAATTTGGGAGTACGAATTATTGTCATTTACAACGTGGTTACGATTTAGTAAAAGCAGGGACCATTTAATAGATAGTATGCACGATTTAGCAAATGAATGAGGAAATGAATTATATTGTGCACGATGAGGGAACGAGAACCTTCTCACTTAGGCCTATTGTTAATTCGTGGCCAATATTTGTCATCTATAAAGAAAATTGCACACAAAATAAATATTAAACAAAAAGATCATGATTTAAGTGACATATTCATGGTTTTTAGGCGTAATTACTGATAAATCGTGTAAAACGTAAAGTTTAAAACTGAGAAAAAAATATGGCTAACGTCTACAAAGTTAACTCGTCATTAACCCTCTTGAGTCGGCAAAAGCGCCCGCGCGTAGCAGCAAATTAGACTTATACTCCGTCATTTTTGGTCATAAAGATTACAGACTTAAGAAATATGAAAAAATAAACTGTTAAATGTCTACTTTTTCCACTTTCAATCGAAATAAAACATTGTGCTTTTGTAAAATAAAGAAAATAAACAGGGTGCTTTCTGCCTCTGCCTCTCCCTTAACTTTTTTCTGGAGCACGTCTCTAAACTTAAGAACACTAAACTTTTCAAATGTATAGCATGAAGTGATGACAAGACAATCGTTGAATTAATCAAAAAATCATTATAAATCCGTAATATAATGCAGTTTTTTACTGTTGCTTACCTGTCGAGAGCCGTTGGAGTGGAGATTCGAAATCCCTCAATCATCGCGTGTTTTCTTCTTTCTGCGCATGCGCAGATTCCTTTCTTCAAGGACTAAATTTTACTTGATTTTTTTAAATTTGCTTCAAGTACTTAATTAATGCATGTAAATATGCCAGAGAGTCAGAAGTCAATTTCACTTGTTTGTTGGATGTCTAATATTTACAAGTAAAAAATTAGTATATAATTAGGATTTACTTAATATACTAAAGTTTTCATTTTTACAAAATTATTCTTAGCAAAAGATACATGATTTTTCCTGTTTTATTTACTTTGACATAAAATCATTTTTTACAGTGTGGGCAGGTGCAAATCCTGCTGGAAAATGAAGGAAGCATGAAGTGCTCTGAAAATGTCGTCTACCAGGACATTTTCAGAGCACTTCATGCTTCCTTCAGCAGACAAGCTTTATGGAGATGCTGACTTCATTTTCCAGCAGGATTTGCACCTGCCCACACTGCCAAAAGAACCAAAACCTGGTTCAATGATTATGGTATTACTGTGTAATTACTGTGTGATTTCATGTAATATTGATTTCGTGGGTTTCATAAGCTGTAAGCCATAATCATCAAAATTATAACAAATAAAGGCTTGAAATATCTCACTTTGCATGTAATGAGTATATATATGTATATTTTCACCTGACATACGTACAAACAATGACATTTGTTTGAGTTCAACTTTTCAATTCCAAAAAACCATCAACCACAACCACAACTAGCAGATATCATATCTGGGCCCTCCTGCCACATCTTTTCCAGGTCACAGAAAGATATATTCAGTCTTCAACAAATCAACACTGACACAAACTGTGTTACAAAACCCTGCAATGCCATATGGGAAATCATTTGTAGCCACAAGGGTAGCCCACACAAAAGAAAAGGGTTTGTGCCTTACAACTAAAGGCAAACAAGAATGCAAGAGCCAATTCAGGTTATGTATCTACAGGGATACATGAAAGAGGTCCTTGTGTACCCAATTTTACATGGTAGAATTCTAAAAACATTTGTATATCAATAGAATTGAATGTGTGGAGGAAGGATGAAAAAGAGAGACATGAAACAATAACCTTCACAGTCAACCCAGGAATTTGAATACCCACGACTCACAATCCAGGAGGTACAATCGTAACGAAAGCAATAAAGCAGCAAAGGTGGAATATGTAATGCCAACAGGAGAGTGCTCACTGTTTTCCCAAACGGACAAAAGTGATGTGCGAGTAAAACCTGCATTGCATTTCCATAGCATTTAGACAATGTCTCCCTGCTCCCACGATGACCTTCAAGCATTTACTGAATCCAATGGTGGGGCGGAGTAATATATTCTCATATGCGTGGTGATGGCGAACACACATCACATACGAGTGGCTGTGTTGGAAAAACATATGCATGCATAACGCTTTTGTCAAATGTGATTTTTTTTAACATTGCAGCGACTGCTTCAGCCTGTTTGCTTTACAGATTAGATGGTAAAACAGCCCTGCTTTATGACAGAGAGTCTATGCAGGTGCTGAGTGAGGAGACGTGAAAGACTCTCCATCATCACATTCCTGCCCGAAGGCCTCTGGAGTCTCAACATTGAAACCAGCTGGTTTAAATGTAAATACAAGCACAACCATGTGCTACATGTAAATGCGAAATTCCCATCAGCACACGCAGTCTCTGTTCAGCTTGTTCGCAAAAAATCCCACCTGAATCCTCAACGACTAATTGCTTATTTTTCCAACAAATTAAATGAGCTGAGTTTGTGAGCTACTGTGACCCCATTCCACTTATCCTTGGAAGATGGGTAAAAGTGTGTGTGGGGGGGGGGGCGAAATGTCAAAAATATATCATGATTTTTTTTTCAGGAAAATCATGATTCCCGATTTTATCACAATTCTTTTTTGTGTTGGTTTACTATTTTGCAAGTGACTGAGCATTACAGCCAAACTAATGTCCCTATATTAAAAATAAAGCCTTACAAGGTAACAAAATATAAAATAAAAGAGAATGGCAGACATTTAGGCCATAGTGGCAAAGATAAAAATCTTTGTCATTATTTGCTTTGTAATTAAAAGATAAGAACAAAGCTACACATTACATATACACAACATATAATATACAAATTAAATAAACAGTGCTTTATTTTTTTCAGCTACAGTAGGTGTATTTAACAGAAATATCCAAGAAAGAAATTGAACAAATATAAAAAATAAAACACTACATAGACTTCACTGTATAGAAGAAGCAGTCGAGCAACAGGAGAGGACATCAGTCTGTGAATTTTTACTTTTCTCATTAGATTTTAGCGCAGTTCTTCGTTGCTAGGAAACGTTGCTTCGTTGTTGTTTTTTACTGTGTTTACCGTGGTAAAGCGCGTGCTGAAGTCGCGTTTGTTTGTTTTTTTGTTTGTCGTGCATCTCGCGTGGCTTTTGTGTTTCGCTTTGCTAAGTAGTAGGGCGTGGCCTGCTGAATTCAATAACGAGGTATTAGGTGTGTATATAATTGGTTAGTGCACCGCAGCAGCGGTTGCAGCAGCCCTTGTGTGAAGCCCTCATCCTGTGAAGACCGGAGAGTGTGAAGACCAGCGACTCTACCTGTTTCCTTTCTCTTCTACACAACTTTTCTTCTCATCTTTATGTTTGTGACCTCTCTTTCACTATGTGTTTTCAAATCCCTACTATTACTAACATACGTAAATCAAATGTTACACGTAGGAGGCAGTACAATCCTAACAACCTGCGTACCTTTCCGGTGTCTTCTAGTACTTTATTCTCTTTTCCTATTGGTCTCTGGAATTGCCAGTCTGCTGTAAACAAAGCTGACTTCATTACATCTATTTCTAGTCATTCAGGTCTCAGCCTATTGGCCCTGACTGAGACCTGGATCAGACCAGAGGACACTGCCACACCTGCTGCCCTCTTCACTAACTTCACTTTCACACACACCCCTCGCCTGATCAGAAGGGGTGGAGGTACTGGTCTTCTCATCTCAAACGATTGGAAATTTGATCCTTTACCACCTCTGTGTGACAATAGCTCATTTGAATCGCATTCAATTACCATCACCAGTCCTATTAAAATCCATTTTGTAGTTGTTTATCGTCCCCCAGGTCAGCTTTGCAGCTTCTTGGAGGAGCCTAAGGTGCTACTCTCATCCTTCCCGGAGGATGGTACTCCTCTCATAGTTCTTGGAGACTTCCAACATCCACCTAGAAAAACCTCAGGCTGCTGATTTCCACACTCTGCTTGCCTCATTCGACCTCAAACGAGTATCTACTGCGGCTACTCACAAATCAGGTAACCAATTGGACCTTATTTACACGCACTACTACTCCACTGCACACCTCAGATCACTTCCTCCTCATTCTCAAGCTCAACCTGCCTCAGAACACAACACACATTCCTCCACAGGTCACGCTCGCCTATCCTCTTTGGTCTCATCCACACTTCCTCCACCTGATCAGCTCTCAACACTAGATACTCTTTTCTCCACTTTAACATCTTGCTTGGACAACTTCTGCCCCCTTTCCTCCAGGCCAGCCCACGCCACACCCTCTGCCCCCTGGTTATCTGATGTTCTCCGCGAACATCGTTCTAAACTCAGGGGTGCAGAGAGGAAGTGGCACAAATCGAAAGATCCTACTGACCTTGGTCTTTATCAATCCCTCCTCTCTTCCTTCTCTGCTAATATCTCTACTGCTAAAATGACTTCACAACAAAATTAACAATTCTTCTGACTCTCGCATGCTATTCAAAACCTTCTCTTCTCTTCCCTCCTCTTCCTCCTCCTTCATCAACCCTAATAGCTGATGACCACATTCTACATAAATAAAACAACCACCATCAGCGGCCAATTTACCAATCCACAAACTGACACACACATCTTACCAGCTAACACACACATTCTACCATCCTTCTCTCTGCGTTCAGAGGCAGAAGTCTCCAAACTCCTCCTTTCCAATCACCCTCCTACCTGTCTGCTTGATCCTATTCCCACTAATCTACTTCAAGCCATTTCTTCCTCCGTTGTACCTGCACTCACGCACATCATCAACACCTCTCTTCACAATGGTACCTTTCCCACAGCATTTAAGAAGGCACGGGTAACCCCAATGCTTAAGAAACCCACTCTAAATCCAGCACATCTGGAAAATTACAGACCGGTATCCCTTCTTCCATTCGTCGTGAAAACACTTGAACGAGTTGTTTTCAACCAGATCTCTTCCTTTCTTACACAGAACAACCTCCTGGACAACAACCAGTCTGGTTTCAAAAGCGGACACTCATCTGAGACTGTCCTGCTCTCAGTAGTTGAAGCTCTGAGACTGGCAAGAGCAGCTTCCAAATCCTCAGTTCTCATCCTGCTGGATCTGTCTGCTGCCTTTGACACAGTTAACCACCAGATCCTCCTGTCAATCCTAAAGATGAAGGGCATCTCGGGAACCGCACTCCAATGGTTCAAGTCTTACCTCTCAGGTAGGTCCTTTAGGGTGTCGTGGAGGGGTGAGGTGCAGTGGTGGAATGTAACAAAGTACAAATACTTCGTTACTTTACTTAAGTACATTTTTCACGTATCTGTACTTTACTTAAAGGGGTGGTTGATTATGATTTCACTTTTCTAACTTTAGTTAATGTGTAATGTTGCTGTTTGAGCATAAACAACATCAGCAAAGTTACGACGCTCAAAGTTCAAAGCAAAGGAAGATATTTTCTTTTAAAGAAATCGTTTTTTAAGGACTACAACAAACGGCTGGTAGGGACTACATCACATTCCTCCCGGGTTAGTGACATCACCAACCCTAGAATTTACATAAACCCTGCCCCCTGAGCACGAGTTATAGATTATTATGACAGAATATGCTAATCAATGACTAGAAGATAACTACACATCGTCTACATAAATTCATCAACTAACCATTCAGAAATGTCCTGTTGCTTCTACATGTTGTCACTTCTTCTTGAGTCTCTCCATCTTTTTCTGACTCCGGTTTGAACATAAAAGGCTAAAAGTTTTTGAAATTTTCAGTGCATGCATGTGTGAGGTAAAAGGACATGAGCTCTTGAAGCTCCGCCCCCTGTGCCGGGAGCAGCAGCTCATTTGCATTTAAAGGAACTGACACAAAACTATGCGTTTTTGCTCACCCTCAAAAAGTGACAACTTTAACATGCTATATAAAAATATCTGTGGGGTATTTTGAGCTAAAACTTTACATACACACTCTGGGGACATCAGAGACTTATTTTACATCTTGTGAAAAGGGCATTATACCACCCCTTTAAATAGAATCAGTAGTGCATACTTTTGACTTTTACTTCGTTACATTTTGCAGCAATTATTATACTTTCTACTCCACTACATTTCTACAACGTTCCGTTACATTTTCATTACATTTTCTGATCAGTGTTTCCCCCTGCCAAAACGTCTTCCTGACCGTCCGTCCATCACACGTTTGTCTCACCAGTGAGGTTTGGTTGCCATAGATATATATGGGTTGCTATCAAAGATTCTAGAACGCTAATCTTTGACCCAATCAGCACTCTATAAGGCTCTGGACCCAATCAGGTATGATCCTTCGATCCAAAGATTCTAGAGCCCGGCCCCTTCCGCTTTTCCAATGGCCGCATAGGTGTGGGGGGGGGCGCAGATGCGTTGCGGCTGTGAAAGCGTACAATGAAATAAGCTTTAGGCTTTAGTCATGGTTATATGGATGGTTATGGTATTTAGCAGATGCTTTTGTCCAAAGCAACATACAATATAGTCATAGAGGAGCAGTTTCTAAATTAGCCACATTTTCAATACTTGCACTCATCAACAGTTTATGAATAATTTTTTTGCCAGACTGCTGGACGGCTTTTCGTCAAAGTTTTATTGGGGTGACCGCCCACTGGATCGAGCCAGACAGCCTAGAGAGATGTTCGGTTGCTCTTGCATGCAAAAGGCTTAAAGGAGCTAATACATTTGATGTATTAGCTGGAGCCCTTAATGACATCCATACTGAATACAACATTTGCAAAAAGATTGTCAGGACCACTACTGACAATGCTTCATATTTCATCGAGGCCTTCAGGCTTTATGGGTGAGACGAAGAAAGTTCGGGGGGTATGGTGTGTGCAAAAATTTGGAGGATCAGGCCCTTCCTATCAGATCATGCTACACAACTCATTGTCCAAGCGCTTGTTCTATCCAGACTGGACTATTGTAATGCTTTCCTGGCTGGTCTTCCAGCTTGCACTGTCAAACCACGATCCAAAATGCTGCAGCTAGAGTGATCTTTAACGAGCCGAAGAGAGCACATGTCACTCCTCTCCTCACAAAATTGCACTGGTTGCCGCTCGCATCAAATTCAAGTCACTGACGCTTGCCTACAGAACAACCACTGGCTCTGCTCCCTTTTATCTAAACTCATTACTTCAGACCTATATGTGCCATCCAGAAACTTGCACTCTGCAAGTGAACGTCGTCTTGTGGTGCCATCTCAAAGAGGCACAAAATCTCTTTCTTGGACCTTTACCTTGACTGTTCCCTGCTGGTGGAATGACCTGCCTAACTCAACCAGACCTGCTGAGTCCGTAGCCATTTTCAAGAAACGGCTGAAGACACATCTTTTACGGCTGCACTTGATCCAGTAATACTAACACTTTATCTTCTATTCTATTTATAAAAAAAAAAAAAAAAATAAAAGAACAGAAATTTACATGCACTGCGTTAGATTAAACTGAGAAGGGTCATAGCACGTGCATATTGTTGTCCTGTTGTTAGTTTAACTGCTTCTATTGTTTTCATTTGTAAGTTGCTTTGGATAAAAGTGTCTGCTAAATGAATAAATGAATAAATGTATAAATTATACATTGATACTTATTAAAGCTACTATTAAAGTTCTCAGTGCAGTAAGTGATTTCTCTTTGTTTTTTGTTATTTTATTAACATTAAAGGGATTGTTCCCCAAAAAATAAAAATTGTCATTTACTCTCTCAAGTTGTTTTAAACCCAAATAGGTTTCTTTCTTCTGTTGAAAATAAAAGTTATTTTGAAGAATGTGGCTAACCAAACAGTTGATGGTTCCGAGTGACTTCCATATATTTTCCTACTATGGAAGTCAATGGCAACCAGCAAATGTTTGGTTAGCCACATTCTTCAAAATATCTTCTTTTGTGTTCATCACAAAAAACAAATGAATAAAGGTTTGGAACAACTATAGAGTGAGTAAATGAGGACAGAATTTTAATTTCTGGGTGAACTATTCCTAAGGATAAGCGGCAGCATGTTTACCATTAGGCTACTGTCATTAATGGTGCGTTCCAGGCAACCTGTAACCCGTGTTTTTCCAACCTTATACCCGTGAAAGTGCACTGGAACGGCAGTCAAACCCGTGACTTCCCACCCGTGAACTCGTACTAGATCGATGTACTCCCAGTTACGAGCTCTGACGTCACATAGCCCGCGAAACCATACAAAACAACAATGGCAGCCCCTACGGATGCAGTGTTTCTGCAGGCGGTACACGGTGAGAATACACTTTAGGACAATATAACGTTGCAGTCAAATTAATAATAATATAATAATAATGATAATAATACACACACGATTATGTATTACAATGTTATGTGTCTGAAATAATAAGTATGTCGTGAAAGTGTATTGCCGCATGGGAATGTTAAGGTGACGTAAACCTGAACTTGACAGGTAGTTTGGCCTGACTGGCCTGGAACGCTACAAAGTCGTGAGTCGTGGTTTGAAGTCGTCATTTACGTGCTCAAAAACATGCCTGGAACGCAGCGTAAGACCGGCCGATCTAATATACACGCATATGATACGTACCCGATTTTCTCTCAAATGTTTGCTTTCACTTTAGACACACCGGCACGGATACCGGCCTCACAGCACGGACATGGACACAGGCACCGACACCGGCAAGGACACCGAACATAGCCCCCGGCACGGATACCAGCACGGTGCACCGGCACGGACACTGGACATCGGTCCGTGCACAGACACAGACACGAACACGGACACCAGCACGGATACAGAATGGACAACAGAACGGACACCGGAACGGACACTGGCACGGACACTGACATAGACACGGCACGGACACTGGCACATCCTGATTCCTAATGCAGTCTTATTTGACATCTACAACTCAAACATTGTCACTTAAAGGCAGGATTTCATTAAATGGAGTTATTGAAATAATGAGAACATTTGTGCCTACATAAGTTATATTTACCACCAAAAACACATGAAAACACAATTTCAACATGCACTGATCTACTTATCTTTCTGTTCTTCTCTTGATGCCAAGGAACCCAAAAGACGATGATCCCCTTGCAAGGGACCCCCCTTACCAAAATATAATGCCAGCTCTATAACTTTACAGTTTGTACTGTGGGAGAAAATGCTAAGCATCATAGTTTAAGTTGTGTCCAAAATTAAATAATTCGCTTTTATATTATACTAAAGACAAAGCTAATAAATGTAATAATATCTGGAGAATATTTACTTTGTATTAAGTTGACAGTGAATCTTTTTTCTACTCATTATTAGTGTAATATTAAATGTATAAACCTTTAAGGATTTGTTTTTTTAATTTGTGCTGTTTATAACTAGGTCTTACAATAGAATACATTAATTGATATCGTTCATGATTTCCAACCGAAAGCAACATGTATCAATATATAAAAATCAGTAAATGCATTTAAAAAAATACTGTTTAAAAATAATTTTCTCTAAAAATTTCCACAGACTCCCTACCACTTACAGCCATTTGAAAACTTCTGCATTAGGTGACAGAGAAATATATACATTTTTTCAGCCATCTTAACATTTACCTTAACTAACTCTAGAATAGAAAAATGTCAGAATTGACATGGAAGGTGATCGATTTTTATGTATTGTCATTACCCTGGGAAAGTAGTCAGATTTCATACAGCAAAACAATCAATGCATGACTTCAGGAAAGACGATCAATGAGGGGTCATTATGCATATGCACTCTTTTTTAGACCTTTAGGAGTGGCTTGTTAACATTGTGGGAGGATTTGTCCAGACAGCATTAATATTGATCAGAAAAAATCACTTTGCAGCATTTTTCTTCATTCCCCAGCTATCATTTTCACATCTGTGCATCTGCCATGTACGAACACCCAAACAAACCTGACCGAGTAAACACTGTGGAATGAAAGTGACAAAATGATGTTTAGCAGAGTAAAATTCCCTTGCCTCTTTTCGGTTTTTCATTTCCAAAAGCATCTGCTAGGTTGCAACAAACAAGGGAAGATAAATTGTCCATCAACAGCTTTTGTGAGGAAGATCTGCAGATTTCTTTCCTTTCACAGCAATTTATCTGCGTTCAGTCAAGCTTAAGTCAGATGGAGGTTTTATTTCTTCAGTCATGAAAAGAGGGAAGAAAAACACGAGCTAGTCAGTTCCTGAACGATGATGGCCAATAAATGAGTTTCAGTTGCAGTTCATCTGAAATCCGCAAGCTTTGTAGGCCAACTGTCCCTAAAAAAGTCATTGGCTGCAATCAGTCTAAAAGACCCATTTAAATATTCTTGGGAAATGGGTCACCTGCCATCCTACAACATGGAGACATTTAATCATTTGTGCTGGTGTCTCTCTCCTTGTCTGCAATTAGTCACCATCAACCTTAAAATAACCCCAATGTTAAAGATACAAAAAGATAAAGCTGTCCTGTAGCTGTCTATAAATCATGGCTAGGAGATCTTACTCAAAACAGTAACTGACTTTTGCACTATGCCAATAGGGATATCATTCAGGGTTAATATCATAGAACATTTCCACCACAAAATAAATCATGCAGACTTTGTTTCTGGTGTATTATTCACTTTTAATGCACTTTTTTTTCTTTTTTTTTATAAGGTACCTGCTGATAGAAAAGAATCTATGATAAAAGATGTTCTAAAGAAGATATTTTTTTGCTGAGCAGTGAGCAAAAAAAAAAAAGTGAACCTGTCCTCCCAGGTGCTGAAAAACACCACGAACCAACTGGGGCAAACCTCATTAACCCTGCATAAGTTCCCCCATGCTAACATCACTCCCTTATTCCTCTGTGTTGTTCTATCTATGTACAGTTCCATTTAAAAGTTTGTGGACAGTAAGTTTTTTTTTTTTTAAAGAAATTAATAATTTTATTCAGCAAGGATGAATTCAATTGATCAAAAAAAAGACACTTATAATGTAACAAATTATTGATATTTCAAATTCTTTTGAACTTTCTATTGATCAAAGAATACTGAAAAAATGTATCATGGTTTCCACAAAAATATTAAGAAGCACAACTGGTTTAACATTTGTAATAATAAATGTTTCTTAAAACTGGCGTAATGGCTGCTGAAAACTCCCATGATTAGCCCATGATTTACTCACCCTCAAGTCATCCTAGGTGTATATGACATTCTTCTTTCAGATGAATACAATCAAAGTTATATTAAAGGTCCCCTATTATGCAAAATTCACTTTTGCATGCTGTTTGGACATAAATGTGTGTTGGCAGTGTGTGTACACAACCAGCCAATAGTGATAAAAATCCACTCACTCCTTTTTTATTAATCCCCATAAATCATCAGCAGTGTCTCCCAACGACCTGTTTTCAGAATGCTGTTTTAGTGACGTCACTAAGCACAGGCCCCGCCCACGAGTGTTGACAGACACTGCCGTTTCAACATAGACCCGCCCTGATCGAGTTCACAGCTGCTGCACTGACGAGAATGTCTCCCAAGCGTTGTAGGTGTTGTGTGGCTGGATGTATTAATGTATTAATCCACATAGCTCTCTCTATTTACTCCCGAAATCTGAGGCAGCCAAGACGAGGTGGAATTATTTTGTTTTTAAAGAAAATGCTCCCTCAACTCTACCGAAATTCGTTTATGTACTTGCGCACTTCTTATAACTTACTGTGTTTACTCAGCTCTTACGGTGATTTTCTGAAGTAAAACTGACGCTTCATCTTTTGTGTGATGTACAATAAACTTTATTAAACTCATCAGTATATGTTTGATCATCATTCGGACCTGATCCGAAACAGCAGACTTGTAGGCTATTAAAGGTCCCGTATTATGCCCCTTTTCACAAGATGTAAAATAAGTCTCTGATGTCCCCAGAGTGTGTATGTGAAGTTTCAGCTCAAAATACCCAACAGATCATTTTTTACAGCATGTTTAAATTGTCATTTTTTGGGGCTCAGAAAAACACGCTGTTTTAGTGTGTGCCCTTTAAATGCAAATAAGCTGCTGCTGGATGGCACAGGGGGTGGAGCTTCATGAGCTCGCGCTCAGTCTCTCAGGACAATTTCATCTCACGGAATGATGATAATATCAGAAACTCTCAGTAACAGTGTTCATTTCGAGTCGGACAATAATGCCTACAGAGTCAGAGTGCTGTATAGAGATGGAACAGGTATAGTTTAGTAGTTTAATTACGGTTATTATAACGTATTTGTCATCTGCCTGTATGTATCCATTATTTATTAATAGCCTACAAGTCTGCTGTTTCGGACCAGGTCCGAATGATGATCAAACATATACTGATGAGTTTAATAAAGTTTATTGTACATCACACAAAAGATGAAGCGTCAGTTTTACTTCAGAAAATCACCGTAAGAGCTGAGTAAACACAGTAAGTTATAAGAAGTGCGCAAGTACATAAACGAATTTCGGTAGAGTTGAGGGAGCATTCCTGTGGGCGGAGGTTAGTCAAAAAACTGTTCTAGTGACGTCATTAAAGGAAGTAGAGGGATGTAGTCCAAACGGGCCGTTCGATGTAGGCGACTTCTGTTAAATAAAATATCTCGCTTGGCATTGAACTTTGAGCTTTATAATTTTACAGATATTATTTATACTCTAACAACAACATTACACACTAACTAAAGTTTGAAACATGGGATCATGAAGAACGGGACCTTTAATAGTGGATACATACAAGCAGATGACAAATATGTTATAACCGTAATTAAACTACTAAACTATAACTGTTCCATCTCTATACAGCACTCTGACTCTGTAGGCATTATTGTCCGACTCGAAATGAACACCGTTACTGAGAGTTTCTGATATTATCATCATTCCGTGAGATGAAATTGTCCTGAGAGACTGAGCGCGAACTCATGAAGCTCTGCCCCCTGTGCCATCCAGCAGCAGCTTATTTGCATTTAAAGGGCACACGCTAAAACAGCACGTTTTTCTGAGCCCCAAAAAATGACAATTTAAACATGAAACAAAAATGATCTGTTGGGTATTTTGAGCTAAAACTTCACATACACACTCTGGGGACATCAGAGACTTATTTTACATCTTGTGAAAAGGGGCATAATACAGGACCTTTAAAAAATTTCATCAAGTCCATCAAAGTGCATCCATCCATGATAAAAGTGCTCCACACAGCTCTGGGGGGTTAATAAAGACCTTCTGAAGTGAAGCGATGCATTCATGTAAGAAAAATATCCATATTTAAAACTTTATCGACTAAAATAACTAGCTTCCGGCAGACGGCCTACGCAAGTCGACTTGCGCCAAAAGAGTAACACTTGACAATGTATGACGTAGGATGTTGGAGTTGTGAAAGCTTTGACATCTCTCGCGGTTCAAACAAACAGGGCTGGGCAACAAACTCAAGCTCATGCGACATTTCTCTTTAAAAATTGTCATTTTAGACTTCTAATTCGTGACTAGTGTTTTATTTTGCTCTATCCTCTGCGCTTCTGTGTTCGTCATTACGTTGTGCGTCAAGGCTTACTCTTTCGCCATAAATCGATGTGTACCACCGTCTGCCGGAAGATAGTTATTTTAGTCGATAAAGTTTTAAATATGGATTTTTTTTACACAAACGCATCGCTTCACTTAAAAAGGCCTTTATTAACCCCCCCAGAGCCATGTGGAGCACTTTTATCATGGATGGATGCACTTTGATGGATTTCAAAACTTAAACGGCCATTCACTGCCATTATAAAGCTTGGACTATCCCTTTAATAAGCTTGTCTTTAGGTTTTTTTGTTGTTTGGAATGTCCTAATTTTGAGGGGAATGAATGATCTTGACAGAAATTGATGTAGCCAGTAATGATTTGATGCCAAAGTTTGATTTGTAGAACATATCCCTACACACAGCTTACTCTATCATCTTTTTCCACTTTCATATAGTCCTGGTGATGATGGACAGCTGCAGGATATGTATTTGGGAATGAAGATATACCAAGTTGTTTTCCAGTCTACCCAAGGGAAGTAAAGCAACAGATCAGAGTTCAGTTTCCTGAGGTTAGGCAATCAATACGCTGACAAACAACTGGTGAAAGCGGAGTTGAATACACCATTCAAATCCTGAAAGGTGAATTAATTGTGTTGAGTTTGCTGACCCTAGTGTTTATTGCCTCTGCAGAGGGCAGGGAGTTCAGTCAAAAACAACAGCATGTGAGCAAGTCCTGCTGTAGAAAATATGGCCACAATTCAACAGTGAATAGATGTACATATGGGTTACAAACCATGTGTCTTGGTCTGAACCATCTGTTGTTCACAAAAATGGCAAGTCCACCTCCTGTCTTCTAGCAGATCTTGCTCACACATCTGTGTGAGTGTACCGTCAGTGAGCAGAGGTTAAGCATGTAAAAGCAGCTTTATCATGTGAGCAAAATATGCACACACAGACAAAATTCACTGAAGAACGAGACACTTGATCACAATCATCATGTGGATTAAGAAGAAGGCTGACTGTGGGCAGTCCTGAAAACTAACTCGCAGTGACAATTCAAGGTAAAACTTTCAATCATGTTAGCTAATTAATAATCAGGAGCCAAGCATACATTGGCCTAATGCAATATTAATCCACCTTTATGTTTCCTCAGATATTTTTACATTTTCTTTTATTAATAATTAATACATAATCTGGAGACTGAGCCTGTAAATCTTAAATGAAGATTTAACTTCAAGACTGGAAATTAAAAAATAAAATGTACATTCAAATGTTTTGGTCGGTAAGATTTTTTAAATATTTTATGCTCACCAAGAAATATTATTACGATGTGCCAGCAATAGGGATGGAACGGTACACAGAAGTCACGGTTCAGTTCATACCTCGGTTTAGACATCACGGTTCGGTACAAGTTCGGTACAATGGAGGGAAAAGCAAAACAAAACTGCAGAAGGCAAAAATATATATATTTTGCATGTCTCAGGCTGTACCACCTAGTGTCATAGTCTCTCCCCTGACCTATCTGCAACAGCCTGAAGTGTGTAAAGTAAGATGTAAACAGTAAACATTAAGTAGGCTACCCCACATCATCTCCAGACTCCATCTGTAACTTGTAAACAAAATAAGACAATCAGCTATAAAACTGAAAATACAGCATCTCTTATTTATGAAAGTGCAAATTACATAGAATAATAACACCAACAAAAAATTTCTCGTTCCAGTGATTGGCACATCTGGGTGATGGCGTTGGATATGCGTTAGCATGTTAGATGTATTACATCTCACATACCCAACAACTGCGGAACAGCGGCGACACACAGTCCTCGTCTTATCCACCACTCTCTCGCCTGTACTAATGTAACTGACTGGGAAACCGAAGTTTTCCAAAACTGGCGATCTTAAAGAGGCCGGCGGGTCCTCTAACTCTTGTGGGTCGCCACCACTCGCCATACTCATCCTTAGTGCTGCTATCTCTGAGGGGCTGTTTACACCTGGCCACTTCATGCGTTTTCTTAGATCGGATAGCTATCTGATTTATCAAAACGATTCCATTTACACCTGGGTCACATAAATGTGTTTTTGCAAAACGGATTTAAATCTGTTTATATCCGCTAAAAAAAAAAACTTTAATGGAGTGCACGTCACCGAAAGCAACAGATATGAGCTGCATTTTATTGATCATCAGCTAAAATTTCAAAACCAAAGACCGCAATAAGAGAGAGCGGCAACAGCCGTTGTAAAAAATTTACATATGTGGTTTCAACAACCGGATGATGCATTTACACTTGTCCAGTTTCGTCTGGAATGCGGCCCAGATCTCCTCCTGATGTGGTTTGAGCGATCGGATTCAAATCCGTCTCAAATGCGTTTCGGATGGCATTTACACCTGGTCTTTTCACGATCGGATAGCTATCTGACCACAGAAAACGCATGAAGTGACCAGGTGTAAACAGCCCCTGACTCACTGGACTGTCGACCTGACAAAAAACTGCATACATAGGCGGAGCTCGGCTACTAAGGCGCCAATCATAGCTTCAGAGCTAAGGCAGGGCTACAGATTAGGTGTCCCTAAAGAACCCGCGTATCTAACAGTAGTTCCGCATTACATTAATTAATTCTAAAGCTCATCAAACCTTCAATACAAAAACCACCTCAGATTGCTTTTAATCAATGCACAAATCGTAAAAACAGATTAGCACTATCTGTTCCTAAATTCTGCAGGCGGCAGGTGTTTGGGTGGGCTGTTAACATGCCGTTATGTTGCTAGCATGATTTAACATGTTGCTAGCAAGTTTTATCCTTTTGGTAACATGAATTAGCATGCAACAAGCATTATTTAAAATGTTGTTAACATTAATTAACATGTTGCTAACATGATTTGACATTTGTTAAGCATGTTTTAGCATGTTGATAGCATGGATTAGCATGCTGCTAGCATGATTTAACACACTTGTAACATGAATTAGCATGTTGCTAGCATTAATTATTGTGTTCCTAGAATAAATTACCTTGTTGCTAGCATGATTTAACATGTTGTTAAATTGTTTTAACATGTTGATAACATGAATTAACATTTTGTTAATATGAATTAACATGATGCTATCATGTTTTAACGCTGCTAACATGAATTAACATGTTGTTAACATGTTTTAGCATGCTGCTAGCATGAATTAGCATGTTGCTACCATGATTTAGCATGTTACTTTCATTATATAGCATGTTGCTAGCATGATTTATCTGGGTTTTTTTTATATTTTTATATATTTTTCATACAATATAGCCTATATTTAAACATTTATTCCTGTGATGGCAAAGCTGAATTCTCAACATCATTACTCCAATCTTCAGGGTCACATTTTTTCAGGATTATTTTGATGAATAGAAAGTTTAAAATAGAAAAAGTTAGAAACAGAAATCTTTTGTAAAATTATAAATGTCTTTACTGACACTTTTGATCAATTTAATTCATCCTTGCATTAAAAAGGTTATTTCAAAAAGTATTAATTTCTTTTTTTTTTAAATATGAAGCTATTGTACAATATAATTTAAACACAAGAACGTCAATATCAATATAATTGTAAACTTTTTTGCGTAAACGTAAATTGTAACGTGGTATCTTACAAATGTAACATATCAGAAGTGTGCTTTTAATGCGAGCCAACAAGTTACATATTTTAATATCAGCCAAAGGGATAAAAGTATAGAAGGGTTCCAAACAGAAAGGGGTTACTTTAAAATAAACAACAACACATAATCAACTACATGATGTGAAATCAGTTTGGTGCATACATTTAGCCATGAGTATTAGCTCCAAGCCAAGTTTCAGCAGAGTAAATCAAACTTCAGTATCACCATTCCCAACAGCTTATAGCAACAAGAGCTCATTCATTGCATTTGTTTGTATGCTTGCATAATGTCTAAAGGCAAATCTGTATCTAGTCCTCTTCCTCAGTCTAAAACTACTGTAGTATCAGCTCTCTATCCGCTATATATGTCGCTATAAACTTCAACCTTATCTGCAAGTGGAGATTTCAGAACTCTTGCTGTCCATTGTCAAAAAAGGGGACTTGAAAACCTTGTTTGTAATATTACTATAAATAAGACCACATAAACCACACTTTAGCAGACCTTATTTACAATGTAAATTGTCAAACTGGCCTCATCCGAATACGTGCTGAGGATATGAAAATGTCAGTATGATTTCTATGGCTCTCTAATGTTAGACTCGTTCTTTTCAGAAACTAACCTCAATCATCATAAGCCTTTTGAAGCGCTTGTGGAATCCAGAATTTGTTTTGTGTTCTAGGGCCAAACATGAGTAGTTTTCTCTAGATCTACATATTGATTTATTTTAGTGGAGAGTGGGTTAATTAAATGTGAATTGTAAGCCTGAAACAAAATATTGAGCATGCTGGACAGAGGAGAGGAATCTGTCCTTTAGATGTTAAAACAGCAATCAATACAGCATAACCTGGGAATATCCGTCAACACACTGCAAACGAACGGTATTGAGAAAGATCTGGAGCAGGATTAAGTAGCTGGCTTCAGACACCGCAGCTCAATCTGAGGCCCTGCAGAGCATTTGTAATGAGGTGTGTGTATCGTCTAAACATTCAGGGCTGCAAATCAGATTCCCAATCAGGTGAATGTACAGAACATTTCAGTAACAGAAAGAAAACAAACTGTAAAAAGAAGTAGCCTACATTTTCCTTTGCTGAAATGCATTCTTAAGACACAGAAAGATTTTAGTCATTCAAAATGATGAAAATTGGCTTATAATACAGAATTAGATGAGGCTAATTAAAAAAGTAATTAAAATAGAGTCATGAGACTCATAACGAAGGTCACATAAAAATGGTGACATGGTGAGTTGAAATTTCTAAGCTTTCCCTGGTAGCATGAACTGGAAACTGAACTGACAAAAATGTTTGGGTTTTTTTCAAATGCAAAGTCAACTAAAAATATGCATTATTTATATAATACTTATAACAGAGTTCATCCTTCATTTATGCATACAAAACAAACACTGACACTTTTGTTTTCCTTCATCTATCATCCATGAAGGACATAACGGAGGAAAACAACTCTAATTCAAACTGTGTCACTTTGAAACTTGTGCGCAATTGCACATTTATGGAAATTTCCAAACCGAACATTGAGCTATATAGTGGCCTCCTGAGGATAGGAAATCAGCAGTGAAGTCGCAGAAAAACTACCATGTGACGTGTAATTTACAAAGTGTGCTACATCAACCAGCCCGAGATGGTGCTGGTGGTAATGGAGAGATGCTCCCACGTCACCTCAAGCTGTATATGAAATCGTGACGTTCCCAGAGATTTAGCTATGGATTTCTGTCAGTACAAGATCCTATAAGTCTTCCTCTTTAGATGCAGACACTGTCTTATTGTAGCGAGAAATATATTCAGCGTGATTCACCAGCAAATTCTTTTGATCCTCACGCAGGTCTGATTTGTGCCTGATATCATTTCCTGCATCAAGAGTCTGTGAAAGAACTCAGGGGTCGCCAGACTGCATTAAAGCAGGAACATTTTGATTACAAAAAAAATAAACCTTTAAGACGGCAGGAATTACATTTTGATGGAAAGTGTGGTGCCTTCAGTTCCAGGGAATTGAATGGTGCACCATTTTTTTAGACAAACATGCTATTTATTATGTCCAAACAAAGCCAGCGCCCTGGGCAGCTGTTGAATATTAAAAGATAGAAAGAAGCTGTGCTGTTTGCTTTGTGGTTGATCAAGGAAGAAAACATGTTGAGTTGCTTAAAAACATTATGGTAATATCAAGTAATACCTATAGACTCAATCTCGCTACTGGATGGCAAAGGATAGCGTGAAAAAAAAAAGTGAATGACTATTTTCCAGAGCACAATATAATGATGACAAAAGGATAAATGGAAAACATGAAGGCACAAATTTTATATCTTTTTTGTTGTTGTTGCTGTTTAAATAAAGAAAGAAAGAAAGAAAGAAAAAAACTAAACTGTTTAATGACTTTAGACATCCAAATTTTTTATTTTGAGATTTGGTAAAGATTACATTTAACAGTGTTACTAAATTAATAGTAATTTTAAAGATTACATTTAAAAAGCGTTAGATGTAAAAGTGGGTGAAATGCACAATTAAATATACATAATATATTTTGCATGCCTTGTGTTATGAGCATAATGTTCATTGAAGAACAAAAAAGGCTTTCTCTCTAGAGCTCCAAGAAAAATGTGTCACCTTTGCAGAACATATTTTGAACATAAGGCCTTATTATTACCACACGCTGTTAAATTCTCCCTTAAGTGCAGTGAGTGAAGAAGAGCAGAAGAAGAACTGAAGGTCAATGGTAAATGTGGCAGGGTTCTTTAAGTGCCCAGCTGTCTTCTGATGTCCTATTGATTGAGTTCAGTGGGGGGATTCTTGGAAACAGCTGGACACAATAAAAGAACAGGACTTCAGTCTTTATCGGAGGATGGCATTACAAAAATCATTATGTGCCTGACATATATTTTTGTTAAAACATATTTGAACATACACAGATGTGAATTATATTTGATTGGTGCATGCTAAAGAAACTCATATTACACGCAACTCGTTACATGAAAATATCTTGTTATAATTGTAACTGAATTTTTATACTGTTGAGTTAATATCAAATTGATCATCCTTGGAAATAAAGAACAGCTGTGACATATTAGGATACCCACAAGATTGTTAAAATCTGATATTTCACAAAAAGTAAGGAAAGCAATTACCTGGAAAAATAAGTACACTAAAAATAATCTTGTTTGCATTGCATATAATTGTCCGAATTGAAGACATTTCTGTCTACTCTGATTCACAGATATCTTCTACATGTGTGATTTTGAGAGCTTGTTTGCCTGTACAGAATGTTTCATTTAAAGCAATTTAGTTTCTTTTCTTTTTTTGTTGTTGCAAGGTCAAGGCTTTTTTTTTAGACTGCCTCTAACGCTCTTGTACAGTGTGGAATTTCTGATTGACTCTTTGATTAAAGTTACAATAAAGGGCTTATTTGGTCAAATAGTTTTTGTTGTTGTTGTAGTTAAACATTATGCCACTGTGGCCGTCGGTTTTATCTTTGAACTGAGCAACACTGACAGGAGCAACTTTTCTAAGCACATCCAAGAATAACTTTTCCAACAGCATCTCAACATCTTGCATTTGGTTAGAAGCTTCAAAAGATGCCATGAGAACCCAAAAACATGTAAATCTCTATGATTTACACAACATATAAAAAATAAAACCTTTTACATTATTTTTTGTTCTTTTCCTTACTACTCTTCACTCTTTTGGATCTGTAATATCAGAATATATCAGATATTCAGCACATCAGAGGTGAATATGCACAAAAGGGCAAAAACATGCAGCTAGTTTAAGTGCCTTTTTAAATCCCTGTGGACCAAACTTCAAAATGTTCAAAGCAAAACCACAGTCAAAATTCCTCTTCAAGTTTTTATGCATTCATCTATGGCATACCAGAGAGCGAGATCTTACTTTGGACGTTTGCAACCTTCACTTCATGAAAAATTGAAGCCTAAATACACCAGACAATAACTAGTATTTTGTGCACTATCCTATTTTAGAGCAACATCATAGACACATCTTATAGAAAAACAATCACTCTATGACATGACAGAGTCACTAAAGTCATTTACATCAAATTAATGTTTTAAGCACTGTAGAATAAAAATGACATCAATATGCAATTACAGAAGAAAATAACAGCGATAGTCCTTACTAATGGCTCTTACTAATTAAATTGACAGTAAAGACATTTTTAATGTTACAGAAAAATTATATTTCAAATAAATGAACTTTCTATACATCAAAGAATCCTGAAAAACAGTATCACGGTTTCCACAAAAATATAAAGCAGCACAACCGTTTTCAACTTTGATAATAATTTGAATAATAGTAATGTTTATTGAGCATATTAGAAGGATTTCTGAAGGATCATGTGACACTGAAGACTGGCTGCTAAAAATCAGTATTGTCAACACAGTTTTATAAATATATCAAAATAAAACACAGGTATTACTGTTTTTAATTGCATTTTTTAATCAAATAAATGCAGCCGTAGAACATTTTTAAAAATCTTACTGACCCCAAACTTTTGACTGTTAATGTATATTAAAATGGTTTATGATTGTTTCACTCATTGATCAGCTTTAAACATGTAATAATTCATATTTTCATAAAAGATTTTCATATTTTAAGACAACGTCTGGGTAAAATATCTGTTAATTTTAATTAACCCCTGGGACATAAAAGTGCCAGAAGTTAAAGAAACAGCCATCAATAAGAATCCACATTCTGCCTATAAAAATCACAAATTCCTTGCCTGGATGGTCCGATTCAGTAGGCCCACGTGTTGATATAATGCCATAAGAAATTCAGAGAAAAAACAAATCAACAAATATTCCAAAGCACAGAGAGAGACATAGGATAACTGTAAGATGGTTGTATTAAACTAAATGAGTCACCGTGCCAAACCAAACACATTTTTCTTATTAGTATAATTAACCTATCCTGACTGAGCCACCAACTCCAAATCACTTCCCATCTGTCAGCGCTATATGAAAGTGTCATCTTTGCTCCCCCACCTCTGTTTCCACTGACATGCCAGCAATCAGTCTGATTCATGAATGTGTGCGAGTGACTGTCGCCGTTCGCATATTAGCACAGTAGTGCTGAAACCAACTTTGAACCAACGCTGAAACCACGAGTGTGCACATCCATTAGTATGATACACTTCCTCCTGTTATAGGTCTACTGTAGATATAGGTCAGATGTTGGAAGCTGAAGAAATTCAACAATGAAAAGTGTCTGAGAATATTGTGGACGAAAGAAGATGACCCACAGACCACTATGGCCAATGATTTGTTTCAAATGAATGTTGGGTGGACATATCTTTATTTAACAGGAGCCAGAGCCCAGCTGTCCACACATACCTGTCATGCTGGCCAATTCTACATCCTTGAACACACTAACATTGCACTGGGGTGATATTATTTTACTTTATTTAATTTTTATTAATTGTTATTAGTAATATTTATTATAATAATTTACTTTTTATTGAAAAGGCATATATAGAAATCATATTGCAACAATTTTAAATAATGTAATAATTAAAAAAAAAAAAAATTCAATAAAGGCCAGTAAAAAGATAAAGACATAGACATTATAGATGAAGAAACCCTACTGTTCTGTCATGATAATGTCATAAATCGCTGTACAGATGCTTGTATGGGAACTGTTGTAAGATGCCTACAGAGCCAGAGAATATATGCTGCATGGATATAAAACAGTAGCCTATTATAGTTTAGTTTAATTACGGTTATAAGTATAACTTATGTTGTCATCTTGCTTTTATCCTATTATTAGTACAAACCTGTTGTAGCGGTCCCCGTCTGAATGATGGCCAAAACTTTACTGATGAAGTTTATTGTGCATCACACAAAAGATGAAGAGTTCGTTTTCACTCCAGAAACACACGGTAAGAGTTGAATACACATACAAGAAGTGCGGATTAAAGTCTTATCCATAGACTCTCTCTCTCTCTCTCTCCCTTGTATTATCATGAACACACAGCGAATTACACAAAAACACTCATTACAACTAACAACTCAGATGAATTGTAATAAAGTGCATGCTCTTCCTTTCATTACTGCCGTAACAAGTATCACTCCGGAGACTATAAGATTGATCACGAACAGTTGGTACTGATCCATCCTTGACCTTAGTAACAATTTTTTGGCAAAACCTGTTTTGTATTGACCCGCGTTCACAAAGCAGTCGGGTGTAAAATGATTCGAGCAGACATAAACAAATTTAGGTATGTTGGGGTGAGCATTCCTTTCAAAAACAAAACTAATTCACTGCATCTTCAGCTGCTCTGATGTCAGGAGTAAATGGAGACTGCTATGTTCACTCTTACAACCAAAGTCCGTCAGCAGTCGTGGGCGGGGCCTGCGCAATGTGAGGTCACATTGCTCAGAAAATGAAAACAGCTTGTTCTATGAGACTGTTGAGGTTGTATGGCTATTTAAAGGCACACTATGTAATTTTTCGCCACTAGAGGTCGCTTATTCAAAACAAAGGCGCAGCTTGATGACGCTGCCGGCTCAAGAGCAGTGGAGCTTTTTTTTATGCCGCAGACGACCTCTTCTTTAGGTCATATATCTGGGGTAACAGTTAAGATACATTTGAGTGTGTTGAAAGTTATGTTATAATGTTACTCTGTGCATTCGCTACCATGAGAACACACTGTTACATGCAATGTTACACACTGCAGTATGCCAGATCAATATTAGGTATGGTAAAACAGTACTCGTGGTAAATCAAGCAAACAAGATTTAAACAATAAGACTAACTGTGTTGAGCTATATAACAATGATTATTTTTCTGGTGATTAATGTATCCAAACAGTTGCTCACCTGTAAGTACACAAGTCAACAAAAATATATAACATTGTTCTAGTGGTTTTTGGATATTTTAATCCAAAGATATTACATACTGTGCCTTTAAAAAAATGAGTGGGTGGATTTTTATCATTAGGGTGCACACACTGCCAGCACACATTTATGTTCAAACACCATATAAAAGTAAATTTGGCATAATAGGTCCCATAATATGACAATTTTTCAAATTTTAAACACATTTGACAGATCCTATCCAGAGGTCTGGGAAAACCCTGTATTGAAGGGTTGGACTGAAAAAAATAGCAGATTGTGACAACAGATGTATATCTTTCAAATCCATCACACACACACACACACACACACACACAGGGACATACGCTGGCAAATCTTTAAAAAAGCAACACTCTGTCATGCCAGATTTGTTTTCCCCTTGCAGATGGCTCATATATGTTACAACTTGTACCCTTAGTCTTGAGTCCTGCTTACATCCTCATCCATATTCATCATGTACACAAGGAAATAACAAAAGCAATTAGACAGAGCTGAACTTCTTTACCAAGAATAAAAAAATAACAATAAAGCAGAGTTTTTAATTCATTATCTTAAAGGCGAATGTCATCCTTGGTTAAATCACTGAGGCTGAAGTTGTTGTTTTTTTGTTTTTTTTAACAAAGACTGGCCTTTGTAGCGAATTCTTAGGTTCCATTGATATTGCACAGGGAAATTGGGACACCCTTGTCCTTTCAAGAGAATTTTCAGATCACTGTTGCTAACCAGCTAGGAAAAAGTAGAGTAAATTAAGCCATGACAACGAAACATGCAATGAGATCTCATACTGTCAATGATCTCTCCAAACTTACAAAGTCCTATAAATGAGACTAAAACAACATTCAGATACACTTGAAAAGTGCACGTTACTTCATCCGATCCCTTCAAATTCTATTATGTAATTTTCCAAATAATCTGTGCTCTTTACAAATAAAGCTCGTTTTCTCTAGGACCATCAGAATGTATGACATATAGACTGAATCAGCACTGTTAGTAAGATACATGACTCAGCTTGTTTCTCATCATGTCTCTCCTGGCAGCTGATGTAAAGTGCATGAAAGTGTTCTCCTTGTTTTCCACCACTGTCCACAGCCACCTAATATCATATCTATATCCGTCTTTTCTACAGTCTCATGTGACAAGCATCACGTGAAAACCTTAGGAGACCAGTATGGCAATAAAGGCATTGGGTCAACTGTATGTTCTCTGAGGACCACTGAATCAAGGTGATAAAGAACAAGGAAAAATCAAAAGCAGAGCACCAGTCCATGCAATATTAACATACTGTAGGTTTATGCAGATATGAAACTCTGTGCAGGGCGTCTCTCTATTACTATTGTGCTCATCTCAAAAGAGAGCATAGATCACCACTGCCCCCTATTGGTGCAATGGCAACACAAAGAGACAGGAGTGTTGTGTGACACTGTTAAGGTGTTTATTGCTCTCAAAGTCTTACACAGTGCATTGATAAAGCCAAGTATTGAACAGAGATTTGCATTGATCATGCTTTTTTTTTTCAGAATTCTATTATAGGATATAGGAAACCACTACAAAATATCAATAATAACAATACAGTGAAAAAAATATCATGATTACCCCACTGAAATAGCCGTATCTTGATGACTGGCTAGTTTAAGCTCATCTCCCAGCGTGATCCCCTCTAAAAATTGACAAACTAAGGCTGATTATTTGACATTATTTTATTGATGTAACTGTGTATTTTTGACAATTTTTGACTATTAATACTTTCAAAAGTTCTTTAGCACACCAACAACACAGACACCCTGCTAACTTACAGTATCCAGTTCACATGCCATCTAGGCACTTTAATTGTTCCACACTAAAGCCATGAAGAAATCGGAACCATAAAAACTTTCTTTCAGTCAGTCAGTTTTCACTTCTAAAACTGGCCCAATCCGAGTTAGAAAACTGACCCAAGGCTTTCTAACAGGCTTATAAATTATGAGTATTCCATCTAAAATACCATGGAGTTGTACAAGACAGAATGAAATAGGTTGCAGAACGAGGAAAAAAAAGGCAGGCTGCCAGATTTATGGTTAAGTAACGTGTCTGAAGTCAATCCATCAATATTTTTGACTTATATGACTCAAAAAAGGTGCCAATTATAATAGTCATTAAAGTGGAAAGGCTATAAAGGTCATTCTGTCATGTTCAATATCACTAATGCAAGCCGGCATATATATTACAAGTTGAAACACTGTACTTGTCTAATTTCAGGCCACATAAGAAAGACGTTTAATAAAAATCATTGCAAAAAATCAAAGTTTGGTCACACAAATGGTTATTTGTTCAGTTTCTATAACATTATTAGAGTCTTTGCTTCAGCTTTTTCTGACCTTTCCTGCAGATAGACTATAAAAAAGGAAAATGTGCCATTTTTACTACCTCTCTAACCTTTCGCTGGAATAACTTAAATAATTTTCATGACAAAATCAGGTAGTTTAAATGTTACCCCAGGAAGAACATTGTTAGGCTATGTGACAGTCATTTTCAGTGTAAGATCATACTTGTAACTCTGAGGTGTTAATGGGGGATGGGGGGAGGGTAAAAAAAATGCAACTTGCATGACAATAAAGTGTATTGTGGTTGTCAAAACATTTGGCAACTAAACAGAATTTTATTAAGGTCAGTGACAACAATGTTTACATGGTTACAAATTTCACGATTTTAATTCAATTCTTGGGATTTTATTCTGATCTTGATTCTATTAAGGTCAGTAGATACATGTTAATTTTTCTCAAGAAAAAAAACTCACCTAATGCTGTGAACATACAGAGAGCCCTGTCAGCTGGTAGCCTATTATTATTAAAGGTTAAAAATAACAACTCAAATATAAATATAATGCGTTTTATTATAATAACAACGTTATAATATTTCAATGAAGTAAAACATCATAAAAATGTTATATTGTTATACATGTAGGCTATATTATGTTAACATGTTATACATAATCGAAATTATGTATGAGGCATACATTTCGGTACGTTGTACTGCATCTTTCAACATAGGTCTATTGTTCATTCGTGTTTATACTACAGGGCCGTTGAATGCTTGAATCTGATTGGTTGACGAACGTTCTAAGGTGTGCATTATTTTCAGGGAAACGCACAGCTAAAGTAGTTCCAGGCAGGTCTTGACCGCATTACAGTTCCATATCACTTCGCGTAGTCAACTGTAATAACGGAAGATAGGATACAATTCATAACAAGAAAAAACATTTAGCCCCATGCGCTTGATCTGCAATTTTCAATGTCTAGCTTCACAATCAATGGAAACATGCAGTTTAATTTTAATAAATTAAGTATATAGTCCTATATAATCAATAGAAAATTAAACTGAATATAGGCTAAATAAATGGATAGTCCTGCAGCACGGATTTTTATTGCAGATAATTTAACAAATAAATAATTATTGATTGGCCTACTTGTTAAAAGGGCTTTGTGTTTCATTTATTTGGCTAGTCTAGGCTACTGTCATCTGTCAATAATAGAAACAAAAGAATAAATAAACGAATTAATTAAAACGAATTGAATTAATAAATAAATAATAATATTGACGCACATGCTTTTCTGTCTCATTATTGCAACATCTCTCTCTAATAACTGCATTAATAACTGCATAAAGCCGGGGACACACTTTAAGGCCGGTTATGAATGTTATTTGTTTCTTATGACTTATCATGTCCAAACGCGTGTTCAGCGCATTCAGTCTGTGTTTAAAGTCGGTTTTTAAAATATGCTGCGATGAAAACAGTCAGAGAATGTGTCAGCTAGTCGTGTGTCCCCAGCATTAGTCTGCTATCAGTGGCTCAAACCTCCGTTACTAACTCTAAAATGACGTTTTGGAATTAGCAACGGAGGCAGGGGATTAGATGCGTAAGAAATTAGTCCTACATACAAGAGCGTTTTAATGACAAAAAACTTTACAAACGTCTTGAAATACATAATCTGAACAATGTTTCGAGGTGTGGTAACTGTAGTATAAGCGGAATAATTGACTTCAGGCCGTTGAATTATTAGAAAAATAATGCACACCCGAGGTGAACGGCCACTCCGCTTCGCGTCGTGACCGCATTACCACCTCGAGTGTGCATTATTTTTCTAATAATTCAACGGCCTGTCGTCAATTATTCCTTACTTATTTACTAGTCTAGTTGTAAAGAGTATGTTTGGTTCACTGTTTGAGCTGAGGCGCTACAGCGATCTGTCACGTCACATTTACAAGCACCAAAACGGTATAATTGTTTAATTTCGTGATAAAATTGACAGAATCTGAGTGCTGAGAATTTGATTCATATCAAAAGTAACCAGCTCTTTCTTGTCTGTCGGTATCATTAGTGTCTTTGCTTCGCGATTTTTCTCTGCGTGAGAAAATGGATGTGTGGCGTGATAGCGTGTAAAAAGTGTCAATTGCGTGAGTCTCACGCTGAATGCGTTAGAGTTGGCAGCCTTGCTGTCAGTATATTCATGTGTGAATTACTTTTGAAGTATAAAGCATCCACATCAAATCTGGAGTCAGCACAACTCACACACCCTGCCGGCAGAGCAAGAGAGAGGCAAAGTGAAATGCTGCTGTAAACACAAGATCAGAGGCAGGATTTTGTTGCTTCAGTAGGACACATCTCTGCACTCATTTACTGTGCAGTTGTTTAGATGTCAGCGGGAGTTAAGTGAACATGCCAAACTTTTCTTCAGGAATACTGCCAGAGGTTGTTCAAGAAGAAAAAAAACTTTCCAGGTAGCACTGAATGATGCAATAAGCACAGCTATTTGTCTGAATAGTTTGCATGCAATGGTATTATACAAAGAGACAAGATGATGCTCGCTGTCGTCTGAAAAAAAGGAGACTGCACAATGCAGCAGTCCACAAAAATATTAAGTTGCACAACTGTTTTCAACTTTTATAATAATATAATTAAAGGGTTAGTTCACCCAAAAATTTAAATGTTTACTCACTCCCATAATTTACTCAACCCTCAAACCATAGGTGTATATGAGTTTCTTCTTTCTGCCGAACACAACTGGAGTTATATAAAAAAAAAATATCCTGGCTCTTCTAAGCTTTATAAATAGGAGTGGATAGTAACTGAGATTTTGAAGTCCAAAACAGCACATCCATCCATCATAAAAGTAATCGGCTCCAGGGGATTAATAAAGGCCTTCTGAAGCGAAACAATGCGTTGTTGTACAACAACAAAAAATATCCATCCTTATAACTTTATGGACTGTAATCACTAGCTTCCAGTAAGGGCCGTCCGCGCGTTCACGAGAGAGTCGAGTTCCGCCATATGACGTAGGATGTAGGTAAGCTTAGATGAGTGAGTTTAAACGCCTCTCGTGGTTAAAATAAATAGGGCTGGGCAACAAACTTAAGCTCCTTCGACGTTTAAAAATTCTCGTTTTAGACTTCTAATTCGTGACCGGTGTTTGTTCCATCATCTGAGCTTCTGTGTTCATCATATTCCAGTCCTTGATTCTGATTGGTCAACCGCTTACACAACACTCTTAGCAATGTAAACATTTTTCAATCTCATTGATATTTTTAAGTGAAGCTAAGCTCAATCTAATTGAACATTAGTCTGGGGAGTCTGCTCTGTATTTTCTACTGCACAAGAGGCGTGATCAACAGGCATAGTTCAAATGACTCTGTACTCAACTGGATAGTCTTTCAACCAATCAGACCAACGATCCAGGTGAAAACCATAGACTGTAAAAAATGGTGAAAACTCCAGGCAGGATGAAACGTGTCAACAACCGTGTGTAGGTTTGGAGCATGATCAGCGGTTTGCAGAAGCAGCAATTTTTGCAGGTTGTGAAAAAAAAACAAAAAAAAAACCTTTAAAGTGAGTGGTATTTACACCCACTCGAGCGATTTGATTGCTAAAGAAGTCAATAGCCACGTTTCCATAATTTGTCGGGCCAGGGCCGGGCGTGCTAGTGCGTGCCAGTCACGTTTCCACTGTCACTTCCGGGGCCTACTCGGTGGGGTCAGGATTGTCTGGCCCGTCAAATACCTTGGGCCAAAGCGGGCCAACTCTGGCTACGAACAGAGGAGTTTACCTGAGTCTGGAGACGCCAGCACCGGATGATTCTGTCAGCATTAAAGACTTTTAAAATAAATTAACTCACTTTCATGTTTGAATGCCTTCTGTTTGTGATCCGATGTGGATTCTGATCACCGTAGAAGGTAGAAATATGTATACGCGATGCAAAAGTCTGTGCACGCTATAATCATTACCATAGTAAACAAAGTAAATACGCTTGAAGATATATGCATAGGAAAAGAACAAAGTGAACGCTTGAAGAAATCAGACAAATCATAATGGCTATTACAATCATGTTTTTATTTTATATCAGAAGCCTATTCTCGTCTCTTACCGGACTATAAAATAAAGCAACTTTTTTTTCGGGAGCTTTCCTCTGTTTCTCTGACTGAAAATATCTGTAGCCTACTGGGAGTCGAGAGAGTGCTAAAGCTCCTCAGGTCATATTTTTGGTGGCATATATATTTGTAGAAATTATCATTCTTTCTTAATGTGATGTAAATATGTCCTGTAACTACCAAATAAACAGAAACAGACGCGACTGAATGTGTGTCCTCTTTCTTTTGTGAAATGAACCTAACTGTAGGCTAATAATTTATTTCTGTGTGACTAATGTGCAATTTTGACAAATTAATTCTGATCAATGTATCACTTTTTATTGTAAACCTGTGGTAAAACATCGATGCTTGGATTTTAAATATTCAAGTAGCCTAAACAACAAAAATGCCAGCAAACGGTCGCATCATGCTTGTTTTGCGATCACTCTGTTTCCAGTGATTTCTGTCTGATTAGTTTTCTGATAAAACTTCCATTTGTTGGTGAAAAGATGGGTTAGTGTGACGTTGTTCCAGAGAGGCGTGTTACGGGCGTGTTTTAGTGAAGCGCTGTGGAGCTTCTGGCCCGACAGTGGAAACGCAGCAGATTTTGGGCCCGGTGCTACTGGCCCGAGGCTTTTGAGCATCATCGAGAGGTTAAAAGGAATTGGATTGGATTAAACCCGCCAATAGCGTGCCAGGTGGATAAGCCAGTTTGTGATTGGTCCCCGCAAAAAAACTGTAATGGAAGCAGGATAGAAGAATGTACAGGTTTCCAGCCTGAGCTCCAGGGCGAAATCAAATCGCCGGCAGATCGGCCTGGGTTTACCCAGTCTACAGCCATAACTTGCTTAAATCATGCGTTGGGTCAGAGTTCACACTTCGGCTGTCATATATGGCTTGAGAGGGTGAGTAAATTATGGGATAATTTTCATTTTTGGGTGAACCCTTTAAAACAATATATATATATATATATATATATATATATATATCAGATATATATCAGTGGGGATTTCTTTAAGACTGCAAGGGAAGCTCAGCTTCCCCTGTAATGTCAAAAATGTAATGGTCAAATTTTATTGACTAAAAATGCGACGAGTTCGTTCAGAATCAGTTACATATAGCAGGTCGGCTGACTCGATTTCCTTCTCATACATTCCAGTAGAGTCACAGTGCATTTCCCTGTTGAAGCCATAGACAGTAAAAGAAATGGACACAGCGACCCCATTGGATTCAACGGAGAAAAGTGAAGTCAATTAGAAGCACTCACTTCCTGATGGCTGAGCGTACTGCGCAGACTCAAGCTGAGCTTGACGACGTAGATGGGACGTGAGCAACCTGTCTGTCTTCTAGTAGCTGTGCCAAGAGAAATCTGAATCATTCCCTTCCGAAACTTGCAGAGACGGAGAGTGTGAGTAGGAGGTGTCCATGAGCTAGGAGCAGGAGAAACTTTTGCTAAGTATTCTGATTAATTATTTTGTCATTTTGCCTCCACGTTCCCCCGATTGCCCGCGAGCTTCTCCTCCTGTCCATTCAGAATTTATTTACTGTTGGTTATGATGCAATCGTTAGCCTATTTTTACAAAAACTGCTTCTACGGGGCCATAACGTAAGATACAAGGTAATGGAGCCTTTTATACATTTTCGTGTTTCTTTAGAAATAAATAATGGACAAATGGAGTCTTTAAACACCTCAGATGTAAAGTTATTCGCTGTCAAAGTGACGCCAAAATGAATGGGAGTCAATGGAATGCTAACAGCAGGTGATGGTCTGCTAATCAATGGCGGCGCCCGAGGAAGCTTCAGTGTTTTCTGAAACATTGGCCCCCTGGATGAGGCCCAGCGTCCATTGACTTCTATGGGGCTGCTTTGAACAGTTTTTTTCAGTGCTACGAAACTAGACGGTCATTGGATAAATGCTGCGATTATGTCCTGCCCACGGATGCTCAGCGTCTCTGGGGGTGAATGAGGAGTGGGCTGGCCTGGACTCCGGGCTTCTGCGTGATGATTGGAGGGTCTGTCGAAAGGCTGCATCTCCTTTTGATTGACAGCGATTTCATACAATAAAAAGTCGCTGATGCTAAAGCTATTCGAGCTCAGTCCCATCACGGATTTTTCAAGTATAGTCGAAAGACAAACTGCAGCAACCTATTTCTTGGTATTTGCTTGTCGAAATTGCTAGCCAATTTTAATAATACATTTCACACAATTATACATTTATACCTTTATTATATTATTACTTATTATATTTTTTTATATTATTATTAGTAATAATTAAAAAATAATTATTAAAATAATTTTAAAATATATATTAGTAGTAGTAGTATTATTATACTTTATTATATTATTATTTATACCTTTATTATATTATTACATTTATACAATTATATTTAACTCTGCTGGCCATTGAGAGGACACTGGTCAAGTCACTGGAAAAGACGGCTAGATGGTACGACAGGGTCACAGAGCATTTTCTTGAAAAGGAACGTAGAATTTACGTAAATAAATGGACAATTTTTATGATGTAGGCCGAAAATGAGCTTCCCCTCTTTGAAAGACCAGCAGCCGCATATATATATATATATAGATAGATAGATAGATAGATAGATAGATAGATAGATAGATAGATAGATAGATAGATAGATATTTAATAAAAAATAAACTAAGGGATGTAAGGTGAAGTTATCACCTTCAGGGATGACAGGCACAGAGGGAGGTAAACTTTTGAACTCCTCCCTTAAAATTCCTTTCCTGAAGACCCAAAACACAAAACCTGCGTTCCAGCATGTTGTCCCTTCATAAAGAGTTGTAACAACGAGCCGCAACTTGAGCGTCATTATATATGACATTAAAGCAATATGCAACGATTCTTGAGTTTAAACTTGAACATTTTCATTGTGGAGTTGAGCAAGAGGCCGGACATCTGTTGATTTTGTCAAAGCGAAGTTTACTTGAAACTGAAATTCCATCTGTACTTACATTGATTCTCAAGATTATTGTTCATCATGTGGAAACTGTTGGCCTGCGTTCTCATGGCCTCTGAATTACAGGCGCGTGATTTAAGGAAAAGACAGACACTGTGCCCGGATGTGTGCGACCTGTCCCGCTGCTCATCTGCACCCGAGTTTTGTTACTTCGGCGTGGTGAAGGACAGCTGTGGCTGCTGTACGATGTGTGCTGCGGAAGAGGGGGGGTATTGTGGGGAGCTCGGACATGGATTTTGCGGTCAGGGGATGACCTGTGAATATCGCGCCTCTGAGCGCGGCACGTGCGTTTGCGACTCCCATGAGCCAGTGTGCGGCAGCGATGGGAGAACTTATCCCAGTATCTGTCGACTGAAAGCTGAGAACAGACGGGCGAAGATGAGCGGCATACCTGCTGTCATTTTCATCCAGAGAGGCCCCTGTGAGACCGGTGAGGGGAATTTTTTTTTTGTGGATGTTCATAACACCTGACTTGACAGAAGTTAATGACAGTGTAAACTGTGCAGTTGTTTTTCCCCCTCACAAAGTTACTTGCGGCGGACGCAACTATGCCAGATGACAAAAAAAAAAAAAAAGCCTAAAAAAATAAATAAATAAAAAATAGGCATATATATATATATATATATATATATATATATATATATATATATAAATGGGTTATATAATATATTATATATATATATATATATATATATATATATATATATATATATATAATATATTATATAACCCATTTTTTTGTCGCAACTAAACTCACAAAATTAAGCTATTGTAAATCGGGAAACTAACAAAGCTAAAATATTGTAGGCCTATATCTATTTCTTTCTCTTTTTTTTTTTTTTTTTTTTTCTTATGTAGCTCGACAAAACACTTACTTTTACTGTAAAATATGTAGGCTAGGCTTATTTACAAGTAAAACTACAAATCGTCTTAGAATTTATGGGGTAATCCCATGCAGAATTCCCTGTGAATCAATTTTGTTTAGATTTTATTTCTTATAAGATAGTTTCTCCTTATTTTTATTTTATTTTTTTCTTAATTTTGTTTCATTTTAAGTTTGTTTATTGCATTTAAATGTTAGGTGCGTGCGTGTGTGTGCGTGTACAGAGCGGTTTTGGGAAGGATACTTTCAATACTTTTTTGTAACGTATTCCGTTACATTACTCAATCTGAGTAACTTTATAATGCGGCGGTGCACCTGCGTGGTGACGCGTTCATGTAACATGTAAGGGTGGCGCTGCCAATAAAGCACCTAAAAGCTGTATCAAAGAACCAGCAAAAGTAATGATTATGAATATGTCAAATATAGCAAGGAGATATTTTAATTGTGTATTAATAACCAAGTGTTTTCTGTGTCATTGTCTGCTGCAAAGATGAAGTTGACGATGCTGTGCACATGTCGGCTGCAAAGATGAAGTTGACGATGCTGTGCACATTTCATACAGATTACATAAGCAGAGAGCAGTCTGTTTTCTAAATGCATGGAGTTCCCTTAATTTATTTAGAGAGTGAATAATCTCGTGAAACAGAGAAGTATCGTCATGTAATCCATTGATTTCAGCAATGTAACTGTATTCTAAATACCAACTATTTAAATTGTAACTGTAACGGAATACATTTACGTATTTCTATTCTGAATACGTAACGCCGGTGCATGTACTCACCTACACTGGTGCAGTTACTTTTCAATACTGAGAAGGTGAAAAATCAAAAAGTCATTCAAGGGGCATATATCAGATATGAGTGAGTACAGCTTGACTTTACAGCTTCATGCAAAATTCAACCAAATCCCCTCATAAAAAGTAAGAAGAGGCATTTATGTGATAATAGATTTATGACTTGAGCCACAAACCTCTGCAGTAAAAGAGGTGCAGCATTTCAATTCTATTTCAATGTCAAAGGAACTTTGATAGCATTCATTTCAGCACATGTCAGTGCTGGCATTCAGCTGTTTTACATATTGCAGAAGCAGTGCTTGACTAATGTCAGCTCTTTCTTTCTTTCTTTCTTTGACACTTGTTGTTACAAGCCAAATCATAGAACAACTTTTAAACATCAATATTATCATAGCATGTTGATTTTATAAATAAACTGAAAACTTGGAATGATATTGCTACTACTACCAAAACATGTACCATACCGTATTAGTAGGCTAAAGCATCCCTCCACAACTCCGACTCCTCACTCTTGGCCTGTTCTTTCACAGCCAGGAATACGGGGGGAGTACTTTGGGTTCAGGCCAAATACCGAGCCCGGAGCCCTCTCCTCAGACAGCACGCCAAATTCTATCTGACTTATTTGTAAGTGTGAACTCGTGAAATTTGTAACAATAATGCAAGTAATCATACTGTGTTCTTCTCTCATGCTCACAGCTTTGAGATATGATTTGACAGACAAATGTTTGTGTCAGATGTTCCCCTTACATTGTTAGTACACTGAGAAACCATTTTCTAAAAATGAAATGTGGTGCAGGCAGTGATGATCACTGTCAATGTGTGAGTTCTCAATCCCACTGACAACAGATTCATTCCAGCTGATGAGAACAGTGTGGGATTTTATTTTACTTTCAGAGAAGACAAGAAGCTAATTAATGCTTCAGGATGATAAGGAATTGTGTAAATTAAAAGGTTGGTATATAGTAAATAAGTCTACTCTTTTAAATGGACTGTTCACCCAAAAATAAAAATTCTGCTATCATTGACTCGCCCTCATGTCATCCAAGCCCATATGACTTGCATTATTCCATGGAGAGCCTCTCAGCCGTTCTCTTCTATACAGTAAAAGTGGATTGCGACCAGAGGCTGTCAGGCTTCATAAAAGTGCATATGACTCATGCATTATATTCAAAGTCTTCTGAAGTCATATGATAGCTGTGAAGGAAGAATCTTAAATTTATGTTATTCACAGAAAATCTGAACTTGAATCTCTTGCTTGACAGCCATGGTTTGGTTACTTTTCATTGTATGGAAAAGAGCAATTTTGACTTCTTTTATTTTCCAAGGAAGAAATAAAGTAAGGTTTTCAAAAGTAAATTATTTAATTTATGTATTTAAAAATGAAATAATATATTATGTAACTCTGAACTATTGTTTGAAAAATGTTCAGAAGGTTTGGGGGGAAAATAAATATAAACATTTTAATATAGGCTATATATATATATATATATATATATATATATATATATATATATAATATATATATATATAATATATATATGTACACTAAAATATTTACTAAAAACAGATTCTCAGGTAAGGTTTGTGTTTCAGGTGAACCCCCTGTTTTTATGCATACAAATGTTCTGTGGCTTCTGGCCAAGAGGTTCACATTCATTTTGTTATGACAGATATGCCTTGGATATATGATTCATCTATGAAAACCATGTGGCATGTTCTGTCAGCTATGCCTTGCCTAATTCAGGGTTCCCAAAAGGCTGAAATTCAGTTCAGCTCTGAAAGTCGACTCGGTATGCAAAAATAGTCAAGGGAACATCAATTTCGTCTAGTAGTAACATGTTATGTGGATTACATAACCTTCATCTTGTGCTTTGTATCCACTTCCACTACAAATTTGCATTTATGAAGCGTCAGCTGATTCTGCTCAGGTTTCTTTGACAGAAACGTGAGAGAGGAGATCAGTTATGTCTGTAACTTAAACAGTTATGTCTGTATTTATTTAAACATGTTTTTAACGTGCTGCACCGGTGGTTTAGATTTCTCATTTCCCACAATAGATTTTTTTTTTGTATGTGTTTACCTGTTGTGGTTCACCTCAGGGAAACCTGTTCATGTAATGTCTGGACCGTGACTTTCTCTCAGAGGAGCAAGGCTGCTGTCAGCTGCCACAGACTTGGAGATAAGCATGTAACATCAATTTATGCAGAGACTTTGTGACAAGTTCTCCCACCAGTGCCATCAGGTAGCAGGGTGAAGAAAAGAGCTCCACATGTTTGCTTTACTTCAGCTTGTGCCCACATGTTACTGTTGTTGATGTGTGACAAAACAAGAGCTACATTGTGACATTTGTAATGCATTTTAGATTTTAATCTTGGGTTGTCAAGCTCTTTTTTTATTCAGATGTTTTGGCTTGGTCTCAATTTTTTTAAAGAAAATGTTTTCTTATTAAGCTGGCAAGTTTTCCATCCCAAGTACGGTAATATATGTTCTAATGTAATTTGTGTCATTTTTGTCTGTTTTCTTTGCTCTGATAGGCTCTCGAAATCCAAGCAGCATGCGCTACAAATTTAACTTCATAGCAGATGTGGTGGATAAGATTGCCCCTGCAGTGGTCCATCTAGAACTGTTTAGTCGGTAAGGACAGATGGTGGTAGTTGTTTAGATGCTGAGCAGAGTGTCACATGCTAGTTATGATGCTTGGTATTCTTAGCTGGCTCAGAATAAACTCTTCATATGTGATTAAATTATGAGAATATAATTGTTTTTGCTAGCTTGTTTAGACAGAGGTTCAAAAATGAGAGTAGATTAAGTATGTAAACACTGCTGTTTAGATCAGATTTGGATGTAAAGATATTTCATTTTGCATAAGTAAACGTTAGTATATAATTATGTGAGAAAATATGAACAGTTTCACCACCACCAAACATTTAAACAGTTGCTGTTACATTTCATAACACAATTTATAACACACTACCTTTCTAAGGTTTGGGGTCACTAAGATTATATTAATGTTTTTGAAAGAAGTCTCTTATGCTCATCTAGGCTGCATTTATTTGAACAAAAATACAGTACAAAATAGTAATATTATGAAATACATTGTTATTATAATGTAAAATAACCATTTTTTATATATCTATATAATTTTAGAAATGTAATTTATTCTTGTAATTGCACATTTTATTATACTGATTTGCTGCTTAAGAAACATTTAATTATTATCAATGTTGAAAACAGTTGTGCTGCTTAATATTTTTGTGGAAACCGTGGTACATTTTTAGAATTCTTTGATGAATAGAAAGTTGTAACTATATATACTTTACTGTCTTTGCTGTCACTGTTGATCAATTTAATGCATCCTTGTTGAATAAAAGCATTCATTTCTTAAAAAAAAAAAAAAACTTTTTAAATGCTTTTCAATAATATAGTATTTTTACTATAAATATTTGGTGGTATCTTAAACAGACAAGATGAAAATGTTGTGATTCAAAACTTAGAAATCTCTCTGTAAATAATAGGCAACCTAAGTTTTGCATGTACTTATACACCAAGGGATTCATTATTTCCTTCCAGACTACCATTTTCCAACCAAGAGGTTCCTGTATCCACTGGCTCAGGGTTTATAGTGTCAGAGGATGGGTGGATCGTCACCAATGCACATGTCCTGTCCAATAAGCAACGTGTCAAAGTGGAGATGAAAAATGGCATGCTGTATGATGCCACAATTAAAGATGTGGATCAAAAATTAGACATCGCTCTAATTAAGATCGACTCAGAGGTAAGTAGGCCAATGACAAAAACTAACCTCCAGAGGTCTTAAGTGGTTAAAATCTCTTTGGTTGCTTGGTAAAAATGTTGTCTTTGCATGTTATGGCTCAGGTCCTCTGGTTTATCATCAGCGAGTAGCTTCACAGCTGCTGGAAGTAAATTAATCTTGCGGAGGCAGTCCAGCAGATGTTTCTGGAGTCAGCAAGGGCTTGTGCCACCAAAAATTATATTATCCTTCTTGACATGGTTCATTTGTTTTCTGATTTTCTCAGGAGAAAATTGATCACATCCCAACTTTCTGCCTATTTTCGGTGTGCGCTTGTGACCATGCAAGATAACATGTCTGTTTGGCACTGACAGGCCGCATTTGTAAACAGGACCAGCACACAGCCCTGAAAAAACAAAACAAAGCCAAACCAGTAAAAATGGCATTTCTATGGAAGCTTGTTTCCGCCACAGAATAAAAAAGGTAACTGTGACTTTTTATTAGGGGTGTAACAATACATCGATATGGATCGATCAAACGTCTAACGATACGATGCATCGATACCACACGTAAAATATCGATATGAGGACAATGAGGTACCTTTATTTGGACACTCTCTCTCCACGTCCTCACGTAACGTCCGTCTATGCAATTCCGCCAAAGCGCACCATACTGTCTGCCGGTGTGTCTTTATATAAAGATAACGTTATATTACATTAATCTCCTCAGCTGAAATAAACGCCTTACAACAGGGCTATTCAATTAGTTTAATTCGAGGGCCGCATTATCAAATCGAAAAGTTGAGGTGGGCCAGTGGGTCGGTTTGGGGGTTTATCTTATTTATTGAGACATAACAGTTTCAATAAATAAGTGAAAGTAACCCTAAAAAAGTATGGTATTTACTTGGAAATGTGGTACCCAACAGTAGCCTATGCAAATATATAAAACCATAATAAATAAAAAACTTGATAATTTACAGCTGTGTACAACTATTTTCCTTGGAACAAATAAACTTATAGCTGTTGGTGAGAAATAATAATTATTTTATTTATAATTGTTATGCTTAAATGAAAATATCCTGACAGTGAGACTTGTTAACCACAGGCTACTCACTCCCAATGTATAAAAAATGCCTACATTTTTATAGTTAAAAACTATATGCAGCTTTACAAAGAAACTGACATAATTTCATAACAAGCATTAATTATATATTCCTCTACCCACCTAATAAAACGTACTCGGTTACCTAATGTAACCTCGGTTCTCTCTAGAAGAGGGAACGAGTATTGCGTAAGTTGCTTACGCTACGGGAAAGTCTTCTTTCTTCGAGATCTGAAGCCAAAAATTATCCTTAATTTTGTATTCATTGTCAACGCAGTGCGGCAGCCGGCAGACCAAGGCAGGCTGTATAAGCGTGCTTATTGGCTGCTCGGCGGCAACTGCTTAAGCCTATCAGTGAGCCTCGTGAAACGTGGCCTCCAATGAGGGCGCTTCGCACCCTCCACACCCTTCTAACCATCAAGATGGGTGTGGCCAGAGTGTATATAACGAAGGCTCACAGGTTGAATATCTGGTTTTCGTAGTCTGAAGCGCAAAAGCTTGTGGCGCGACACGGTAGGTTACGCAATACTCGTTCCCTCTTCTAGAGAGAACCGAGGTTACATTAGGTAACCGAGTACGTTCTCTTACGAGAGGTTCTCTCGTATTGCGTAAGTTGCTTACGCTACGGGAACCCCTTGTCAACGCCGTGCGCGCCCAGCATCCAGCACTTGAAACCCAGGGAGACTGGGGAAAAACATTCTGCTGGAACAGGTGGCCGGTCGGAGAGACGGGCCAACACAGTACAAAGCACTTCACTCAGTGTATAAAATAGAGCGGCGCGGCCGGTCTATAAGTACATATCAGTGCAAAACAGTGGGGGTGGCAGCGCGAGCCCACACAGTACATAAGCACACATTAGGGTAAGAAAAGAGCGACATCATCGGTCTTTTACGAAGAGAATAACCCCCCGCGCAGCAGAGTGGAAGACGGGCGGCCAGCAGCGCGGGCCAGCACCGGTAAACAGCGCGTAACGGGGAATGAGAAACAGAGCGGACCAGCCGGTCTGAGTATAAAACACTTCACCCTAAGTAACATACCAGAAATATCGTCAGCATGCGAACGTAGTCTGCACATGAGCGACTGGGCAGAGCATACATGTCACTTATACTGACAGCAATTTAGCCTGTAAGGCGGGAACTTCCAGGTTATAAAACCTCACGAATGTCGATGGGGAGGCCCAGCCCGCCGCCATACAAATATCGTGGATAGAAATTCCACTGGACCATGCCCACGAAGAGGCCATGCTTCTAGTAGAGTGGGCTCTGATACCCAGAGGGCACTGCAGGTGTTTGGAGGCATAAGCTGCTGCAATCGCGTCCACTATCCACCTGGACAGGCTCTGTTTCGAGGCGGCGAGACCCTTGGTGCGCCCGCCGAAGGAAACAAAGAGCTGCTCGGAACGCCTGAAAGCGGCGGAGCGCGTGATGTAAACTCTCGCGAAACTCTCTAAAAAGGCGAAAGGGAAATAATTTGTGCCCTAAAAGGGGTTCCAATCGCTTTGGGGATGTAACCGTGTCTCGGTCTGAGAATGACTTTCGAGTCGTTCGGTCCGAACTCAAGACATGCAGGGCTAACAGATAGCGCGTGCAAATCCCCCACGCGTTTTACTGAAGACAGAGCTATCAGAAAAACGGTTTTGAGCGACAGGTACTTTAAATCCACAGATTCAAGCGGTTCAAAGGGAAAAGCCTTCAGGCCTCCAGGACCAAGGACAGATCCCAAGTAGGAACCGAGGGGGGCCGCGGGGGATTCATCCGTCTGGCTCCTCTGAGGAAGCGGATAATAAGCTTGTTCCTTCCTAATGTCTGGCCGCGCGTCGTCTCAGCGAACGCTGCAATAGCCGCCACATACACTTTGAGCGTGGAAGGGGACCTGCCCTTGTCCAACAGCTCTTGTAGGAAGGAGAGCACCCGTGGGACCCCACATGCACGTGGATCTAAGCTCTTAGTAGCGCACCATTTAGAAAACACCGACCACTTAGACGCGTAGAGCCGTCTCGTGGAGGGGGCTCTAGACTGCGTGATCGTGTTCACGACCCCTTCTGGCAGGTCAACGGGTATCCGTTGATTACCCATGCATGCAGAGACCATCGTTCTGGATGGGGATGCCAGATCGATCCACCGGCTTGAGAGAGGAGATCCTTTCTCACGGGGATCGGCCATGGGGATGAGTGCGACAGCCTCACCAGCTCTGGGTACCAGGTTTGGTTCTCCCAACGCGGGGCTATAAGAAGCACTGGGTGGTGCGTTTCCCTGATCCTCGCAATGACCTGTGGTAACAGGGAGATCGGGGGAAAAGCGTACAGCGGGAGGCTGGGCCATGTCTGGGACAGCGCGTCCTCGCTTTTCGAGAAAAATTTCGGGCAGTGAGCGTTGTCTCTCGACGCAAAGAGATCGACCTCCGCTCTGCCGAATAGGCGCCAGAGAAACTGGACTGTCTGGGGGTGCAGGGACCATTCTCCCGGGGGAATGATGTCTCTGGACAGTCTGTCTGGACCGACATTCAGGTGGCCCGGCACGTGCGCGGCTCTCAGCGAGCGCAACGAGCGGTGAGCCCACACGAGAAGGCGTTCTGTCAGCTTGCACAGGTTTCTGGATCTGACGCCGCCCTGTCGGTTCACATAGGATACCACTGACATGTTGTCTGAGCGGACTAGCACATGGTGATCCTGTATAAATGGGAGGAAGCGCTTGAGCGCGTTCTCGACCGCTATCATCTCCAAACAGTTTATGTGGAGGCATTTCTCCTGGTCTGACCACAGGCCAAAGACCGGTTTGCCCTCGAAAAGAGCGCCCCAACCTGAGGTGGAAGCGTCCGTCGAGATAACTTTGCGGTGCGAGATGGCTCCCATTGTCACTCCCCGCTGGTACCAGTGGGCCGCTAACCAGGGCTTCAGTGCTGAAACGCAGCTCTGAGTCACTCTGATTCGAATGCCGCCGGAAGCCCAGGCTCTGTGAGGCACTCGGGCATTCAGCCAGCGTTGTAGCGGGCGCATACGTAACAGACCCAGCTGAAGCACTGCTGCAGCTGAAGCCATACAACCCAGCATCCTCTGAAATGTCTTGAGAGGTGCGGTGCTGCCCGGCTGGAAAGACGCGGCCAGGCGTCGAATGCAGCGTGCGCGCTGTGTCGACAGGCGGGCCGTCATTGCCACAGTGTCCAGATCCAAACCCAGAAAAGAGGTTGATTGACTGGGCACTAATGAGCTCTTGGTCCAGCTGACCGTGAGCCCCAGGCTGTCCAGGTGGCTTAGAAGCACTGTTCTGTGGGCGATGAGTTCGGCCTCTGACTGTGCTAGAATTAGCCAATCGTCCAAGTAGTTCAGAATTCGCATTCCCCGACCCCTCAGGGGAGCGAGAGCCGTGTCCATGCACTTCGTAAATGTACGGGGTGCCAGCGACAGGCCGAAAGGCAGGACGGTGTACTGATATACCTGACCGTCGAAGGCGAATCTCAAGAATGGCCTGTGACGGGGTATTATCTGGATCTGAAAGTACGCGTCTTTTAGATCGAGAGATATAAACCAGTCCCTCGGGCGAATTTGCGCGAGAATTTGCCTGGTTGTGAGCATTTTGAACGGTCTTCTCATAAGAGTCTTGTTCAAACGTCTCAGATCCAAAATTGGTCTGAGAGCTCCGTCCTTCTTGGGAACGAGGAAATAACGGCTGTAAAAGCCCGACTCGCTCATAGAAGGGGAAACCGGTTCTATAGCCCCTTTGCACAGAAGTGTAGCTATTTCTGCTCGAAGTAGATGTGCTACTTCCCCATTCACTCTGGTCTCGGTACGCGCTTGAAAGCGCGGAGGGCGGCGAGCGAACTGCAGAGTATAGCCCTGTTTTACTGTGCTTAGCACCCATTCTGACGCGCCTGGAATAGCTTCCCACGCTTTCGCGTGTGCAGCCAGGGGCAGAATGGCCTCCGGGCTCTGATCGCCGCTCATCGCGGGCTCGAGAGCTCGAAACGGAGGGGCGCGCTCTCGGTGCTTAGATACGGCGGGTCGCATGCAGCGATAACTGGCCGTTTCACACCCAGCGTCCCGGTAGCTTTGGACGGGGAACATACAGTGTGAGGCACGACGCGTGATAGCGGCGTCGGGGGCGAAATGTTCGAAAGAATGTGTGAGCGCGTGGGAGCGGGCACAGCATCTGTTTTTAAAACATGACCGGTCGTGAGGGGATGTGTCACAGAGCGGGCAGTGAGTAGGTGTGGGCACAGCGAGGTGGACAAGTGACCTACTTTTAACACTCGAGCGGCTTCTGCCTGCTTTATGAGAGCGGGCTCTGTGAGAGACACGGGATTTATAGTGCTTGTGTGCAGAGGTGAACACAGAGAAGTGGGCACGTTTACTGCATTTGAAACACATACGGCGCGAGCCGTGCAACCAGACATAATGCTCTTTTCGAGATTTCTCTGGGTCGCCGTGAAAACGGCGGTTGTGTGCAGGCGAGAGGGTGGATTCACCGGCTCGTTGGCTGCGATATGAGTGTCTGCAGTAACCGTGGCAATGGGGACTGACAGGGCATGAAGCTTTGACGATGGTCCGGCCGTGGCGGGACACAATCGTTGCTTCTTTCCTCGGGCTAGGAGGTCTTTGCAGGCTCAGGTTTTACCGCAATCCTCTGCCGGGGTCCCCGGGAAGGAGGCGGTCTGTTTCGGCTGGTCGAGCGAGAACGAGGACGGCCGCCCTGTCGTCGCTGCGAGGACAGAGGTCGAGCTGGGCGCTGGGTAGAGCTTTGCGCAGGCTGGTCACGAGGACGGCGTGCGGCAGAGCTAGAGCGCTGAGGCAGAAAAAGATTCATCGCCTGCGTGGTCTTCTGAACCTCCGAGAAGCGGTCCACGATCCCGTTTACCGCTGGGCCAAACAGGCCGGTGGGGGAGAGGGGGGCGTTAAGGAACAGCGCGCGTGTCATGTCAGCGAGCGTGAGCCAGAGATGCCTCTCTGTAACAGTCAGAGAGGCCATGCACCGTCCAACGGCCTGGGCAGCGGATTTCGTGGCGCGAAGGGAAAGGTCCGTCGCGCTCCTTAAATCCGTGATGGAAGCAGACTCCAAACCTTTCTCGTCCAAATCACGGAGGAGGTTAGCTTGGAGAATCTGCAGTACGGCCATAGAGTGGAGTGCAGATGCAGCCTGTCCGGCGGCGGTGAAAGCGCGGCCGACAAGGGCTGATGTGGTCCTGCAAGCCTTGGACGGGAGGGCAGCCTTTGAGCACCAACCAGAGGGCGGGCAAAGGTGCGCTGCGACCGCCTCTTCCACGGGGGGAATAGCATTGTACCCCTTCTCAGCGGCGCCGTCAACCTGTGAGAGCGTTGATGAGGCATGTGAAGAAACTCTCGCGGAGAATGGAGCATTCCACGATTTAGAGAGCTCGCTGTGAAGCTCAGGCAGGAAGGGCGCGGTTCTGGACACTGGCTGTCGGCGGCGGTGATGAAGGAAGCAGCCGTCGAGCCTGTTCGGTGCTGGCTCCTTAGGAGGAGACCAATCAAGGCCCAGCTGTTCAACAGCCCGCGTGAGGAGGCGTAAAAGCTCCGCGTCCTCGCCCGCTCGAGTACGGCCCGAATCCTGGACTGAAGAGGAGGCAGTAGACCATTCCTCGCTGTCAGAGGCCAGGATGGAACAGCTGTCAGCGCGTTCATCAAACTCGTCCGCCTCATCCCCTGAAGCGGCGGCGGCGCGGGCGGGAGCCGGCGGCTGCGCGGCCAAGAGGGGGGGCGGGGAAGGCGAGAGAGAAGCTCGAGGGAGAGGTTCCGGCGAGCTTCTAAGTGCCTCGTCGGTCTCCGGTGGTCGCTGTGAGCGGCGCTTTTTCTTGCGCGGCCCAGCAGGGACAGGCGGAGCGACATCTTGGTTAAAAACTTCAAGTCGAGCCCGCAGGGTCGACATTGAAAGTTCCTCGCACTCAGGGCAGCCGCCCATAGAGAGTGCGGTGGCGGCGTGCTCGCGGCCCAGGCAGAGAGCGCAGATGAGGTGGCGGTCTCCGTTGCTGAGCGGGTCGCGGCACGAGCCGCAGGAAAAACGGGGCATTTTGAGAAAAACGCCCGGTGCTCTTTTAGAGTGAGAGAAAGCGTGTGTCGCAGGGCGAACACACACAGCAGTAGAAAAGGATACGTCGCCGGATAGCGTAGCAGGCACGGATGGCTGAAGGCGGCGAAGGCGGCCTGCTTCTTCAGGCGCTGTCCTAAGCTTGCTTGGTCGCTGGTTTCAACGGCGAAGGCTCTCAAGATCCAGCGATGCGAAGAGCTTCGCTGAAGACAAGAAAATCAGATATTCAGCCTGTGAGCCTTCGTTATATACACTCTGGCCACACCCATCTTGACGGTTAGAAGGGTATGGAGGGTGCGAAGCGCCCTCATTGGAGGCCACGTTTCACGAGGCTCACTGATAGGCTTAAGCAGTTGCCGCCAAGCAGCCAATGAGCACGCTTATACAGCCTGCCTTGGTCTGCCAGCTGCCGCACTGCGTTGACAATGAATACAAAATTAAGGATAATTTTTGGCTTCAGATCTCGAAGAAAGAAGACTTTCCCGTAGCGTAAGCAACTTACGCAATACGAGAGAACCTCTCGTTAGAGAACTAATGCAATATAAATCACTATATTTACTATTATACTATATAATATTATAGTGTATATATATTTACTATATTTATGTATTACTACATAGTATTCAATATAAATATTGCACATTTCTGCCCAACCATGGTAAATTACTACAGTAAATTCATGGTAAATGTTTGTAAGGGTGATTAGGGGATTTAAAGTCTTCTAATTTCGTTCATGCCACAATGTTTCTCCTGCTTTCCTCATCAGTCTTGTTGGGAATGTTGAGGCTGTTTCATCCGATTTAATGCTAGTTAAATCATCGAGTGATTTGTGGTTTGTAGCAGAGAGGTTTCTGTCGAACTGAAACACTTCCCACTGGTTGTCGCAACGCTGTTTAATATAGTGTCCGGGACCGGGAGTAAACGCAACTCCGTGCTGGGCCGTGTTGAAACAACTAGTGAAACAACTGAAAACAGCGCTATTTGTTGTTATACTGTACTGAACGAGAAACCGCTTCAGATGATTCAGTGACGGAGCGGTCCGAATGAATCCGAATAGTTTTAGACCGTTATGCAAGCGCGTTTAGAATCGAACCAAAATAATGATTCATTCACGAATGATTGGTATCGCTGGTTCAGTCGACATAAATTCGGGACACATATAATAACTGCTGAAATATTCGCACGTAAAACGTTTCTCGGGTCAGTCGGAGTGAGTATCAAACTGAATTAGCTGCACCGCCAGGAAAAGAGGAGGAGGGAGGTTGGTGCCGTCGGGCCGCATGGAGATGATTGGCGGGCCGCATTTGGCCCGCGGGCCGCCAATTGAATAGCCCTGCCTTACAAGATTGACTGACCCCAAAATACGCTTTGTCACAAAAGCCGGTATTGTCCACTGTCAAGGCATCGCAAGTTTATGTTTTACAGCAGAAACCAACAAGCACCCTTGTTGTTTGTGAGCACAACCCGATATATTCAGGTCAGGTGGCAAGGCTTCTATAGAGAGCCTAAGTCCCTCCCCTCCGCTTCCGGCTCATGGGACCTTATTTCGGAAAAAATATGTATGGTAGTCAATGGCAAGAGACAACTTAACTTTTTATTCCGTCTGAACTGTGCCCTGAATTACACATATGATGTTTGTCAATTTAAAAGATAATTATGAAAGTCAAGAAAGTCACAGTTTGTCATAAAACATTTAGTTTTATGTGAAAATCGCTCAATGAACTACATCTCTCGTCTCGCATTATGTACGTCACCATCTGTTGCTCGTATGTGTGCAGTCTGGTACAAAACACTCAGGCATGACGGCGTAACGTTACGATTATAACTTAAGACTATAGAAAAAATGACAGACGTTAGCTTCAGTAAAGTTAGCTTCATTCTTTGAGAGAAAAGGTATGACGTCACATGTGCGCCTTTTGGGTTTGTAGTCTTTGTAATTACGTATTTTCACAGTCTTATACCTCAACAGTTTTACATCAAACTGCGACTTTCTTGACTTTAAAATGTATCTTTTAAATTGACAAACATCATATGTGTAATTCAGGGCACAATTCAAACGAGATCAAAATATTTGTTGTCTCTTGCCATTGACTACCATACAATATTTTTCCGAAATAAGGTCCCATGGTGGTCCACCGGAAGGGGAGGGACTTAGGCTCTCTATAGCTAGTCTAAGCTGACTAAAAGTGACAGAGGATGGATAATTTAAACGAACTCAAACCCGAGATATCTTCTTTGGGGTTATAACCTTTATAAAGCAGAATGTTACAGAGGTGAGGGAAAAGCTCCCTGTATTGCGTGTAATCACAACAATAAAGTTTGTAAGGCGTCTATGTCAGCTGAGGAGATTAACGTTACAAACATTAACCGAGTATTTTATTTTATATATATATATATATATATTATAGCAATTACTTGGTTTTGTTTAACTCTTTGAGTTATTTGCTTTTGCCAAAAAACGACTGTTGGAGTTTTTGCTAAATAAGAAACTTTTAATGTATAAAAAATACTTTTAATGAACTTTAGTTTTGTAGTTACCTGTATTTAGTTTTTTGAGTTATTATTACTTAATCAAAACAACCCAGCTGCAGTTTGATTGATATTACTTGGAGTGCACAATAAAAAAAAAAACCTGATTTAATGAAAATGAACCAGAACGGAGTGATCTGTTTTTGCAAATGAACTCTTCTGTTGTAAATGTCTCAATTGGGAGAGGGTGTGCAATTTTCAAAGAGTTTAATTAAATGTTCATGTTATACATTTTGTTTGCATTTGTGAGTTAATAAAAATGTAACTGGTTGTGTAAACTTGGCACACACTATCTAAATATCGATTAATCAATCGATATAGCCCTGAATCGAATCGAATCGTAATCGTATCGCAGAATTTTTTGAGGTATTGGCAAATAGGCTATCGTATCGCTGGCTGAGAGAATCAATATCATATTGTATCGTGATGAACTGTCCGATTTACACCCCTTCTTTTTATCTCACAATTCAGACTTTTTTTCTCACAATTGCAGGTTTACATTCTGAGAATTGCGTGATATAAAGTCGCAATTGCGAGTTATAAAGTCCGAATTGCATGATATAAAGTCGCAATTGCATGTTATAAAGTCAAAATAGTGAGATATAAACTCTAGAAATAAACTTCAAATATATCTCGAAATTCTGACTTTAAAACACGCAGTTGCGAGATATAAAGTCAAAATTGCATGATGTAAAGTTGCAATTGCGAGTTTATACCTCACAATTCTGAGAAAAGGTTGTCAGAATTGCGAGATATAAACTTGCAATTGCGTGTTAAAGAGAGTCTTTGATCAGCGGCATAGAGCCCCTTACGAAAAAGAAGTACACTTCAAGTTAATTTTATGAAGTATACTTAAGTAATGTTCAAGTATATTTTAAGTATACTTCATGTAGTAAGTATACTAATATCAAGGTGTACTTGTAGTAATCTTGTAAGTATACTATTTCAATACTGCTTGGGACTAAATTGGCCCACTTTTAGTATATAAAAGTATACGTTTAAGTGTACTATAAGTGTTAGAGTATAGTAAACTACTTAGTTTACTATTTTAATACAAGTAGTAGGCTACACTTTTTAGTTTATGAAAGTACATACTGAAGTGTACTCTCAGTAAACTAGTAATTTATTATTTTATACTGCAAGTATACTTTTGCACTTGCAGTATACTATGTTCAAATGTAGATATTATTTTTTATACTTGAAAAATACCAAACTGTACTTTAATTTTAAAAACACTGAATTAGCTTCATGCATCCTTTTTTAATCAACGCTTGAATGTCGGTAAGTTTCATAAAGAAAGGCAACATTTGAAACAAAAACGTTGAGAAAATCACATTGTTGTCAAAGACTACACGCCTTGATCCGATTCAGAACGATGATCAAAACACAGTCCAGTCATTTTAAGCCAAAATTGGGGTCAACCTTGAACAAATTGCAACAGAAGCAAAATCAACTGATTTTGTATCCTCAATATGTCCTGAGTAAAGAAAAAAAAGTCCCGAAGAATCCCATTAGGGGAAAGTTTTGAAAAAGACCCAAATATAGCCTATTCATACGCCTGTTCATTCTTTTTCTTACGTGAATAGGGTAAAAATTTTAACCTTTAGATATCACCATGAAACTTTCTGAGTTGATTAATTACATCAAGACAAACAAAAATTGTATTACAAGGTTTTTGAAATTGTTTGTTAACATGGACAAACGGTGCATAATCTAATTATGTATGTGCTAATTTGCATAAATACCACAACAGATCTAAACATTGGGTCTAGACAGGTGGAAATGTCTTGTTGAATCTTGTTGACACATAACAGTCAAATTCTTAATGTTAAGGTCTGAATGGAACCCATTTAAGCTACCCATGAGCATTAATACATAGAGGCAGGAAGAAGTACTTTAAACCAGCCTTACTATTCACGTAAGAAAAATAATGAATAGGCGTATGAATAGGCTATATTTGGGTCTTTTTCAAAACTTTCCCCTAATGGGATTCTTAGGGACTTTTTTTCCCTTACTCAGGACATATTGAGGATACAAAATCAGTTGAGTTTACTTCTGTTGCAATTTGTTCAACCTTTTTTCATAAAATGACTGGACTACAGATGGAGTAGATTGAGTCCAACACCCCCAAAGCTTCACAGTCCTTTTCTCTTCATGGGTTACGCTTCATTTAATTTGGTAATATTACGCAGTTTTGATTTACACAATGTTTAATGTTTGATGCTCACGTTATTTTACATTTGAGTGAACAATCTTCTATGTTTCAGCTGCTTCTTCACCTGTGTTTTGATCCGGAGATTCTGTACTAGAAGATGTGTCATGTAGCGCTCCCTACTGTATAACAGTGAAAACATGGATAGCTGGAAATTTCAGTCAATGGTGGGGAAAAGTAGAATTAGAGTAAATTCCTGTACACTACCAGTGGACTAGCCTACACAAAAATTCAGATACGCAGAATTAGAAACATATCTGTTTTATATCAATATTCTAATCAATGTTTTCAAACAATGTAAGTTTCATAAGACTATATATGAAAAACTGTGTAAAAAAAAGATGATTTAATAGGCTACTCGATCAAAAGGGTTAACACAACTACAAGCCAAGTATACTTTGAATAGTCTACTTAATTATACTTTTAAGTATATCTTGATCAAAAGATTGAATACAAGTACAGGCCAAATATTTGGACTTTTCTCTCAGTATAAGTCAAGTACACTTAAGTGTAATTTTAAGTATATTTCTGAGAAGTACATAAAGTATATTTTTGAGAAGTATATAAAATGTAGACTGAAAGTATTCTTTCTTATTTTTAGTTTAAAAGAATTATACTAATAGAACACTTGAATAAACTTCTTTTTCATAAGGGGCATCTTCTGCCAACACCGATAACGTCTCGCCATAACCCAGACTATAGCAACAGCATGTAGCACAATGATTGGTAATCACTTTAATTCAGTCCCAGACTGTGTACGGCTACCTGTGGTTTCAGAAAGGAGTAGAAAAGTAGAAGAAAAGTGCTGGGGAGGCAGATGGCAATCTGTTATTTTGCAGCGCTCAGGCCCCCAGCAGTAGCCTGCGGAGTCAAGGTTGAGACAGAGTGTAAAGCTGTCCTGCTCTAGAAGCACTGGTAATCAAGCCTGGTGCATCAGCCTGAAGTCAAAGAAATGCCCCCTACAGAGCGCAGGCAGGCAGGGGCAGGCTCAGGCCCAGACTGACTGCTGGCTTCAAACATTTCACTAAAACCTATTAGACTTTTCTAAAAGGGTGACAGCACAGAAGTCTTTTTTTTTCTTCCTGAACAAGACATGTGACTTGCTATTTATCTAAAATTTGACGCGCTGTATCATGAGTTGGTCCGGAAGTAGCAATGAGTCGTTTGTAGAGAATTGTGTATTTTTTATTTTTTTAAAAGTTATCGCTTTCAAATTTTGTAAATGTAATGGGTCTTCCAGGGGTCAAGCCTACAGAATGGAGCTACAAAACTTAGTAAACAAAACTGGTGCTCAGAGAACAACCTGACCCTCAACAGAAAACAACAAGGAGCTAATTATCTACTTAGAGATCACAGAAGTTTTAATATGCTTCCGTCTTTATCAATGGAGACAGAGTGGAGAGTGTGTCCAGTTTTAAGTTTCTGGGCACATACATCTCAGAAGACATCACATGGTCCATAAACACTACTGCATTGATTAAGAAAGCACAGCAACAACTGTTTTTCCCAAGGATGTTAAAGCTGGTTTGCACTCCGGAGGGTTGTCCTGCGAGCACAGAAGATAATAGGTGTTGAACTTCTAGCACTAGAGGACATCTATAGATCACACTATCTGACGAAAGCTATGCCACACACACCCCTATGCCATCACATGTTTGAACTACTCCCGTCTGCCAGGTGTTACAAGGCATTTTATGCCCGTACCTCAAAACTGAGGAATATATTTATTCCCAGAGCTAAATATGCTCAGTGCGAACCAAGCCAATAAACATTTTTTGACTTTTCAACTGTCTGTAACCTTTTATTTGTTTGGTAAAATTAATGGAATGCATAGAAAATGGTGTGTAGCTGCAACGTGATCTCATGAGAATACGTGTGTATTTTTACGTAAAGTGTAGTTCTACCATACGTACATTTATTTACGTTTTATACACACAGAAACGTATAATACTGACGTATTTACAGCACTAAAACGTATAAAATGCACGTAATTGACAGCACAAAAACGTAATTTATTTACGTATTAAACAACTTTACCGACGTACAAATTTGTACGTATTCCTATTTAACTTATGCATATTCAAATCGTGGTATTAATGTTTTGACTCTATTGCATTCAATTGTCTTATCAATTAAATTTTCAGTTGCATTTATTAGTTTAACGTTACTCATAATAACGTTAGGCTACTCATAAATAATAACATTTCGCTCTGTTCGTGCCTTCTGCTGCAAACTCGTTTTGGAGGATTAGCCTATATGGTGTTAAACAAGAATAACGTTACACTTTAAAACCTTAAAAATACCTTCTTTAATCGTTTAACCATTTTGTAATATTTGGTTTATTTACCGTGAGACACAAAAGGCGTTTTCTCCTATAGACCCATAATACCAACCCGATCTCACGGGAAAACGTACAAATTCTACGAGGTGGCTAATTCGTACGAATTCATACGACCTCACTCGTACGAATTCGTACGATTTTTGCAAAATCGTACATATTTTACGAATTGCCCAATTCGTATGAATTCATACGAATGACCTACCCCTGACCCCGCCCCTAAACCTACCCATCACGTGGGTTTAGACAAATCGTACAAATTCGTACGAGTGAGGTCGTACGAATTCGTACGAATTAGCCATCTTTTTATCATTCGTACGAATTGGTCGTGAGATAGCGTTGCATAATACACTAAAACACAACATAAATTCACAAAAGACATCAATTTTATTAGCTTGATGTAATCCAAATCTTTAGAATCCATACATTGTTTGCAAGAAACAGATCCAAATTCAGCCCTTTATCCAGCGATCTCCATTCTCAGCAGAGACCGTAAACGTCAAATCCCGCGCTCGTAGTGAATTCAAATTCAAAAATTGCGCCCGAAGCGTTACGACATGTTTTACGGCAGTGATATCAAACGCTCATTGGCTCTCGCATGCTTCGTCACAGATTGCGACATGCTGTGTTTAAGTTGGTGTGCTACATTTGAAATGGAGAAGCGCGCGCGCCTTCACAGAGCGAACAGCGAACCGAAACCGGATTAACATTTTCATGGATTAATAACTTAAATTCTGCTCTGTAACGTTACTTCATAAAAAACTATTATATACTGCCAGAGAGGACTGCGACACATCGTCATGTGAACGAATTTTGGTACCGGTTTTGGCATTTTCTCAATAAATAAATTATTGTGATTATACGTGTCTGTCTGTTTTTCTTTATAATTGTAGCCTGTAGACGTAGTTTTAAGAAATTGTTAGGGGTAGGGGTAGGATTAGTGGCTCAAACTATTTTTGAATGCTATATTGTTAATAAAACTCCCATTTCCCTACACATATGTCCATTACGTTTTAATATTGTCAATAAAATGGGTATGTTTAGGTGTGGGAGTAGGGTTAAGGGATCTTACATTTATAATCTATAAAATGGTAAAAAGGAAATTATACAGATATCTTTATGATATGAAATATTCGTAAATAGTTTACGTTTTTTAGCTGTAAAAACGTAATAATACGTACGTTTAAACGTTGAAGGAACGTCATATTATACGTTTCAGCATCTATCCAAACGTACAAAAAAGTACGTTTTCTATCTTTGAAAATTACGTATTAATACCTACGTATTAACAATGAGACCAGGCTGGTAATTGCTACAATTGTTAGAGGGGTATTTGTCTGAACAATTAATATTGTTGACATTGTTTTATATTTTTACAGTGGTTTATAGGTGTGCTGCTGTGTTAGCTATCGTCACTGTCTTTTCCACACAGTACTGATTATTTATTTTTAAATTGTTCTTTTTATTTAATCTATTTTTATGCTATTTGTATTTTATTGAATGTATAGTATTAGTATAATTCTTACCATTATTCTTATTATTTTATTACTGCATCTAAGGAAGTTTCGAGTGTAATTCCGTTGGACAGGTGCAATGAGAGTAAATAGCATACAATGACAATAAAGAAATTCAATTCAAAAGTAATTATGAAATTCAAATGATAAATGTCATTGTTATGCTCTTTTAGTATGGTGTGACAGATCGCTGTAATTGACTTTACTTTGATTTAAATTTATTTGGAACTTTTTAAAGTTTACATTTTTAGTAATTTTAGTATTTTAACTTAAACTTTTTTATTTCAGTTAGTTGTCAAGGCAACATTTCTGATTCTATTTTATTGCAGCTTCATTTCAATATGCGAAATTTTAACAAATATTTTTAACAGATTTAATAACAGTAATAACACTGGCTGGAATAAATCTAATTTGGTCAAAAAAGTCCGAAAATTGTTTATAATCTTGAGCCCTTTTCTCAAAAGTTTTATTTTACGACAGCCAAAGATATAATTTGTGCTCAAAACTGTGTTTCGGGGTCAAAACAACTCAACATGATGGAGTAGACAAGCTGCAAAAATGAGCAAGCTGGCAAAATATGTTTTAGAGGAATTAATGAAATACAGTATTTCTATGTCTCTCTTTTATACAGACTCCCCTGCCTGTGCTTTTACTCGGTCATTCATCAGACTTGAGGCCAGGAGAGTTTGTAGTGGCTGTGGGAAGCCCGTTTTCCCTTCAAAACACAGTGACCACCGGTATCATCAGCACTACCCACAGAGGAGGTCATGAACTTGGCCTGCAGAACTCTGATATGGAATATATTCAAACAGATGCCATTATAAATGTAACCATTCTACACATAGACATTATCGTCAGTATAGACAGTTTTAGCTGTATTTCCATGTAAATGAATGGAATATAATAGTTTGTTTTTTTTTCTTTCACAGTATGGCAACTCAGGAGGCCCCCTTGTAAACTTGGTAAGAAGCATTTATTCTCCTGTATCTTATTTGGCATTAAATATATTTTGAAAATAATTCTCTCTCAGCTGCTACAGCTCTTGTGTATCTTTATTTCAGTAAAACTTCCCCCAAGGTTATAACTCTTGTTTTTATTTGTTCATCATTCAGTGATGGTATTCATGGTTCATTACTGTGCAGAATATACTATTTCAATGTCTGCTTCCATCTGGAAATTTAGTATACCCTGGGCAAATTACCTGCGGTGGTTTATATTATTCTATTGATCTTTGTAAAGGAAAACACAACATGTGTCCTTGAAGAAGCCTCAGGCTCAAGCATGCATCTGGCTCTGCAGTAAAAAAAAAAAATCCATTTATAGTGCACAATAGGAGCTTGAAAATGTGTAAAAAGCATTGCACAGATACACCATAAAACTGGAATCAAACAATGGCTTTTTTCATACATATATATATATATAATATAGGCTTTATAGTTTTTCATATACTTCATAAAAGAATCTTTCATTTCAGTTATTTAAACAGTCACCTCAGTATTTCTATTACTGTTCAATTAAATCATTAAACCCATTGACCACCGTCCCTCGTGTGTCTCAAGGTAGCTGTTCATTCATTACAGTGCATTTCAATATTATGCTCCCTCTTTGCGGTTTCAAGGATGGGGATGTAGTTGGCATAAATACTTTGAAGGTTACGCCTGGAATATCATTTGCCATTCCCTCACACCGCATACGGCAGTTCCTTGCAGACTCCTATGACAGACAAATAAAAGGTTTGCAAACAATTTCTGTTTAGCTGTTTGGTTGTTTTTATCTTGTTTGGATTAAGTAGCTGTTTTCTTACACTTCAGGAAGAATGCTGACTAAAAAGAAATATATGGGAGTGCGAATGCTTCAACTTTCAGCTGCGTAAGTTTGATTTATTTGTATTTTTTTCAAACATGCTTTGATGACGATATAAAGTTATCTTGACAGTGTTTTTGACATTATTGAATCAGTTTGATTAGGGAGCTTAAGGAGAAGGACAGCAAGTTCCCAGATGTGAGCTCAGGAGTGTATGTGTATGAGGTTATTCCAGGGACAGCTGCCTTCAGGTAAAGGGATTTGCCTACACCACCTCATCTTACTCATTAACTCTATACCGCAGCTCTTTCTTCACTCATCTAGGCCCAGAGGCCCGTTTCATACCATCATAACCTTCAGTCAGATGAAGATTTATATCCTCATCACATATACCACAGGGGCTTTTACATATTTACCCTATGAATACATTTTTTCCTGAAGCACCTCTGTCCCATGATGAAATTTCCCCCTGTGGTATTTTGATTTCATATGATAAGTGCCCGGCATTAGAAACTTAAAAGGATAATCAATCCAAAAATGAAAATTCTGTCATCATTTATGTCATTCCAAACCTGTATGACTTACTTTCTTCAGTGAAACCTAATAAAATATATTTGGAAGAATGTTGGTAAAACAAATGTTTCGGTTCCCATTGACTTTTGTTGTATTTTTTTTCTGTTCTTATTGACTTCCATTGTGTGGACAAAAATACAGTGGAAGTCAATGGGAACCAAAACATTTTGAGTACCATCATTTTTCAAAACATCTTCTATTGTGTTCCACAGAAGAAAGGAAGTCATACAGGTTTGGCATTTCATTTATGAAGATATTTTAAATAATGTTGTTAATCAAACAATTGACGGAAGCCATTGACTTCCATGGCAGGAAAAAATACTATGGAAGTCAGTGGCTACTGTCAACTTTCTGGTCACCAACATTCTTCAAAATATATTTTTTGTGTTGAACAGAAGAAAGAAATTTGAACAACTTGAGTACGAGTAAGTGAAGACATTATTTTCATTTTTGTGTGAACTATCCCTTTAGTGGATACAGCTATTGGATTGAGCTATGAACTTTTCAGCTGCATTGTCCACTTGAACAAACTAGAAAAAAATCATGGGACGGTTTAAATCCAAAGCCTGATCAGTTCGCTGTTGCAATTAACATTTATATATGTGCTGTTCTGTGGTACAATGATGAAGAGTATCACAAATATTTCACATACATATTGTGATTTGTTTGTAGTGCTGGCTTGGTCAACCAAGATGTGATCATCAGCATTAATGGACATCCAATGCGTTCTACAGAGGACGTGAGTCAGGCCGTGCAGTCGGACAAAGTCCTCTCTTTGGTGGTGCGCCGTGCTAATGAAGAAGTCACACTAACAGTGGTTCCTGACGAAGTGGACTGAGAAAGATTTCTGTTGCTAGTTTTCATCTAAACAATGCATTATCCACAAACATGCTTTATTTGAAAAGGACATTATAATGATAACATAGAGTATCATGATGAAGTGTCAAAGGCCAGTGATGCATTTTGATACAAGTATTTTATCTGTAGAATGATCTTGTTCTTCTGTATATATTCTCCTGACTGGGTTTAATGTCACGTTTTTATTATTTGTCATATAATTCTTTGATTATAAAGTTCAAAAGAACAGCATTTATTTGAAATATTATCTTTTGTAACATTTTCTTTACTAAATCTGACTGACCTCAAATGTTGTAGTAGTGTATGATGGTATTGTTGAACGCACTTAATAAATAACAGCTTGTACTCTTGCAGTGTTTTAAATTAGAGACTTCTAGTGCATGAAATATTGAGGTTGATGATCTGTCATGCTGAATTCAGTCATGGTCAACAAACACACCACATGTACTTACTACCTGCTGCTTTCAAGTGTTGTTAAGTAAGGAATCATTTCACTGCCACACACCAGTCAAACAAGTCTTTTTATCCATATGATTTTAACAAAAATTGTGAGAACATGTTGTTTTAAAGCAGTAATCTTGGATGTGTTGCATGCACCATATCCCAAAGTACCCCTTTCTTCAGTAGAGCAACTGTTCAGCAGGAAACAAATCTCATACATAATGAACAAAGAACACGCAATCTGCAAAACATGAAAGAGGAAATTAATGGGTGGGACTTCTGCCAAGGGATACATGTCTAATGGAGTCAATTGTTGTATGTATTTTTTATTGCAAGCTGTTTCATAACATCTGTCCGTTGACAGCTCTTTGTAGGTGTTCGGTCTAAAATAAGGTCTGTAAAATTTCTGCAGCTGTTTTGGCTCAGTCAGCAATAAACTTGGTGATTTTAAACATAATTTGCTCAAACAGATCATACAACAAAAAAGAAACAAAGGCAGAGAAGTGTAGTGTGTATTGAAAATACCAAACTAATTTCCGAGACAACTTTGTTGCATGTTTAATAAAGATTACACTTGGATCATCATACATATTGATGTATAATGTAAGAGTTTTACTCTTGGAAGATGGCATTTATTTACATTGCTGCTTCACAAACACTTTACAAAAGAAATAAGAGAAACAGTATTTTACAAATAAGCATGGCAAATAAGGCCTATGTAAGCCCACATGCATTCAGTGTATGTGATTTAACTTGCGAGTACAAAAAAGGTGAAAAGCTGCAGTCACTTTACGTCAGTAGAAAGTGCACCAGTTGCTGCTGTCGCTAGGAGTCAGTCCCCCTGTTATCAGGAGAATGAGGTCTACAAACCACCAGATGCCAAGGCCACCCAGGGTAAGCAGCTTTCCCACCGCAGTCCCAGTGTGCCCGAGACAGAACCGATCGACACCAAAACATCCCAGGAAAAATGAGTACAGTAGGGTGGTGATGAAGTAGTGTCCTGTGTATCTTAAATATCAAAGAGGAAAAACAATCCATTAATGTCAATGCATTAATAGACTGTGTAACTTCAAAAAATAAAAAAAATTGCGCAAACACATGTAAGCTATGCATGCACTGAACACACTGTCGACAGTTAAAGTTCATAATGAGAATAGTTAATGTTTAGTGTAAAGCTTGTGAATTGATACAACTCTATTTATTGATGGCCAGATACATTATGCACGTATAGACTTCTTAGTGAAAGGAATCTACAGTACCTAACTGCCCTCTTGTGGTAAAGAAATGAAAAATGATGCAATGCTCTCTTGTGAAGCAGAAGTCAAACAACAGGAAACACTTTGTGTAACTGTAACTGGCTGTCATCTCATATTAGTGTTATTTTCTTAAAATAATAAATATGTGAAACGAATGATCAGTTAAAGCTATTACCAAGGTTCTGACGTTTTTGACACATTTGTGATTACTGGATAACGATTTTAAAAAAAATCATTATATTCAGAACAGTTTGCTAATGAATCATTCAGACATTTTGTGAACCATTTTTGTGATTCATTAAAACGAACCGACTCAAAAGAACACTTCGCTTACAAAAACATTTACATGGCTAGCAAACAAGTTTTACTCTACAAAAGAGCAATAACTAGCTGATGAAATATTTTACAGCTAAATCAAGTATAGATATTTCCTTATTTTTTAAGTTTATAATAATTTCTATGATTTTATGATATTGTTATGTCCCAGGACATGTTGTTTCTTTTGTTTATTATATTTGGGGATGTTATTAAAGTTATTGCTATGCGTATTGCTGTTTTTGGTGTATTTCTCCTCTTGGTTTCCCTACCGGTTGTGATTGATTGGCAGATGACTGGAAGGAAGTGGTATAAAGCTTCAGTGCTCATTAAGAAGAGAAGAGAGACCAAATTGAGCGTGTTGTGTGGAGAGGGTTCATTTCTCCTGCCCCAGACCCTGTTGTTGTTAACTTTGAAGACTGAATTTGTTGTATGATTATATGATTGGTGTGCTGCCCAACAATAAACTGTAAGAAATTTCATCAATTGAACCAAATTACTTCTTTTTGAGTAGGAAGGTGGGTGCCACCTTTTGTTATAGTTTTCTCCTGATTTTGGTTTAGTTAGGGAGGTAGGGAAGTTCCCTGTTTATTTTTTATTTTTTCCTTTGTTGACCAGGAAAGTTCGTTTTTCTTTAACCACGGAAAGAATTGGATTTTGTTTGTTGTTTTAGCTTAACCCCCTCCTGAGACTCTATGACTAATTCTGTTTGTTCTTTATTTCTTACTAAAATAAAAGACTAAATTTAATTTTACCAGATTAAGTGTCTAGGTTGTAGTGCTGGGGTTGGACACGGAAAAACCTCCTTGTCTTTCTCAAATTATTTAACCTTGTTCGTTATTCCTCCTAACACTCCTTGACCGGGGAGCGACATAACAGTATGAAATAATTTATCTAATTAAAATATCGGAGTGTCTATTTACACTAAGTGCAAATAGCGCATTTTGTTATTATATAGACTAAATATGTTGTTGTTATTATTGCATACTGTTTTATAATGTACTACAAAATTGATTTATGCATTTATTACATCAAGGCTGGACTACTGTAATTCTTTATACCATGGTCTTCCTCAATCTTCATTGACACATTTACAGATGGTTCAGAACGCAGCAGCTAGACTGTTAACTAGTGCAAAAAAAAGTGATCATATCTCTCCAATTTTAGCTTCGCTTCACTGGCTCAAGTGTTTCTCCCTTTTTTAGAATTTAATTTAAAATTTTGCTGATTATTTTTAAAGCTCTTATGCACAAGCACCATCTTATATACCAATAAAGCTCTCCTACATCGAAAAATCTTAAATCGAAAGGTGACAGAGCCTTTGCAGTTTTCTGCTCCCCGGTTATGGAATCAGTCGCCACCTGACATTAAGAGTGCTCCTTCTATTTCTGTTTTTATATCTAGACTCAAGACACATCTTTACTCTTTTAAATTATGGATTAGCAACTGTTATCTTTGATTTGATGAAAATATTGTATTTTATGTTTGTTTTGTACAGCACATTATGTAGTCAGTGTAAGCTGAATTTAAATGTGCCCTATAAATAAAATGTACTTACAATACAGACACTGAGATGCAAATACTGTAGTATCTACCACTATTTGTACTAAAGTATGAATAGCATATACTTAGTGCAAAAAGAAAATGCTGTTATTTCCACTTTCCAGATTTCCAGAATGTCCACGAGATGGAGCCCTGCTATATTTTATTTCACTTACTTGATGCATGGCTCATTGCCTCTGAAAAACTCCCGTGGTCCAGCACACTCTATGCCATCCAGTGCCGTGCATAACACCTTGGTATGGTTCACATCTTTGTACACTTGACCACCAAACTACAAGAACAAGTCAATTGTATTTTTTTAGCTTTGCGACAAATACATAAACATCAGCTGGAAGGGATTTTATTAAAAAAAAAATAATAATTAAAAAGTTTTCCAAGGCTCTGAACTGCAGATTATGGGCGCAACATATCTTTCCAATAAAAATGTAGGTAAAAATGTACTTGTTACACTCACATGTAGTTACAATATAGTTACAACTATAAATTATGCATAATTACATGCTGCTAACCCTACAACAAACCTAATCCTAACCATAACCCTTTATATTAAGTACACATAGACCTGGTTTCACAGACAGGTCTTAGATAAAGCCAGGATTAGCCCTTAGGACATTAAAGTAGCTTTTAAAAAAATGCATCTTTAAACAAAACAAAGGCACTGACATATTTTAAGATATTTCAGTACAAGTTGCTTTCAGTTAAAACAGCTCAAACATGCATTTTAGAGTTAAGCCTTGTCTGTGAAACCGGGGGATAGTTAATTAATAGCCTACTACTCAGTATTTAAATGTATAGGCTAATTGCACTGTAACAAAGACACCTTAAAATAAAGTGTAACCCAACTGAACTTGCCTTTACACATCCATAGCCCATCTCCTGAAAGGCAGAGACATTTCCTCCGTGATCGACTGGATCTTGGCAGAATATGAATTCCTCTGGTCTAAATGAGATATCAGCACATCGTCATAAACTATAACAGCGCCCACTGAACTGTAAGTCGTTGTTGTTGTTGTTGTTTACATAAAACAGATGTAAACTTTCTGTGCTTCAGAAAGATGAAGTGAACTTACAGGTATCGACAGAGGACGACGGGTGATGGAGGGTTGTACTCGTACTGCTCCGTGTGATTTGATGTTTCAGTAGGTATAACACTCTCCGTCACAAGTGTTTCTCCCGGTTGTTCGCTGAACAGAACTGTTTTGCTGGTCGTTACTCTGTTTCCGGGTGGGTCGGTTGAATTTTCCGAGTGAATCCCGTCCAGACACTGTAAAAGTAGCACTGTAAAGAGCAATAAGAACTGTCCGCATAACAAAATGTAGTTGACTGAAATCTGCGGCATGATTTCTGAACGGCTAACGTTGGCTGATCTTTCAGCTAATGAACGAGACAGCAGCCAGCTAACGTTACCTAGCGGTGATTTTGCCAGTCGCATCTGTAAATGCCAGTCGACAACATATTACTGGCGGTATTATTTAAATATTATGCGACTTGTGTACCATATTGTGACCGAATATGAACCATATTACACTGCTACTAATGAACACAAGCTAAAACTGAGCCGTACAGTAGTCAATGTAGGCGGCGCATTGTGATGACGCTATTTGTGTAGCGTTACGTCATTTCACATTCATTTTCAGCCATTTGAATATTGAAAACTTATGTGAATTTTGTGGCAATGCCAAAGAATCTGTAACTCATCTTTTTTTTTCTTTTTTTTTTTGTATATATTCAAAAATGTTTTGGTTGGATGTTTCAAATTTAATTTCACAAATTGATCTGTATGATGTAGTATTTTTATTTTATTTTTGTACAGGACAATGTTGATTCCAAAAGTACGATGTGCTTCCTTATACAACTTTTTATTTTACTTGTAAAATATCACATTCATGTGAAAAAATGAACTAAAGCTAAGCCAAGCTTTGAACATTTTATAAAAGAGATTAAACAATATGGTAATACATTAGATCAAATTAAGAACAAAAAAGCAAAAAAAAAACTATGAAGCTTTTTGTTACTTTAAATTATTGTGATTTTACCCCTGGCATGACCTATTTTATTTTACATATTCTTATGTATGTTATTTTCTGCTTGTTGTGAGGCGTATATGCATGTACAAATCTTTGTATATTTTTTGTTGCATTAAAAAAACAAAAAAAACATTCATTTTCAGTAGGCTACTTGGTACTTATTCTGGACTGAAAAACTGAAGGAACTTAATTCGGATTGAAAGATTGAAGGAAATTAATCTGGACTGAAAGACTAAAGGACTCTGGAGTATTGTTGTATTATGTTATGACAATTACAATAATGAATAAATAAATTGGAAAAAAATTATTTAAAAAAACCCATTAATTTTAAGTATTAAGTATTTGTATCAAGAAATACATCAATATTATTAAACATATGTCGGAGTAAAGTTCAACATCAGTTTTTTGTGGCAAATGTATTATGGGGAACTTTTTTTTTCCAAGAAACGTTACTTGACAGGATAGATTTTATGGAGGAATAGTACTGTTTGTGAATAGTACGTTGTGCTCATTAGGGTAGAATCTAATGTGTGACTATTTTATTTCGAAAGAATAATATATTTAGAAATGTAATAAATCTTAATATGTATCACTGAAGTTGTTTTTAACTCAGTAGCCCACTAGATCTTGCACCATAATTTTTATTTTGCTCTCATGAATACTAAAGGTATGAGGTTGTATGTAAACTTTCTTGAACTATAAATAAAAATTCTCAATGTAAGATTTATTTATTTACATATTATTTAAAATGGGTATCCCAACAATCTTAAATAAACAATTATATTGCTAAGACTGTGATATAGTAAAATATGCTTAAGTGAGATGTACTGTATAGATTAGCCATATGGTTACTGTCAATTACAGACTGTTGTTGAAAATAAATAAAACATTTTTTTTATTTTAAAAATTCTTAAAAATAGAATGGTGCTTGATATAGTGCAGTTTAAATAATAATAATAGAAGCAAATAAATGGGAAAACAGAGAAAATGGTATGAAATTTATTTAATGGTTGCTCTGCAACTTCATGTTTTTTTATGCATTTTTCACACATTTACACAGCAGATAAAGACTAAAGAATAAATAGTATATATTATTTTTTAATCCAGACCTTCACATTCCATAGACTTATAATGCACATAATTACAGCTTACTAAATTTGTTGTTGTTCCTGTACAGACATCTCTAGAGATCCCGACACGTTGTGTTTTGATCCTCATTAGGTTTTGATCTAAACTCAGTTGATGCAGAAGTTGTAATACCAGCATGCTCATTTGAATCAGTTTCACCATATGGAATAAATACTGAGGTTTGTGGCATTTTTCGGCCATGCACCCACATTGGTACAGGGTAGGGTCTGCAGCGGGATTGGTAGCTAACGTTGAGAAAAGGGGTGCGTTGAACTTGGTATGGTACCGCAGAGGAGGTGGCAGCAGATGTAGTCATGTAACTCTGTGGATAAGGTAAGACACTTCCATACGTCGAAACAAGCACATTCTGTGAAAATTAGATCAAATATATACTGCATATTCTTTATATATTTTTGTTATAATTTACATGCAAGTTAAAGGCTATAAAACAACACAACATATTTCATTTAGCATGTTTTGTGTATTTTTATATTTTATTATATATGTTTTATTATTTTCAAATCAATCAATTTATTTTAAATTATATTTATTTTTAGTGATATATTAGGCTTACATCATGAATTATGGACCTACCTGAGAGGTCGTTCTGTGCTGCTGAAAGTAAGGTGGTAAATCTGGCATGCCAGTAAGTCTTTGTGGTGAGGTTGAGACTGAAGTGGTGTGACTTTGACCATCCCCTTCATTTGACCTTCGGGATAACCAAGGACCAGTTGCTTCAGATGCCAAAAGTGGAAGTGTTCCAACATAATGAAACTGACATAAATTTGACAAGACTTGTGCCGGCACACGCAGCGAATTAATTAGGCCTGGATGGGGGATGTAATAGGGCCGAGCGAGCAAACCCTTCTGAGAAACATCAGTCACATCAGCTGCAAACTTGGATTGTTCAGCATGTTTTTTATCAAAGGGTAAATGTTCAGTAGCGTCCTCCTCAACAAGCTTTTCCTTGTTGTTGGCTTCTATGTTCCAATCTCCTTGTATCTTCTCTTTTGAATTGTCCTTGGACTCTTTCACTGTTGTAGAGATTACTCTGGAATTTTGCTCATCTTGAGAAACTGACTGATTCTCATCTTCATTGCTTTCCTTCTCATCTCCATTTCCATCAATGTCGCTCTCATTCGTATCTGTTCAATAAATATAATAAAAATATCTCATAAATGTGTGTTAGGAATACCAATATTATTAATAGCCTATAAAATAGAACATAAAAAGCATATATATAGTATAAATTAAATTCCAATTGAAACCTGTTGAAGTTGATGTAACGACATTAGTTTCTTGAATCAAATAATTTGATGAACTTTGGTCAAAAAATGAGTCGTCTGTGAACACACTGGCTTTTTTCGCTTCCACATCGCACCTCTGTTGCAACATCTGTTTCCTAAGTATTGAAAAATAATCATGTCAGTGGGTATTAAAACGATTCTTTTCAGACCGTGCTGTTCATAAGTCCACATTGAACATCTGAGATTCAAAATGGAAATAAAGAGAAAGTTTGTGAGAAATTTAAAACAAAGACAAATAAGAAAGATTGTCACTAATCAAATATGTGAACTCCTTTGTTCCAAAGGTTAATGATCCTTTGTGAATCAATCTCAAATCATGCTGGAGAACATAATCATAAGGTTTTACACAAAGTTGGGTTCATACAGCTCAAGTGCTGCTGTCATTAAAACAAAAAAGGGCAGACCAAATAGCCTCCGAAATGATCCTATGGATTAGGCCTAGTTCAACTTTTCAGTAGGCTAAAGGCTAATCATATAATTTATACTGAAAATCAATGAAAATGCAAAATAGAATCATTAAGTGGAATTTTAAACAGGATATGTATAGGCATATTTATGAAATCTGAAAGGGGGAAAAAACTGACCTTTTCTCTCGTCTCCCATTTCCGGTATCGCGGAATCCTTTTGCAAATGGATTATTATCGATTTTCAACTGAGTTATCTGTAAGGTTAACGTGTCCATTAAGATTTCACATTTCTTAAGTGTTGTGAAAATTGTTTACAACTTTATTAGGATAATATGTGGTTTCATTGATTAAACATTTGAATCCATCCTGTCACCTTTTCGTTTTGGTATGCCGTAACAGCGATAAATTCAGTCTCAGGAAACACGTATGTTTTGAATGTGCTGTAAGGAAGTTTGAGGATGTCGTTGGCTCGAACGATATGAAACCTCGGCTGATATTTGTGCATGGAGTTTAAAATTGTCTGCAAAACAAAATCATATCATTTTTCATAATCATTGCAAACAAATTATTTTTAAACAATAATTTAAAAACATTTCTGTTCGGATTCCACCATTTTTAAAATCTTTTCACACAGAGCTGTTTGATAGCCTACACGCAACTTGTTGAATTTTCATAGAGCAATTTGCCTTTTATACAAGCTTGGTGACAGAGAAAATTAGTTTAAGGAGAAATTTACAATAAAGGTCGTTCATAAATTATGAATCACATATTAAATACTCACAAATCCATGTTTGTCAGATATATTGTTCGTCAGTTTTAGTTTATGAAAGGTGACAGCTTTGGACATCCATTGCTCCCCGGTAGCAGGACTGTCTGGGTGGATGTACATTCGTTTGGGCATTTCTGGATCGGCCTTTCCAGCCACCATCCAACGGGAGTTGTGAAACTTGTATCTGAAGTCGTCAGCCGCCACTATATCCATCAGCAGGATGTACCTCGCCTTCCTGTCAAAGCCGCTGCAGCGCACTTTAAACGCTGGAAACATGCGCCTCAAAAAAGCAAAATACATATTTCACTATGTCGTTTACACTCAAATAACAAAAATATGTTCTAAGAATGTTTTGTTACCTAATGTTCAAATATGGAAACGTTATTTCTGATTCTGAATATTCTTTAAAATGTCAAAATTACCAGTAAAAAAACAAAACAAAAAACAAAAACAAAAAAAAACAACAAAAAAAAAACAATTGGTAAAGCGAACGTTAAAGAAACAACTTTGCAAACATTATGGGATACTTTTGAATCTTCTTTGAACATTCTGCAACGAGTAGCCTAACATTTAAGATATGTTACATGAACGTCCAACTAAAACGTTCAGGGGAAGAAAAACTGTTATAGGCCTAGTAACGTTTTGAGAGCATAGAGGCTATATTGAAGGCCAGGTAACTTCGAACGAACATTCTATTAACGTTACTGTAAGAATGTTCGTTCTTAACGTTGAGAGAACCTTGCCAGAACGTCAGTCAAAGTTCTGAAAACCTTATGTGCACGTGTCCAATTCAGAATTACATAGTGACACTGACAGCACAAAATAAATAAATTGCTTACACATGAATAGCTGAGATCGTCACGCTGATTTTTTAAAAGACACTCACGGGTCTAGTCGTTTTAAATATTTTTCTTACCTTCCAGACTTTGTTATGACCATCTCCGTGCCGCATTTGTGAAACTGCCCCCACAGTTCCTTGGCTTCCAGGTGAACCACGGGGTCATCTTCAGGTGTCAGTCCGAGGTCTCTCGTCGTCTCCACAGAGAGGTGCGCGGGAGAAGCGGCTTCTTTGAGTGCCAGGCGAATAGAGTTATGGAGAACGTTCGCAATCTGCTGTTTCCCGTATCCAACAGGAAAAAACTGTGACTGCTGTCCAAGCATCGAACTAATGGTGAAGTCAGTGGAACTGGCCGGTATAAAGTGATACGCCATTCTCTCAACTTATTTTCACTCCATCCCCACAACTCCTCCCTGAAATCTTCAGCATTCACTCCTTATGTGGAATCATGCTTTCAGTGTGTCAGAAGTTGTAGGCTACTGTTTGTCAAAATGAATCTCGCGTTTTTGAATGAGTCATTCATTCATGCTTTCATGTCTTTGTCCTGTTGAGAGAAAAGCCCAAATGCAGAGACAGTAAAGGTTGTTTTATGGGGTCTCGTGCGCACAGATGAACCCTGGGGACCTAATGCCGGATCTCTAGACAGCATGGTGGTTTCTGGTCGGGACGGGTCAGTCGGGGGTTCTGATTGGCTCCGCGGACACATGCAAACCAATTGTGCTTCATAAGGGCGTGGTAAATCGATTTGTATATAAAGAATCAACTGCAACAAAGTGATTTGATACAAATGGAACATCAGCTGTCCAGAGTTTAGTGCTGCCCATGTTTGTGAAGAAATAATGTAGGGCATTTAAGGGAGATCGGGGCTAGTTGTCACAAAGGTTGTGTCAAAAGTGCAGTTACTCAGATCAGGTGTATGTTTTCTCTTACCTGCGATTTTGTATATTCTAAACCCTTTTATGACACATGAACAAAAATTCACTAATAGTTGAATGGCAGAAGAACACAATATTGCCCTATAACTGATTCTCTTTATACAACTGTCACATTAAATTACCCACCCACTCACCTCCCACAAGTCCACCCATAATCAATATATCCCTGTAATCTGTATCTGTGCAAAAGCACCTAACAGCACAATCACAAACTATAGTCCAACATGAGAAAACTGTTTAATCGTATATGTGACATATTTCTCACAGTGAAACACAACCATCTTATAATAACACTATTTTAAGGGGGTGCCATTAATTATATGTCCCGTCTTTTCTTGCTCCCAGACTCCGTCCCATAAGATCATGCTGTGATATGAGTGGGAAGTGACTGAGGATTCAACTGATGTATGCTTTTGATTGTCCTGGCTGGATTAGGAAGTGTATTCAGTTACACTTTTCTATTGCAGAAGAGTTTTGGATACACATTCCATAAAGGCTCAAAAACTACACAGAGGACTAAGTGAGACCAGCAGAACACAAGCCTCTTGAAACCATCAGTTGTGTAAACTTTGTGTTCAACACAAACCATTTTTCTTCTTTGTCATGTTACCAATCAAATATTCTAAACCTCTCGTTCTATTCATTTGGATATAAGGTTTGATGTTTTTGAAGGCTGGGGCCAAACTATCATGTTGACAATTTGATAGTCCATACCGTAATGGGGAAGTCCCATCGCTCTTGCTGTTTTTTTAATAAGGATCTATTTCTGTTTCTGCTTCCTCAAGGCATCAGCACTTCAGCAGTGTTTTTCTCAGGGGGAGGCACTAAGAATACATTTCACTAACTGGTGAAACTTTTGTGTTGTTTTTGCATTAGTGTATAGTACAGTGTAAAATACCTGACGGCACATTGTTTTAGTATCAGGACAGTTTTGAGTACGTCATAAACATTTAAATGCATGCGTCTCTGGTGCCATTTTCCCTCTCTATTATCTCAGAGAAAAGGAGGTATTTTTGTTATCCATAGTAATTTTTTAATTATTTCATAGACTGCTGTTTTTTTAATGATTTTATTTCCCTATATATATCATAAACAGAACCAAAAAATAGATACTGCCATTCAAAAGTTTTAAAAGTTTATAATTTTCGGTAAGATTTAAAATAAAATAAAAAAATGCAAAAGATGTCTCTCTCCATGGCTGCATTTATTCAAACATTAATATTGTTATTATTATTACAATTTAAAATAACTGTTTTCTATAATGTAATATTTTTTACATAATATTTTGTGTGTGTGGTGTGTACCCAAAGATAGTAAACCAGTGTGTGTGTGTGTGTGTGTATGTTTATGTAAAAAAACAGCTGTTGTATTGACTAAGGGTGGTGAAAACTCCACTCACAGAGATACAGCTTTATTTTGAACATTGCCTTCATTCTGAAGCATTTAAATTATTTCACGCCCTGCTTCTGTAATGGGTAAATCTGCAAATTTATGACAACGCTCTGCTATGACAGCTTTATGTCCTGTGTTCAGCTGCGCTGCCATGGTGGCTACGAGTACAGAGAAAGATCCACACACCGGATTATAAGAGATATGCCATCTGCAGCCATCCACTACTGGTGACCCAATCTTTATTGGGCAAGGAGCAACCCTGGCTGTCAATCATCCCTACTTCAAAGGGAGAGCAGGCAGAGATTTGTGGGAGGGAGAGAGAGCTGATGCCAGTCGGATATTTGTGAGAACACTAACAGGCATTGTGTGTAACTTAAAACCAAGGATAAATAGTTGCTTTAAACTGTACCACCACCACTTGGTTAAGAAGCTGCAAAGTTCTAAACAGGAACACTGTAAAAAAAAAAAAATAATAATAATAATAATAATTGCTGCATGCCTTAAATTTTGTAAGTACAATCAACTTGGATGTTTAAGTAATTTCAACTTAAATTACACACTCTAAAAAGTTGTACTATGATTTACTCAATTTTTTAGTGAAACATTTTTACACTTAAAAATATCGATTAGCCTACATTTTAAAGCAGTGAAATCAATTAGCCTACAATACACTGTATGGAAATGTAAGTTAAAAAGATCTGATCTGAGTAACTGCATCTAGTACATTAACAAATAAAACTGAGTAGTAATACTTGGGGAAAAAACATTTAATAAAACAATATGTATGTGTAATATTAACTGTTTTTATTTATGAGTAATAAATACTCATTACTAAACTTATTACTAAACCTTTGTAAACTAGTATTCCATACAACCACCAGTAGGCTATAGGCTACATGACATTGGCCTTTATTGTCCAGGAGTATAACGTTACATCAATACAGCATATTTTACACTGTTTAAACATGTAGGCTATACAATATATCCTACATTTAAACTCATGTCACAAACATTTTAGAAGTAAAAATGAAACATTTAAACATTCAGGTGAGGTAGCCTAATTCAAGTGTAATCAACCGGTCTGTTAGCCTATCCAATTTCCACAGAGGTTTGCAGGAAATGCACCAATACTGCGATGCTGAGAAGAGAGAACTGTTCTGGACTGGAGATAATTCAAACAGCCCGCGCTCACTCAACCGTTGAGTTGTCGTCACGTCAGAGGGTGGTGGGGGAGGGGTGCATTGTTTTAATTGCACCCTCTGACGTTTACAATTTCTTAAGAGTGTGTTAAATATATTAATGATATTGATTTGAATTAAGTAATATTTGTGGTTCTTGAAACAGATCAGTTTAATTCTCCATTCTCAAATATTTTGATAGAAATTTCACAAATATATTAAGTGTATTACAAATAAATAATTGGTTAGTCAAATACTAAATTATTTTAGTGAAAAAAAACTTCATTATTTTAACTTCATTCATTATCATTAATCAAATAAATGATATTCAGAGATTTTAATAAAGTTAAATATTACTGTGATATTTACTAAGCCACAGAATTAGAGTGCACTAAACTGACTAAAAAAAATTAGTTGAATCTTGTATAACTTGAAATCTAAAAAAATAAAAAAAAAATCTGAAAATTGCTTAATTTATTTTGATCAGTTAAACTTAAAGCAATGTCAAAACATGTTGTCATAATTTATTGATCATATAATTTTTTACATTATTCTGTAATGAATTTATAATACACCTATTTTTACTATTGCAAGCATTGTGGTATCTTTTAATCAATCTTCATACAGTTTTTTTGTATAGCCTAAAAGATGTTATTAGCAGCATAACAATCGGCTCACGATTCACGAACCTAAAGAGACAACCTTGGGTAGAGGGTCCTCAATAAGCATTACAACAGTAAAAGCATAAAAGTGATTCATTTTGCAGACGTGCACATGAAGGGATTGCGTTTTGAGAATATATCCATGAGGAAAAATAAAGGATAACACAATCACTGAATGTTAGTAATTGAAGTTACTTTGCTCCAGTAATATGTGGCCATCTCTCAAACACCTCAGCTGTTTATTTAGAGGGGCTGTGATGAATAGTCGGCCGCTAACAGACTGGTGTGACTGGACATGTTTGGACTGTGGAGGTGGGAGGAATGTAGTTAAACCATGGCACTGAGAAGGTGTGAGGAGAGAGAGAGAGGTTGCAAAAGAGCAGAGGTTGAGAGCACGTCATGCTGTCAAATTGATGAGGCTGCTTAGAAACAAAAACAGGACAGGCAGGATTTTTTTTCCCCCATCTAATTTTTTAATGACCACATTCAAGAGTAAGTAAACAGCAGAAATCAGCACATCTCTCAGACAGGCTTTCTGGGAGCAGGTCCAGCAGCAGATGAATGAGCACTGGGGGAAATGAGAGTAAATGACTGATTGTCCAGTGAGTCTGCAGTGTAGTCATCAGTCTGATTCAGTTCACATCAATTTACATTTCATGAAGATCATCACTTCCTGAAATATTGTTTATTAATAGATAAATACACTAACGTTCAAAAATATGGGGTCAGTAAGATTTTTCTTTAAAAGAAATGAATACTTTTATACAGTATGGATGCATTAGATTAATTAAAAGTGGCGGTAAATACATTTATTACAAATGATTTTTTTCAGATTTCTGTTTCAATTTTCTATTTGATCTTTCTATTCATCAAAGAATCCGGGAAAAAAAAAATCATGTTTTACTTAAACATCTGACACTTGCCTATACACCGTTTGTGATGATTGACATACTAAGCAGTGTTGGGGAAAGTTACTTTGAAAAGTAATGCATTACAATATTGCGTTACTCCCTTAAAAAGTTACTAATTGCGTTACTTAGTTACTTTTTTTTAGAAAAGTAATGCATTATGTTACTTTTACGTTACTAAGTTACTTTTTTCCACCTTTTCCACCTGGGCTGGGCTTGTTTTTTTATAACAAAAAAGTTATATTTTTTATATATTACATTCACACCAAATTACATTCACACCAAAAGTGAAATAATAAGAAGGAAATGCACATTTACTCCTGTATAGTATAGGGTGCCGCTCAAACAAACCTTTCAGCTGCTGTTCTGGATAACAGAAGAATAGGATGCAGGAGAGAAAAGTTTAACACGAAAAGAAAAAAAATCTATTTTATTTTATTTAACATATTTAGTTATTGGAGGTTTGCTTAGTATTCTGATTCTGCATTTCACTGATTTTATTCATTTTGAGGGATATTGAATCTCTTTTTGTGCAAGTGAGTAAATACACGCTCACATTTAGTCTAGAACTACAATAACCATCGTGTTTACACACACACACACACACACACAACGCCTCTGCACTTCTATTTGTCTCAACATGGGGACGAGGGAGCTGTCAGTCAATAAATGGGAAAACAAAGTAACTTGCGTTACTTATTTGAAAAAGTAACTCAGATATTTGGTTGTAAATTTTAAAAGTAATGCGTTACTTTACTTGTATTACTTGAAAAAGTAATCTGATTACGTAACTCAAATTACCTGAATGAGTTACCCCCAACATTGATTAAGTGAACCTCAAGGAACATATTAAAATTTAAAAATAAAAAATAAAAAAACATCTGATGACCCCTTTTATAATAAAAAGAAATGTTTCTTGAGCAGCAAATCAGCATTAGAATGATTTCTGAAAGATCATGTGACACTGAAGACTGGAGTAATGATGCTGAAAATTCAGATTTGCCAGCACAGGAATAAATTACATTTTAAAAAGATTGCAATAGAAAATTATTCATTTAAATTGGAATATTTCACAACATTATTTTTTAATTGTATTTTTTATCAAATAAATGCAGTGTTTGTGAGCATAATTGTGATTACAATTTCTTACCAACATCAAACTTTAGAATGATATTATAAAGGTAAATATATAAATATTTAATCAGAGAGATCAGTCTATAGAGTGACTAAATTAAATATTGTAAAATATTATGATATGTCGTTATGAGAGTTTGTATATACTGTATCACTCAGTACATTTCAAGTTCATTGCTAATCTTGTTAAATGATATCTGCATTTGAAAAAGCTAAATGTTTGTCCTTCTACTTTTTTGTAGATTCTTATAAAATTGGATATATTATTGTCACACCGATCTTTGATGGTTCAAGTACTTATTCCCACATTTTAAAGAATAAAAGAAATCAGTTTGAAAATAAATGAGACCTGAGTCTCCTTTCAGTGGAGCCCAGGTGAAAGCTTTTTTATTTTATTATTATTTTAGATCATTTTGTGATCCTTTTTTTTTTAAACAACAAAAAAGACACATAATAACAAAATCCGTTCTGAAGGTTCTGTGAATTTTCTGAGAAATGCTTCATAGAATAACACATTGTTCAAGGCAATGAGAAAAACATCTTATGTGATTGTACTTGATAAAGAAAGAAATCAATTTCATTGCACATCTGCACTTCGAGAATCAAAAACAACTTTCTTGCACAGATATTGATGATGTCAGAAGGTCAATGATAACTGGCAGGGTTGAATGTGCTTTGATTCAGATGAAGGTCAGTCCTCAAGAACCATTGAAACAATTCAAATACTCGCTTTGCTCATACTGGATGGCAACCACAATCTGCCTCATATTGAGCACAAATATATCATCACTATAGTTCTGCTGAAATCTTCTGTCTGTATTTTTGTTTATTCTTTTATGTATGCAAATGAAGCTCTTTGCTGAACAGTCGTTGGGCCCTATTTTAATGGTCTAAGCGCTTGGTCTAAAGCGCACGGCGTAAGTGCATTTAGGGCGTGTCCGAATCCACTTTTGCTAACGACGGGGAAAATGGTCGGCGCGCCCGGCGCATGGTCTAAAAGGGTTGTCCCTATTCTCTTAATGAGTAATAGGTGTGTTTTGGGCTTTACGTGCAATAAACCAACCAGAGTCTCATCTCCCATTCCCTTTAAAAGCCAGTTGGGCTTGAGCCATAGCGGATTCGCTATTTACATAACGGAATTTGATAGTGGAAAGACCTAACGCGTCTCCAGAGCCAGGGGCGTAGTTTGTGGGGGGGTTAGGGGGGTTATCTCCCCCCCAATATTTGAATCTATGCATTACAACCCCCCCAATATTTATACCATGATCACAATATCAGGAGGCATACCCAAACTTCAACCCCCCCAATGTTCAAACCAAATCTACGCCCTTGTCCAGAGCGCAAACCATACAGGACAAGCCGGATTCCACCATATCTTTATGTACACAATAATAATCTTTTATTTCTTTAATATTTGCCATGTTTTTGTGCTGCTGCCCTGTGTTTAATAAGCAGAGTGTACGCGGACCCGCCTATAGGCGCACATTACAAACGCACTCTTTAAATAACAAAGAAAAATATTGCGCATTGACTTTAGACCAGGTTTTTGTTGGTCAATGGCGCTGTCTATTTCAGTTGCCTCAAAATAGCAACGCGCCAACAATGTGCCTGAACGCACCTCGTTTTCAGACCAGCACGCCTATGGGCGAACAGATGGGCGCAAATGCATTTGCTATTTAAACAGTGTGGTGCAGGACGTGAAAATGATAACTGCGTCAGGCTGAAACTAGCAAAAAAAACTTGTGTCATGCCTGGCGCCGCATTGCACCGAGTGTATGGACCCAATGTCTTTTAAAAATGGCTTCTGTAGGTCATGGTTATAAATAAAAACTGAAGTGAAATCAAAAAGATTTAATGGGAGTGACTCTGTAGAACTGATCTTGGATCATTGTTGAAGTATTTTTTTTAAAAAATATAAATGTTTTGAAATTCTTCAGGGAAAACTGGCCCCGAATCTGCTCTTTGGGGGCCATTGTGAGGCTCAGGGGACATGGCTCATTGGAACGCAACTAATGCCATGAACACCCACACCAAAAAGACTGTATTGATGTTTTTGAGCAGTGAAAACCTACTCTGGTAGATTAGGAAAGGTCTGCCAGGCTCAGTAAACCTGTGATTAAAAGCTGTAGTAGTCCTTAGAGTATTAAACATGAATCTGGGTAATGAACACAGAGGGTAAATAAGGGAAGCTTTTCAGTAAATTAAATTAGATGGAAACATTTGTTTACTTTGGAGGTCTTACTTTCGGTATCTGATATTCCAACCCGATCTCACGGGAAAACGTACAAATTCTACGAGGATTCTAAAATCGTACATATTTTACGAATTGCCCAATTCGTAGGAATTCATACGAATGACCTACCCCTGACCTCGCCCCTAAACCTACCCATCACGTGGGTTTAGACAGAGTGAGGTCGTACGAATTCGTACGAATTAGCCAACTTTTTATCATTCGTACGAATTGGTCGTGAGATAGAGTTGGATATTCGGGTTTTTGAATGTAGGCCTATGTTTATTTAGATTTAAAGGAATTTCAAGACTTTTGTTTTTAACTAAATTCAGATTTTTTTTTACTGAAAATATTCTGTAAATGAAAGAGCTTAAAAAGTATGTACTGTGTCCCAAAGATTATTGTAGTAAGCAGTTATAGCAGTAAGCTATTTTTTTTTTTTTTTTTTTTACAGTACGGGGTAAAGTTACGTCAGCAAAGGTTTTTACTTTGTGATTTTACTAGTTCTGGGATGGACAAAACCACTAGTTGTCACTGGAATGTAACGAATACTGGGGTAGGCAAGGCTGTGAAGGGTCCATCTATTGTATCCTTAATTTCCCGCGAAACGGAGGCTGCATTTCGAGGCCACATTTGAAGGAGTCTTCGAAATGGGACAGCTTTCATTGTGCCATGGTGACACAATCAGCCTTTAAATGCGCTCTTCGAAGGATGCAGCCTCTGAATTGGGACGCAGCATACAGCTCTGGATAGCCTTACAGAACGCACTGATGACGTGCATATGCATATGTTGAAAGGTTTTCTGGTTGATTTTTTGGTCCTCAGACTTCCAGAGAAGATATAGGACTATGTACATTTTTTACATTTAGACCACTTCTATTACTGATTGCTCTCAGGATGTGAAGAGAGTTTCAACCAGTAACAAAAAGTGTTTATAAAAAACATTGCCTACCCTACCTTTAAATCTCTTTGTAAAAGCTCTTTTGTCAGGTCTACCTATGGTATATATCAACATTCTACCTGCCTATAATTCCAACAAATGTGCCTGTGAGATAAACGTTTTTCAAAAATAAATATTTTTAGATTTATTTTATATAAATATTTTAAATTTCAGATTTTATTATACGCAATAATAAAGTTGATTGTAATTTTAGGATTTAATGCATATACTGAATAGAAGATTTTCTGCAGTCTAAAAGTTTCTTCAGAGGAGCCCTTGAAGCTTTCTATGATTTCCATATGTCATCCATTTCTTAATATAGATAATAGCTCTAATGTGTGAAAATTGATTTCCTTCCCTTTGCCTCCTGAATTGTTTTTCTATTTCTGTTTGCTTCAGACAAGTGATTTACTCCCTTTATATGAAAATGCCTGGATTGATTTTGCAATGCAATAAAGCCAATAAAGCTATGTTTATTTAAACTTTACAAGGGCTTTGGTGTGTTTATTTGCCAAAGTGAATGGGTCAGGACAAAGTACATTGTGAAAGGAGAATCAAAAATCAGAAAGGGATAGATAGATAGATAGATAGATGGATGGATGGATGGATGGATGGATGGATGGATGGATGGATGGATGGATGGATGGATGGATGGATGGATGGATGGATGGATGGATGGATGGATGGATGGATGGATAGATAGATAGATAGATAGATAGATAGATAGATAGATAGATAGATAGATAGATAGATAGATAGATAGATAGATAGATAGATAGATATTGTGGTGTTCAGTAGCACATGCACAAAGGTTCTCTGGTCTAAGTTTGACCACAGTATGGATCTAAGAGCTTGAGAAATGTTTGGAATTTATCATGTCTGCCTGTGAATCTGTCACAAACCTACAATTGTTTCCCAGCATCCAGTTTACTCTAGTTTCAATCCCTGTGGAGCAGAGACTTTTCTTCCACCCATTGTTGACTCTGAGAGTGTCTCTTTGAAGTGTCTCTCCATAAGATTTGTGTGGGGGGGGGGGGGGGGGGGGGTTTAATGTATAACAAAATGATGACAAATTCTTGATTCACAAAAACTTGAAAATTGTATTTGTAAAATGAAAGGATTCATTTTAAGAACAATAATAAAATCAAAATATATAACTCAAATGATTAGTAAAGTATAACTAAATGTTGTTATCGATGAGATACTGTGTAAGTATAATACCTACAAATTGAAGTCTAGGGAAGAATGAGTAAATAGCACGGCCTCGAGATCTGAAGAATGCCAGAAGGCGATTGCTCTTAAAACCCCAGTGAAAAAGTTGCACTATACTGAGTAGGAGTCCCTTTGGGGCCCATTCTGCATATGTTAGCACTTATCAGTATGTTTATCACCTGTCATACCCTAAAAGTCATGATGACCTCGCCAGTTTGCAGCAGTTTGGAGCAGAAAAGCCATTGTGGTTTTGACACCTTTAAGAGAATACTGAAGTTTGTGCATTATCGTATGTCTGCAGAGAACACTATTACATAAACATGTAACTTTTCCTGCAAATGTGTACCATGTAGCCAATTCTAAGAAAACACAGCCGGTAACAGAATAAACACCCGTCCTGACAACGCAGAAGAGCACAAAAGATAATACAACAGTACAATATCAGCTTAAAAGAATAAAACATAGCCTACATAAAAGAATGATTACGCAACATTATGAATATAATGAGAGTATTCAAAAGGAATATGACAACTATATGATGAATAAATTAACACATAACTACATATGAGTAAAATAATAGATTCATAAAGAAAATAGATTAATACAATTCTTAAAAGTAAGAGACAAATAATTAATAATCAAAACTAATTATTGACCAAAACCAAGTATGAACAAATTTGAAGACAAATATGCATATTTATATACGCACTACCGTTCAAAATTTTATGTCAGTAAGATTAGTACTTTTATGGGATGCATTAACTGATCAAAAGTGACAGTAAAAACAATTTTATGCTACAAGGTTTCTATTTCATATAAATGGTGTTATTTTGAACATTCTATTCAGGATCACGTGGCACTGAAGACTGGAGTAATGGCTGTTGAAAATTCAGCTTTGCCATCACAGGAATAAATTACAATTTAAAATAGAAAAATATATTTTTTTAAATGGTAGTGATATTTCACAATAGCTTTTACTGATTTATTTATTTTTTGTCAAATGAATGCAACCTTTGTGAGCATTCTTTTCAAAAACATTAAAAGGAATCTTATCTTGAACAAGTTTAGTCAGATATAGTCAGCATTCCGGTATGATGGAATAAATAAATAAATAAATAAAACGAGCAGACGACAGGCTTGCTTTAATGTTAATGAGGCATATTGATCAAAGTCGACAGTAAAAATCGGCAGAGAGATAATAAGTGAGTGGAGGCTTCCTCTGGGAGAAGATGTCAGACCTGGAGTGAATAAAGGCCTTCTTCAGTAGAGGAAGATAGTTTGGAAAATAACTGTTAACCAAAGTGACTAATATTATACTAATATTCTTCAGCTGAACAGCAGGTTTAACAAATAACCATTCCAATTTTCCATTATTGATAAATAATATAAAACAATTTAATGTAAAGAAATATTTTATTAGAACAAAATGTTATTTAAAAATATTTATATCTAATAAAAATGTATATCTAATTTTTGTAGACTGTTAAAATGGCAAAAATAAATAAAAAATTATGCACTTTCACTGTCAAACTGACACTTAAGGAATCACTATTGGTGTGAATTATAGACTGAGACAGGCATTCTGATGAGAATGGCTTTGGAGCAGTGCTGTTTAATTAAGGAAATGTATTCTTTCTCTTCCGCTCCCTTTTGTCAGCACAAACACCTCAATGGAAGAAGAGGCACACACTGAGGACACCTCAGCACAAAGAGGCCCATCATTCCTCATGCAGATGCCCTTCCTGCCTGTAATTACAGCCTCGGATTCAAACAGCGTCAAAATGTATGTCTGAAGGTGTTCTTAATGTCTGCGCTGAGATATACAAACGGCAAATTATTCACAGGTGGACCATTTCTCAGCGTAGCCTTATACTTTAGAAAAAATATATCTAAAAGACTTACCATTTCTGCAATGGAGATATCCTTGTTAGCTTTAAAATACTAAATAAATGACTCCGCTTCATTATAACGTGCTCAACGAATCCAGTACTGAATGAACAGGTGCAGCCTGATGTGAAATGATCTGTGTCAAATACAGGATTACGGACCCTGAGTAATTGGTGATGGAATATAAAAACAGCAGGTGATACTGACCTCACAAAAATGGATTACACTGAATGAGGGCCAGCGAAGCAGCTGCAGGCAATGGACTTAAAGAGTTTTAAGGGTTAAAACTTGTGTGTGAACATTTATTTACTAGCAAAACCTGTTTTACTCGACTCGTCCGCATTAAAAAACATCACATAGGCCTAAATGTGGAAAAAACAATTTAATGTAGAAAAAAAAGAAGCAATTTTTGGCTAAACTGACTGGATTTGCTGTGTCAGATATCCATCTGTATACTCTGAATTGGAATATCTTTGCTCAGAAACGGCTTATTATGATTTTTTTTGGTCCCAGTGTATATACTCCTTGACTAGCTGTACACTTCCTTATCTTGAGTCTAGTTGAATGAAAGGTGCTGACAAAGACAGGACATGTTAATCATGGTGTGGCTAACATAGAAAGAGAAATGGAGAGATCAAAAAGCAAACAAAGATTCATGATCCAAGATTCAAAAGAAAGGTGCATGGCAAACCTTTGAAAGATGAGTTCTGTTTGATGCGCTTAGTAATATTCTTGGGATATCCTCAAGAACAGCATATTCCACTTTTGTTTTTACATCTGTGATATAATCTACAGAAGTTCTGTAGATCTGTAAATATTTAAATGAAATGTAGCTTTGTTGCACGGAATCCTTAGTAGGCTATCATTTATTTTAGATTTATCCACCCCTCATAAAAACAAAAAAAACAAACCTGAGGTCATTTTACATGCTGCAACCTTCCTGACTAGGTGGGCTGTTCGATTTAAAGTATTCAAAGTTCCTACAGTTTTGTTGTTGTTGTTGTTTTTAATAATGTAATGGCAATTGTTAAGGAATAAAAGCAATCGAGCTGAGAAATACAAGCAGAACTTTCTAATATAATGTCTCAATGGTCAATTTAGACATTATATTATTTTTACAAATTCTAAATGTCTTTGTTGTAAAGTAAAATAAATAAAAACTTACACTTCTTTAAATAATACTCTGTTGATTCATATAATTTCTTAGTTTTGATTTATATTCATTTTTTATTATTAGGCTATTTTATTTTTACTGACTGCATTTGATCCGTAATTGAACAAGTTCTTCAGTGCCAAATTTTCCCAAGACCAATCTACTTGTGTAACTGGATTTCCCTCATTAAAGTGTTGGTAATCAAGCCTTCATAAACCTGATAGGAAAACAGTGTGTGGGAAAAGCAGAGGAGGCGACTCAGTGAAGTAACCTGAGCTGGTATAAATTGTATTTTCTATCTTGCCTGATTAGGTATGACAGCTTAGGTGTGAACATGTTTGCCTCTGATTATAGCCTAAAGAGGCCATCAAACTCAAAACCACACTTTAGTCCAACATGCTGTATACAAGTGTGGTGCGACCTGCCACTGTATACAGTTACAGGTTGGACTCAACAAGGAAACCTAATAACTTCACGAACACCCACGGAAAAGGGCCAGACACCATATCGTCACCTTCCTAAAATAATTGTCCATGTCATTTTTTTCAGGTTTCTCAGAAAACACAAAAAAACTGAACCAATAATTGTGGTTGAGTAGATTTTCGTTCTTCTTGATGCAGCTGCCATCTTGAAAAGCTTGTGAAATTACCTAAGTCTCACTGTCTTTTGACTTAGGCAAAATAAAACGACCTAAGTCACAGTCTTGACATAGGCCATTAGGCTACAGGGGTAGAATTGCATGATCTGTTCAACTGAGGATGTGGGCGATTTTACCGGAGGTGGCCAGCATCATGAGGAGATGACTTATGCAAAAAAATAATAATAATTGTCACAAAATGACTTAGGCAATTATTTTAGGAAGGTGACGATATTCTGAAAACACTTAAGCAGTAATCCACTTAAAGCAGTGAGGATTTGTGTGCAGAGAGTAAAGGCAGAGAAAGACGGGCTCTGGTAAAGGCCAAGGTGAGAACTAGGCCTATTCCAGTCCTCGGGTGACCTCTAGCGGTGAGTAATTTAAACTGCTGCCAGTATGAAATGTCAAACATCTCTACGAGATGGATTGTATTCATTGCAATAATAACACATTTTATTACAATAGGAGAACACATTATTTGTGATTGACTGTAGAAGTGAGTGTGCTATTTTACTTAGAGCCTGTTTAATCAATTGCTTATTGATTCTTCTGGCATTTACAGTTATTATTTTTAGTAGCCTAACTGAAATAAAAAAGCACAACCCTCTTAAATTGTTATAATATCATCACATTTGTATAATATCTGTAAACAAATCAACACAATAAAACCAAACTGGCAGCTATAGGCCCACTTCAAAATGTCAGCTTATTTGAATGACAAATATTTGTACTAAGTACTAAACAAACAACTGACCAAGAATCTAAGAAAGGCATAGGGCATGATGATTTGCATAATAGTTTAGATATGTAAATCAAATTGAAATATTTGGAAGTAAGATTTAGATTTAGAACGCAGATTTAGATTATCATTTTAACATTTAAAATAGGTTTTTAGCTTAATTTTCTGGGCATGTTCTTATTTTATTGGCACACATACTCACCAAACGCAACGCAGGGAAAACGGTGATTGGTCGAAAATGTGATTGACAATACTGTGAACCAACCATTGCAGTGCACGAATGAAAATAGACCAATAGCGACAAGGGGCGTACATTTTGAAGTAAACGAGGAAAAATGGCGACCACCGCGATGAAGTTGAACGGGACTATTTACACAACTGTAATGAATTTGCCGTACAGTCTGGCAAACAAAATTAGAGTATCTGCGTTATTAGTTTTAATACTCACTTTTGTGTGTAGTAGTTCTGGAGAAAACACATATGAAGATAATGCTTATGAATTTCTAAAGCGAGAGTATTCGCTGACTAAGCCGTACCAAGGTAAGCGTCTATTCCTATTCGCCCAGTTACGTTTAACCGGTGTCCTGCCAAAAGTGGCACCTGTTTCAGCAAAGTCAACTAGCTAAGAAGAAAATAGTTCAGTGAGACCACAAGTTTATTGTTAGGACGATAACTGTCTCCTTTTTTTTCTTTTGTTATTTTTGGTTGTCCTTTTCTTGCTCTCGTAAGAGTGGTTGTTTTATTTCGCAACTGCAGTGATTTCTCACGTCGTCCATAGGGCGGAAGTACAGGACAAGTGTAGATATTCCGGTTCATATGCTTTATTAAACAACGTGAACGTGTATTTATTGTAACTTATCATGAACTATCCCTTGCATTTACTCATACAGCTTGATGGAGATAAGGTCATGGTTATCTAGAAACAAAAATAAAACATGCTAAATAAATAAACTGACAAAAATATTATGCTAATGTTAAGATGCTTATATATATATAGTATATAATATGAGTGTGTGTGTGCGCGAACGTGCGTGCATGCATTTACATTTACTTTAAAATGTTGATGAATGTTCACAGGACTGGGCTCCTCCAGCTCCTCACACTGGGAGTTCATGGGCAACACCATGATCATGCCTGAACACATACGGCTGACACCAGACTTGCAGAGCAGACAAGGAGCTGTGTGGAGTCGCATTGTGAGTTTGAATGACAAGAAAACCTGAAACGCCACCTTGGGTTGAATCTAGAGCGATTAGGCAGCTCAACCTACTAGACGAAGAGGTTCTTGAGATAATCTGTAATAGTCAGGCTTGTTAATCAGTGTGTTTTTGTATGTAGCCCTGTTACCTTAGGGACTGGGAGCTACGAGTGCAATTTAAGATCCATGGAGAGGGCAAGAAGAACCTGAATGGGGACGGCCTTGCAATATGGCTGACTAAAGAGAGAATGCAAATTGGTAAGAAATCATCATTATTACAAATTTTCACAAAATATTGATTTTCCATGATATGACTATTATGGGTTTTTGTTCTTTGTGTTTTCCTCTAGGACAAGTGTTTGGAAACGCAAATCTTTTTACTGGTCTGGGTGTTTTTGTAGACACTTATCCGAATGATGTCAAGCAGATTGAGGTATAAAAAACAGAATTACCATAGTATACATATCATGTCCTTATCATTATATCATGTCAGCTTTAAAAGTCATGAGAAACCATTTATTAACCAAGAAGTGTTTGTTATATCATGGTGAATATTTTAAAACCCCTGGCCTGCAAGGAAGAAATAATCTAACCTGTTTCATTTCTGTCTCTTTATCAGAGAACATTTCCTTTTATCTCTGCAATGGTCGGAAATGGGAGTGTAGAATATGAACATGACCGAGACGGACGGTCTACTGATCTTGGTGGCTGCACTGCTCACGTTCGCAACGTTGAATATGACACGTTCCTCTTGATCAGATACATGAAGAACAGACTTACAGTAAGAGACATCTTTACATTCTGTGTTTCTTTATTCAGCCAAAGAGTAATACAATACTGTTGCAGTGCCGCACCAGTTGTCTTATTATCTTACCAGTCTCTTATACTGCCATGATGATACATAAGACATGGGAAAGGTTCAATTTTCTTGATCTCGTGATGATACAGATAATGGAAGTATTGTTTAGACAGATGTTGGAAAGCATCCTTCAGTTCCATTTGCACCTTCATTTGCTGTTATGTCTTTCAGGTGATGACGGATACTGATGGGAAGCAAGAGTGGAAGGACTGTCTGGACATGCCTGGAGTGAGGCTGCCACAAGGGTACCACTTCGGTGTCTCGTCGGCCACTGGAGATTTATCAGGTTAGGACCAGTGAAGTGTTCCTTTCACTCCATTTTAGTCCAGCGGATATTCAAATCCTATCTGAACCAAGGCTTAAAGGGTTAGTTCACCCAAAAATGAGTTAGTTCTCCCAAAAATTATCCAATAATTTACTCACCTTCAAGCCTAGGTGTATATGATTTTCTTCTTTCAGCCATAAAATATATCCTTGCTCTTCCAAGCTTTATAATGGGAGTGAATGGAGCCTGTTTTTGAAGCCGATAAAAGTGCATCCATCCATCAATCATAAAAGTAATCCATATAGCTCCAGGGGGTTAATAAAGGCCTTAAGAAGCAAAGCGAAGCGTTTGTGTAAGAACAATTTCCATTTTTAAAACATTATAAACTAAAATAAATAGCTTCCGACAGACTGCTATACGCATCGATGTACAGCGAAAGAGTAACCCCTGACCTGACGCATGATGTATTGATGAACGTGGAAGTGCAGAGGATAGAGTAAAACATAACACCGGTCACGAATTAGAAGTCGATTGAAATTGTCGATTGAAATAGAAGAAATTGTCGGAGGACCTTGAGTTTGTTGCCCAGCCCTATTTGTTTGAACCGCGAGCAGCGACTACTCTCTCCGAAGTTTATGCTACTCCTACATCCTACATCATATGCCTCAGATGCAACCAATCTAATGACAGACAAAACCCAAATTTCAGACATTCGCTGGTGAAAAACCGCGTAACTCCATTTGAGCTTGATTTCCGAAAAATGTTAATAGTATAACGACACAAGTCCACGATTGGTTGACTGCCAAATTAAAATCTTAAACAGAATGATAAAATAACTTTATTAACCGGTTAATTGTAATTTCAAACAAGAGTTTCTGTTCAGAACTTTGAAACATGATTTAGTTTTTGTTTATGTTCCTGTTTGGTTTGTTCCTGCTTTTTGTTTTCATTCCTTGAACCATTTCAGAGCCCTAATGTGAACTGCATTACTCAAACATTTTGGGTCAATCTTAAATTTTACATTAGATTTAATGTTACACTAACTAATAAACATGAACTAATTTATATAATTTATTTGTATGTTAAACAAGATTTCAGTCAATTCACCCAATAGATTTTACCCTCAAACAATTATCAGAGCCAGTGCCTGGAGAGGTTATTTGCTCTAATGTATTTTACATAAAAAAAATACATTTTTTGTTTTACATTTAACCAATTCAAGGGCTCCACATCCTTTTAAATATTAAAAACAACAGATGGATATGACTGAAATAAGGACCAGCAAACCAAACCAATCACTGCTCGGTATACTTGGTGCTAAATTATATAAAATTAATTTCAAATATTTTTTTGTTATGATTCCTACTTGTTCAAAAGAAATAAAGTGGTTTGTAGTCTTTAGATTTTTTCTATTAAAAAATGTAGTAGTATTTATATATATATATATATATATATATATATATATATATATACACACACACACACACACACACACACACACACACACACACACACTTTTGTATACTACTACTAGGCAGTGATGGATTTACTGGTCCTGTTTTTAAAAATGTATTATCTACTATTCAAAAAAACATTCATTTGTTTGCAAGTGCTTTACATTCTTTACAATTTATATATACATTTTTAAAGAATGTAAACCACTTTTAGCACATTATTAACCAATAAGAATCATTAGAATCTTTTTTAATCATTTTTAAAAATTAATTTTGTTTTTCCATTTTTATTTTATTTATGTTTTTTTTTTTTCTAGATAACCATGACCTGATCTCCCTCAAGCTCTATGAGCTTACAGTGGAACGGAGTCCTGAAGAGGAAGAGGAACAGCAGGAGATCACGTTGCCTAGTGTAGACTACCGAGCGGACCCTAATGGTAATACAGTTCATTATATGTTCCGTATAAGATATTTGGCGGAGGAGTACATTAGCAGTATCTTACAAATGTGTTCTTTACACAGTTTACGTGGAGGATGAAGGAAGGAGCATCATCACCGTCTTCTTTCTCTTCATTGTTTCCGTCGTTGCACTGGTTGTAGTGATTGTGGTAATTATCTTTCTATATAATCGCTATAAAGAAAACCGCCGCAAGCGCTTCTACTGAGCAGATTAAAGAGAGTGTGACAGGTAGGAAATGGGACGAAAGATCCAACGTGAGTGTGACTGGCATTTTTGCAAAGGACCACTTCTGGTCCTCACCTCTGCCACCAACAGGAAGGACCTGAAGGCCAACAATGAACTAAAAAAAACATACCTGACCTCTCAAGTGGAAACCGACCACCTCAATCATGATTATCATCTCAAAAAACTGTTCAAAAGTATTTGAAAGAGTGTGCGTCTGTTTTTGAAGGTCTCTCCAGACTTTTGTGTATGTTTGCTGTATTTTTGTACCAGTTACACTGACCTTGGCCTTTCACCCTGAGGAGAACAATGTGTGACAGCATTTACAGAGTTAAACAAACTGTTGTGATCTCAGGTTGTCTATTGCAATGCCACTGCAGAAATCCCCAGATCCCCTTTGTTTTTCTTTAAATTAGACAGAAATTGATCAAAAGAAAATCTCGACTTTGAAATGTCATGATCTTGTTTACCAGTCATCAGTAAATAGCAGTGCCAGAAAACCCCCATCTGTTATCATAATCACTTAGTTGTCAGCAGTCATGTTTAACTTACATCAAGGTAATTATACTGTCAGTTATACTGGCCAGCTGTACTGTTATAAACAGACAGTAACAACCATCAATGTGAATGTGAAGAATATTTTTCCCAAACTTCTTTTTGTAATTAATATAGGTAAATCTTGGTGCTTTGATGTATTTTGTTATATGTGGTCCCTTTTTATGTATCCAAAACTGCACTGAACTGCTTGGCCACGTGTAGCTTATCCAAAGTTTCTTTATGAAACATAATTTAACTACTTTAGCTTTCAACTTGTGATAAACCTGTTATTTACATGATGAACTTTTATTTTACATGTCTCCATGGCCTTATTTCAATACCATGTTTAATAATCTTGATATATATAAGAAATTTATGAAGGCATGTTGTGAATTCCTAAATCGTAATATCTTCCATAAAGAGGCAGAGATGCACTGCAAGCATTTTTGTCCATGTTTCAGTCTTTTTGCTGATCTCTGCAGTTGAGCAACATTTGTCCATTGTTTTATACTGGCCAGAGATTGCATTGCTGTTCTCATGAGCTCAGTGATTGAGCAAGCTGCTGTATCAAACTGCTGTTTAATGTTTTCATGGTTCTCACAAACATGTTGAATGACAAAAATTCTAAAATTAAACAAAAAACAAAATTAAGTTTGTCTTAAAAATGGATGTTTGCTAACTCAATATTTATTTTGATTGAAAATGTCAGGAATTGTCTTCCAAAAAACATTTTACGACACAGTTATTTTTATACACTCTAAAAACATGTTTTGGCTCAACAAAGAATGCAACCTTTTTGCATCAGTCTTTTAATTGAGTTTGAGGGACTTGATTTGTAGCATTAACAAAATTCGTTAAAAAAAGTTATTCCAACTAATTTCAACATATTGAGTGGTTGTGGGACAAATTCATCTTTTATCTATTCCAGTTCAAATTGACAGCTAGTATGACATGCTAAATATACAGGACCTCATTTAGCATTTAAATTCACTGGATAAGTAAGCCATTAGTTTTCACTGATATTATCACATATGTTGCTAATATGTATTAAACATACCTTCATGTAGCAACCCACAACCTAACCACAAGCACTAGGCCTACTCTTAAGCACAGTGCTAACCAAAAAACATCAACATAACAGAATCTCTCGTTACTTATTCGACTGTTGCATATTGACGCGTGGACCTCCCCTCTTAACGCCCCCATATGGGCCAACAATGTGATTAACTCTTCTAACTGTATTGTCAGATTGGGTCCATAACTTTAAAATGGTACAGTAACTGTACCACAAACTGTATGATTTCACATGAGTCTCTTCAGACCTTACTGTACATTTATGAGTTTTCAGAACTTCTGAGGCTGTGTGTGACCTCCTAACTGAACTCCTTTACACAAATTGAATATAGAAATAAAAACAGTATAAATAACCGTTTTCTCTTAGTCTTATTAAGTGCAAACAATAAGTGCAAGTGCAACCAGTGGTGTAGTCTACGTGATACGCAGGTATACGCCGTATACCCACTAGAAAAGGCCAAGGATTTCCGTATACCCACTTAAAAAATCGTGAGGATGCGTAACAACTTCGTTTTGTGTCAGAACTTTCACTTTCATTCATAAATTCACCCCGTCTGTGTTTGCGAAGCGACACCGAATCGCGGAATCCAGTCACAAATGGAGCTTGCTAAGCAGAACGTCACCGAATTTGGCTATTTTTGAATGAATAAATCAAAAGTAGGGCTGTACAATGAATCAAATCTCGATATGGACTAGTGTCTGTGAATATTAAAGTTAAAAGAGACTGCAATTGTTCTACGCGTCTCTGGGAATGAATGAGCGCTCAATGTGTGCTCCACCACACACACACACAAACACACACAAACACACACACTGAAGCACGCGTGATCACGCTCGTGGTGTTTTCAGCGTTTCACTGTATTGAGACATGAGCTACTACATGTGCACTTCATCGCAGAGCTGCTATGAGAGTCACTTCACGAGAATTTCACCATTTCATTTGATAAAAGTCATTCATTCGTTTCATATACAAACACATAGAAACTGTATTGTCTTTACGACAACCTGTCAAAATGAAAGTTCGGTATAACTTGAAGAAATTATAACAGAAATATATTACTATTGCACAGTAGAGTTTACTTCAAGTAGGCCTAATAATAATAATAATAATAGTTTATTAAAACACACAGAAACTCAAATGTCTACAACCCACCAAAATAAAAGTTCGGTCTAACTCAAAGAAATTAAAAAGAAGTAAAAATGAATTTTAAAATAATAATAATAATAATAATAAAATCTATTAAAACGTTATTTTAAGGGAATATCACACAAGTTTTCATACATGTTTTAATTTAAAGAGTAGCCTAAACTTGCCAAAACAATAACACCATTTTTTTTTTCAAAAACACCATTTCTAAAAGTAAATTTGTATTTGTGCCTATAATGTTTCATTTTTTTATTATTTTATTGTAAACTGATAAAACCTGTGCTTCAGGGACCATATTCATATAACATCTAAGGCTAAATGTAGCTCTTAACTGGCTGAGTTAGATGGTGATTAACACTAAACAGTAGAAAATCAGTCCAGTCTCCCCAGCTGTAAATGGCTGTTAAAGTCTTGTGTTGCTTATAATAAATTGACATGTTGATAACACCTAATATTTCATAATGCTCTCAATTACATGTCGATGCATACTTTATGCATTAGTGAGTGTGGTGGTGCTTATGGGGTGACGGTCTGGGATGGGTGAGTATGAGGCGGCGGCGGGGGTTGGGTTGGGTTGGGTTGGGTTGGGTTGGGGGGGGGGGGGGGTATATTACAGTATACTCACTACAAAAAACTAGACTACACCACTGAGTGCAACCATAATCAAAGTACCATAGTATGAGGTTCCGATTGTGCCAAAATTATGTTGACATGCTATCTGTCTATGCTGTGTGTCGTCTTCCATGTCTATGTGTCTATTAACTGTCTATGTGATTGCCCACATGACTCAACTTTTGTCTTTGTCAACTTACTCCTGTCATCTGTCCTTGTCGTTTGACTGTGTCGTCTTGCTGTGTCAATGCTGCATGTGTCATGCCTGGTAATACCAAACTCTGCTACTTCGCTTTGCTTCGTAGACAGAGTCTGACATGGCATAATTGAAAAGCGTTTTCTTTCTCACGGGGGGGGCGCTTGTCTGAAGTTTAAAATCATTGGTTACCCGTAAGCCAATCACATAACGTTTGGTTATGTTGTGTGTTATGCGCATGCTCAGCCACATCTAACTTCCACTGTAAACATGTATGATGCGAAAACAAAACCATCGAGCGAAATACCAAAGTGAACATGGCTGTGAACGACTTTTGCAGATTATGTGAAGTAAATCTACGCATCCACGGTACAATCAGCGTCTACGTCACGGCTCTCAGCCCGCCCTCTGTTCGTTGATTGGCCGGCTGTTTTGAGGCCGGAGGAAAACGGGAAAAACGGTCGCTATCTCAGACTGAGTACAGAAGCGAACTGAAATTGAGCGGAAGTACGAAGTCTGACGTAGTCAGGCTAGCATGTGTCATGACTATGTGTTGTTTCACTCTGTCGTTGCAATGCGTCGTTTCCCTCTGTCATTACCATGGTCGTTACTATGTGTCGTCTTCTCTCTCTTGCTTCATATTGTTGCTTTGTGTTGTTGCTATGCGCCGTGTCACTCTGTCGTTGCTTTATGTTGTTTCTTGCTAACGACAGAGTGAAACAATACATAGTCATGACACATGCAGCATTGACACAGCAAGACGACACAGTCAAACGACAAGGACAGATGACAGGAGTAAGTTGACAAAGAAAAAAGTTGAGTCATGTGGGCAATCACATAGACATAAACAGTGAACAGACACATAGACATGGAAGATGACACACAGCATAGACAGATAGCATGTCGACATAATTTTGGCACAAATGGAACCCCATACTATGGAACCCCATACTGTAGCGCACAGACTCTTTATAATTGTTGTGAAATTGCTGTTTTATTTTGCACTGGCAGTTACAGGGTTAATGCGGTCACTGCAGTGTGTTCGGAAAAGGCCGGGTAGGGAGAAACGATCGAGGCTGGTGCGTTTGTCTCTAGTCTTCAGTTGTTGTTCTTGCGTTCAGAAACGGAGCCTCTCTTGTCTGTCGTTCTTCAGACCTTACAGTCGCTACTCTCTCAATATTCTAAGTGCAAACACAAACAGACAGGTTTGATGCATTCTACAAGATAAGACAACTAGGCATGTTGGAGAGATTCTATGCTTATTTCACCCTCACGCTCTGTCATGACAGCTATTCATTCGACGGGAAATCTCGTCACACCCCTACTAACAAGCTTGTTTGAGATATGCAAAATATGCGCAGAACCGATCACCGGTGATCACCGCGAGATGCAAGCCGGTTAGAAATGTGTCCGAGTGTGGTCTGATGTCATGCTGACGTATGTCAAAAAACTCGCAACCGCAAGGCGGACTTGTCGGATTCTGCGGTCGAGCGCTGCGCAGTTGCTCTCCACCTATGCTCTCCACAGACTGCGCTGATCAAAAGCATGATGGGAAACGACTTGCTGACGACACAGCTTAATTCTCATTGGTTTAAACAACCGTGATGTATGTTCTCTTTTAAAATGTTTGATTTTAAAATCTGATATCATGTTTTTATGTGTATAAATTATGTGTGAATATTCCCAAACTCTCTGACTGTGCGATCTCTATATGGGTTATTTGATTGTTGTCATAGGCCTATTTAAACAAATAATTATATATAAAAAACTGTAAAACTGTAATTAAAGTAAAAATGATTGATGAACACGTATCAAATGGAAAAAAAATACAGTACTTTGGGTGTCTTGTTCATTATATTTATTTATTTATCCATATAAAAGCAACAGAACTTACATTACATCCAGTTTATCATCAACACGGCGCATGAGCGCGAATCCCGCGATATCCGCCTTTGATCTCGTTGTCAGATCCACTAGAGAACTGTCCGTCTTGCCTGCACTGTTTTCACTCCTCCCTTCATTGCAGCCACTCTCACATACATTTCAGGCGAGGCAAGGCGCATCTCAAACAAGCCATTTCTCTTTACTAAAAAACAAACAAAATAACATATTTCAGCATTTATTCTCCTTAGTCCTGGGAACTAGAAATCCATGGCCCGACTATCAAAATTATCAAGACAATTTCATTAACTTGCTACAACTTATTTTTGTAGTAGAAATTTCAGTTCAAATTACACACTACACACAATACTAAACGATTGTCAACAGAACTAATGGTTGCAAATGTTTTAACCATGTATTTAAGTTGTAGTAACAGGTCCCCTGAATTTCTATACAGTTAATATATTCTAAAGGACCTCATGACATGTTTTGAATCAGTTTCATTCTTGACTGACAGGTTCATGTCTCATTTCAATCTGAAGAACCAAAACTGGGGACAATTACCACTGTGCTAATATATGCTAGATCCATGAGCTGGAACTCGTTTCCAGATGTCATTTATCTCATGTTATCTCCTTTCATCACACCACTATTTATTTTACTTATTCATTGAGGCCTCCATTGGCATAAGAGAATGTTAGTTAGTGTAACACCTTCAAGTCAAGCAAAGTGTGATTAAATTGCAACTCCAGCTCTCATTTTCACGCTTGAAATTGTGAACCACAAGTTTATTGTGTTATGGTGTCAGATTATCTGACTTCTGAACAGTTCTGCACCATGCTTTTTTGCCAATAATTCTGCTGTTTGCAATATCTGACCAGTTGTGAGAGTGTCTAGTGCATCCATGTGTGTTTCTATAAGACAAAGCATCACATATTTGCAATACAATATTAACTAATACATTGATGAATCTGTTGAGAACGTTATGTTTTAGGGTTGTCACCTAAACCTGAGATTCAAGATGAAATTTCAGCCCTGACAGAAAAGAAAAAAAAAAAGAAAAGAAAAAAAGTTGTATTGAACAAATATAACAGCAAATACATAAAGTTACAACTCAAAACAGAATCTAATTAAACAGTAGACAAAAAGCCAGTAAAATAAACAGACAAAACACACACACACACACACACACACACACATTGAGCCAGGGGTAACATATAATGAGAGAGAGAGAAATGCCTTGAGCCGAAAAAAAGTTTGCATCTCATTGAAAGCTGTTTTTTTTTTCTGTCAGGGCTGAATCTGTTTAATTTCCCCTTTTCTGCATTTATCACTGTGCATTGGTTACCAGTACAAGAGGAAAACAGTAAGGTCTGAATATGGAAATTACTCAAAAATGTTGATACATGATATAATAATGAGGCAATAATGTGTAACTTTAAAAAAATCCCTCTGTGATTTCCCCCTGAATATATTAAGAATCATTTGTTTCTGTCTTCTCGTCAGTGTTTTTGATGAAAATACTCTTCAGTTTACAGAGATGTAGGTGACTGGTAAAACATTTTTAACTAAATGATGTAATAGGGGTTTACATTTTAATGTAACACATAGACTCGAACAGTTTTCAAAAATGTGTAAACACATCGTTTACTATCTACTTTACTATTTGATATCCGTTAATACCCAAAAGTTTAGAAATGTTTCAAAAAGACAAAAGTTCATGTCATGCTTATTTCTATGGTGTCATTTTATTAGGGGCACTGTGGTTTCAGCATGAAGCATTGCACAAAAACAGAACAGGTTAGGTTGTTTCTCATGCTTCTCTGAAACAGATATATTTTGGGTACATGCATATAAGGCATGTGGTATAGTGACCGTGAATCATGAACTATTCATAGCATAGCATTCATCTTTCTTTCTCCGTAGCATTAGTTTTCTTCAACACCCATGCACTAGACACTGCGTCATTGAGAGAGGAAGTAAAACCTGCTGTACTCTTTCTGCCAGTAACAGACTTTAAGAACAACAGTCACAAAGGGTACGACTGTCCAACTGTCTTAATTGAGGATTATTCTTTGGAGCATCTTTACGGAGTAAATTAAGGGTAAGAATATTAAATCTATTATATTTGCTTGACATTTATTTTCATTCTATATTGTGTAAGTAGTTCTCACATTGTTGCTTTTGTGTCTTTTTAATAATGTCTTTCATAACATAAATAGGTTTTCATTAAACGTCCAGCTCATGTTTCAAGAAATTTATTTTGGTTAATTTTATATATGTCTGAATATATTGAGTAGTGAATATATGAATTCCTGTTTACCTGACAATCGTTTACAAATTGGATTTGAAAGAAGAATCGTTTTTCGGGTAATATTTTACCTTTTATTTTAACCCGTCCATGTTCATCTACATTTGTTTATCTGTTTTTATACTGATGAAAATAATTGAACTACTGTTGGTTTGGTGGAGGAAGTTACACAGGAAATGCATCACAGACAGTCAAACTTTATATGGGGCTCCATTTAGTAGTGTTAGTGTTGCATATGTTAGATATTCTTCCACTATGTCAGCTCCACCCTCAGTTTCAACACAGGAAATTCATTTTCTGACTTTACTGAGTCAGTGAACTTTATGTTGTGGACGCAAGTTGTTCGGGAAAGAACGCAAGGACTTCGTGTGAGATTCAGTTTAACCTAAGGTCTGGTGTGTTTGATAACCTTGCAGAGCTGAGCGACGCAGTGGAAGATGTCGTGCCTGAAGTGCCTGAAGTACACCATGTGTCTGGTGAACTTCATCTTTTTTGTACGTATCCATTTTCAGACTGTCACATCATGATATATCTAATTGCTTTTAACAATCTCGGGCCATTCTAAACCCTGGGTTAACAAATTCCTGGGTTAGGCCAATTTTCCTTGCTTCAAACCTTAGCATTCATTAAAAGATATTTAAATACACTGTAAAAAAAAAGAAAATGTCCTGTTGTTTATACAGAAAAAAATAACTGGCAGTTGTGGTTGCTAGAATAATTGTCTAAAAATACAATAAAAATGTAAACATATTCATAGAACAACCTGTAAATTTCACAATTTAAAACTTCAATTTAGAAAAAAATGTATAAACAAATACATTTGTAACCGGTAAATTCAACAGCCCTTTTTTATACCAAATTAGCAAGACCAATGTGCTACTAAAATGTGTTTTATACCTTTGACATGACAACAATCATATGTGGTAAAGAGAAAACCACACAACGAAGTAAAGTTCACCACAAGTTGCTTTTTCACATGTTAGGTGCACAGTGTGAAGCAACACCATCATGGAAAAAAACAAACAAAGAAGAAACTAATAATTGCAAGTAATTTAGAGGGGCTTTTTTTCAGCTGCTTCAATGATTGAAATAAAATTTCGCATTCACAGTACGCAACATGTTGAAATAATGGTCTCGAGCACATCACTGGGCTTATATTGGCCTATTCTGACTGTAGGCTATGGCTGCCATCAATTATAAAAATTACCAAAAATTACACTTTGCTTAAACTTTGCTTTTCCCGGAGTTAAAAAAAGCCCGGTAATTAGGGTATAGGCTACTTCACAACTCTTGTCTCTATACAGTAGAATAACAGAGAACTTGCTGTCTAGGTTTTTATGAGGATTTCGTTTGTTTATCCCTCTATGGGACATCGTCATTTATAAATGACGCGACGAAAAATGCGTTTAAAATAGGCTACAATATTAATGTTCAAGATAAAAATGTAATGTTTAGCCTGGCTAGCGTCAGACCTCTTCTCATTGAGACGTGGTCTGGGAACCACATGTTCATTTTCTCGTATTTGAGGCGTGGTTTACGAATGCCCAGCGCCGTTTATTGGGCGCTACGAATGTCTATCAAATGCGCCTGTACGTAGCTCATAGCCAATCGTTTCAGTTATACCAGATGACGTATGTAGAGCGGCAGAAATTCGACGAGGAAGAAGACGAAATAAACTTGCGTTCTAAACTACTTAGAACACTATCTAAGGCTGCATCGAAAGGTAACTTCGCGTCTGATGCCATGTTGGATCCATAGATATAAACAAACTGCTTCGGTGTGTCGCATAGACGTCGTCATCGTCTTGCTGCTCCCTCCCCGTTCTGTTATTGGTTCCCTTTTTGAGGGGAAAATCTGGTCCATGGTGTCCAGGCTTAGCCTGACTACGTAAGACTTCCTACTTCCGCTGAATTTCATTTCGCTTCTGTATTCAGTCTGAGAAAGCGTAATAGCTTTCCGTTTTCCTCCGGCCTGAAAACAGCCGGCCAATCAACGAACAGAGGGCGGGCTGAGAGCCGTGACGTAGACGCTGATTGTACCGTGGATGCGTAGATTTACTTCACATAATCTGCAAAAGTCGTTCACAGCCATGTTCACTCCGGTATTTCGCTCGATGGTTTTGTTTTCGCATCATGCATGTGTTTACATTGGAAGTTAGATGCGGCTGAGCATGCGCATAACACACACCATAACCAAACGTTATGTGATTGGCTTACGGGTAACCAATGATTTTAAACTTCAGACAAGCGCCCCCCCCCCCCCCCCCCCCCCCCCCCCCGCGAGAAAGAAAACGCTTTTCAATTATGCCATGCCAGACTCTGTCTACAAAGCAAAGCGAAGTAGCAGAGTTTGGTATTACCAGGCTAGTCCAGGCTGCCTAGCAGCGTGAATAAAATCGTGCTGCGCACAAGGCAGCATGGGGAAACCCAGGCTATGTAATGTTAACATTTTTTTTTAAACACTAAGACCTTTTCACTATACTTTTCAGTTAGTGACAAACAATGCATTTGAATGTGTGTGAAGTTTCAGACAATTTGTCAAAAATAATTTACCCTAATAGAGAAAAGTCAGTTATAAATGATGGTGCCCTTAAAAAAGGGTCAAAGGTCAAGTGTAGAAAAATAAATTTGTAAAATGATTTTAGTCTTAAATCTATGTAAAATATAAAGTATTTTTTCTAGATGTAATTTCATAATTAGTCCCATAGAGAGTTAACGTTATCATTACAGATCTGTGGAGCCGCGGTCTTTGGAATAGGCATCTACTTGATGACATCCACCAGGTTCTCTTCCATACTTCCCAGCCTTCAGGCTATGAACATAGCTAACACTCTTTTCATCATTGGGATCATCATCACCTGCGTCTCCTTCCTGGGCTTTCTTGGAGCCCTAAAAGAAAATCGCTGTCTGCTAATATCTGTGAGTCTCATCGATCACTTACACTCTCTGATGTCCATGTAGTTTTACTTGCGTTCTTTTAATAAAACTCGACATCTCATTTGTTTTGTTTAGTTCTTCATACTGTTGTTCATTCTAATGCTGGCCGAACTGGCCGCTGCCTGCATTCTGCTCATGTACGAGCAACAGGTAAGAAAAGATTTGTAGCTATATGGAAGCAGAGCATATGTGAGGAAAAGATGTATCAGATCCTGCTTTTTTACTTACAGATCGAGAAATTCATTGATAAGGATCTTAAGAGTGGTTTAAAAAACTCCATAGACAAAAGAGTAAACGGCACAGTTGAAATAGATGACTGGGACACAGTGCAAATAACAGTAAGTGCCCTTTTACTGTAGATTACTTTGGAAATGTAGATTACAGATTACAAATTATTAAAATGTAAGTAGTGTAACTAGTTCAATTACTTTATTAAAGTAATGTATCTGATTACATATTTCTAATGATTGTTTTCAACTGTTAATCATTTTCAAATATTTTAACCAGACAGGGTTAACCTGTACATTCAAACCAATCAAAAGCATCAGAATAGCATCGTTTTACTAAACTGCCTTTAAATGGCAGGAGGCATCGTGCACATCAAAAACAGGCGAAGCAACAAATTAATATTACTCAACATAAAATATTCAGATGTATGTAGCCCTTTGTAATCGTTAACATTTACATGTAGCTGTAATTTAATTACACATTTTTTTCTCAGTAACTGTAACGGATTACTTACATTTATTTTGAAATTAAATTACGTAACGCCGTTACATGTTACAACTAGTTACACCCCGACACTGATGACTAAAGACTAAACTCAGCATCATCATTACTACTGCTCAGTGCTGGACATGAACTGGACTAAAACTAAAACCAGAAAAAAGATTTGCATTACTTGAAATAAAATCAATATTAATCTCAGCTAGATGCCAAAGCACAATTTCTCATTTTTATTTAGTTTAGTTTAGTTTGGTGTACTAAAGTAACTAAAACTCTTTTTTAAATATGAATACAACTATATAGGCATATTTAAATAATCATAATAATAATGATAACAAAATTACAAAAACTTTAAAATGGAAATACAAAAATAAAAACTAATTTAAAATATATTAAACTATAATAGTATCTAAATCATACTGAAATACTGTTTCGGATAAAAACAATAAAAAACAGACTTATATTAATGGGTTGAACAAAATGCACAAATATTTTGAAGAATGTTGGTGGGGGACTGTCAGTTTGTTACAGGCAAACACCACACATTTTCTTCAGTTTTAAATCTGTTTTTCCTCTAATAACAGTTTGAGTGCTGTGGAATCCATAACTCTTCGGACTGGTCGAACAATGTACCAAAGTCATGCAACATGCCTGGAAATGAAACACAGAAATACTGGCCTAAAGTAATACAGCACTCATATCAAACTCTATATCTGCTATATGTCAAAACAATATTAATGGAACATGCACATCAACAACCTCCACATCTGATCCAGTCTTATAGCATCATATGTATTGTCTTGTTGCGTTTAGGGTTGTTTCAAAAAGCTGAAGGATTCGTTTGAAAGCAACCTCTTGAACGCCGGGATTGGCGTCATTGTTGTCTGCATTATTGAGGTATGAGTTTCCATGAGACCATATTTGTCTTGTCATATAGTCACCTCACTGTGGGGTTGGTTTTCATTTCAAATGTTGTTTAGCAGCTATTGTATTTTTGTCACTTGACTATACATATTAATCTCTTTTTGTAGGTCTTGGGTATGTGTTTCTCCATGACCCTGTTCTGCCACATAAGTCGATCCGGGTTAGGATACAAATGATCAAAAACATTTCCATAGGAGATCTTCCACAGTTTGTGTTCTTAATAATCACCGTCCTACAAATGCCCCAAGACAGCGGGTAAAATACAAGATGGCTGGCAGTTCTACAGATGCTTGGTTTTATGGAATGTGCTCAGCAATCTGTCCTCCTCTAACAGTTAGTGACACAAACCCAGAATTATTGCAATAGTATTACAATTATTTTTTACTTTAACACTTGGTAGAGCAGTTAAACCATAACTGGTTCTTTTTTTCTTTCTTTTTAAACTCAGCAGTATTATTTTGACTTTGGCCATCACAGCTTAAATGGAAACTTCCTAGGGGGGTTTAAACACTGAATTCACCCACTTGCATTTGAATGTCATCTCATGATGATGGTGTAAGGGAGCTTTTCCATAATGAATCATCTTCACACTGTATACAAGTTCTGTTTCCCTTTCATCTCATAAAACTTTAATGTTGAGTTTGACCTAGTATGTTCTTGTAATTAACTTGTTACATAGACTACAATTGTTTTTGTGTACTGAACAATGCAAAGCATTTATTTCTGATCACTTCCTTTTCTGACTTGGCAATGACTAAACCACTTGATTTCCCAGAATATACACAGGGTGGAAACCACATGTACTCACTCACTCACTCTTGTTATTTAACAATTATACCAGTTATAATGCAGATTTACAGCATAATTTTGTTTCTTCACTTTTTTTGTCTGTAGACCAATGTAAATTAAAATAAAACAAATAAATAAATCAAAATGCTTTCTCTCCTTTTTGAAAAAAAAAGAAAAAAAAAAGACAAGCTTGCACTATGGTTGTGGTTGAAAGAGGAAGTACCACCAACAGCAGATCAACACTTCCTCCAGAACACTATTGCACTTTTACAAGTGCTATGGTCATGTTAGGCAGCTTAGTTGGAAATATGCTTTCAGTTACTAAATTGCCTATAAAGTTCATGAAATGTATGTTGTCAACGGCAGTTGAAAAAAAACTTCATAAAACAAAACATCAGAATTCAATGGTTTTATTTTTAGAACAAAATCCTCTCCACAATATTTAAAACCCAAAAAACTAAAAAAAGACTAAGATTTCCTTTACATGTTTTAAAATAATTTTGTTCTTTTTGAACCATCACACAAAAAATAGAAACAAATACAATTTAATCTTTTTCTTTAAAAAAAAAAAGTAACTGTACACGGCAGAATACACCATTTTTCGCAAACACCCCATAGACCTCTTCAACTATACACATTATTGCAGTTCACCTAAAATATGCAAAACTAGTTTCTTTAAACAAAAAGTGATCTTTCATTAAATTTTGTGGCTTTTATGCTGATCTGAAGTTTCACTCTTTTGCATTCATGTGCAAAAAGCAGATACTGGATCTCATACTGATTATCTTCTTTAGGGCTTGGTGGGAACTATAAAAGTGTGCTTTGAACAAATGAGGTGCTTAGAAAGATATGGGGAGGGGGGAGGGTGTATTTGTCCCACATGTATCTAGAGGGATGTTAAAGCCATTAAGGCAATGCTTCAAATATCTAAAAATGGTAAAGTTACAGTTCTAATGGCCCAGGACCAGTAATAGCTTCCCATAAAACGAGGCTGGAATTTGGAGGGAGACTAATTATATTGAAGTTTCCAGGCTGTAGTTTTAAAGCCATATCATTTGTTTATAGCTTTAAGGCATGGTTCCACAGACAGGGCTTAGATTAAGCCAGGATTAGGCCTTAGTTCAATTAGAACATTTAAGTATCTTTTATAAATGTGCCTTAGAAAAAAAAACATTACTGGTGTGAATCTTAAAACAAAACAATGGCACTGGCGTATTTTAAGATATTTCAGTGCAAGCTGCTTTCAGTTAAAATAGCTCAAACATGCTTTTTAGTCTGGGACTAGACTTAAGCCTTGTCAGTGAAACCAGGGGTAAATGTATAACAAATTTAAATAGAACTAGCTGTGCATCCATATCTGTACAAATATAAACCGATAGTCGTGTTTTCTCAACCGTTATGAATAGAGAAGAGCATATAGTGCCATCTACAAATGCTTGATAACTCAATTACCTCCTTTAGTACTGAACAATATTATTACCACTGGTTTCTTAAGAAAATTCTACACTCGGAGAGTACCACATCATCATTCTACTAGAGGCCAGAAACACTTTACACACAACACACCCTGTTTTTTTTTTTTTATATATATATATATTATATATATATATATATATATATATATATATATATATATATAGAGAGCCAGGTTTGTCCGAAACTACAACATATTCATTTCCCCTTTCCAATAGTCATTGAGGGGATGTGAAACTATCTTTCATGAACAAAAGATATAGAATCGCCCAATGAATCTTCCATAGGCATCATATTTGGAATGAGTACAGCTCAATGGGGAACCCAGCCCCATTCGAATATTGCTAGATAAGATCCAAAGCTCTGCCTTTAGTACAAGTGTCAGTTATGAAACAATAAGTTACATATATTAAGACTCCATTAAAAGGACAGATGGAAAATGTAGATCACATAAGGCCCCATCATTGTAGGTTTCAGTCAGTCCTATTGAAACCAGCTGATTGGGAGGAGAATGAACTTTAATATTGCTATTAAACAGCACGACTGTTTCAAAAAGACATGCTTTTGAGTTTAGTGAATAAAAGGAACCAATGAACTGAAAGAATACAGCATCCAGAAGCACTCCCTCACCCCATGCTGCCACAAATTCAATTTGAAAGAAATGCTAGAAATGTCTGTTCTTCCTGCTCTTATTAGAGCCCACTGTGGAAACGAAAGAGCATCTTAAGTTTGATCATCTCACTCAACACTGAAACTGGTCAGATTTAGAGTCGATTAACCAGAGGTCAGCAGCGGGCATTAAGTTAGCAGCCTAATTTAAGAAACGTTTTTTTTTGTTTTTCTTTCAAAAACTGCTCGAGGACATCAACCGTAACTCAATCTTAAAGCTGCTGAGTGACTGCAAAATTAAGTATGTGTTCACACAGGAACGCAGAAACTCAGAGAAAGTGACTGTATACAAACATCCAACAGCACAAGCAACAAAGGCATTCGGTTAACAACGCCATGTGTGAAGTCAGACTGGGATGAAGTGTCAAGTGCTAGTTTACCAGTCCTGCTTATGGTCATCATGTGCCATTTTAGTTTAGTTTGTGAACGGTTACTCAGTTTTAAGATGCAATATTTTAAAACAAACAATCATTAATTTATAAATCCAGAAAGCAAATGTTCTCATTTCAAAGCAATCGTCAATTTTTTTCTTCCCCGTCACTTCAGGAAGTGCACTGCTTTGAATATACCAACATGATTTGTTCCTTTTTCTTGAAATGTCATTATGCTACAAAATTTAAAGCTGACCAACATACAGAAGAAGCCCAAATGTAAAGCCAAATAATTTTTTTTTTTTTTTAAATATCACAAATGCACAGCACAATTGTTAAGGTCACAAGTCACATGTACATCCAACCTAATCTGACACCAGATAAGAGTTTAAGCAATATTTTCCATAAAATGTCCCATCTGCAAAATAACGGAATCAAAAGACGGCAAAAAATTACAATTGGTTTATGACCATGAACTCACAAGATTATCATCATGAACTAAAAGCAACTGCCTGCAAACTGTGACTGATGTAGATGAATGGAGCCAACACAGTGTGCTAGTGCTGGGCGATGAAGTTCAAGCTAGGAGAACAGGCAGAGAGAACAAAAAGAAATAATCTCTATGCTGGTTTGCTTGTTCTGCAGAAAAAAATAAAACGCTACTTTCGTCTCAAAGTAAAAAAGGTAATGTGTAAGCCACCATAACACATTTTGAAATATACCTCAAAAAAGGAGGTTATATTAAGATTGTGCCGATACATTGACGATATGATGCGTGGATTTTAAAATCCAATAAGTGTAGTAAGAGAGCACGTTTATTTCCTGCTTCAGTTTTAGAAAGCAGCTGGTCCAGATAGAATGTGACATGCTCAACAGGGAGCTTTACGGAGGAGCAGCCGGAACCAAAAAAGACGAGAACGGGAGCATGAATAAGTTGATAAATGTGATGTGTGTGTTTGACTATATGTAGGACCAATTAAATAATTAGGGTGCTCTCAGGAATGTGTGGAATAATGGGAGGAACTCAGGATTCCATGCTGGGAATGATGCTGCACGGCATTCGGGAGAAGAGCGAATCATCTCTGAGAGTCTAACAGAGGCAGGAAGCCCCGCGTGGTGTGAAGGAAAAGCGGGTTCAGGTCCTCGGCGTGTACAGCACGGTGTAGAGAGGGCTCAGAGGCACTCCGCTCGATTTTTGGCAACAGATCCTGGACCTGCTCGATCCCTACCAAGATCTGAGGAACAGCAGGAATGAAACATGAGAGGCTGTTACTTTATCTGACGTAACAGTGCTGGGAGTATTACATCCACAGTGTGACGGAGATGAGAGCTCTGGTTTATTCTCACCTGTGGGAAAAGAGGCCGCTCATCCCGTTTGAATTTCAGACAGTCGATGATGAGCCTCTTCATTGATTTAGGGCAGTTACTGGACAATTTACTGAGGTCTGGAGACAAGTACCCACGACCCACCATGAAAATTATCTACAGGAAGAGAATAACCGAAAATCAAACACTGCATTTCATAGTTTAAAAATCACACAAACAACTTCCACGGAAGAAAATCATACAGTCAACATCAGAGTGAGTAAATGATGACCATTGTAATTTTGGGCTAAACAGTTTGCAGTAGCTATGTTTCCATCCACCTATTTTTATGCAAATTTTAGGATATTGCATAAAACAAAACAAAAAACAACGCTGGATGGAAATGACAAGATGTGCGTAAATTCTCAAAAAATGTGCATAAAAAAACCCTGCACGTGCTCAATTGAAAACGAGTATAAACTACGATGGAAACACATTAATCGAATGAATCCCATTTATTTAGAATTAATCCCGTTGTTGTTTTTTCGCAACAAAAAAAGTCATGTGACTGCCTCATCAGATGATGCAAGTGGATAAATTTCATCCCACGGCATCTCAAATGTTGGTTCAAAGTCAAAGTCAAAGTTTGTCTTCAAAATAGTTGGGTATAATTACCTCACACGATTGCGCAAGTAATTTATAATGTCGGAAAAAGAGCCACAGTGACCTCCAGCAACTTCCATTATTATTAGATATTTTGCACCGATTTCCCAGGAAGTGATTATCTTGTTCTCTTAAACACATGTGATGGAAACACATGCTTTATTTGCAAAAATCTTATGCGATATTCCAATTTTGCACATAAATTCGCAACTTTGGAGGGAAACATTGCTATTTTTAGTCTTAACGGAAGGTTTCTGGGCTGTCAATTCAACCTAAAAAGAACAATCTATTAACCTCTAATTCTGAAACTATACACAAATTCCTGCTACATAACTACAAGTTGGCAAAGTGATGGTGTCATATGTCTGACCTGATCGCGGTTGTTGATGTTTGAATAAGGCAAAGTCCCAGACATCAGTTCATAGAGCACCACTCCATATCCATATACATCTGACTGGAAGGTGTATGGGTTAGTGTCTTGCATTCTGATCACCTCAGGGGCCTAAAAAAAACAACAGTTTCACAGCAAGCGGTAAATTTTACTTCACAACAACATATATAGGATTAAACTACTTGAGGTTTTAGATTAATTTATGATTCTGGATGACACAATTTCTTACCATCCACAGGATGGAGCCACTGGGCTGTTCGACCTGCTGAGAGCCACTCCAGCGAGACTTTACCGTGGCCAGCCCGAAGTCACCGATCTTTACAGTCCAGCCTTCGTGCAGGAAGATATCTGACACATGAGCTCAGGCGTATTATGCAGTAAACAGAACGAGAGTAAATACTACACAGTTATTAGAACAACATCACTAGGGAGAATGTATCAGCATTATTATTCCAGTAAATCATCAATCTTAGCCTGTATAGAGCAGTTTTGTTTGGCTATCTTTGCATTATTAAGTACCCACAACAAGGCCTATATTAATTGGCGCAGAAATATTAAAACATCCATGAGTAGATATCGATTGTATTGTAACAGTGAGTGTAAACTCTTATGCCTAAAATAATTTTGGTAAATGAGACAGTTGTTTCTTTACAAGTATTTAATGACAGACAACAGCTTGGCAATCTACTAGGAGATGACAGGATGCAACAGTGATGCCATCTACTGGCAGAAAATGCGCCGAATCTGATCTATCCTGCAATAGATCTCTCTCACAAACAATACAGGCAAGAACACACTGCTAATACATTATAGAAAGGATACTATTAGATTTCAAGTCCCGATGAATGATATTCTTGGCGTGAAGATAACTGTCAAGGAAAGAAAAATAAAGTACCAAATTATGTACAAAAAATAATTACGTTTCCAGTACCTCCATCTACGCTCTGCACAGCCAAGCTTCACTAATAGACAATACAATCATATATCACTCGTGGACTTAAGTGGACATTTGTGCTGTTTTCCAGTACGAGTGTGTCCTGTGACTCAGAGCAGAACAAAGAGTGTACTAAGTGTGTTATCTTTTAGAGTGAGAACCTCAAGTTGTTTTTATGAAGTTGCAGGTGTTCTTTGTTAATCAAAAGTCCAAATTAAAAACAATATATCACTATTGGTTATTCAGGGTGCATGTAGTGATCATGCTGATTGTGATCATGATCAGTTGGTCTGAGAGTGTAGAGGACATATAATTCCACGTCTTTAAGATAATTATCCATTTTAAATTGCATACACTACCATTCAAAAGTTTTGTGTTAGTAAGATTTTTTTAAATGTTTATAAAAGTCTCTTATGCTCAACAAGGCTTACTTTATTTAATCAAAAATACAGAGAAAACAGTAATATTGTGAAATATTACAATTTAAAATAATTGTTTCCTATTTCAAAATGTATTTTAGATTATACATTTCATTTTAACATTTCTTGATGGCAAAGCTGAATTTTCAGCATCATCACTTAGTGTACTACATACTACATAGTCTTGTCACATGATACTTCAGAAATCATTATAATATGCTGATTTGCTGCTCAAGAAACATTTCTTATAAAGCAGCAAAACTGTTTAATAATATTTTTGTGGAATCAGGATTCTTGGTTGAAAGGAACAAAATGTCCATTTAAAATAAATGTTATGTCACATAAATATAAATTGAATGCATCCTTGCTAAATAAAAGTATTTTCTTATTATAAACTGCTGACCCCAAACTTTAAAACATTAGTGTACATTAACATTTTATAAAGTCTTATTATATAAACACCATATAATTGGCACAGCAAATGCACTACATGTAGGATAGGGACTAACCTGTCAACCTGAAAATAAAAATAAAAATGAAATTCTTACTCCATGCCCTGTGCAGTCTGGCGAGCAACATCGATACGGCGCATGGTGTCAAACTTGGTCTCAGTAACATGCAGGTGGCGGTACAGGCTGCTGCCTTCACACCACTGTGTGATAATGGCAAAATTTGGCTTCGTCATGAAGCCCATGAACAGCAGAATGTTGACGTGGCGTGTTTTTCTGAGGAGCAAGAAAGTCAAATTTGTCATATCTAACAGAAATAAGACGTCTGATTATTTGAAGTGAAGATAAATGTGTAAGTGAAGTAGAAAATTACAGTGCAGTAGAATCACTGCTGATTATTAAAGATCATTGACAGGCTTCGATACCCTTCATATATGATCATACAGATGACTCACCGTAAAACCTGCATCTCATTTTTAAAGGCCTGGAGCTGCTCCGGCGTGGGCTCTGTCACTTTAAGAATCTTGATAGCCACGTCTCCATGCCACTTGCCTTTATAGACGGTCCCAAAAGAACCTGCTCCAATCCTCTTTAACATGGACACCTCCCGTGAGTGCACCTCCCAGTAGTAACTGGAGTCTCTGTAACCTCCCCGGTGCTAAAAACCACCAACAAAACAAAAACACAGATTGTAATAAATCGGAATAATTTGGGCTTCCAATCAAATAAAACACACACTCACCACTTTCTTTTTATCATCAGATGAGGATTGCTTTCGCTCCTTGGGCTCAGAAGGGGATTTGTGGGGTCTTCTTCCTGGTGACCCTAGGTTGGGTGGGCTAGTGGAAGGCTTGGGAGAGGACTCTTGCCCTGTGGACAACACTAGAATATGAGGGCCAGTTCATAAATACAGGAAGAGGTGTTGTTAGATGTGTCAGTCAAATCAGTGATGGACAAGAAACAAAAATGTGAGTGTGTGAAAAAAAGAAAGAAATGTGCTCATGTAAGTGATGGGCAGTCAAACTGGAAAAAAATAATAATAATATGAGAAAAAAAAACTACTCACCCATTGTGAAGATTTTGAATGACTCCTGAATGAGAGTGGGGGGAAAAATGAATAAATACATGCAATGGAGAGATGATCAAGGAGGCATGCAGAACCTCCAGTCATATTTTCTGAAGTAATATTTCTTAATATTTGATATCTAGCCAAGTTAATACTCTAGTAAAGGGGCAGTTCACCCAAAATGCATTTACTCACTCTCTTGAAATTTCAAACCTGCATGAATAACCTTTCTTCCATACAACACACAAGGAGAAGTGTAGCAGCATGTAGACACTGCTTTTTTATTTGTTTTGCCATTGTTGTACTTTTGGGCCTTGATAGCCATTTTCAATGCATGAAAAAGAGCCGTGTGAACATTTGGGTTAAACGGAAGAACATTTTAGAGTGATGAGGGTGACTTCATTTGTGGGTGAACTGTTCCTTTAGAACAAAAAATGAGGCAACATAAGATGTAGTATGTGGACTTGATGAGCCTTCAGTCCGGTCTCTAACCTCCAAGAGGCCAGCAGCGCCAGGCTCCAGCGTGCTAACCATGTGGACGTTGGGGGTTGAGGTGGAGCGATGCCTCTGAAGAGACTGACCGTCCTCTCCACACATGATCAAATGGAAGCTTGACCCTGACGACAGCAAATCTCTTCTAAAAAGTGTCAAACATAAGGAGGATATGTCAGTGCTACATTTCCATTGGGGATGAAGGGATACATGTATTTATAGGTGAAGTTCAAAGGTACCCATGAGAATCTGAAGTTAAAGGTAAGTCGCTCTGTGATATGGAATTGGTGGCCGGATATATCAATATCGAAGGGCATTCTTCTGTATTAGGAACACACCTGACGGTAACAGAACACCAGACGAGTGACAAAAATGACGACAAGCGCATATAAACAATGTAAGAAAATGTAATGTGGAACATACCGTTTTGTCATGGTGTCCATGTCCACACATACTGTAGGGACTTTACTGCTGCAGTGCTGGTGAAATTTATACCCACATGTCTGACACCTGAAGCCGTTGAACAAGAACTTGTGGCAGAAGTCACAGTATGCTAACTTAAAGAATGTTTTGCGTACCTGTGAAAAAAACATTTACAAGTGATGCTGACTGACAGTTTAATGTTCATTTATACACTACCGTTTAGAGGTTTTGGGTCAGTACTGATCAGTCCTACATTGTACAGATTTTTCTTCAGGTAGAATTTATTAAATTGATCAGAAGTGACATTTACATTGTTAACAATTTATTTATTTATTTTTTACTTCCTATTCAAACAATCCTGAAAAAACATGCATCACAGTTTCTACACGTTCATTAAGCAGCATAACTGTTTTCATAATAATGAGAAATGTTTCTTGAGCAATAAATCATAATATTAGAATGATTTCTGAAGGATCATGTGACACTGAAGACTATCATAAAATAATGCTAATGTAAAATGTGAAATTTATTATTAAAAGTAATTTTATAGAATTTAGAATGTCAGAGCTATGGTGCAAAATAAAATGTATAAATCAGAAATAAAAATGAGTGCCCAATTTAATCCAAGCTTTAGTAGTTTTAAACTTAATTAAATTTAAACCAATTAAAGTTCCCAGAAATAATGCACAGAACTGTGCTCAAGTAATCATCATCATAATTATCCAACATACTCTTATACACCACAGAGATTATTTTTTGCATCAATCTCAAATATTTTCTAGAACATGCACAGTACCAAAACAAACTTATAAGGGCCTAAAAATGAGAACCTAGCCTTGCTGACTTTGAGTTTGTTGCACAAGTACACTTACAAAGTTGTGCATGGTAAGAGGAACATCATCCAGCACTTCTACCAGAAGCTCTTCCCCTACAAGGGGTGTGATGTCAGTGTCCCATTCTGTAAGTCTCTTCCGGCTGACAAAAGAAGAACAACAATTGAATATAAAGTTAACCAAAGAGAGACATTGTTTCATTTTAAGGCCAATTTCTTAGAGAAACCTACCCTTCAAGAAGGCGAAAGACAGCACAACAATCCTGGCTTAGGCCTCTGACTTTCAGGGCTTTATCTAGACTATCATAGACAGTTTGCCCAGGCCGAACATTTACCTGAACACATGACCACATTGTGCTATCAGCGTATCATCACAAACACAAAACCTTTAATTACCAATATATACATGACATGTATACATATGCAGGTTATGCTAGCTATTTCGAATCTTTATGAAGATCAATAAATTACATTTTTAACAAAACAGACCGCAGTGAATGAATCCTCACCACTGTCCGCTGCTTGTTGGGGAGGTAGACACGGATGGTGCCCCCACCTCGGGGCGTGTCATCCGGGCTGGTTTCCCCAGAGGAGGAACAGGAGGAAGTGTTGGACATGGTGTCTCCAAAGGGGCAGTGAGGGACTGGCAGCACTGACACAAGATTTACACACCAGGGCAAAGCAGGAGAAAGCCCTCATCTGGAGCCTGGGATGAATAACAGTGTGTTAGTGTCGTTACAGTTATATGAATGATGACAAGAAAATGTATTGCTGAAAGTCTTAGCACAGACAGCTGGAAAAATCCTTTCTGCTATTTTTTGTACAGTTGCTTTAAAAGAAAGTTCTTTATGGTTCCAGAACACTGAAGCACATATCATACAAACACACAAATGGATAGTGAGGGTATGAGTGTGATTGTTGTTAAATATTTGGCATATTCAAATTAACGTAACAAATCAGATGTTATTCAAATGTTTGAAAATCTAACTCTGTATCAATTCTTTGTATAAAAAATAATAATAATATATATATATATTTTTTTTTTACAAAATTATCTGGAATTCACAATGATTTTATTATTGATGTATCACAATTCCAGCAACCGGAAAAAATCCATGGAAACAGCAAAAAGAAAAAAAATCAGCCGAAATAGCTTTGGAGACCGAGTCCCTGCGTCAGAATATGCCACATGCCTACTTCAGAAAAACTGCTCTGCCTTTTATGTTCAAACCGGACTCGGACAATGAATGAGAGACTCAAGAAGAAGTGACAACATGTAGAACGCAACAGGACGTTTCTGAATGGTTAGTTGATGAATTTATGTTGCTGATGTGTAGTTAATTAATAATATCTTCAAGTCATTGATAAGCATTTTCTTTCATGATAATCTATAAATTGCTAGGTGGGAACTGTTGTAAGATGCCTACAGAGTGACATGCATGCTATTGCATTTGTGTTACGTACTGTATTGCAATACATGTGAAAAGACGGATGCGACAGCTTGAGCAGACTTCCAAATGTGCTGTACTTGAACAACTCTTTATCTTCTCAACACTGCCTCACCCCCTTTGTTGCTTGCGTGTTCCCGGGGGCAGGGTTTATATCAATTTTAGGGTTTGTGATGTCACTAACCCGGGAGGAAGCTTGTGTAGTCCCTACCAGCCGATTTCTGTAAAATAAAATATCCCCCTTTGCTTTGAACTTTGCAGATGTTATGCTCAAACAGCAACATTACATCCTTTAAATCTAATCCATATGAACGGTGTAATCCAAATTTTCTGAAGAGACACAATCACTTTACATGATGAACAGGTTGAATTTAGACTTTTATTCACACATAAATATTGATCAACTCACACATCATTTGAGGTAAACGGAAGCTCAAACATGTTCGCTTGACGTGCAAGACCCAATGAAGTTCATTGTCGAGTGTTACGCAGCACGTTTGAGCTTCCGCAAGAACCAATAAGGTTTATTCTCACGCATCAAGCAGGTTGGGTTGAGCTTCTGGTTATATTTGCTGATCAATATTTATATGTGAATGAATAAAAGCCTAAATTTAATCTGTTCATCATATAAAGCGATCATGTTTCTACAGAAAATTTGGACTAAACCACTCAATTCATTTGGATTAGTTTTATAATCTCTTTATGAACTTTTGGAAGCATCAAAGTGGTAGTTCAATGGAAGGGCCAAAAGCTGTCAAATTTAATCATAATCTTATATTATAGTTTTTAGTTTTATATTATAGATTATAGTTTTATAATCTCTTTATGAACTTTTGGAAGCGTCAAAGTGGTAGTTCAATGGAAGGGCCAAAAGCTGTCAAATTTAATCAAAAAGATCTTCATTTGTGCTCCGAAGTTGAACAAAAGTGTGGAACAACATGAGGGTGTTATTAATGACAGAATTTTCATTTTTGAGTGAACTAACCCTTAAAACAGGACAACCTGGTGATAAAGCACTTGACAATTGAATTTCCAATGCCAAATTAAGCACGAAAGCTCTGCAGGCATCTCAATTTGTAATTACATTGAGCTGAGAAAAAGCAAACTGTTAAGTCAGTCATGTCAGTGGAGCTTAAGTGCCTAAATAAATTCTTGGCCTTGTTTTAACACTGGAGTATTATAAAACCAATCTGAAACAGATGTAGAAGGAAATGCCCCAAATAAAGGAATCCAATGTCTAACTGCTTTTAACATTTTGGTCTATAATAAAAGACTATCATTTAAGTCTTAAGGCTATCAAACTCTGAAATGAAGCCATTTAATCCAGACATGTAGGAACAAGTAGGCCTACTTCAGATTGAACGTTTTATGTTAATTTAAGCAGTATACAGTCTTCACAACCTTAAACCACAAGTATTGTGTAGCCTTTAATGGAAAAATACCACTGCAGTTGTTTAAAACTTGACAAACTACTCTATTTTGTGCTGTGCAGTTAAACTATCGCAAGCAGACGAGCATGTAATACATTTCCAAATGCATATCTTACATCCCCCACTGATTGCAGTTTATACCAGCCAGAAAGCAGATGGCACACACATAACTATATATTGTTTCATTAATATCCACAACCTTGAGGATGCATTTATAACTTCAAAGAATCCATACCACTATCTAAACAATTAAAAAGGCAAAGTAACACCCCAACAGTTCATGCAGCAGTCTGCAGTATAAAGGCAAGAGGTTATAGAGAATGATCAAGATGTTTTACACACACACTCCTGACAGTGTAACGACAGAAATGATCAGCAGCCTGCAGTAAAGATGAGCTGGCTGGGTTTAGTTAAGAGTGATGTGCCTGATCATTTGCTCTGCTCCCTTACTATAACAGGCCATGCACTCTTAGCTTGCTCAATTTATCAAGATATTCGTCAATAGTATGACTTACGTACAGAAGTATTTTGGCCAAATATAGACCCTTAAGTCTTGTCAGGTGCCTTTTTTTACTGCCGAAAGAGGGAATGCTGTTTTCATGAGGCGGAAAGGGATTAACGTTAGACGACTAGCTGCTAGCTAGCTATTGTTGCTAATGCTGTTTCAACGTTTAAAAACTAGTCTTAATCTTAAATTTTCAGTTACGGCGCTGTGAAATACAGCGACTTACACCTGCGAGTAATATTTCTGCAAACGACCCAGCCCGTTAACGAGACTCTCTTTGCATTTTTGCTCCAGAGTAAATACTCACCTGAGACAGCCATCTTGAATTCTCTCAGTCTCAAGTCGGATCAGCAAAGAATTTCAGGGAAAGCGGAACAGCGAAATCTCGCACTCTGATTGGTCTAGATCTGTGAAACGCGGCGCTGATTGGTCGTCTATTGTGGTACTTTGTAGCAAGGGAATGAAAAAGGGGCGTGTGCTGCGTGTAACGAATGTAAAGTTTTTCCAAGCATTAAAGAATCCTACACAAATGTTAAATACGTTCTCAGTACTATTCAAAACGTTTAGGCCTATATGTTTGTTAAAATCAAACAAAACAGTTTCAGGCAAATACTCCTTTTAAAATACTCAATATAAGCCACTTAAAGATTAGGGAACAGTGAAAGCAAAATGCAAAGCCTACAAATGTAAAGAACTTTTTTTTAATGTCCAGGTGACTTCTGTACAAAAGATTTAACTTGAAGAAGGGTCAATAAGCGAACAATACTGAAATAAGCTTTCAACACATATTGAAAGCAATTTCTCTATCCTTTAAATGTCACAATTAAATGAAGAAAAAAAAAAATCACTATGTAGGTGGTATTAAAATGAAAAGGTCCATGCTGACAGAACAAGGCAGGTTTCTGAAGAGTACATTTGGCTATTCCACACTCAAGAATTTCCTCTTTTTGGCAGTGCGCATGTAAGGGTGGTGCCTCCATTCAACATCTGCAGTATTCTCGTTCTCCAGTGTGCCAAGCTTGATCATGTACACTGAAAAGATGAAGTACAAGATATGAATGATGAGCAGAGTGCAACATAAGTGCTAATTCTGCATTAATATCAATTAATCTAAAACCAAAAAACAGAGTTGCTTACATTTCATTTCAAATCTAGGTCCAACCTCTGACAACTCAACGTTCTTATGGTCGGTTTTCTTGTAGGTGTGGTGTCTGCAATATACAAAGTAATTTCGAAGTCAGTAAAACTAATCTTTTTAATCCCAATTTTGCTCAAAATCTTTACTACAGCAGTTAACACCACCACTCACCTGAAAGAGATGAAATCATCTGTATTTGCAAACGTAATAACACGCCTACTATCCTCTTTGGGTACAGGAAAAAGATACTTTAGGATGTTGGACACCTACAGAGATTTTTTTTTTCATTATTCAGATCAGTCAGAGATTATCTGAATATTTTATGATGTTGCATTGAGATTTTAAATAATCCTCAGTAAAGCATAGTCTCTTTCTCCTTTTAATTACATATGACAAGACAATGATGTTTATGTATTTAAACAGCAACTTGACTATCAAATACAATACACTACTGTTCAAAAGTTTGAGGTCGGTAAGATTTTTTATGTTTTGGAAATAAGTCTCTTAATATAATCACCAAGACTGCTTTTAGTTGATCGCAAACACAGCAAAAACAGTAACATTGTGAAATATTATTACTTTTTAAAACTGTTTTTTATTTTAAAGGGGCCCTATTATGCTTTTTTACATTTTCAACTTTCTTTAGATGTAATGTTGATGTTTAAGCATGAAGAAGGTCTGCAAAGTTACAAAGCACACTCCAAAGGGAGTTATGCCGTCTCTATATCAGCAAGCACTGTTTCTGAACTCCCTGAAACAAAACTTGAGTTTTCTTCCGGGAACGTACACGTCATAATATTTCTCACTTAAATAATTCCCTCCCAAGGCATACACAAAATAGGGGTAAGGCCTGGTTAAGTTGTGCAAGTAGTGTGTTGAAACTCATGGTTATGGTGAGGGGCGTGACATTTCTGAAACACGTTTGCAGCAGTTGACCAATTACAACACACTGGTACAGCCAACCAATCAGAGCAGATTGCACTTTTAGAAAGGAGAGGTTTCATAGAGCCTGGAACTAAACAGGGGTGCTTTTCCCAAAAGCATCGTTAGCCAACTATGGTCGCAAGTTCCATCGTTATGAGCATAGTTCAATGAGTCAGTGTTTCCCGAATCCATTGTTAAAATGTAATTTATTTGTGTGATGCATCAGCATCATTACTCCAGTCTTCAGTGTCACATGATCCTTCAGAAATCATTCTAATATGCCGATTTGCTGCTCAAGAATGATTTCTTATTCTAAATACTGAAAACAGTTGTTCTGCTTAATGTTTTTGTGGAGAGCGTAATATTTTTTTTTTAGGATAGACAGTTAAAAAGAACAGCATTTATTTGAAATAGAAATCTTTTAAAAACTGTCTTTACTGTCATTTTTTTTAATCAATTTTATGCATCTTTGCAGAATAAAAGTGTTTATTTTTGTTTGTTTTTAAATGTACTGACCCCAAACATTTGAATGATAGTGTAAGTGAGAAACTGACTTTATAATTGTTTCTAAGGACATTATTTCCTTTATAACTCACCCTTCGGCCAAGACGTGAAGTGAAGTTGTGGAAGATGAGGTGAGGGTAGGCCTCGGACATGGTGCCAATGTCTGGAACATCATGTCTCATTACCACATTGTACAATGTGAAGTAGGCTGTTGGCCCAAAAGGAAGGTGACATACCACCAAACCATCTAAAGAAGAAAGAGACATAAATAGATATGAAAGTAAAGCGATTGGCATTCACAATACACCAAATGCTGACACACTTTGCACACACACTCAAATAAGCATATCCAAAATGGACACACATGAAAACTATAAAAGTCCATACCTGGCTGGCCTCTGGTCTCATGGACAATGACAAGGTCATTGACATTATTAGCTTTGCACGCATGTACTAATGTTTTAACTTCATGGTTTCCTCTGTTCATACGCTGGGCCCCTGGAAACATCAGCTTCATTTCCTGCAAAAAACCCAAAAAAATGCCATCTAAATAAACCACAACTACTGCTAGAAGATGGTTTCCCTTACGTCACAATGGTAAAATGAACATACAAAACATCACATTAGAGTAAACGAAGTAAAACTTCTGCATGGCTACAAGCATTCATAATGTCAAATGTGAATAATAAGATTTAACAAACTTTGGCAAACATCTTGAGTCTGGAGCTGGGGTCTCTGGAAGTTGTGACCATAACTTTGGGGTCTTCCACTCCTGCCCACTTGTACTCATCATCCATATGAGAGCTAACACCTATATAATTTCAAAAATTATGTTTATATATGGCAGCAGACAAAACAGGATTCAGATATATGTGTCAGAAAAAGATCACCTTCTCCACCCTCATCATCAAACTCCAACAGTTTCTGTAATTCTAAAGCCTCTTTCCGAACCTCAGTGGGTAAAATATGATTTTCTGCAAAAGATAAGAACAACTTAAAATATGACAACATCCAAATATATCATATAAGGTGATTGAGTCGGTTATCTAGCAGGAGTCTCACCATCTAAAGCAGATTTGAGCTTGTGTTTTTTCTCTTCAATAGTGCGCAGTCTGTCCTCCTGGGCTTTCCTGTACAGGTATTCCTTTCTCAGTCTCACCTCTCGCCGCAGCTACAACAGAATACAGTTCGGAAACAATATGAATTGTGGGAAATACACTGTTCAAAAGTTTGGGATCGGTAAGAGTCAAAAGTTTTGGATCGGTAAGAGCATCGGTTATGTTTTTAAAAGAAGTCTCATATGTTCACCAAACTGCATCAACTTGATAAAAAATACAGTAAAACAGTAATATTGTGAAATATTATTATAAATGAATTTGAATTTTCAGCATCATCTCTCCAGTCTTCAGTGTCACATGATCCTTCAGAAATCATTCTAATATGCTGCTCAAGAATGATTATTATCAGTGTTGAAAACAGTTGTGCTGCTTAATATTTTGTGGAAACTGTGATACAATTTTACAGGATTCTTTGATTAATTGAAAGTTCAAAAGATCAACATTTTTTTAAAATAGTAATCTTTTCTACCATTATATGTATTTAGTCATTTTTCAGTCATCAATTTAATGCACCCTACTTGTTGAATAAAAATATAAATTTCCTTTAAAAACAAACAAACTTACAGACCCCAAATTTGACCTGCACAAGAGAAGTAGTTGTAAGCAATGTAATTACTAAGACATGGCAATTGGTGCCCACATTCTCATGGACAACCAACCTGAAAGTCGAAATCAAAGCCTGCGTAAAGTAATTATTGTAAGACACTCATTCATCATCAAACCTGTAAAGACACTCAATTCACAAAACATTCGGAGAAACAGCCCAAAATATCAACAAATAATTGTACAGTTCTGCAAGTGATTTTTCTGTTTTCAGACTAGATGTGAGGGGGGGATCACACTGTTAATGTGTGTTCATCCATCCATCCCACTTCATTATGGAGCTTGCCTTGATCACACTACAACACAAACAGGAAAACAACGACTAGTTCGATAAACTAGGGTTCTATGTACCGCGTTAAAAGATTTACAAGCTAACGTCAAATACGTCTAACACATTTGAGAATATTACATGTATAAATATGTTGTACTTACCATTTTGAACAACTACACGTGACAATTCTGCCTTACGGTCTACTATCACGACTTCCTGTTGGACAAGGCGCTCATCCAATCATTGACAACGAACACGAGTGACGCGATCTTTCAAAATAAAAGTTCACAGCTGTGGCAGTCGGGTGTCATGTCAAACCCATAGACAGTAAAAGAAAAATCGCGTCCAGCCTTGAAATCAGGTCTCCCCAAAATGTCAGTTAATGATTATCCTAAGCACGGCCGTACGCAGAGTTTTATAAATACCGAGGTCCAAAATGTGATCTTGCTAGGGGGGTTCGGGGACATATGCCCCCCTGAGAAAATATTGATTTTCCTGATCTACACATAATGCATTTTAAGGTATTTGAAGGCCAAAAAAATGGATAACAGTAGCTTTAAAAGCATGTCAGTGGGCAGTAGCATAACTTATTTGTCAAGCAGATAACAAATTCTTAAACATGAGAATCAGTTTAAATGTTGCAATGAATGATCCATACTACAAAATGGAAATGCAGAATGTTAATGCTTATTGTTGACAATAAACAAATAACATATTCGAAACGGGAATGGCCTTAAAATAAGAAATGATTCAATGATTATTTTGCATAGATGTTAAATCAAGTGCCAATGCAGTCCTTCTGTGTCCAGAGGCATAATGAGCAATTGGTATGAACACCAAAGATCAGTTTCAGCTACTTGTTTCTTTACTAAATTAATCAATGTTTTTGGACTAATCTGTTATATTAATGGTTCAATTGTTCACTCATAAAGACACTTGTCACTTGTCGCCACCACCTACTGGCTTAATGATGCAAGTTGCACAAACACAGACAAGCGGAGTGATACAAACAGTTGACAAGTCCCAGTGCTGATACTGGTGAAATATTCGAACACATTCGAGGTATACAAATATATATTTACAGTAATAATGGCAATATATTCAATAGCTGCTTGTGTTGTTAAATTTAGCTTATAGTTTCCACTGTCATTGGCAAATAACACACAGTAGCCTATATCTGTGCTGAATCCAATAATAATGTTAATCTCATTCTGGGCACAGTATGCAACATCTGCTCTTCCTCTCTCATCTCCATCACCTTCTCTCTTTCTCTTCTCTCAGTCTCTTTATCTTGACCTGTATATCTTCCCTTCCGAGCTGGAATTCGCGCTTCTGTGAACTTAAAAACCTACTGTGATTTGATCGGTCATCTCAAACGTTTTGACATTGACGACGTGCGGTGTTTTGAGTGCTGAAGCAGCTCAGATGAGGAGGTCGATTATCGTCGCGATGTGCCAATCATTGCAGCACCAAATTAGCAGAGGTGGACAGTAACAAAGTACATTTACTTGAGTACTGTACTTAAGTAGGCTACACCTTTTGAGTATCTGTACTTTACTTGAGTATTATTTTTTCTGGAAACTTTTTACTTTAACTTCACTACATTTGAAAGACAAATATTATACTTTTTACTCCACTACAATTTTGTCAAGGTCCTTGAGTAGAAAGTAACATCAGTCAGTGGATGATTTTGGTTGCAGGGGTTGCATTTTGGTTGAAAATGAAAGTCGGGTTGACGTCAGAACTCTGCACCTGATTGACATCAGAACCCGACGTCAGATTGACGTTGGATATTGATTGAAAATAAAAGTCGGGTTGATGTCAGAACCCGACTGATGTTGGTTTCTGACGTCAACCCGATTTTCATTTGGATTCTAACATAAACCTGATTTTCATTTTCAACGTTGGGTTTGGTTTTCTAAATGCGACTTTTGTCACTTTTTTGGAGCACACTAGCTTATAGATAACAGTAAGGCTAACATATTCATACTAAAAGCCAAACAACTTTAAATAGGGCAATATTTCAGGGAACAGCCATTTGGGTGTCTGAAACCATTGTGGACGTTATTGAGTGCACTTATTCAATCTCACATTCAATCTCACATTCAATCTCACATTCAACCTCACTACTGGAACTGTGTTCTAGAAATAAATGTGATATTGATATAAGTGCAGGCATAGATTCAGAGGCATAAGGTAGGCCTACTGTAAGTATTACACACAACAATGCAACAATAATAAAACAACGCATTGACATTCTTTTTACTTTTGATACTTAAGTACTTTTAAAAACGAGTACTTCTGTACTTTTACTTAAGTCAAAATAGGTCTTTACAACTTTTACTTGTAACGGAGTAATATTTGACCAGTAGGCTAGTATCTGTACTTTCACTCAAGTAAGGAAATTGTGTACTTCGTCCACCTCTGCAAATTAGAGTTAATATTAGTTAATTATTTCACAACTTTTATTATACACTTAGAAAAATTAAATAATAATTAATAATAAAACCAATTGAACATAATTTCTTAACTGTTAATTCATAAATAATAATAGCCTATTAAGTGGATAATTGAGCATAATTTATTTGTTTTATTAATAACTGAAATATTTAGACATTTAACACTTAATTTAACACATTGAGAATGTAGGGTAAGTGCAATTGTGTGTATAAACTAAGCTATCAGTATGCTATTGCTATGCTAGTATATAAGCTAACAAATACAGACATAAATGGTCATTATAACATAGTTGAAACAGCATTTATCATAACATGATTTTGTTGGAATTGTAATCAGGCGATAGAGAGAGTAACTCAGAATGCAGCACAACAAACACCAGGTCTGTAATAAAGTAATTGCTAGTAATACAATTTTATTTAAAAATCATTAATTACAGAGCATACAATACTGTTACATTTTTTTGTAGTCTAAATTAATACTTTTATTCAGCAATGATACATTAAATTGATCAAAAGTGACACTAATTGTGGTAGTAATAATAATGTTACAAATGATTTCTATTTCAAATAAATGCTATTCTTTTGAACTTTCTATTCATCAAATAATCCTAAAAATATTAGGCAGCTCAACTGCTTTCAAAACGGATAATAAGAAATGTAGCAGTGTAACATGCGTGTTCTGTTTTGGTTTAGTTTCTTTGTTTGGTGTTTTTTTTTAGCCCTGAGTTTCTTCAGTTAATCTCTCCTGCAATCTCCTGAGTTTTGCATTGTGGATTTAATAAAAACAGTTTGTGCTCTACTCCTTTAGTCATGCACATTATAGCCACTTCGTGACAAGCAGCATATTATTATAGTTGTTTTTCATGTGACACTGAAGTTTTGCTATTACATTTTAAAACATTAAAATAGAAAACAGTTTCAATTGCAATCATATTTCACAATATTACATTTATTGCTGCATTTCTGGTCAAATAAATGCAGCCGTGATGAGCATTAGAAGCATGAGATATGCAACAAATACCAACCCCAAACTTTTAAACAGTAGTGTAAAATAAATTAAAGTGGATAGAAACAATTAAAAATAAACAAAAAAATAAACAATTCAAGAGTTTAATAAATAGTGCAATATACCATGTGCAAAAGACAGCAAGTTTAAAATAGAATGTGAAACAGTTTAATGAAATTGTTCATGAAATGATTCACTGATGACCGGACTGATTTCTGCTGATGTCTGTGTTAAGAGAAGTAAAAGACATGTTCCTTGTAAATGCGTTTGTGGTGAGTTATTTCCTGTATGCGTTTCCTCTTCTGCAATCTTGAAGACCAGTAGCCAACATCCTTACAGGCTCAAAGCACTGTCAGTTTTCAGCCATCATGAATCTAATAACAGCATTTCTGCTAATGATCCTAATAGGTAAGTTGAATTCACACATACAGACGAACATAAACACAATCCAGATTTTATACCTGACAACCTCAACTACCATCTCACAGAGGACAAACATAAATCTTTCTCCACAGGACACAGCACATCTGACCATCTACAGACACTCGTCTGCCCCTATGAGAATAGGAATATATCTCAGAACAGAAGGGTCTGGTGCAAAAGAGATGTCCAGGATGAAAACTGCTGTACCGGGTTCTCATTCCGGCCAGGCAACACTGTTTTGGAGGACGGCAATGTACAAGTGCAAGATGATGGAACGTCCTTTACCATCTCAGTAAAGGCCCTCGGACAAGGAGATGGAGTCTACTGGTGTGGGTTCATGACTGAAGACAAGATCATTGTTAAACTGGCCGAGGATTACTTTTCCGTTGGTAAGATGAAATGCTATACTTCTCTATTTCCCTTTAGGTAGTTTCCTCAGTGTTCGACAGCACTATGTTAAAAATACGTTCAGCATATTCACATTTTCTTTATTTTAACTTTAAATTCCTAATATCTAATATTAAAAATCGTATGCAGTGATAGTTTATTAATCTGTTACAGCTCCATTTAACTTTGTTTGGTCCATTCTCCGCTGGATTTTGTTTCTTTTGCTTCCTGTGGCGACCATCTCATTTCACTTTTATTCAAACAGTGAGTGCTCACACAAACCACCTTAGTTTATCATCACATTGTACCGAAAAACACTTTGAGCTTTGAATGTCTTTAACCTCTGTAAATGCTTCTTTTTTTATTTGTTTACATATTCTGTTTTGCTGACCATAGGGAAACATGGAGATGCAAAGGTAAGAGTGCGCTGTAAAAACTTAAGAACTTAAGTTCAGTTGCTGCCTTAGATTTTTAAGTATAATCAAATTGGCTGTACAAGTCATTTCAAAGTAAATTATATTAAACTGACTGAATTTCTAACTTTAATGCTGCAAAAAAAAAAAAAAAAAAAAAAAAAAATGTTGCCATGACTTGATCAAATCAATAAAATGTGTTTTTAAACGAAACCTTTCATTTTGCAGCCAACATAAATACAATGAAGTCTGATGCCTAAGAAAGGAGGTGTAAGGACGAGGCATTTACTGAAGCATAAAGAAAATATGGTTGAACATCAGCTAAGCCATCGGCTGTAAATGCACAATTTCTATTGTTGTTATTGTATATTATAATAATATAATAAACTATTGCATTTATCATTCATGCAAAAGTTAAACTGCTTTTTTTAGGATTTTTTTTTTTTTAAATGTGGATGTTTTCCTCCTTTTAATAATTTTCTAGAGCTTATAAATCATATTTCTTAATATACTGTATAAAAAACAAAAGTCATTGCCACGTTGTGTAATTTAACATAATAAAGCATCAATGTATAACACAATTTTGATGTAAGAATACAGATATAATAAACATTGTCTGTATCAGTGTCTCTGTGAGTTGACCAAAGTGCCGTCTTTACTAACTTACTTTGATTATTAGTACAAGAAAACAACTTAAAAACAAGTGAAATTTACAATACAGCCACGCTGAAAATAAGAGAGAAAAACTGACCCAGTAACATTGCAAAAATATTGTAGTATTTTTGTATTGAATTCAGTTTTCAAGCAACAGCACAGTTTCAACCAATCATGATTTCATTGAAATTTAGGCCAAAAAAATGAAGAAGAAAAACAACAACCTCAGATGACAAATACATCACAGTTCTTTCTTGCAATTTACCATCATAAAACGATAAGGTAGACAAAAACAATGGAGTGCAAAAATTCAAAATGGTATAATTACAGACAAAAAAGTAAAAATAAAACACAAGTTTGCATAATGACACAGTAGATAGATCTCATTGCCTCATCCGAGCACACTCATTACTGGTCTATTTGAGTTATTTAAAGTCAAGTGTTACATTTCACCATAGTTTCCTTTACGGCATTTCCTGATTTAAAGAGTGGTAGAATAGTTATGTCTGATGTCGTAACTACTCCGTATGATAAGAGTGATCATTTATTGACCAAAATCCTTTACATTCCTAAAATATTTTTTCTTGATATATTTTGGGTAAACAAATAATCCTACCATGAAGTACAGTATATTGATTTCAAACACTAAACACACAGCAAAACTACACAAAGCCAAGCTCTCAGAACATCTATTGAGCATAAATACCAATTCATCCACAAATACAAGGCAGCTAATAAAGCAATCGAATCAATGAAAAACATAAGTTGGTTCACATAAGTGATGATGAAAATATTGCAACCATATAAAAGCAAAGCATGTAAACATTCAGAAAGCACAATGTTATGAGTGAGTGAAAATGGTCCATTTCGATCTGAAAAACAAAGTACAAAGGTCAAATTGCATGCAAGTTGTAGCAATTTTGCATGGCTTCTCCACTTATTGCAGTTTGAGCCCAAAGAGTGTGAACTACGCCAGCCCTTCCAACCTCTCGAAGCATGGAAGGTGGACTGGGAAGTGTTTGTGGCAAGTGGAAAACCAGTCTTGAGCGTTTTTTAACCTGTCAGTCAGATTACATAGTCAGGTGTTAGGCTGCTAAAGACATTTTTTTGTTTTTGTGGTTTTTGATGAGATCTCTTTCAAGCTTGTGATATCAATGCACAAACATTGCTTTAGCAGAGAGAGTGTTACAGTTCTTCATAGTCGCCCTCCTCTCGTTTTGCTAAGCCTTCTGCTCCGGCCAGAAAAGCATCAAGATCATCCGTTTTCTTGCTTCGTGACTTCCTCTTTTTCTTCTCCTTTTCATCTGCGGTCCCAGCTGCCTCATCTCTTTCCTTTTTCTTGTGCTTGTGTTTCTTCTTGCTACTTTTGTCATCATCCTACGTGAAATACGAAATAGTTATAAAACAACAGTATACAAAATTTTATTTATGAAATGTTGTAATTGAATATAATTAACCTCTTTACTCCTTTTTTTCTTTTTCTTCTTTTCCTTGGAATGTTTGCTTTCTTTTTCTATGAGAATAAAAATACAAACTTTTTTAGATGGCTATTATATGCATATATTTACAAATATGCACTTGTATGTGTGTATGTATATATATATATACACACACACACACACACATATATACAGTGAGGAAAATAAGTATTTGAACACCCTGCTATTTTGCAAGTTCTCCCAATTGGAAATCATGGAGGGGTCTGAAATTGTCATCGTAGGTGCATGTCCACTGTGAGAGACATAATCTAAAAAAAAAAATCCAGAAATCACAATGTATGATTTTTTAACTATTTATTTGTATGATACAGCTGCAAATAAGTATTTGAACACCTGTCTATCAGCTAGAATTCTGACCCTCAAAGACCTGTTAGTCTGCCTTTAAAATGTCCACTCCACTCCATTTATTATCCTAAATTAGATGCACCTGTTTGAGGTCGTTAGCTGCATAAAGACACCTGTCCACCCCATACAATCAGTAAGAATCCAACTACTAACATGGCCAAGACCAAAGAGCTGTCCAAAGACACTAGAGACAAAATTGTACACCTCCACAAGGCTGGAAAGGGCTACGGGGAAATTGCCAAGCAGCTTGGTGAAAAAAGGTCCACTGTTGGAGCAATCATTAGAAAATGGAAGAAGCTAAACATGACTGTCAATCTCCCTCGGACTGGGGCTCCATGCAAGATCTCACCTCGTGGGGTCTCAATGATCCTAAGAAAGGTGAGAAATCAGCCCAGAACTACACGGGAGGAGCTGGTCAATGACCTGAAAAGAGCTGGGACCACCGTTTCCAAGGTTACTGTTGGTAATACACTAAGACGTCATGGTTTGAAATCATGCATGGCACGGAAGGTTCCCCTGCTTAAACCAGCACATGTCAAGGCCCGTCTTAAGTTTGCCAATGACCATTTGGATGATCCAGAGGAGTCATGGGAGAAAGTCATGTGGTCAGATGAGACCAAAATAGAACTTTTTGGTCATAATTCCACTAAACGTGTTTGGAGGAAGAAGAATGATGAGTACCATCCCAAGAACACCATCCCTACTGTGAAACATGGGGGTGGTAGCATCATGCTTTGGGGGTGTTTTTCTGCACATGGGACAGGGCGACTGCACTGTATTAAGGAGAGGATGACCGGGGCCATGTATTGCGAGATTTTGGGGAACAACCTCCTTCCCTCAGTTAGAGCATTGAAGATGGGTCGAGGCTGGGTCTTCCAACATGACAATGACCCGAAGCACACAGCCAGGATAACCAAGGAGTGGCTCTGTAAGAAGCATATCAAGGTTCTGGCGTGGCCTAGCCAGTCTCCAGACCTAAACCCAATAGAGAATCTTTGGAGGGAGCTCAAACTCCGTGTTTCTCAGCGACAGCCCAGAAACCTGACTGATCTAGAGAAAATCTGTGTGGAGGAGTGGGCCAAAATCCCTCCTGCAGTGTGTGCAAACCTGGTAAAAACTACAGGAAACGTTTGACCTCTGTAATTGCAAACAAAGGCTACTGTACCAAATATTAACATTGATTTTCTCAGGTGTTCAAATACTTATTTGCAGCTGTATCATACAAATAAATAGTTAAAAAATCATACATTGTGATTTCTGGATTTTTTTTTTTAGATTATGTCTCTCACAGTGGACATGCACCTACGATGACAATTTCAGACCCCTCCATGATTTCTAAGTGGGAGAACTTGCAAAATAGCAGGGTGTTCAAATACTTATTTTCCTCACTGTATATATACATACATATTTCATTACACAATTGTTGAAATGTAAACAACTTTTGCAATGAAATAATGACTTGTGTTTTTGTTCGTCTTTAAAGTGTACTGTTAGATACGCGGGTTCTTTAGGGACACCTAATCTGTAGCCCCGCCTTAGCTCTGAAGCAGGCTGCGATGTAAAGATTGCAATGCGATTGCAATGCGATTGCAATGCGATTGCAATGCAATGGAATATGTTGTGAGCGAGAGAGAGAGAGAGAGAGAGAGAGAGAGAGAGAGAGAGAGAGAGAGAGAGAGAGAGAGAGAGAGAGAGAGAGAGAGAGAGAGACGCAAATTGTTCCGATCGAACAGTGGAAACATAAAAACATACTCCGTCATTTTGTTTATACAGGACATCATTCAAACTGCAAAGTGTTTAAGTTACTGTTAATTAAAATTAAGGAAAACAAATATGTTAATCAGAAATGTATTAATAATATTAATTAATAAACTAATTATATAAAAATTTTATAAAATATTGTCAGTGCACTACAAATTAACTGGTTCTATGCCTTTACTTTATTAATAAAACTTATTTAAAAAATATAAGGCTTAAGTCATTTATTTTCCTTTGGTGGTCCAGCCTGAGACATGCACAAGCCTTCTGCATTTTTGTTTCGCTTTTCCCTGTGATGTCTGAACCGAACCGTGACTTCTGTGTACCGTTCCACCCCTAATATATATATATATATATATATATATATATATGTGTGTGTGTGTGTGTGTGTCTATGGCTATTATATTTTATACATAAAGTTTGTTTCCGATTACAAAATTATTCTGGTGACTTGCCATCTTGCTCATCGCTGCTGTCTTTGCTTATGATCGACTTCTCCTCGATTCCTAGGCCAAAGAGGTCACCGTCATTCTTGCTTTTGAAGGAGAGTACAGTAGGTTTCATGGGCTCAGGGATTTTAGCTGTGTTGATGTCATCATCAGATATATCAGGAATATCATCTCTAACTGGGAAAGAGTCCTAGAACAAGCAAGACAACAAAAGTCTTTTCTAGTTATTCAGACCTTAAATTTGTAAATGATCCAGACAAGTCATCAAAACAATGCCCATCATCATTTCAGTACCTTAACCACTTTCTGCATGACTTCTTCCTCACTCTCAAAGTCAGGGTCATCCATGACAAATGAAAGCATCTGTTTGGCCACAGGCACGTCTGGGTCTGTGTCAGAGGACTCCCCCTGAGCCGATCTCTCTTTATGTTTTATGACCCGTGCTTGAGGATCAGCCAGGACTGCTGTGTCTGGCGCTGTCTGCAGCTGTTGAGTATTGTGTACTGGAGTGGGACTGAGAATGGAAGTCTCTATGTTCTGACTGCTAACAGTCTCCTGTGTCTGGATCACTGGCTCTTTGTGGATAGGCTTTGGTTTGTCCTCTAGTGTTAATGAATCCATAGCCACCCTGAATAACCATATTATTGTTAATATTATTAACAATTAACAGTCTTTGATTCAGGTAATAAACTTATAGCCCACAACACAAACACAATTCTTAGCTTATTTCAGCTATTATTTACTAGTTCATCAACATGTCACTTATCATTTAAAGGGATAGTTCACCCAAAAATGAAAATGCTGTCATCATTTACTCTTCCTCAAGTTGTTCCAAACCTGTATGACTTTCTTTCTTCTGCTGAACACAAAAGAAGATATTTTGAAGAAAGTCGGTAACCAAACGACTGATGGACCCCATTGACTTCCATAGTAGGAAAAAAAATACTATGGAAGTCAATGGGGACCAGCAACTGTTTAATTACCAACCTTCTTTAAAATATCTTCTTTTGTGTTCAGCAGAAGAAAGAAAGTCATACAGGTTTGGAACAACTTGAGGAAGAGTAAATGATGACAGCATTTTCATTTTTGGGTGAACTATCCCTTTAAGGCCCATTCACATCAGTGATGACTATAAACTATAAAAAGAACTATATTAGCAACCACACCAACGTACAATAATTATGAGCATGTGTTGCAGTTATGTCGTCTGCAGCCCTTGAGCTCTTTAAAGCAGGATGGATTTTTATCATTCACCAGCTGGAAAAAAATCATTCTGAAAGTGATTCCAATGATATTGAAAATGTTTTAATTGTGGTGTGGACTTCCCTATTCTCATAGAAACGAATATTAAAACGTTATAGTTACTGTTATAGTTATAAGCCTTGGTGTGAACGTGTCTTAATGAAAGGAAGGAATTCAAGCTTACAGGTGAGGTTCAGAGTCCAGATCTTCATCCTGAGTTACAGCAGGTTTTGGACCCTCCTCATCACTGGAGAGAGATATATCCAAGCCTTTACTGACAATAGAAGCGCTGGGTTCAAGTTCTGCATCATCAAGGTCCAAATCATCCTGGAACCCGGCGACCATGGGGTTCCCTTCTCTTCCTTCCCCATCACTAAAATAAACATGTTACAAGAATGGATGCAAATTCAACTTATTTTGTACTGAACATCAGCTACAATGTCTCACAGATTGTTGAACAGATGAAACCACTAGCTCAGTTCATTTACAAGTAAAAGTACACTTCCATGCAAATGTTTGGGGTCAGTAAGATTTTTTAAAATAAATTAATAATTGTATTCAGCAAGGATGCATTAAATTGATCAAAAGTGACAGTAAATACATTTATAATGTTAGAATAGATTTCAAATAAATGCTGTTCCTTTGAATCATAGAATCCAGGGGGAAAAGTATCATGGTTTCCACAAAAATATTAAGCAGAACAAATGTTTTCAAAATTGATTTAAAAAAAAAAAACAGTTTTGTCATCACAGAGAAATAAATTCAATTTTAAAATACATTAAAATAGAAACCAGTTATTTTAAATTGTAAGAATATTTTACAATATAACTTTTTTTTTATCAAATGAATGCAGCCTTTGTGAGCATAATAGACTTCTTTCAAAAACATTTAAAAGATCTTACCGATACCAAACATTTGAAGGGTAGTGTACACTGACTACAATACATTTTCTAACAAAATAACATATCACATAATTTAAAAAAAGGCCTCTGTTATCTGCCCTTGGTGTACCTGTCACTATCTGCAGTACCCGCAGCAGAGGGCTGGGTGTTCATAGCCGGTCTTGTGTTAGGAGGCAGACTGTCTTCCAAGAAGCTTTTGTCTAGTCCCTCGTCTGGCACAAAATCATCCACGCTCCGAACCGTAGGCAGAGTCTCTGCAGATACTGGATCTGGCTCTGTGGAAATCCAAGAAGCGTGAGGTCACATGATCTGGGGCAAAAACATCTTACATTAAAAATATATAAACAGCAGCCATTACAATGAGATCCAAACAAGAAGAACGGTGAATGACAAAAAAAAAAAAGTGATATATTGATATGCGTTTTACTAAATAACTCCTGCTTGATACCCAAGCTCCTTTAGGTGGGGTGCAAGAGCTACTAAACCCTCTCCATAGCTCAGGAATGCACAAAGTCTTGTGATTTTCTATTGATCCACAAAACATCCTTATGATCTGCACGAGTCCTAATCCTCCCCATTTTTCACGGCTTTGTGGGTCTCGCTCGAGGAAAGCTCTCTCTGAGAGAGGATGTGTGTGTGTGGTGTGTGTGAATGAATTCCTCTCAGCCTTCAAATCCCTTTTTTAGTTCATAGCATTAGGGCAGTTCTTTAACAATGAGTCACTGAGACACTGAATATTTGATAAGAAAAGGAATAAAAGCTGTTTTCAGTGCCATTAAAAGCTCAGGGTTTCTAACATACGTGTTTTCTAATACAATAAGCACACGCAGCTAGAAGCACCATGCTCAAACTCACCCTGGGCGACTGCTGGAGGTTCCTGGGCAGGAGAGGAACCAAAAAGCCTGGAGATGAAGCTGCGTTTCTGGGTTTGAGGAGCAGAGGCAGAAGCCTGAGCTGGAGCAGAGACCGTCGGGCCAGGGTGAGCAGGAGAAGGAGAAGGGGAGGGAGAGGTCACAGGCGCTGGGGTTGAGGAGAGAGGGGGAGGAGGAGGGGACGGAGAGGGAGATGGAGACTTCAGGATCTGGGAAGGAATGGGAGGCTGCTGGGGGCTACAGGGGCTGGAGCTGCTAGTGGAGCATCCGCTCTGAGGAACGACGGGAGACTGCGTGCCTGAGGAAGGGCTCTGTCCGTTAGCAGGACCGGGAGAGTTGTAGCCTTTACTACGAGAGTCTTTCATTTCCAGGAAACTGAAAGTTATAACAGACACCTACTGTATCATAATAGTCAGATACCACTCACTGCAGTTCACAAACCTATTTTTTTTATGTTTTTGAAGTCTATTGTGTTTAGCAAGGCTGCATATATTTGATTAAAAATACAATAAAGAGTCATATTTTGAAATATTTATACAATTTAAAATAACTGTATTCCATTTTAATATATTTTAAAATGTAATTTATTCCCGTGATGAAAAGCTGAAAGCAGCCATTACTCCAGTCTTCAGTGTCACATGATCCTTCAGAAACCATTCTAATATGCTGATTTGCTGCTTAAGGAACATTTCTTATTATTAATGTTAAAAACATGTAAAGGGTTCTTTTGAATAGTAGTGTAGTTGCTGATATTTGAATTGGAATCATGTTTTGACTGTCCAGATGGTGAAATTAAACTACAGGAAGTTTGTGTGGTGTTTTTAGTTCTTACATATCATAGTTCTGGTCTTCTGTCTCCTGCTGAACTGTTAGCTCCTCTAGCGTGGCATCGATGTCCAGCTGATTGGTCTCCAGCTGCCGTAACAGGGTCTCTCTCTGTGAAAGTTAAAATGAAAGATACCTTTACTACGGTTTCATTTAAAGCTGTAACAACTAGTGTAATGAGAAAAGTAACTGCGATACAGGCAAACATGCAAAGAAAGATTTCCGATCTAATTTCTGCCAGGCACATGACGCAGCTTATTGAGCTTAATATTAACAATTACAAATGACCACTAACTTTTAACTTTTAACTAGCCTTGAAGCAATATTCTAGCCTAGAACATTAACCTGCTTACCTGGAGCTGCAAAAATGGAATGTTGAAAAATCTGTGCAAATATTTCAAACCAAAACCATTCTTCATGGAAGATTCTGCATAATGGATGTAAGAGGAGCCACGAGGTCTACAAAATCATAAAGACAGCAAACAGCAATAAAGCTCACAGAGAATAAGTTATTGAACACTCAAAAAACTCATTTGTGAACATACTCCATGATTTCCAATCCTAAATTTGACATTAACCAACAAACATTTTTTCAAACATAATTTACACTGATAAATTGTTTGTAATAAGACCAAGAATGTATGTTAAGTCAGTAAAAACATGTTTATGTTGACTGTCATGATCTAACCTGTTAAGCCCAGCGATGAAGTCACGTATGTCATCAGGCAAAATGACTCTGTGTTCTCCCATGTCCCGGTAATTTCCCAAAACGCACACTGGCACATGAGTGGGTACCTTGGGCAACTCCCGCATAATGTAATTATAAGTCCTATCGGTGCAAACAAAGCACACATTTTGTATAACAAAGAAGAGCTGTGAGATCTGCATGATGGAGAAGCAGTCTCTGGAGATGCTGATAGTCTTTGTTCACCTACCACTGTTTGGTGATGTCAAACATCAAGACCACACCATTGCAGTTCTTATACACGTCCAAAAACTCAGCATCCAAGGCCAGTTCACTCTCCGTCTGCTAACAGCACAGAGACATTTCCAGCTAAACATTAGTCAATGAAGGGGATTTTTACACCTGATTTTGATAGATTATTACTATAAATTTACCTCTTGAGGTTCATTTTCCAACTTCAAGTTTTCACCTCTCTTTTTCCCCTTTCCTGTAGAATGTCAGTGGTAGAATATTTTAACAGTGCTATTCAAACGTTTGGGGTCAGTAAGTTATTTTTGTTTTGTTTTTTGAAAGAAAGTAATACTTTTATTCAGCAAGGTGCATTAAATTGATCAAAAGTGACAGTAAAGACAGTTATAATGTTACAAAGGATTGCTATTTCAATAAATGTTATTCTTATGAACTGCAAAAAGCATCATGGTTTCCACAAAAAATATTAAGCAGCACAACTGTTTTCAATATTGAAAAATATGAATGTTTCTTGAGCACCAAAATCAGCATATTAGAATAATTTCTGGAGGATCACGTGACACTGAAGACTAGAGTAATGATGCTGAAAATTCAGCTTTGCCATCACAGGAATAAATTACATTTAAAAAAAGATATTAAAATAGAAAACAGTTATTTTAAATTTGTAATAATATTTCACAATATAAAATTTTTTTACTGTATTTTTGATCAAATGCAGCCTTGGTGAGCATATGAGACTTCTTTCAAAAACACGAAAGAATCTTACCGACCCCAAACTTTTGAACAATTGTGTAGATCAAAATGGATATATGTATGTCAAATTAGTTGAAAACAACTTCCAGTAACTTCAAGAGCATCAAAAACGGGTAAAAAAATGTGGCTTTTTCTTTCTCACAAAGGAAGTGACATTAGTGGTATTAGCAAGAGTTGGTTTTCTGCGGTCTCTAGTTGTCACCCTGCACATCATTATTGTCTGTTTTATACACTTCTTGTCTAGAAGTGCATGTTAGACTAGATACATTTGTAGTTCAGCCACAATGCAGTCAGTTAAAGTCAGTAAAAACAAAATGTTTGCACTCGGATAACAGAACAAACAGATCAAGCACAGGCAAGTCACAGCCTAATGTCTACAATCTATTGAGTTTCTCACCTACACCTTCAGGAAGGGGGATTTTTTGGCCTGGTTGGACAGCAAGTAAGAAAAATACCATTAATATAAATGACTGGGGATGAAGGAGGGCTGGGTGAAATGACTTTATGTATGACCATCAGAATGAGATGGAGGATGTGAATTAAATAATGACATGCAGAACCTGTACACTAAACTTTAAAAGGCATAATAAATTGCATAATGGTTGGAATACACTACATGATTTTAAATCTCAACAGATTGTCCAAAACAGGCTAAGTAAATGGTTACAGAGAAAAACTGGGCATCACACAGTAAACAGAGGGTCACACTACCAGACTTTAAAGTCGCTCACACAACACAACAAACTCACACAGAAACACGTGCCTCGTTGCTAAGAGACAAATGAATAAAATAAAAAGTGCATTCTAAAACTGACTCAAACATGCTTGAAGTTGATATCCTTCAAATGGATGGAATTATAGAAAAAGTCTGCGCCCATTACACTACAAGATTTTCTGTGAAATCTGTGAACTTTGACTGCATAATATCTGATAAATCAGGCCCAAACTATAAACTACACTGTAGTGTATTCCAGCCTTAAGATAAATATGACAGTAACGTCTACAAAGTCACCTGATCAGAATGCTAAGAGAAATGACTAGAAACAGACTGGTGGCAACTCACCTTTATCCACCACATCCCAAACCTCCACCTTCACCACATCATCAGTAGCTGGGAAGAAATGACAAAAAATTTGAGCGGTTCTGGAAAACTGAGGTCACTTATTTGCATTTATTTCAATACATTTATTTTGCATTGATTCTAAGTTGCAGAAGTCCAAATACAAATTTCACTGCATCCATTTTTTAAAAAAAATTGTAAACTTAATTTTAAAATTTTACTTTTCTAAAATTACTTAGAATAAAAAACAAAGTTAATGAAATATTATATTTAGGTTTTTGGTACAGAAATATATACAGTAGCAAACATAATCTGTATTACAATATTTAAATAAAAAAATTCTTAATTCAAATAAATATAAATAATTATATAAATGCAGATTATTTGTTGTGCTGAAACCTTGACTAACATTATAAGATTGCTTCAATGCCACATGGAAAACAATACCACAAAGTAATATAATATACAATTATATACAGTGAGGAAAATAAGTATTTGAACACCCTGCTATTTTGCAAGTTCTCCCACTTAGAAATCATGGAGGGGTCTGAAATTGTCATCGTAGGTGCATGTCCACTGTGAGAGACATAATCTAAAAAAAAAATCCAGAAATCACAATATATGATTTTTTAACTATTTATTTGTATGATACAGCTGCAAATAAGTATTTGAACACCCGTCTATCAGCTAGAATTCCTGATAGAATTCCATTAGCCTTTAAAATGTCCACCTCCACTCCATTTATTATCCTAAATTAGATGCACCTGTTTGAGGTCGTTAGCTGCATAAAGACACCTGTCCACCCCATACAATCAGTAAGAATCCAACTACTAACATGGCCAAGACCAAAGAGCTGTCCAAAGACACTAGAGACAAAATTGTACACCTCCACAAGGCTGGAAAGGGCTACGAGGAAATTGCCAAGCAGCTTGGTGAAAAAAGGTCCACTGTTGGAGCAATCATTAGAAAATGGAAGAAGCTAAACATGACTGTCAATCTCCCTCGGACTGGGGCTCCATGCAAGATCTCACCTCGTGGGGTCTCAATGATCCTAAGAAAGGTGAGAAATCAGCCCAGAACTACACGGGAGGAGCTGGTCAATGACCTGAAAAGAGCTGGGACCACCGTTTCCAAGGTTACTGTTGGTAATACACTAAGACGTCATGGTTTGAAATCATGCATGGCACGGAAGGTTCCCCTGCTTAAACCAGCACATGTCAAGGCCCGTCTTAAGTTTGCCAATGACCATTTGGATGATCCAGAGGAGTCATGGGAGAAAGTCATGTGGTCAGATGAGACCAAAATAGAACTTTTTGGTCATAATTCCACTAAACGTGTTTGGAGGAAGAAGAATGATGAGTACCATCCCAAGAACACCATCCCTACTGTGAAGCATGGGGGTGGTAGCATCATGCTTTGGGGGTGTTTTTCTGCACATGGGACAGGGCGACTGCACTGTATTAAGGAGAGGATGACCGGGGCCATGTATTGCGAGATTTTGGGGAACAACCTCCTTCCCTCAGTTAGAGCATTGAAGATGGGTCGAGGCTGGGTCTTCCAACATGACAATGACCCAAAGCACACAGCCAGGATAACCAAGGAGTGGCTTAGCCAGTCTCCAGACCTAAACCCAATAGAGAATCTTTGGAGGGAGCTCAAACTCCGTGTTTCTCAGCGACAGCCCAGAAACCTGACTGATCTAGAGAAGATCTGTGTGGAGGAGTGGGCCAAAATCCCTCCTGCAGTGTGTGCAAACCTGGTGAAAAACTACAGGAAACGTTTGACCTCTGTAATTGCAAACAAAGGCTTCTGTACCAAATATTAACATTGATTTTCTCAGGTGTTCAAATACTTATTTGCAGCTGTATCATACAAATAAATAGTTAAAAAATCATATATTGTGATTTCGGGATTTTTTTTTTTAGATTATGTCTCTCACAGTGGATATGCACCTACGATGACAATTTCAGACCCCTCCATGATTTCTAAGTGGGAGAACTTGCAAAATAGCAGGGTGTTCAAATACTTATTTTCCTCACTGTATAATACTGTTCTTTTTAGAAAGAACAGGGAATATAAAGTAAAATGTTGAATATAAGTAGAGCCATGTCCACTATCAAATGAAGGAGACTCCTCACTGTAAATTACCGCTAACAGGTTCCACCACGTGATGTGGAGCTGAAAGCTTTTGAAAAATGGATGTACTTAAATAGGAAAAACAAACTCTAGAAATCACTAGATACCATCTAATGTTCGATTCAGGCCATTTAAAGCCATCAATCTAATCTACTTATCCACTAGCTGACAGACAGCATATTTACCTTGATGCAAATCTATTTTGCATAATTAAGATGCACAAATGGAAAGAAATAGAAATCATTAGATAATTAGTTCACATCTTTCAAACATAAGTGCAAAAGCAACTTCCAACACACTCTTAAAAATTACGTTTTTTTTTTTTTTTTTTCAGTGATGCTATAGAAGAGCCATTTTTGGTTCCCCAAAAAACCTTTAGTTAACAGTTCTTAAAAGAACCATTTTTTTCTTAGAATCTAAATAACCTGTTTTCACTATAAAGAAACTCTTTTGCCCAGTGGTTCCATGGATGTTAAAGGTTCTTCATGGAACCATCAATCCCAATAATGATTTTTAAGAGTGTAAGTAGAAAGATTTCAATAACACTAAGATGACAGGAGCTTTGATTTCCATAAAAAAACATCAAGCTTACTTTTATAACTCCAGTGGATACTAGTGACCTGGATCTCTTGAGTTGGAATGTACTCTTCCTGGAACTTCCTACCCTGCAGCCGGTGCCACAGGGTGCTTTTTCCCGTGTTTCTATCTCCTCGAATGACTATCTTCACTGAAAGACCACACATAACATGTTAGAGCTTGTGATAACAACATTATCCCAAGCACACAGCGCTCAGGGGCTCCAGCAACAGACTTGATTTGTTGTGACATGCTGTATGTGTTACAATTTAGTCCAATAGTATGTGGATGCATCGAAAATCTAGATTTTATTCTCCTTTAAATTCAAACCTGGAAAGATTTTGAAGCAAAGTAAAGAAACAACAAAACAATCAATCTCAAATTTTAATTAATTATCATTAATGATACATTTTAGCAGGCATTTGACTTACTGTTGTACTGAACCCCTTTAGCAAATTTTCTCTGCAGACTCTGGTTCATGGACTGTAGGCCAGCAGGGATGTTCTTGTCCTTCACCTGACCAGCCGGCTCAGAGCCCACGAGCTTCTTCAGAGCGGAGAACATCTTGACCAAACTACGCCTCTAGATGGGTATTACAAATATAAAATATTCTTGTCTCAAACTGGCCTCTATGACGCCCCCAGATTGTCTGTCTGTGGGTGGACAGTTTTCTTGCAATGCTCATAAAGCATTTCTACATTAGTTTGAGAGGTGAATGAGTCCTGCTTTGGCACAGCATAACATCTCAAAATCAATTCAGATCTTCATCTCTGGATCCTTTTCCACAGAATGACACAGTTAATGCAGTCCAGCATCACAAGATTCTCATTCAAGTGTTGAATCTGCTTCTGCTACAATATAAAGAAAAAAAATAACGAGATGAGTTGAATGAAGTTGCAATACCTGCAGACATATAAAAAACATCTTTCATGGATTGATATGTTGCAATGCACTGCAGGCAACTCTAATTTGCAGGGATGCCTGAATTTGTGTCTCAAAACCTAGTAAGCTGCCTGAATAGACAATCCGTTGGGACACCATAAGTGTGTGGAATATGATGTCCAAAAATGCTGTCTAGTTAGGCAGCTCGCTAAGATTTAAGACACAACCTGACACTGCGATTTCTACTACAAACGACCCTTTTCTGTTTATTTAATAGAAAAGAGTGTACGTTAGCACTCCAAAAAGCAAACACAAATTGCACAGGAGCTAACGTACTACTGTGGATAGCTGTTATGTCAGATATTTGACAGCTGCCTGTACATACTAGCCTGCTAACGCGGAACTAACTGTATATTTAACAGATTTGTATCAGATTTGTGATGCTCTTGTACTTACAGTGGTTTTGTCTTCTATACTAGAGCAACTGAATGATTAGATCCAACATTCAACATCTTATATTTCTGACCCACTGTGCAGTGTGATCATCTTATAACCTGTACAGCTTATGAATAATGAAATCATTGAAATGCTGCTTTGTATATTTGTGAAGTACGCTGCGGTAGGGTTAGCTACGGTCACGGTAATTACATTTCAAAATAAAAGTCTCCTCACTAGTTAGTTAGCTAAGAATTTTTCTAAAAACCTAGAGACATCTATCATCATACATACAGAACATATATGACTTATTTCACCCAAAACATTATAATTTAATAAAAACATGAACATTTTCTTTTAAAGAATTTTATAGATTGCTTTTATAATAACATTATTTTTGACCATTACTGTAGTGTGATTTTTAAAAAAAATAAAATATATATATATTATTTAAATTATAAATTTTTCATTAGAGCAGTATTTGCTGCTCTGCCTTGAATGTTTGTGTTAAAAATGTGTATTATATTAATCAGGGTGCAGGCCATGAAACAGTGTTTTAGATACAAAATTTCCTAATAGTCCTAATAGGCTTCGTTTTTGATTTGGGGTGAAATGTCAACCTAGACATGAGATTCACACTTTCATTCATTAAATTCATTCTTTGAAGTAAATATTATATTACACAACAATTTTTTAAATTACAAAGTAACATATGGCTTATCAACTACATCCAACCATGTGCTGCAATGAACATTTTATCTCTAGTGTGAGATACTGTCTTCTCAACATCTTAATAAAGCCACACATTTTAAAAGTATTTGTAATATTTATTTTATATTTGTTCATCTAAAATGGTAGCAGCTGCAGTTTCACAAACAAAGATGTTCAATTTCAAAAGATATATGCATATTAAATCTCTTAAGTAAAAAAACAAACAACATTGATATGTTCTGATTCTTGTTATCATGAACCTTTAAACGTTCAGGAAGTGAGGTGAGGTGAGGCAACAATCAAACAGAAATCAGTTTATAACAAGAAAATCAAATCAGATTTCATAAACGTATCATGGTTTCAGCCCATTAATCTCTTGCATCCAGCGGTGGACTCAGTACCCAGTGTTCTTAATGGTGATGCTTTGAGCTGTGTCAATCTTATAGTCGTTGATACCTGAGGAGAAAAGCACAGCATTGCAGATAAAAGCCATTATACAAGAGAGATTGAAACTACAAAACAGTCAGATGCATGTGCATTGTTACGCCTAGTTTTGTTTAAAATGCACGTATTTGTTTCTCACCCTGTGTCAGAGAGGTGTCATCTGAGGAGACCTGCCAGTATCTACGATCAGTCTGACGTGCTTGTTCTTCATTGACCACACTGAGGAAGGGTCCCCACAAGCTGTTCTCTGTGCTAAAGCTGTGATGCAGAGAGCAAAAGGGTTGATTGCAAACAAAACCCATACAAATTTGTTGTAATTAATACAGTAAAAAGCAAACAAATTTTTGCTTATATTGTTTTGACAATATATTTCAAATAAAGCATCTCACGTGAAACCAGTTTGTTTGTCTTGGAGAAGGTTGAGGGCTTCAAATAGTGAGGAGCCCCTGGGCACACTGATGAAAAACACTGATGACGCACCATTTGATTTAATAACCTCCACCTGTAGAGACACTTGCCCTTGACTTGGAAGAACTTCCGAGGCGGAGTCCGCACCAATAGTAAGAGTGTCTAAATCAGGAACATTGAACCAGGAGAAAATACACACAGAAAATAAAAAGGAGAGAAAAAAAAAACACACACCCAAGTTAAATTAAAATGCTGTACATAAACACTAAATATTAAATGCAAATGTTGTATATAATATATAACATTGAAATACTCTAAAATACTTTGTTTAATATGAGAAATAAACATGATTAATTTTGTGATAAAAAAAATAACAACATATTTTTGGATATAACTTTAAACTTTATTTTTCCCCTTTTCCATAAATATTTGTTTTTATTTTAATATTTGAAAAAAAATATTATAATAAATAATATATGTATGTATGTATGTATGTATGTATGTATAATATATATTATATATATTCCAAATATTAAAATAATATTTTTTATTTATGGAAAAAAGGAAAAATAAAGTTTAAATTTATATGCAAAAAAAAAAAAGTTTAATCACAAAATTAATGTTTATTTCTCATATTAAACAAAGTATTTTAGAGTATTTCAATGTTATATATTATATACAAAATATGTATTTAAGATGGCACCTCCCTGAATCTTTGGGAAATTAACCGTAGGCCTGTAAACACAATTGTGCCGACTGATACTTCATTGAGCTTGCATGTCTGATGTACGTACCATTCTTATTGCGGCATTCTTTGCTCTTCAGATGAAGATAGGATTGCTGCTGCAGGGCGGGCATGACTTGGGAGACTGCCATTGGGTTATGGTATGTTCCTTTCTTAACATCTGCCCTTAAAGCCTCCAAAGCAGAGGCACATTCCTCCATCTGACTGCCCATAGCCAACAAGGCCTGTGAGACGGATAACCATGAGAACCTGCCACTCAAATAAGGCTTTTTCATTAAGGCAAATATTTAATATCATTATTCTTACCTGCACTGCCAATCCCGTGCTGAACTCGTTGCCCATGTGACCATCAGCTCTCTTAGAGTCAAGAAGCCTCTGCTTAATGGAGGCAAGAGCCCTGTCCAGCTCTGCAGAATCTTTAACAGCAGTTTCCTCGTTTTTCAGACACTGCAAGGCCATGCCTGCCATCGCATGCGTGTCTGAAGGGTGATTTGAATGGTTAGAGACCTCAGCACATGTAAATATATTTCCTTAAATCTAACTATACCAATATATTATGCATGACGTTCCAGAATCAGATGACTTTCTTTCTTCTGTGGAACACAAAAGAACATTTTTGACTGTTTGGGAACATTTCTGTCAGGGATACTTTCATGGTATTTTGCATCCTTTCTGAAGTGTGAAGGCTTCAGTTCCTATTCATTGAAATTGCATGAATAAAAGTGGCCAGCACAGTCTTCAGAATGTCTTCTTTTGTGTAACACAGAAGAAAGAAAGTCAAACGGGTTTGGATTGACATTAGGGCGGGTAAATAATGACAGAATTTTAATTTTTGGGTGAACAATCCCTTTAAATGTACTTTATCAATGACTACTGGGCCCAAAAAAACAAAAGAGTTGATTCAAACTCACCGACACATAAGGACTCTCCATGTTTTAACTGTCTGTGTTCCACAGCATGGATGAGCTTGTGGCTGACATGTGTGCTGACTCTAACTCCGCTCACACACAGAGCCAGAATGCCCAGAGAGTACTGGTAGTAGTTGGTCTTTGGACGGTGACTAACTGCACAAAAGAATTCATATTAAAATTAGAATTACAGTACAACAAAATTACATATGGGGCAGTAAGATTCTATTTTAAGAAATAATATATCATTCAGCAAGGATGCATTGAATTGCCAGTAAAGATATTAAGACTTATATTTTAAATAAATGCAGTTCTTTTGAACTTTTTATCCACCAAAAAAATCGTGAAATAAGTATCATGGTTTTCACAAAAATATTAAACAGCACAACTGTTGACAATAGGAAGAAATGTTTTTGGAGCAGCAAATCAGCATATTAAAATGATTTCTGAAGGATCATGTGACACTGAAGACTGGAGTAATGATGCTGAAAATTCAGCTTTGCCATCACAGGAATAAATTACATTTTAAAATATATTCAAATAGAAAAAATATATTTACAATATTGCTGTTTTCACCGTATTTTAGATCACATAAATACAGCCTTGGCGAGTATTAGAGACTTCTTTCAAAAACATTTAAAAAAAGAGAGAAGGGTCTGTCTGCGTCCCACAATACTATAAACCACGTCCCTACAAGTTATGCCTCCCACAAAGAAACAAGGGTGGATGTCATTGACTGAAACAATACATTTACTTTATGTTTTATGTATGAAATAATGGTAAGGCTAACTTATATTGCTTTCATATCTTATGAAGTATGAAATAACAGCTAGTAGTAAAACACAAAATAAATTATACATTTATGGAAATTATAGCTAAAAACCTACCCAACCCTAAACCTTACCCTAACCCTACCCCTTCAATAAACAAAAAAATGTACTGTAGAGTTTCAGAATTAAAATACTTTAAAAACTGAGGAAAAACAAACAGGATGACTTATGGCGTCTGCTGATTTATGTACAAGCTGTATGCCTTAACACTAGGTAGTGATAGTGACGCTTTAACAAAACAAGGAAAGTGAAATAGAAGAAGAGTGGTACTAGAGATGACATCAGCAATTCCAGAGGGAGGGGCTCTGATGGCATCCCCCTAATTGGCTGTTTTAGGGTGTGGTTTGTAGTACTGCGGGACGCACTCAAACACAGACTTGCTGACCCCAAACTTTTGAACGGTAGTGTATTACAAAATAAATGCTCTTACATGCAATGTTCTGTTTCTCTTCCTCCATTTCTTTCTTAAGGTGAGTGAGGAGGGGCTCCTTCATCTCGTTATGATTGAGATGTACGCTCTGCAGATCATGACAGGAAGACTTCAAAGCCAAAATGTACAGGGCAAGGCGGCCAACCACCAACTCACCATTTTTGAGAGATCTACAGGCAGATATTAAGAATATTTTATTGAAATGGAACAATAGAGTAGAGTAGAATGGAATTTGTTTCCACTACTCTCACACGACACTGACAATCCTTCCTGAAGCGACACATGAAAATCACAAGTAATCAAAAAATTTAAGGACCAATAAGCAAATCATTTACTGTTGCTTTAAAGTTTGATATAAAAAAAGAGATGTGAAAATATGCTCCATACTTCTCAATATCATCGTGAAACTCTGTCTTGAGCTGGTTGAGATATTGGCTCTCTTTAGCTAGGTTATGGTGTGTTGAGAGGCGCAGGGCGATGTGCACACTGGGATTGGGTAGGTTATCTGGTGTATCCACAGAGCGCAGCAGCTGCTGATTGAGGGACTGGAGAAGAGCCTTGTGATCAGATGCTGATACAGAGAACATACAGAATTAAAAAAGTAATACAGTCATACGCACTGATATCAATGTTCTATAATTATAAAACAACAGACTATGATCAACTTTGACTGAATCACTGTCCTCGTTGACCCCTGTTGCTCATTTAAAGTAGCACTGTGTACAAAAACGCTTTTTCTCGGAATGGTCACAGTTACAAAAGAGAGGGCAAATAACAGAGTGAGATGATTCCAGCTGACAGGACAAAAAAAAAAAGTACTCAATAAGAATAAGCTGAATGTTACGAATACGATAGTGCAGTATAGTACATTGTAGGTTATTAGAGGACAGTATAGGTTATGTTATTATGGTTATTGGATAGACAATATTTAAAATCTTTGCAACGGGATGGAGAATACTAAAAGCTAATTAACACATTTTACAAAAACATCAAAATCATGATATATACAATATACTGTAGTAGTTTTATAGCATTCTTTAAAATACCTGATTAGTATATGAATATTGTAATGATTCAGTATCTTAGTAAACTGTATATTAAATTACCATGTAATTACCATCAATGGTCATCATTTGTGCTGTTTTACTGATACAGGTTTTTTTTGTAAAGGTATTAGGGGGAAACCAGGGAGTGTTGTAACATGGGGTCAGTTTTAAGTAACACTGTCAGTTTGCCAAGTCAGAAAAAAAACTATGGTAATGTCATCAATATTACACACTCACATCACCTTTTTGAGCTCATGGGAGATGTGGCATTTTACTGTGAGCAACATTGTACATTTTATGACAAAAAAAAAAAAAAAAAAAGATTTTCAAGAAGGCAAGTCATTTTTTTTTGTCAAGATTTTTTGCAGAGCAATCATTGAATTGTAGATCTAAAGTAGCTATTTCTCTATAGTTTAATTTCATGCTTAATTAGTTGCATTCATACCAACTTCAAACCCACATGCCAAAACAGTTAGCTACATTATGGCTGTTAAAGGTGGGGATAGTTGTAAAAGTATAGTATAATTAAATACTAGTCACTATTGGAATAAGTACTAGTATTTAATAAATAAGAACTAGCAAATGAATAAGTACTAGTGCCGAATGGATAGATACTGCCGCTTAGTATCTAAAAAATAAGTACTAGTAGCAAGAAAATAGATACTAGTATGTTTTAAGGATTAAATGTTAAAATGGCTTGCCATAGTGTTTAAATTGTTCGGCCTTAACATGATAAGGCATATTAAGGGTCCAGAAAGCCCCTGAAACCTGAAGAAGAAGAAGAAGAAGAAGAAGAAGGCCTTCGCCCTTACAGGAAATAGAAGGAATGAAAAAGTAAATCATTATTCGTACTAAGTCTTACCACACGGTTTTCCAGCAGCCAGTGCAAGCAGCCCACTCGCAATGATAAGAGTAATCTGAGATTGAAAACAGTACAGACAACCGGTGAAATGTGTTAAATTAACGAATTACCTAGTATAAGAATGACAATAATCACAAAATGCGATAATAATCCTAAGCATCTTAAAGTTTTATTTTGTTAGCAGTAGACTCACTGATTTCTAACATTTGTTGGGTTTTGTGGTTAAGAAGTCTATCATATTAACGAAGTTTCAATTTGTTTAGTTCAAGTGCTTCTTACCATTTTTAGGCAAAGTTAGGTATCCTGCTGAATCCAGTTTAAATGATCAACTGACTCTTTTCCTAAAATATTATGACCTTGAGTAGAGGAGGAGTTAACGTTACTCTAGAGTTAACGTTACTCTAGTTACTCATCTACAGAGTTGGTAGTTTTGCAACATCTTTTCGACCTGTGTTCTAAATGATCGATCTCAGTTTTCTGTCTTGAATAGTTCTCATTTCTTTACTGTTTATTATGTGTATCAGCAAGAAAAAATGATCCTCCCTCTACCTAAACGTGAGTTTGTTTACTGTTATTTATGTTCACTTCCGGTTTAAAGAACTACAAAATCAATGGACTACAAGTTCCATTCACCCTCGCTTACACACTGTTCTAGAAAAGCGTCGTAAATCTAGGCTTTTGCAACTTCTCAAGCAAACTGTCTTTAGACATTTTTTCACATTCCAAACAAAACTTATTTTTCCGCTTTTGTGAGCCCGTAAAAGGTAAGTGTTTGTGTTCCTAATGAAAGAGCTGACGAGGTGTTGTTGTGTATGTTGTGGGGCGTATGTCTAGAGGATGTTTCAAGCTGCAGTCAACGAGCAATTCAAGTTATTCTTACCCAGAATGCCACCAAATTTCATCATAGTGAATTATTTGAGATAATTACACATAAAACTGAAAGAAATATTTACTAATACGGAGCATAAAAAAGACTCGCATTTCAATGTCATGGCCTACGGTGTGAAGGAAGACATAAATTTACTAAGTTAGTAACCAGTTTGCTCACTAACTGTAAATGTGTTTTCCCCTAATTAAAACAATGGGCATTAATTATTCAGCAGTGTACTTTCCATATACATATTTATGTATATGTGTTGTGTATACATGTTTTTTAAAGGTAAAGGTAAAAGGTTTGAGTTTGCCTTCTATACCCATAATATAACTCATACCATGTATAAAACCTGCACCATCTGCAGAACCTGTTCTGAAGTCCAGAATCACTGAGTTATTCATTTTTCTGTTTTCCAGATTCTTCATCTTCTATCCACACTGCTTGACTGCAGTTGTCATTTCATTCTAATGTCTTCAGCTTGTTCTCACCTGGAGACCGATGCAGAGCACCAGGTCAGGAAGCAGCCAGCTGGAGATCATCATGTTTCCCCCCCATGCACACTTCAGTAACCCTGATTTGGTCACAATTAGTGGGCCAATTAGAGGTTCGCATCATCTGACTGGTGGATCAATGCCAAATACGTAAGTCTTGTTGTCCTGTTATGCAGTTCTTGTTTACGCAATCAAATGAAGATAGATGCTTATATTATTTGTCTGCATGTTTAAACTTAGAAGCTGGGAAAGAAGATGCATGAGGAAACAGAGGAGAAGGACAGATGATGAGTAAGGACTTTTTTTTACACATGAAACTTGCTATATGCGGTGGTGGACTTTTCATGATCTTTTTCCCCTACAGAAGCTGCAGCCCCAAACGGCGAAAACTGATGGGTGCAGGTGAGTATCCAAGTCCTAAAGCAAGCCACAGATGGTCTGCGGACTCTACCACCTCTTCCTCTTCATCTGAGACCAGCCTGGTTCAACTGCAGACTGGACCCAGGACAGATGAGATGGGTCTGTCCCTCACAGTCGCTCCCTCTCCCTCTCCACTATCCAGAGTACCCACAGAAGGCTCAGGCATGGAGGTAGAGGCCGCTCAGAGGAGACTGCAGGAGATAGAAGAGAGGTGAGACCAAATTAAAGAGGTCATTAGCTTGATTTCAAACTGTACATGTGCACGCTGTATCTCTGCTTGTGTTTACAGAGTCATTGACCAGAAATGAGATGTATGAAGGTTCAAAATACTCCATTTAAAGATTGCAGATTTTATAGGTGGTCACATTGTATGTGTTACAGGATAACTTTGGAAGATGATAGCGATGAAGAAGAGCTGGACGTAGAACCGGCTCAGCGCAGGCCAGTGCTGGTGATGTCCGACAGCTTAAGGGAAGGGCTGCAGCGTGGGATTGATGACATTCTACCCCATATGGTAGCACAGTCAGTGTGGGTATTTTTTATTTTTTTTTAGGTTACCATGGCTGGTTTTCCCCTCTCTTTAATATAACCTATCCTTTTATGTTTTCGTTATTAAAGAAATTTATACATTTGCTTTTTTTATTTATACAGTAGATTTCAAGCATGAAAGCACAATCCTTTACATAATTTAAAAAAATATATATAGTTGAAAAGTTTGGGGTCATTGAGATTTAAAAAAAGAAGAAGAAATGAATACTTTTATTTAGCAAGGATACATTAAGTTGATCAAAAGTGACATTTATAATGTTACAAAAATCTATTTCAAATAAATGCTGTTTTTTGAACGTTACGTCAATCAAAGATTTCTGAAAAATGTATCAGTTTCTACAAAAGTATTTCCTGTTTTCAACATTGATAATAACAAATGTTTCTTGAGCTCCAAATTAGCATGTTAGAGAATGATCTCTGAAGGATCATGTGATACTAACACTAAAACTTCTGTTTTGCCATCACATAAATTATATTTTAAAATATATTAAAATACATAAACGGGTATTTCAAAATATTACAGTTTTTGAGTCTTCTTTTAAAAACAAAATCTTACGACCCCCTAACGTTTAAACTGTAGTGTAAATTCAAATATATATATTAAAAAAAATCAAATGTATAAAAAAGGATACATTTTTGGTCTACTGAACACTTCTGACAAATATCTTTTAACCCATCTAAATAACCCAGCAAGCAACAGCCATCATTTCACCGTCTCGTTTAACTAGACCCGTTATAGTCCGGCTGTGAGTAACCCACTTCTAGCCAAAATAACCTTGAATTTTTTGGTTACGTGGTTTTTGCCAAAATACCTTGCAAGATGTATGATATTACAACATGTAAGCAAAGTAAACAGTGATTACGAGGTGTTTGGTTTTATTTATTTGATGACTAGTCTATTCTTGGGCTATGATTAGACGTCTATTAAATTTTCATTGACAGCCCAAATTTTGCCTTGTTTTAGCCTAGCGGTCAGCGCTGTGTTTGGATGGCTATTTCTATTAGAAATGTTTTCAAACCAGCAGTAGAACATCAGTTTCTACCAACAGCACTGAGCTCATTGTACAGGAATCCAGCGCTTAGCACACTCTTCTTCACTCACCTCTGCAGGGGCCGCTCTTGTATGGAACTGGTGCTGTGGCGCCCCCCAGAGGACCCTCTCACCCAGAGGCTGAAGGACTCTTTACAAAGACAGCAGCGCAAGCAGCTGGCAGTGAGCAGACAGACTCCCACCCCTGTGCCATCTACCAGCAGCCCCCCATCCCAGCCCCAGTTCACAGCAATCAATGAGCAGACTTTCAGCCCTCTGTTCAGCAGCCCTGCGCTCCTCAACTCTGGAGAGGAAGACATGGAGTTATAGAGGGAAATCCATGACTTTATGTGTGATATAAGCTTTGACCTTCATCAGTGCAAATGAGCAATTAGCATAAGTGGCAGAGAGAGCAAGCAATTCACAACGCTCACACGTGATTTTTCTTGTGCCATGTACTTTTTTGTTTGTTTCAACCTGCACTTTTTTTGTAGGTGGGACCATATTTGCACTAGATGAAATGAGAAGTATCCTATGAACGTGGTCAGTGATTTTTTTTTTTCGTGCAGTACAGTTGCAAAGTAATATCGACTCTGTTTGCTGTCGATAGCTTTACTGGTTAACAATGCAAGAATATTTTAGTTTTGTCTTTATGCAGTTAGTATTATTGCAGCGTACTAGTATTCTGTTTACAGATTCAGAGCGCTTGATTTGTTACAATATGCCACATTTAATATTTAATTTTTAGCAGACATCCAACTGGTCAAAACTTGAGACTCATTTGAATTGGTTCTTCATGGTGTCCATGTTGTTTTTAAAGATGCTGTTGTTATGGAAAGTAATGATTGATGAATTGCATGTATGGAATTCAAGCTTGAGTCAGTGAGGAAGGATCATCATGTGCTCTTGAACTGGATATATGGAAACAGCAGCCGGTTTAACCTTCTACATAGACATAAAATGATTCTTGGAAGAGATGCATGGGTATACATATTTAAATCAATCTATTGATTTCAGTCGATTATATTACCTGGCTCAGTTTATCTAGGTAAAGAACAAATAACACTTAATAGTCTGGCTGTAATACTTAAACAACAGTGAAATAAGCTGTAAATCCATGTTGCATTTGGTTTAAACATTGGCCTAAATTATTGTTTAAATGTTTAATTTTACCTTTTTGAGATTTCTAAATTTAGGCAAACTTGTTTTTCAATAAAATCAGTTTGCCATTATAATTCTCTGCTTGTGACATTTTATTTATGCAGAAAAAACATTCGAACAACATCATGAATTGTCACTGATTTCAGGAATGTTGATCAATTACAGTAATTAGTTCTATTAAAATAAATCACATAAAAAAAATTCACATCCTGCAAAGTATACAATACACAAGTGTAAAAGTTATTTGTAACAGTTATGGCCAGTTGTAAATTCTGTAAGCTACATACTAAATGCATTCATTATTTCGTAGTAAACTCAAGCAGAATTCTAAGTCCAAGAATTCTGTTAATTTAATTTCAAAGTTCATATTTTGATCTTTTAACACGCCTGAATTAAACATTCACCAACAATAAAGTGCCACGTTCTGTCCATGCAGACCATGTTAATCACTTATGAGCTCCACAGAGATGGTACTAAGTTATTTTCTTATACATGGTTTCCCTAATGGACAAATTCTAGGAAAAGAGTTAAAGTAAATGTTAACTGGAAATAGTCTTTGCTGGTAAGTGATCCTCTGTCTTATAGCTTTCCTGGGTTGGAGCAATCTGCCAAGATAATGAGAAGCTTTGAAACATTTGAAACGTTATTGATAACTAAAATGAAAAACAACTAATAAAAAAAGACAAAGGTACATAAAATGACAAAAAAAATATGAATTGGTTAATTCAAAATATAAATTGAAAATATAATAGTATATGGATAATACTAAAATATGACTTTAAACTAGGATAATAATTTGAAATAGTTGATGTACCGTGTCCAAATAAGAGCCGCCCAAGTCCCTGGTCTCCCTGTCCCACTTCACTGGGCTGGGGCAGTGGGTCTGACTCTCTGCTTGAATCTGGCGGATGCGACTCTGGAGGTGCTGCAGCAGTTTATATGAGGTCAGGTCTTGAGTGACTCTGGAGTTTTGGAAGTCTGTGCCACCCTGAAGAGCAGTGGAGGCCAACTGGGATTCGTTGAAATCTCGGCATCGCTGCAGAGACAGAGAATCAGAGAGATGTACTTACTATGACTTCTACTACAATCATAAGGAGTGAACATGCAAATGTCGCTCCAAGTATGTTTTTGGTTTATATTTAATCAATATAACACAAAGGAGCTGTTGTTCCAGATATGAGTAATCATACCAGCAGCATGATAGCAACATTGCTTTTTAATTATTAAAACTAGAAATAAAAATGATTAAAAATAGCTTTTGTTAATTGTAAGGAAATGAAAATTAGAAATGTTGCATTGGCAACTAACTAAAATAAAATAAAATAAAAAAGTTGAAGAATGAAAATGACTAAAACTTATATAAAAACTAAATTAAAGCTAAACTAATAAAAAAGTGAATTCAAAATATTAATAAATACTATAATAGTATATAAATAATACTAAAATACTGGCATTTACCCCAGTCAGATGTCTCATCTCATTCTCCAGTCTCTCCAGTCTCTTCTGCTGCTCTGCTCTGGGCTTTGGAACTCTCCTGTTTTATACAGTAAAGGGTATGGAGGATAATGAATGTTATTTTTGTACGAGTCGTGGTAGTCAATAAGCTACAGTGGTGTCTTTAATTTATTCATTTATTTATTGAGCGGTTCTAGCAATAGGTGCAATGAGACGTGACTTAAAGTTTAGTTCACCCAAAAATAAAAATTCCTTCATCATTTAGCTACTTACCTTAATGTCGTTCCAAACCCGTAAGACGTTCATTCATCCTCAGAACACAAATGAAGATATTTTTGATGAAATATAAGAGATTTCTGCCCCTCCACTGACAGCTACGCAACTACCACTTTGACCCTTTCAAAAGTTTATAAAGAGATTGTAAAACTAATCCATATGAGTTGAGCGGTTTAGTCCCAATTTTCTGAAGAAACACGATCGCTTTATATGATGAACAGACTGAATTTAGGCTTTTATTCACATAAAAACATTAATGAACTCACACATCACTTGTGGTAAACTGAAGCTCAAGCATGTTCACTTGACGTGTTACACAGCACGGTTGAGCTTCCGCAAAGAACCAATGAGGTTTGTTCTTGTATGTCAAGCAAGTTCGGTTCAGCTTCTGTTTATGTTTGCTGATCGATGTTTATATGTGAATAAAAGCCAAAATTCAATCTGTTTATCAAGTGATCGTGTCTTCTTCAGAAAATTTGGACTACACCACTATACACCGCTTTGTAAAGTAACACTACGTGCCTGTAGATTGAACACGTAGTGCACATGACGTCACCCATTTCACAAATTCTCGTTTTTGTAGTTTACAAGGAGATGATAATGGTATCGTTTTCTAAATCTTTCCAAACTTTCAAAAACCCATTTAATGTTTAGGCCCCCAAAATGCTGTTGTTGTGTAAATGAACGGCCAAAATGCATACAACTTTTTCAGTTTTTAGTTGAAAACAGTGTGCTGTAAATGGGCCCTGAGACAAAAACATTCAAGATCCACTTGACTCGTATGACGCACCTCTCCTGCTCCGCGTTAAGCTCCAGCTCAAATTTGTGAGTGAGTCTTGTAGTGGTTTTGTCTTTCCACTGTGCCATGTTGTTCTGCGCCTGTCTGACCTCATCATCTTCAGCCCGCAGCTGTCTGCGCATATGGACACACAGTCTGTCTGTATCATCATTGTTCATGCGCAGCTGGGCTCGAGATAGGCTGCTCATTTCCTCAATGTGCTCCTTAAGTTTACCCATCAATGAACAAAACGAGACATAAACCAAGATTTGAATACATTAATAGCAATTTTGCTCAGTATTAGTTTTACATTTAGATGCTTTTGAAGCTTTTTTTAATAAATCGTACAAACTGTATGTGCGTGTGTCAGTATACCTGTATGAGTTTCTCTTTTAGAGCAGCCAGTGCTCGTTCCTTTTCCTCCATCAGCTGCTCTTTCTGCAGATTTAGCTCTTGCTCCTGAAACACATAAGCAGCGTCTGCTCATAGTCGATGAGTTGCAGTGAGTTGATGTGTGTTTTGTTTATAACTTTTCTTGTACCTTTTCTCGGCTGAGTTGCAGTGCAGCACGTCTCTGTGACTTGAGCTCAATTTTTAGATAATTAATAAGCTGTTGAAGGGCCTTTGTGAGGGACTGCAGGGTCTGAAGAGCTTCACTCACTGTAGGACTGAACTGGAAAAAAATTAAATATACTCGTTTATAAAATACAATACAGTGTGTGGTGAATTTTTAATTAATAAAATAGTAAACTGTATATCAAACTAATATTAACTCTAACATCTAACCTTACTTCCCTTTTTAGGCCTAACAAAACTAACACTTTGAAACACAATGTACTAAAACGTTCTGTCCTGTTTTTTATTGTTGTATGTTGTGTTGCCATACTCCTTTTACTTTGGTTGTGTGTGTGTAAAAATAACAAATATGGGAAATGAAACTAGACAGATGAGAAGTTTGAACCTTGTGATTATCAAAGAAGTAATCATTAAAACAAGGTTTGCTTTACCTAGTAACAGAAGGTTTTGTCTATGAAAACCAATCAAATTGTGGGGAAATTATGTCATGCAGCATGACACTTTTGCCATACCTCCTTATTCTATAAAAACGGTTGTATTTGTGTTTTCCAGTGGGATTCTCAGTGGAATTTGTCTGAGATCCTCCGGCCTTGCTTCAACTTGGGGAGATTCTCTGAGAACTGCTCGAGAGATCCTCCGCCCGTGATTAAAGCATTTAAAGGACATTTGCTGAAGTCTGTTTGTCAATCATTGCTGCGCAGCAAGAAAGCTAGTTAGGGAAGCAAGTTAGTTAGGTAGACTATATATTGAACGTCGATTGGAGACGTTGGGGAATGTCGATTGGAGACGACCCAGATAGTTAGGTTTATGGAAAAATCTACCACAAGTGTCACTAACAGTATAAACTTACTATAAATAGATTTATGTTTGCATTCTTATTACTATGATTATATTTTATGGCTATTATTTATTTGAATGTGCATGTATTTTATTTTTATAAATATATATATATTTATAAAGTATATATATATATATATATATATATATACTCCATACTGGAATGAGGATATGGCATAGGCTGGATTTGAAATTGCATTTCCCACATCAGGACCAATACACAATGTGTGGGGCTGAAATCACCTTTTTAACACTCAACATGGCATATAATTGTGTGTGTATGAGCACCACAGGGTACTGTATATACCTCTCTGACGAGTGCTTGTTTTCAACAGTCAGGCCATTGTGTTTAAGGAACTCCTGCAGGCAAACACACTCAGCGTGTATGTCCTGCGCCCAGCGTCTGCTCTGCTGCTCGTGTCTGGCTGTTCTTCTCTGGTGTTTTTGGTCTTTCTCGATGACGGCTGTCCTCAGCTCCTGAAGCTCCTTTTCAGAGCGCTGCAAAGTTTTCTTCAGACATACCGCCTCCTTCTCTGCCTCCTGTAACAAGAAACCAGCAGAAAGTAAAGGGCTGAGGACAGCTTTGATAAATTTGCACAAGTTATATGTAACACTAGAATGAAAAGACACTTGAAATTATATTTTGCATTAAAAAAAAGTTTAAAAAAAATTATATTTTGCATTTTTGCATTGTGAAATTACATGATTTTCAAAAACTAATATTTTTTTTAATTAATTTAAATCACCATCTAGTGCATTTAATGGCAAAACATCAAATCATCAAATACTACCATGATGTAGATATGCAAATAAAACTCTATATATATACTGTATATATTGAGAGTATATATATATATATATTTTCAAATTTTGCATCTGTTTTAATTAAACGTTTAAATGAAAAATATATAAAAAGACGACTTCTGATTCCACTCACTTTTTGAAGCTCGATCACTTTACTCTTTAAGGCCAGTGCGTTCCTTCTCTCTTTCTCCACTTCTGATCTCCCTCTCTTCACTGCCTCCTCTATTTGCTGCTCCAGATTCCCACGCTGCTCTTTCAGAGCCTTCTCTCGCTGTTCCTCCCACTTCCTTTCCTCTCGCTTCACAGCCTTTTGAATCTGTTAGTTCAGATGACAAGAGATGCACTGGTTCTTTTGAGGGAACAAGAATTTTAACAGCGGAGAACCACATTAAAGCTATCTTTAATGTTTAATGTAATCTGTCATCAGCACTTCAGCGTGTAAAACAGGATAACAGGGAGGAAACCTTTTCCTGAGTTTGTCTTCTGAGCTCCTCTGCTTGCCCAGTCATCTTCTCTTCATGCTGCTCTAGAGCCTCTTTTAGCCTCTTTACCTCCTCATCTTTCATCTGAAACATAGAGAGAGTTGAATGTGTACGTAAGACTGAGACTGTGACTGTGTTGTGAGATACGAAGGGCACACGCTATGACAGCTGACCTGGATACAGTTGTGTAAGGAGTCCAAGCTCTGTTTGTGGGTCTGAGCTTGTTCACTGAGAGCAGCTGATCTCAACTCATCCGCCTGCTGATGCACCTGGATTTACACATTCCAACCAAACAGATTCAGGGCATCACACTACTGTATGTCTGAATAATCTGAGATAAGTCTCACAGTGAATAGATCATCTTACCTTTTGAAGCTCCTCTTTGTGGCTTTTGGTTAACTGTGATGTCAGTTGCTCAATCTCTTGCTCCTGAGAAGGAATTGATTATCATATATAATCAAAGGATAATAATATACCCTACTGAAAAGACAAGCACATATTGTTCAGACTGGTTTATGCTGAATAGTGATAGGTTAATATTCATGCTTTCATTAACATAGTCTTTATATTTGATGTTGCCACTCTGATGTTAGATCATTCAATTCAAACATGATGTGATCGGCTAATATACACTGAGAATATACACATTCAAAAGTTGGTAAGCTTTTTAAAGTTTTAAAGTAATACAGTAGAAACAGTAATATTGTAAAATATTATTAGAAATTTAAAAAAACTTTTCTATTTTATTATATTTTAAAATGCTATTTATTCTTGTGATGTCAAGGCTGAATTTTCAGCAGCCATTACTCCAGTCTTTACATGATCCTTATCCATGAGTATTTTTTGATGAATAGAAAGTTCAAAATAATTTATTTGAAACAGAAACCTATTGTAACAATGTGAAAGCCTTAACTGTCACTTTTGATCAATATAATGCATCTTACTGACCCCAAACTTTTGAATGGTAGTGTTTGAAAATATATGATTTGAAATATATATCTTTCCTACCATATCCTCTTTTGTCCTGTTCTGTATTTCTCTCAGCTTTAAGCTGTGCTCCTCTCTCAATGAACAGAGCTCCAGAAGAAGGGCTTTCTTCGCTTCTCCGTCTCCCTGCAAAAGCATCTCCTTCTGGGCAACAATTCGCTCCAGGGCTGCAAAACGCTTCACTTGCTGCTCTAGATCTTCCTGTGTGGACTGCACACATATTCTATAGTTATTGAAATTGATAGTGTTTGCAATCTGTCTCTGTATCAGATACTGAAAACATGGTTATTTTAGATTAAGAAGAAGAAACACGAGTGAGAACCTCTTTTATTTCTTCTTTTTCTCTGATCGTATCAGCCAGCTGCTTTTCCAGCTCACTGCATTTCTGTTGGAGAGTCCTGTAGTCCTCTTCCCTCTGCTCCAGCTCCTGGTTCACCTCATCCAGCCTCTGAGGGAGACAATGACAGGAAGATTAATTGGAGGCTGTGTGAATATTCACAATATATATATATATTGAGTATTTTGCTGACAATACCAAATTTAGCAACACATTAATGCATTTTTTATTTGGTCATTAAGTTTCCTAAAGATTATGCCCACTCATTGTGCCCTTACTTGCGAGCATAAGCGTGTTAAAACAGAGATGTGATCTACAGTACCTCCTGCAAAGAGTCTAGTGTGTGTCTAAAACGCCTCTGTTCTGAGAACAGGTCAGATTTAGCATTATCCAGTAGTCTGTCCATCTCCTCCCTTTCCAGAACAGACACACTGCGGCTTACACACTGACAGGGACAGACATCACATCACACTGAATGTCAAGTAGCATCTATAATATAAAATTCAGCAAACTGACTGATTTAGAAAATACTGCATATGTTATCTGGCAACATTCTGCGTAGACATACATGTATTTATTTAATTACATATTAATTTAAAGTTACATTTAATCAAAAAAGAACCATGCGGATGTTTAATGAAATCCTAACTGAGCTGATGTGACTTTTTTGTTTCTTAACGAGAGTGACCTGTTGCTCCTGCAGAACCCTGACCTCCTCCAAACACAAGTCCCTCTGGGCCTGCAGTCTGTGTAGCTCATACCTTTAAGACACACATACAGTGCTAGTAAAAAAATAGTTGTTACATATAAATACTATATGGAATTTAAGAACAAAAGTGTCAATAAAAGCAAATGGGATTAAGGTGTGAGTAGACCGTACGTGATGTTTTGGGCCTGTGCTCTGCTGTCCCTCACACTGAGCTGTAGTGAAAGCTGCTCTCTCTTAGCTTCATCCATTTCCTCTCTCAGATTCTCCAGAGTATGAAGTGTAGCCTGTGGAAAAACACCACTTTTGGTTGACAAATAAGCTTATTAACATTTTGAGAATTACAGAGTGATCATTTAGTATTCATACTGTTTTTTGTTGTAGAAGCTCAGTAAGTGACATCCTCAGCTCTTTAAGCTGATTTCCATCTATTCTGCTCTTGTCCCGAGCCCTTTCTGTGCTCTGAAAACAAAAATACTACAAGCCTGAGAAGAGTCTCCTTCATAGCTATTTGGAAAAATTCAAAACATAATTGGACAGTTAACTCTACTGATTACTGCAGAAATTGTTTAGAGAATGCACTGAGGTCTCTCACAATGTGGGAGTCATTCCTTCTGCTCTGGCACAAACTCCTCCTCTTCCCTTTCTTGCCAGATGAATGTCTCTTGCTTCTGTAGTACAGCTTAGACACAGCACCTTCACTGCTCGTCTCCTCAACAGTTCTCTCATCATCAGAGCTACAACACACAGAGTAATAGTGAGGAATGGTCATTTTTATTAAATAGTATAGTTCCATAAGTAGTAGACAATTAACCCAATCATTTCTCCCAGAGATGTCTGAATTAGAAATGTCTGCATAATGTTTCAAATGAACATATTGTGTTGTTAATTTGCTATTTTTAAATGTATTTTTCACATAAAGATGATTTAAATGTAAATTTAGTGACTGGAAGGCACGAATACCTCTATATAAAAACTCCCATTGAAACTATGCAAGGATGGTAGTAATGTAGGGTTTTACTCACAGGTCACTAAAAGTGTCATATCATAAATTAAACACCACCACAAAACACAATATCCAAAAATCTCTTCCTAAGATCATCTAATTGAACTGCAGCTGTTAAAACGTTGAGAAGTACCTGAAGGACTGAATATTGTTGTGGATGGTTTGTCCTGTACAGAATCCATTGTCTTTGCTCAGATGTAAGGCTATAGTCACACGCATACGAACAGACAAATCCAGTTATGTTAACATGTCATGGACCAATTACAGTTCAAATTTCTAAATAACTTCAAATTTAAATTTTTTAAAAGATTTAATAGATTTATTGATGTATTTCATCATTGCACAAGTGCACATCAAAACAATGTGGTTTCACTGTGTGAAATATGGATAACAGTGAATTCAAATAAAAAACACCAGGGTGTAGCTTACAAGGAATGTAAAGTAAGATAACATACCATATTTTGGATTATATTCTTGGTCAGAGTTTACTCTGTTAGCATATTTTGCAAAGTGTGTGACTGGGATACAAAATGAAAAAGCATTATAGCACCAATACAACTGCACATGCATTCAGCACATGAAAAGAACACATGACTTTTGACACACATAAATTAATACGGTACCTGTACCTGTCCTGTTGCTGAGTGTAGACTTCAGGTGCTGTCGAACCGGTTCTGAGCACACTGTGTCCAGATCAGTGTCTATGGTGACTGAATCAAAACTCTGCAATGGCATTCCTGTCAGTGGAAAAAAACAACTTATTATTTAAAAGCAGATCACAAGGAAGATTCGCAAAAAATCTTTAAAGAAACCGCACAGCACAGCTGTACCTGCCGGGTGTCTTATTGGTTTTCTGGATGGATGCTGTGGTTGATTTTTCGATCGTTCATCAGTGAGTTCTGCAGTGTCACTGCTGTTAATTTGAGCTTCTGGGGCTGGAGAAGAAATGAATCCTTATATTCAGCAAATACACATTAAATTGATCAAATGTGACAGTAATGCATTTTGCAAAAGATTTCTATTTCAAATAAATGCTGTTCTTTTGAACTTTTCATTCACCAAAGAATCCTGACCTAGGAAAATTGGTTTCTTTGCACTTTATTTAAACTTTAATTATTAAATATTTTGTATGCACTTTGTGAAGTTGTGCCTGGAGTGTAAAACTAATGTCTGTGTCCACGTTTCAATTGTATCATTTGTCATGACACAATGAAACATACCAAATTGTGCGTTTTTGGCCAAGTGGTCATACCAAGCTTGCCCTCATTATTCCCAGACCCAGCCTACAATTCAATTAATCACTATGCGGCAAGTGTAAGCTATATTATTAGATGTTATTATGTGGGTTTTAGTGAAAATGGCCAGATGGAGAGAGCTGTCCTCTGCAACCAAGGAGGAACCTCCAAATTATATATATTTAAATATTATAGTTGAAGTTATAATTATCAGTGCTGTTACATAATTTCCATCATTTTGAGTGTTTACATCTTCTTGCTCAGTTTGTGTACCTGAGGCTGGCAGGACCAGCATTTCCTCTCTGAAGCGTGTTGAGAAGTCCTCAGTGCAGACGCTGTCCATAGTGAATTCATCCTCCTCGTTTCCTATCCCTGCAGCCTCAGCACTTCTCCCAAGAAGCCTCTCCAGCCTCCAACGGCACTGCTCTACCCTGGACACTGAGCTCAAGCTGCCATCGCCCTCAGGACACCACACATCTGGAACTGAGGCGCCAACCTCCATAATCTCCATTGTCTGATGTTCTATTTGGTCACATTTTTAACAGGAAATGATAATAATGGATTTTAACAAGACTTTATACTGCTCTCTTTTTTCATATTGATATGTGTTTGTCTTATCATAAGCAGGTAAAAAAAAAAAAAAAAAAATCACTACAGCATTTGTTTTCAGAACAAAATTTTCAAAGATATAGTATATTGCAGTCATAATATTTCTTAATTGTGCTGCTTTGGACAATGATTTAGGTATAATTTGATTATATATTCAAGTCCATGTGGTATAAAATTTAGTATGGACTACCTGATGGAGTCCAGTCAGGGTTGGATGATGTTTTATCATTGGTTGGAACAGTGCTTCCCAAGCCTGTGTCTTTACTAACAGACTGACTCCGATCAAGATAGCCTGGAATTTAGAGAGCATTAGGAAAATAACTGCACATAAAAATAATAAATAAACAAGATTATACATATATATATATATATATATATTACTATTATTATTATTATTTTGCACAAAAATGGTTTACCTGAGAAAGGAAATTCATATCTTTTGGACTTTCCTCCATGCATTTGGCTTTGGCTGTGGATCTGTTGGTGGAGCACAAAATCAAGCCTGAATTTTACCATTACTATGTCAAAATTAATACACCATGGTTATCAATATTTCATCAAACTATAAGTGCTTGACCTGTAGATGACTCAGCTGTGCATCTATGGCGTCCAGAAGTACATCGCAGTGGTCATGGGACAATGCCACAGGTATGAGCCCATAAACATCAACCCCCTCGTCCACATCTGAGAAGAAAAGAGATGTACAGCATGTTCCACTACAGTAGATACAGTGATAAGCATGAATAGTAATGTCAATTGTTCTAACCTGCAGAAAGCAGTTCATCAGTGTTTTCTCCAGATCCATCATTTTCCATGGTCTTCTAAAAAAGACAGAAAAATCACTTGTGCATAAGATGTAAAACTATCATCTCTTTGGAATCCAGCGCATTTGAGCAACAATGGAGGCAGACAGTTTAAAGGGGGGAGTTGTTAGTTATGTGGTTGCCTAAGAAACGCAACAGAAAGGTTCCCCAACAAACACTAGGGCCTCTTACATACAAAGAACCTCATAAGTCTAATAAGAACCAAAATTCCACATATTTCACACTAGGCTCATGCAAAGCTACGTATCTCATATGTGTTTATGTACTTATGCTGATAAATAGCTAGGTTGATTGACAGTTGTATTTTAACAGAAACATGCACAATAAATACTTTTGCTGTCCAGGAAGACAATTGACACAATACTGCAAAATGCACATTTATTCATAGCTCTCACTGAATTAATTATTAGTAATTAAAGCAGATTTTGCTTTGTTTCAGAACTCCCATACATATCTTTACCTATGCATTGTTTGCTTCTTTTTAAAAAAAAAAAAAAAGTTTTTACACTTACGTCAACGTATTTCCACTACTAGTTTTCTCTAGAAACTGGCTCGTACAGCAGAAATTGGTTGACATGAACACATCCATGCGCCTCTGTGTCATGGCAACCACACACACCCACTAACTGCCTATCGGACTAGGAACTTGAGATTTATTTTATGTTTGTTTGCAATGCAATGCATTGCATTTTTTATTAGATGTATACATGTATTGCTATGTTTTTAAATAAATGAAAACATGTATATAATTACCAGACAAATACATCGAATTCGTACATCTTGGTTAACATTCATAAAATGAAACAGCTTGGGGATTTTTTAACCACAATCTGGCAACTCCCGTCATCTCGCAAATATCGCGAGAGTTGTTGTCCGCGCTGACAGTGCAGTGAAACAAGTTTCCATTCCTGATGATTACAAAACAGTAGGTCGAATTTAATTTATTATATTTTTTACACTTTTAAACGAATAATGTTATTACATACTTTTTGAGACTCAGTGATGTTTGATAAATTAGATTTACTTTGAATTATTATGCTAACCAGCTAGCAGTGTTATTGTTATAACGTTAACTTAGTTGTCAGCAGCTTGTGTCTTTAGAAACACTTAGATCTCTGAAATAATGAAATCCAAGCAGTACTTTTTTATGTCCACATAATCTGATGTCTCTTTGTCTGTCAGTCTGAAGAGAGAGAGAGAGAGAGAGAGAGAGAGAGAGAGAGAGAGAGAGAGAGAGAGGCTATCTTACAATTTACCATGGTTGTTCTCGCATAGTAAACCGTTTAAATGTAGTAAATATAATAAGATCATCGTAAAATAATTCTCATAACCAGAGATGGGTAACATTGGTTTTAAAAAATATTAAAATATGTTGTAAGAATAGTTATATAAATTCTCCTCTGTCCAGTTCCTGGTCTACTGCTACTGTGTGAGAGTGAACTAACGTTAGCAACCTCACTGTAAGCTTCTGAACATCCTGAACCTTAAGGTAAGCACCGCCCCACCGGTAAATGTCATTCAAATGGCCTATGTGTTCATCAGGTGAAGCAGAAAATGGCCTCGTATTTTGATGAGCATGACTGTGAGCCCACGAACCCAGAAGAACAGTACCGACAGAACGCCCTGCTGGAGCTGGCGAGGTAACTAACACGACAGTGCCATCTGGAGGAGATAAAAACATCAGAAATATGGTTAGCTAACACGTTATAAACTAGACCGATATTTAGCCCTAAACGGCTCGCCAATGGGCTCAGTTTCTTTTCAGTGTATAGATGTATATACATTACGTTCAAAAGTTTGCAGTCAGTAAGATAAAAAAAAATATATTTTTTTTATGTAGCAACGATTCATTAAATTGATCAAAAGTGACAGTAAATACATTTATAATGTTACAAAATATTTCAAATAAATGCTGTTCTTTTGAACTGTCTATTCATCAAAGGATCTTGAAACAAATGTATCACAATTTCCACAAACATTTTAAGCTGCAACTGTTTTCAACTTTGAAAAAGCATATTAGAATGATTTCTGAAGGATCATGTGACACTGAAGACTGGAGTAATTATGCTGAAACATTCAGCTTTGCCATCACAGGAATAAATTACATTTGAAAATATATTAAATTAGAAAACAGCTATTTTAAGTCTTAATAATTTCATAATATATGCAGCCTTGGTGTGTAAATGGACTTTCTAAAACATTAATAAACTTACTGACCCCAAACTTTGAACGGTACTATAGGTAGGTACTAAATTGTGCAGTATTATTATGTAATGATAGAGCTAACCATTTCAAAATCTTTGCGGCTATAGGTCTCTGATGCAGGGTCTTGACATAGACTCAGGTTCATTTGATTTGTCGGATTGGGACCAGCGTCTCCCCCCTCCTGCAGCAAAAGCTGTGGTTCAAAGTCTCCCTGTGGTCATAATATCCCCTGAACAAGCAGGTAAAAGAACAAGCAGGTATCCCCTGAACAAGCAGGTATTCCCTGCTCATTCATAATCATGTACAAACTTCACATTAAAAGAATACATTATGGCACAGCTGGAGGTAAATTGGTAATAACTGCAGATAGATATCTCCTTGTGTTGTGGCTATTGATTGAATTCAAGGGTCTTAAATCCATGGAGTCATTCTTCTTGAACTTTCCTCAAGCTCTTTCTTCATTTGACAGATAAAGGACTGAAGTGTCCGGTGTGTTTACTGGAGTTCGAGGAGGAAGAGACTGTGAGAGAGATGCCCTGTAAACATCTATTCCACACAGGATGCATCCTGCCTTGGCTCAGTAAGGTATGTTTACTGGTTCAATCTTCTGTATGATCCAGAAGTAAATACACTACCATTCAAAAGTTTGGGGCCAGAAAGTCATAAAAGTGACGGTAAAACTTTTACGTTGTTTAAAAAAAAAATCGTATTTCAAATAAATGCTGTAAATTATTTGAAATCTATATTATATATCCACAAAAATATTAAGCAGCACAGCTGTTTTCAACATTTACAATGCTAAGAAATCCACATATTAGGATTATTTCCGAAGGATCATGTGACACTGAATACTAGAGTAATGGCTGCTGAAAATTCAGCTTGGCTTTGAATTACATTTTAAAATATTTTAAAACAGAAAACAGTTGTTTTAACAGTTTGTACTGTATTTTTGATCAAATAAATGCAGAGACTTTTTATAAAAAAATATTACCGACCCCAAACTTTTGAATTGTACATTGATAATATTTAATGTTTCTACATAACATTACAGACCAATTCATGTCCCTTGTGTCGACTTGAACTACCCACTGACAATCCAGACTATGAGGAATTCAAAAAAGATAAGGTAAGACCTCGGTTTCCTGAAATGAGGGAACGAGACGTTGCATTCATGCCATGTTACTTATGCTCAGGTTTTTTGTTGTGACTGGCTCATTCAGTGGAAAGATTGTGAGGAAATGCTGTTCAGTGTGTGTTATAGGAAGAGTTGCCCACCAGATTTGCATGCTTGAACGCCATTGGCTATTGCAACGTCACATTCCCTCACTTCAGGTTATGCCAGTAACCCGAGACATTTTCTGTTCAAAGTCATGCACAGTTATTGTTATAACTATTGTTAAATAATTCTGCAACTTATTCATGGTGTTTTTCTTTACTATGAATGAACACTTTAAGAATATACCCAAGCATTTAGTTTTTTTTTTTTTTTTTTACAGGAACGGAGAAGACAAAGAGAACACAGATTAGAGGATCTACATGGAGCCATGTACACATGATCTCAACATCTCAAAAACTTGATACAACTACAAATATATGAGTTCAACTTTCAGTTTGTTGGAAGCGAGTTTACTGCGCAGGGACCACGCTTTGAAATTATTTTGTTTGCTTGTACTTGAAAAAACTATTTTATTGTTATCCCTTTTAAGGTTGATTTTGTATGGCTATGCACTGAAAACTGTTTGTATGAAACTCTAATGTAGCCTTATACACACATTTCTGATTTTATTAAATGTTTTAAAGCAATTTTTTTTATTGTAATTTGTTTGCTTCATGATCTTATATTCATTAATTTTGCTTCCTGAAGAGATTTCTTGCTGAATAAAATGCTGAATACATTTTATTGTGCTGATAATAAGCAATGAATGCCATAGTTAATGACAATGATCACTGTAGCCATGACTTGATCAGTGGACTTTACATTGTCCTCTTTCCAGTCAGTAAATTAAACCCTCCTTAGGAATACGGTAGAACTCTACCTCATGGAAAATGTGTGAATTTTAGCTGTGTTTATGTACAATTATGGTAATGACTCAACCTTGCTGACACAGACTTGTAATGACTATTGTAAATTACTAATGTTGGAGCAGAAAAATTCATTAGTCAAATAATCTTTTCCATATTTTTAAAATAAAAAGTGAGCTACTTTAAACATTGTGTGTATTATTAGTTCAAGGGTGTAGAAGAATTTATCTTTGAATGATCACAGACAGAAGTACAGATACACTTGTTTATTTTCCATAAGATGTTTTGGTAATTATTCAATATAAATCTCTCGTCAAAGAAAATCATTGAAATTATACATAAATCTTACTTATTTACATAAGTAATTTATCAAATAAAAATAATCTTTGCATTATTTTTATTTCGATTTTGGAGTGTGATCCTCAAGTCTTTGTTCCGTTCTCCACAGATGCATTGTGTTGATAAAAAATACTTTGATTACATTGTTTAAAGGCATCAGAAAAATAACTTCTATCTAGAGAACAGCTGCAATTCATGAAACATCCAAGAAATAAACATCGTCAAGCAAAAACACATATTTCCATCATTTTCATGTGAGGAGATTCACATAGTCCTCAGTTTTTAAAGTGTGGGATCCTCAATCCTATATATTAGGCTCTTACAAACATTGTCTCACGATCACAGATACATCGTAAAAGTTGGCAACAAAATTCAATGAAAATATCCAACAATTTTCCCATGTGATTTTTAAGTATTTGACCAAGTCTAAGAAACAAGAAACGATTCTTACACAACCTTTTGCTCTTAGGTGACCTATAAATGACTAACCTATTATTCAGATAATATAATATGCACTATATGCATTGGCAAATATTGCATGTAATTTATACCAAATGATATGGCAAAAAAAAAAGCAATGAGAAATGACATCAACATTGACTTAAGGTTTATAAGCTCATTTAAACATGCTTTATATTCGTCAAGATTTTATTCCCTTTTGTTTTTGTTTAAATTACATTTGACCCGTTATGTAACTGCAGTTTGGTTTGAGTTGAGTGTATTGTGTAATGACCAAATAATAAATTGTGGAGATAGCAATGTAAAAAAAGAAAAAACCTTTAAAAATGATATTTTATGGATGGTTTCAGTTGTACAGTGCAGCCCTGTGAATCTTCCCTTGCATGCGAAGAGCGAGAAACAATATTTCAAATAGCTCTCCAATAATAGAAGAGTCAACAGAGATAAACATGTATGATGCCTAGAGACCACCTCTAAATTTACAGTCTAATCATTGGCATGAAACTTGTCTGTCCCATTGAAGGGCAGCAAACAAACAGAGACAGTAACTGGCACATTTCTGTGTGAAATTTAAACATTAAAGCACAATAAAATCTGGAGTTACTTTAAAAACAATTCAGACCATTTGATTGACAGTCTGAATTGGAAACATCAAACAAATACGACAGTAACGTTAAGGCCACCATAACCACTCAACCCTCAGAAAGTTCAAACACGGTTTCCTAGGTTCCAGCCTGGAGACCAGTCAATGTCATTCATATAATCGCTTCAGAAGGTGATAATATTGCAGTACTGTCATTTTCTCAGTGGCTATGTGTCCTAATACACAAAAAAAAAAAAAAAAAAGGTAAATGAATCAAAGGCATATGGTACATATTTAGCTAAATAAAATGAATCCTTTGGCAGCGGAGAAAAACAAAAACCGATGTGCTGATAACGTAAAATATCACTTTTCACACCAGTTTGATTAGTTATGTCAGTGTGGATCACAAAACTACGCAAAACAATCAGCAAAGATATGTAAGCAAAATCACAATGTAAAACGCTGAATGGATGTGGCATTTTTGGAGTGGTTTTCATGACCCTTGACAGAGAAAACAAAAATATATAAAGAAATATTATTTAAAAAATATATATACTGTATATATAAAACGTACAGTCAATGCGAATATACTTAATCTACAACTTTTCAACTGATCAGGAAGGCAAGGTTAGAGCTGGTGTCACCTTACATTACTAACTCCTGCTCGAAATGAAAAACAAAAACCATCCCGTAAAAGAATAAACAGGACAAAAGCAACCCCAGCATGACAAAACATTTATCCTACCCACAGCATCATTAAAAAGGCCACCATTACAAAAATGGGTGAATACGACTTCATTTAACAAATTCGATTAGAATTTAAATGTATTTTTCTACTAATTCCAAAATAACAGGTACTCAAATGGCTATAGTTCGATCCATACCTTAGACATTCACGATTTCAAAACTGATAATAATACTCGGTTCCTGATAGTCTGCAATCCCGAATAAAAGTGAAAAGAACTTAAAACTACAAGTTCATTCGTTGTGTTACGTGCAAATCATCCATTTGCAACAGTAAGGGTGGGCAAACAGAAGCAAGATAACCCTGAAACATTTGTGCAAGTACAGTAAAAATTGACCCCATCACCCAGTGGAACAGTTCAAGCGACAGCAAAGTAACATGACAAACCATTGGATCTGTGCTTCCAATAACCTTAAACTTTAAAGTGGAGCTAAAATCCCCCTTCTGTCTTTATCTTTAGAAAAATGCTCATTCTCATCCACAAACAACCCAACAGAAGCTTCTCGCAAGGCAAAAACAAGATGAAAAAAGACAAATCTAGACAAAACTCAATATACAACAGTCACGCGTGTAAACCCGATCAACTCTTAACCTGCCTCGACTCAGACTGGACGGTTCCTCCGAATCACTTTAATCTCGGCCCAAGCGTGGTCTTTAATGTAGAGAGCACCGTCGTGAGGCATCCCATCTGCCAGTATGTGACTGCCTGTGTTCCGATGCGTTTAAAGCATTGCGATGTTCTCATGAGTGCAGTTCAAATGAGTGGAGGTGCTGCTTCCCCCTGGAGATTTCAAACCCTTGCTGCTTCCCAGGGCGCCTGTTGGGATGTCGTCTCCGATCATGACACCGGGCCCGTGCGAGAGGTTCCGCTGGAGGCCGGCCAACATGGTCTCGGTTGTGACCGTGCCGAACTCGTAGGTGAAAGTCCCGTAGAACACGAGGATGATTACAGTGAAGACCCACTCACAGATGGCCGCCGCATGTTGTAAAACAAAGCTCTCGTGGATGAAGAATATTCCACCTGAGAGGGACCGTCAAGGATTCAAACCGTTTCAAGCTTATATTTGTGTGAGCTGAAGGCACAGCTGGTCTCGATGGAATTAACTTTAGTGTGGAAAGCCATGGATTATTTATGGAGACACTGGTTAATTAGCTGCTCTCAGTTACATTACCCAACAACCCTTTAGCCCCCCTTTTTCCTCCGGTTGGGGAAAAAACTATTCATAAATCATTGACGAACACAGTAGCAATAAAGCAGGAAGGCCGGGAGACTCCAGCTGGGATCATCCGTCTCCATGCCGACATTTACACTGAAGCAATTAGATTACACCTCCACTATAATACGAGTCAGGGGCTTAATGATCGTGACCAGAACCTCAGCAGGAGGACAAACAAATAAAAGCACAGCTTTCCTTGCCCTGATTGCGGCGTTAATTATTTAAAACGACTGATGCTAAATGGTATAGTTCAAAAATGGCATTTCTGCCATCATTTACTCCCCCTCGTGTTGTTGCATTCCTGTATAACTTATTTGAAGAACACAAAAGCTGTATTTTTGAAGAATGTTGTTCTTTTCCATGCAATTACAGTGAATGAGAATCTTGCGAACTATAAATGTATTATAAAACTAGTTCATATAACTTGTGCACTATACTGCAAATCTTCTGAGGCTATAATAGCTCTGTGTGAGGAACAGGACAAAATTAAAGTAATGATATGAAAGTAGCGATAGATATTTTCTTCCGTATTATTACATACATCTAAGTGCAAAAGATTATCGAAAAAAAAAAAATGTAGGGCGTGGTCTTGGTTCTATCCGCTTGTTGATAGGATGGAGGCAGATATGAATGCAAGCTTGCGATTATGTGAAAGGGGCGGAGTTTAAGCAGATTAAGAAGTCTGTCATTTCACCTGAAGATCGAGTTATGATATTATTAAAAATTATGAGGTGAAACAAACATTCTTTTGAGTGGGATCTTTTCTGCTGAATCAGTTCATAAAACTAGACTTTTCACTCATCTGTTCCTCGAGTTCAACTCACTGACTCACAGAGGTAAATAGCTCTCTGGAGGAAAATATTGTCAGTACATAACTTCATATATGTCTGTTCCTCACACAAAACAATTGTATGACTTTAGAATACTTGGAACATATTGCACAAATCATATAGAGCACTTTTATGATAGCTTTATGATGCCTTTGTGTCCTTTTTGAAGCTTAAAGGGATAGTTCGCCCAAAAATTTTAAGTCTCATTTACTCACCAAATCTTTCCTTCTTTCTTCTGCAGGACACAAAAGATGTTTTGAAGAATGTTGGTACCCAAACAGTTTTGGTGGTTACCACTGACTTCCATTACACATACAAAAAAAACAAAACAAAAAAAACAGCCATTTCTCAAAATATCTTCTTTTATGTTCCACAGAAGACAGAAAGTCATAGAGATAAAGAACGAGAATGAGGGGGAGTAAATGCCAGAATTAAATTTTTTGGTGAACTATCCCTTTAAGAGCCAACTATCCCCAACATGCACTCATTGCATGGAATAGAGCGACCAGTACAATTCCTCAGAAACACGTCAGGTTTGGAATGATATGAGAATGAAGAAATGACAATAGCTCTCAAATTACACAGGTAATACGGTCTAAATAAACAAGACAAACAAGTTAAAGCAATCCATCTCAAGACAAATTATGAAGACACACGTATTCATCATTTTCCAGTCACACTCAACAAGGAAGGATACTAAGAACCAGTGTGATGAGAGCACCAGTAGCCAGTGCTACACGCACGTGAGCCATCCAGTAGTCCAGAGAGGTGACAGCCACCCGGTAGGTCAGCAAACATTGCAAACACACGAACAGAATGCCTGCTGGGAAGGCGGCACCTGCACCTACATAGTGAAGTGTTTTTGCATGGTCCACCTAGTCGAAAAGCAGTGCAGTGTTATTCAAATAATAATAAATCAAAGCATTTGAACATTGAACATTGAAAACAGACACACTTGTGTGACATCTAACTTGGTGGACAGAAACCATTGACATGTCTGATATGTCTTTCTGCAACAAGAAACTTGCCTATTGCACGCTCAGCATATGGATGGAAGTGCTGTTAAAGATGAGGGACTGAAATGCCCTCTAAAATCCATTTTGAAGAATGCGACTGTTGCATGCATTGATCAATACTAATCACTTTGAGAACATAAGCCTCTCTGAAACACTCTGATGCTGATCAATGCATCCGTCTGATGCAGTGAATGTACGGCCCATGAAAAGACTGAAGGTGAAGAGTCAGCCCTTAATATCTTCTCATAAAGCACTAACACAAGAACAAAAGCACAATACCATTTTTGGTATGTGAATGGTGACTGGGGCATGACAATAAAGTCAAGGTTTAATAATGTTCTACTATCAGTCTGCTATGAGATAAATGTGTCAACCAAACAGTGTTTAGGCAGAATTGTGTGACTGACCTGGAAGTTGCCCACCATGACTAGTCCTACAGCATTAGTACATCCAGACACAAGTCCGCTGGTGTTGAGCCAGCAATGGTTCCGGTGCTCGATGATCTGAGCGTACCGTAGCAAACACACCAACGCCACTTCAATAAAAAGAAAACAGAAACACTCAGATCACGTCACATTTTATTTTGTTTATATTTCTTCCATAGTGTAGAGCATAGTTTTCTTTTCTTTGCTCTGCCAATATTTTCAATATATATTTTTTATACTATTAGGATATTAAAAACCTCATTGCATTAGAAATATCAAATCAAGTAGTAGCAACTACGAACAAATGATGCTAGAACTTTACTGATAGTCCACTACTTTTATTCAGCAATGATACATTACATTGATCAAAATAAGCTGTATTTATAATGTTACAAAAGATTCCTATTTAAAGTAAATGCTGTTCTTTTGAGCTTTCTATTCTAGCTTTCTACTGTTTCAAAACAGAAAACAGTTATTTTAAATCATAATAATTTAGTTTTTACTGAATTTTTAATCAAATAAACACAGCATTGTAGAGACGTCTTTCACAAAACGTCAAAAATCTTCCAAACCCCAAGCTTTAAAATGGTAGTGTATGTTAGAAACCTGAAGTGTGTGCTATATATTTCAAATTAATGTAACTTGATTTGATATTTTGTCATATAATACTAAAGCCATTCATACATTTTAGTATCCAAATACTTTTTGGGAACCACTTAATTTAGATTTTATATTACTTTTTAGCTGTACTTGCCTACACAATTCTTATGGTTTTTAACTTCTATTTAGAAAGGTCTTGATATCTTACGTGTTGTGGTGTGTTGTGTAAAAGTGTGTAATAACACACCTCTGATTTCATATCACAACAACACAAATAGAAGCAGATGACAGCCAACCTTCAACAAGATAAGGACAATCAAACCCCTAATCATATCAACATATCAATAAACCACAAATGAACCGACACAGGAAAACATTCATTCGTTATGATGCAATAAGTAGCGTGTCCTCTCATGCAGGGATCCGTCTTTGCGGCACCTCTGCCACTGGGACTCAAAAAGCATTAAATGCAAGTGTGCTGAATGCTTCCATTCATGCTTTGTTCTCTGTTATTCGATATGTCACTGCTGGTGTAGAACGTGTGAAAATATGAGAACAAGCGGTCTTACCCATAAAAGCTCCCACATTACCAATGAGACTGAACAGACAGCTCTCGGGAGGGTAAGATCCACATTTACTGAATCAAAGTGAAGACAAAGACATTGTTAGATCACACTGGAAATAAATGCAGACTCGAAATAAAGAGGAAGAGCTCAAAATAAAGGCAACCTAATGAGGGGGATGTCTTGAATGGTGCAGCATGTTTTCTGGAAGCCCGGCTTGGCTGTTTCCACTGTGCATGTCACATTGTACGACCTTTAAAATAATAGCATTGACGATCAAATGACAAATATCAAATACTCTAAATAAACTGACCGAAATAAGCCCAACTTACCAGTTTTCGACAGGGCAAACATGGTGGTTCATTACAGCCATAGCGTATCTGAGGACAGAGCAAAACATCACTATATTATTGTATATGTTTGCAATTAAACTATTATAGTAGTATATGTACTATTGTACTAGTATATGGAACTATTTGATGTGACAAACAATAACGAACAGCTTTTAAGGGTGACATCATATTTTACTCACACTATCCATATCCCAGTGATACAGAAGGCAGCCAGGCTGACAGGCAGTATGATCCAGGCAGTCATTGGTCTGACGGTGAGGCCAGTCTGTCCCAAGCATGAGGGGGAGGAACACAGTGGACTGGAGGGGTGAGACAAGGGGGGGATGACGAGGGGGCACTGACATGCAAGGACACACAGGGAGGGGACATGAGAGGAGGAGAGGGATGCCACGCTTGCCCCTTCTTTCCGGCTGCCAAATCCAGGCCTGAAGCAGTGTTTTTGGAAACAAAGCAGGTAAATATAGGAGAGAGACTTAGATCAAATGATCAATTCGTTCATTAAAATAAACACCTTAACAGACAACTTTAAAAGCCATGACAGAATTCGCAATTCGTTTCACATCTATAACGTGACATTTTGCAGAGAGAGACTATAGGTAGACATCAGTAAAGCAAATAACTTTCAGGGTGGAGCAAGTTATTACAATTTGATTAGGCTAAACATTATTAAAAGAATGGAATAATGTGTAGCAGCATTAAGTCATTAACAGTAAGACCAGGAATGTGCATTAAAGTTGTGATGAAATGAAGTAGCCACAGATCTTTTATTGTGAGTGCAACAAATAATCAAAAAAGTTATCCAAAAAAAACTGCAGAGCGGGGTTTTGGTTCAATCTGGTTGTTGATTGGAAGGATGGCAGATCTGATTGTGAGCTTGCAGTGGATTGTAAGAAAGAGGCGGGTTTAAGCAGACTAGATGACAGTAAGGGCTAGCGCAAAATGCGGCATCGGCATCTCGCAATGGCACTTCCGGCGGCATCTCCAGCAGCCAGGGACTGTCTGCCGATACAGAGGCATCTCCAGCAGCCAGGGACTGGCACCTGCCGGTACAGCGGCACCCACTTCCAGTGGCATCTCCAGAAGCCACAGACTTTCTCAGCCAGCTGCCAGTAAATCAAGTGACGTGTGTGATGATGACAACTTCTGAATCATTATCACAGTTATGTTTCAGCGCAGATGAAAGTAATAAAGCACGTATTCTACATGTAGGCTGATTTTTTATTTATTTAAAAAATGCAGTGTATTAAATAGTAGATTTCAAATGCTATTCTCAGTGTTTAAAGGGGTGGTTGATCATAATTTCACCTTTCTAACTTTAGTAAGTGTGTAATGTTGCTGTTGGAGCATAAACAACATCTGCAAAGTTATAACGCTCAAAGTTCAAAGAAAAGGAAGATATTTTCTTTTAAAGAAATAGCTTTAAATAGCTTTAAATAGACTACACAAGCTTCCTCCCGGGTTAGTGACATCACTAACCCTAAAATTTACATAAACCCTGTCCCTGGAACACGATTTATAGATTATCAAGACAGAATATGCTAATCAATGACTAGAAGATAACTACACATCAGCTACATAAATTCATCGACTAACCATTCAGAAATGTTGTCTACATGTTGTCACTTCTTGACTCTCTCCATCTTTGTCTGACTCTGATTTGAACATAAAAGGCTAAACATTTCCGAAATTTTCAGTGCATGTCTGTGTGAGGTAAAAGGACACAAGCTGTTGTAGCTCCGTGTGCTGGGAGCAGCAGCTCATTTGCATTTAAAGGGACAGACACAAAAATGGTGCGTTTTTTTTTTATTTTTAAATTTTTTGGTGAACTATCACCAAAAATCATGTAAAATTTTAACATGCTATATAAAAATATCTGTGAGGTATTTTGAGCTAAAACTTCATATACAGGGCTTTATACCACCCCTTTAAAGCATGACCATTATAGGTGACTGTAGCATTACTGTATAGCATTACTGCAGCCTATGTTGTAGCAACTCATAATATTGAAACTACAAATAATAACTAATAAGCATTACATTATTATAATAATGTAATAATTCTCTCTATATATATATATTAGTGCTGTCAATCGATAAAAATGATTTCTGTAATTAATCGCAATTTTTAAATATTTTTATGTTGTAATAATTTCACAGTTACTCTCCAAATTAATGTAGGTGTAGAAACAACTTAAAGACATTATATTTTAAATATTTGTTTAATAGCATCTTTTGTATGAATAAAGGCCAGTATCACTGATACTGATACTTGACATAACTGGCATTTTGGCATAATTGTCTGTATATATATATATATGCGCTATGTCTTTAAAATAAGAAAACATTTCAGAATAGCCTGCCCTACTGCATTATATTGTCCCAAATCCTTGCTTCACCTAGTCTGTAAAGCCTGGAACACACCAAGCCGACGGTCGGCCGTCGGGCAGTTTCCGTGCGTCGGCCGACTATATCTTCTCAGTGTGTTCCGCACCGTCGGCTGAAATTGGTCCTCGTCGGCTTTGTAACGGCCGATTCGACATGTTGAATCGGCGTCGGGCCGTGGTGAAAGAGGGAACTCTGATTGGCTGTTCAGCTTAGTGAATGAGTCAGTGCACGAGAATAATAGCAAAACAGCGAGCAAAGTCAAAACGGTACAGATAGAAGGCTGTTCTAATGTTACGTCATCTTACCTGAGTGTTCCTTGGCGAATATTTCAATATTAACACGAGAGGAGTGGAATAAAGAAAGTGTTTAGCAGGATTGATATTCAAAACGGTAGGTTAAGCACGCACTGCTTTGTTTACCGTTTGTGTATCTGCAGCCGCAGCGTCGGTTTCCCTTTTTGAATAACGAATATAGACGAATATATCTGCAGAAATAGACAGTTGTCTCATTTACACGCAGGCGCAGAACGCGCATTCTAGCTGACAGTCGGCTGTAGTTCTCTCGGTGTGTTCAAGTGCAGCTTTTTACCCCGACGCGAGGCGACAACACAGTCGGCTTTCATCAGCGCTAGTTCGTCGGCGTCGGCTTGGTGTGTTCCAGGCTTAAGATTGAATGTTTTAATATTAGAAACGGTGCTGGCAGATATATTATACAGGCCACTCTTTTTTTTTATTTTTTATAAATTAGTCTAAAAAAAAAGTCTAAAAGGTTATAAATGATAAACGAATTAATTAGCCTATGTAAAAAAAAATCGTCTGAAATTAATAAATAAAGACTTTCTTCCATCATTTTTGAACGAATCTCTTATTGAGTCTGAATGATTCAATATCAAATACATTTCAACACTCACTGAAATCACTTACTCATTTTGATCGCGGATGCTGCAATATAAACTTTTACCCCAGTACTTTTGTTATTATTTGATGTTTGCAACTCAGAAATTGCAATACATTGAGGTTGAACACACTGTTTGTGAAGTTGTTTCAGACATAGTTTACATGAGCGATGTTTTCTCTGGCAGCGCGCGAAAGCATGTTTAAAAATTCGGATGCGATCGTGATTAAAAGGTTTAATAGACAGCGGAATCATTAGGCATAAGGTCGTGTCCTTGTCACGATCCAATCTGTTAATGATAAATCGTGCATAGGCTGCTACATACATATAAATAGGCTATAGATCCTAGATATAATGCTATTTCTTTTTTCACATGTAGTTTTTACAGTAAAAAATACTACGCTGAATTATGTAACTGGTCACTGTGGTCAGGTGTTATAAACCGCGGCAGCTGGCGGAAAAGTCCCTGGCTGCTGCTGGAGATGCCGCCGGAAGTGCCGCATAGAGAGGCGTCTGTCGTTTCACTGGAAGATCAGGTTATGACATTATGATTTAAAATTACGAGATCAAATAAAAAAAATAAAAAGCAACACATGCATGAATGAATCATTCACAATAAGATCAATAGTTTGCAATTAGAAAATAGGGAGAATTTCCATTTCATGCTGACTTTAAGAAAGGAGAGAATCGAGTTTGATGTCATGTTTACTTGAGCAGCCAATGTTCATGCACAAATGGTAATGTCAAACTCAGGGTTTTTAGAGCTTATTTCCACTTGCCCTTTTGGCCCATTGATTTTGTAACAAAGAGCAATAGTCCAGAGTCATATCCTGCAGTCGGAGTGTCTATGCTGCAGTGAACTATAAAAACTTAAGCTGTACTGGAATTCTCCACATGACTGCCACATGATGCTGCCTTAAAACCAGGCTGGAAAGCAATACTGATAAGTGGTAGCCCACAAATGACCTTTGGTATGATGATGACTACTACAATGATGTCTAGACAGTCGGCCTACAAGGTTTTCAAGCATATGTGTAATCAGAAAATCTAAACCTTACTTTAGGATATAACGTTAGATTACAAGCATCAGCACATAAAAGACTGTTACTGATGTTGACATCAACAACTCAGGCAGGTGAATATCCGGATGACTTCATGTCACTCATTTGCATTACAAACTAAAGTGTCATACAGGCGACCTTCATTGATCTCACGGTATCTTTTGAGCAATCAAACATAGTGTGCATCTTTTCTGGTTCGTTCTAAATATGAACTGACTGACTGTCTCAGTTCCCAGATAGCAATTCCGTTAACTAGCAATGAAGCTAACATAGATTTTGTTTCGAAACCGATTGAGCTGCCTTCTTGGACAGCATTTTGGGAAAACATTCGAACGCGGCAGAGATTTCCCAAAATGCTGTCTAGGTAGGCAGCTCACTCGGTTTTGAGACAGCCATAGAGTCCACCAAATCCTTGAAAAGATTGCTGGCGCCAGAGAAGCAAATTCCTTACTGCTTGTAATAAGTGAGTTAAAGAAATTATTCAGAGTTCTGCTGGAAATATCCGTAAATTGTTTATGTTTAACAAGCAAATAATACATTAATAATAACATACCTCAAGTCCTGCTACTCCCTGCTTCCAACCTCACTCAACCGTGGTTGTTGCTTTAAGATAAGGCACTGTTACTAAACCCGTTCCTCGCGCCTCACTGTAATTGTAGTTATTTGTCGATTGGATAAGAATGCGTTACAAGGTGTCGCAATTTTCAGATGACTACTTTACCCACAATGCCAATGTACGGCGAACGAGGGGCTCAAAAAAAAAAAAAAAACCCGTCAAGACTGATAAAGGGTAATACAGCGACGTTCAAAGGCACAACAGCGCTATGAAGAGGTTCATTTAAAAAAAAAATGCTTGCCTTAATTTAACGTACTTCGTTAAATAAAATACATACAATAATATTATATATTTATATTATATTGATAAACCGGACTAATTTGAAACTTTGCAGCATTATCCACTTTTTTTTAAAATACAATTTGTTTAAAAAAATGTTTGATATTTTAAATTTATTTATTTGTTTATTTATTCGGGACAGTGCACATATGAACAATCTTACACTCCTGTAAAGACTGTAAATGAGCCATATTATAGCATAAAGGCTAATTTTCATCTGTAGTCCTGAGGCAGGAAGACAACAACACAAAAGAATAATATGACAAACAATATACAGTATCAGTCAAGAACACATTGACACGCATTCAGAGAAATTACATTACAGCAATAAAATTAGTCAAAATGAGGACATAACTGGGAACTTTTAAGAAACTGTTTAAGATGCTTTTTAAATGTGCAATAAGTGGGACATTCTCTAATGTTTGTTGGGAGGCTGTTCCAAAAATGACTTCCTGTGATAGACAGAACAGTTTGTCCAAAGGTTGTTTTTCTGTGTGGGATCTCTAGGTCTCCTCTAAGTGAGGCTCTAGTGCAAAGACCTCTGTCAGTCCTTGGTTTAATGTATGTAGAAAGTGGACGTGGGGCTAGTCCGTGAAAAACTTTATAAATTAAACAGCTATTTTTTAAATGAATACAATTTTCAAAATTGAGCATATTGTATTTTTCCAAAATATTACACTGATGGAATGACAGTGGCTTTTGATCAAATATTTTTATAGATTTTTTGAATAACATTTCAAAATATTTTTTTAAAATTGTGCCAGGTTGTGATGCAGTAATCTATGTGTGAAAATATCATTGAATGTAGGAACAGTTTAGCAGAAGTAATTGTCATTGATGGTCTGATTTGTTTAAAGTTATGTAGATTGAATTTGATTGTGTTCGCTGTAAGTTTGATGTGTTTTTTAAATGAGAGTGTTGGGTCCAGTGTGACCCCGAGGTACTTGAACTCTTCTACAATGCCAAGTTCAGGAACACATTGGACCGCTCCAGTTTTATGGATTTTATTGTGAACATCATAGCAACAGTTTTCTTTTTGTTCAATAATGTAAAGCCAATGCTGTATATTCTCTAGTGCTGATGTGAGGATGGATGATGCTTCCTCTGTGCTTTTAGCAGGTGTAAAAATAACCGCATCATCAGCATACATTTGGAAATGGACTTTTTGACTAACATTTGGCAAATCATTTATATATACAGAAAACAATACTGGTCCCAAAATAGAACCTTGTGGTACCCCTGCTGGACATTCAAGGTAAGACGACATAGTGCCACCAACACTCACAGATTGTCTTCTATTGGACAAGTAAGATTGAAACCAAGCTAGCGCATCTTCTGCAAAGTTGAAGTGAGTCAGTTTAGACAGAAGGGCTCGATGGTCTACTGTATCGAACGCCTTCTTTAAATCCAAAAAGACTGCACCAACACAGGTGGTATTATCAAGCAAGGATTTCACTGTTTCTGTGAAGACACAGTTTGCCGTCTCTGTGGAGTGGTACTACTGGCGAAACCCAAATTGCATGGGGTGCAAGAGAGAATGGCCGTGGCTGAGGTGTTTATTCAGCAGCTAAATGTAGGCCTATGATATTTTAAATTGCTTTATAGGGGGTGATTCTTATAGAGAAACCATCAGTATAGAGTATAGGTATAGTATATTACACGTATATTACACTGTATTTATATATTAGCTGTCCCCTATGACTAAAATATCATTGTATCATCATATCTTTTTAATAGCTGTTTTTAATAGCTCATTGGTTGCAACTTGCAATATTAATAATAATAAAAAACATTAGCACACATTCAGGCAAGACTATGGATTTCCCATTTATATTCAGCATTTAGACATTTTAAACTGCTCTAAATATTAGTTGTTGCATGTGTTTTTTTATGTTAGAAATGTATCCCGTTTATTAGTCATATAATACTTGCAGGCCAGAATGTGTTTTTTGGTGTTATATAATTTTTTTTAATTAATCATAACTAACATTTCTTTTTGCTTCAGGATTAACATTTATGCTTTTGAAAACTAAATGTCCCCAACACTTGGGCCAAAGTGTGTCTTAATCATGTTTGAGTAAAACAAAAGGGGAAATGAAACTATCTAAATATATAAACCCATGACTTTGAGTAACGAGGTGAAGTAATCAAGAAATCCAGATTTGCCTTTACCTAGTAACAAAGGGTTTCCTGAATTATGAAGAACCAATCAGAAACATGATGTAATGAATCATGTCACCTTTCAAACAGGTATTGAAGTATGCTTAGAGATAAATAGAGAATTTCTAGCACATTGGCATTTAACGTTTTGGTAGTTCCATGAAAACTGTTTAAAATGAACTAAAAAGTGTATTATTCACTTTGTATATTTGTAGTAAAATAAATAAATAATAATAAAAAAATGTATCCGTGCCCACAGATTGTGCACTATGAGGTTGGGTACATTGTCTGGAGTACTTGCATGGCTATTTTCTATCACAGTGCTGTAGCAGGGAGTGACAGGTCATTTTTCCCATCCATAGCTGTTATTGCTGTAAGAATTATTCCTTGTTCTGTCAAGCTGAACTCTGGTATGAAGTATTTAAAATCTGTTAAATATTGAGAATGTGTTTAAATCAGTCTGCAAATGAAAAACTCTGCAAATAGCAATATTTCAAATATTCATACCAAATGTTTTGTTTTTGATTTATAGTAACGCACATTATGATTGAATAAATAATTATTTTGAGATTACATGCATTTTTGTGTTTTATGTTTGTAATCTCAGGGTATTTTACTAAATTCAGTGTTTATTGTGACTGCCTAAATGCAGCAAATCACATTTCTATATGCCTAAAGATATCATTAATACAGTCAAAAGAAAATGAACGATATGTAGGACTTGTTTTTAGAAGAACTGCTTTTTTAATTTATCTAAATTTACATTTCATAACACTTTTTGGAAATACAGAATGGAAATAGATCTTGAGAAGATTAAATCCAACTAATTTATTATCGTGGCCATGAATGAACTGACTGAACTTTGATGAAATCTAAAAATAGAATGCACAGGATGAAGGAAATGTGATTCTGACCTAAAACTTGAATGATCTAAATAATTTATTTAAAAAAATATTTGGGTTGTAAAAGTGTGTGTTTTTGGACTACATGCAATTTCAGTGGCTTTCCTTCTTTGTTCTCATGTTTCCCATTCCTTTTTTATGTGTGATGAAGGAAATGTTCCTTGTTTAAATAATTCAATACAATTTTCACTAATTAATTTGTTGGGTTTTTATTTTAGGGTCAGCTTCATCATCTGGGCATAAAATTGTTACATGTCCCTAGATGGCAGCAGAACATAATCAGTCACATCCCTATATTAGATGACAGATGTAATAGCTAATGCAACATGCTTGTTTTTATGTTGTGCAGTAACTCATATCTCTGTTAACCCTTGTATGGTGTTCGGGTCTGTTGGACCCGTTTTCATTTTTTATCAAAAGAAAAATGATACAATTAATTATTTTTTCCAACTGAGACTCATTGGCCTTGGCTCATTTTCTGTGAGGAATATATATCAGAACACATTTTCAATGAAAACACACTGTACACCCCCCTACACATTTATATTACACACAGGATGTTCGGGTCCACTGGACCCGGGGCTAATAAAAGTGTGGAAATTGTAGGTCCTGTGTACCTTTACTCTGTCCTCCTCCTGTCAGGGCCTGCTGTTAGTGTGTGTATGTTCTTCTATATGGTTTATGAGGACACAAATGTGTATAATGACATGGGTATTACAACGTAAACATGGTTTATGACGACATCTGTGTCCTCATACTAAAACATACTAAATGGTGTTTTTTGAAATTCAAAAAATGCCAGAAGTTTTCTGTGATTGGTAGGTTTAGGGGTCGGGTTAGTGTAGGGGGATAGATTATACAGTTTGTACAGTAGAAAAACCATTATGCCTATGGAGAGTGACCGTACACCACATATCCAAGTGAGTGTGTGTGTGTGTGTGTGGGTGTGGGTGTGTGTTTTGTGTGTGTCTGTGTGTGTGTTTTGGGTGTGTGTTTTGTGTGTGTCTGTGTTGTGGGTGTGTGTGTGTGTGCATGAGTGTGTGTGTGCGTGCGTGTGAGAGAGAGATTGTGTGTAAGTGTGAAAGAGTGCAAGAGTGAGTTTTGTGTTTCTACTCCTGCCGTTCCCACATGAGGTTGCAATTCTTAAATGTGATCTAACAAAGGTAAAGAGAAAATATTAACCATATATGCTCTTTATATTGCTTGTAACTGGGATGAAGTAAACATCTGTTGAGTATTTTAACATAACATTTTTGATTGTGTTGAATTAAAAACCCCAAAATGCAACGGGTCCACCAGACCCACGAACACTGGCTGAGTAACAAAAATATGAACACCACACAAGGGTTAAAGGGGACCTATTATGCCCCTTTTTTACAATATGTGATGTAAGTCTCAGGTGTCCCCAGAACATGTCTGTGAAGTTTCAGCTCAAAATACCACACAGATCATATATTATACCATGTTTTTGAGTGGAAGGAAAAACATTTGTTTTCGTGCATGTATCTTTAAATGCAAATGAGCTGCTGCACCCCACCCCGATTTCCAGAAGAGGGTGGAGCCTGTACAGCTCGTGCCTCGGATACTCTGCCAAAAACTAAGGCTGCATCTGAAATCACATACTCTCTTGAGTAGGCACTTATTTTGAACAAGTAATTATTTCACGACCAATGAAAAAAAAAATGTTCTATGTAATCTGGACGTGCTATATTCGCCATGTTGTAATTATCATGTGACCTACCACTGCCATTCCTAAACCCTCTCCTGTGTCCTCATGGAATAGTAGTGTCCACTGTATGCACAGTTGCACACTTAAGAATCTCGCTGGAATATGTAGGTCATCCGGGTACTATTTGCCTACTCTTTTATGAGTAGGCTACTGTGAATTCGGATATACTTCTTTTGTCACAAGGTGCGTCCCTACGAACACATCCGAAGCACGCGCACAGAAAGCTGGATGTCAGATGGCGAGTCACACGAGTATTAAAGGGGTCATATAATGCCATTTTTGTACAAGTTAATATGATTCTTTAGGGTCTAAATGAAAAGTGAAAATGAAAAGTTTGTAATGTACTTTAATTAAAAAAAATTAAAATTCTCATTAGTATTGTAAGAAAACACTCATTTTACCTGGTCAAAAACAGCTCTGTTTTCAGTACGCCATTTAAGTGCATGTGTCTTTAAATGATAAGCTTTGCTCACCCCGCCCCTCTGTTCTGTGGGGCGTTTTGACCTATGGTTTTGACACAACACATGTGGAGTGTTGCCTTGACAACAGTTGGAGAAAGAATGGCAGCGGGAGTCTCTGAGGACACATTTGTACAATCGTATCAATTTGAACCGGAGTCGGACCCGGAACAAGATGACAGCCCCGAAGAAGTTCGACAATGCTCGAAAGGCTCGAACATGACGTTTCTGAATGGTTGGTTAACGTAATGTCACTTACTTTGATCTATATTTGTATGTATACTGGCAGGGTAGAGTAGTGAGATACGAACGCTAAGTTATGTGTTTACTGATGTAACGTTATACGTTAGTTCATTGACAGATTGATGTTGATGTTACAGCTAATGGTCATGAAAAACTTTTTTTTGGTAAATGTAGGCTTGTCCGTGATGCGTAACATTATCTATGCAGTGTTACAACTGTCAGGGCTGAAGCACTAAAATTTTACTGATCTGATTAAAAAATAACCAGTCTGTGAGACTATGACAGTCATTAGGCACATGAACAACACATAACGTTACTCAGACAGGAGCTAATACCTTTTTCAATGTTGTCGTTTATAAAGCAGTCTGGTGAAATGATTCGCGCAAACATGAAAGCATTGACGTTGATCGTGGGTAATATTCCCTTCGAAAACAAAACTCAGCCACTGCGGCTTCAGCGGTTCGGATTTAGGAACATCAAAATGACTGCTGTGTTCGTTATTACACCCAAGAACAGAACACCACAATCGCTTAGACGCCATTCTGCTCCAGCGTATCAACAATGGCTGACAGCTCGCTCAGGGCGGGTCTGTGTTGAAACGCTGCTGTCAATCAACAATCGTGGGAGGGGCGTCCGACCGTGTGACGTCACACGGTCAGACGGCTCGATTTGAGATGGGGGAAAACATATAAGGAGACACTGGATGCATTTTTATCACTATATGATGGCTGTGTACAGGCACTGCCAACACATTTCAGTACAATCAACTTATAAAAGTGCATGTACCATTATATGACCCCTTTAAACTAAGTTCTCTTTCATGTCTTAGTGTGCTTAAACTGTCAAATACACACAAGGTTATGTCAAAGACACACAAAGTTCACATAAACACAGTCGGTTATGTCTGTGAACTTAAACAGCAAGTAAAGAAATTGCATGTGTATATTAGATCTGTGTATTAAAATGAAAGCAGCGTAACATACAGAACCTATATGCTGTTAATAGGAATCGAACAAAAGCAAAACAGAAAAACACTCACTGCTCCTGATTGAATAACTTTAGTAGCTTTAAGAATACATTTCTTACTTGAAAGTTAAGTTAAATGTTAAATGCTCTGGTGAGGAGATAAACATGGCGGAGTGTTTACAGCTCACTCAGGGCAGGGTCTATGCTAAGATGTGGGCGGGGCCAGTGGAATGTGACATCACATTGCATAGAAACTGAAAACAGCTTGTTCTGAAACACTTTTTTGATTCATGGGGATTATAAAAAAGGGATGGGTAGATTTTGACCATTATAGGATGGTTGTGTACACACTGCCAACACACATTTATGTTCAAACACCATGTAAAACTGAATTTTGCATAATAGGTTCCCTTTAAGGAGCACTGTAAATGCTTTATTCTTGACACACATGAAGACAAGAGAAACTGACACTGGTCACTGGACTGAACAGAATACCTGATCTCCCACACTTGATTTCAGTTGCCTTGGTAATACAATGTTGTTGCTGTCAGTTCAGACAAGATAAGTGTATCTGGCTAAAAACGTATCTGTTTTTCACTGTCATTAACTGAAGAGAAAAAACGCTAACAAGCAAGCCTAAAATAATCAGGGACTTGTTTTGAATCATTAATTCATCCTGAACGTTACTCTCTGTCTAATCTACGGCGAAAACAACTTTTTCCAAGTAGCATATTATCAGATTCAGACAAGGAGGCATGTGGATGCAACTGTCATTTAAAAGCTGAATACTAAATTTCAGGCACAGTTATCAACTAAAGATGTGACATCAAATGACATGTTCATATCGGATTCCTGACAGCTGACATAAATTGCATTGATTTTAGAATTCAGATAACATTAAGAAAGCAACAATGGAGATATCAAACCATACAGACTTCAAACTTTATAACACAAAATTAAATCAAAAAATGTAATTTCAATTTAAAAAGATATCTGTTTTAAACTAATGATTGAAAATACTGTTTAATGTTAAAAAAAGAATTTTTTTTTTTTTGGGCAGTAGCTTTCAATGTGTTCCTGAGTGAAAGGTATTACAGTGGATCACTACCGCACCGAATAGCAAGCAAATGTTACATTGTGCAAGATTATGAAGATGATTTATTTTCTTGTGTTTTTAATGATTGTGACTGACACAATTATTCTTTGGCAGTAGTCATCTTGCTCCTCAAACGATTCTGTCCAAAAGCATTGCATTTCATTGATTTCAGAGGGAATCACATGCACTCAGAATTACACCTCATGAGTAGATCCAGACGGAATATGCAGACCTTTGTGCACTGATTTGAGGGAAAATCTGTGGATGGATTTAAATATTGTAAACTGTATGGAAATCTGAGGTCTATGGCCGTTGCTTCTGTGTGAGACTTTTTGTGAGCCATCGGTTATTGAGCTAAATTAGAAAAAAAAGAAGAGAAAGTGCAATCAAGCTTCCTTTCAGAAGTAAGCAATAATTAACCGCTTTCCTGTTTCAACAGGAAAGCCTTGATGTTCATATCAGTAGAAACAGTGGTGCTGCATGGTTTAAGCAGATAGTGGCTGGATAAAGGCACAGCGTGAGGATCTTCTTCCCTTGGCCTGGCATCTGGCCCTCATTCCTGCAGTTTGAAGTGGAAGCTATTTGTGCTCCACTGGGTGATGTCACAGTTTAGCATGGTGCGCTCTGTAAAGCTCACGTTTCCCTCTCGGTCGATCAGGATAACTGTATTGGTCCTGTGATGGATAGACACAAATATGACACTGGTTAAACATCAAAACTGGAGGGTAAAAAAAGAGCAGGGTTACACTCAACCAGTTCATGCTGCACTTTCTATGGAGAGAGAGAGAGAGAGAGAGAGAGAGAGAGAGAGAGGTGAAAATAAAAATAGCATGATGGGACCTTGTGCCGTATCCCGGTGAGCGCACACACACTGCAGAAAGGGCTCGGAGCATGGCCTTACTGTAGCCCACACCTTGACTCTCCTGTGCGGGGTCCGGGGTGTTTCTGGAAAAGGCAGAGGGGAGATTTATATGACTCCTTTAGTGTGCCAAATCATCCTGGTGTTTTATTGAGATCTGATTAATTAAAGAATGCAGAGAAATGCAAGGTAGGCATATATACATATACATACACATATACAATACTGTTCATTCTAATGTGCTGTAGTGCTCTAGAAACATTTCTTATTATAATCAATTTTGAAAACAGTTATGCTGCTTAAAGGTGCAGTGTGTAATTTTTAGCGGCATCTAGTGGTGAGGTTTGCGAATTGCAAACATTCAGTCACTCACTGCCTATCCTTCAAATTGCAAACTCTAAGTAGAAGCTACGGTGGCCAACGTAGGATCGGAAGATGTCGTTGTCTGAGTCTGAGTCAGCAGAGAGTAGCAAGTCAAGCAATGAGGTTTCTTTATATTATATTTTATATTAAATTATATTTACTTAATTGTTCAGTAAAACCACATTATTGCGATTGTTATTTTTACTTGTTCATCATTGTGTTAGTCTTTTATTCACTGACTTTACCATAGCTTGTTTCCATGCTAGTTAGTATAAGATAAGAGCTATGGATAAGAGCATCAAAGCAGCTAGGTAAGGGGAAATAGCTAACGTTACAATGTCCGAGGCGTCGTTCAGACAGCATGTTTTTCTCCACGTTTGCAGAGTCAGGGACAACCTGAGTATTCTGCTGCGTCTTTTTCTGCTGCTTCTCATTCAAGTTAGTGACGAAACGCGCTCTGTAGCGTTGTTTGTTCGCTGTCGGCTACGGTAGAAACATGACGTCACGATATGTCGACCTTCATAGAAGGGGGGTGCCCACGGTTATGTAGATATAAATGACTCATTCTAAGGTAATAAAAACATAACGGTTCATTAAGTAAGGTCTTTATACACCAATGAAAACATAGTTATGGATCTTATATTGCATTTCTGTCAATAGATCAATAGAAATATCACACATTGCACCTTTAATATTTTTGTGGATAGTGATACATTTTTTTTCAGGATTCTTTAATTAAACGTACAGTATGGAATTTTTCGCCACTAGGGGTCGCTAACCTATTTACAATAACAAAGGCGTAGTTTGATGACGCAACATTTGCTAAGAATTATGGATCTTGTCGTCAACGTCAAGCCGACCGATCTAATAATGTTTATGGATGACTGAATACATTGATGTTTTTATCATGACTGTGATATGAAGCAGTTCTGGATTGCTAAGAGACAGCTATCAGCTCCACAAGCGACGCGAGTCCCGCGGATATAAAAGGAATATGGACATTTCATTCTACCGAACTACACGCAAGAGCAGAATTACTACTCACAGGTCAGTTTATTAGACAAATTAAACTTGTGAGGTAACGCAGCGCTGTTTCACTTGGTCTAACATTACACTATCACACTAAACTGCATTTGAATGTGTTGAAATGTATGTGTTAGTTTGTCTGTATGAGACTAGCAGTAAGCTAGATCAACATAAGAATAACATACAGATCATATTCTAACATTTTATCATTGTTGAACTATATAACATTGATTAGTTTTATGTAAATGTGCTCACCTGTTTAATAAAGTACATGTAGGAGTGGTCGAGTCTCGGACGTGGAGCTCTCGTTTATATATGGGAGCTCTCGGCATCTCGAAAACACCGCGCTGATATTGATTCTCGTTTTAGTTCTCCTTTTTTATCCAAAGTCTGCTTGCCATGGTCCATAATGTTTGAACGAAACAACAACAGCGTGCAAATAGACATTGCGAACTACAGTGGTCCACGTCTGTCGTCTTGGTTACTATCAGAGGGCTCTACTCTAGTTCATAGCTCTGGTTACCATGGCAGTACAAGCGGAAACCAGGGACAACGCGGATATGACGCCATTGACTGCGACAAAACGGAAATAAAGAAACGTGACGTTTCTCGAATTAAATTACAAATTTCTCCTGGCTTGAAAGTTGTTGGAAACAGTCGGGATAATGTAAGTAAACAACTAAAAAAAATATATAACATAGATATAGTGATTTTTGCTATTTTTAAAGCAAAAAAGTTACATATTGTGCCTTTAACAGAAAGTAAATAAAAATAACTAAATTGATTTGGAATAGATTTCTAATACTACCCGATTGCAAAGCTTTGAAAATATGAGATCTAAGAACTGACATAGGACAAGATTATTTACTTAAACATATCTGGTTTTGAATTTGAATTTAATAACCCTTACTGATGAATACATAATTGTTATGAATGCAAATAGGTTCATAATGTCTAATCAGATGTCTCGGTTTCATTCTCATAAATTATCTAAAAGGTCATTGCAGACATGGGTAGGCTACCTGTCTGTCTCTGATAAAGTGATGAAATAAAAAGGAAATGTTTGATAAAACAGTGAAAAACAAACTATGCTTAACATGGATGTAAGCCGTGGATTCATCTGATGGGTCTCTGAAGGGCTGCTTTTTAATATCGAATTTCATTATGATATGCTGCCTGCATTTACTTTATAAAACCTGAAGAAATAAAAAAAGGCTTTAAAAATCATGCTGCTGGTGCTTCAAAGATTCTATAATGTAATTGTCCAGAAATCTATTTGTTTTGTGTCTCAAGTGCTTCTTGAGGATCAAAAAGGATGGATGTTGGTTTGATTGTTTAAGAAAGATAAAAGTAGATGGAAGATAAAAAGAAACAGAAGAAAAAAAGAGGGCTAAGCAAGAGAATAGTGGTTTTCATAATGAAGCAGCATGCACACTTACAGCTCCTCATTGTTGAGGATATGGAGAAGTTCCTGCACTAAGCCATCAGAGGGCAGTGTTTTACTAACTACACTGGTGAACAGTTGTTTGCCATGCTGCAGTTTTCTCCAAGGAGTTTCCAGAAGAGAGTTACTCAACCCATAGATTCCTGCTGAAACAAACACAATCATCCATCACTTCCTGTGAGTTTTGAGACACACCCACCAATCTGGTGCTGAACGAGTTGAAAGTGGTCTGTAATGCAGACGGTAGGTGCTTTATGCAAGACCACTGGCGTCTGAACACAGAGCTGCTCACGGGACTGAACAAACCTGCTTTGAGATGAATGGGCTCTGAACTGTCCTTGTTTCCATAGTAACACAATGTGTCTTCATTGGCCCTGTATTCAACAACAGCGAGAAAAAAATTAGTGCTCACCGCTAAAAGACAATCAAACACATATTTTTAGCTACATTACATCATTTTCTTTTCACTTTTTTTTTATTCATCCAAAATGTGACAAATTCCGTGACATTCTGCATTAAACAGTAAATTCCATTTTTATGAATGGATTCTGCGATCCTGTCCACGTTTTCTGCATCCCTAACTTAATGCCATGATATTGAATTTAAGACTTTCTGCTCCAACGTAAGACATTTTTAAGTCCTTAAATTGTGAAAGGTCGAATTAAGACTTTTTAAGACCCGCAAAAAACCTGATTACATATCTCAGACAGATAGATTTAACGATAGAACGATAGACAAAGACAGACAAGAATATAACAATTGATAAGATAGAACAGATAGACAGGCAGAACAATAGATCAACAGAACATTGGACAGACAGACAGACAGACAGACAGACAGACAGACATAGATTAGATAGATAGATAGATAGATAGATAGATAGATAGATAGATAGATAGATAGATAGATAGATAGATAGATAGATAGGACATGTTCCTGATTTCATACACATTAAAATAGTGGATGAATCCTCAATGAAGCTTATTACTCCTGATGGGACTGCTGTTTAAGAGGACAGAATCAAAATTTTATTGGCCCAGGAGACACAGGAGGATGTCTATGAAAAGAGAACTGGCCAATTTAGGGGTTTTGAAAGACTTTGAGAAGGACATCAATAATGCTGGCGGAACTATTTGGCAGCGATGGCAAACCACGACGAAGAGAAAGACAGAAAGGAAAGGACTTCAGAAGCCTCAGAACTCTGGAGAGCCTGCTGAATAAGTACTAGGGTTAAAATAAGTATGCAGAATGCAGACTTACAGTAAAACCACATCTGTTTTAGGAATCTTCAAATGAATGTTTATTAATGGCATTTTGCTGAGCTACATTACTTTCTTTAGGAGGATTAAGTGCACCATGGAGATGTGATTACAAAGTTATTTGTGATTACAAGTGATTACAAACATTTTTATATTTTATACTTATAAAGTTAGTTGAAGATAGTTAAAGATAACTGACAGCACGTACTTAATGGATCTATATCTTTCACATCTTCTTGCACTTGAACGGACAATTTCACACAAAATTGTTATGTCTTAAGTGAATGTAAAAAGTTGAGAAAGTGTGTACAGTATCAGTATATTGGATCCGTGCATTATGTCTTAAAGTGACAGCAGCATAATAATCCTGCTGTATTTTTAATGTTAAACAAACAGACTCACTGCAAACATTTATTTCTGTATTCAATTTCTGTACCTAATCTACCTAATCTGTATCCAACTACTATTCTGAATAGATATTATATACTATATTATATAGATCTACCTATAAAACCTGAAAAGTTTTGTGTTTATTTGTGTTATTGCTTGTAGCTTTATTATTTTTTCTTATTTTATTACAGACTGTTTACTTGACTTTAATAGTGTTTGAAATCTATATTTTATATTTATGTAGAATTCTTTTATTTGCATTCTTGCATTCTATGTAAAAAGTCTGGCGAGTAAAATAAAAAATGTTCTAGCCAATGGCGACTCGAGCTTCAGTGTGTCCGTAGAGGGTTGTTAAATATACAAAACTCCCCCGTCATGTCATCGGGGTCTATAAAAAGAACTTACTTTGACAGCCTCAAACTAAATTTATTTTAATAATGGTCTTATCTATCTCCACTAATGCATTCATTTCATTGAAAGACTCTAAACATGGGGGCATAACAGACAAATAGTCTTCCAAAGATGTATTAATGCAATATAATAACTGCTATAAAACCAACAATCAGCTCAAGTTACAAATTCATTTTGTACTGGAGGCTTCGGTACAATTGGAACATATGCTGAATATTTTCACTTATATTATCTTGCAAAATAAATTCAAAAAGTAAACTTTTTGTTTACCAGTTTTAACCACTATGCCAATGTGATTTTGCTTTGAGATTTGGATCAGACAGACCAAGCATTACACGGCTAAAACATTCGGTCAACTAGTCAGCAGACAAAAATGTTACGGTTACACACCCAAGTGACCCAACTATGTTTCAAGAATCTAATTTTAACTACACCCATAACAGTAACACTATCCAACTACACCCATGCATGCCACACATAAAATGACCTCAAGTCTTATAATATACAGAAACAAATTTATATCATGAATTTTTTATATATATATTTAGGCCTATTTGTATGTCTCCCACACTGTAAAAAAAATATTTTCATGATTTGTAATCACAAAATTTTTTCTTTTGTCAAATCAACTTAGATCATTTATGTGGTTCAGATAACATAATATTTTGAGTTCCTGATGATTAAACCAATCTCCTTCATTGTATTAACTCAATTTTTCAATTTTAATGAACTTAAAATTTTAAGGCAAAAAGGTTACTTGAAAAGTTAAACCAAGAATATTTTTTACATTGCAGTTTTAATACCTTTTCCTTATATCCAGTTGTAAGAATGTTTCTAAAGTTTTATATATACTTTATATTTTATAAATAAAGTGGTCACTGCTGTGCCTTCAATGTAAATGCCCTACCCGCACATAAAATGAGAAACAACATATATTCGTGAACTTCCGGTTTAAAAAAACCTTTCTATTCATCAAAGAATCCTGAAAGTTCCCACAAAATAATTAAGCAGCTCATATTCAACATTGATAACAAGAAGAAATGTTTCTTGAGCACCAAATCAGCATATTAGAATGATTTCTGAAGGATCATGTGACTGAAGACTGATGCTGAAAATTCAGCTTTGCCATCACAGATTTAAATTACATTTTATAATACACTCAACAATTTTAATTCGCAATAATATTTGACAACATTACTGTTTTTACTGTATTTTTGATCAAATAAATGCAGCCTTGGTGAGCATAAGATACTTATTTCAAAAACATTTAAAAAAAATTACAGAATGCACACGTTAATCTCCAAAGATCGAGGGAAATTTGATTCCTCGTGAAATTAGCCCTTGAAAGAATCTATACTCTATATGTGAAAGCTGTGAGCAACACTCTCAAAGTGGAGTTTGAATAGCAAACCTGATAAAACAAGCAGGGAAATGTTTCAATGGGCTGAAATGCCATATAAAACATAAGGCTATTATCAGTGTTGTCAGTCACATCCCTGTAGACTAGAGGAACAAACAAAATCTCTTTATTCTTTTGGAAAGGCCGTCTCTATTTACAGAAGACAGCTGTATTGATTTCAGCACAAAATGCCCATTGTAATTCCTCAGAGTTTATCTGGACATGTATCATTTTGTTCTTTGTGGCTGAGGAAAGAAATGGAGAGTATGATAGGCCCAATAATGATCTTGTTTATTAAAAGGGTAAACAAATGAATAACACTCCCCATGGCTATCGCTTTCTGTTCTGTTCCATTACAGAGTGTGGGAGTTCGAGTGGCGTTACAATGTATTTTCCGTTCATAAATACAGGCTTGAAGAGACAGAGACGAATGGACAAATATTATCCCTCCATCCCCTCAGATGACAGCATGGACTTAAGTAATACATCACTACATTAGCAGACAGCCTTTCAGCAAGCTAAAGGATGGGGTGATAATGTCTTGTCTCTAGCGCACGGCTAACTGCTGTCATTAATGTATCTCCTTAAAATTTCTCCTGAAATTCTCCTTAAATGATAATGGTCACAATATAGAGCATCGAAAATATATTAGAGGCATTGGATACAAGGTAGGAGTTGATTAAATTAAGGACAAGGTAAAAAAACAATCACAGAGTTCGCTGTTTTAAGCACATACTACTTTACACACAGCAGCGTCAATCAAATTGCTGCAGGTTGGCAATTCGCTGAGCACTTACTATTCGGCTATAGTGTCTATCAAGAGACGGTTTACGTGAGCTACATTGTGTTCACTCTTATTGCTGTTGCATTGTGAATGCATCTTCAGGCAACAAGTTTGCTAATGTAAAATAAGCATAGGCATCCTCTACAGCACTGAACCACCAATATGGTATTACACATAAAAAAAACAAAAAACGAATTATTTCAATAAACATCATTATTTTTTTACTTTAATACGTGGAATCATGAAACCTCATCTTCTTAAATCACCTCAAATGACTATGATCTGAGAAAGTCGCGCTGCTGGAAACACGCCATCTGTTCGGACTATATTCTAAATAGATTTCTTAAGCTTCGGTATATGGAGAGCAGGTGGCGGCACCAGGGCCTACTGTCCCTTTCAAGGACTCCAGAGATTCAGTATCATCACTGTCATGTCATCCTCATTACAAATGATAAAGAAAGTGAGATCATGAAAGAGAGGCACTTCACTCTTAGTTATTTCTAAACAGGCTTGATGTGTGATGTCAGCACCAAGTGGTTATAATTAGTGACAAGTGGTTTTAATTAGTGAACTGACAGCTGAGAGGTAAATGATTTAAAGGGTTGGTTCACCCAAAAATGAAAATTATGTCAGTAATTACTCACCCTCATGTTGTTCCAACCCTTTAAGACTTTCGTTTATCTTCGGAACACAAATTAAGATATTTTTTATGTAATCTGAGAGCTGTCTCACTCCTTCATAGGCTGTAAGGTAATCGATATCTGCCATCCCAGAAAAGTTAGTAAAGACATTGTTAAAATAGTCCAAGTGACTACAGTGGCTCAACCATAAGTTTATCAAGTGACAAGAATACTTTTTTTGCGCAAAACCCCCCAAAAATAACGACTCTGAGTGAGTTCGCGTAGTGTAACAGCACAGCACCTCTGGGCCAACATCACACGCATCATACACATGACCAGCGCCGGCCAATAGTGAGCCTACGTTCTGACGTACAACCCAGAAGCGCTGCGCTGTTACAATACGTGAACTCACTCAGAGTCGTTTTTTTTGTTTGTTTTTGCACACAAAAATTATTCTCGTCGCTTGATAAACTTAAGGTTGAGCCACTGTAGTCACTTGGACTATTTTAACAATGTCTTTACTAACTTTTCTGGGATGGCAGATATCGATCTCCTAGCAGCCTATGAAGCAGTGAGCCAGCTCTCAGATTACATCAAAAATATCTTAATTTGTGTTCCGAAGATGAATGAAAGTCTTACGGGGTTGGAACAACATGAGGGTGAGTAATTACTGACAGAATTTTCATTTTTGGGTGAACTAACCCTTTAATTGGATTTAACTGAAAGATTCTGTAAGAATACATCACATTATAATTGTTTCTTTACAACAGTAGAAACAAAGGCAATTCAGGTTTTAATTGGCAGCATTGTGTAGATGTAATAATGAATAAGCTATCAAGATCATATCATGAAATATCTAATTTAAATTATCTTTTTAAATAGAGTTCGATGTACTATGTAAACTTAATTATGACTGTATTTTCCACCAAAAACCTTAACAAGTATAACAAGTATAACAAGTTGAGCTCAGAAAAACAGAACAAAACAAAATTTTAGAGAAATCACTAACAGTAAACATTTAAGATTTAGTCAACATTTTCACCATTTAAGCAAAATTATGTATAAGCAAAGAACCAAGAAAGATTTGCCTTCCACCACTTACCTGAATTCAGCAGTGAGGAGATTAAAGCCATTATATAAATTAGCTTCTGAAGACACTTTACGGAGGTACGCAAAACTGTCCAGGTTATCCGTCAAATAGTTGGACACCAGGAAACCTGAGTAAAAATGATCAATGAAAACAAGCATGTATCAATAATACAACCATGGATTGTAAAAGATAAGGAATCGATTGAGAACTGCTTGCAAAATTTCTTTTCGTCCACTCTGAAATATATGCATAAAATGTTTAAGGTAGATTTTGAGAGCTAATTGCTGAAATTAATAAAACTTGTTGAACAAGATGCACTGAGCCATATTACTCCAGATCTTACACACAGCTGTTGTGTACAACCATCCAAATAACAGCCGAGTTGTGTGCATTATATTTAGTGTCATGGCTTGGGAACAGAGGGGTGGGGTGTGTTCGACATGCTTTTGATGGTAAGTGCTAGTGAGGTGTCAGCCTATAAAGAGGCATAAACAGACATTGGAGTGATGAAAGTGAGGAGTCTAGTTCAGATGAGTGGAGATCTGCAGTGAACAGGTGCTCGCGGATCCGGCCTTACCACCCATACCACGTGCTTATGTGAATATACAGTATCAGCAATCATTAAGAATCACACAATTTAGGCAACCCTACTTGATGTTCGGATTAATTTCTTCAGCATTGTTATAAGTAAAGACCTTCCAGACAGAATGTCAACACTGTATACAGACAAAAACTATATAATTAGAATAAGGTTCATCTTGGAGCAATGAAACTTAAAAATGTGGGTGAAAATAATGATGTTGAAACAGGGGTCATTTTAATCTCTAATTTAACATCTAATAAACATCGAAGTACTCTGGTGGCACATGTGGATAGAACTTTCTTCTTTTCATTTCTTTGTACAATGTTACAATTATTATAAGTGGTTCTTGCAAAGACAAGTATTGCTCTGGGTGAGAAGTTTGTTCTAAACCTCTGATGAAAGATACTTCAAATAACAGTTTTAATTTAGCAGTGAAGTGTGCCATGACTTTAAAAATCCCCATAGACTTGCATCAAAAGAGGAAATTGAGTCCTATCTAGGAACAAGAGACTTTTGAGGATAATCTAGCAACCAACCAGAAGACCCATTCAAACACAAAAACGATCCATCAAATGTTACCATCATTGTGTATTGTCTATCCAGTTTTTGAAGTCTCTGCGTTCACTGATACTGTATGTAGATATAGTGTCTCACACTCACTATTTATTGTATTAATTATTTAGATGTTTCTAAGAAAAGCATATACTTTAAAAGTGTGGTTTAATTCAATGTTATATTGTTTGAGTGAAATGTATTGCAAAGGAAACTTCAACTAAATAGATATTACTCAACCTTTTACTAGCCAAGTTAAAATTACTTATTTTCTTTGTTACTTTCACTTAACTTATGGAATTAAGTAAACTCTACTTAACTAAGTTAAATTTACTTAAAAAATATGCGTGTGAAATATACTTCTTTTTTTCTAGATGCCTGCTTATTTGAAGAGAAAGTACATGGATGATGAAGGCTTTTTAAAGGTGAATTATCTTACTATTAAGCATCATTTGTCTGAGTAATACATTGATTAAGTGTGCCTAGTCAACTGCCCAGTAATAGTGGTACATTAATACAAATGGGTGAATAATCAGCACTACCTCTCCCCTGGGCATCTGGATTTTGCCGTGCTTCCAGGTAATTGGTCAGTGCTGCCAGTTTTCCTCGTTTGCTAATTCCCAGCCATGAACCACCTTCCTTCCCCTCTTCCATGTCCAGACCTAAAGACAGAAAACAAAAAGTCACACTGTTATTTAATGTCAAAGTGAGCATATGAGCATAATGACAATCTGGTCTGCTGGCTATAATAATCAAACCAGCAGGAGATCAGATTTAGATGTAACGAACAGCTCAGGAGTGTTCAGTGAGAATGACCTAGACTGAAGGTACAGAACAATATTTTTCATCTTGATTTTGAAAGAAAACAGAACTTTATAGGCCCAAGGACACTGATCTGTCTAGAACAGACTAGTGCTTTGAAAAATGAGAAATTCTCACAAATTCAACAGTGCTGCTAGATGGCTTCATACAAAATTACTCTTCAGACAGATAAGGGCTTCTTCCTTGGCAGCAGAATTTATTTCTACCACTGTCATAAAAGCACCCATCAATCAATCAATTCTTTCTGACCCCAAGATTGAAGGGGGGAACATGGACAGGAAAAACAAACAAATAAGCTCCATGATCTTCTGCAGTTATAGTGATTTCTGTTCTGAGATGTATTGTTTTTTAGACTGTGGGTCATCAGTCAATTAAACAATTCTTAATCCTTGAGGGTGGTCAGCTGAATCCTGACAATGGAACACTTAATCAATGTGACATTAAGAGAGGAAAAGGTAATCATCCATGTGTGATTATGATTGAATTCCAAATACTGAGGCATGATGCAAGAGACTCAAGAACAAGCTTCTCTTCTAAATAATTCCATGTTTCCTCAGGAAATTAATCTTCAATATTTCTCTCTAGACATATAATTGAAAATACACCCAATGGAAACATCCAATATATAAATTTGAAAAAGGAATATTTTGTGAAACTGTTTTTTTTAGTTCTGTGGCTGTGATATATGTTAACCTACCAATATCCGTTGCCAACTTGCCATGATTTTTGGAATGACTTATTGCGAGAGGAAAAAATAAAATAATTTAATCACATAACATAGGTTAATGGAAATGCCTTCATTTCGCAAGTTTTTAATCGAAATTTAAAGGCACACTATGCAAGATATGTACCTTAATATAACAGCTTGGTAAACAAACTCGTAGTAGGACGAATCATCCCTATAGCAAAGCAGGGGTGAACGCCGCTGGCAAAACCAGCAATGCAGGTTTGAGAGGTGGCGCCCCGACAAATCTTGCTTTTACGGCACAACGTCACATACATTAACAACATATGAAGCAGCCTCTATGGAAGACACTAGCACGCATTTCAGACGTGAATCATGGCAGAGTTGACCAAGAAAGCACGGTCGGAAGAGTGCAGAGACGGCTCTGCGTGAGTGGTATTTACGACAGTAACGTTAAATACAAGTACTCCACAGCGCTGTTTGAGAAAAACGGAAACTGCATAGTGTGCCTTTAAAAAAAAGTTTTGCACAAATCTGTAATGGAAACCCGGCTACTGACTCACTGGATGACAGTTTAAACCAGCATGAAGTAGTTTGAGGAATTGGATTTTGCCATTTTCTGGTGGCATCAAAGCTATGAACTGTAAAACACATAGCAGTAAATAATCTAGATACCCACAAGCTACATTTTCTCATATTTTCCAAATTAAATAATAGTTAGCCTTTTAAATACGGCTAAATAGTGCAAGATCTGCCTCTTGAGTTCAAAAAGCTAAAATAAAAATTAGGGGGGAAAAAAATCAAGATAAACTTGTCAAACACACTACTTGACTAGCTGGTTAGTTGAAAAATAAAGTATTAAAGTTCAAGTTAAATAATGAGATAAATTAGCCAACCAAGCTACTCAACAAATACTCATGCTAATCCATCCCTGCCCGTAAATGGCACATAAAACCCTCCCAAAACAATCTGTGTTTGGTCACTTAACATGCCAAACAGTTTCGTCCTGTCTTAGTGGGCTGTTATTCTTGACCAGAATAACATGCAACATGGGCTAAACACAATGCCAGTCAAACGTCTCGCTATGTAAAAAAAAAAAAAGGCTCTTGAAGAAACTCTTGTTCATCCTAAAATGTAGGACCTCAAGAACTTTTATAGAGTTCAGACAAACTGTGTTGAAATTGAAACCAAGATCTGAATTCCTCAATAACACAGCAAAGTCAACAAAGTCTAAAATATTGGTGAGATAAAGCTGGACTTTGGATATGAAATATTTCTCTAATATTTGAAAAATAAGAATGATTTTACCGCTGAGGATCTCACTGTTGCTGCCCCAGAAGTCTGCAGCCTTGGACGGTCTGCTGTAGACCTCATCTCTGTTAGCAGCCAAAATAAGCCTGCATACAAAAAAGATGAAGGTGACTTCACACAATCTCTTTCACAGTATCCTTACTATACAATCATATTAATAACATATCATTTCTATAATAAAACACATCTCTATAACAGACCACCTTTAGAATCAACCATATAGTCTCAAAAATGTCATGCTGTGCTTTGTAATGTGCTACTCATGGGTAATGGGCATTGTGTTAACCAATAAAGGGCAGATTTTCAGTCAGACCTTCTGTTAGAGGGGGAGAGATTGAGGCTGGCACTGTTGAATGGGCTCAGAGGTCACATGTGCACCTAAATGTGTTTATCTCGCGCTGATCCCGAGAGAGCACTGACTGCTGTGCCAGCTACACACCAAAGGCCCAGAGAAGGCTCAGCTGTGATGCTGAAAGCTGCTGTGTGTGGCTTTATTGTCCCTGCTCAGGTCTGATGCTCAGTGGATGCCTCTCTGTAATTAATATTCAGTGTAATGGAATATTCGTTTATATCTTAGCATTTTGGAAGTAATTTGGGCTCAACCACACATTCTGCAATTTTTTTAAACAAACATTACAAGAATATAAAGCATAAATCAAAAGGCAACTAGGTGAAAGGACTGTAAGTTTATGGTAAACACTTTTCAGTAGTGGTCAATAGATATACATTTTTTTGATGTCCGATGCCATGCACTAACAATGACAGGATTTATTAATCTTAGTTAATGTTAATTTCAACATTTGCTTATACATTATTAAAATTAAAAGTCGTCTTTGTTAAGATTATTTAACGGATATGAACTAACAATGAGCAGTTGTATTTTTATTAACTTACATTAAAAAAGATGAACACATACTGTCAGAAACACATTGCTCATTGTTAATGTTAAGTAATGCATTAACTAATGGGTCCATATTGTAAAGTGTTACATTATACCATTTAATAAAAAAAAAAGAAGTAAATAATGCATACTGCAATTAAATATATATTTAAAATGAGAAATAATTTGAAATGTTTGATTAAAAATATTAACATTTAACATATTCAAATTAACAGGATGACACAAATATGCCACAAATATAGTTGCTGGATAATTTTCGATATTATTGTATGTGTAGTATATTAACATGATGCAAATACTTAAGTTTTTAAATATCACGGTTATGATCAATACAGTGTTTTATGACACTCCTAATGATACAGCTCTAAAATAACTCTATAAATTCATAAACTTTTACTGGAAAATGATGGCATATGATGCAGAACATTACTGTTTGTAGCTTTAAACACAATGATCAAGGGCAAGGCCATCACAAATCATTTGTGTTATCCCGCTAGATAACATTATCTTGGTAATAAATCAGCAGAATTTGCAAAGATAATGCAGAATACATCACACAATCAAAACGTTTAAGTCATGAAAATGGATGTACAAGATCAATAAATGTCAAATTTTGACGAAGCAGCGACGAGGTGAGATTTTTTGCCCCAAACTCTCTCAACACTGACTCCTTAAAAAACCCTGTCAAACTCACCTCGTTGAATCATTAACCAAACACAGTTGGTTGAGTAAATGTAAACAGTCGGGACATAGAAAAACATGAGTCAAGAGATCCGTGCATTAAGCCTTGAAGATGAAATGCAGCTCATTATTTCCTTGGCCATGCTTACAGCGAAGGTAAAACTTGCACTAACTGCTTAACAACAGCATGGAGAGTCACACGTCCACTGCACTTCCAGCCTGTGGAACCTGACGGGCTGACAGAGAAGAAGAAAAGCAGAGAGACAAAAAGTGATGCAGTATCCTGAGGGCTTTGCAGATTGATCTGCAATGGTTGATGCACCCCAGCAATATGTGCTCTGTACTGGAGACAGCTTGCAAAGCAGAAAAACTCCTCTCCATCTGAAAACAACTTACTGGCTTGACAATGTCAATTACACCAGACCTTGGGCAAGGTTATTACCCTCTTTGTCAGCCCAAATGGAGAGAATTCTCACAAATTCTCACTGAAAAAAGAATGGCAAAAGGATGACCGGACAAAGAGAGAGCTGAAAAGAAGTCAAGGGTAGATTAAGAGGCAGTTTTGGGAGAGCAGAAGGCAGTGATTTAGACAGAGAAGCAAACTCTATCTGTACGTGACAAAAAAATGAGGGTTGTGTTGGACGTTCAAATTCCTTTATGATAAAATCAAGTCTCGACTCCTCCCAACATTTGTTTCTCACTGAATATCTTATTTCATTCTGAAATACACTACAATTCAAGGTTTAGGGTCGTTAAGATTTTTTTTTATGTTTTTGAAAGAAGTCTCTTTTGCTCACCAAGGCTGCATTTATTTGTGCAAAAATACAGTAAAAATATTAAAGGGATAGTTCACCCAAAATTGAAAATTCTGTCATCATTTACTCACCATCAAGTTGTTCCAAATATGGAAAAAGTCAATGGGGTCCTATCAACATTCTACCAAAATATCTTCTTTTGTGTTCAGCAGAAGAGAGAAATTCATACAAGTTTGGAAGAACTTGATGGTGAGTAAATGATGACAGAATTTTCATTTTTGGGTGAACTATCCCTTTAATATTGTAATATGCTAAACAACTTTTCTATTTTAAAACGTAATTTAGTCCTTTGATGGTAAAAGCTAAATGTGTCAGCATCATTACTTCAGTCTTCAGTGTCACATGATCCTTCAGAAATCATTCTAATATGTTGATTTGCTGTCCAAGAAACATTTATTTGTATTAATTAATATAAATTATATAATATATAGGCTACATTAATTTATTTTTGATGAATAGAAAGTTCAAAACCACAGCATTTGTTTAAAAATATTTTTTTTTTAACAATGTAAAAGTCTTTACTGACAATTTTGATCAAATTCATGCAACCTTGCTAAATATAAGTATTAACGTTTTTCTTTTTTTTTATCTTACTGATTCCAAACTTTTGAAACTTTTTAGTGTATGTGTCACATTATGGAAGTAAAATGGGTTGAGAACAGCAATTAATGCTGTTATAGACAAAAAGAATGACACACCACACCTTTAAAGGTAAAGGTGAAATTGAACATATATTATATATAGTATATTTCAACCTAATCCTTTTATGTCATGAATTGCATTGCACACTCACACTCACACACTTTCAATTTCTTAATCTTCCTTTACACACACACACAAACAGTAATGCCCTCAAGTTCAGTGTTTGGCCTATATTTCATTTCAGTTTGGAGGCAGCAGGTCATCACAATGATCATATGATCAACAAATAATCACATTTTCTACATCCATGTCATCAAGGAATAAAAATGTGCACTATGACAGTGCTAAAATGTCAAAGGTAGGAGTTTTAGATGATTTGATTTCTAGCCTACATTTGAGACTATGCTGTATTTCAGAGACTTTTAACATCTCTGACAGGTACCATCTGTTCCAAAGATAAAATATTAGCACTAAGTGGATCCATTTTAGTGACATCAAAGTCATCATGGCCATATATAAGTAAAGTGACACAGACCTCCGGCCTGTTTTCTCTCAAAGGGATTTCAGAGCTGCTAGTTGTGAATGTGAGGTCAGAGGTTAACATGATGAACGTGAAATGGCTCCAAAAAGAGGCGTTTATATCCACCAAGCGAGTGCGATGGGAGGCAGGTTAGTTTTGAACTGTAATGTACTTTGCAATAATTGTACACTTCTTCTGGGTATTGAGGCAGAAACCCTCATTAATCTTAAAGGCATTTCTGTTTTTAAGCTGGATTAAAGCAACTGACCTGAATGGGGTGAATCATAGAGCAAGAGGGCTAATGATACAGTTTTTTATGCCAAATTGTATCCTCTGTCAGTAAAATATGCTCCAGAGGTCAGTGCTAATGATATGACATTACAGTTGCAGCCTAAAGCATGTCAGTGTTTTCCCAGTCTTTTTATCTTAAGTACCCCAAAACCCAAAGAGTAAGGCTCCATTACCATCATCAACATCAAACTTGAAATTAGGGATATGGATATGTAAAACTACATATTTTCAAAATCAAGTAGTCAATTGGTTGCTAAAAAATAACCCATTGTGAGATGTAACTTGTTGGCCAAAGATGTAAGGCTGAATGTATATCAATGTACCAGAGGATGAATTTAAAGACTATCAAGAGTGCAAAAGAGCACTGTTGCTAAAAGTACTAAAAAGATCAAATAAACTAAAACTACCATTCAAAAGTTTGGGGTCAGTAAGATTTTTTCAAAGATATGAATAGTTTTATAAGGCAAGTATGCATTAAATAGATAAAAAAGTTACAATGAATATAGTTATAGTGCTACAAAATATTTCTACTATTCTTTTGAACTTTCTATTCATCAAGAATAGATTACCAAAAATGACCAAATCACCAAACTAGCATATTAGCATGATTTCTGAAGGTCATGTGACACAGAAAACTGGAGTGCTGAAAAAATTCAGCTTTGCCATCACAGGAATAAATTATATTTTAAAATATATTAAAAAATAAAACAGTTATATTTAATAACATTTCACAATATTAAAGTTTTTACTGCATGTTTTCTTCAAATAAATGCAGCCGTGGTCAGCATAAGAGACTTCATTCAAAACATTTTTTTAAATCTTATCAACCCCACATTTTTTGAATGGTAAATGTATCAAGACGTTTTACACAGGATTTTCTTAAAAGGAATTCATAGGTTTTGGCTTGACAACAAAAAAATTAATTATTTGAAACTTCAGACAGCCTTAATATTAAGTCACATTTCTGTTTTATAGGCATAACAATTCACTCAATGAAAATCACTGTAAATACCCCCAACATCTGCTGAAGTACCCTCCATACACCTTGTTGGAATTCAATGCCAAGTGGATCCAAGCAAGTTGCAATGTTGCTAGGTTACAGGAGGCAAAACAAGCAGAAGTGCACTCTATAAACATCTGTTTATTCTGTAATATGGTTTTCACATTTACCCGATCTTAATTATAGTACATCTCTGCGCTGTTTTGTAAACAAGGTGATGCTACCCTAAATCAGAGGAACCAATGCAGCGCAAGACAACCTTTCAAGACAGCGTCACTGATTAGATTGCACATCCTGGGTTGAGTCATCTGTGACGCTAAACCACTGTGACTGACTCAATATTAGATAATCAAATTACAGCTTGTGGGGTAATAATCCTGATTAGCGTAGCATGTTACAATCTGACAGCATTAACGGAGGTAACCTCTCTGCAGTGAAGGGGAAAGAGGACATAGATTACTAGTCCATGCAATGTCATCCAAAACACATGATTCAGAGCTCATCAGGCAACAGCTTTTGAAAAAGAAAAGACTGACTTGGCTCTCTCTAGCTCTTTAGAGAAATTCATAAAACCCTGACCTAGGGACATTTCCTTTAGGGACTGAGAGCTTAAAACAGTGGTAGAGGTCATCAGGACCAACTTGATCCACACAATAGTTGTCTACACAGTCATTGCTATTATGGCATTTTACATTGAGTGCACACTACAAATTAGAGATTTAGACTAAATGGCATGATACTGATACAATGAAGTAACCTGGGATTTAATGTTAAATTTATGTAAACAAAAAGTTTTTTTCTAAACAAAAATGTACACTACCATTCAAAAGTTTGCAGTCAGTGAGATTTGTTTTAGAGAAAGGACATATTAAATTGATCAAAGGTGACATTTCAAAATGTTGTTGTTTTGAACTTTCTATTATCAAAGAATCCTGAAAAAAAAGTTTAATGGTTTCCACAAAAATTAATAAAAAAAATAAAATAAAAAAAAGCAGCACAACCACTTTCAACATTGATTATAATGAGAAATGTTTCTTGAGCACAAACTCAGCCTATTAGAATGATTTCTGAAGGATCATGTGACACTGAAGACTGGAGAAATTCAGGAATCAATTACATGTTAATATATATTAAAATAGAAAAATGGTTATTTTGAATTGTAATTATATTTCACAATATAACTGTTTTGTGGTTAAATAAATGCAGTATTGGTGAGTTTAAGAGAATTCTTTAAAAAAAAAAAAAATTTTTTTTAAATCTCACCGACCCAAACTTTTGAACGTCTATAAACAGTAAAACAAAATTGTAAAACGTTTACTGATCACAGAAATTAACATTATTTATGACACATGTAATAATAAAAGCTGTTTTATTATACATGAGATCACATGACCAGCTGAATAATGCCCACTCTTTTCCTGACACTTTTGCCAATGGAATAAATTTCACATTTGCCTGTGAAAAATTTATCATGACTCACTGTGAACATTTATACAATGTCATCATGGGTAACTGAAAACGTTTGCTTTGCATGATTCAGCATCCAATGGACGGTATCAAGTGCACCTTTAAAATCTGAAATATGGGCCAACGATTTTGCTTTGGTTTAGATGTACCTGAACACTTCATACTATTTAAAAAATGTATACAATGTTTTTTTTTTTTTTTTTTTGCCAGTATCAAACAACTTGTTCCCACACACATGTGCAAGAACTTTTCATATCCCTATTTGCATAACACATACACAGTAAAGCTTCTGGGAACAGGTGCACTACCTGTAGGCATTTTTGGATGCAGGCCGAGGGTCAAACTTCAAGAAGATGATGCACATGAGGAGGTCACTGATGGCAGGAGTTTTCAATCACAGTGAGGTCAGAGCTGCTAGGTGCTAGAGGAAGAGATGGAAGAGAGAATGAGACAATGGCTGCATCCAAATCGCACACTTCCCTACTATTTAGTTAGCGAAAAACTGTATGTGACAAAAGAAGAATGTCCGAATTCACAGTGTTCAAAAAAGAGTAGACAAAAAGTACCCGGATGACCTACTTCTTCCGGCGAGATTCTGACGAATTGTGTGCATATGATGAACACTTTACTATGCCATGAGGCCACCTGAGAGGTTTTATGAATGGTAGGTCACATGACAATGACAACATGGTGAATGTAGTACAGTACATCCAGATTACATTCATACTACACACATTCATACTATATAGAATGTACTTTTTTAGCGGTTGTGAAGTAGCCTAATTACTTATTCAGAATAAGTAGGCTAACTATTCAAGAGAGTATGCGATTTCGGACGGAGCCAATGGATTTTGGATAAAAAGGTGACAAAAGTAAACTAGTAAGCCAGAGGAAAGCCTTAAAGGGTATCAATCACACAAACACTATTCCATCAACAATTCTTACTTAAATCTTACAAAACCTCAATCTGAAGATAAATAAAATGAAACTGGTATCAATTAGACAGATAGTGCAGCTATAAATATTTCAGACCACAGGATAACACTACAACCATTGTCTCCTACCTGTCTTACAAGACATATTGTGCTGAACAGAAATGAAGACATGAAATACACATTTGTTTTAATGTGAAAGTAATCATTATAATAGAATATAGTATAATCCTGACCCTAAACATATGTCTTAAGAACACTGTATACATGAAAAAAAATCATAAACATTACAAATCTGACAGTTCGAGTTCAGAGTAAGTAACAATAAGCGTTTTAAGATACTACTATTATTATTATTATTATTAGGTGTATAAATGTATTACGTTTGACAGATAACTGCTGTCTTTGTTCCCCAGTGTGCTTTATTCACTGAGAATGATACAGTAGATTTAATGTCAGGCTTGTGTCAACTGAGAGAGGCTGATCTGACAGCAGGCTAGCAGTAGCATAACAAGCTTGCTAACTGGTCGGATAACTTGAAGACAGCGAACAATAACGAACAAACATTTGAGTTTGTTTTCTCTTTGGTTTATAACAGATATGATATGTCACTTACGGATCCATGTGTTGTCAATGATCACAATTGATTATGCCGCTACTGTGAAAGCTAACTTTGAGCACACTCAGGCTAATTCTTCACTGTACAAAGGGCTAAAACCAACCTCGCTTTGACGTCTTCAGAGAAATCCGGCTGTGATTGGCTGAAACTGGACCTGAAAGCGAGGACTGGACCCCGCCCACAGCATCGCAACCGTTTAGGGAACAGCGTTTTTATAAAAACATAACTGATCAGAATTCTAATCGAGCTCTCTTGTTGTCAGCTGTAAAAAACGGTATTTTTTACGAGTTTCTACTCTATTCTATTTCCATATTAAGTTGTTTATTAAACATTCACATTTTATTAAATTATTTAATATTAATTAAAAAATGGTTTGTTGAACTTATAAAATGTAAGAATGAACTAAGTTTGCATTGTTTTTGGTCATCGATTTTGAATTCTAAAACACTTGTTTAGCATTATTGATATGTGATTAAATATATTGACAGGGATTTAACAATCGCAGGAATTCGCCAATAAATAGGGACAACTTAAATATTTTCCCCAAAGACTGAAATCGAGATTTTATTAGGACATTTCAAATAGTAGGCTACTGAAACCTCTTTATTATATTGCTAATGATATTAAAAGTGCCTCTTAGGTGTGGTCTCGTGTATTTTGTTGGTGGCGCTGGCATTACATGGAACACACAAAGCCATCTCTATGGCTCTGGGAACACCAAACCAAACCAACCAATAGGAGTAAACTGACCACCCTCCATTATCATACTGGAAATCGGAATTAAATAAAGAATTATTATTTTAGATTATAGCAAGTAATAAATAGCCTAAATGAGTTCATTAATAAATAAATAAAAAATCACAGGTCAGCACTAAATTGTGTAAAGATTATGTTTGACCTATGATATTTATTTATTTGCGCATTTTATTGTTTTTCATTGACATTTCGTAATTTGTTAATTATATATATGTATTTGTTTATTTTTGCAGGTTGGGTCTTAATAATAATTAGACAGATTTGTCTTTTTAAAAAAACGTTGCACTATCTCTGTAGAGTCTGTATCAGAGAGTATAGCTCTGTACTGTTGTAGTAGTGTGCAAAGCCAGCCTCGGAAGAATCCAATAACACTGCCAGGGTTTTTGTTGTTTAGATGGAAAGCATCGTGGCATTTTACACGTCCACTATTTACATTTACGATGAGACATATCCTTTGAATAATAACACGGCTGATTCGAAAAAGTACGCAGTGAGTTTTCTCGCGGAGATTCGTAAAGCTAACCGTGGAATCATCCGCTGATACTGTTGACAAGTTGAACTGCTGCTGCTACTGCTGGTGCTGCTGCTGTCCCTACACAACTCACTCGCAGAGAGGATACAGGTAAGATTACTCTTTCTTTTGCGCAGCAATATTCTTTATCTGTGATCATTTAAACTCGACATTATAACTTATTTCACAAACCACTAACGTTAGGTTATATGTGTACTACTCAATTCGCGTGTACGCGTATCTCAACTGATCGAGCGATTCGCGTAGGTTATTGACTATCAATTGAGAGCAGTTCCTCGGCTCTAATTGCAGAAACATTACATACATTTTTGTTTTTGTGCGTTTGCAGATATCTCATTATGAATTAGTGATAGTTTACTTTAAAGCATTTGAAGATGTATCACTTGGCTACAATTGGTAGGCTATTTGTCTTCGTTGTTTTGAGGCAGCGCGTCATGCTTGATAGTAACACGCGCGCTCGTGAAATGCAGCCCTTTAATTCGATCGTGCTCGTTTTTGATTATGATTATGATGGGGGAAGCGCACGAGGAAGCGTTTATCAGTTTTCTCACACCCAGAGCATCACATTAAAGGGAATTATTTGGAATTATGCGAACAAATATGAATAAAGTGTTTCTGGTTTGGTTACTCATGAGAACTGACGTAGCCTTCATTTCAAGGCTTTTTGCATCTGTCAGAAAGGGGATTCCTGGTGTCAGTGCATATGGCGCGATTTCAGGTGTAGCAAAGATATCATTCTAATAGAAGAGTTCTCTTGTTCTATTTTATGCTTCAAGTAGAGTAGTAACGATCTTTTAGAACGGCTTTTTATTTTAATGTATTAGAATAGGCCTAAATCATTATCAAAATAGCGTAAATTATAAATTATAGGGACTTGTCTGGGCAAGTGTTTGAAATGGCACATTTAAATTTCGCATCTTCTGGATGAATCCCAACAGGTCGACATTATGACATTTTTTTAACATTATATACTTTTTTTCCTTACATTTAAGGATTTTGAAGGATTTTGAGGGGTGGGGGTGGGTCCACACTGCCCAAACTTTAGCCTGCATTAGTAAATAATCATGGTGGGTAATTAAGTTTCAAAATTTCACACTGTAGGCTACTGTGAATTTGTAAACAGTAAAATAACGTTCTTATTAGCATATTCATGAGGTCAGTAACACTGATTGGACGAACACAGCTGACGTGCGCGCGACCTGTTTTGGTAAGCGCTTGTTTGATAGAATGTGAAATGTAAGTTAGATGCTGAATCTAAACAGCGTTTGGAAGTTTCTGCTACAGTACAAAACGTATACATTTTTAATGAGGTAAGCGATGCTAAGTTTATGATTGGGTGGCTGATGTTTAACAACTCACTGTAACCGAAATATTTCACTCTGTATAGCTACCTTTGACACTGCAATTCTATGCTAACTCAAAGGATTCAAAACCAAAGTCTTTGTTCAAAACCCAGTGTTAAGGCCTGTTGTTCACAACAAGAACAATACGGTAACTATAAATGATAAGTATAAGCGTCCACACCAACGGACAAACGTTTTGTTTATAATAAACGCGCGCATGTATATTCTCTGTGAACAATTGCAGCGCGCGCTTTAAAGTCCGGTGAATTTTGATTGGCTGTAAATGTGTTTTTTTTTTTCGTTCGTCAAAATGGCTGTGATTCCAAATATGTCGTTTCTTTTTAAAAGGGTTAAACGCAGTGTGAAAAGATAGCTGGAGTGAGATGTGATTTGCATTTGCAGTGTCTTATGAAGTAATACAACTGGCATTTCCAATTATAAGGTTATATTTTATAATCAGTTTTTTTTAAGGAGATGCTTTCATGTAATAATCAATGTGCAAATCAGACTAGTGAGTGATCAAGCCTCGTATTCATTATCCCTTCATCCTTTAGTTAGGCTTAGTGTGATGTATGTATCTGTGCAACTTTGCATGTTGGCTAATTAATTCTTAACTTGACAATGACATTCACTTTACTAGCTGTAGTAGACCTACTGTTTTATTGACAAGGCTTAGTGTCATATTGATAACATATGTTAACACAATTCTGTGATCTATTTAAGTTTTCCTGTTCTTTAAAAACTCTTTTACCCCAGTTGAGATGGGAGCTTGTTAAATTAGGCAGTGCTGTCATTCATGGCACACTGAGCAGCTTTGCTTGTCAGGAGAATTTCAGATCTATGCAAAGAGCTACCCTTTGTTCCATTTTATAATTTAAATAAGTCATACATGTTTTTGAAAACGTTGTTTTAATGTAATTCAAGGATGGATGCTGTCACATTTGTTTTGCTGCTTCTTGCATCAGGAGGAGAGAATTTGGTGCATTTATAGAGCTTCATAAAGCAACAAAACAGTGTTGCAAAGCAGGCCAGTGGGGAGCATATGCTTATGTTTTTATTGTTCTTCAGCATTTTGCAGTTCATCACATTGTGATGTTGCTTCAGTCAGATGGATGAGAGCTGACAGAGCTGAGCTTGAGTCTGCAAAAAGGGCTCTCGTACAGAGAAGAGAGGATGAGCCTCAAGGTACGTTCCCATTGGCTGGTAGTTTACTGCGAAGTGGACTTCACAGGGTATTCGTCAGGAAGTGGGTTGGGAATTTTAACTATCAGTCATTTTAGGCCATCAGAAGGACAAGAAATATGGCTCAAATAAACAAAGTGATAAAGAGTTGAGGGTCCAGCAGCTTAATTCTACTCAGTTGTGGTTCCTATGCGATAGTTCATTGGTATAAATTGACTGTCAATGTCGAAAATTGTTATGCTGCTTACAATTTACAATTACAATTGAAACATTTATTATATATATATATATGTGTGTGTGTGTGTGTGTGTATATATATATATATATATATATATATATATATATATATATATATATATACAGTATATATATATATATTAGGGGTATATTACTAATATATAATGTGAAAGAACAGTAATTTAATGTTAGTTTTTAATAAATATTAATATAAATTTACTGATGTCCTCTGTTTAGTGTATAGTATGTTGGGGGGGGGGGGGGGGGGGGGGGGTCAGTTGCCTTTGGGGTCCATATAATGAGAGGGATTGTGTGAAGGATTGTTTTTTATCAACTTTTCATATCTCACTTGTAGAATATGGAAATCATTAGGAAGTTTTAGAGTTTGAGCTACTTTAATGGGAAGTCTCTAAAGCTTCTCTTTTTCTCTCACCATCTCTTTTTTCCATGATTGTCTTGGCCTTGACTGTAAGGCCCCTATTCTTTGGAACAATAACTATGTAATGTAAATTCCTCAGTGACTCCTGCCTGGAACTCAGAGTCATTTCATGTTAATGAAGTGTCTTCATTATGTAAGCTTTTCTTTGACTGAATCTCAATTTATTTGCTGGTTCTGTGATGTACACTCATACACTAAGGCTTTGTTCACAGTGCACACAAATCCATTTTGGTTTTCAAATCCGATCTTTAGGTCTGATGGTCCTTATTGTCATTTTACATGTGATTTGATTCGCTTGTTCAGACAGTGTTGTTTAGCCTATACCTGGTGTGTCTGCATTGGTTGCTATAGTAATGATGTAAGAGTCAGCGTGATGCTGAGGAAAACTGCTCATGTTTATCATGACATCTCACCACCACAGTGCTGAACTCACGAGATGCATGAGAGAACATAAAGCGATTTAGGCATTTTGCACACACTTATGCCGTCATGCGTACTGTGTTTTAAACCACTGACTAGTTCACTATTCACTTCACTACATAGTGAATTTTACACAGTGATCAAAGAAAGGGTGTATTCTGACAGCCCAGAACAATATTGCATTGTACTTTGAATGGTTAAAAAACGGCTTCTTTAAAGGGTTAGTTCACCCAAAAATGAAAATTCTGTCAGTAATTACTCACCCTCATGTGGTTCCAACCCCGTAAGACTTTCATTCATCTTCGGAACACAAATTAAGATATTTTTGATTAAATCTGAGAGCTGTCTCACTCCTCCATAGGCTTCTATGTAACTGAAACTTGCCGGCCCAGAAAGTTAGTAAAGACAATGTTTCAAATAGTCCAAGTGACTACAGTGGGTCAACCAAAAGTTTATCAAGCGACGAGAATACTTTTTGTGCGCAAAAAAACAAAAAATAACGACTTTATTCAACTATTAATTTTCATCTGTGTGGGCCTCTGAGTGAGTTCAAGTAGTGTAACAGCGCAGCGCTTCTGGGTTGTACGTCAGAACGTAGGCTCACTTTTGGCCGACGCTGGTCATGTGTATGATGCATGTGATGCTGGCCAATAGTGAGCCTATGTTCTGACCTACAACCCAGAAGCTCTGCGCTGTTACACTATGTGAACTAAAATGGATTTCATAAAAATGTTGCATGGCAGCAAAAAATTCTCTTATTTTTAAAAAACGTTTTCTTTAATTAAAAAAAAAAAAAAAAAAAAAAAAAAATGATATACAGTATATATATATATATATATATATATATAAATATAATTTTTTTTTTTTTTTTGAACAAAGCCAATTAATAGTGTTAGTTTGCACCAAACACTGATGGAAAATGTGACAAAAGGTAAGCAAATCATAGCTGTGGCAATAGTCGTACCTAACAATCACTTGTTATACATACATCGTGATCCGGTATGATAACAGTGAATAGTTTTGTCGGTTTGTTTGACCATCTTTGAGCGAAATGGCCATTGGATGAAAAGAAGAGACAGTGAGAGGTTTCCCTGTGAGGGTGAATGACTCTTTATGGCCACACACCTGCTGATAGCTCTGCTTGCCCCGTCTCTCCCAGGCCATTTGGTATGCTGCAAAAATCCACGACTGGGCGATACTGACTCTCCTTGGCACAGTTTGTGGCACCTGCTCTGAATAAACCTTCCTGATAAATAGCCTTTTTTGATGGCATTTCAGAGCAGAGCATCAATGTTTTTTTGTCCTAAATAACATTATTCTAGGTTTATCAACTGATAAATCATGTAAAAGAATTTGCACACTACACATTTCCAGGGAGCAGAAAATTAGTATGTAGAGCACATATTTCTTTTGTTTGTGCTGCTGTGGGACTGTTTGTTGGATTGTGAAGGTCTAACAAATGTCAGGCCTACCTCAGGTTTGAGTGGTGCGGCATACGTTTTGCTTCTACATCTTCAAAATGAGTTTTCATTGCTCATGCAATAGTTAAGTAGCTTGTTTAAAGATTTTATCAGCCTCACATTCACAATGCATCTGAAAATATTAAAGCCTAGTTTTCAGCTTTGAATGCTGTCAGTTCAACTGTGGAGATAAAAATTTGATTTAATTTTCTCACATTAATATAATTTTTTAATAACTTTGGTCAGCCTTGGTTGTTTTTAAATGTGCTTTATAAATAAATATTGTATTGTATTGTTTTAAAAAGACAGTCCCAGATTAGTTTCTTTATGCTATTCTTTATGAAAATAATTATCTTCTTTTTTTCTTTTTTTTTTTTTACAAAGAATGAATGGTTAAAAATGATGCACAAGTCTTTATTTAATACAGTACAGTATTTGTTACAGTAGGTATATGAATAGTGCATATATATATATATATATATATTTTTTTTTTTACATATAAAATTGACATTTTATGTCATATGAGGATTCACCTTACACAGGGATTTTGTTACGAATTGCCCTTTTACAGACTTTTACAGACTCTTGCAGATATTTACAATGTTTAAAGCTAAAGTGTGTTTTTCCATGTAATGTCACCAGCAGTTATGATTCTTTTTAAACAAGTTTCCCAACATTTCCCCATTTTCAGTTGGTCAAGCAAATGATTATACGCAAACTCACAGCATTGGAGCTGTAATGTTGGCACTGGGCAGGACATAAATGGTATACACTGTAAAAAATGATCGTAATTTTAACGGTAAAAGACTGTAAAAATGCTACAGTGAAAAACTGTTAATTGGTTAACAGAAAGTTTCCGTACTATTTACGGTAAATAACTGTGATAGATCTAACGGTACATTTAATGTAATTTTACTGTAACATACCGTTAAATTTACAGTTTTTGAAAGTGAAAAAACAACTCGTTGTATAATTTACAGTGAAAAACCGTAAATTGACATTCCCACAATTCCCTGAGACACTTCACATTTGATGTATTTTTGTTGAAATAACTATGTTTGTTTCTTCATAGTTTTCTTCGTTTTTTCTAATCAGTTATGTACATTAGGGGTTTATGTTACATTTAATGTTGTTAAATTAATGTTTATTGCATTTTTAAAATTTCATGTGTTACCATGATGGTGTTTAATGTTTGTGTGAATGACACTGTGCAGCTTCTATATATATTAGTATTAACTTTCTTGTGGAAGAACTGCTTGTGTTGAGCTTTGATTGATCATGTGACTCATCACTGCTGTGATTGGTGGTTATCAGTGTACAAAACAGATATTAATATTTCAATAGGACGGTAAATTAACATTATATCATATTACTGAAATCCAATGTTAAATATACAGTTTTTTTCCGTAAAAACAACGGAAAGAAATTACCATTTTTTTACAGTATTTTTCCGTTTTTTAACAGAAATTTTCTGGCGCCCCTGCTGCCAGAAAATTGCCGTTTTTTTACGTTTTTTTTTTTTTTACAGTGTAGGTACTTACTAGAGTTTCTGAATATTAAGCTGGTACAGGAGAAAATATTGAAAAATTACACACTTTATCTTTAATCTGTGGCACAGTGGAAGTTAAGATGTTCAGATTGTTCATTCTGAACAAATACAAATAAAATGTCCCTCGTTAACTGTTGAGTGATGGGAAGCCACTTTAATTTGATGCACATAAATGTTACCAGTGAGCACAGGTGGTTACAGTACATGCTTCAGATTGTTGTTTTTCACCATGGACCTTTCCTTGATAGCGCAAAATGCCTTTACCTCTCTTGAACTAGATATGATGGTGGGCGTATTTGACAATAATCTGATTATGTAATTTGATTGACTCAGTGGTGTCTTGCTGTGAAGCTATAAGACAATACAGTGAGATTCTTTAAAAATGCATCAGTCAATCATTTGATATTGCAGGTAACTTATTTTCTATTCAAAAGAATCCTGTTCTGAATAGCACTGTTATTTTAGACTTCCCCAGCTTCGCTGTTCTGCTCTTGCACAGCAAAGTCACCATCCATCTGTCCTCACGTTCTCGTATGAATGATATTGGATAACATTTTAACTCCTGTGTTTGGGCTGCACCCAACTAATCCTCTTTTCCCAATCCCTTCTGCTCTGCACTGTGCTGGGACAAGGGCTTGATTTATGAAAATGTGATCTGGTGGAAATTTCCAGTCATTTCCCAATGCCCTTCTCATTTCCCAACCCTTTCTTCCGTCACTCGCTCCACATCCTACTTGGCTGAGGAGACGCTTCCTGTCATACTTGACCCTGTTCCAGTGACACCGTCCAAGCAGGCTGGTGGGACTTGTCCTTCGGTGGATGTCATGGTGTGTGTGGATTAACCCTGGCTTGATAAGAGCTGCTTAATTGTAATCACTGGAACATCCAGAGAGGTTAAACACTGCACTGTGTGCCTCAGGACAGGAACTAAATAGCTGATGCTAGTTCACCTGGCTATACCAGAGAGGGCACCTGCAGAGTGGCATATTTGTGCAAAGTGCTGATATTGCAGGATAGGTGACGTTTGGAATGATCATTTACTAGTTCATGGTTTGTTTTAGGTCTACATGATAAAACTGATAACCATCTTGATGATTTTGCGCAAAAATTATAATCATGATTAATCATGATTATTGTCATTTTAGAATTTTCATAAGCACAAATCCAGAGAAAATTTACTTTACCTCAACTAGTTTCCTGATGTATTATTTATCTGATAAATGAACACCCTTTAAATTATGAAACCTGGTACATCTCTTCAAAAATAAACCAGTGAAATTCCTTATATTAACTCCAACAATTCCAAATTATGTTAAGGTTTTTTCTATTAAAACCACAACAACAAAAATGACTTTCTATTGAGTCTTTGTATAGTCTAGATTCATGTTCAGAAGTAATCACTAAGGTTTGCTTGCAGATTTATTTGCGCACATGAAATGAAAAGAAAACCGACTGGTTGTATTACGCTTTCATTTGAGCAAAATGCCACAGTAGAGAAGATTGCTAAACTCCAATGTACATGTTTGCTGGTGTTTTCAGATCATCGGTGTTTATTTTCCCCTCAGTGTGGAGAAAGTGCATGCGCATGGTTGCCATGTTGCGCAGAAACATTGGGAAGTAAAACACTGGGCAGAAAATAATTCCATTTAAGAGAAACGCTTTGATTGGGGAATTTAAACTCTTGACATCTGGCAACCGCAAGCATGAAAGCTTGTTACCAATGCAAGATAACTTGAATGCCAAATGAAAATTAAATAAATAACCAGCTAAAAATCATGATCACAATTCAAATATGATTGATTGATATTGTGCAATTCTAGATTGTTTCGTTATTTGTAGCCTATTATCCAAAATGCTGGTCAGCAAAACATATTTTATTATATAATTATATATTTGCATATGTTGCCTGCAAAACCTTTTATTTCAAGAACAAATTTTTGAACCCTTAAACCAAAGTTTTACGTGGCACCCTTCTCTGAGTTGAGATAAATGATGTTTTTTTAATGATGTTTGTATGCGTTGTCTGTTGGAGGAGAGGCTGTGGGAAAGGAATGTCCTAATGATCCAGACTGCTTTGTTGGAGCATGACCCAGAGCCCCAGTGTGGCATGCCTGATCTCTGCCCTCTCTGAAATGGATCTTCACTCTGAGCTCAGATGAGCGGAGCCGCTTTCAGTGCTCCCAATGGTGTGCCATTTGGATATTTGGCCAATAATTAGTCAAAACGTACTTTCATGTTTTCAAATTTTATCATTATTTATAGCTGGTTTCTCCTCCTCCTTGAGTACCGAATGCAATTATGATGTGAGAAATGACTTTTTGGAAAGGTTTGTTTAATTAGCAGTGCCCTGAAAACACTCTGCTCAACATTGCAAAGCCACGCTCTCCAACTCACCACAGCCGTGCCAGAATTGCTGGGGATTAGCTAAGACTTTATTTTGAATACATTTCAAACGCCAGCTCTCCTAAAGAGGTCATTTCACAATATATTTATTTATTTTGTTAGTCAAGCTTTTTTTGCGCCAAGTACTATCATGATTTTTCTCTCTTTCTGACACTTTAAACGAAACAGGCTTTTTTTTTTGCTGCTGTGCCTTTAGGACTTCTTCACCTGTGAAATGAGATATAGTGTTTTACTGTGCTTACTCATGGTCTGGAGGTTTGTAGTTGGGTCAAATATAGATGGCCTTGGCCTATCTTAGTCACAGGCTTTCTATGCAAAGCCTTTGACAGGTTCATGAAACGATCCACACTAAAATGATCAGGGGCCTTGTTTAAATAAATAGACTTCAGGTGCTATTTCCTTCATTCTTGACTTCCTCATTAATTCTTATCTCTGAATAGGTGGGAAAAGGTTTTAAACACTGAATAGACTTTACTGACATGAATATGAATTATATAACCTAATTTGTGGAGATCCATAACAAGTTGCAGTTGCAGGTTAAGCCCCAAGTGTACTTTAGTTTTGAAGTAAAAGCTTAGCTTATGTGTGTAGAGTCGAACACATAGCCTTTCAAATGATACAAAAATCGTTTGTATTTGTTTTTTTGTTGTTGTTGTTAAAACTAGAGTTGCGTGTCTCTTAACCCCCTCAAACAAGCGCTCGCCAACGTGGATGCATTGTTGCGGTCTCAAATAGTTTGTTGTTCTTGTTTTGTCTTCTCTGTTTCTCTTTTGAATGAAATAAAATTTCAAGGCACATGTGTGAGTTGAGCGTACAAAGTTTGCACAGTTAGAAAAATGTGCACAGTTGTGCACAGTACACATTAGTCCTCCCTACACATTCACACAGCAATCCCGGTAAAATGCCATAAAATTACCAGAACAACTTTTCCGGTAAATACACAAATGTTCACACAAGCAACGATGTTCCGTCTTTTTACTGGTAAATCAGTTCTGTCAATTTTCTGATATCAGAAGTTGTAACATTACCAGTCCGTCAAGCGCATGTTTACATAGAAAAATCTGTAAAAGCAGCGGAACTTACCGTAAACGACTCCGACAGAGCTATACGATTTGCCTAAAGCAAACTTCTTACATCTATGGTATTTTTGTAAAGACTGTATTCGTGAAAGGAGCTGTTATACAAACTATGGGCCTTAGTTTTAACAGATGCTATTTTTGGACTGGAGAAGTTTTTGCGATGCAATAGAAACAATTGTTTTCTTTGCATTGAAGTTTTGAAAGTGTAAGAATTTGATTTCTCATGAATCAATACAGATGTCCCGATTCGATTCCGATTTACAAGATCTCAATTCAATTTGAGATTTTCAATTCAATTTTTCACTGGCCCCACCACAAAAAAGTAATAAATGTATAAAATAGTTATTAAAATAGCGCAAGGTAAATATGAGGATGGCATCTAGTGGACAAGACTAGTAATAAGATTAACATCAATCAGATATTATGTCCAATGTTTGCGGAAATATCCTATATGGAAAAAAATATTGATTTGTGGCTTTTGAGAATGGATATCGAATCGACCACATTTGAAAAAACGATTAATAGCTCTAATGACCAGGATTTTTTGCTTGTCTTTGACCCCCCCCCCCCCCCCCCCCCCCTGCATAGTGCACAAACAAAACATTGTTTTAACTGTAACATCTTATTGCAGCCTCTCTTTTCTTAAAAATGCATCTATTGAAGGTCTGAACATTGCCTGCCTCACATTAAATCAATATTTGCAGAAAGTATTTTTTAATGAAAGGATGTTTACCGTATCACTCCCCTGTTGGATCTGTGGCTTCCCACTGTATTTCAGGGACATGAAGAGCTCTTGATGGCCATTGAAGTCTTTTAGCAGGAGACAGGATTGCTGAGCTACATGCAGGTTTGCCTGAATGGTCTCATAAAGAAGCTGTCAGATAAATGCTTTTCTGCTAATGCTTAAGACTGGGCAGGAAATGAAAGGAAGCCTCTGTCAGAGGCTGGATGTGGCAGGATGAACTGCCAGCTTTCTTATCACTGTGTCTTTATGCATGTACCGGTTTCCTTGGCAAACTCTGAAGCCTGGTCCAGTGTGTGCTGAGGAGAGGGGGAAATGAAGAACGCTGGACCAGCTGGACATGAATACTAGTGGACGACTGGATATATAGAGGTGTCAAATCTGTGATTGTGAATTTCCCACTAAGGACAGTGTGTGCTGACGGTGTAAACCTGGCAGGACTGGGACAGAGTAGAGATGGGCAGATCAATCTTGAAATATTGGTACTTAAGATAGTGATGTTTCATTTAGAGGTTTCTCAGATGAAAACATTGATTATAAGTGTTTATTCTTTTTTAATTACTAAGGAATTCATTTTCATGCAGCATGACAGTTTATGAGTATTATAATCTTTAAAGTAAAAATAAAGTTTATTAGCAAATGGCTGAGCAACTATCTGTCCTTCCGCTCATCTGAACACAAACAGAAATGCTGAAAAGCACAAGCTGTCACAGAAACGGAGAGAGCGGTGCCTGCCAGAGGTCATTACAGGGAAAAGAAACATTATCTGACTACCTAGCTAAATGTTGAAGTGAATTTTTGCTTTGCTAAACAAGGATTAAATTAACATCAGATAAAACACTGAATCATAATCACAATATACACTACTGTTCAAAATATTTTTTTCATCAGAAATTCAGTAAAAACAGTAATATTGTGAAATATCATTACAATTTTAAATAACTGTTTTCTTTTTATATTTACATATAAATATAAAAATATGTAATTTATTCCTGTGATGGAATCCATTTTCATTGGCCAGAAATCATTCTAATATGCTGATTTAATCTTGACTGTATTTTACTGACCCGAAACTTTGAACAGTAGTGTATGTAAATGAAATTATAAAAAGACATCCATATTCGGGAAAAAGTTTGATACCTATTGAAATGACGGAGTTACTTAAATCATTGGCCCTTCTTGTCTTAATTAGAGTCTAATTGTCTTGTTTCTGCAGAACTCAACTGTAAATTCTGGTTAGTGGAAGTAGATCATAAAGTTGATGATCTGACTGAATTGTGGATGAAATGTGACATTTTATCATAGATGAATGGGGTTTTATGGTGTTTGATTTAACTTTAGACTTTTTAGATGATGTTAAATGAGTGCACATGTTCTATAATTGTTGTTAAGAAGCCAAAAATTATAATCTGCAGTTTTAGGTCTATTTAATGTCAATGTTTTTTTTAATGTTCAGTGGACATAATGATCTATTTTATCCTCATAAATCATAATTTTTATTTTATTTTAATAGAGACAATTGATAGTTTGATATTGGCCTTGATGGTGGTTGATATCAGATTGAAAAGAAAGTTAGTGGTATCACCCTTCACTAAAAGACAGATGTGCACATAGAAAGAAAGAGACTCAGAGAGCAGGTTAGAGAGCTCATCTGTCATGCTGGCACAGGAAATGACTCTTGCTTTCTGGGGTTGCAAGACTTTTTAAGCTTCTGTCAAGCTGACCATGTTCCCAATGTCGGATGTTTTAGCCAAATCCTCTCTGGTTCATTTGCATACCGTTTCCCTTATTTACTGCCAAACCAACTAAAAGTCTGTTACTTCAACACTGATGAAATGCATTGTGGCTTTTACTGAGGCGTGCTAAATTAGAATGGAGGAACGCTATATATGCGCATGTGTGCAGATTCAGACCATGAATCATAATATAGTCTGCCATCAGCCTTTTTTTGTGCACAGGAGTACATATACTGGACACATCTAGGACATAGTCTTGCAAGTGTGTCAGTATAGGAACAAATATAATACTCACAATATCAAAGTGAATGTGAATCTAATTCGAAAAGTCTGTCATTATTTTATCTTCTTCGTGTTGTTCCAAACTTGTGTTATATTTTTTGTCCATGGAAAACAGAAATATTTGAAAACATCATTTGAACTCCTTTGAAAAAAATATGGGTTTAGAGCCCTATTCGCACGGGATTAGTATTACCCCTGGACCTCTGTAATTAAAAAATTACCCCCTGACGTCTGTGTTTTTGGTGGCTTTTCACACGGGCAAATAAATGTTCGTAATTCCCTCGAGTTTACGGACTTTACAGCGTGCGCCCACCCATTCACACTTCACTAGCTGAACGTGCTAAAACGAAGATCGCGCTGCAGTATTGCAATTCAATAAAATAACTTATTTAAAACCAATTTATTAGAGAAATATATTATATATATTATAGAATATCATATTATTGTATAAATATATAATATATCTTCTTTTTATTTTATTCTTTGTCCATATTTACAACAAGCCTGCCTGAAGAAGGTATTATAAATACCGAAACGTCGCGATAGGCTTGTTTTTCTATTCATTTTATTTGGTTTATTTCATTTTATATCATTTTTACTTTCACACTTTGATTTCTTGAGATACTTACAGGATGGACGTCTTTAGAGGCTGTGTGAGACAAAGAAATGCTCCACGATACAGAAGTTACACTACCACAAAAAGCGTCCAAACTTTACAAAAGAGCTTCCATGTTGCGCCAAAATACTTAATTTGACGTTTCCATGACAACGGTCCGAGTTGAGCTTCCGGATCACGTCTTAACTGTAGTTTGTTTTCTCTTTTGCAGCACCTCATAGTTTTTATTGGAGAAAAACTATAATCGGATTGGAGTAGAGCATATCGAGAGATTTTATTGTTAATATAGTTTTAATACAGACGTAAAATGGACTGTTAAATGGCCCATAATGGTTATTACGTTCTTTAGGAAACGATAGGCTCACAGAAAAACAGCCCAAATCACAGACATGGGGATTCGCACGGGACTGGTATTATCAGAGGACCCCTGTGTTGGCCGAAATACGGTAGGTAATTTTCGGGGGAATTTTTACAGACATGGCAGATTCGCACGGGATAAAAATCACAGACGACCTCTGCGATTATTACAAATTACCGGAGGTCCCTAGGTAATACTAATCCCGTGCGAATAGGGCTTAGGACGAAGTAAAGGTGAGTAAATAATGACAGATTTGTTTATGTTTGGCTGAACTGTTTCTTTAAGAAATGTTTTATTTGTTAATAATATAAATGCAGCACCATCGATTGTAGCACGACTTGTGAATCCTGCATCTAGCTCCTAGCTTTTGCATTATGTAAAAGTCAGCCCTAGTGTGAACTCATTCTCCTGGCATTATTGAGAGAAATATTGTTTTACGGCCAGGATAATATCTTCACTTTTCTGTTCTATGTGTTCCAAAGGCCAGTAGCCAATTCACAAGTCTTAGGGCAACATAGCTCAGTTTACTCCCAGTACGGGTGAAGGATTGTTTGGGAAAGCTTCCCAATCAGAAGCTTTCTAACTTAAACTCACAAAGCCGGGTAGAGAAGGGAGGGCGAGAAGGACAATGAACAGAACAGTGAATCAGTTGGAGCAGGAGAAAAACAAATAAGGACCAATCACAATGAAAGACTGACTTATAATAAGGTTTATGATAGAAAGAGCATCATATATAGTGTTAATGTTGCCATAACCACAGAGTCAGCTGACTACAGAAGCTTCTCAGGATGACACCGCAGTGTGTAACTGCAGTGTTTGCTTTTCTAACATATCTGAAAATATGCCTGGAAAACTTTCTTCTCATGTATGCATATTACACTATGCATGTATGTAAGGTATTTTTGAATCTGATCTGTAGTAGTTGGTAGTTGGTTTACATGGCAATAATCTCTCTCTCTCTCTCTCTCTCTCTCTCTCTCTCTCTCTCTCTCTCTCTCTCTCTCTCTCATTATAAATGATATTTATATAAATATCCACATTCTGCTTTCATCTGTTGAATGGAATATTCCATCAGTCATCTTATTTATTGTATACAAGATAAAAGCGTTTCTTTTATCTGCCATGATGAGGAGATCTTTTTATTTATATTAGCTCGAACATGTGTGCTGGTAAAATGTGCCACAGCTTTCCTTAGGACCATTTGCACAGATCTTATAGGAAGATAATCATTACAAGTCTGTGGTAATCTATATGGATATCTTTCTTTCCCACTCGTGAATGTCATCTTTTGATATATCATCTCTGTCACCAGATGTTTTCTGTATCAAAATCAGAATGAGCTTTATTGCCAAGTATGCTTACACAATTTGTTTTGGTGCCAGAAGCTTCCAATGCACAGAATGACAGCGACAAGAAACAGACAATAAATATAAAATAAATAAATATAAATATACACAATATGTAAAATAGACAATATATGTATGTACAGAATAAGGTATAATGTGAGACATGATGAGCCCTTTTTTCATGGCATTAATTCATAGACTGCAGCTATGTTTTTTTCTGTCCTATATTCTGCCCTGTCACCCCATCGGAGACGTGTGTCATCGTTTGAATAAACCATGCTGCATAAACAGGGCAAGAGAAGCGCCCTTTGAACAAATATGCATCGAAAGCTCGGAGGAGCCGTCAGATAGGATGGGACTGTAACTGAACTCTCCAAGGCTGTCTGCGGCAGTGGAAAGCATTACACGCATCCCTTTCCATGCGCCCCTGGAGGAAGTCAGCAAGCCTGAGGCTTTTATGAGCATAACCCGTGACATATCGGTGAATAATGTTACGAGGCTCATTCAGGCCAGCTGTGTGGCATACTGGAAGCCGGATGTATTGTAGTGAAGCTCTGATCAAACTACAGAGCCCACTTTCCTCCCACATTTGCAGTGCGTCTGCGATGCAGAAGATCTGTGGAGATGACGAAGGTCTGACCCCCTCGTGTTCACCTTCACCTCACAGTCTTCTGTGAAACAGAAGAGTCTCAGATGAGAGAGAAAGGTTGATTGGAAGTTTTGTGAAGGGTTGAAGCGATTTTTAGCGTTCAGGCTGTTTTCTTTTCAGCTGTTACGGAGACTGCACTTCATATCTGTGGCGGAATAGAGGTAAATAACTTGGAATGGAAAATTCTGGAATAAACTCGAGCAGTGAATTGTGAATTTTAAACTTCAAGCCTAATGTATTTTCTGTGATAAAGCTGTTTGTCACGTCTTCCCAAATGGTTTTTAAATGTCCCTTCTATTGTAACGCAGTTCAGTCTCTTTTAAAAGCTCACAGATGACACAACGGTTCTAAAGTTAAATGGATTTGAGCCAGTTTCAGGCCTCCAATTTTTCCAAGATTCTCAAATAATTTCAAATAAACGTTCTGAAGAAAAATGATGAATTTCCTCAACTCATTTGTCATTCTTCTCTTACTTTTATATTTTCTCAATTATCTTTGCTAAAATCTCTATCTCTGACCTTTGAAAGCCTCAGAGGGCAAGAAAAGAGTTGAATAAAAACTGTCTGGCATGATTTTCATATGAATACACTCTTGTTTGACCTTGTAGGGTGGCATTAATTCAACAGTCTTCCACTGCTGCGCTAATAATCCGCTCCCATATGCTGCAAATCCCTCGCAGCTTCCACTACAAACAATTCTCCCAGCAGTCTTTAACGCTCGACTCCCCAGCCTCTGGTCCAGATGTTGCTTTTTAATATTCAGGAAGTGGATCAGAAAATAATTAAACTCTGCGACAAGTGACGTGACCCCAATTACCTCGTTCCGTTGTGGTCGTGACAACATGGGCAAGATGAAGAGGAAGAACAACTGAGCTTTTGGTTTGAGGAATGAACGTTTTTAAGGGTGTAGGGGAGGAAAAGGGAGTGAGAGTGCGGGTGAAGAAACTCCTTGGTTTTTTCCTGTTTTAATTCTTGCCCTTGTCAAAATGGTGCTAGAAACTAGAGACGTCAAAGCGAAGCGAATGAGTATCTGTCAGTCAGCTTGTTTTAGATCTGTGACACTTGATTCCTCAGTCTTGACATGATTAGGATGACATGAAATAGCTTGTTACTGTTACTGCAATATGTGTAATGCTTTCGTGTGCACATCTCAGGGCTGTTGGCTTCACTACTTCCTACTTGCCCTAACTACTGTATGTGGGATGCATTAGATTTTGAGTGTCAAGTTATTTCTTTTACTTGTCCTCACTTAAAGCAAAATTCATGGTGAAACTGATGTAACCAATCCAACTTTGACTTTAAACCAGTGATATGTCACACATAGAAACCAAGCATCTGTCAAAATGTCATATTAAAGGGAATAATCATACAAGAATGAAAATCCTGTTCTCACCCTCTTGATGCACCAAACCTGTATTTCTTTCTTATCTGGAACACAAAATTAAACGTTTAGCAGGTGGTCCGAGTTGCTGTCTTGACCGAGGCCGTCAAGCTCCAGCACCCCCCCCCCCCCCCCCCAATAAAAAAAAAAAATAGTCCTCCACATTACTTATGCACCATGTGCATTTAAGTCTTCTGAAGCCATACACTAGCTTACATGGAAACAGACTGAAATTTAAGATATTTAGTGAAAATATTGTTTGACAGTTGTGGTCACCATTCATTGTATGCAAAAAATCAGCTTGGACATCTGCTATAAATATCTTCTTTTGTGTGTTCCACAGAAGAAAGAACAGAAAGATAAATAATGACTTAAATTTTTTTATGAGTTATTCCTTTAAATCGTTTTAACATGGAAAGATCACTTTTGACATTCAATTGAAGTTGTATTGCACCTAGTTTTAATGTTTGGAATTGATTTGTTTAGGTATAATCTTCAAAAGCAATACCAGTAGCCACTTCTCCAGGATGCAAATGGCTGTCCTCTTCCTCTACTTCCTCTGCACAATCCACACTTCTTCTCTCGCTTCTAAGCTGAGCTCACATGGATGCCTCTGGCATTTGCGGTGTGCGCTCCAGCTCCAGCATATGGTGAAGAGAGGGAGAAGCCGGGAGATTAAAAAGGGTTTCTCTTGTACTTTCTCTCCTAGTGTTCTTTGATCCTCCACGTTTTTGTGTCATATTTGGGATTGTGCACTCAGATGGGTAGAGATTGATGCCTGCACTCATTCGTATCTCACTGGAGAGGCAGGTATCATCTCTAGAATCTGTTGTTCAGTACACAATGTTTATTTTTATTTCTAATTTTTTACAGCATGTTAAAGTTGTCCCTTTTTGAGGGTCAGTAAAAATGCATTGTTTCGTGTGTGTCCCTTTAAATGCAAATGAGCTGCTGATCCCGGCACAGAGGGCGGAGCTTCAAGAGCTCTTGTGTTAGCAGATCCGATTACCTCATGCAGACAAGCACTAAAATGTCAGAAACTGTTCTGCCTTTTATGTTTAAACTGGAGTCGGACAACGATGGAGAGACTCAAGAAGTGACAACATAAGAAGTGACAACATGTAGAACGCAACAGGACGTTTCTGAATGGTTAGTTGATGAATTTATGTTGCTGATGTGGAGTTAACTATCTATATGTCTTTGATTAGCATATTCTGTCATGATAATCTATAAAATCGTTCGTGTGGGAACTGTTGTAAGATGCCTACAGAGTGACATGCTATTGCATTTGTGTTACGTACTGTATTGCATGTAAAAACACGGATGCGACAGCTTGAGCAGACTCACAAATGTGCTCGACTACGACGACTCTTCCTCTTCTCAACATGGACTGCGTGTTCCCGGGGGCGGGGTTGTAGTAGGAAGAGGCATTATTACTGTATTCATGGATATATGTATATACTACGCATGTAACTGTTCTTGTTAAAAATCGAACCGTACCATTCGGCACGCACTTACACTACGGTTCATCTTAAATCTGAAGACGCATCTATAATATGGTTTGTTGAAAATAATGCGTAAAACAGACAGACAGACAAGAGTTCGGCTAATGTATGTTTCTGTTGATGGATACGCATTCTGGCTTCCCAATACGTTACATTGATGATAAAAAAAAAAAAAAAGTGGACAAAACAGTCACTCTTTGTAAACTTTGTTCAATAGGACTACTTTATTATATAATATGAACAGTCATTTACGTCACCATCACCTGGGTGTTGATAGCATTCGAGCACACGTTGCTATCTGTGTTTAAACTCATTGAAGCATTGCCAATTTAAACGTTCTAGCACAAGAAGACGCGAAAAAGACCTTGTGTGTGTGATGTGAGAATATTTGTGTGTGCTCCACTGATCTATATTGAGAACTGGATTGCTCATGACGTTATAAAAAGTGAAGCCTAGCCTATTGGTATTCCCTAGTATTCCCTCATATTCTGTTGAATTATTGAAATCATCTGATTTTAATCATCTGAACTTTTCCTAACAAGTCAGCGTCTCCCTGTACATGCTTACAACCAGTGTTGTCAAAAGTACCGACTTCGGTACCAAATCGGTACTGAAATTGAAAAAATGTGACGATACCAGCATTTCCCTCTAGCATTTTGAGCGCTGTTGAATGGATACTTAAACACCTCTGAATGGCCAATGTGTTCACGCACTCAACATATATTTCACTGATTGGCCATTGTGTTTACGCGCTTAACATACTGTATGTCTGTGATTGGCTACAATGATCAACGCTTCAAAAATGTTGCAAACAGACGTTTTTTACGATCTTCACTGAAGCGTTTGAAAGCAGGCATCTATCAATGGATATTAGGGATCCGCTGATATATGCCTGCTTTCAAACTCTCCCGTGTGTATCTGTGTAAGCACTCAGTGAAGAGTGTCTAATTACAACATGGCCTCTATTTACAACAGCGCCATAACCAAGTCAAAGGTTGTATACTGACCCAGTTGCATATCTTTAAAAAAACTAACCAATCAACAATTTTAAGCATCTTTTCATTCTCAGTGACCCAGAATCATAGACTGTAAAAAATATGGACAAAGCGTCTGTGACATCACCCATAGACTTTCTGAAGAACGGTTTTGAGGCCGTTTATGGGGGGTATGGGCGGCGCCATCTTGGAAAATCTTGGGAAATCCTAACCCCGCCCACCTTCTGGCCAATCCATATATGGGTAAAGGACGCGAGTCCGGTTATTCTGCAAATGGAACAGCGCGCGTCACTCAGCTCGCTCTGCTACTCCGGTTATCTCTGTATGTATATTTTAGGCAACAATAAAACGAAATATGTTATAAAACACCACACTGACTCTTTTCGTTTTCATTTAAAGAAATCTTAAAGGTCCCCTATTATGCCCCTTTTCGCAAGATGTAAAATAAGTCTCTGATGTCCCCAGAGTGTGTATGTGAAGTTTTAGCTCAAAATACCCAACAGATCATTTTTTACAGCATGTTTAAATTTTCATTTTTTGGGGCTCAGAAAAACGCGCTGTTTTAGCGTGTGCCCTTTAAATGCAAATAAGCTGCTGCTGGACGACCCAGGGGGCAGAGCTTCATGAGCTCGTGCTCAGTCTCTCAGGACAATTTCATCTCACGGAATGATGATAATATCAGAAACTCTCAGTAACGGTGTTCATTTCGACCCGGAGTCGGACAATAATGCCTACAGAGTCAGAGTGCTGTATAGAGATGGAACAGGTATAGTTTAGTAGTTTAACTACGGTTATAACGTATTTGTCATCTGCTTGTATGTATCCACTATTAATAGCCTACAAGTCTGCTGTTTCGGACCAGGTTTATTGTACATAACACAAAAGATGAAGCGTCAGTTTTACTTCAGAAAATCACCGTAAGAGCTGAGTAAACACAGTAAGTTATAAGAAGTGCGCAAGTACATAAACGAATTTCGTCTTCAGCGGCTGCCTCAGATTTCGGGAGTAAATAGAGAGAGCTATGTGGATTAATACATCCAGCCACACAACACCTACAACGCTTGGGAGACATTCTCGTCAGTGCAGCAGCTGTGAACTCGATCAGGGCGGGTCTATGTTAGAACGGCAGTGTCTGTCAACACTCGTGGGCGGGGCCTGTGCTTAGTGACGTCACTAAAACAGCATTCTGAAAACAGGTCGTTGGGAGACACTGCTGATGATTTATGGGGATTAATAAAAAAGGAGTGAGTGGATTTTTATCACTATTGGGTGGTTGTGTACACACACTGCCAACACACATTTATGTCCAAACAGCATGCAAAAGTGAATTTTGCATTATAGGGGACCTTTAAACATTATAGCCACACAAATGTGGTTCAGGCAACGCGTATTGATTATATTCACTGCATATAACATTAGCCTATTTATAACAAAACGAAATATAAAACACAACCCTGCATCTTTTCGTTTAAATATAATATAAACATATTAAACATTTTAATATGGTCCAGGCAATATGTGCATTTGTACTAAACAACAGATGTTGCAGTAAACATTACAGATCATCTTCGTTGTATTAAAATTTAAAATGACAAAACTCAACCCTGTCTCTTTTTGTTAAATTTCAGTTTTATCAATATTAGCCATTATAAAAGTATAAATAAAAGGTACAAGAAGCTATACAAATAAAGCAAACAATTCAGTCAAACATACAAACTCAGCGCTCTAGTCTAACCATACAACGGTAAAGTTAAATAGCTTATAAAGTTATGAAACTTCACTTAGCCCTCAGCCAAAACGATTGGCCAGGGAACAAATTATAGATTCACGAGACCAAAAATCGCCCGTTAGATATACACAAGACGAATTATATCTCATGTTTAACCACTACAGAGATGCCAGAGTCAGCGGCAAATGTCAGAACGACTAGCCGAGGAAAGGCTGTTCCAGGCGGGGTACATGAGCGTCGAGCGCCCGGTGATCGTCTGGATCTCACAACCTGGATAAAAATTTCATAAATCTTTATAAATAAACCACAGATTTGAGCTTTAAACAACTACATTCTCGCCTGAAAAACTCTTAAAACTACATTTCATGATACAAAAACAGTAGTATTATATTTCAACTGTATATTAAAAATGGCGCTTCTTATATTGTCATTCTCCTTGGCGCAGCCTATGCTCGTTATCAGCTGTCAATCAAGCTGTCAATCAAAGTTAACCACGCCCTTATTTGTCATACATTTTATATCTAAATACGATCTAAACTAACAAGTTAGAAAAAAATTCACCCCCCTCACAGTTGTCAGGCACTCGGAACCTATCGAAAAATACAATAAAAGTCCATGGGACCAACCTGTAAAAACATGAATTTATGCTGTGAAAACGGACTAATTTTTAACATGGTGGTCTATGGACATTTGCTCCCTTTTGGGACCTGCCCCTAGCGGTGTATTACACAATGTATTGCAGTTTTTCGCACTTCCGGGTAGGCTTCATTTTTCAGATTAGAATGTTGCCGCTTGCCCAGAATTAGTAAAGTTTGACTACATTTATTTCAGAAGCATTTTGGCTGTAGACCAGTGATATCAGAAAATTCACAGTGCATCTTACATTTGCCACCATGGTATCAACATCACAGTCAAATCTAGATGTTACTTCAAAATTGGCTTTGTAAGACGCCAGTGAAGCTAACATTTCCAGTTTTACTCACTAAAAGGAGGTCTGCACTGGGTTTTTCAAGTTATATTATCTATCCACATATATTTCCGAGGGATAGCAGACCACCATGGCCTCTGCTCAGTCTTGGTAGAGTGCCCTGTGAAATGGCTGTTCTCTGATGGCTGGTGTCTGGGGAGCCTGTTTTTGCTCTCATTAGAGCCCTGCAATTTATAGCATGGATGGCCCTGAATTTCATGCTTCAAAGTGAAGGAGAGTCTGTGGACGTTCTGTAAATTAGCCTTTATGACAGGGGGGAAACATGGACCTGTTAGTGAAATCTCTCTCATTTACCCTTCTCTCTCACATGCTCTTATCTTCCTCTCCCTTTTATTTGCTTCCGTTCCATTATCTGTTTTACCGTAGACTCACGTACTATACTGTGGAAACGGAAAGACTACTCGATTTATGTAGTAGATAATACATAAATAGGCAAGGTGCAAATTACTTAGTGATTTACATGAGGAACAAATTTTCAGTTGTAATCTGTTAGGGTTTTCGATTCAGTAAGAAAACATAATGATATACTGATGCTTTCAGTAAAGATATCTGTGTATTATCTTTTTTATTTTTTGCCTGTAGTTGCTTCAGAAATCCTTAAGTTCTTAAGTTATTTTCCTTCTGTTGCGTTATGGGTCTTTTGTATTTGTTCTAAGACACGTCCAGATTGATGATGTGCGTCTGTACCATGTAATTTCAGCCCACCGCTCACCAGATCTGAGCTATTTTGTAAAGTCCATTAAAAAAATTATTGCATCAGCCTCCATTATCTCAAGTCAAATGTAAAAGTTGATGGTCCACCCGGCACTTTTCATTAAAGGAGGCCGCCTTGCCTTTTAATTACCCGACATTTTTCTCCCTGAGAGTTTTAATGGCATCAGAGTGTGTTAAATGGAAATTTCATTTAGAAACAGTGTTTAGTAATAGGTGATCCTTTACAAAGAGTTGAAGCAATGTGAATTCATGGGTATTTGTGTATGCAGTCTGTAGACTGATTATAACCATGTAAATGAATGCATCTATGCAGTGCTGATTTTTGGAATAGCTTTAGATCAGAGCTTGTCTGGGCGGCACGGTTTCGACTGCCTAATACCTGTGTCTCATATCTCATTCTAAATACATTGGACTGCTTAAATTTGCTGCTTTATATAATTCAGTGATGTGTTTTATCATGGAGACAGCAGCACCTCATGCATTATTTGGCCCCCATCCCTCCGCAGTCTCGGCAGTAATACAGTATGCATATGCTAATAGGTTTCTATTCATTGAGTTTGCGGTGGGCTGATGTACTGAGGGGATAGAACCCTGAATGTGTGACCTTCTCCTCCTCCTCTGAATAGATTTGATGGATTTATAGTCAGATATAACTGCTCTCTCAAATGCTGAATATTTCAATCTTAGTTCTCCTGAGACACAGAAGACTGGCAAGACATTGACAGCCACAAAATGTGTGTGGTGTTGAGGCTAGTATCAGTCTTTGTGAAAATAATTTGGAGGAGAATTTCTAATAATAGAGTAAATGGTAGAAATGGAATAAAACAAAATTGTGAGGCAAACCAAGTAAGTCAAAGCATTAGGTTGCAGTTAGGTAATGTCATAATACAATGTTTTAGAAGCAATGTTTTTTTTTGTGAAACTGTGGTGGGTGGACCAACCTTTTTGTGAGTGAGGGCTCCCTGAAGGGATAAAATAGTCTAGAGGGCTACTTGTTTGATATAGGCTACTCATGTATATATACACACATACACTACCAGTCAAAAGTTTTGAAAAATACAACAACAACAAAAAACAAGTGAATTTTGTTTTGTATAAATTGTATCTTAATTTTAATCAATGTTTCATCAACCAGTTGCCTGGATTTAATAAATAAGAAGCAGACAATATAATCAGGACATGGAGGCACTGGCGCGATTGCATTGCTTGTGAAATGGAGCTCGTTTCATAAATGAACCGAAACTCGGTGTATAAGCTGCCTCACAGACATGAGAAATATATATATAAATATAGAAAGCCTGAAATGTCTACTATTAAACAAAACAATTCAAAACGAAAAGAATTAGACTACTCTCTGCTTATGTAATTCGTATGAAGTGTGCATTTCTCTCTATATGCATGTTCACTAAAGCGAAGATGGCGAGTCAGCATCGTCAACTGACATTGACACAGAAAACACTAGTTTATTAATAAACAATTAAAATGTCTCTTTGCTATATTTGACACATTCATAATCATTACTTTTGCTGGTTCTTTGAGACAGCTTTTAGGTGGGTTATTGGCAGCGTCACCCTCTGGTTACATGAATGTGTCACCACTGCATCAGCTCCGAAAACATGGGGATTTTTTTTTTGACAATAATCGCACAACCTATTCGATATAATTAAATCAACTAATTGAATTTTTATATATATATATATATATATATATAAAAATATAAAATATAAAATATGTACATGTACGTGTGTATGTGTATGTATATATAAACTCACTCACACAAACACCGATTCTCTCCTCTCAACCACAAATTAGTTTTTGTTGCTCATGTCTTAATGTAGGCTTCTTGCAACTCCAAAACACACATGTGCTCCCTTGACAATTTCACCATCCGAGAAAGGTTTTTTGTGTTTCGTCAAAAAATTTGCAACTCTAAATTAAGCTTCGGTTGCAGCCTGTGACTTTTTAGTGGGTCTTTGTAAAAAAATGATTGCTGCCTGCTTAATGTTGCTTTCATCTCACTGACTTTTTCTTTTCTAAGTGATGTACCTGGTGGATAACGGACATTGAAGGTCTTGTGGGTTGTGATGAAATGTCTCTCCGCATTGTGTCTCTTGGCAACCGCAATGCTAGCTCCACAGATGAGGCATACAGCTTTATTTTTAATGTTAGTGAAGAGGAATTCTGTCTCTTCGTTAAAATAATAAGTCTTTTTCTTTTTTGTATGACCTGCATCATCATCCATAATTCATCTTTTTTCTTTTTTATAGTTCAATTTATCTTATTTATGCCGTCTGCCCGCGACCGCCTCAACTCACAGAATAATAGCATAAAAGTAAACTTATTCTTTTACCCCAAACATAACATACGTCAACGTACGTTGACTCGATATGCGCAGATTCTAAATATTTTAAATTATTGAATGATTTTATTATGTTTTAATGTTATATGAAATGTTACCATTAGTTATTTTTCTCATTTTATGTAATTATCATAAAAAAAGAAAGAAAATGAAAGAAAACATTTTAAAGTTAAATTCATCAATCTGGTGCACTTTGGGAGTTCAAAATTAAGAGCTCCAACCCATATTCAGTTTGAAAATTTAACAAAGAAAAAGTCTGTGCATTGACTTCTATCTGAACTTTAAATGGTAATTCAAACCTCTTTTTTTGTTTTCATATAGTCTACATTACATTACATTACACTACATACTACCACTACTACTAATAATAATTTAATAATATTATTCCTATGACAGTAATAGTAATAAACAATAATTTATGTAAATAAATTCTACAGGAATAAATGCTGTTATTGTCAAATATACAATTGCGTAAAAAAAAAAAAGCGTAACTTGTGCCCGCTACGTTTCCAAATGCATGCTAAACTTAGCACATGCACAGATGGAGTTCCCTGCATTCATGAACCGGTATTTGAGAATCGCATTTGTGGAGCTGATCACGTGAGCGAAGTTCACACTTCTGTTTGCGCAGTGCACACAGACAGTCTTTTGATAAGGACACAAAACCTTATCGTACTTTTGATTTTAGTTTGTTTGACAGCAATGGCGCAAAACACGACATTAAAGACCTTTTGTCCTGGTTTCACAGACAGGGTTTAGATTAAGCCAGGATTAGGCCTTAGTTCAATTAGGACATTTAAGTATCTTTTATAAACGTGCCTTAGAAAAAAAAAAACATTACTGGTGTGCATCTTGAGACAAAACAATGGCACTGATGTATTTTAAGATATGTCAGTGTAAATTGATTTCAGTTAAGACCGCATAAACATGCATTTTAGTCTGGGACTAAGCTTAAGGCACTGTCTAGGGCCGCCACTGTCTAATGAATGGGAAGCACTGAAATCTATTTGTGGCGGTTAATGTTGATATTGTGGGGGGCACCGCGCCACAAATAAATCAATGTATGGGAACATTACACTCAGAAATTCAAACGTCTACACTACAACCCATCAAAATAAATGTTTGGTTTAACTTGATGAAATTATGAAATATATTACTATTGTACAGTAAAATGTACTACTCAAATTAATAACAATAATGAATCACATAATAGCACTTTTTTTTCCATCTGTTTTCATTTAAACAGTAAACCTCTGTTGTGCAGCACCAAAAAGTGAAAAGAATCATTCACGTTTCATTTGATTACATAAAAGATTAATCCAAGTTTTATGCATTTATTTTATTACCACCATTTTTGATAATACATTGTCATAAAATGTTAAAATATAGAATCCAGAAAAAATAAAACATATTTCATTATTATTGTTGCCGCACTATGGACTGTGTGCATGTGTGTGTGTGTGTGTGTGTGTGTTTGAGGATTTTTTAGGCTGTGTTGAAAAGAGAGTCTTGCTGGGGGTGGCAGCCTCACTTTGCTCTATTTATGCTTTCTGTCACTCCTTACAAGGGTTGTAGAGGTGAGTGAGCACCTGACCCTGAGTTGGGCTGTCAAGTTTAAGGAATTTCCCTTGCGGTGATTTTGAGTGGCTAAATATCGCGATATTAACGTCATTTACATTATTATAATAATTTTTTTGATATATATTTTGATTCCGGCTGACCACATCGTAAAATGTATTTATATAGCAAAGATGAAGGAGATTCAAAAACAAAACAGGCTAAGGCTGCACAATATAGTATTAAAAAAAGAAAAAAATATATAGCATAGAATAGTGCTATCATTTATAAACCTGCACTAACTCAGAATACAGCAGTATGTTTTTTATTATGCAAACTGTTGTTCATCGCTATTTCAAAATAAATGTTTAAACCCTTGCCCTTCCTAAGTTACATCCAAATCAGTCAAATCATGTAACGTGACTGTCGTAATATACATTCTCCTTCCGGACTTGCTCGATACAAAAAAAAAGCGAATTGAGTTGCGAAGGCGGCTTTCTGAGTGCGTACTCCAAGACGGAGCTAAACACGGACAAGTATAGGCTACTTTGGGCATCGGGTGTGCGCTGAATCGGACAAATAAACAAAAATATGTCAGAATGTCCATCTTGGGGAGTTTTTGGGGAGAAGCAGAAACTAAAGGAAACCGAAAAGAATGTCAAAATAAGGGTCCAGATAACAGAACATAAACCTAACAATAAGCTCGTTGGGCTATTGTTTGTATAACAGTTAGTTCTGATCCTTGAATCTGACTGGACGAGAGGCTTTCTTAAGACTGCTGATATTTCACCAGTATCAGCTCTGCTTGTCTCTACGCGTTCCAGACACGTGATTTTGGTACGTTCACAAGGTGTTGAAATTATTTTAAAGGGCACCTATTATGCTACTTTTTACTAGATGTAAAACAAGTCTCTGTTGTCCCCAGAGTGTGTATGTGAAGTTTTAGCTCAAAATACCCCACAGATTATTTTTTATAGCATGTTAAAATTGCCACTTTTTGGGGGTGAGCAAAAACGCACCATTTTTGTGTGTTTCCCTTTGCAAATGAGCTGGTGCTCCCGGCCCCCTTTCAAGAAGAGGGTGGAGCTTCAAGAGCTCATGCTCCAGAGGCAACAAGACAGTCTCACACAATAAAATGTCAGAAACTGTACTAGTGTTCAGTTCGAACCGGAGTCGGACAATGATGCCTAGATGCTGTATGGAGATAGAACAGGTATAGTTTAGTTTAATTACGGTTATAACTTATGATGTCATCTTGCTTTTATCCACTATTAGTACAAGCCTGTTGTATCTGTCCCTGTCTGAATGATGGCCAAAACTTTACTGTTGAGTTTAATAAAGTTTATTGTGCATCACACAAAAGATGAAGTGTCCGTTTTCACTCCAGAAAACCACCGTAAGAGCTGAATAAACACAGTATAAGAAGTGCGGATTAAAGTCTTATCCATAAACTCTCTATCTCTCTCTTTGTATTATCATCAACATACACAGCTAATTACACAAAACCACTTGTTACAACTAACATTAAACAAATATATACAGACTTTATGACTTTTCAGGGGGTGCTTAATAAACTGTTAAACTTTCTATCCATAAAACAACTCTGTTGAACTGTAATAAAGTGCATGCTCTGCTCTCCCTTTCATTACTGCAGTGACTAGTATCGCTCTGGAGACTAGAAGCTGGATCACGAACAGTTGGTGCTTATCCATCCTTCAGTAACAACTTTTTAGCAAAGCTTGTGTTTTGTATTGTCCCTTTGTATTGACCCTCGTTCACAAAGCAGTCTGGAGTGAAATGATTTGGGCAGACATAAACGAATTTAGGTATATTTTGTGGCGCGTTACCTTAAAAAATTAAACGAATCCACTGTGTCCTCAGTGGCTTGGATGATGGGAGAAAATGAAGACTCTTTATGTTCACTCTTACATCCAGCAACAGAACACTGGGATTTCTTACGAGACAATAGCGGATAGTGTACAACTCGCTGAGGGTGGAAACCATGGTAATGCAGGACTGTCAGTCAGCGGCTGTGGGCGGGGCCTGAGCAGTATGATGTCACACTGCTCAGAGAATCAAAACGGCATGTCTTATGAGACTGCTTTGGTTTAATGGGGATTAAAAAAAAAGGAGTGGGTGGATTTTTATCATTGTAGGGTAATTATGCTCACATACGGCCAACACACATTTATGTCCAAACACAATATAAAAGTGGATTTTGCATAATAGGTGCCCTTTAACTATGAGCGCCTTTTATCCTTTCATGGCTCCTCCATGGGACTTGAGACCGGTGTGGTACGCAGGTGACGCTCATTAGCACTTGCACCACCGGCACTCGCTCCATTCCCAGTTCTCTGCCCCGTCCTGCTTGCCACAATCATTATTAACTTATTTAACATTCAATACACATGCATGAAGTGTAAAACAAGAAGGGCATAACCTTATGGGAAAAAAAAACAGAAAATGTGAACATCGCAGTTGCGGTGGTTGCTTGTATATTATAACCACCAACATATTCACACACATCCTGCAGCCTGATCTCTCTCATCACTTGTTGTTATGAGTGCAGGGATTCATGAGTGTCTATTGCGGGTCACTTAGCTCACCTCTACTTGCAGCTTAGTTAATTACGTGGTGATGGGTAAACTACCTGTTTCTCATTTTTGTTTTGTTCTGGGCAGAAGCAAGCAGTTGGAAGGCATGAATAGAATTGTGTTTTTTTTGTTTTTTTTTGCAGAGAATGAGAGATTAACTCAATGTTATTATTAACTTAATTATAGACTGTCATAAAGATTATGCATTCTTTTAGCTTTTTAGCTTAAAGTAGCTCACAGGCTTTGAGTAAGTTGAGGTTGTGTTTGCCTGTTTTTGGCAAATGGATGTTTATTTTATATTTTGTGCTGTCCTCATTGACTGCTGGGAATTTTTTCTTTCTGGTCTCTTAGGGTGTTTTCATACTTGGTCCTTTTCAGGGGGTTGATTTTTGGTCCATATGTGAACACTCCAAACGATCTCAGACTCCTTAAATACGAACCGAACGGAGACCATCTCGGGAGGTGGTCTGAGTATGGTTCACTTTCAGCTAACGGTACGGTTCACAAAAAATTTCCATTGTGAACACAAATCAGTCCAGGTTCACTCGATTTTTCCATTCGCGAATTCCAATGTAGTTTGGTCATCAGATGCCTCCGTACAAATCGGCTGTTTATCATGGCTGCTGCTTCTGGGAGATCTCTACAAATGATTTGTTCATAACGACAACGTACACTTGTTTATTAAAATTTTAACAGCTTCCAAATTGTGAGACGTGGCTGTGTGCCTTGCCAGTTTAAAATGGTTTTATGAGCGCACACATCTAAAAGCTCATGCAAAGAATGCCAGCTGTCACAGCGTGTGTACTAATCTGAATTATCGTTGGTGTCTTATTGCATTTAAAGTGCCAAAAGTTTTTGTTGTAAGTGAATGTGAACATTTGCACAAAAAAAAGAAAAGTGTATCAGTATATTGGATTCGTGCATTACTGTAGTTCAAGTGACAGCAGCCTAATATAAGAATCAGTAGATTCAGTATACTTTTTATTCATACAGTAAAGAATATGCATTTTTATTTTTTCATTTGATTATTCCATTTCTTACTTGAATGCAGTTATTTTATTGTACCTGTCCCATTGTTTTTTCTATGCTGATGTTATCATTGCCTTCTGCAATAAAAAAAACATGATTCAAGGAAAACAATTCAAAATAAATGTTATTTACAAGGTGGATGTGTGATATAGTGCAAGAATATGGATGTAGGATTGCAACAATTTATAGTTTTGTGCAAAAGATAAACAACGTAGAGTTAAGCTCATTCAACAGCATTTGTAGCAATGTTGTTTTACAAAATAATAATTAATAATAATAATTATCTTAACAAATATCTTGTTTTGTGAGGCACATACAATGTAAGTGAATGGGATAACATTTTTGAAGGCCATGGGGGTCAGCCATCAAACACTGAACTGGACTTGATCCAAAAAGCAACAGTGAACAGAGGTCTGGAACCACATTCCTATGCGGAACAAAAAAGGGTCTGATTCCTATTTCAGGGACAGGGACAGTGTGAACGTAAAGAGACCTGGGTCCTTTTTCACTTGGTTCACCTCTTGGTCCACTTAAAGGAGTCTGAAAGCAAAAGGTGCTCAGAACATCTGTTCTGATTGTAGCTTTGATGTATTCACATACTTTTTTTCCCCCCATCTTACATTGAAGCCATTGAACCAAGATAAGTTGTAGGCCTATCTATATTGATGTACCGTATGTGAAAAAATACATCTCAATTTTACTTAATACTAAATAATTTTTTATTTCAATGTTATGTAAAAATATGTGAAGAGGGTTCCTTTTAAAATTAAGCTTTAGGTTCTTCAGCTTTGGTTGTCGTTAATATTGTATTTTTTGTTTAACACATTTTGTTTTTTTTTATTTTTGTTTTTTTAACTAGGTTAGGATTAAGCGATAATTGGCGGACCCCATGCAGTGCCTCCACAGATCCCTGTAGGGTTTACTGACCCCCTGTTGAGGATCCCTGCTGCATGCGCATGATTACAGTTGGGTAACAGACTTTTGACTTCTGAGTTTTCACTTTTTTTTTAATCTAGCAATCCTTAGTCTGGTTACCACATTATCTGAGTGTCCCCACATACATCCTCCTTCCAGATAAGAGAATTTAAAGGACACCCAATTACATCTGAATCCAAGGTTATTTCCTATTAAGATCGCTGCCTCTTTTACCTCAGGGATTTTTAGGTTTTGTTCAGATTTCACAAGCCTCAGAGGTCATGCAATCTGGAGGGGAAAAGAGGTGATTACAGAAAAGTTTACCCTTTTCAACTCTGGGCAAAGATGGGAGGACATTGTTCTTTATCTTCCTTTTTTTCTGTTGACAAAAACTGCTATAGAGTTTTATGGTGTCTGATTTTACGTTTTGCATACTATAAATGCAAGTATACAATTATCATTGATGCTTAAATTGATTTATATTCCATTTGGTCTGTTTGTTTCTTGGAACAAGAAGCTAGGCACATTTGTGTGTATACTTTTCTGGCCACAGTGAAATGGATTTTATGGTACTCAAAGAACCTATAAAGTGTGTGTGACAGGGCAAAATTATATATTAATAAACCAAGAATTCACCAGAGACGAGCACCTCAGAGACTGCAATAATATTATATGAGTACATTGTAATGACAAATAAGACCCAAAGAGCAGAATAAGAACCTTGCACACACAAAAATAATGTTTTATAGATATTTTACACAATTGTTGTGTAAATATCAATGTAAATTAATTGTATTATTGGCACTCAAGTAACAAGATGACGTGCATAATGTAAACAGAGAATTCTGTGTGTATGCACATGCACACTTCGCATTAGTTTTTTTTAGTCAAATGAAAAGAAGCATTTCAAATATTAACTAATAGCAGAAGTAGATGGCACATACTCTATACTGCATGCACATGCCTTCACATAAGACGCAAGTTAAGTCTGGTTTATTTAGCATTATTATTATTATTTTGAGCAGAGTTATTGCACTGTGCCCCACAAAAGCTCATTTTTTTCTGCACTCAGTGCTCATAAATGCCTCATTGCAGGAGATCATTGCAAAGCCCCCATTGATTCTTCTCTTTTCCCATGGCCCTACTGGCCTGTTGACTTCCTGCCTGTAATGTTTTTGTTTTAATTTTTAAAATTTTTATTCAGTTATTTCAGAACATTACCATAACATAAAGGTCAGCACTCACCATATAAACACAGACCAATTGAAATCCAGCAAATGTAGCTTCCCTAGTAAAAACATTTTAGAATTCATTCTGCCTTATAGCACCTTTCTTTCTTTAAAGTGTCCACAAGGTTGTTGATATTTTCCCAGAAATGCGTGACGAATTACCACCACGTTGAGCATGATTGTAATCTCTTGTTGTACAGTGACATATTGTACAGTTGATTTTAATAAATATAGCCAATATTCTGATGTCAAAATGGTAGGGCACAACCATGTGGAAAACAAGACTAGTAGAATTGCCTGACACTAGTCCTTTTCTTGAAAGCTGCAACCTCTAACAAAATTTTGTCACACCATCAGGAAAAGAGGTCGCAAAATGTCTAGAGCAGGGGTCGGCAAGTAAGTTTGGCATCAGGCCAAAAAAAAATTCGCCACTACATGGCGGGCCAGAACATAGTCAAAGGATCATTTAAGAAATTAATTGATGAAAAATGACAGACTGTTACAGTGTCTTTTGTAAATGGTAGTGAGCTGTTACTCTGTGTTAAATCCTTAAGTAGGACAGTCATTAACAAAAAGCCACATTTGTGTGGCGGTGTCCGGGTTTTACACTGGTTGAATTAATAAAGCAGTAGTGACACGTAACCTGGCAAATATCTTCATCCACCAACTTGCAACACAGACCGCCTTGCTAAAACACACATATGTGGGAGATGCGGAATGGATAAAAATAACTCAAAATAAGCCCATTAATGGGATGTTTGAGTCATGCTCTTAACAAACTATGTTTTATTTCCTCTTTCCATATTGTGAATAATAAATGTGTATCATTTTAATTTGCTTGTTACACAATGCAGCCTAACTTATTGTAATAATTATTTGACGTAGCCTACTTTTACACTCAGAATTATTCCTTGGCATCCTCACGTACTAAACTGCATTTTTTTTAATTGTTTGCGTGCTGGAGGTACGCAATTACGTCGTGTGCAGAGTGATGTTAACATTTAAGCTAGGTGAGAGAAAATGGCACTATCAAAGAGTCTAAAGAGGAAAGTTGACAGCGAAAATAGGGCATACAAAGAAGAATGGAAAGACAACTATGCGTTCATCCTACCTAGTTTTGTGAATGCAAAGCCGATGTGTCTTATCTGCACTGAAGCGATCCACAGACTCTATTGAATGTCTTTCAGAACTTTTCAAATTAAAAGCTCTCAATTCATCTCAAAATAAAACATTGCTGCAAAAACTTTCTCGTACTTTTATTTTGAAGGCAAAATCACTAAAGACGAAGTGATTGCGAGTAACTGTTGCTGTCATGACAAATCTATTTCAGAACCAGCCGCTATCAAAATAATCTGGCTGCGACCGCCTGTTGCTGAACACTGGTCTAGAGCCCTGTACCTAGAATTTAAAATTATCATTTGAAATCATCCTTAATAGTAAATTGCCATTACCCCTATTTAGCAATGACTTATTTTAGCCATCAGTAGAAATGTGGACATTTACAGTATGGATTTGTCCGTTTTTAGGGGTTAATAATTGAATGGTTATCTGCTTTATTTTAGGATGTGGAGGTTTTGTTTTTGGTCATTTTTCCACTTTATTTGATGTTGATGTAAGAGAGAGGACTATACATTATTGGGAAAGAAAGAGGAGTGTTATTGGGACATGGCATGACATTTCTTGTTAATGTCTGAAGAATGTGCACTGCCAAGCCATGGCTCCAGCTATATTTAATGTTTTAGGTTCAGTTTTAATTGCTACTGTTAATGCAAGTCTTGGAATTAATAAGGATGAATAAGAAAAAGCCACATGGCAAGTTCATTAATAAAAATCTCCTTATGTTCACATTTTGACTTTATAGCCTCTTTATAGCCTCTGGTGTAGCCTTTTACATAACATTTTAATCAGCTTAAGTTTAACATTATCACTCCACTCTCACCCTCTCAGCCCTTCGAACTGGCTTTTGCCCAGTTATTTAAACAGCTGAGTTTTTAAAGGGAATCGTGGCTCTATTTAACAAGAGAATAAATATCAAGACTCTATGTTAATGTCATGCATGTTCCGGCCTTTGAGAGACTGTGGATAGCGGTCTCCATCTCTATGCTTCCTGCTCAGCTGTAATAGGCCACAGGTTATCACCACTCTAAAGGCCACAAATTAATACTCGTCATGGAATTGAGATCTGGCTTTTCATAGAGCACTGGACGCTTGTTAAATGCCCATCTACAAGCCGTTAGTTGTTCACAGCAAGCGTGTTAATTGGCAAATAGATGCTAAAATTTTTTTTCAGTGGTCTGCTTTGGTCTTATAAAACTTTGTAGGTTTTGTCTGGCATTTAGATTTGGATTATGGAACATATCAGAGAATAGGTCAAGAGTTTAATACGACAGAAGAATGTCAGACAGTGATGAATCTGGCGCGGTCTTAATATACACTGCTGTCAAAGTATCTCAAGCAAAATTTAAGTTACTTACTGTACTGTAAATAAGCAATTGTAGACTTTCCGATATTCAGGTGGATAAGATAGGATAGGATAGTTTGAGAGTTTTGAGACCTTTTATTTCATAATCGCCACCATTTCATATTTCAAATTTGTTTCTATAGTTGTGATGCTTTCTCAAAAATTTCTCTCAATTGCAATTTTTATTCCAGTATTTATAGCAGGTCTTTATTTCTCTTTTTCTCTCTCTCGAAAAAAAATGCCTGTGGCAACATTTCTGAAATATGTTTTTTTTTTTTTTTTCAGGTTTTTTTTTTTTTTTTTGTGAAGTGAAATGTCCAGTGAGTGGTGCTAAAAGTGCCTTCATTTTAATCCCAAACAGATAAACATGATTCTTTTTTACGTATTGTGGCAGTTTGGTGAGCTACTGAACATTTACTGCATCAGAAGAGCCATACATATGGAACTGGTTACGTGATGCAAACATCAAAATGTATTAGTTTAGAAATCATCATTGTGCGAAAATAAGTCATTATTGTAATCGGTAATCTGCCCCCTGTAATCATAATATGTAAAAAGGAATTGTATGCATAATAATATAATAAAATAAGTGGTTTGATAGATATGTGAATAAATAAATGAATGGATATGTACATGAAACACTGAATGAATATGAATCTGTTATATGCAGCGGATTTCAGTGGTTTGAATGTGGTTCTGTGTTTGGATGATCTTTAGGGTCTTTTGCACCGGGTAGTTATAGGAATTCATATTCACACCATCTGTCAAACTTAGTGGCACCAGTGCTACTGCTCTCAAATGTTAGTCTGGAGCCCTGGAATCATTAAACGGAGTCGGTTTTTGGAAATTCCCGGTTCTTGGAAATTTGGAACAGGTTCTAAAATGAAACCTGTTCTCGATACCCAACCCAACTCTGAAGTAGCTAAGTTAGTCCCCCAAAAGGCATTCCTATAACTAAAATCCTTCCCAGTTCCTGTGGTACGAACACGTCAAAAAGCGGGTACTTCCGCCAACAGTTATAGGAACTGTGAAAACGTTCCTCCGGTGCGAAAGCCACTTTTGTTTCACTCACCTCTCTTTGATATCCCCACTAAATCACTTTCTTATTTCCAAGTATGTAATGGCCAGCCCAGTGTTTTTGAAATGTATTCCATGTAATAACAGTGTATTAAAAAGCATTATCGTCAGTCAGAGCTGGATTTAATGTTCACCTGATCCTCTTAAATGTCAACAACACTTTTGTGGCCTTTTGATCTTCCTAAGTCTTTTCTATGCTTATTTTGTGGGCTAAATCTGCTGAGTGTGGAGATTTTTGAAGTGTTTACCTAACTCCTGTTTTAGACAATGTTCCAAAGTGCAGAAAAACACAGATGCCTTCCCTTTGAAGCTGTGTGCTGTGAAGAAAGCTGGTAGGCAGACTGGAACACCAGCCTTGACCAAGCGGACAGGTGGAGGAGTGGCTCGCTGGAGTTCATTTGGAATAAGCATTTGGCGCTGCAGTGGAGGCATTTTCATGGTACTTTAATATCCCACACAATTATTCACAGAGCTTTAATGTTTCCGTGTGAAGCGCTGAAGGCATGTGGACCGGGTGAGGTTGTAGGTACAGCGGTTCTCTTCACAAAACCGATACGTTAAGCTGTTTTTGGAGGGAAATTCGCAAAATAGGCCTTTGTTTTTTTGCGGTTGCAAAAAGTGCGTATTTTCAACCAATACAGACCCATTTAAAAAAAATATGTTGATCATTAACACTATTGAAACTTTATAGTTTATTACTTTTATAGTATTTACAGCTTTAACAAACATTATTACATAAATGTGATTTCGGTGCTCTGTGGCATTTTCTTACTGGAAATATGCTTCTGAAATTGTTTACACTGCTGTAACACTGTTTATCTTTGCCTTGTGCATCTTTGACGTTCATGTTGTTTACCTCCATAGCTCTGAAAACCCCTGCAAAAAGCAGAAAGAACAGCAGATAGGACAATTCTTGTTAGCAATGAATGTGTTCAACCATCTCATAAGCAATAGGATGTTACTAGTATCATGTCTGCCTGCATATAGCTCTCCAAAAGGTGACCAAAGCAATTCAAAACAAATAGTAGTACAAACCATTTTAAGAAACGTTTTTAGAAAAGCAATTTCCGAGATGTTTTTGAGTTATAGAATTTTGGGAGTGCTGCTGTGTAAGTGTGTACTTGAGTATCAATGTTGGTGTTTTTGTAAGGACATTCAGCAGAGGATAGCGAATAAAAGCAAGAAAGACTGAATAGCCAAACTCGATGGAGTTTTATTTAGAATTTTAGAAAAGTTCAAGAACTATCGTTGTATTATTGCAAGGCCAGAACATTTTTTTGTAAAGAATGATCTTTGTATTTTGTGAATTATACATTCTTTTGCGTTTGTTGGGGGAAAAAACATTGGCATCAGAATTACACTTTTAATGTCTGTTTGCTTTGGTGCCTGGCTGAATGGTTCTCTTTCAGCATGGTGTTTTCAGACCTGTCTGCATGCCTTTGGCCTCCTGGATGTTTGTTAGTGACTTTCTCACCTGTGTGTCCTCTCAGAATCTCTCTGTGACAAGAGGTGCTCTCCACTCAACAGATTTAGAGAGAGAAAAAGAGAGATAGAGAGGATGAGAGGCCTCGTTTGACTTCCCTCCAAGCGCTGAGAGCTTCCACAGGACCATCCATCACTCAGTCGCTGTGCCAGCAACTGTGTCTTCCCATCCCTCCTTAGCACATGTTCTATGCTTTCTATACTAAATAGAGGCATCTCCACAACTACAGTCCAATTTTAATTTTCAAGGATTTTAACTGAAGCACGAGTTTTGGTTTAGGACATTTAGGATGCTTTTTATACGTTATCCACCTTTTCCCTAAACTCAGAAGTCTTGTCTGACTCATAACGGAATTACCCTTTACATTTCCGGTGTCCGGTGTTTCTAATCAAATAAGCGGATTTTCCGAGCTGATAATATAACGTTAAACTTATTTACTTAAGTTCGTAATGACATTTTGTACTTTGATGTATTGCAATCATTGGTTTATCTTTTAAAAACGTAATCTGATTAATCATAATCATATACCCATTTGCACTTGCTTTCCTGCCAGACCCCACGACCTCCTTTGAGGCCGTTTGATTTCTACCCTACAATTCTGTTTCTGCCCTTCAAAAAAAAGTGGCTGGAAGTGAAGTGGAGCTTTTCAGGAGCTGAGTGATTTAATTGACAAAAGGCTTGTACGTGAGCTGATACATGCTCATAGCTATCGACCTGATCCCAGGCTGGCGGGACCGGGGCTCCTGGGGCATGCTGGTGTCTCTTCCTCTTACAGGCACTCCAGAGATGTTTATTTTTAAAGCCCTCCTGACAACCTCTAGCCTGACCAACCAGGGATGGCATGCAACACATTTGACATGTGTGCAGCAGTGGAATTCTCTGAGTCAAACACACATGCAGGCGTACATATAACTCACAACTTCAACACACAACACAAACTCACTCTTACACTCCCAAGTTGCTCTCGTTTTAGCCCTCTCACTTCTTAGGACTCCCTTTGTTCCCTTCATGCCCTTCATTTTTCATCCAGTTAAAGACCCTGGAAATCAGAATTTGTGCTTTTTGGCTGTTAGTCCATGTGTATTCCATAGCGTTCTCTTTGTTCACATGATCTGGTGTTTTCTTCATCTCAGAACAGCGCTGTTGATAGTGAATGCAGTGAAATCAATCTACGTATGTGCTATCAGTTTAACACATATTTGGGAACGCATTGGGTAACAGTTACTAATTTTTTTTACATTAGCTTAATTTTAAACATTTTTGTTGACATATTACAGCATTTCACTAGGGGGTTCACTATGAGACACCGTTGTAAACCTGTTTGCACAAAAAAAATCAGTTTTCCTCAAATAAAAATATAATAAGCTTGTGCAAGTGAATAAAATCAGACAATAGTATTGTATTTTTCCTACTGTACTGTAAAATAAAATTATATAATTGAAAAAAAATCACATTTATTTTACAGTGCAGTTGTATTACAATAGTAAAATATTACTGTTTTATGGATAATAATATAAAAAGATGTTTGAGCCCAGGTACAAGTCAATGCAAAGACTTTTCATTGTTCAATTTGGATGATGAAAATGGGTTGCAATTGATTGATGCAATTAACTTTAAAATGTACAAACTTTTACATTACAAAATTCATGCCCTCAAATCCCCCTACACACACACACACACACACATGTCTGGTTCACTATCTTTGTGGGGACTCTCCATAGACATAATGGTTTTTATACTGTACAAACTGTATATTCTATCTCCTTACACTAACCCTACCCATCACAGAAAACTTTCTGCATTTTTACATTTTCAAAAAAATATAATTTAGTATGTTTATTAACCCATTTCCCTCGTGGGGGCCGCTGGCTGGTCCCCACAATGGAGGTGATCTCAGGTTTTACTATCCTTGTGGGGACATTTGGTTCCCACAATGTAATATAAACCAAACGCACACACACACACACAAACAGTCACCTTCTCACTCACTTCAGGCTCCAGGTCTGAGCTGCCAAATGGCTCCTGTCAAGGTGACAGGCATTAGTGTGGCAAGCGTAGCAGTGCGATAAAGGCTACTAGTGAGTTCACACTACTCCCATTGGTCTGTGCCTGTGTTCCTGCAGTGGTCAGAGCAGCAGTGTATAAATGTCATTAAGAGCCTGTCTCTCAAGGGCTTTCGACCACATTCCTGTGGTGTCAGCTCCATCCCGTCATTACACTGTTTGTTGACCCCCGCCAGACACTTCGGTTGGCATGATAGCTTGTGATTTTTTTTTGAGATTTTACAATGACATATTTGTGAATTCACTCTTTTATAAAGCTTATCAGTATACGAAAAAAATTCTTGACATGAAATTTTAATTAAACATTACTTTTCAGATTATGTGCTCTTTCACAGACACCTCAGTGACATATGATGTACTGTAACCCACTGGGTATGATGTGCTGAGACGCTTCTTTAACTTGGAAAGCTACAAGCTATTCATAATTTAGAGTAGTAGTTAAAGTTCTTAAACTATAATTTAGACACTAGAATGATGAACTTGTTTATTTTACATGAACTGATTCTTTTGGAATGGTTGATTTTCATCTGAATGGTTGAGTCACAAAAAAAATTATTCGTTTTTTAAACATTAACATGTTTAATTGTTGCTCGTTCAGATGTAATGCTGCATGTGACATTAAAATAGCGATTAAGCTTTTTGTCATTGGTATTTTGGCGTGTGATCGGAAAAAATATACTATTTTGAATATGCCTGAACTACTGACAAAAGTTGTTAATTTAAGGCTGGAATACACTACACAACTTTTGCTCAGATTTTTGCCTTGATTTGCAGTCTGTAGTCAATGCTACAGTAGTTGGCGAAAGTCATAGCCAGTCTGCAGATTTTGGGCTGTTTGACTGATTTCACTGAAAATCGCATAGTTTAATAATGGGCAAAGACTCCAATATTTTTTTTATTTTTATGATTCCATCCAGTTGGAGGATATCAAATGCGTATTGTTTTTTTTGTTTTTTTTTGCTATGCATGTTCTAGCAGCGAGGCACATGTTTCTGTGTGAATTTGTTGTTTTCAGAGATCGACTTGAAGTCTGGTAATGTGTGATCCGCAGTTGTTTTGTGTATGATGCCCAGTTTCTTTTTTCTGTAAACTTTTACAAAGTCGGCAAGTGTATGATGCCTAGTGTTTTAAAATATGTTCCGATTTTAAGTGAATTCCAGCCTTTAGTTATGCTCCAAAACTGACAACAGAACAGTACGTAACCATTTAAAATACTCAAAATCAAGTCTATATTTCATTACAGACCTTCTCCCTTCATCTTTCTTTCATAGAGAATACATATTGCGGTAACAATTTAGTTTAAGGTCCAGTTCCCACTATTAACTGTTTGCTTATTAGCATGCATATTACTAGGATATTGGCTGTTTATTAGTACTCATAAAGCACATATTAATCTTCTTCTGCATGACCATATTCTACATCCTACCCAATACCTGAACTTAACAACTACCTTACTAACTATTAATAAGCAGTAATTAGGAGTTTGCGGCAAAAGTCATAGTTAATAGTTAGTTAATAGTGAGAATTGGACCCTAAACTAAAGTTTGACCCATATTGCTCTAAGAACGGTATCTAGGTACAGTAAAAGCCCTTTAGTTTTCTGGCAGATGTGTTGTTGATAATAATAATATTAATCTATGTGTAGTCTGTACTCTAATGTGGGATTTTACTCAGCCCTCACACCACGAGGGGAATTTTATGGAGCCCTACCACATCTTGGTATGCAAATGAGTCTGGGCTTGTGCCAATTTGTGCTCTATTTTCCTCCCTCTCTTCCTTTCTCTCTTCTCCTCTCCAAAGAGAGGAGCACAGCTGACAGCTCTGGCCACTCATCTGTTTAATCATTGGCACTGCATACATGCTGCTGAATAACGATGCTCGCTTCACGTCCGATTGTAACAGTGATTGAGAATTCGCTCTGTATTTTGAAAGTATAATGCTTGACAAATCAACACTACAAGAGAGCATCTCACAGCTGCATAGTGTTATCACACGCATCTTTGGTTTGTTGACATGTTTCGAAAGCTGAAGACTAACACATTTAATGAGCTTGTAGATGGTTATTAAGAAGTTTGATATTCTGGTAATTATAAGAATTGAAAGATGACGTGTAATTTCTGTGTTTGAAAAACAAATACTGTCAGAGTATGCACTACTTGTGTCTTGACTGTTCTAAAAGTATGCATAAACTGTACACTTCCATTCAAATGTTTGGGATCCATATAAGACCCCCCCCCCATTCAAATACATTGAAATAGAAATGGTAATTTTAAATGGTAATAATAATTCACAATATTAATGTTTTTACTGTATATTTGATCAAATAAATGCAGCCTTGGTGAGGAAGGAAAGAGACTTATTTTTTTAAAAACTTACAAACTTTTGAACGGTAGTGTAGCCAATGTAGTATGAATAAAATCTGGACATGCTACATTTGTCACGTTGGCATTATCATGTGACCTATGATGTCAGTTGTGTAACTGCTCCATGTTATTTATGAATATAAGGACTCCTCTTTTATGGCCTCATGGGATAGTAAAGTGTCCATTGGAGGCACACTTCAGTGGTAGTAAGTCATCTGGCGATTTTCATATGTTGTTTTATGGATACCGCGTTATTGGACAAACTGCTTGTGTGAAAATCAGTGTGTCATATAGCATACTATTTGACACTAACAATAACAATATAACAATAATGGATTTAACATTGAAACTTAACTTCTAATGCTAAAATGTAAGTACTTTGGTCAAGAATTATTTATGCAATTGAAAAAAAAAATTTAAAAGAGCAGTTTCATGTCTATCCTTGTATTTTACAACTGGTTGAGGTTAATATGGGATTTAGAAAATAATTAGTTAAGTAATGCAATACTTTTTAGAGAGAGTAACTAATACAGTAATCTAATTACACTGTTGAAGATGTAATTAGTTGCTAGTAATTAATAACTTTTAGAGTAACTTACCCAAAGCTATATTCAAATGAGGAGAATTCATTTTTTCAAACAGCTCTCCCATCTTGTCAAAAACATATCAACCCTCAGATAGCCATGGCTCTCATAGGCCTCTCACTTTATATAAATATATAATAAAATGTAGAAATTATTGTGGCTTGCTAGACTTATAGTTGACTTTGCATATTAAACTGAGAGACGAGAACATATTTTAACATGCTTCAGCTTTAACCCAGTTTTTCGGTGACTGGATTTTCGGTAGAAGCCACTCAGAGGTTGTCCTACATCATCCCAACTGAACCACAGCAACCCAAAAAAGCCTTTTTATTTTCTTGCAACGCTTCTAATTGCAGCTCCATACTCATTTTTGAAAGCGCGCAGTGTACTAAGGACTGTCTGTTAAGCTCTGTCAATCTATAACAGAAGGCATTTCTATTTATTTCTCACCCTGTCTGTCTCTTTTTTTTCCGTTTTTTTCTTTTGCTGCTGAATGTCGAAAGAATGTGGATCTCACAAAGAGCTGAAAGAGCAAAGTAAATAGTGCTGCTGCTGGTGGATTTGGGATGAACACACACACAATGTTGTGTAGGCTCTGATTGTAAGCACATTGATCATGATACTTAACATTAAGAATGGCCTCATTACTTTGTAGATGCTGGCTAAAATGGAAGTGTGGTGAAGCGTGTACAAGTAACGGTAACTCAGCAAGAGCTGTTAAAGCCTGATGACAGCAATAAAGTGTAATACATTTTTAGTTATTTTTCTGTATGCATGTTTGTTTTGAAAAAGGCTAGATAAGTTAATATACAATGATTAACTGGGTTCTTTTTTAAGTTAGCTGCAACATCCCAGAATTGGGAGCGCATTTTATTCCTTCCCTGCATTTCGTTTTTTCACCCATAGGGGTCAGTTTCACTCTCTGTAAGCTGTTTTTTTCTTTCTGTATTAAGGATGCTGAATTGGCTGACAGTACTCTGGTCAGTGGTCTGTTTCTTTCAGCAGTGCCACAGTGCGAATCCCAAAATAAATCAATGTGTTTCCCTCTTAACCCTGCTGTATTGTGAGAAGATAGCAGGACCCTAATGATGTTTAACATCAGCTGGAGCTAATGGAGAGGATACTCCAGCCATTTATATTGAGAGAAGGATCATGATCAGAAGTGTTTATATACACTACCGGTCAAAAGTTTGGATTAATTAAAAGGGGGTCATGAATTGTTTTTTTGTTTTGTTTTTTTTTAAAGCTGCATTCCGTAACTTTTTTGGGTTAAAAACGATCCAAAATAAATTTTTGAGCAAGTACATAACCAGCCAGTGTTCAAAACTATCTGCTTGCCTTAGCTCGATTCAAAACAATAAGCTTGTATTAATGTTTTTAATTCCAGTGGTTCTGGTGGATTCCCGCGGGAAATTCGAGCATGTCTTTGCATCATTACGTCACATCTGTACACATAAAGAAGGGGTCTCGGCGAGTAGGCTATATTGCGTGTGAGGATGTTGGATGTGGAGATTTATAGCCTTTTCTACAGCACTTGATATAATTAAACTGATCAATTTGATGGCTGATCCAGAAAGGTTAAAACGACAATCACCAGTGACAACGCGTTTACACTTGTCTTTTCAATGTGTATGTGGACAACATCCGGATACAGGTCGCATGTTAATGCCAAGTGTAAACGCAGCCTGTCTTTCGTTGCACTATTACATCATAATGTGACAAAATTCTAAATGAGTTGACTTCGGAGCTTGGTTTCAATAAAGTTGTTTTTTGGACTAACTAGGAAGTTTTGAGTTCTGAAACTGTTTTTTACAGTACAATGACCTCTTACATGTCAAAAGATCAGGTACATTTTGATTTCTCCATTCATGACCCAATTTAAAATGGCTCTTTTCTAGTTTAAAATATTCTAAAACATAATTTATTCCTGTGATGGCAAAGCTGAATTTTCAGCATCATTACTCCAGTCTTCAGTGTCATGCGATCCTTCAGAAATCATTCTAATGTGCTGATTTTGGTACTCAATTATTATTAATTATTGTTGGTGCTCAATTATTGATAATGTTTCTCATTATTATCAATGTTGAAAATGCTTCATATTTTTGAGTAAACAGTGATAACTTTTTTCAGGATTCTTTGATTAGAAAGCTCAAAAGTACATAATTTGTTTGACATAGAAATCTTTTGTAACATTATAAATGTATTTTGCTGTTAAGTTACTATATCAAATTTTGATCAAATGAATGTAGCCTTGTTGAGCACAAGAGACTTCTCCAAAACCTTAACTATTACAAACCGTGTTTGTAAGCGAGTTATAGAATGCATGAATGACAGTCATTCTTGTCGTTCAGAGGGTGTATGTGAGTCTGATTGACTGTAATTACCACATACTGTGCTCTGAAACGTACTCAAGCTCATAATAAAACAACAGTGTCACATTATTGCCCAGCGTCCTCCAGTAATGACTCCAACTGCTATGTTGGCCTGTTAATCTGCATGTACTCCCATTCACTGGCCTCTTTTGAAATCTCCATACGATAATTATTGAGTTATCTGCTGTTCCAGCAAATCTGACTTGTCAACTTTTATTAATTTCTACAATATCACAAATTAATGCGCAATTGCCAGCCTTATGAAAGCCGGCAGGAGGAGATTTCTGCAGGCCAATCCAGATATTCAATGGCCTCTAACTTAGAAATTTATACTGCACTGCAGATTAATTATGCACAACGAACTGGATAAATGCAAAGTGGGGCAATCGACAGCGCCATTAAGGCGTACTCATCGCTGAGACACTGAGCAAAGAGAGATCTATGAGGCTGCTTTCTCCAATGGCAGGAGAGGAAGAGGAAAGAAACTTCCTGGGTTGTTACTGCTTCCTCTCATTCTCTCATGCTGGAAGCGGAGGATGATGTTCGTACAGGCACTCTTCCGCTAATCAGCGTGCCTGTGCACTGTGGCTCTAACAAGTGTTTTGAGTTGAAGTTGAAGGGAGAGAATCAGCAACCAAACAAACTAAGGAAATGGTGTTCCTAGCTTCGTTTTGCTCTGTTTTTCTTACTTGAACCGCTTTTAACGAAGAACGGTGCAGGTGCATTTCCCGTCTGTTTCTCCATCTTTCTCTCTCTGTATCTTTAGCTGCCAGTGTTTTCAGACTGTATCTGTCACTGCTGAATAAAAGCATCACTCATTAGCATTTCCTTCCGTGCTCAACTCTTATTACTCTGTGAGACGCTGTCTCAGGCCTCCACAAATGCAGATTTGACACGGTGCATTGTTTATATTGAGTTAGGAGACATCATTGGCAATCTCCAAATGAAGCTGTTTGGATGCATAGCATCGACGGATCAGTTCGGGTTTGGATCGCTTTGTGTGAGCTCTCTGAGAGTGAGTGTGTGTAGCCGTTGTGGATTGTCTTTGGGGGACGGGTGCAGGGTACGCGTGGGTGGGGATGTTTGATCTCCCATTTATGGCTTGAGTTCATATACAGAACATTTTAAATTCTACATATTACATATATAATTTGTCAACAGGATTTTTAAATACAGTATTTTCACTTGGTGTCAGTTGTAAGGAACTGTAAATCCACTACTACTGTAATACACACATTCATAAATGTGGGGTCAGTACATTTAAAAAAAAAGAAAATCACATTTTATTAGGCAAGGATTCATTAAATTGATCGAATGTGACTGTATACTTACATTTTCACAAAAATGATATTTAAAATAAATGCTTTTCTTTTGAACTTTGTATTTATGAAAATATTCTTGGGCTGTGTGCTTAATCAAAATCGTAACGAAATCGCATTGTAAGCATGCACAATTGTTAAACCACAGAAAACACGATTTTTCCACCTGTGTGCAGCGCGAGAACAGAACAGATCGTGTTTACTGTTACGACATGGAAAAAAAGCACAGAAACAGGGAAGTTGAATTCAGGGCAGGATAAGGACTTAGACAAAAAAAAGATCAACATCGTGATTTGGGAATATTTTGGATACAGAAGAGATTATGTGATAGAGCCAGGTTATTTGCAAGACCTGTCAAACTATCGTTGTGGCGAAACAGTATTCACACAGACCAGCAAACTTTTTTTTAAAGTTGAACTTTTTTTGCCCTCAGCGCCGCGTAGAATGACGTGTCGTGTGAGCGCAATGGTTAAAAAACGTTAATGTTTACATGGCAAAAATTGATTATACAGGCATTTGCGAATTGCACAACATACTGTATGAAAATAGTTCAAAAGGCATAAAGAAATAACCAACACTGTCACATATAATTTATGCAAAGATAATTGTGCCCGCAATAATGCCGGCTTCCAAAAGATTATGCAGACGATTTTTTTTTTTTTTTTACCACTGTTTTTACAAAAATATTAAGCAGCACAACTGTTTTCAACATTGATGATAAATTGAGAAATGTTCCTTGAGCTCCAAATCAGTTTATTAGAATTATTTCACAGGAAAATTGCATTTTAAAATGTATTAACATAGAAAACAGTCATTTCAATTTTAATAATATTTCACTATATCAATGTTTTACTTTATTTTTGCTCTAATAAATTGGTGAGCATAAGAGACTTCTTTCAAAATCATTTAAAAATCTTATCGACCCCAAACTTTTAAACACATTTCCTATAAAATATAATTTCCCATTCATTTTCTCCATAAAGAAATTGTTTTTCAGCAATAACTTAAAAACAACAGGCCTACCATGGATTAGCAATGTAGTTCTGTAGAAGTCATAAATCAGTTTTTATATATTTGAATATTTGCAATAAACCTCAAGTGATGGTATTTTATACACCTTGTTAGTGACTTTAGTTAAATAATTGCGATTTTTATTGTATTGTCTGTTGATTTGATGCATATCTTTCACAATTCTTCATGGGATGAGTTGTTCATTCCCTTATAATCAATGTCAACTGCACGGTCTTGTGCCTTTTGTCTTTTTCCAGATTTTCAAATACCTTAGAACTCTTTTTAATCAATGCGGAAAGAGAAAATGAAAATTGGAAATGAAAGTTGTGTGCACAAGAATGTTACCATAGCAACAGTAACCTTCTCAAATTCTTTCCATTAGAATCAGAATGTGGATGATGCATTGATAAAAATGAAGTACTGTCATTACTTAGCACTTTATGAAGTCACGTGTATTACAAAAATAAGCTGGTGTTTTGTGACAACTGTGATAGAAAACGCAATATGATCCCCAACAGATTGAGTCAAATGTTACCAATTATTTAAAAAAAAAGTTAAGACCTCTGAAATATGATTTGTGCACAGGTCTGTGTGTGTGTAGGAAGGCCAGTGTATAAACCTCTCTTGAGCAAACTGCTGTTTTGGTTCTCAGTCTGCCCGACAGCCTACAGTATTATAATTTATCATCATTTGTTAAATTCAATATTTTTGTTCTGTTTGATTTGTGGAGGCTCCTTTGTTTACAATGGATGTGGAATGAAGAATAGCAGTGTTGTAGAGGGCTGGGTGAGAGTTCGTGTGAGGTAAAGGACCGTGGCTGAGCCTCATTCCAGAGCTCATTAGGCATATCTGACCGTGTTGAATTCAGCGGTTGTGTCTTCGGTCATGCATCAGCTGGTCTCTGCAGATGCGAGAAACTAAGAGCTAAAAACACACACACACACACACACACACAAATGTCTGGCATCTTTTGAAAAACTTGCGCTCTGTTGGAATTTGTATTTCATCCTCCTTCAACTAGAATGCTGGACTTCTGAGGAGGAACATGCCAAATTTGATTATGAGCTGAATTTGAGCGTTACGGTCTAAAAGTTTCTCCCAGGTCTCGTCAGTGGATAACGAATGCAAGCTGTTAAAGTCTGATGTTGAAGAAAGTGGAGGATGGAGAGGAAAACAGAGTTAGTTCAATGTGGATCACTGCCAGTTTTAAACAATTAACATTATAATTTGTTTTTGTAGTGTTGAAAGGTAATATAATTAACCAGTGAAACTAATCTCTGTTCCCTGCCAGACTGAAACGCTTCTGTAAATGATAATAGCAGTTGGTCCAGTGGGCTCATGGGACTGGATAAATCTGCTTCCCCCTTTGCTCAGAACTGGCATCTATTCAGTCAGTCCTGTGTGTAGAGGGACCCATTGAAATACTTTCTGTAAGCCCATCTGTGTGTGTTTGAAGTGTTCAACACTGTTCTGTGACAAAGCACAAAGCTGCAGTTCTCGCCCTCTCACGGTGACCAGTGCGGTTTCACTGTGTATCACCACACCAGTCAGTCAAGATTAACCCACCTCACCCTTGCCATCAGCTTTGAGCTTTATTAAAACACTTTAACTCTGCCCTCTGTCCCACACTTTCCTTTTGAGCACAGAAACAGGTCTCCAAACTTTGAACAGAGCTCTCTTCAGCCAAGCACTTGTCTTGCAGCCATTTAGATTGCCACCTTCACAAAAGAAAGTATACAATCCACATACAGTATGGTCACAAGTTGTATTTCTCAGGTTAAACACGTCTGTGTGTTTTACATCTGAGACATTTCACCCCCAAATCAAAGAAAACATAAAAGTTTGAAATTTTTATGTTATTGGAGAGATACATAAACGGAGCAGTTACCCCAGGGTCCAGTTCCAGTAGGGTGTTCGTCATCACCTCTCGCCCCGCTAGTGACTACTGTATACCCTGCTCACTTGCACTGATGCTTTGACTCTGAGTGGCAAAGTACTGGCAACATGTGAGAAGTGCCGGTATGCAAGAGAAAGTGAGGGTATGCTAAAGATTAAAATATAGAAATGCCGACCCAGTTCGAGCACTGATCATGTTACAATGCAAAAAAATCTATAATCTTATTTTTTAACTAATTATTTCTAAATAATAATATTTCAATTATGATATATAATTGAAATGTATTATTTCAAATGATAAACTTTGGTGTGAAATATGCCTGACCATGTTCTTGAGTTTTTGTGAGAATCACTCCACTCACCTCCAGTTGGATGGGTTCATTTCACATATGGGCCAATGAGGTTTTTGTCTGGCTACTGGTGTCTGGTCTACATGCATGAGCAGCTCCCAGTTGCTTACCAGACTGTAACAATGTTTGCCAGGGCTTCTGCCCCCTCTCTGCTCCATCTCTGTTATTGGGCTGTCATTTTAACAATACATGGTCAGACCGTCAGAGCAACTGACTCTAATTGATTGATGCCTCATAAATGTTGTGCCCTCCCCCACTTCCTGAATCAGTTCCAACCAGCGGCCCTGATTTCTCGACGTCTTTTTCACCCGCTCTCATTTCTGTTCACATACCCATGTAAGGAAGTGTGGAGGAAGTCTCAGTTCTCCTCAGGCTTAACCTTTGAGCCGAGGAATATGTGTGTGTGTGAGTTAATGTGTGTGTGCATCAATGCATCCCAGTGGAGAAGAATTCTTCAAGTCTGAATTTTCATTCAGTTTTGTTGCCCAAAAATAACATGAGGGACCACAGACTAGCAGAAGAATGCTGCTCTGTGTGTATGGTGCTTGAAACTTAAGCTTCCTCTGTCGACCGGGCCTCATATTTCTCTTTCTTGGCTTTTGAAAACCGCTTATTCGATCTTTGAATAATGCAAAATTGCAAATAACTGCATATAACACTAAAACCAAAAGATTAAATGTGTTCTCTGCATTCTGGCTAAAATTGTCTGCCCTGGCTTGGTCTTTTTCTCATCTCTGACAGAAGCAGCGTTTTCATTGAATACAATTAAATAGCTCTGTTATCAAAATATCACTCTAAATGTTTCAAATAGCAGCAATTTTAGACATTTGAGATGGTATTGAAATTATATGTATTGTGCGGCAATCTTTGAACAAGGGCCCTGTTGTTCCTGTTGCTTATATCCTTTATTATTTTCGCTGACATTGTAAATGTCATCACATTTAAACAAAGGTGGCATTTTTATCTTTAACCGCAAATGAGATAATTTTCTGTCTGTGTTACTTCCCAGCATGCAAGATACTTAATACTCTTCCATTTGGCATTGTGGGAGATTGAAAGTCAGGAATTAAATGATTTGGTTCAGCTCTAAAATGCTGTTTCTCTTTTAATCTGTACCACTGCAGACCGTGCTTGAGCTTAACAGATGTGCGTGATCCACCCTCTGTCCACTTTGCATGTGTTTATAACTGATCTGATGACCCAATAAGCTTGTTTGAGGTTTGCAGTACAGCAGAATGTCTGTCCTATTGACACATACTGTAGTACGGAGCTGGAGCAGCTAACAGATCCACAGGAAGTCATCAACTGCATTGCATGTGTCTTTATGAGTCAATAAATATGTGCCAGAATAGATTGTATTGAGTGGACTTGTGTTAATTACCCACAGTCTACAATCTTTAGCTTGTACTAAATGAAGAACTGGGGCAAATGTAACACTCAATAAAAGAATCTTCAGTGATACTGTAACTCACTGAATCCATTTAATCTCTGCAATTAAATTTTTTTTCCTGTCTGCATGAATGTAAATGTAACTTGTTTCTTGGGAACGAATTCAAGAATTAATAATAAGTTAGATTTGTCTGGATATCCAAAGAACTCTATCTAATGCGACTGATAAACCATTACTATATGTGAGTATATTAAAATGTCTCACTTATTATATGGCTTTATCAAGTAAATAAATAAGTAGACATGGATTATTGATTTGAAATTTGAATGTATTATGTGAAGAATAAAGAAATGATGCAGAGTGACTTGAAGCTAGGATATTGGTTGCTAAGGACTGTGCTCATTTGTATAGTTTAGCATAGAGAGCTCTATTGGGATTGGGATTGGGATCCCACGGGACCCAACGATATATAAATCTCGCGGGAGTTTGCGGGCTGGTCAGAAAATACAGCATGGGTCCCGCGGTCCCACGATTTGCCGCATAACAAGAAAGGAGTCAACAATGAACTTCACCGCAGTCGATCAGTAACATTCTCTTCCTCCATAGCAGGCTAGGCAAAGTGATTCATTATTTATTTAATTCGTTAAATATGTTTAATGTTTATTAGTATTATTTAGTCTTATTTTCTTTTTGCTATATGTTAATTAGCTAGGCTACTTAAACACCTGTGATATATGTGAGATTTTTACTTCCTATTTATTTTATTTGTTTTATAAACCTGGCAGAATGTGTTAGCATTACTTTATCTTGTAATCAAACGCAATGTTTTATTTCTGTTATTCTGAACATTTAGCATAGCCCTAATGTTTGTGTAATTTTTCTCACAGTTTCTACAAGCTGTAACAGAATGTTTGCCGGTGCAGACAGGAGTGGATACAGACATTGTGGGAGCGGGCGGTAATGGTCAGAATTTAGCGGGAGCGGGATTAAGAAATGTTTAGCGTTTATTAAACATTAGCATATTGACGTTTTTGACCGCAGCATGCTGCAATCCAATCAGAATGAAGTAATCCAGAAAATAATAATGTGTTTAACCTATCTGGATAGTGTGAATGCAGCTGGGTACTGGTCTTTAAACATCCCTTATAATGAGGAAGGAAATTTTCCTCTGGAGCAACATCAAGATGTTATCGTGTTGTGTATCTCACATACACCATTAGTCCAAAACAAATAGATGGTCTGCTCGCTATCCCCAGCGACATGGGGATATTAATTACGGTTTTGTGAATACCCAGGGAATCAGTCTTAATCATTTTGTCTTCTATTATGTGTTTCAGGTGTAAATAAAGGTCCATTGTAGGACATTTTATATGGGCCTTTTTCCACATTTAAAGGTTAAAAGATTCTCATTATCTTAGAAAGTTCATGATCTATAAGGGCTCCTACTCTTTCCCCGCCATTGACACAGTTTTCCAGCTTTCCTTGTTTTCACTGTTATACGGTGTATACAGGTATGACACATCTTCTGAAAGAGTACAGAATCTCCTGGGGGTCAATGGGCATGACACCATAGCCCTCCCACCCCCCCCCCCCCGGAAGAGAATTTTGTACATTTTTAAATTAAATCCATTAATTTGGTGCACTTTGAGAGAGACCTCGGTTTAATGTCTCATACGAAGGATGGAATCAGTGTATGGGAATTGGGAAACACCAGAATTTATAAAGGTAATTTTGGAAATGTTAAGTTACAAAAAAATTCTGTAAGACTTAAGTAACTTTTGTTTAGGAGTATGCTAGACTAGAAGTCAGTTAGAACTGCAAACGTCTATGAGTATGCAACAGTTCCATTCATGACTGATGCATATTGTAAAGCAGGGTTCACCAATCTTGGTCCTGGAGGGCCGCTGTCCTGCAGAGTTTAGCTCCAACCCCAATTAAACACACCTGAACCAGCTAATCAAGATCTCACTAGGCATACTAGAAACTTTCAAACAGGTGTGTTGGAGCTGGTTGGAGCTAAACTCTGCAGGGACAGCGGCCCTCCAGGACTGAGATTGGTGAACCCTGTTGTAAAGTAACTGTGTATTACTGTGCCTGTTTTTTTATAGTATACAGTACATATTTACCTGTATACGATACCTGGTTATGGCCTTTGGTTGAATAAACATATCACTGATCACTGATTTACATTGACCTTCATCAGTTCTGTATACTGTAAAGTGTGTAAGTGTGCTATGGAATAATTAAGTCTTTTTTATGGTCTGTTTTCTTTGAATTGTTTAAAGGCTTATTTAAAAATGTTTAGCTGATCTGCTCCAACATTGTGAAAAAGAAACAGGATACGTTTGTTTCAAATATGTCATTCTGTAGTTTTGCTATAATGTGTTACCATTGTTTAATTGTATATGGTTAATGTAATTTTAGACACATTTGTCTGTGGTCCTTGACATTGCCCGAGTTCTTAGTCAATGAGATGTAAAGGCTAGAACGGAATAGTTTGCTTTTATTGAACAAGTCTTAAACATACTTTTAAGTTCCATAATTGAAAACCATAATATCAAGGATGAACTTAATGAAGCCACTTATTCTTATTTTGAAATGTGCTTTTGTATTTTAGCTTTTCATTTTGATAAGCAATAATGAATTGCTCTGTTTCGGAAGATGCTTGTTAATTATTTTGGCTTTGGCTTTTTTAAATAAAATCCAGTGTTAACACTCAACCATAGTAAAAACATGTTGTTGTCACTGCACTTCTAATTTGAGGCTTTACATCTGGTTCTTGTTGATGTAATTTATTAACACTGGAGTCATGTTTCTGATATTTCTGTCCGATCCTAATGCATTTAGCTTGTCTGGATTTACAGTAGATGTCATTACTGGGATTTGATGAAGTAGTTTTGGAATTAAATTTGGAATGCAGTTCCAACGTTGGGTTGCAATTAAGAACAACTAAACTGTGGTTTTCTGTTTCATGTGCCAAATTATGTGTTAAGTTTCCTAATGATATCCATATAATGTACAGTATGAACCCTTCAAAGATTATTTGGTCTAAGATTGGGTATTCCTTATAAAATTATTCATATTCATCAGGGTATAAAATATAAAACGCTTCTAATGTTAAGAACGTTTATGCACATAAGTTCTAGGAGTATAAATAGTACTAATCATCCTATATAGTTTTTTCTTGTACTGCAACATTCTCAGTTCTATGTTAGCTTGCATGGGCAGGAAGTTTTTTCTTTGTAGTTGCATGCACAATATTTTAATTGAATTGTGTGACATTTTCATGTAATAATAATAATTAATAATAAAAACAAAAAAGAAAATTGGAACAGAATTTTGTTACAATAAAATGGATTTCTTAGGGCCCTACAAATTTAACATGTAAACTGTTACCATTTATTTATATATCACATATACACACCATACATCTATAATATATACACTATATTGCCATGTCTCTGCTTAAAAGAGTTGTAAATGCTGCTGTATTTCCAAGTAGGCTGTGTTTAAAAGATATCTCCATGTAATGGCTTTTTATTTGACTGTGGTGTTATGAGAGAATAGCTCTTTTTTTCCCCCTGAGTTCTTGTTTACTGGAAACTCTTTCGTCTGTTAGTTTGCGGTAAAGGGCTACGGCTAACTCTCAGTGGTATGTAGACTTAGTTACTTTGGCGCACTCATTTATTTTCTAAAAAGCACTGTTCTTAGCTGTCTCTTAGGCACATAGCTGAGCCTCTGCCATATACTGCACTTATGAATCTGCATGGTTTCTGTGGTGCCCATGCTGTTGTGAATATGAATGCATTGGAATGCAGGGCGAGCTGAGGGTTAGAGCAGCATGACTAATACTGGGATCTCCTGTGAAGTGTGTGGTTGACTGGCTCGGGCTGTCCTTCACGCCTGGATGATGAGACTACATGCCTAGCGTCCTCCCAGCTTGCTGGGCTAGTCCGTAGAAACATGTCAATGAAAAAGCACATAGCTGGCAGTGAAATGCGAGCAATGCAAAAGTAAACATTGCTAGGCTGTATCAAATAGCCACTTAACACATTGAACTCTTATTTCAAAAGAAACATCCTGTTGGAAATTAATGAACGTGAGCAAGATGTGGTTAAAGGGCACTTTCAAAATATGTGAATTCAATTTATTTCATGTCTGCATTGATTTAGCAATGCTTATCAATTTCAGTTCCTCATTTTACTGCGCTCTTTCTCCTCAGTGTCTCTGTCTAGAAAATGATCTGCCTCTTGTCCTTTACTAACCATGTGCAACAGGAACAACTTCAGTATTTAAAACTGACAGCATAGGAGCTGGAACCTGATGAACAGAGGTGTTTGTTTTCAGGTTTATGTACCATCATCACTAAACATTTGTCAAAAAAGACTTGCGGGTGTTTTTAATGAATATCCATTGTGCTGGTTTTCCAAGCTGTTTTATCAGTCAAAACACGGCCAATGCACACAGATGAAATATTCAGAAATCCAGAGAGGCATCAGTTCTTATGCCAAGCCAAACAACAGCAGAATTATGCATTAAAACGTCCATAGTTGGTGCGCCTGTACATCTTAATGGCTGTTGTAATAGTTTTATGACTTTCAAAGTGTCTTTTGTACATACTTCCAATCTGTTTTAGTTTTACGATTAGCCGTTGTGGCTTATGAGCGCCGGACAGTGACTCTGATTTATCTGAAGGAGAACACTGAAATGACCTTTCTAATAGTCATTTTCTTCAATCATTAAAACTCTTTTATGTTAATAATGTCCTCTTGTGAACGTGCTGAACAATGGCACTGCTTCATTAGTGTAAAAGGAGGGAAATGTGGATTTATTAGCGTGTCTGGGTAAAGCAGCTTTGCTTTGTTTCCGATTAACAGGTTTGGAGACATTCCTGTTGCCTTCTCAGCGAGAGTTGAATGGGTTTTGTTCCAGTATGTTTCATTTTGGTATTGATATGCTAATGTTTTAATTGGCAGGGTGAGACCAAAATAGGATTGCCCTGTAAATACATTAAAATATGAAAATATTTCTGCAGGAAAATTGCTGATTACCCCTTTGTGTGTTCTGTTAGTTGGAAGAGCTGTCCTTGGCATCCTTTACAGTTCTAGAGCAATGGTTCCAGGAGCCCACTAGGGGGGCTCAGACTTGTTTCCTCAATTAGCCTTACAGTTATTTAAACAAAATTATATTTACATCATCTTAAAATGCTAGAAAGTAACCACTATTAAGATATCCAAAATTAAACTGACATAATTCTGAGTTTATTACAACAGAAGTACCAGAGGTACATATCAGCTTAGATAGAAGCATTAATTCGGCTAACTATGTGACGTTCGTATTAATATTGCTATTGGTTACTTTGGATTAGATATTTACCTGGCAGCTTCACCATTAATACATCTGTTTTTCTTTATATTTGTCTGTCCCCCTTCAAGGTGAACCAAGCCAACAATGAGATCACTGAAGAAATATTTTAGGTCTGAATTCATTTCAGGAATGTGCACAAATCTTGATTTATTCTTCTTGCATAGCAACATTTTATGTCTTAGACTATTTTAGCATTTTACAGTCGCCCTAAGACTTAATGTGTGCGCATGTGTGTTTGTGTGTGCAGAGGAGAGAGTCTCCTGTTCTTATTTAGGAACTATGAAAGTGTTTGAGAATGTTAATTGGTATGACAAGGCTGCTTTGTAGATAACACAGCCAAAAACCACAGCTGGCTTTTTCTTCTTTTTATTATTGGTCTCAATGACACAACCTCCATAAAAAGAAACCACATCATTACACTCTTAAAGCGGATCAGTATGAAAGCACAGTGACTAAAATTGATACAAAATGATGACACATCTGCGCCACACCTCAGAATCTGGCTCTTATCTTCTGTTTGGAAAGAGTCAGCATAATCTTGCTCCAAACAATCGTGTGACTGGTGTGAGTGGTTTCAGACTTTTCGGCTATATTTAAATGTTTCCTCTGTATCCGTCACACCGTGTGGATGGTGTTGAATCATCGAGTGGTAGCCAACATGCTGGAATATACAGGTAGCTCATGGCTGTGTGGCTCACTTTTTAAACCATTTGTATGTATCACACTCTATTTTTACAACAATAACTAGGTCCACTGATTTTTGTGTGTGTTATGAACATTTACTTTTATTTTGCCTTAAATGTGTAGATTTTGTTTTTTAATTGATTACTTGTATTAAAATAAAGCTTAAATTATTTACTTTAAAATAAGTAATTTCAATAATCAACATTTAAAGTGGACATAACACACAGTTTCTGCCAATCTCATGTTAATCTTGAGTACCTGTAGAGTAGTACTGCATCCTTCATATCTCCGAAGAGTCTTTAGTTTTATCAGATTCATAAAAGACAGGTACGCTGTGATTCTTTCCGAAAACAGACGAGGATTAAGCATATTCATCTTCTCTTCTCCACAAAGTAAGTAACAGAGATATGGAATTTATGATCCATATTGTTAGATTTTTATTTATTTATGCCTAAACATACACAGTCACAAAAGACATTAAAGCTATACCATGACTTTATATCACTTTTTCCTTTTAACATGGCAAAAGGCTCCCCTTTTTTCTAATTTTGGCCTTCATTAACATAATTGTTTTTACATAATCAAATGGAAGAGACACACTGTTACTCTAAACTCATCTGTGTATTTCAGATGCTGTCACAAATCATAACCTCATCATCTGCAGAGAGAAACTGCTCAGAATACACACATAATGAAGGACGTAAAGACATCATAGGGGATTGTGAAGATATTTCACTGGAACTTGGTCTTCATTACATCTATATCTTGTTCAATGTCAATTGTTATTTATTAATGTATTCAGCTAACCTCTGTTGTTAGAGCACTGTCATTTGTGCTACAATCTGCCATGTCAATACAAAATAAAAATACCTAATTGACACAACATGCTGTTAAAAAAAAAAAAAAAAGTAAAACCCAAATAGAGGCAACAATATATAAGACCAGGCAGATAGAGGGCTAAAAAAACAACAGTAATAAATAATTTATAAAAAATAATATGAATAATAGTTATATTAATGATACGAAGATACTAATATACTAATATTAATGAAGATAAATATCACTGAAAAGGTTATTTATAACACCATTAAGGTTCTATATAGCACTTTCAAAGCATGGTTCTTTATGGAACCTTATAAAAAGGTTTCTGCTATTGTTACAAGCCGAAGAACCCTAATTTGGTACTGTTTAGAACCATTTTTCTTAAGAGTGCACTTCTTTGGTGACATTGTTGATTTCGTAGTCTAAAAACAAAATGACAGCGCTGCCGATGGCTTCCGTAACCCGAACAACTCTGTAACTCTCGCTCTGGTTGATGTGTGCACGCGCTCTTCCTGGAGAAGTGCCCATACAAGGAAATCCGCCCTTTATGACGTCATACAGTGCCATACTTAAAAAACAATTAATTGGGGTACATATTAGGTTCAGTACATGACAAATTTTCTCAAATGCTGTAAACTATACAGAGAACCCCAGTTTGTACATTACTATAATATAAAGGTTCGAAATAACTGATTTGTATATGGCTACTTGCATTTAAATTATACACAAGGAAGGTTTTAAAATAACACAATAAATATGCAATATAGTGCATATATTTAGCAAAATGCTGCTCTCAAGAGTTAATTTTTCTATCTGACTAATGAGTTTATGGACATTGAATAGCTTTTCTAAAAGAAAAAAATTTAACATTACGTGACAAATTGTTTACTAGCTGCTTTATTTACGTCTTTCTTCGGTTGAAACACTTATTGAGTGATTACATGAGACATTGTAAAGATATCGGTAAGTTGTACTGTATCTTTTAACATACAGTGTGATGTTCATTTTCATGTTTCATGTTTATTTCATGCTATAACTAGTACTAAAGAGAAAGAGACTAAAAGATTGACTCTTGAGATTTAAGAATCGATATCGGGTAATCTTAATGGGAATAGATTAAAATCGAGAAATCTATATTTTTAACCCAGCCCTAATAAAAGGCTAGCTAGCGTTAAAAATCCAGCTTTGAGCAATATCAGGATTATGTCTCTGAGCTGTAGCATCAACTTTAGGAAAAAAATGTTTTTAATCAAATTAGGCTGGTACATTGTTGGTGTTGTTTTATGATACAGTAGTTAAATATTGCCCCATTGTAGTGGTGAATAGTTGTGATGTAGTGGTGCCTCATTCATTACTTTTTAAAAGTATCAGGCATTCTCTTCTCAGAGACGGGTCACATTCAGACCACCTTCACTGCAATCATTTTGTGAATGGTGCCTGTACAGATAGTAATTTCCCTGTTCACTGGGTTGTTACTGTAATGCCACCTAGACCCCACGGAGGACCACCCAGTCTGCAGGAAGAAAGGTGTCTGGGACCCAGCTCACCACGCACTCATCCCTGACAATTCATTCTCGGCTTTGCCTCTTATGTTCTGACCTTGACTCTGTAGGATTCTTTTTCTGGCAGCTCCTCCCCCTCTTTCTCTCTTTCGATCCCTCCTTCTCTCTGTCCTTCCCTCTCAGGAGCTCCATCTGATTGATCTGCCACCTTCAGCACCTTCTCTGTGAAAAGTGGGGTGTGTGAAATGGTGAAAATGGCAAATAGTCGGATGATTATTCTCAAGTTCTTGAGCTGTAGGGCACAGAGGAAAATTACACTCTTATTACACCCTTGGTTATATGAAAAGACCAAGTTACAGGATTAGAGCCAACAGTGTGGAACACACCGAAAAAACTAAGCCGTCCAACGCTCAAAACAGCGGCCCGGCATTGCCCGCCGGCTGACCTTGGTGTGTACCGGCCTTATGAAGGAATTACTAGTGCTCAAATTCGTGTTTATCATATACAATACTTATTCACGTCAAACTAGGGATCGATTGAGTTTCTCACTTCTTTCTTCAGTCTTTCTGAAGCAATGATGTCATCATCTCTAACAAGAAATCCATAAATTACTTAACAAAGATAAGAGAAAGAGAATAGTGTTCGTTTTCATTGAGAGTTGGCAGCAGCCTTTGGCAATGCATCAAAGTTTAGTAGTTTAGAAGTTTAGTTGAACTTTATGCAAGTGAGTAGGAACAAAAGGCAGTGACTACCAATATGATTATATTAAAATATACATCACCATTGTTTATGGCAGGGATTCCCAAACCTTTTTTGGGGGGGGTCAGCTGAACTTCATGTAACAAGTTCTTACTTTAGGTCCCAATTGAAATTAATATTGCAATAATTTAACAACAAATATGCATATTCATGGCTCTCTAATGGACACATGACATGTAGGTAAACAAAAAACTTCTTATTTGTATCTTTTTAAGTGTTTTAATTTGATTATTATTTTTATTTTATTTTTTTAATGTAAACAATTATTAGCTTGCACATCCCCTGCAGTTCCCTAGTTTGGGAAATCCTTTTCAATGGCAACATACCAGTGCTGTTTTCAAATGATACCATTTTGTATCACCTAGTCGTCATGATTTTGCGTGATTTTGCTTACTTTTACAAGCAAGAAATGTTCCTGGATCAACATTTTTTGTTGATCCTGGAACAATATTTCTGTCTGAAAACATAGTCCTAACCCTATCATTACCCCTGCCCCTAAACATAATCCTACCCATATATATAATCCCTAATATCAGAGGGAAATGATAGATGAATAAGAATGGTGTAGAAGCCCCTAACTCTTGTTGTAAGCCAAAACTTGACATTAACTGAAAACCTGTCCCTCAAATCTGATTGCCTGTTTGGAAAGTTGTTCCAGGATCAACAAGGATGTTAATCCAGGAACATGTTCTACTTGTGAAATCACGTTCACCTGTATCAGCCCAAGTTTTTCTTCTTTTATGACATCAAGTCGAGGTCTTGATCACCCCGTTGAGGTTTATTTTGCAAAGATGGTAAGATATCACTTACTTACTTCCTCCCATCCATCAATATCTTGTTTAAGGTGTGTAAACAGAATGTATGAGAATTCTCTCTCTCTTTCAGTGTTACCATGATGTCTTTACTTAGTTGTGATATTGTATTATGTATCTGTGCTCAGTTCTTGTATTGTAGCTGTTAAGAACTCCAGGAAACAATGACAATACATAGCAATCAGGGGTTTGTTGTTTTCAGAGATGGCCCTCCAGTTTATCTCAGGTAGCAGTTGTTCATCACATGTAATTTCATAAGGGATAATTAACACATTTTTTTGTAATGTTTGATTTAGCCAGCAGGTTCGTTCCGAACTCAAAGAGAAATATCATCATGGTGGGATTTAATTATAGAAGTATCTCCACAGGGGATTTGCAGTTGTTATTGTATACACACTTACAGGCATAAACATACAGTGCAGTATACTAGAGCAAGACACTTCCATAATTAACAAATGCAAATTTCTCTCATTCCCACATACTGTGCAGGTAAATGTGTGCATTTCCAGCTGGCATTGCCAATGTGTTTGCATTAGACCAAAGAGGCTTTTGAGTATAGACCAGCGTAGAGCATGCATTATGGCATTTTGTTTTTGATTTAGTTTGGTCTTGATTTTACATTCATAAATGTATTGTGCAAACATTCATTGATGCTCAAGAAAGCAACACACTATATTAAAAACCAATAGGATGTAAACTTTTGAACAGGAAGATCAATGTAAATTGTCTTTTTGTCCTAACAGAAATATGTAAAGGTTTTGCTGATTACTTTACTACAATGTGTACCTCTTTGCTATGCAGATTATTTCCTCTAAGGCCATGTCAGTGTAACATGCATGTTCTGTTTTGGTTCTGTTTTCCCTGTTCTAGTTTGCCTGTGTTCCCTAGTTAAGGCGGGCGTACACGGTGGGAGGTCGTGAGATATTGCACGTTACGAGTCAGTTAACTTGATAATCGCGTCAAAGCAGCTGGTACACGGCACGACTGTCCTGCATGAATTTTATCCCGAGCCGGCGGCAATCACGTGAGCTTTCGCGCTAAACACAGTGTGTGTGTGTGTTTGAGACAGTGTATGCACACGCTGTATGGTTGCTGCCACTGAGCTATAGCCCCATTGATCTAGCCTGTGACGTGGTTGTGTATGATTTGGCAATAGGTGACAGTGCTCGGTTCGGCTCGTAATTCCTCTCACACGCTGTGAGCCGCGACCATACGAGCATCACCGATTTCCACGCGATCATCTGCGAGCTCGTAAAACAGCAAAAATCGCACCGTGTACGCCCGCCTTTAGTCTCCTTGGTTGTTAATTAGTTCCACACACCTGTTCCTGTTTACTTTGATTACACCTTAGCTGCATCCGAAAACTGATAAATGCTGCCTTCGGAGGATGCATTCCAAGGTCATGAGGCATCAAGGCACGCCTGAATGCAATTTTAGTTTCACTTCCTGTCTCCTGAGATACCTTCATCTGATCGATTTTTGAAGGCAGCATAGATGTATCCTTCCCTTCCTTTGATATCCCGCAATCCTGTGCTATCCATTCTGTGACAGTTGAGCTAGAAAAATAAAGATGCCGTCTGAAAGTTGCGGCTGGTCGTCATTTTGTGTGTAAATGTACATTTTTGATCAACGTTTTCCACTTATGATGTAATTTCTAGCGAGAAATTACTATTGTAGTCAATAAATATTCACTTAGTTTTCACCAAAGCTTGCTCTATTTTGCTGTAGATTATTAAACCGTTACGCTGCCTCAGAAGTCTGTCTGAATTCAGTTTCGTGAGGTATCTTCGTGCGCAAACGCTGCCTGCAAAGCCAATGCCTGATAGGGCAGTGAGGCAACAAGTCAGCTGCCTACGTTTTCGGACGGAGCCCTTTCAGTATTTAAGCCCTCAGATCTTTCAGTTCCCTTGTCCGGTATATTCAGTGTTAAACCTGGTTGTGTTTATTGTTTCCTCCTGCTATTTACTGAATTTTCTGTGTGGATTTAATAAAGACTTTTTTTGATATCTACTCCTTTTGTCTTGCACTCTCTACAACCAGTGCATTACAGTCAGGGATTTATTAAAAATATGTAGATGCAAATCAAAAAGAAGAACTAGACCAAAATTAAGAAGTGTATTTCTATCTATTACTTCAACCAATTAGTCCCACTGAAACATCGCAATGACTGAGTAATGCTCAGTTTTATCTAATTTTCCAATTAATCTTAGAATCATTAAACAGTATAACATATTATTTGTTGTCTCTGTTCTACAAAGTCTAATGTATAATTCATTATGTTTGTTGTATTATTTTTCTTTTTACTCAAATTGGTGGCAAAATATCCTCAATTAATCAATTAATGTGTAAAAAACATCCTGATGCTCCAGAATAACCTCAAGACGTTTGCATACACTTGATTTGTAATACTGTTTGTCAATCCATGACTTTTTCTTTTGTCAAAGTTTGTACTAAACAGTTAAACTGCCCACTGTTCTTCTTATATTGTTACAATTATTAGCATTTTGCAGATTCCGCAAGGTTTATGTAAACATTTCACTGCAACTGAATATCCTTAAGTTGATTACATTGTATCAGGTCTACGGTTTATATTGTGTTTATTCCATTTCCTTATGCTGTAGCTGCCCATCCCCCAGGCCTTTTATCTGATTTTACCCCCCCCCCCCCCTCCCCCCTCCCCCCTCCCCCCTCCCCCAGACAGCAAAACAAGTGTGCTTTGAGTGTGGTATGCACTGACCCAGATAACGGCGTCCTCCACTGGAGTGCGATTGATACTCTCCATGCCCCCAAAGTGGCTGGGTCAGTCAGTGCACCAGCCTGTAGACCGGGCTCTGAGCTGACACCAAACACATTGCTGAGGCCAGTGGAGATAAAAGTTCAGATGGGATGTTTTGATACCGTCTAATGCAGTCTGTAATAAAGCACTCAGCTTCACTGAAGGGATGTGTGTCCTGCAAATTAGCAAATGCAATGACTCTGAATCGCTGATGGTGAGAATTTAGCCCTAGGTAGTATCATCTGTAATGGAAATGTACATTGCTTGAACTTTAATGGTATTTATGATTGATTGAGGCACTTAAATTCTATTTCAATATGAGATGCTTAACTGGATGAATAGATACATGACAGCGATAGAGTGCTATTGATGCTCATGTTTTAAGGCTAAAATATTAATGCCTGTTGGTTCAGTTTCCCTGCTATTTCAGAGTAATCACAAAGAATCATCACAATTAATTTAACTTTGGATGTTTTAAAGTTGAGTGTGTTAAAAAATTTAAAAAGTAGCAATCGGGTCTTGACATTAACTTTTTTGCTCAACAGCCACTGTGGCTAGTGGTTTTCCAAAGTTACTAGCCACTCAGCATTTTCACTGATCACAATTTTGACATCGATACCATTGGGAAAAACTGCCATATAGATATTTTTTATATTATCTCATAATTTGGCAGCAGTTATATTAGGCTGCTGTCACTTTAAGACCTGACTGACACACGGATCCATTAGGGGCCGTTCACATATCGCGTCTAAAAACGCGTGGAAAGTGTGGCCGCACCGCTCACGTGGCGTCTGTCGTTGCTATGCAACCATGAACTGCGCTCTCCATGATAACGAGGAAGTATCAGTAAAGGATTAATTGATTTCTAGCCCTTGCATTATCTCCATAAATATATCCAGTAGTAAAGCTGAGAAATAAAAACCCGCCCTGTACAGCTATGATCAGCTGTTCGGCCGAGCTTTTGATGTTGTTACGGAAAGGCCGAAGCTGATCGGTTGGTTTTTGTCACATGACCTGCGGTGCGCTTGCGGCATTCTGAAAAGTTGAGATGTTTTCATCTCGCCGCAGCATTGGCGTGCCTGGAAAAAATGTCACTTCTGCCTACATTTGAAATGACGAATTTGCATACACAAAAAACTCTATGTGAACGGCCCCTTATATTGTTACACATGCGTTTTCTTTCTCGACTGTTTAAGTTCACTTAAAACGTAACTGACTGCATTTACTTAATCTCGCCAAGACCGGCATTTTGACATTATTTTGTGTGTATTTGACTATTTAATCGCAATACACAGCGAAAAAGAACTCAATTTAGTTCTGAGAGGCTGATTTATGTGTGTGCATTTGGGTGTGAGCACAAAATCTGCGGGATTGAGTAAAATTATGCACAATACGAGCAATCCCATGCCGAAATTCAAGCCCTAATATTCAAGCCTCAATATTCATCCGGAGCAAAAGGAACGAGTGAGTGAGGGGAGGCAGGTTGTGCATCAACTCGCTGTCGGAGAGATGAGGGAGCGAGAAAGCGCAACTGGTATCTATTTATCTATTCTGCGGAAAATGAGTATTGGAAGCATTTCAGATATTTCAGTATAGATATGCACATTTTAGGTAATATAATCTGACGACTTTTTGATTACTTCTAGATTATAGTTTTGGTCTAACTTGTTTATTACATTGATTTGAATAGGGTAATCTTGTACCACATACATATACATTTTCTATATATATATACAGTGAGGAAAATAAGTATTTGAACACCCTGCTATTTTGCAAGTTCTCCCACTTAGAAATCATGGAGGGGTCTGAAATTGTCATCGTAGGTGCATGTCCACTGTGAGAGACATAATCTAAAAAAAAAAAATCCAGAAATCACAGTGTATGATTTTTTAACTATTTATTTGTATGATACAGCTGCAAATAAGTATTTGAACACCTGAGAAAATCAATGTTAATATTTGGTACAGTAGCCTTTGTTTGCAATTACAGAGGTCAAACGTTTCCTGTAGTTTTTCACCAGGTTTGCACACACTGCAGGAGGGATTTTGGCCCACTCCTCCACACAGATCTTCTCTAGATCAGTCAGGTTTCTGGGCTGTCGCTGAGAAACACGGAGTTTGAGCTCCCTCCAAAGATTCTCTATTGGGTTTAGGTCTGGAGACTGGCTAGGCCACGCCAGAACCTTGATATGCTTCTTACAGAGCCACTCCTTGGTTATCCTGGCTGTTCTTCGGGTCATTGTCATGTTGGAAGACCCAGCCTCGACCCATCTTCAATGCTCTAACTGAGGGAAGGACGTTGTTCCCCAAAATCTCGCAATACATGGCCCCGGTCATCCTCTCCTTAATACAGTGCAGTCGCCCTGTCCCATGTGCAGAAAAACACCCCCAAAGCATGATGCTACCACCCCCATGCTTCACAGTAGGGATGGTGTTCTTCGGATGGTACTCATCATTCTTCTTCCTCCAAACACGTTTAGTGGAATTATGACCAAAAAGTTCTATTTTGGTCTCATCTGACCACATGACTTTCTCCCATGACTCCTCTGGATCATCCAAATGGTCATTGGCAAACTTAAGACGGGCCTTGACATGTGCTGGTTTAAGCAGGGGAGCCTTCCGTGCCATGCATGATTTCAAACCATGACGTCTTAGTGTATTACCAACAGTAACCTTGGAAACGGTGGTCCCAGCTCTTTTCAGGTCATTGACCAGCTCCTCCCGTGTAGTTCTGGGCTGATTTCTCACCTTTCTTAGGATCATTGAGACCCCACGAGGTGAGATCTTGCATGGAGCCCCAGTCCGAGGGAGATTGACAGTCATGTTTAGCTTCTTCCATTTTCTAATGATTGCTCCAACAGTGGACCTTTTTTCATCAAGCTGCTTGGCAATTTCCTCGTAGCCCTTTCCAGCCTTGTGGAGGTGTACAATTTTGTCTCTAGTGTCTTTGGACAGCTCTTTGGTCTTGGCCATGTTAGTAGTTGGATTCTTACTGATTGTATGGGGTGGACAGGTGTCTTTATGCAGCTAACGACCTCAAACAGGTGCATCTAATTTAGGATAATAAATGGAGTGGAGGTGGACATTTTAAAGGCAGACTAACAGGTCTTTGAGGGTCAGAATTCTAGCTGATAGACAGGTGTTCAAATACTTATTTGCAGCTGTATCATACAGATAAATAGTTAAAAAATCATATATTGTGATTTCTGGATTTTTTTTTTTACATTATGTCTCTCACAGTGGACATGCACCTACGATGACAATTTCAGACCCCTCCATGATTTCCAAGTGGGAGAACTTGCAAAATAGCAGGGTGTTCAAATACTTATTTTCCTCACTGTATATAGGATTTTCCCAATACGATTTTTTCCATCCACTTTTGGATTATTGCAAAAAACAAGCTCTGTGATCAACAAAAATTGATGATACTTGCACGTTTTGTCCATCAAGATAATTTTCACAGATGAACACAACTTTTATGAATGTTGAAGCGTAAATGCAGCTGCCAGAAGTTAAAAGCTAAAGGTAGGCTATCAACGAACTACACCACAGTCGTCGTCACCACCACTAAGCTTCCGACAACTCTTTCAGTTTCTAAAAACATTTTCCCAGAATGTTTGAGTTAGAATAGTTTATAAGAGCACAATTATAAGCATAACGAGGCTATAAAACCGGACTGAGCTTACCTTTTCGGCGTGATGACGTTTAGTCTCCCCGACAGCCTCTGTAGTCCCATTTAGCCACTTGTTAGCAACCTCCTTTTTCAAGACGCGTAACAGCTTTAAAAAAAATCACAAGTGGGGTAATATTGATGTAGTTTATGTCATAGAATAAAACGTGAAAGTGTCTTAAGTTTTTCACCACAGACCTTATTTCAGCCATTTAACCAAAATTTAACCCATTCAAAAAACCCATTGACTCCGGGACGAGGGAACTGGAAGTGCTAAAATGCTAACTCGCTTCTGCGTTTTGGCCTCCAAGGTGATGTCATACCTGCACCACTCTATAGGTCCCCTTTAAAATCTCAGGGGATACTTCAAGTAAATATTTTATTTTTAATTCAAAGAGGTTCGGGAATTTGTGTTTCATGTCAATACAAAATGACAATTTGTGCATTTTAATGTGTTTGAAAGGCAAATATATGTATACAATTGTATAATGTCTATATCTAAATGTACTGCCTGCTCAGTGATTGGCTTATGAAATCTGACTTCTTGAGTATCTGATGTTGAGTTAGAAACATAATGAAGTGTATTCTTATCCCTATCTTTCTCTCCATAAAGACCCCAACAACTTTCCACTATCCGAGACAAAATCCCTCGTAGCCATTGCATGAAATAATCTTGATGCAATATTAATGTTCCTTACCTTCATTCTCTTTCAACCTTCCTTTTTCTGAGATATTGGCTTCAAAGCCTGTTGTCCCTCATCACAGTCACAAAGAGTTGGTGGGGAAATACAGTTTGAAACTCTGAACATTAATACTTTATTCGCCTATTTTAAGGCTTTGAAGGTGGAGTGGACCCACACTAGCATATTTTGATATAACGGTCTCTGCTGAAGCATAAGTAATGCTCTTTAGCTTTGCCATTTCAGGTTAGTTCAGATCAGTAGTAGGTTATATTATTGCTTCTATAAGTTCTGTAAGTGTTTCAGTGAAGTCACATTGTTTTCCATCTGTTTCCTATATTTCTAGACCTATTCCTCAGCAGCTTAGACCCTATGATATGGTGCAGCATGATGTAATTGTGTCGCAGCTATCTGCAGATAAGGTAAAATGGATTTTTATTAAAGAAACCCTTTCTTTTGTACACTTTTTTTTTTGAAAGAGGAATTTCATTATTGCACTCTGCTCTTGAACATCTCTGGATAGAAAGGCAGAGCTCAAATAATTGAATGTGAAAGTATCCCTTGAATTGCCTTTGAGCCTCATATAAAGGGGATTTTTAATGAAAGAAAAGAGTTTAGACTTCAGTTTATCTGAAGAGAGGAGAAAAAGGGCCTCAGCATCTAGAACAGGGATGGGCAACTTCGGTCCTGGAGGGCCGCTGTCCTACAGAGTTTAGCTCCAACCCTTAAAAAAATCACCTGCCTGTAATTTTCTAGTAATCCTGAGGACCTTGATTAGCTTGTTCAGGTGTGTTTGATTAGGGTTGAAGCTAAACTCTGTAGGACAGTGGCCCTCCAGGACCGAAGTTGCCCATCCCTGATCTAGAAGAAGCCAACAAACTACACAGCTCAAATTTGCCAGACTGTCTTATGTTGCCTAATTCAGGACATTTTGTAAATAGTTACCCTTTTTGAACCAGAAAACTGGTACTCAGTTAGTTTAGAAACAGTTCTTTCTTTTGTTTAGGTGTAATAATGGCCATAAGAAGATTTGCAGAACTTACCAATATGACAGGCAAAGTGAGTAGCATTTTATGAATGGGTGAGTTGTCTACTTCACTGCAGTGAACAGTACATTTAATAGCTCTGTACTCCTACAAAATGAACAAATACATTGTAAAAAGTATCATATTCTGATGTTTTTTGTACATTTGAATTATTACCTTGGTCTTTGTAAGCCTTGTTTTTAGCAATGGATGGGGTTCTATGAAATTCACAATATTTTTTCTTAAATTATTTTTATATATATATATATATATATATATATATATATATATATATATATTAAATTCTCAATTGAATGAATTCATAATGAACTTAATAAACAAACTTTAAAAATGTAATAATATTTTTTTAATTAAGCATTTTACTTGGTTTGTTTAATCCAAAACATGTCAAATTCTGTTAAGTTTTGTTTGCATTTCATGATTTCATCTGCATTATTTTACAGGGTCCTATATAACTATATACTGTATGAGACCTGGTGTGCATCAAATATTGTGCACTACAACTAATGTTCTGTAGAATTAAACTGAAATGACCTGTGATTATTACTAGACCTCCATGATATTTAATATGTTAATATAAGTGCACCTGTAATGTTTAAGTAGGCAAGTAATAACCTCCAGTGGTTAATTCTCATTAGCACCATGACAAAGACCCCTCAGGCTGCTTTTCAAACCTACTTCCCTGATTGTTTCTTGCAACATTTTTTCCTCCTTCTCCTTCTCCTTCTCTCTCTTTCTCTCTCTCTCTCTCTCTCTCTCTCTCTCTCTCTCTCTCTCTCTCTCTATCTCTCTCTCTCTCTCTCTCTCTCTCTCACACACACTCTTTCTCTCTCACACACTCTTTTTCTCTCTCTCCTTTTCACTTTAACTAGGTTCTGAATTGTGTTCACTTGTAGGTTTTTGATGAGGAGTAGCATCAATCCCAGCTTTCTTCTAAAGGTTTTACATAAATGATCAGTACATGGTTTAGGGCGCTGTTCATTTTCTGATCCTTCTATCTTTTATTCAGTTTGGCGGCCCGTGGAAGCTCTGAAAAGTTGTAACACTCCATCTGAGAAGTGGATATTACTTATCAGACCATGTATAACTATTAGACCTGAATTCACAATTAGTTTCTGTTAGTCTCCCTTTGTCCGTTCGTCCGTCAATTGTTTGTTTGTTCGTTCGATCGATGATCGTTTGTTTTATATCTATCGTTCTTTTGTTCTGTCTGTTGTTCTCTCTCTCAGTAAAAGGTTGACATTGCCACAGATTTGCATGTTCACTCCACAAGAGGGACAGTGACATTTTCAGCATTGTAAGGGATGCTTTTGGCTGACATTTGTGAGCAATTTTATCATTTGAATGCATGTGACTCAGTTGGGTCTTAAGACTCATATGACTTCGTGTCTGCTAATATTTTTTTATATGTTAAAAAAGTCAGAGGACAGGTTTAACAGGTTTTAAAGTTACAGAAGTGGTCGTGGCTCCAGATGCTGAAAGATACATATTGTGAGACATTTCTAGCCTGAAGATCTGTGGGTTGCTGATTTGCCCATTTAAAATTTAGCTCATGAAGCTTTCCAGGTAATATTTTTCGCTGAGACTTGAAGGGCTTACATGATGTAAAGTTCTGAAGTGTTTTTTTGTGTGTTTTTTTTTCATTGCAGATGGGGGCATTATAAAGGTCAGACTGGTCTTGAGTGCTTGCCGCTTGCAAATTTAGCCACTTTGGAAGATTATCACTACCTTGAGAGATCTAATAATGATAGGTAGTCATTTTCAATAGCGTTTCTCAATTAGCATCCTGGCCCTGCTTGTGGGCAGCAGAGAATGAAAGGGCATTTCAACAAAATGTGTCTTTGACTTTTCCTCTAATTAGAGCAGCTAGAGGACTGGAATACTGTGATGTGTGTACTCTTTAGCAAATAGCTTGTTTTTTTTCTTGCCACTCTGATGACATGCCATTTCAGACCCTGATGGTGTGAAGTAGTATGAGGTCACAACATCCCACAAGATATTTTTCCTGGAAAGTGGAAATGTTTGCCATTTTTATGGAACAGTGCCATGCTTTGCAGAAATGCTTCACCGCTGAAGAAGTCGAGGATGAAGCAACACAAGCTACTGAACCAGACAACAAATGACATACTAAATATAGAGAACATCACAATTCTTACTGTAGTCTAGCAAAGTTAGACTTTTAAAGGGTTAGCTCACCCAAAAAATAAAATAAAAATATCACTCACCGTTAGGGATGGAAACGGTTAATCGATTATCGATTAATTGTCGACAAGAATTTACTCAATTAAATTAATTGTCGGCTAATTGAACATTGCGAACGTGACACGAGATTCTCGCGGGCGGCGAGAGACCCGACACAAACCTGAGGCGGCAAAAACGGAGTGGAGTGTGCGGGAGCATTTCAAATTTGAGGCGAAGGAGGACGAAAAGTGCCACCATTGCGCATATGCTTCAGTTATTGTGTGTGAGAGAGATCTCAGGACTGGTGGGAGCATACTGGCTTTAAATATTGGCTTTAACGAGGAGCAGTGGGTCCGACATTTTGTTGTGTACAACATGTTGTGTCAACGTTTGTCCACATTCCTCTCCTACGACGACACAACGTTTCGTCGGGTCATCCGTCCCTTTGCAGATGCGCGTGGGTTTCCCTCGTCATTAAACCGCGGAGACGTTGCCTAATGCCTCAGAAAATCCGAATGCATGCGTTTTTTTCCTGTTTACACAGTCATAGAACACATCGGATCTGTCTCACATGTGAGCAAAAAATCGGAATTTGGTCACATTTCACTGACAGTGTAAACAAGGGACGCCCTCTAATTTTACTGTCACCTTCCTCAGGGATGATTTAAATTGTGTTCAGTTCTATATTTTAAGTTTCCAGGTCTAGTAATCTTACTGTTACCTTTCTCAGACCAAGGGGGATTATAAGTGCTGCTACTGCTAATGTTTCAAGTTTTTCATTCAAGTAGTTTAACAGATAGATTATTATGTAGGCTTAATATTGTAGGCTAAGCCTACCCATGTAGATTTTTATTTAAAATTTATTTTATGTTGCTTAATGTTTCACATGCAACAGGTGAGCCAGTGCACAATTATTTTTTATGTATTTTAATTTTCTGTAGATAATTTATTTTGTTAAACTACATAAATGCCATTATCTGTACCGTATCCCAACTGTTACAATAAAACATCAATTGAGCAATATAACATGCATTTTTATTCAGTAGCCTATAAGCAATATTTAGCTTTTTATGTTAAAGACACTATTGATACGGTGAGAAATTTACATTCTCAGGAAAATAGCCGCTTATCAGTTAATCGTTAATCGATCGATAAGGTCAATCAATTAATGATTAATGAATTAATCGATAATTTGCATCCCTATCACCGTCATGTCCTTCCAAACACGTAAGACTTTTCATTGTATTTTCAAGAAACACAAATGAAGTTATTTAAAAGGCACACTGTGCAGTTTCCGTTTTTCTCAAACAGCGACCCCTAGAGTCGCTGTGGAGTACTTGTATTTAACGTTACTGTCGTAAATACCACTTACGCAGAGCAGTCTCTGCACTCTTCTGACTGCGCTTTCTTTGTTTTCTTCGCCGACTATGATTCACATCTGAAATGCGTGTTAGTGTCTTCCATAGAGGTTGCTTCATATGTTGTTGATGTATGTGACGTCGTGCTGTAAAGCAAGTCGTGATTCTCGCGAGATTTGTCGGGACGCCACCTCTCAAACTTGCATTGCTGGTTTTGCCAGCCCGACATTATTTCGAAGCTGTTATATTAAGGTACAAATCTTGCATAGTGTGCCTTTAAATTAAATCTGAGAGATTTGTGTCCCTACATTGAAAGTCCACGCAACTACCACTTTGTCACTTCAAAATGTTCATAAAGAAATCATAAAACTAATCCATATGAATTGAGCAGTGTAGTCCAAATTTTCTGAAGAGACTCAATCGCTTTATATGATGAAGAGATTGAATTTAGGCATTTATTCACATATAAATATTGTCAATGGAGGGACATTTTTTCATGAGAATATCTTCATTTGTGTTTTGAAGATTACCGAAAGTCTTACTGGTTTGAAACGACGTGAGGGTGAGTAAATGATGACAGAATTTTCCTTTTTGGGTGAACAACTATCCCTTTAATTGGCATAAACTCTCAACCATATAGGCTATGATTTGAGCAAAAGTAGCTATTGTTCGAGATACAAGTAAATAAGCCATATGGATGTTGGCAGTAACATTCTTTATACTTAAAATTTACTTTTTATAATTATGCCTTTTTGTAGTTTTGCAGACTGGAAACAGGCATAAAAGGCAAAGTAATACCGCTAACAATGAGTAAATTTTGACAAGACCTTGACAGAATAATTGGTTAAGAACCGCTGTGTTCAATGACATGTAGCCTAATAAGTTTCCTTCACATTTAGTATGATGAAGGAGTGCGAGAGATACGTGACAGCTGAAAGTTGACAATTGGGCATTTGAAGTGTCTCACCACGTGTCAAACTGCAAAAAGTCAAAGCAACATAAAAGACAGATTTTGAAGGGTGTGCGAATGTTACCAACTGCTAGTGAGAGTTTGTTATCATCATTAGAGAGCAATTGACTTTAACTTTGGATGACAGTTAGACTTGATGACTTGAAGATGTGTTTAAAAAACGAATTAATAATGGATATTTTGAGTTTTTGACCCTTTCAAATCTTTGCTTTTTAATAATTTTCTTTTATAGCGACAATAGCAAGAGGACAGGAATGGCATCAACACATAAAACAGGCTGTATTCAAACCTACAACACCTATGTGAGCACCATAGCTCAACAACATGACTTTTGAGACAGCCTAGTCTACATTTAACAAAGGCATGAGTATACACATTTTAAACCCATTCCAACTTCTTCAGCTGAGCTTGTTAAGCCACATTCTACACTTTCTACGGATGTTTCCGGTCGGTCTGACCTTGCCACCTCAGACTAGAAGAGTTGTTCCTTTGCAGCAGTTATTCAGACTCCCCACAGTACAGAGTCTCTCTCTCTTTCTCTCTCTCCTCTAATTAAGATGCTCCTGTGGGCATGCTGCCTGTATTACTGCCTAAGCGCTCTTCCCTCCCCTCACTCCTTGGAGAGGGAAGATACATTGTCTGCTGTTCACACAGGTTATGCCTCAAAGAGAAAAATCCATTCCTGGGCCAATCTCTTTGAAGACACTGCAATCAATTAGATCTTCCCTAGCAAGAATTCTACGAAATATTGGCGTATTACATGGTTACATTTTTAATAATAATTTTTATTTTTTTACTAGTCATGAGTCTCTGAAGTGACCTTAATATGGTGATGGTGGTTCTAGATATTTACTTGCCCAGCACAAGGAATTTAAAGGGTTAATGCCAATATTTACTTACTCGCATATCATTCCAAACCTATTTTCTGTTAAGTCGAGCACAAGTATAATTTTTTTTAAGAATCGTCACTAGTGAATTTAACTCTTCTGGTTCTTATTCAGGTTCCATTAACAATTGTCTCTAACTATATATTAAAACATTTAACACATAAGAATGTGGTAAAATATTTCGTTTTACATTTCGTTTTTGTTTTTGTTTTTTGGGTTCACTAACTAGCTGATTAATGTAACAATGATTTTTAGCACTGTGGATTCAGTAGCAGTCTGGCTTTTGGATACTTGACAGATGTGGTTACAATGAACTGCTTAAAGTTGCTTAAAAAATGACTACTTTTCTGTTACACATGAAAATCGTTTGGAACTACATGAGGTGAATGATGACAGAATTTTCATTTTTTGGTAAACTATTCCATTAAATAAATATTCTCTGGTTTCTTCTTTACTTTGGCAATGCATTTCTTCCCCCTAAGTCATTCAGCTCAGAAAATGATGTGACATCATCTACTTGATTGTTCTAATGAGAGAGGACTGTATTCCACAGCAGTTAATAGACTGTATTAGTTCATTACTTATGGTTTGGCATGAATGGTATCAAATGGTACCGTCCTGTATAACATTGTCCTGAATGAATGCTATATTCATGTAGTGTAACATGGTATTTACTAGGGGTGTAACGGTACGTGTATTCGTACCGGACCGTTTCGGTACAGGGCTTTCGGTTCGGTGCACGTGTGTACCGAATGACCGAATGCAATATTTTGTGTGCGGAACATAGGTACATTTTCGTGTTTCCACACGAACATATTAAGTGGCGGAAGTCTCCGCGTTCAGCGCAAATCCCGCCCTGCAGCTGATTCTAAAGTTTTACCAGAGCCCGTCTGCCTTATTAGACATTCTCTGGTTTTACCCGTCGTCACTGTAACCTAAACCAATGAAATCGACTGCAGGGCGAAAAAAAGCTTTTCCGCTCCGTGTGCGCCGCCGCACTCTCCGTTCCGTCTGTGTGTGTGTGTCTGCGCGCTGCGCTCTCTGCTCAATGTTCAATGTTCGACTCCGTGTTTGCGCTGCGCGTTCTGCTCTGTCGTTAACGGCCCAAACACTCCAATCATGGACCGATCACGCACTGGAAAAGCAAAGTCCGCTCAAATAAGGTGAAATTTCTCAGTAGTAGACTTCTGTTTGCTGAGCTGGTATAGTCATGCTGGCAACAATGGTAAAATGACCTGCTCTGATCACATGCTCTGGTAATAATAGCTTTGTAGGACTATATTTTATTTTGATAATTAGTAAAAAAAAATATAATAAAAAAAAAAATCTTAAATTGATTATGTTGATTGATTATTGAAAAATAATAATACATTGATATATTTATGTTTAATATTATTTTAATATAGGGCTATTTTCTGTTCCCTTTTCCCCCGGTGTTTCATTTAATTAGGTGATTCTAAGTTTAGGCCTAATTATTGATGATTACAAGCTTGGAGGAATTGCAATTAATTACAGCAAATTGTGCAATTAATTAGTTCATTTTTTTTAATCGATTCCCAGCCTTAATTTTTAAATATAAGCAGGCCTACAAGCTGGGATTGGTAATGCTGCACTGTAATCATAGTTATTTATTTATATTTTTCATTAAATTTATTATGTGATATTGGTTTTGCTTTGCAGCAGTATTTTATTTCTTATTCTTTTTTTTATTTTATATATATTTTATTATATTTTATTAAAAAGTGTAAACAAATTGTTAAAAAAAAGTTTATAGTAATAAACAACCTGCAGTTTAATGTTTGCATTTCTTTCCCTTACTGTACCGAAAATAAACCGAACCGTGACTTTAAAACCGAGGTACGTACCGAACCGTGATTTTTGCGTACCGTTACACCCCTAGTATTTACACATGGTATGCCGGGGTATTTTGAAAAAATATAATGGCGCTAACATGTTAATTTCCAAAAAGCCATAATAGTATCATGGTACTTTTTCTTATTGTTTATAGGATTAATACATATGCATTAAGATTCTGTACATTATGTACTGTAAAATAAATCTATTTTAGATCATGAGTTAAAGTTTTGTGAGCTTTGTCATTTACATCTTCCTTGTTTAAGTTCTTTGACATGAACTAACTGCAGACATTTTAGCTGCACGCTGACATAGATTTAACACAACACACTATTGCATAGAACACAGTAAACTCAGTTCAGACAGAGAGAAAGAGGAGCCTGATAACAAATGTATTCTGACTTAGCTCACCTTTGATGTCAGTCCCACAAATCCAAGGTGCTTTGAGCATGTCTGTCCTTGAAGTCGAAGCAGAGAAGAGTCCCTTGTGGGAAAGATATTGTAATCCTTAGCCGAATAAGAGTGTTGAAGAATTGTTTTGTGAAAAGAGTTTCAGAAATTACCCCTGAGTCTTTGCAGTGCTGCTCGAAGATCATAGAGAAATAAAGAAAATATGACAACGAAATTAAAATATTTATTTTATTTTTTAATTAATTTTTTAATGGGTTTGTCTGGGTTTGCCTTTTAAGTTGCTGATGTTGACATGTAGATGATTTTGACTCAAAAATCAAGTTGTTGATGCCCGTGCTTTTGCCTGCGCAAACTGAACATGCTGCTTAGTTGAAGATTCATAGCTGCTTTCCACTGAAGAAAAAACAAACTCAATGAACCTTTTTAACCAATTTATAAATTGACAGGGAAACAGGACCTGTGGGATTGGGACATGACACAAGTCAGATTCGATCTCGGGTCACCTGCAAAAGCGGCGCTGCACGTGTCTTAGCTTACTTGCTTACCACCAGGCCACATTTCTTACTAAATTCCCTCATGAATAGAGGTTCAGCATTATGCAGATCTTAATTTGTGGAACGCTTATGAGTAAATACAATGCTGTGGCGTTGCTCTGTAATGAGGAGAAGAGAAGCTATTTATAACACTGAAGTAAACAATCCAAAGCCATGCATCCCAGCTCTTCACGTTCTCAGCTTGAACCCTGAGGGGGGGAGTGTGTGGTTGCACAGACTCACAGTTGTAATATGTAAATAAACCTGCTAATGATGCAGCGTGGATTGGCCCTACCGCATGTGTTTGATGCGTGTGTGTTGTCGTCTCTCTTGCAGCTGCTGTATCAGGCAGAGGTTCTTGGGAGGAGAGCTCCAGTTCCTGTCAGCCCTCTCTAACAGCCTTAACCACCACGTCCACACGCACACCAACTGCCTGGCCGACATCAAAGGTACCCTCCCAAACGTCTGTCTGCTTTTCGCTTTCTCCCCTTCATTACTGCACATCATTTCGCCAGTCGCACCACTTTGTCTGTTCCTTCATCATCGTACTATGAAAGGGGATGAATGCTTTTCTTTTGCAGCTTTGACTGCAAAGTAGTCATAATGCAGTTAAATGTATCAGTATATAAAAATGCATACAACATATGTTTGATGATGCCATATCTTAAGGTATATAAGGGAGGATGTTGGTATTTAGAGTGACGCATGTATGTGTCTTATGTGTTGGAAACAATTTATTGGTTTCTTTCACCGTACATGTACGCTGGTGTTGAATGAACGGATATGAGTGGGCGGTTATCAATTCACTCTCTATGAGGGGTGAGTGGCAGGATCGCACAGGGGATTGTGGGATTGACAGCGAAGTGTCAGAAAGTTTGAAAAACTCAATTGAATGCAAATGACATGCAAAAATGATAGATAGTCAATTTATATGAGTAACAGCCAGTGATGTCTGTCATATTTTCAAAATCTGCTGATTTGCGCTGAATTGCTATATATATATATATATATATATATATCTTGTAAAAATGGCTATAATATTATCTTAGTGAGCATAAGAGAGATCTTTAAAAACATAAAAAAATTACTGAACCCAAACTTTTGAATGTTAGCGCACAGTAGTAAATATATATATATATATGCCGTGACGAGTTTGCCTGGGATTTCGAGATCGCCCAAAATGTCCGGGATTCGGCTTTTGCGTTCTACAGTCGCCATTCATTATGTTTACTGTGGCGAGCAGGACGAGGCTGAGGGCCGCGGGAGAACGGCGCGAGGCCGGTGGCGTCATTACTGAGACGCGCCAGTCTCGTATCTCTCACGGAGGAACGGGAATTTTCTTAGCAATGTTAAAACGCACATGAACCGATCACTTGTTTAGCGTTCATGTAAACACTACACTCAGATTCACCAATCGGAATGAATTCAGTTAGATTGAAACAACAGGTGTGCATGTAAACAATGAATGGCGACTGCAGAAAGCAAAAGCCGAATCCCGGACATTTTGAACGATCTCATCCGGGAAAAGGAGGATGGTAACCCCTACTACTCAGCTTTCTCCTACTACTCAGCTTTCTCCACAGATTTTTTTCCAGATAAAAAATACATAAATCTCTCCTCTCAGGGGGATATGAGGGTGGAAAGCACGGTAATTTGAAAATACTACAGGTTTTCTACTAATACAAAGCTTAATGCTAAATCCTGAAGTATCCCTTTAAGCTTAAACCTAATCTGTGAAACCGGGGAATAAAGTTGTACTTCCTGTTTTAGGTTTGTAGTCTAAAGGATATGGCATGCAGTTAACCTACACAAAATGTAAATATTATTAATTTAATTTATAATTGTGAATGTAATTTCAATTCTAATTTTTGTTATAAATGTGACAGACCGTTTTGACTAGTGAACATAGCGTGATGTATCTTTTTTTCTCTCATTTTACTGGCCTCCCTATTCTCTGAGTATAATCAGTTGGTGAAGATGTATAATTCTGTGTGAAATGTGTATAGCCTACTCTCTGTAAATAAGTACAATGAAGATGCATCCTCTTTGAGAGGCTTTGAGAGGCTTCTCACATTCTGAGTCAGTTCAAAAAACAAAGACTTGGAAAAAAATGAGGGATAAACAGCTTTTCATAGTGCTAGCTGCTTTGAATCCCAAATTCAAGGCGATATTGACTATGACAGTATAGATTTTCACAGCAAAATGATGAAGCAGTTTTCAATACACTTTTAAAATATACTTTATTAAGGATCTTTACCGTTACAACCTCTAAGACGTTCGTTCATCTTCAAAACACAAATGAAGTTATTTGAATGAAACCTGAGAGATTTCTGTCCCTCCATTAAAAGTCTATTCACTCAAAGCTTTGGCACTACAAAAAGTTCCTAAAAAGATTGTGAATGATATTTGTACATTGAAAGCTATATGGCTATATGGGTTTGGTATGACATGAGGGTGAGTAAACAATTTTCATTTTTGAGTGAGCTACCCTAGTTAAGTTCTAAAAAATGTTCTGCTGTTTTTGTATTTTTAGCTTGGATTAGGGAGCTTCGGTCATTCATATACTGTAAATGAGAGTTACTGTATAATTTGAATTGCACACTTAATCCACAGTAAATCCTAGAGATCTTCTGTAAACTGTAACATACTGTACTGTCTTTAAATTCGAACGAATTTTAATTCCCTCTTAGGGCTCCCCTTTTGTCACGTTGTGCTTGGAACAAAATATATTAGATTAACGAAAAGCACCAGCCCAGAAATTCATCATAAGTGCCGTGACACATAACGCAGCACGGCTCAACCTTTGAGGTTGTTAACGTCCCTTTGTTTAAATTTGAGTGATTGAGCTTAATACATCCCTAATTTGGTATCTAAACTCAGTTGGAGAGGAGCAGATGAGTGTTAAAATGGGACCAGGTGCTCTTGAGGGCCTTGTCTTTGGTCTTCTTTACACTTAGCTGGAGCTCTTGGTCCAGGATCAGCCTCCCTCTACCCAATTCTCCACCCAGCACACTTTAAACGTGCAAAACTGATCGCTGAACAGCATCAAATGAGGATTTTCATTACTCTACGGACCCTGCACACACAGATGGGCCTCAGGTGGAGCTGGACTGGTGATTTATTTATGTTGGACCTCTGCCCCCAGAGGAGAAATGAGAGGGTTTATCTTTTTGAAGAGGGGATTGGCTGGGGTTAATGAAATGAGACCATTCTCTAATTGGGGGGGTGTTTCTGTTCCCACCAGTTTTTTGTCTAGTTGCCCCCTCCTTATTTGTCTGCAGCAACCATGCGTTAGTGTTGCTTGCTATGGAGGCACAACTCATCCCTTTTTTTGCTGCAGACATGAATGATAACATAAAAAAAGCAGCATTTAGGCTTATTATGTTTGTTCAGAAATCATCAGGCCAACTCCAACAATGTGTAGGCAAGTTTTGGATGATACAAATCTAGTTAATACTTTCTGGGCCTTGTTATATATCCGCCTTTCTCTGTGTTTCATAAGCTTTGTATTGTTTCAGGTTTTTGGGGTTGAGGTGTAGCAGGTCTGTGCACTGTAAACACAATTGTCCTAATGTTTTCTCACCTTAACAGAAGCGAAGTTAGTGTTTCCTGTGTTGGCTACTGTATGTACCATAGGTGTTCCCCAACCCCGGATGGATTTGTTGTTGAGGATTTTTCAAGCCGGGGTTTTTAAATGCTCTGCTGCTGCTTCATCTCTTCTCTGGAACCACGCAGAAAGCTCTGACTGCGTTTGTAAATTTATTACAAAGCTATTTTTAGCACTGGGGTTTAATGTATTTATCCCTGAGGAAAAACACTGTGCCAGCACAAGCACAGTTCATGTTATTTGTCTCCAGGAATAAAAAACAGTTCTGCCCATTAGTAATTGCTACTAAATCCTATATGTATTGTGTACTTTTTTATTTAGCCTATTTATTTTGTTGACACAACCAATTACAAATTTGTCAATTATCAGGCACTTTTAATCAAAACAGTGTTACAGGCACCGTCTCCCTGTAAGGACATATTGGTGATAGTTCAAAAAGCGATAGTTCACCTAAAAATAAAACAATTCTGTCATTATTGCGACTCACCCTTATGTGATTTCAAACCTTTATGACTTTCTTGCTACTGTGGAGCAAAAAATAAGATTCTTCTTTGCAATGAGTGTTAGGCCTAATTGGTTTCAAATGTAGTTTGGACCCCAGCGTTCTTTATCTTTTGTGTTCCGCAGAAGATAGAAAGTCGTACAGGTTTGGAGTCTAGTAAATGACATAATTTTCATATTTGTGTGTACTATCCTTTTAAGTGCCTTTTAACTGCCTTGTTGGAAAATCGGTACATTCATCTTTGTTAATCTGTAGTACAATCATTAGATCAGGTAACCATATTGCCATCAGTGCAGCAAAGCTCTTTGTAAGGTTAATGCAGCATACAGATGGGATATTCCTGTAGGAACAGTTAGCTGTCAATGAACTGTTCTTTTTTTTTTCCTCCAGACTATTAGCAAAACCAGCTCCAAACCAGACGTGGAATGCTTCACTACTTTTAAATATTTTAAGTGCAGTTCAATGGCTGGTGGTCGTGAGAAGTGCAGTGGGCATGTCTGGCATGCTTGTCATTCTCCTGCAGTTATTCAGAGAGGCAGAGACCTATTTCCCATCTGCCTCTGTACTCCCTGAAATAGGGAGTATGGGAGAGGCAGCTTCTGTAATCCTAAAGCAGGGGTTCATCATCATAAACGCCTCATCATCATAGCTCAGTTAATCCCATGATGAGAGCACTGTGCCCCTCTATACACTGTGAAGATTTTGATAGCTGGTCTTAATTGAGGGTTTGGGCAACATCTCATTTACTTTCTCTGTTTAATTTTGAATAGTATTATTATATAGCAATAAAGTAATTCACATATACATTGTTAGTAAAGCTCTCAAAATGTGTATTAGTTGTCAAAATGAAATAGTTGTGTTTGCTAAGGCAAGTCACTAATGCTATTGTTTAGAGCTGCACGATTATTTTTGTTTGTGGATTTTTTCTTTTGTTTAAAATAGAGATTACGATTCTGAATAGACAACTAATCAAAATAGCATGTTTACTAGAGCTTTTGACAAAATGTTAATTGCTGCATATAATTTAAAGATATTTATTAACTTGAATTAATTACTCTCTTTAAAAAATGGGTTGAAGGAATAATTCAATGATTCACTCATAAAGACTTCCCTTGTTTCACTACCGGATGAATAAGAGTTTTTGGAACAAATCTCTTGAATGAATGATTCAATGACAAATACATTTTTAACAGTCACTTGTCTCCACCTACTGGTGTAATGATGTAAGGCAAGGCAAGTTTTTATGTAATTGAAACAATCTTAATTTTGAAGCATCAAGTTACTTTCAAAAGGTGATTTACTCTGTTGAACGCTACCGTAGACATCAGTGTTTCAGCATGTGCTGCAGACATGAAAATTGTGAATTATTATTTTTGAGTAGGGGTTTTCTATTGCTTTTCTAAGCGATTAGACTGAAAATTTCATTGGGCAGACAGAAAATGGCATAAAAAATAATTTAGACTTGAAGCATGGATCCAAGCCATACTGACAGACAGGCAGGCAGATAGATAGATAGATAGATGGATGGATGGATGGATGGATGGATGGATGGATGGATGGATGGATGGGTGGGTGGGTGGGTGGATGGATGGATGGATGGATGGGTGGGTGGGTACTAGATGAAATTCAGTAGACCAGGCTGGCAGAACAGCTCATTTCCTAAAACCTGATCCGTTGATCAGATCTCACTGTTTACATCTTAGATATCACATCCCACATTTTTATTGATTGGAATTTTTCATGATAAGCTATCACATTTGTGTAAACGTGTCTTATCTAGCAGATAAATATAATCTCGGGTTATTTTCCAGAGGCAGGAGCAACAGCAGAGGCAGATCAGCTCGCTCCCTTTGCTAGACTTCGAGTGGTCGCTCTTTATACCCAGAACAAGACTGTGGTACAATGCCTTGACGTTAGAGCTGTGTCAGAATAGCTCTTAAGATAAATAAATGATCAGCCAGAAACAAACATCAAAGCCTGTGTGTGTACTGTGCTGCGCTTCAAAGGGAATAGGACCTTCACACCCACTGTTCTATAGAGAATAGCATGTTTGTGTTATTGTGTGTCTCCATTTCTGGTTTTGGTTTAATAGAGAATGAAAAACAACAACTGAATAATGCTTTTAGTAAATATTAATATGCACCGGCCCTCTTTTCCCGTCTTTACTCCATCCGGGCCCCTTTGTCTCCGTACACCTGTCCCCTGACAGCCCAATCCAATCTACTTTGCTCAAAGTCAGCGAGTGAGGTTTCAATAGTCATTTATCATTCTCTAGCATCTTCTCATTTATTTTTTTATCTTCATCCTCTTTAAATCCCCAGCAACCGAAGCAGAATTCTGTCTATTATGTTTATAATGTCAGAGTGTTATCTAACCTGTGATTTCTTCTGTCTTTCGTTCCCTCTGCAGCCAGCTCTCGCTCTCTCTTTACTCGCCGCTGGGCACATCTCCTCCCGTCTGTCCTTATAGGGGGATGTCTCTCCTCTAACTGCCTCTCTCTCAACTAACTGCTAGGTGTGTATGCAGGTGAATGGTGATTTAGAGTCTGGCATGCCTATTTGTATTGTGTGTGGTGAATTTAGTTCTGGAACTATTTGTTTTGTGTCATGTGGTTGATAAATGCAGAAATGCAAAAGTATCACCCTTCCCATAAAGGACTGTCTGCTCTAAGTACAGTGCAATTTGACCCCTCATCTGCAGCATGTGGAGTTACATAGTCAGTATTAAAGGGATAGTGAAGCCACAAATGTATATTTTGAATTGATTTACTCTCCATCCTGTCATTCCAAATAAGAGTGATTTTCTTATGTGGAACACAAAAAGAGATCAAGAAAATGGATTCACTTCCAAACAGTGCAAGTGGAGGACCAGGGGCTGGCAAAAAAGACAAAAAAGCACCATAAAGGTGGTCCATACGGGGCAGCACTAGGGGTTGGCTTCCGGACCTAAGCCTATTTTTAGTAAGACTCTGAAGCCCGGTTTCACAGACAGGGCTTAGAATAAGACAGGATTATAGGCTTTAGTTCAGTTAGGACATTTAAGTAGTTTTTATAAATGTGCCTTAGGAAAAAACATTACTGGTGTGCATCTTGAGACAAAGCAATGGCACTGACCTATTTTAAGAAATGTAAATTGCTTTCAGTTAAAACTCCTCCAAACATGCATTTTAGTCTGGGACTAAGCTTAAGCCTTGTCTATGAAATTGGGGGTAAATGTTTTTATTCTGATTATTATAATAATTATATTTTCTCTTAATAAAAACATACAGTTTTCATGTCAGGTACTTTCAGTGTTAAAATCTGCTCTAAGAATTAGACATTGTTTAGCATAAAGTTTGTTTTATATTTTAAACTATTACAAAACTACGCTTATATTTTGACAACAACAAACCATAAAGGGGCAAAACCTATTGTGTTTTTCTAGTCTTTTTATTTATTTATTTTTAAATCAGCTGAGATAGTTAGTGGGACCTTTTAGTTTTATCCCTAGATCTATTCAAAAAATTATACCTTGCAGATTTTATAGACTAGAACACTCTAATATATTTAACAATTAAAAAAAGAAAATGTCTCCACATGCATCCACTTAACCCTGAATATCTCCTGACCCTAGAAATCCCCCTGAAGATGTTAAATTCCTTGAATGACAGTTGTGGTCTCCATTTGCTTTCAAATTATGGAAAAGAGACATTCTGCTGTAAATAACTCCTTTTATGTTCCACGAAAGAAAGAAAGAAAAGAGCGTGTGTAAATGATAACAGATTTGAATTTTTTTGCTGAATTATCCCTTTCAATGGTTGTTTCTTTTGTCCTGGGTCCTTCTCTCTCCTACTTGCCCTGCCCTGTAATCAGCATATAATTTTGGGCGCTGCTATGGAAGAATATGACGTGCCGTCAGCCGCCAGTATCCTGGCATCAGTCAAAGAGCAGGAGGCGCGCTTCGAGCGTCTGACCAGGGCCCTTGAAGAGGAACGCCGCAATGTTTCCTTGCAGCTGGAACGCGGCAGTCTGCCCTCCGATCGACTGGTGGGCGGCACCACAGGCGGGAGCAACCAACCGCTGCCCTGGCAACAGGTGGTCATGCAGGTAAACCATTCCAGCTTGGCCAGTCATGCGTCAGTCTATGTGAATGAACAAAGCAGCCGCCAACCTCCCTTCACGCTGATGGTGCTTCATATCCATTGTTTTCAAAAAATCAGTCCATCTGTATCTCATTCAGCTTCAGCTGTGTTTGGCTGTGCCGAGTTAGTGCTCTGGATGTGTTGTCCTGCAGTGACTCATCATCGATTCCCAGGATGAGTCGTCTTTACATTCTTCTCTCTTCCCATCTCTCCTCACTATGTGCCTTTCTCATGTTATCTCATAGACCTTCCCGTTTGCTTTGAGTCCTGTTTGGTTATGGTGCTGTGGCAAATGTGTGTCTAAGGCAGTGATGTTACAAGGATGACATTCTGGGGTAAACTAAAGTCAATATGAGAGGAAATAAATGTCAAATGAAATTAACAAGAAAAACAAAACACTCACCATCACAATACAAATTGTTCACTTAAGTAGAAGTGTTGGGGAGTTAAAAAAAATTAAGTTAATAGAGTCTCAGGTTTAAATTTTATTTGTTTATTTATTTATTTATTTATTTAGAGGAAATTCCATCACAATCTAAAAAAAGTATACATTTGGCCTTTTGGTGAGACACTGCCTATTTGTTGCCCACCCCCTGTTTGAAGGTTGTCTAATACCTTTCTGACTTCTGTTGTTCTGAACTGAGTAACATTTGCAAGATCCTTTCATCCATCAATTTGAGTACCACTGGACTGCGTAATATATGTAATCAATAGACGTTCACCACTGGATTGCATCCAGATCAACAACTGATTTTTAATTTAATTTAATTTCATTTATTTGTATTTATTTTATTTTTATTTTTTAACACAATTTAGTGAGGTTCCTATACAATTACACAAATCGAGCAATTTAGCCCAAGTCTGTGTGGGATGCTGTTGGGAAATGAGGCTCATGAAATTCTTTCTATTTGTTTGGTGATCAGTAGTAATTTCAGGCTAGTAGAGTCATACTACATGTCTTTATGAATGCAACACCACATCATGTATTTCTTACTGGAGGTGCATATGCAGTGTTCCTTCATCATCATCCTTCAATGGTGAAATATGTTGACTTCTAACTAGATGTTTTCCTCTACATTACTGTTGAACTTTTTTTGTGTTTTAAAACCAGTTAAAGAAAAGTTTGATTCTCACAGAAAAAATCCAGGTTCATTGTCCCTGCTTATGCACGGATTGTTTGCATCTTCCATTGTATGTTTAGCCTGTGTGCTGCCCTCACCCTGCCTATCTATCTATCTATCTATCTATCTGTCTGTCTGTCTGTCTGTCTGTCTTAATCTAATGGCATTGAAAATGGCCCGTGTTTATTGGAATACTGTATGAATAAGTGGCATTGTTATGGCTGTTGTGGTGCAGCAGGTGTACCTCATTCATTTTGTGTCTTTTACACTTTAATTCAGTATTGGGAGGTGGATCAAGTATTATAGGGCCAGATTTTACTAAACATGACAAATTAGCATGAGAGCGCAATTCCAAAAAATGCACAGATGGGAGTGGAAAGTTCTGCGCGTGATCTACATACAGTGCGCAATTCAAAGAATAATAAATAATGCCGCAAATACCACTAAATTGACCAGCGCAAACCTTAGAAAATCACCTTGCATGATTCATTTAAACACTCTCCTCCCATGAATTTTGCGTCTGAAAGGGAAACTCCTACAAATGCATATGCAATAAGGTCAGCCGCAAAAAATACCTGTCCACGTCTTTTCTGCGCTAAATGTCTTTAGTAAATCCTGACAGTAGTTTTTTAAAGCCAAAAGGGGGTTTGCGCTGGAGCAAGCTGTTAGTAAATCTAATTCCCAAAGCAAGAAAGGACTCACCTTGTGCACAGCTTTATCTTGGGTCTGTTTACTGGGGGGAGATATTGATTTATTTTGTTTTTGAGCCTTTATTATTCTACACAAGGCCCAAAAGGTCACAGAGTGACAGAGACGCACAATAGGACTCTGTCAATGGCAGACCTTGTCTCTTTCACAGCAACTCTGACACCGTAGACAGCTTTGCTTTAAAGTAACCTCAACTGTCCCACATGTAAGTAATGTTGAGGGGTCATGACCTGAGGCAGTTCGAGGAACATCACAGCTACTACTTCCTGGAATCTAGAACATAATTTAAAATTCAGGAAGTGTGCCTGGAGGAGTGAACTGATGCTTGGTTCCTGTGTCTGAACTTTGCTAGCTTTTTTGAGTCTGAAAGGCTTGTGGAGAGCTTCGGAAGAACAGTTGCTGCTTTGATCAATGCTGTCTGTGATAAGAAACAGATATTGTAGGATACACCTCTGCTCAGGTTCCTCAGTCTTACCGTATACCTGTATGTCCACTGGTGTGGAGTGAGAGGAGCTCAGCCAATGCTTTGTTTGTTTGTTTTTTGAGAAAAAAAAGGTGAAAAATTCCAGGCTACATTTTTAAAGTATCTTTATATCTAGTATATACGTTTTACTTTTATGTAAAATTGTCCTCATAAAAATGATTATGATAAAAAAAATTAATATTATTTATTATTATTTTACATGTAATTATTTAATCACTTTATCCCAGTATGTTTTTATATGATCTTATTTTCCCCACAGTTAGCTACATGTATATACTGTACACTACCGTCCAGAATTTGGGGTCAGTACGTTTCTTTTTTTAAATTTTTTTTTAATATTTTTATTATGCAATTAATCAAAAGTGGCGGTAAAGTCATTTACATTGTTAGAAAAAAATTCTATTTCAATTAATTTAAGTTCTTTTTAACTGACTTTAAAATGTTTCCACTGTTTCCATTATTAATATGCTTTCCAAAGGATCATGTGACTGAAAAAATATTTCACAATATTACTGTTTTAACTGTATATTTGTTCAAATAAATGCAGTCGGTAACACTTTACAATAAGGGTTTCATTAGTTAACTACTTTAGTTAACATAAACTAAGAATGAGCAATACTTCTACAGCATTTATTAATCTTAGTTAATGTTAATTTCAGCATTTACTAATACATTATTAAAATCAAAAATTGTATTGGTTAACATTAGTTAATGAACTGTGAACGAACATGAACAAACAATGAAGAACTGTATTTTTATTAACTAATATTAATAAAGATTAACAAATTGTGTAACAAATGTATTGTTCATTGTTAGTTCATGTTAGTTAATACATTAATATTAACAACTGAGAGCTTATTGTAAAGTGTTACCATGCAATCTTAGTGAACTTACGTCCCCTGAATTTTGAACATTAGTTTTGATGATGACTTTATTGACTGTGTACTGAAATCAGTAATAGACACTACACACTGTCTGTACATTTTACAGGCACACCCCCAAAGCAGCCTATCTTGAGGGTTTTGGGTGGATTTCCTCCATGCCCATAGACGCGTTGGGTTAGCCACAAAACACAAGGAAGCTCGCTACGGGAAAAAGCCTGGGAGGCCCACAGTCTTGTAAATCACCTGCTTAACAATGACTTTCTCACCCTCCTCCCACACACACAATCTCCCATGCCACCTCACTTCCAGTGCCATTAGGAAAAGTCAAACCTCTTGTAAAACTATAATTAAAGCAGCAGTGAACCTGCCTACATTGCTTATTTTCTCTCTCACACCTCTCATAGCTCCTTTTTCTGCTTTCACACATATAGTGATATGTTTTTTTTCTACTGAATATTTTTTCCTTTTTGATTCCAGAAGTTTTCCTTTGAAAAAAACAAACACATGTGACTAAAAAATATGGAGCTGTCAGAGAATGTGGAATGGTTTGTGTGAGAAACACACAACTTTTCTGCAAATATATAAATCCAATTTGCTCACAATTATTAGTGATTGAGATGTTTTGTTGTTGTTTTGCCTAAATGTTTTCTTTACACCAACAATGCAATGTCACCAGTAAAAGTGCACTATTTTATCTTAAATAGGGAAAGTAATGTTGAAGTTTGCATTAACTGAAAGCAAAAATTGAAAATTCAGGATATGGTATGTAATAGTCACTGGTGTCCTTTAAATGTGCCTCACAAAGCTGCTTGGAATTACCCGTTACCTGAAGTTACCTGTTGGAATAGAGAGTAAGTGCAGGTCCAGTGAAACTGCTGTGGATGAGCGATGAGAAGTGGAGCATGAAGCTCTAGGTAGTTGTCTGTAAAACCTCTCCAGTATGTCATATATCACGATCCACTTTTGGTGATATCATGGCTATATTTCTTTCATAATACATAAAAATTGTAATCCTGTGAGTAATCCCCATTTCTGATATGCCTGCAGGTGTTAGAAAGGTGAACCTGCTCACATGTTTCCTAATGCTGGCACACTGAAGGACAGGAGCTCTCACTGAGGAGTGGGAATAGCTGCATTCTTTGTATTCAGAGCAGCTGCAGATGCCCACAGCCATTCATATTCTACAGAGGGCTGTTCAGACCGCTCTCATCCCCATTCCACAATCCATCAAATGATTAATCCTCTAAAAGCCCTAAAATACACGGAGAACTTTTTCTTTTCACAATGTTGCTTAATCCTTTTCTCACTCAAAATAAGGTTGTGTCTAGCATTTCCTATGTTGTAATCCAAGGGCTGGTTGATATATTTAAAGGGTTAGTTAACCCCCCAAAAAAAGTCTGTCATTAATTAGTAATTACTCACCCCCACGTCATTCCAAACCCGTAAGACCTTCGTTCATCTTCGGAACACAAATTAAGATATTTTTGTCCGAGAGGTTTCTGAACCACCCATAGGCAGCAACATCATTGCAACTTTCAAGGCCTATAAATATAGTAAAATAGTCCATGTGACTACAGTTGGTTCAACCTTAATGTTATGAAGTGACAAGAATACTTTTTGTGCACAAAAATAATGACTTAATTCAACAATCTCTTCTCCTCCATGTCAGTCTGCTACACTGATCACGTAGTAAACGCAGTGCAGCGCTTCCAGGTTCTATGTCAGAACGCCGGCTCATTATTGGCTGACGATGTTCACGTGAGCATCACGACGCAGGGGATTGTTGAATAAAGTCGATATTTTGGTTTGGTTTTTGTCGCTTCATACCATTAAGGTTAATTAAGTCACATGGACTATTTTAACGATGTCTGTACTACCTTTCTGGGCCTTGAAAGTTGCAATGACGTTGCTGTCAATGGGTGGTTCAGAAACCTCTCGGATTTCATTCATCTTAATTTGTGTTCCGAAATTGAACAAAGGTCATACGGGTTTGGAATGACATTAATGACAGAATTTTCATTTTTGGGTGAACTAACCCTTTAATGTTTATCTCAATAGTTGTATTTATATAAAAGCTTAAAAGGATGACTAATATAATAATAATATATATTGTATATTGAACTTATAAGTTCTGTTCTATAACTTAAGAAGAAATGTTTCTTGAACCCCAAGTCAGCATATTAGAATGATTTCTGAAGCATCATGTGACACTGAAGACCAAAATAATGGCTGCTGAAAATTCAGCTTTGCTACCACAGGAATAAAATACATTTTAAAATGTATTAAAATAGAAAACAGTAATTTTAAATTGTAATAATAATTTACAATATTGCTGTTTTTATTTAAGTTTTAATATATATTAATATATATATAAAACACCAAACAACCATTGTTTGACAAATTGAGAAATGGTCTGACTGGTTCTTTAGAAAAAACTAAACAAAATCAAAAAATAATTGGTGGCAAACAGGGCATCGCAACTCATATAAATCACAAACTGTCCAAATAAAAAGTACATTAGATATACTAATATATCATCAGCAAAACATTGTGTGTAAATATTGTAAATATTCAGTATATCACCCTGCCCTAATCAATCATGGATACTATTAGTAGTCTACTAGTTGTCTATAATATGAACTATTTAACTGACTCATCAGCTACTGAATGTGGTTGAAAGTTTCCTGATTATAAGGTATTCTTAACCATACCAGCAGGATTGACTCTGGAGACACTTAAAGGACCAACTGCTCCTCACTCAGTGGATCCTGAACTCATGTGTTTAAAATAAGAATCTCTTGCTTTATGAGACCCCTGAGTCACTCCAGGAATGTGACCCCTTCACTTTGCATGTTCATATATAACCAAACAAGTCTGTGTGCTTGACCCTCTTATTGGGAGCTTAAATTGAAAACACTTGAAAGACTTGTTTGGAGGCTTCAAGACACTGACTTTTAATGGTAGTTGCCTTGAAGTGGTTTAGCATCACGGTTTAATAATGTATGTGCTACAAATTTGTTGATGGGTAACAACTGTAGATATAGCTGATGATTACTTGTGCATTTCTACAAAGATGGTTGATTTAACAACCTATTCCAATATATACGCACAGATAGAAATGTTGTTTAAAAATACATTTAAACAATCAAAGCAAATACAGTAGCATTGATATTTTTATTTGACTTTCTCTTAAAGGATTCAAATTGTCGTCACCCTGTGTGGCAGATAACACAATATGAGATCAGCTAAATTACATTGTTTTATTCTCCTGTTGTTTTCCCACTGATATATATATATATATATATATATATATATATATATATATATATATATATATATATATATATATATATATATATATATATATATATATATATATATATATATATATATATATATATATATATATCAGGTTTAATATTTCTGTCTGGTCCTTGGTGCCTTTATTGACTTTGTGTGTGAGTGGATAGACTTGTTTCTGCTCTTTATATTTATCTAGAGATTGGTATGTGCGTCTGGGCTGTCAGTCGCTTACCTTATTACCAGGGCACTGGTCTATTTACACGTTGAGTCATAACAAGACTTTATGTGAGCAGAGGACTGTATAATGAGCTTCGAGTTAGTGAACATTTGGAGAGCAGCTACTGAATGAGAATATTAGACACAGTAGGACAGCTCAGACTGAAAGCAGAACTGTAGAGATGATATTTTATGTTTGTAAAATATGATAATCACCACAAAATGAAATGTATGTGTAGTTAAAAGAATAGATTACCCCATACAGTAGTTTTGTCATGTTGCTCGTAACCTGTACGGCATTTTTTTCAAGCTTCAAGATGACAAAAATACCACAAAGTATCTTAAAAGTGGTAAATATGATTTGGGCAGCATATTCCAAGTATAAGACATATGACAGCTTTGTGTGAGGAACAAGCCAAATTTAAATTATAATGATAATCTTAAACTTGAGAACTGAGTCAGATTCATTCAGATTCACACCTGTTTTGTGAACTAGGTCAATTGATTCATTGAAAAGATCCAATTTAACAGATTGATTCTTTATGGATCTGAAATCGCTGCTTGTAATAATATGAAGACACAAAATGCAGATTATTAGTGACTATTTTGGTTTGGATTCATAAATCATGGAATATTGCGCATGGGTCATATTGATTATTTTGTGTTATTCCTATTGTGCTTTTTTTGCCATTTTGGAGCTCAACAACTCCTATCCTCATTCACTTTCATTAGGATATCTTTCAGAAATTATTTTATGTTCCACAGAAAAACCCCACAAGGGTGAGTAAATAATGATTGATTTTTATATTTTTGGTGAAACATATTTCAGTGCTATATACATTTTATGTTCTATATTTCCCTTTTAGTTCAGATTTTTTCATATTCTCTCAGGATCTCATTTACCAGATCTGTGTTGTTGATCAGCATCTCCGTTATGGAGAAACCCAAGACTCACATTTTTTGTATTTGATCATGCAAATCAAGAGAAACAACATTGTATGTTTATTTCCCAGTCTGCAGTCCCACGTTTTTCTTTTTTTACCGTAATCAGTGCTCGTTTACAGAGGTTATGCATTTAAAATGGGATATTTGCTGAGTCGCCACCTTTGAAAACTTCTAATGATGAAATTCATTACATTCCAAATTTGAGAGTGCTGCAACCCTAAGTAAACATCATACATCCTCTGGAGCAAAAGCCGCTTCAAATATTCAGTGCTCATAAATATATTTATGAGACTAGAACAGTCGCACGTACATTGCATATCTTGCTTATTCTTTCTTGTTCGTTTCATTATGTGTAGTTTTCTCTTTTTGTCTTTCTTTCCGCAGTAGTTCACGTTAACCTTTCACGGCATCTGTTCCATCGCACTACTTCCTCAGGCCTGGATCCACTAAAAAGCTCTGATTACTTTCAGTGTATTTATTTATCAACACTTTTTCTGTTGACATGTTTATGGTTCAGTGACCACAGGGCGTTCTGCAGTCTGTTTGGTGTCAGACTCCGTAGCAGAAAAAGGAGCGAATTCATTCGGGCCGACTGCAAACAGATTCAGGCTGTTACTGCTAGATAAGACATGATGTTCTTCAGTGTGGGGGTGTGTTTGTGCTGACTGTTGTTCAGAGTTTGAGAAGATTTTGTTTTTAAGTAAAGACATGAGTTGCATTTTCAATACCTCAGCCTCTGAGGTGGAAAATCTTCAGCTTTGACACTTTATTGATGTGGATTTTTTTGGTCAAATAAGTTGATAAAGTTATGTTTGACTGAGGCGCAGGCTTGTAAATAGAAATTAGCTGTATATTTATTTTATTAAGCCTAAATTTGTGTTTGGGCAGGTGTACACATTGTGTACTCCCAGTCTGCAGTGTCACATGATCCTTCAAAAATCATTCTGATATGCAAGAAAGATTTCCTATTATTATCAATGTTAAAAACAGTCGTGCTGCTTAATATTTTTGTGGAAACTGTGATTTATTTTTATTTTTTTCAGGATTCTTTGATGAATAGAAAGTTAGAAAGTTCAGATGCTGAAAATAGAAATATTTTGTAACAATGTAAAAGTCTCTACTGTCACTTATTTTCAATTTAATGTATTCTTGCTAAATAAAAGTTTAATTTAAATAAATAAAGTTTAAATTAATTTCTTTAAAAAAAATTAATAATAATAATAATAATCTTACTGACTCCAAACACTTGAATAGTATGAAATTAATAAATTACAAATGCACCATTTAATTGTAACCCCAGTGTTTGTTAGTGAAGTACGGAAGAGGATTAGGGCCAAGCAATAATAAAAAAATAAAACCATCTCGAGATTAAAGTCATTATAATGTGAGATTAAACTCGTTAAATTTCGAGAAAAAAAGTCGAAATACAATCTTGAGAATAAACTCATTAAATATCGAGAATAAAGTCGTTGTGTTTCGAGAAAAAAACTCGTTAAATTTCGAGAAAAAAGTCGAAGTAATTGTGAGAATAAACTCGTTAAATTTCGAGAATAAAGTCGTTGTGTTTCGAGAAAAAAAGTCGAAATGAAATGTAGAGAATAACGCATTTGATCAGTGTTCATTGCATAACCTATACTGGCAGAGTTAGATCACTTAGTCAATCTATATTTTTGACTTTCTTTCAGTATAGAATAGAACATTAGGTCTAGGTCGGCTAGGTGTTTTTAGAAGAAAAAATCAGTCCAATTTGCGCGATGTACTCGCTTTTGTCCAACATCGAGGTTTCGTGGTTTCCCAGGATACCATAAGACGCATTATTAAACTTGTTGATCCTCAAGGTGTGGAATTTCGACGAAGGAGACGCTTGATAAGACGCCAGTACACTTGCGCTGGCCCAAATGCACTCTGGCATATGGACAGCTATGATAAATTAAAACCGTACAGCATTGCCATTAATGGCTGTATAGATGGTTACAGTCGTTACATTCTGTGGATGGAGGCGTACACAACCAACAACGATTAATAATGCGTCTTATGGTACCCTGGGAAACCACAAAACCTCGATGAGGTTGATATCAGTAGGCAATGAACACTGATCGAATGCGTTATTCTCTACATTTCATTTCGACTTTTTTCTCGAAACACAATGACTTTATTCTCGAAATTTAATGAGTTTATTCTCAAGATTGTATTTCGAGTTTTTTTTCTCGAAATTTAACGAGTTTTTTCTCGCAACACAACGACTTTATTCTCGATATTTAATGAGTTTATTCTCGAGATTGTATTTCGACTTTTTTTCTCGAAATTTAACGAGTTTTTTCTCGAAACACAACGACTTTATTCTCGATATTTAATGAGTTTATTCTCAAGATTGTATTTCGACTTTTTTCTCGAAATTTAACCAGTTTTTTCTCGCAACACAACGACTTTATTCTCGATATTTAATGAGTTTATTCTCAAGATTGTATTTCGACTTTTTTTCTCGAAATTTAACGAGTTTAATCTCGCATTATAATGACTTTAATCTCGAGATGGTTTTATTTTTTTATTATTGCCTGGCCCTAATCCTCTTCCGTAGTGAAGCATGCATAATGTTAATTCGGAACTTTTTTTTTTAACTCCACGAGTGTACAACAAATAAAAAAAGTTGTCCCACATCCGTCCCACAACCTAAAATGAGTTTGACACCCTGGGTGTAAATTGCCCATCCCTGAACTCTCCCTCCTTCCGGCTTTGTGTTAAAGCCATTCATAGATTTGGATTAAAATTCTTTCTCACTATCAGTCACTGAATGCTGTCTGAAATCATTCTGCAACCTCTTTCCTTTCCCTTCTCATATTTAGCAGGCTGGAAGGACAAAAGGACAAAAGCCGAGAGAGAAAAGAACAGGCCGAGTGAGAGCGTAAGGGTAAAAAAAGAGGAACATAAAGTTTTGTGAAGCTTTGCCCCCTCTCAGGGCTCATGCTCTTTTGGCATGATGACTGGGTGGAGTCTCTCTCTCTCTCTCTCTCTCTCTCTCTCTCTCTCTCTTTCCACTCCAGCTGCGTCTGTCTGTCAGCCCCCTCCCCCTCCAATCCGTCTCACCCTTGTCTGCATAGATGCTCGGTGAGGAGAGGGAGAGAACAAGAGTACAAAACTCTACACTGTGAACAGGGCAACTGCCTTCTGGGAAGATTCTATTCACTCAAACACGTACACGCCCCCCCCTTACCCTGTCCTCTACGCCCGTCCACCCCCCTCTCTCTTAGTCTACCCAGAGGGTTTTGTTGCTGCGCCGGGTAACTTTTTTTCCCTTCCACTTCTCTGTGTGTGAGCTGTTTTGTTTTGGTTCTCTTCAGCCGGATTCCTGAATTTATTGAAGGATTCATTGGACTGTCTAAAGCATCTCTCCTCATTTTGAAATCATTATTCGCCCCAACGTTTGCAGCATCCTCGCTCGCTGACGGTGGAGGCGGGTTTCTTCTGTCCCTGAGAGGATTACGAGCATGTGTTAGAAAGAGCGTGTGTGTGTGAGAAGGAGAGAGAGAGAGAGAGCGAGAGAGGCACACGCAAGAAGACGTGAGAGACGGAGTATATTCGTGCATGTGACCGTGGGGAAAGGATGGCTCTGTGGCTGTGAGCTGTCTCGGCTCTCACAGGACATACTCGCATAATAAGGAACGAAAGACTGTCTGACTGACTGACTTACAGACAAACTCCACTCACAAGAGAATATTGTTCTCGTTGCGTTTCTCCCAGAGGCTTAACCAAACAGGATTTCCATGATGCCGGCTGAAGTGAAGCAGGTCAGTTTGAGGATTCACTAGCTCTCATTGACTCCTTGCGTGTGTTTGTTTTTTAAATTTCTTATGTACATTATCTCCCTGCTATTTAATGGTCAGGTTTTTGTTGTTCTGGATGTGAAGGTCTTTTCTCAAAGATCTTTTCTGATCTCACGCTTTGCTATAGAATATCAACACGTCGTATCTTGAATACTGTTGTGGTCACATGCAACGAAATGTCAACATTCATTATGTCTAGTATTCACTACAAATCTTTCCAGAGGTTACTCTTTATTCAGATTAGCTTTAAGCAAAGAAGTATGTCTCAGTAATATTTCTGTAATGTTAAGCAGCATGAGGATGATTGCAACAATTAAGATGAGGTAAATTCCTACAGGATCTGACAGAGAGAAAATAGTCAGATGGATGTTGAACACAACAAATATGTGCTTAAAAGTTCATAAAAAGAAGCTGGGATAGAAGATTTAGTGCTTTGCTTCCTCTGCTCCCCCCTTCCTCCCCAGCACTGGACTCATCAGAGGTCACCAACTATTTGTTTTCTTTGTTTTGGAGCTACCACATTGCCTGGCAAAGCTGTGAGGAGATTAAAGGAATGTGCTTTTTATCGGCATGCAGGGATTTTCTAAAGCTGTGTTCCCAAAAGAGTGCTGTGTCATTCCTAACCGTAAAAATGTGTCAGGGTGGACAGTTAGGACATGTAAATAAGAAAGGGGGACAGGCTTTGAAAGAAACAAGCAGTCTTTGTGCTCAGTTGTGTTCTGAGCTAATAATTTTTTTTAAAGACATCCGTTTGGCACCGTTAATCTGTTCACGGCTGTCTCATGGATGATTGCTGTGAGATAACCGGCACGGGAGAAGCAGCTGTATTTTTCGACATGCTAAGCAAAACAAATTCTGAAGGTGTCGAATTTGTCGTGTCTTCGTCCGTGAACCCCTACCTCCACAGGACGGACATTCCTGACATTCTTTGGGGTGCGCCGCACGCTGTATCTAACCTTTTCTAACATCACAGCATTCCTTAAGACTAGCACCTGCTTCGGTAAGGTCAGACGTGTCACACGAGGGCATGGAGATCAAGGGGCTCTGCTTTCTGCTGGAGTATCTGACATGGTTGATGCTGTTGTCTGTCATCTTGGTTGCTGGATGAAGCCTGTAAGTGTGAGGACATAAGTTCACTAAACAGTTGCACCACCTTTTTTTTGCGTTCAGTGTTTCAGCACAAAAGCTCATCTTATTTAGAAACCATTCACAACCACAGATTGACCTCTTGGCTCAACACATACTTCAGAGTTGCTGAGTATATGATATATATTTAAAAATTTTAATGAGTCATAATCACATTGTTTGTGATTTCTGATATGTTAGAAGCCCTAGTGTGTACAATTTTATCGTTTGTGTCTGAAGAAACGTTGCATGCTCAAAGTCTACTGTGACCACTAACTTTTATAACCACTTTTTCTGCGCTTTAGGTGAAATATGATTTTTTTTTTTTTTTATCAAAAAAAAAATTCTAACCTTTTAAGTTATATGTGAACACATTTTTTTTTTTCCAGGACTGTAATTGCTTTTCCTTTAATTGCCATAGTAACCACACAAACTTCTGTTTATTCGCCATGTGTGAGATTTTAGCAATGGATGTTTCACCATTGATTGTTTTTCATTAGGGCAGTATTTAAATCTAAACACATATATCGCAATGGGAAAAATGTAATATGTTGTGTAATGTCACATTTTTTCCTTTTTGTCCATACAATGAATATCAGTGGTGTTTTGAACCCTATAGGCTTTCGTTATTCAAAATATCTTCTAATTTCTTTTAGAGAGGTTGTTTTCACTACAAGTGATTTGTGACCAAATCATATTTTTTTATACTGACTTTTCATTTGGGTGCATTTACTGCTTTACAGTCCCTCTAGGCCAGCAGCTCATAGTTTATGGAGGCCCTTCATCTTTGATGCTCTGCAATACATCTTGAGTGTGAAACCAGACATCATTGAAATGCATTCATGTTCACACGTGTTAAAGACATGAGACCATAAGGAACTGCCTGCAATGTCTTTCCCTAACCAACATGCATTGCGGCCATGTTACAGTGACTCCCAATCCAGCGGAGCTTACCATCCTCAACCCTCAATTACTGCGGGGTGAATCAGCCTGCCCGAGTCTGAGTTAAATATAACGCCTGATACTTCAGCGGAGGGAGGCAGTGCCATTACTGCAAAAGAGATTTAGCCTAATCAAAACTGAACCAGCCATCTCTACACAGAAAAATCATTTCTGTTTCAGAAAACCATTTACATTTCATTTAGGCTGAGTCTATTGACTTCGACCGCAATTGTACAGTTTGCTTATCCCTGGTGAGTTCTTATTTTAAGTTTTGCTGGTGCTTTCAGAAGTTATTTGACTTTTTTTTTTGTGGTGGGGAGGGATGGGTTTTCAGACTTCAGTGAACTGTTTTAACCTCCATTAGCTCTGTGGTTCTTTCTATTCCTCTTCATTCACCTTTCTGTCAGGCCTCTCTTTTGTGAAGCCTTGGCCATTCACTGTACCATGGCATGAATCCGTATTTGAAGACATATAGAGCAGAAGAAGCTGATTGTGACTGTGAGTGGTGCGGTAAATGTCACTGACCCAAAAGAGCTCTGGGTAATTGTGCTGGTGCTCATTCAGACTATGAGGATGGTGGAGCAGGAGAACATGGTGAAGAGGCTCCAGATGTCTTACTGGAACTGTGCTGCCCAAATCAGGCCATTTCAGAATCTCTGGCATGACAGAACAATGATTTGCTCCACCTCTCGAGACGGAGTGGGTGCCAGGGTTTTGGATGAGGTGATGGCTTTAAGATAACAGCCGGGTCCTAAACACTCATCTCAGCTAAGTATCTGATGCCCTTCTGATGCCAAACGGGCGGTTGATTTTGGATTAGCAGCCTAAGCCGCACTTGTGTTGGTTCATGGGTACCTGTGTAATGCTGGACGTGCCGTGAAAGCTTGGCGTGCTATCAGGACGTCCATCACATTGCGCTGTTCAGTAACCCATTTGGCATGCTGACTGCGTGCCCGATATAGCCTTACTTGCCTGTGTTTTCTCATGCAATGCAGAGCAGCACCAGCTGACCCTTCCATAACACCCGTCAAACTGCCTCTGCTTCTTGGCTGCCCCACTCAGCCTTTTTCAGTCAGACACCCTCTCAGATGGATGTCTGTCCTCACACTCAGTAAGCTGTTTCCAAAAGTGCTAACGGAGAAGATTGTGTGTTAATGAAATGAATATTTGTCAGCATGAAGTGTTTAGCCTCTGTACCCCTTAATGGGCCTATAATATTATTATATATTCATTCTTTGCTTCAAAAAGTATTGTGGAATTGCGTTTTCATTGTTAGGCCAAAGTAAGATTTATCCAGTAAATTATATTTTATAAGAACAGTAACTTTTTATCTATTTTTGTACAGGTATTTATTTAATGTATATGTATTACTAGATATATACAGACCTAGTAGTACCTTTTTTTAGATATATTATAAACGCTCCACTTATTTATTTTTTATTTTTGTTTTGTATTATTTTTAAAATCCTTTTTGGCACACAATATCTACATTGTTATGATACATTAATACATTTTTCTTTAGTAAATTGGCCGGTAAGAAGATAATGAAGATTTTTCATGTGCTTATTTTTCGACTTTGGAGGTAACTTAGGAATTTAAGAATTTAAGTTTGAGCTTGAACGTACGTTACCTTAACATCCTGTATAATTAACCACTAAGCCACATCATCACAATAAGTTCTAGATGATTTTCAGCTAGCTTTTTCTTTGCTAAACCATCCCATGGGAACCCAGCCCTCTCGGTCACACACAGGGACACCATCATGCCTTTCCCGTGCCTGTTTACTCAACCCCAGTGTCCTGTTTGTTTGGTGACGTTTCTTTTCCTCAAGCTTGTTAGGTGGACCATCCTCGTGTAGTTCTCTGTTTGTATGGGCGCTTGCGAAGTAAAAACGAAGTAATTTAGATTGGAATGATAGCCCCACAACAATCCTGTCAGTAAACATAGAGGGCAGAAGGGGAGACGCTCAGGAACCGGAGACTGTTTGTGCATGTGTGTCCTGGAGGATAACAGGTGACGACACAGGATTAGCGGGAATAGCCCTAGACTGCTCGCAGATTGCTTGGGTTCTCCTATATCCAGCTCTGCCGTATCTCTTCCTCTCTCAGCACTGAGTGAACGACTGATAAAGAAATGATCAGGATTGTTTGTGTGCATGTAGCAAAGCGAACAAGACTGGGATGTGTGAGTAAGGTCAAAGAGTGCGTATATGGGTAAAAGTGCATGTGCAAAGCAGTATTTGTGTATGTTTTTCCTTTTTTTATATATATTAACGGCTGCAATTGGCTGGTGGCCAACCAGTGAGGCCATAGGAAAGAGGGAAAGGTGCATATGTGACACTTTTGTAGGGTCTGCCATGGCAACAGGACTGGATGAAGAGCCCTCTGCCCCTGGATCTCATGATTAATGACATTGGCCTGCTGGATGCTGGCGGACAGCATTGTACCACTGTGTGTTTGCTTTTGTTTCATTAGTTCACTGAGAGACTGGCAGTTTTTTCGGCCCTTCAACTGAAATACGCACACACATAATACAGTTCAGCCCGGCTTGGATGGTCATGGCAGCTCGGGGAAGTGGGGATGAAGAATTATCCACGGGTAAGTAATAGTGATATTGACGATGGAATAGATTTTTGTAGAAATATATTTTTACAGCACGAATGCTGTTCAGAAAAGATATGCTATATGTAAACAGCTTACTGAATGTGCTTTACTGAGAAATCCTCTCACACACTGAAGCTGTCGTAACTGCCTCGGATTGATAGACTAACTGTGCTCTGCGTCCTTTAGGAGACATTATCCCGCTGTTGGCCGCAAGGATCGATTAAGACCTTCGCTGCAAGTTCAGTGCTCCCCCTCTCCCCCCTTACTTTTCCATTACTTCCTTTAGTTCACACTTGTCCTTCTTAAAGTCTTCAGGCTACTTTGATGGTTATGTATAGACTGTTTTGCACCCCTCTGATAAGGTAAGAGGCCCTGAGGGAGAGGTCATGTCCCTTAAACTCCGCCTCTGTCCTCCTTCCTTATAGCATCTGCAGTATTGTGCTGTACTAAAACAGACCATGTGTCCTTTGGATGAGAGGCGATTTGTGTCACTTTCTGGTCTGTTTCATTTGCAGCTTTCTTTAGGAGGTTTATGAAATAACTCTCTATAATGGAAAGGTTGAGTTCGGGGTTTGAGTATTGATCTAAAACACTTAGTAAAGATCTTTTGTTCCAGGACCAGCTTCAGCCCTGTTCAGTTCTGTTCTTTTTTATGAGAAATGAGACCGCGAAAATGGTCTCCGCTCAGTGAAAAAGTGGCTTGCTGGTTCTCCATCACACCATCTGTCTGCGATGGTCCTGAGGGATTAATGATGTCTTCTGACAGCTCTTTAGCGTGTGCTAGTCTCCACATACAGACATGCCAGATTAGCGCTAACATTTTGGGGAGGGGTGACGATTTCCTGGATGTTTTTCTATTTGTTCTGGAGTCTCATGCTCTACAACATCTTATCAAGATTAATTCAGATGAATTCAGAAAGTTTCCTGTTCATTTACATTCTCGTTAGCAAAAACACAAAAACAGCTCATTTAGAGAAAGAAAAATATATTTTTTATTTATGCATATTCATTTTAGTAGTTAAATTATTTTAGTTTGGTTCCATTTTATTTTATTTTATATTATATTATATTCATTTTATATATATATATTAGGTATATTTTAGGGTTGTGCAAGTTAATTTGTCATTAGTTAATAATCATAGACTGTAATCTGACAGATTTACCAAATTTTGTGTGTGTGTATGTGTATATATATGTGTGTGTGTGTGTGTGAAATCTGAATATAATATCTGAATGTTGTTGTTAATGTTAGGGAAAACTTAGGGAAAGTAATCAACATCATAGTGATCATCATAGTGATTTAAACTGCTCTACTCGATTCACTCTAGAGAGTTTCAGAGTTTTTCTACAATTCACAGAAACAATAGAGCACACAGGTTTAACAATAGTGTTGTCCAGATCGGCAGGGGGAAGCTGTCATATGCTGTTAGCTGCATTTGCTCAGTATTGTTACTCATGTCATCTATTTCTGCTGTAGATGTATGAACCGTTTGTGCTCACTAGGGTTCAGAAGGAACAATAGAGCAAGGCACAGCGTTGACACAAAGTTGTTTAATGAACCTCGACTAGATATGCACCACTGAATGATGTTGCCGGGCTAACAGCCGTTTTCTTATTTGTTCGTTCAGCAGGCTTTTTTATTAGCCTTTTCATTACCATTGCTCATTCTTAGTCTAAATATTAAACTTAAAGGCAGGGTTGGTGATTTGTTCCAGGAACATTTTGTGTTATGCTGGTTGAAAGTCTATTCACATCCTGATAGCAATCACTAAGTTAATTGGTCTAAATGTATTTATATGTATATATATCGTCTGTGGAAGGTGTAGGACCATAAAATGTTCGTCCAATCATTGTCCTCGTTCCTGTCAACATACCTCCGTGCACCCTGCTTGCGCAGACGTCATCAGCGCATTTCATGCTACGTTAGTCACCGAGCACGCAACCTAAACAGCAGCCACCGTTTACAGTTCCTCCTGAACCAAAACAATGAGCTTGTGCGGCGTTCAAGACATAACTACCATAATTTGGAAGAGTTGGAAACCCATGATGTTGTTTGTGAATCGAATGTATTCGTTTCAATGGCAAAGCTATCAATGCCGAAATGAATCTGCAGCAGTCAGGTGGTACAGGTCAGTGCTCTTTGAGTAGTTTATGTTCATTATCATTGTAATGTTATGTGCTTTGAGACATGAGGGAGTTTAACGCCGTCTCTCGTGACGCTTTGCTCGTACGCGTGCATATTTTTTGGAGGAGGCTTGGCTTTCGAGAGCGCTCTGAATGGAGGGTGGGATCTTATGCTTTCAAAGCTAGCTCGCTATTGCTAGTCTTTCTGAAAATTGCCTACCATATCTTTAAAGCTCGGGTTGTGCTGTGGATGTGATGATATCTCAAAACTGGGTGGCTTGTTGAGATGTGTGCTATTATTTAGCTTAGCAGATGATAAAATATGCAAAAAATTAGACAGTCATATAAAGACTTGAGGTCAGTAATTGACCACCCAGAAGGCTCTAGTGACCACCTAGCAACGCCTATTAACTGCCCAGAACTCCCTAGCATCATGGGGGTGACTTTAGCATAGGCAAGCATCATAAATCTACTACTATTTCATTCTTTTCTTTTCTCTCATCCCTTCTGCATTTGTTTTCTTGAGTTTAATGGGCTCCTGAGTACAACATCATGTTTTGCTCTTGTTTATATGAAAAAATGAGGGACAGAAACTTTAATCTCTGCTTCTAGCCATGGGTGAGGTTTCACACTTTGATATGAAACTGAGGAAAAATCTTGAGATGAAAGAAAATCAGTGCCATGTATAACAAGCATTCTCTCACCAGGCCCGAAAGACCCTTCCACCTCACCATATGAGGTTCGAATTTCTCCACTTGATTGTTTAGGACCTTCAAATGACATTAAAGCCCCTTTGATCGCAGAGAGGTATGTTTTGTTTCTCTCTCAGCCTATTGTTTGTGGTAACCCGCAGCAAGGCAAGCCAATCCAATCCACTCACTTGGCTGTCCAAAATTAAAGGTTGAGAATGTGCTTTGTGTGTGCTCGTCTAGAGTTTATGGGGTTGGAGAAGGGCTTGAGTAAGGATTTAGTGAGGATTTGTCAAGCACAGAGTTCAAGAGGCAAACAGCAATATTTTTCTTCAAAATGCAGCGTGCGCAAGTTCAAGGCCATGCTGAAGTTCTCAGAGTTTATAAAAAGTACAGTTCACGGACCTTCGGTTTCTCTCCAGAAAGATTTGATCCCTTAAGAACGCTCTCTGCTTTGAAAGAGAGAGAGACCTACAGTAGGTGAGCCATATTGGTTTGCATTACTTGTCTTAAAGAGTATAATCCATTCTTCTTCTACACCTCCACCTCCTGCCTCAACACATATTAAACCCACTGTTCCGTAAGAGGCTGTTTGGATCTAATTGAGGCCATAAACTCTGGTAACGGTGGTGCAGAGAGACAGCGTGAATGACCTCTTGTGCATGTCGTGCCCTGCATCAGTCTCTCTTGGCTTGGTGCCGTGAGTCACAAGAGGTGCTCTTCTATGTTCTTACATCAGTCATGTTCTTATATATATATATATATATATATATATATATATATATATATATATATATATATTTATATATTTTGAATACGTTTAAAAAATATATATATATTTCTGTGATGGCGAAGCTGAATTTTCAGCATCATTATTCAAGTCTTCAGTGTCACATGATTCTTCATAATTCATTCTAATGCTGATTTGGTGCCTAAGAAACGTTTATTAGTATTGTCAATGTTGAAAACAGTTGTGCTGCTTATTATTTTTGTGGAAATCATGATAATTTGTTTCAGGATTCTTTGATGAATAGAAAGATCAAAAGAACATTGTTTATTTGAAATGTAAAACTTTTGTAATATTAAATAGGCCTGTGTTGTAGTGAGTGTATTGTGTTTCAAAGCTTTAATCAAAGTAGGAAATGGAACATCCCTTGAATACTGTCTGTTTTTTCATCATACTTGCTTTGGTCTGCTCAGTCCACTTCTGTGACAAAAGAGCACACTGTTCAGGTATATATATTGATTCAAAAAGTAGAAATCCATTTTGAAGTATCTCTTGCTTGGAGATACGTATTAACATATATTATTCATGTGTAATCATCACCTATACATAAAGGACATATCATTTCTTTGATTAGGCTAAAGAGAGAGGAACCTCTTTGGAGCAGCCAGAATAAATGTAAAGCTAATGAGAATGAATAATGGATGCAGTTGAAGAGGGCAGAGTAATGTGCGTACTGCGTACACCTCTACTGAGGTACAGACAGTCCCAGCAGGCTTACGTTTCCCACTGGAGGTCTGTGCTAAATGATTACAGCAGTCAGAAAGTGTCTTCTGATTGGTGCTTTGTTGTTCTTGGGTGCTTGGGAGATTTGCATTGCATTCTAATCTGAAAGTAATAGCTATGTTATGGTATAATTATTCTGACCCACCCGGTGGAACTTTGTTGATCAGATGCATTGATCATGCCACTATATTTCTGTTCATTTAGTTCACATGATAATTGTACTCACAAGATCTATCAGTGTTCTAAATCACACACTTGATTATCATTTTTAATTAGATGTTTTTGTTGGATAGTTAAAATACAATGAGGATTTATGGTCACAAGAAACATATTTGATATTCCTTTTGGCATGTTTGGTTACTATTTTTGCAATGGTGCTTGTCACCATTTACTTTCCTTCTTTTACATTGTGTCCGTTGTGTGTATTGTGGTTAACGATCTGGACTGGTTGTAGGTCTGAGCTCTTCAGAGTCGATCCGTGAGCAAAGCACACAGCTCAAGTTTCTCCAGTGGGGCTGGCCCTGTAAGAAATGTGCTGCAGTGTTCTGACATTTTCTTGATGTACTTCCTACATTTTTAAGTGAATGTTTCAACAGTTTAGCAACACATTGCATGTTCACAGTTGTCTGATGTCAGTTAATGGTCACATTAAAAAAAGTAATATTTTTTATTTGTTTTATATTTGTATAAATATTGTTATATGTTATATTTTAATTGTTTTTATTTAACAAAAAATCTTTTTTTTAAATGTATTATTTAAAAAAAAATGTTTTTGTTTATTTAATTTATTATTATCTTTTCATTAACTTACAAAACCCCCTGCAGTTTTCTCACGAACTGTATTTGGGGTACACTGTTTTAATAAATCAAACAAAAAGACAGAAATCATAAGCTATCAGTTTGAATCAGTCTGACAAATTCTTTGTTGAATGAACTGTATCATTATAGAACCGTTTTGTGTATTTAAGGTTGGTGAAGCTTCATTACTGACTGGTTGTTCAATGTTCATACTGCAGAGTTACAGACACATTTATTTTTAATTTCAATGAAAATATATTTTTTAATATTACTTTAAATGTTACCAAAACAGTTCTGTTCATTTTTTCCATCTTATTATTCAGAAGAGTTCATTAATATAAAACACTCTGCAGATGTGTAGTGTTATGCCATGCTATACCAGCATATCGATGCCTGTGTGTGGGGGGGGGGTGGGGATGAAGTGGACCCACAACAGTATTGCCTCTTGCCTGTGTTCAGTTGTTCTCATTGTTTAGTATAACATGCAATCTCCCCTAAGGTAATCTAACCTGCAATCTAAGACTATTTTTAGCATCTGGTATTGTAAGCATACTGAAGCTGGCATATTCATATTCAGTTTTCAGAGAACTTTATCTGCCCTGTTTTTTAGTTTCTCATCATGTTTCATTGATATGAAGTATACAGAAGCCGGCAGATACATAAATGATATGGCTTCTAAAAGTGTGAGGGGTTTATACTGTATCTCCTCTAAACGATTGATTATTCAGTGATTAACACATATGACACTTTTTTTTTTTTCTTGGTAAATGCAGAATTCCCTTAGCTTTCGAAGCAGATATGAAACACTTTTCCACCCGAGTTGCTTTTTATTATTGCACGTTAATGATTTGGAAAATACCCGTTTTACTAACAGGATGTCGAATGTCAGACTGTGTAATGCTAAGAGATGTAGAATGAGGTTTGAATTGATCTTCCTTTGTGAGCTGTGTTATACTATGCTGTAGTGTGGAAGAGCCCGTGGTGGAGTCATGAATGAAGAATCCAGTTTCTAAAGTAGATGAGAGCTATTTATAGTGAAATCCTGTGGGGTGTTTTCCACTGTGTGCGTTGTGCTAGACATTTGAGGCGATTAAAATTCACCCATCTGAAAAACAGATAATGGCTGCTCACTATTCTCTTCTCCACTTGTCTGTCAGAGCTTATGGCCAAGATAAGGAGTTACATTTGATTTCAGCATCCCTACCAAACTTGGAGTGTTGAAATGATCCAGACAGGTTCACTGATGCAAGGCTTTTCCAGCAGCATCTCTCAAACTGATCACACGGGTTAGACAGTTCTCCAGCAAAAGGAAAGATCCCTTTCATGCTTTCTGAGCCTTGAATGTGGATCCAGACTCCATAACTCCTTTAGATTTTCATCAATGGTTTGATGAATAGACTTTGAGTTTTTATTCCTTGAAAAGGGGAGTTAGGTAGGGCAATTTGAACGGTTTAGCCTAAAAAATAGGCAATAGTCTTTAGTTTACTTTACAACGCTGCAAATTGCAATTGGTATAGTTGATGTGAGGTGATATGAAGAGGGAGATTGTTATACTTGGAGAGATTGAGAGAGAAGTATAACAAATACATGGAAACACAGACATTTTTATTTGTGTTAAGACTTTAAGTTGTAATTGATTATTTGATTATTGATTATAATAATAAATTGCAATCCATTATTTTTATTATTTTATTTTATTTTCATATTTTATTTTATATATTTTATTTCATGTATTTTTTTTTTTTTTACTTTATTTTTTTATCCACTATAAGAAGGTGGACAAATTTGCCATTAGATTTAACTTGATCTTTGTAGAGGTGTTTGTTGAAGCTTTGCTATAGTTTGGATCTAAGGAACTGAATAATGAAAATAAAGAAAGATTAAGGAAGTAAGAGAGACCTGAGCCATTTTAATGTAGGACCTGACAGAGGAACTAAAGATATTTCTGTACAGGAATGCGTCAGAATAGATCTTCGGGCACATGAAAGCTTGGCCTTTAAAAAAACACGTTTACTTCACAACCCAGCAAAACAATGATCTGCTACTTGCTATAGTTAGTTAGGTTGTATTAAGAGGAGGGAATATTCTTCTTATAATATTTATTAATATTATTTTTCTTTAAAGAACCTTGTTTAGAGGCCTGAGTCATTTTAATATTTGACCTGACAGAGGAACTAATGATTTTCCTCTACCAGAATGCTTCAGAATAGATCTTATTCCCGTGTTATTTTAATGCACTATAAAAAGGCCTTCTTTATGCAAACTAATCATTGCTGGAGCACAAGGTAACTACCTATTTCCTAGTTTAATCCATGTCTGTGCCATTGATGTATGTTTAACTGAAAATAGACCGTTTTTCCTTTATCTCATAGAGACAGGTACTTCAGTCTCTTGGCATGGCATGTTAAGCCCTTTCAGACCGAATAGAGGCAGGCACCTTGTAGCCATATGGAGCAGGAATGCCACTGAAGAGCCTCTTAATCTTCTCAACATGGATTGAATTTGAGGGCCTTGTTTTCAGGCACAAAATAGGAGTCCAGTGTGGCTTTCTGCATAGCTGTTGATGCTGCGCTTTTGGCTGCCACTGCACATCGGGCTTCTTCAGTAAATGAAGGCAGGGCGAAGGGAAGAGAGTGGGAAAATCGGTTCTGGCTGTCCTCAACCAATAAGATGAGCGCGTATAGATATTCCTCCCTTGCTTCTGAGTGGGATTAAGACCAGCTACTGTATTGAGTTGCCTTTACAGAAGTGATTTGAGCGCTGCCAGTTGTTCAAAGCCGCCTTTATCCTTGGCTACGCAGACCTTTTCCAGGCCTAATAGCATTTTCATAGCTTGTTTTTAGCATTTGCCAACATTATTCATGTTGTGACAGCTCATTCAGCGCCTAATGCTTTGCTGTCAATGCCGTTAAATTCCAAGGTTGCTGTTGTTCGGTGTTCACGTTCTCCAGTGCAATTCTTTGATTATTATTTTATAGCCTTTTATCACCACGCTTTTAGTTATTTTCAAACACTATTGCTTTAGTATCTTTTATTGCATGCGGTTGGTCATCTTCCCATTTAAGCCCTGTTAGCGAGAAGGCTGTCTGAGAGAACCTTGACAGAATATTGGATTTATTCAATATGATGCCAATATGAAGTCTTTCAGTTTTGATTGCATGTGTAGTTCTAGTTTCATCTTACAAAGCTCACCGATATTGTTTTTTGTTCTGCTAGAACAAACTTTGGCAAATCTTATTGGCACATCTTGTATGCCTGTCGATTTCAGATGGCCAAGGGTTATGAAAGTTCCATGATCCATCTATATCATAACAAAGCACTGTTTTCTTTTGTCTATATAATTTCAGACCGTGATCTAAGTGAATCCGAAATGTTATGCCATTGGATTTTGGCTGTGCTTCTTGTCCATGACCATCCCACTGAGTCGCCTGAAGCTTTTGGGAACATTCCAAGAATTAGGACTCCTTCAGTAAACATTTACACCCCCGTCATTCTTCTTAAATACAGCTGCTGTGGTTGGAAAAACATTTTTCAAGTGTATCTCAGTCTCATTTTAGAGCCATGAAGATTGATATACTTCAAACTCTGGCTTGGGCTATTTCCTCAGTGTCCCAGCCAACAATATGCTGTTTATGAAATGTTCATCATGTTGGAAGAGTTCAGGTAAGCTGCAGATCTACTGAGAATTTAGTAGATTCTCAGACTGATAAACGTACGAGTGTCTGAGGGGCTACAAAAACAAAGCCAGTTTTGTGTGCTCTATCCGATCTCATCTAGCTATATTAGCTGGTGTATGCTTGCCAAACAGCTAACTGCACGCAATCCACATACCTAATAATTTAAAGATTTTTACTCAAGGACACAGTGTGGTATTTTGTCAAATAATTAAATAAAAAAAACAACGATTTTAAGTTATTATATATATATATTTAAAATATTTTTCCACACAAATAAGTTTAACATGCAAAGACATCCTTTTTTTGTCAAATGAACATACAGAGTAAGTCATTCATAAATCTCAAATTCATAAATTGAATAAATAAATAAACTTGCATATAGATAGAGATACATTTTTTTAAATATAGATATATAAAGAGTGCTTAATTAATTAGAAAAAATTAAGACGTAATTGATTCTGTCTGTTTCACACTGATCTTTCACACTAGGGTTGTCACGATATCAGATTTTTCACTACATGATTATTGTGGCCAAAAGAATTCACGATAACGATGTATTAATATAAATTTTGAAAATTAACACTGCGTCTAAGGTGTACTGAGGGACAGATGTTTGAAGAACAGACTGTGCCACTCGGGATGTAACATCAACATAATCATGTCAGTGTCAGTGCAATGAGAGGGGACAGACAGGACGCGCTCCACATGTTGCTGTCTGTCTCAAAGCAGGTGGACCTTTATGAGAAATCAAATTAGCTTTGTGGAGTTCACCACCCACAATCCCCACACATATGGTGCACATATAAACACTGTCAGAGAAGACGGCTGTTACGTCTCATGTGACTTAACTACCCGGCATGGCCCCATGTCAAGTGTTAGACATGATGCGGCTCTTCTCTATTACCTCTTCGTCCTGTCACGTCTGTGCTGACATATAGACTTTATGTTTGTGAGTTCACATTCAGACTCCTGAAGGGAATAAGAGTGTGAGAAAAACAATAAAACAGGAAATGCGCTTGTATGGTGAAAGAGGAAATCTTTGCACTTATCGCTGTTGAAGTTCTTTGATTGAGGCTGAATTACTGTAAGACATGGTAAGAAACGCTGAGCGATATTGTTTTGCAGTGCTGTGCATCTCAAAACTAGTCTGCAGGGTTATAAGAACCCTCGTTTATATAATCCTTTCTCTATTCTGTTTAGTGTATGATGCTGTATGTGTCCCGAACAGACAAAAGTTTTAGAGAAGGTCAAAATTGTGTTGGCTGTACATTTCAAAGAAAATTAGAGAGGGCCTCAGACCTGATTTGCACATAGATTGGATTTGCGCCTTTAATTTGGACTCCAGCCCATTCAGGTTATTAAAGCAATAGTTCAGTCAAACATGTGAGGGAAAAATCTCATCATTTACTCTTCCTCATGTCATTTCAAAGCTGTATGATCTACCATATTATTTTGGTTTTAATACAATGACAACAGTATAAAAAGCCACTTACTGTATTTTTATTTTATATAAGATATAAAAGAATGTTATGTGTATATATATAAATATGATATATATATAAAGTTATGATATAAAAGAATGTCTTTATGATATCACACATACTGTTTTTCACATGGCATAAATGGATCTTCATACATGAAAATATATAGCTGTCTTTATATTAATTAAATAAATTGTAATGTTTTTAATAATTATTAGATAATTTATGCACTAAAGTTTGGGGTCAGTAAGAAAGTGTTTACTTTTATCCAGAAACAAAATGCATTAAATTGATCAAAAGTGACAGTAACGTCTTATACATTATTACAAAAAACTACTTTAAATAAATGCTGTTCTTTTGAACTTTCTATTCATCAAAGAATCCTAAAAAATGTATCACAGTTCCCACAAAAATTATTTGCTGCACAGTAGTTTTCAACATTGATAATATTAAGAAATGTTTTACACCAAATCAGCATATTAGAATGATTTCCGAAGGATCATCACAGGATTAATTGACATTTTAGAATGTATCAAAATAGATTTACTGCGTTAAGTAGTTTTACGTAGTTCAGTTAGGATAGTGTGCAATGGTGATGTACAGTAGCAGTCCTTTAATTCTGCCAAAACGTGTTGCAGATCTGCCAGCCTGCTCTTACCTCATTCACTATTTAAAAAAAGACATGTCAGACAGACAAATTACTAATGACTAAACTCTCTAACCACCTTCCTGAATTAGTCATCACATTTCAGAATAAACATAGATGTACAATTCTAGCGGTAGTTCATCAAAGCTGTTCAAATGTTTGTTGTGACTATCCTATAGCGAGTCATTTTGTTTATAATTTACACTCTCATTACACTGAGATTAACTGGCTTCCTCTTCAGCAGGGGTGGAGCTGAATTCCAGGCTGTTAGGACAGAAAGCCTTGAGTGTTTCTTAGTATTTCCTTCCTGGACTGATACAATGCTCTTAGTCTTTCTGGGTTTACACCAAAGATCCAGCAATAGCATTTGCTATAGCAAACAAATTTACACTACTGTTCAAAAGTTTGTGATTTTTTTTTATTGCTCACCAATTATGCTTATGCTGCATGTTTTAATCAAAAAACAATATTGTTTGAACAAAGTTTGAACCCAAACTTTTGAATGGTAGTGCAAGCATATATTGCATTGTTTTGGTTTAATGTGGTAGTATTTCAGTAATAATTGATTCTTAAGTGCTACGGTTTCGGAAGCTAGGATTTGGTAATTTAAAAAAAAGGGAGAATCAGAAGTTGGATGTTTTCATGTTACTTGGCTCATGAATGGAGAGGTGTTGACGTGATTTTGACTAAGTGATTTTGGCAGCTGTATGGATGAGCTGTTTGGGTCACTCTCTTCCAGGAATCCAACTGTAATTAGATGGAGCATGCTGGATATCTCTGGACATGACACAAACATAGATGCACGCAGACACACTCACCAAAACAAGCCATCTCTCTCAGTACTGCCTCTTCCTTCCTGTATTAATGAGGGTTTGATATCCGGCTGGCTGTGGGCAGCTGTGATATCTCCTATTCTGACCCTAAAAATAATTCAAATCAGCTTAAGTTGCCCGCACAACATGTTTAGCTAAAGTATTTTCTCAATGAAATATGATTTGCACAATGCTGTAATGTTCTATTCAGAACATAGTGTTGCTATGCAATTGTTAGGATTTTTTTCACACAGACAGCATATTATGTCCAGTCACACAATTAAATAATATGTAATTGTGATTTAAAAAAGATTTTTTCAGTTAATTTACATTTATTGTTCATTTTAATTAAACATTTATGTTTTTTTTTATGCTTAATGAATAGTCATAGGAGCAGCCTCAGTGCTCAAAGCTGCATTAGATATTTAGAGATCGTACGACTATACCAGCATAACTGGTCTATCTCACCTTAGCTTCAATTATAGATTTGGTTTTGATTTTACAAAGGCGATTGTTGCCTCGGGAGTCTCTTTGGCACATTTCCGGCTTGTTACAGAAGTGTTTGGTAATCGTCCTGTAACTTCTGTGAGCTGCGGCTAAAATGATAATTTATGATGAAACTAGATTCAATGATACTTTCATAAAGAGCATGTTTTACAGGTCACGGTTTGTACAGTACTTGTCAGAGACTCGTTGATTGTTATAAAAGCAAGTCACGCACAATAATGCCCTTTGTTTTTGCTTAATGAAAGAGCCGTCTTTCTCCATTGTAGAGTAGGGGGAATGAATTAGATGCGCTTCAGCTATTGGTTTATTATCCACAAGCTCTTTTGTTGTGTGCCATTAATCTATGATTAGAAATCCAAACAGGCAATTAGGAGGCAATATTCCAGAAATCAAAATCCAATCTTCCGCTAATCAAACACACCTTCGTAGTGGGCTGCTGAAATTGAATGGCAGTGGGCTGGAATACATTAGAACTAATGATGCCCCAGTATCACTCTCTTTCTTATTTATTCTCTTTCTCTCTATGTGTATCTCTTTATAACTCGTCCCTTTGCTTTGTCTTCTCACATTTTTTTCTCTATTTGATGGACACTGTATAACCCACTTTTAGAAGGCTCTTACCTTTTGAAAGATGCACAGTTCACACAGGAAAAAGTTATACAAGTTAAATTTAGTATAATGAATATTTTTTCTTAATATATTTCTATATGACAGTTTTTCCAAAGAGTATATTTCAGAGAAAGAGCAAGATACTTTGAATTTAAGGCATTTATATTTATCAATTTTTTCAAATAATCAGTGTTTAATAAACACACTCATTTAGAATGCTGAAAGATACATAAAATGTCTTGTATCATAATATACAAGCAACAATAGCTGATGCTGATGAGCTTTTCTCCTCCGCTGCCTCCAAAGCCCCAAGGATCAGATCCAGTTTCTTTATGTAGCTTGTGCTTTTAGGGCTCATATGGATCCTAAGAGAATATTGCTTACAGATGGGCCTTTCACATGAGGTATGAATAGCCACAACATCTCGGCGGCACAGACAGGACCGGCTGGGTTTCTAATGGATCATCCGGCCTCTCCTCGATTTCACAGGACCGTCTCCGTGACACCGTACCGCGCAGATGGTGGATCAAGCTCCCAGACGTTGTTCCCGAACGCTTCTGCCGCGCACTGCATGCATACACGGAAGAGCGCTGCAATGCATTAGTCAATGGGCCATGAAATGCCAGTCGCTTTTAGCATTTGTGAAGTATAGTTCAGGTGCTGAGAGCCTCTTGAAGTGCGTAAGTAATGTTTCTGCAATGAGATGGATGACTACAACCCCAGTTCACAATGGCTATTCGTTATAAATCTATGTATTTGATGCATAAGGCTTCATAAATATAGAATTAGAGGATAGATTGCATTGAGCCCAGAGCTCTGTGTGTACGTCTCTCATGCACTGCGCCTTAAAGGAACACGCCACCGTTTTTTGAAATGGGGGTTATTAATATACAGATATTGACTTGGGACTATATTGGGGTGAAGCACAGGTGAAGCACTGCTACTTGGGCGCAGAGACAAAAATGCGTTTGCCCACCTATCTAAATGTAGGGGCATTACTGTTACAAAAAACAGTGGCGTGTTCCTTTAAGTCACTGGATATATTACACAGCCTTTATCTCACTGCACAATATAAGCCATGCTGTAAATCAACAAGGGCTTCCATGACAACATGCCCTTCCTCTTCCTGAAGCATGTGCTATAGAGGCAGCTCGCTCACTGGTGTGACTTTGTGACCACTTGCTCACACACACAAGCAATCATAAAGTCTATCGCTGATTTAATCACTTCTGAGTGGCTGCGCATTAGGACAAGATAAGGATGTGATAGACAGAAAGTGAGAACGGCGCAATCACTCATCCCAGACTGTTAAAATGTCCATGACAGGCCACCGCCGCTATCCAGCCCTCTGAGTGACTGTATTTCAGTGTTGTGCTTCAGAGGCAGGCTGGTCCCCTAGGCCTGATATTTGATCTGTTAACAGCTGGACCTTCAGTGGCAGAAGCAGCAAACAGGACAGCGGGAGCCAGAGCAGTGACAGGGGGAAGTCAAACACATGTCTTTCCTGCCCTGCCTATGGCCGCAGCCCGGAGACCCTGCATGAACTGATCTCTTGGCAAAGGTTCCCTGGCTTTCCCTGGAAGAGACCACATTGCTGACTCGCAGCCAGAAAACAGTATTTGTGGTGCGTGCTTTTGTTGATGTACGTCCATATGGGCCTTTGCCCTCCAAAACCCTGCAATAGCAATAGCCTGAAGTTGCTTCACCCATTTCATGTAGTGTTACTGTGTATTACTCCCTCTTTTTGGCATCCTCTAGTAAAACAAACAACTCCCACAAGGTCATTGCACCTCCCATAACCCGGTGTCATCAAAGCAAAGTTATTCTGTTGGTTGAAATTTGTAATAAGTTATCTATTAACCTAAATCCTACAAATGAATTTCACTTTTTTTTTTTCTTTTTTTTTGAGATAAAACTAACAGATTTTGTGGTGGTAATTTCCAGAAATGTGCAACAAAAAAGTTGGGTTTTTTTGTTTTGTTTTTTTTTTGTAATAAGGATACCACCTTTACTATTTTATGTATTATGTTGATACATTTTAACTTTTAAAACTACCTATGGACAATTTTTTTCTGACTTGGAAAGGGGGATGTTGAGTGTGCTGCACAGCCTTGCCCAGAAATGTAGTCATAATAATAATATATTTTCAAAATTGTTAGGCTATTAGATAGCTAGCTAGGCTAGCCTAATGGTGTACTGTCTAGCTTTAATAACATGATTACTAAGAATGGGCAATATGACCAACATCTCATAATTAAACCACAGCAAAACAAATACTTGCCTAATAGAAGTAAAAAGTTCTCAAGTAATTAGTCTATTTTAAGTAATCAGCTAAACCGCCAGTAATGAAATAAATGCAACATAAAAGATGCAGATACAAACAGTGCTTGATTAACATTAACGACACAGACAGCATCCAGTTTAATAGGTTGCTTTCACTTTAAGACTTTAAATCACGGATCTAATACTGACACACGTCCAAACTGTTCACTTAAGACATAACTGCCAAGATTTAAATTTTTACATAATTTGTGTGTGTTTGACCGTTCGAGTGCGATAAGCCTAGAAAGAGAACGCACAATTCGGTACTTTCACGCTGACAGGCGAAGTAATCTGCAGCCAGTCTATGTCATACTGACGAAACTATGTCAGTATGTCAGTGGAGTTCTTTACGTGATCTACTGTGCTTTTAATTTTTAGTATTGTCAAGCTTATCATACTTTTTTTATTTTGTCATTCATCCATCTTAATCACATTGACAGCAGGTGAGAAAGGTTCGCTTTCATTTTGTTTCACACAGACCACTGACATCACGTACGCAACATCTGTATTCTTGTGTATATATAAATATATATATTTTTGTGAGAAATTTTGTTTTTATTGTGCTTATTTTGCGGTGAAATGGCGAATTATGCTGGACTGCAAAAAAAGCTTTTATTAAGCTTTTAATTTGATTTACGACCAATTCGCCTAACATCGTAGCATACCATTATTTGATAAGCCTGCTAACTAATTATTATTAGTTATGTTTCAGTATTGCATCAGTTATGGTATATATATTTTTATTATCTTATTAACACAGTGCTGTAATTTTTTTCAACGGGTTTCAATAATCGCAAACTGTTTTTGTATTGTACAGTTGGAAGGGTTTAGGTTCCTTTTTTTGACTGCTGTTTTCTTCTTACTGTGTTTACCTAGTTTTATAGGAAAACAGGATTGATATATGCTCTGACTGTGTTGTCAGGGTTGCATTCCAGAAAGGGAGCGCTGACCGTAAGCTGAATTATATGAGTGAAAGTGTGAGAGTGCGGGCAACTGTGTGCTTTTTCAAGCCCTGCTGTAAAGCCACACCATGCCAGAAATCTTTCAGAAGGGTGTAACTTGGATACGTGACTAATTCTTTCCAGATGTTCAAAATTACCGTCGGAAAAATATTTTTCATCTAGCGAGACTGGTGGGGGGTAAATGGAATCACATAGATCATGTATTTTTATTAATTATGCAAACAAAGCTTGAAAACTTGTGCCAGACAAAAAGTTGTGCTTCACTGAGTAAATACTATTTTATTCTTTTATTTTTCAGAGCGAGAGAGAGAGTGTGGTGTTTTTTTGAGGTTTTTGAGATTTGCCATTTTTCGTTTTTTCTTGCTGTTTAGACCTGGGTATCTGGAACAAAAGAACAAAAGGGGTGACCAAGGGCACCAGTGGAGAAAGAGAATGGCTTCTCAAAGATGATGTTAGAGAAACGGATGCGGCCAATGTGTGAGGAATGTCTAAAATGAGGCCCCCGTGTTCGTAGACGATGAGAGGACAGAGATTTGGCACTGGATCACTCAGGAGGACAAAGAGATTAGCAGAGCCATTACAGGCCGCTAGCCTCTATTCCTCGCCTTTTCTCTTTCATCCCTCGTCCTTCCATCCCTTTTTTAGTTAAGTTAATCTGCCAGCCGTCGTCTCTAAATGCATTTGACCATCCGTTATCTTTGGAATGTTCAGGCCAAGCCCTCCCTTCCCCTCTGTCCATTGGTTTGGGCCTTTGGCTTGAGAGTCAGACTCGAATCTTCAGCTTCTTTCTTGTCACTCATCGTGTCCCCTCCATCCAATTACCCTCCATCCATTTTATTTCCACTCAACTTCCCCGGGCAGTCAAACAGAGAAGATCCGTGTGCCCTCTTCTCAGTTGTTTGTTTTTTAAATTGTCTGATTTATTTGCTCAATTTTCCACAAGTACAGCGCAGTGAAATGAAAGCTAATTCCCGCTTGCTGTCACATCCTGGCATGGCTGGTGTGACTCTCGGTCATGAAGATGGATGCGGGAAAAGAAGCAAGTTGATGGGAAACTCTTATGACCCAAGGTTATACAAACGCTCTTGGCAAATGGATTAACTGTGTAAGATCCTACCGATGATTGCTGCTGTGAGGTCTGACTGAAATCCTGTTAGCCAGAGCACGATGCATTACTGACGGCGAGGCTGCGGCCCAGGTGATGCATGGCAACTGTAATGAACAAAGTGGAGGTGCGAAAACTAATCTTCTCTGTATCTTGCAGACCTTCTCCGGAGTGATATTAAGCTAGTTGATGATGTTTTGTTCAGTTTTCAAATGGTTATGAAGCTATTAATCAGACACAGATGAATCGAAAGAAAATCGGAGACACTCTTCATTCAGAGTAGTGCTGGAATGGAATGCTATGGGATACTGCACAGTATACAGTGTATACAGCCTCAGCCTGCTGTTTTTTGTTTGTTTTGTTTTTATAGTTGGTTAAACAGTAGTGAAATAGGAAAGATTAATTGGAGACAAATTAATCTAAAGGCTGGAATAATTTTTTTATTTATTTGTGTATTACTTAAGACTTTTACTATTGCTACGGTGTATAGTATGCGTTTTCTATATGCACAATATCAGGGAAAATTGTTTTAGTTTTAGCTTCTCTCTGAGGCAGAACCCTTAAAGGTACACCTTTGTGACCTAATAAAGGGTGGATATTGCTACCTTAAAGGTTTAGTTCACCCAAAAATGAAAATTATCCCGTAATTTACTCACCCTCAAGCCATAGGTGCATATGACTCTCTTCCTTCAGTCGAACACAATAGGAGTTATATTAAAAAAATATCCTGGCTCTTCCAAGCTTCATAATGGAAGTGAATAGTAACAGGGAGTGAATTTGAAGTCAAATAAGCGCATCCATCCATCATAAAAGTAATCCATACGACTCCAGGGAGTTAACAAAGCCCTTCTGAAGCGAAGCAATGCTTTTTTGGAGGAAAAATATCCATATTTATAACTTTATAAACTAGAATCGCTGGCTTCCGGTAACAGCCGTACGCGAGTTGAGTTCCGGCCAAAGATTGAACACTGGCCCGACGCATGATGTATTGACAAACACGGAAGCGCAGAGGATTGTCACAAATTAGAAGTCTTAAATGTGAATTTTCAAAGAGAAATGTCGGAGGAGCTTGAGTTTGTTTGTTTTTTTGTACTGCGAGAGGCATCTACTCTCACCTAAGCTTATGCTACTCCTACATCTTACTCGACTCTCTCGTGAACGTGCGGATGGCCGTTACTGGAAGCTAGTGATTACAATTTATAAAGTTATAATTGTTTATATTTTTCTTACAGAAAATCTTGAGGGTGAGTAAATTATGGGATGATTTTCATTTTTGGGTGAACTAATCCTTTAAGGAGTATCAGGTACAGAGGTGTACCTTTGAGGGTTTTGCCCCAGTGACAAGCTAAAGGTACAATTTTTGGCTTAAGGCTTTAGATGGTTGTTATGTTTGAGGTGTGAAGTGTGGAGAGCACAAATGTTGATCTCTCAGCTTTACAGACGGGTGGTCTTTTTATCCAGTGTGGATCAGGAGCAGGCCTGATAGCAAAGTATCTCCGCTACTCAGAAGCTTTTTAATTGCCAATGGTTTTTCTCATTTGCCTATCTGCTCTATTTGCTCCAGCTCACCTTATCTTCTCCAGTTCTGTCTCAATTTGCCATTATGGAAGACTGATGTTTATCTCACACACCTCACTGTCGCTCCTTGCAGGGAAAAAGATGAAATTAAAACCCACCTGGTATTTCTTTTGCATAAGAAACCATGCTGTGCAATTACCAAACCCTTAATTATGTGCAGATTCAACACAAGAGGTTTTGAAACGTGATATAACACTCATGAAAAGGCCTTGGTGAAACTCTTGGTGAACTGCGCTCGTTCTTTCTCTAACTTGTTTTCTTAACAAAGTTAATTTTGCTAAGGAACGCCTGACTCTCCCACAGCTTTTAATCTGTTCTCAATGCTCAGAGAGTTGTTTGTTAAAGTATTTACTACATGTATAACTTAGAAAGAAGTGTAAAGAAATCTTTGGGTAATGTATTAGACATGCCCTAACTATCATCAGTCTACTGTCTTTGTCTGGAAGAAAGGAGTTGTACTGTAGGTGTTCCTTTCTTTCTTAAATTAGAACGTCTTAAATCATTTTCTGAAGCCCGTAGGGTTGCCCAGAAACTCCAGTCTCAATTCTGTGAGACATGCTATATGCTAGCACACTCGCATAAACGCACAAACGTGATGCGGGGTTCAGGAGTTCACCTGTGTAATAGTTGTCATAAAGGAAAAGCTGCTATCTGTGGCTGCAGATTTCCCCCATGCGACGCGGATCATCCATGATAAAGACACCACTGAATGATGCTCAGGTTGGTGGCAAAATCCTCAGCCTGTCTTTGAGCTATATCTGTCAGGTTTTGGGTAGGTGGAAGTAGCGAGGACTCAAGTGCAGGAAACAAGGGCTTTTTATTAATAATAAAAATATAACAAAATACAAACAAAAACTACCCCGAGGGGGAAAACAACACTGACTGGACTGGACAACACACAGGAGGAACATAACAGGGTAAAGTTACAATGACGAACCAGCATAGGACTACTACTTCCGATTTTTAATGGCAGTTGGCAAACAACTTTTTAGTGTGCATTACCGCCACCTTCTGAAATGGAGTGTGGATCAAAATAGCCTACTTTACCCACTACAAAATAAATAAATAAATAAATATATATATATATATATATATATATATATATATATATATATATATATATATATATATATATATATATATAAAATCCTTTGATTATGCTTTTAACTTCCACCTTACTATAATTTACTGCCATATTTACCTCAGGTTTTTTTTTTTTTTTGCACTTTTTGCATATTTGTCTGCCAATTAATTTCCGACTACTCCTATATGGGCTGGAATCCAGATAAATTTCACTATTACTCCTACTTTATTGAATCTGTAAACAGTTTGGGCTATTTCCAACATAATGTCCTGTCTTGCAGTTAGAAACTGCATGTTTTTGAAACTGGTTATCGCACTTCTTGAAACTGACCCTATTAACACTTTACTTGGCTTATTATTTTCTACCCACTCAAGGGCTAAAAGAATGGCCAACATTTCTCCTGTAAACACTGACAAATTATCATTAACTCTTTTATTTAATGAACGCTCCAGCACAGGACTGAAACCACAAGGAGAATGAATAGGGAGAGCAAACAAAGCAGGTAATGAGGGAGGACAGGTGCGGTAAATGAATCAATAATCAGGTAACAAGATGGGCGGGGTTAGACAATGCACATGGCACAAGGAAACATACATGACAAGCCATGTGCTCACACCAAACATGACAAAAACACAAGCACATAGCCAGTAAAACAAATCACAAGCCATGTGCTGTGCTCACACAAAACAAGACATGAACACGCAGCCAATGAGAACACTCATAAGCCACGTGTTCACACAAAACATGACAACATGAAAGCACACAGCTAGTGGAAAACACAAGCTGTGTGCTACACAGCACAAGACAATACATGACATGAAAGTATGCGGCCGATGTAAACACGAACCACGTGCTACACAAAACACAACACACGTGGACAGAAGAGTGTACGGCCCGAGAGAACTCGAAACCGCACACTCACACGACAAGACAGAGCGCACGAGAACGAGTGTAAGCTCATCCTGTGTGCTCACAAAACACACGGAGCTTGAATGTCAGAATCCCGACACAGAACAGAAACCAAACTAGACTGATGTGCCGGGATCCAAACACCACGCCCCGCACATGTAACAAGGCATACAGACAAGAGAACGCTCGAAGCCGCGCGCCCACACAAAGACATGACAAAACAGGAGTGTCAGAGCTCTGTCACAAAACCAAGAAAGACAGAAGTGACAGATCCCTGACAATATCTCTGTCTGGCTGACTGAGGAGACTTTTTTGCACAAAAAAACGTGCTCATGAGTGCTGTAGGTTTTTTTTTATGGGTTTATGCCCCATCATTTAAAGGTAATTTTCACTGGGAAAATAAACTTCATGGATGGCTGGTGAACATGAAACTGTTTTGCATACTGTGTGTATCCTGAAAGGTATTGATGTCATGGTCAGGTGTTTATTTTTATACTGTAAATAAACTAGATCTGGCTCCAGCTCTCCCACAGATCTAATTTAGTTTCTGTATATTTCTCTAAGGGTTTGGGTAAGGGCCAGTGTTGTGCTGATCATGAGGTTCAAATATGAGGAACTTTTGTAGTAGAACAAAAAATATCTATCAGTGGTTTTAAGGATTTGTAGAAAATGTAAAAAAGAGAAAAACAATTTAGCATGTGGATCTTGTTTTCCGGCAAGAATATCTGAACATCCTTAAAAACAAGGTCAGTTTAGTTTAGAAGCAAAACCTCATAAGATGCCAGGACTTAATTTCAGAGAATGTATGTATCTTAAATAATAAAGTATTTTAGCATTTTTCACCGGCAGTTTTTTATACACTATGAAAAAAGTGTGTATATTTTAATATTCATGATACGTTCTCTTCATGTTTTCAGTGGACAATAATGTACAATATCTGGTGTTTTTTACTTTGGATGCAATAGAGAATTAATTTATTTCCCGTAAACATCTTTTCACTCCTATTTGTCTTAAACACTTTTCTGCTGAGCTTCTGAACTCTGTAGCTCCTACAAAGTGATCGTTGGCCTCTGAAGCTGCTCCCAAGAGTATCCTCCTCCGAGCAGAGAGTTTTATGAGACGACCTTTGATGTAGCCTCCGTTTCATGATAATTCAACCAATAATGTCCCCGGAGACAACAACATTTTATTTTAGTCTTCACAGCTTTTCACAGCTGTCCTTCAGTATGGAAATGATCCCTTAATGGATTTTAATAAAAAATCTTGTAAATTTCAATTTTAATGATTTACAAATAATGGACAAGAATTTTATAAAATAATTAAGAACTTATTAGTAAATTTATTTATTTATTAGTAAAAAACTAAACTAAATCTCAATATAGATTTTGTAATTCCATACAAATTCCATATATATATATATTATATATGTATGTATGTATTTATGTATATATATATATATATATATATATATATATATATATATATATATATATATATATATATATATATATGTATATATGTATGTATGTATGTATGTATGTATGTATCTCCCTTCAGGCTGCCAAGAAATGACCATGAGGTGCAACCAACATATGTGAAGAACCAAGACCCAGTTTCAATTCCTATTAACATAGGGCCATTTAGAAACAGACACATTTAGTGTCCATTTCTCATGTTATGCCATGATTCCTATTTAAAAAATTCATGTTGAACAGAGGCATATTTATCTGTGCTTTCACAAGGGAGCTAATAGGCTTTTTAAAAGTATCTCATTACTTTCTCATATTGTATTCTGCTCAAGCTTGCTTCTTGGCTGTCAGAAAGTTAATCAAAGCTTTGTTTCTGTGTGGTACGCCTGCATAATCCATGTGGCACTCAGCTATTAGGAGCGAGGCACTTCAGATAAGATGTTTTTATCCTCATCAATCATCGGTTTCAGTCAATTCACTTATACTGACACCCCTGTCTTAGACCAATTAATGGAACAATTAAAACGAAATCACTCCAGAAGGGAGAAAAAGTTTCTTTTGACTTCAGTTTCTCTTAGAAGAATGCAGTTCTGAGGTTGGACAGGCAGCCGCTCGAACTGCCAACGCAGAGGAATGATACTGACACATGAAAGGCTAGAAGTCAATGATTAGTGAGATGGGCTACGGATCAATTTGGCCTGCCACAGACTTTGAAGCCTTCCGCTATGCTAATCAATGAAAAACTGCCTACTCGTTAATGCCTTCAAAGATGGATGGAAAACAAATGGCTACCTCTGGCATCATCCCTCATCAGCCCTCCTGTGCTGCTGCCAACACACACACACACACAAACAAACACAAACACACACACACACAGTTCTCCCCAGTCTGATTGTACCCTCAACGTTTGCTGTTGTTTCTTTCTGTGTCATTTCCAGTTGTCTCAACCACCTTTGCCTCTCATTTTCATTTGAAGCAAGTACTATAGCTTCAGGACTTTTGATTGTTTGTTTGTTGTTTATTTACCTTGTCTGATAACACAAGGTCTCAGGGGTGTTCTGTTTCTTCTCTCTCAAGCAAAGCATTTTTTTCTTTTATTATTGTACCCTGTCCCTGAAGATTCAACTCTCTCTATATATAATATGATATGATATGATATGATATGATATAATACAATTCTGTTTTTGTTGCATAATACAGTATGTGTTGTGTACACACAACTGACAGTGAAGACTTTTACATAAAGAGTTATATTTATATTTTTATTACAAAAGATTTCACTCATAAGAAAAAACAATCCAAGTCACTTGAATATTAGTTTTTAGATAAATATAAAAAGCCTTTATTATTTCATGGCTTAAATTTTAAAAACAGGTGACAAGCCTAGATTTATATTTAAAATAAATGTTATTTTGAACCAACCTCTATGTATATATATATAGACACCCTCTACATTTCTCACATTATCACAGTTTATTCACTACAGTTTATCAAATCAATTGATATTTAACTGGTTTTGTCCATCCTTCTGTTAGACTGCCTCTCAAATTAATTAGGTCTAATAGCTGTCAGCTGTTAAATTTAAGTACACAATTAGATAATACCAATTTATGTCAACCAATTACCAAGCAATGCTTAATTTTGTTCAGTCTGTGGTGTAAAAAGGTTGCGTTAGCAATTAAAGAAAAAAACACTTAAGCAAAACATGGTCAGGTCAGGTGTATACTGTATGTATGTATTTGTTATCATATATAACAACCTGAAATATTACTTGTTTAAGTTTCCAAAAGTTTAATTACATACAAAATGTGTTGCTTTTGTTTTGAGACGAACATCACTGAAAAGTTTGGTTTAGGGTTAAAGTTAGTGAGTGAGTCATATTTGCTTTCTTACATGTAGAAAGGTTTACCAAAATTCAAATATTCCCTCATCTATAATTTAAATCTGTAAAAAGGTTTCCTTGAATACCCAGCTAATCCCACAGGAGTGACATTTGACCTTGAACCACCGCCCTCTGCTTGTCCCACAGGAGCAGAGCCCCAGTAACCAGACATCACTGGCCATGATGCAGGAGCCCCAGGAGGTTGTGGAGGAGACTGTCACTATAGAGGAAGACCCCGGCACACCCACCTCTCGTGTTTCTGTGGTTACATCAGAGGACGGAACTACACGCCGCACAGAGACAAAGGTACTCCTGCTTACAACTGCCACATTTTAGAAATATCTTTGTTTGCATATGTTATTATTAGCTATGCAAATGCTCATTTATGCTTACAGCGTCTCACAGTACACAGTACATTTACATTTATTTACAGCAACTTATATTTATGTTTTATTTACATTACCTCAAGTTTATCAGGCAAAAATCTCCCTCTAAGAGCTGTTTTATATTTAACAAAAGACTTATTTAATATCAGAAATTACTGTATATATCATACATTGTATAAAATGTGGAATTATAGAAGAAATAAATGTTCTTGTTGACATTTTTACATTAAAAAAATCTGTATTTTGTTTAAAACAGTGTTATTTTAGTATTATAGTGTTTATTAATATTTTGAAGTTGCGTGTATTTGTATTTTTTCAATTTTAGTTAGTTTTATTAGTTTTGTTATTTTTTTTGCCTTTTTTATTTTGTCTTTTTTAAATATTTCTATTTAGTTTAAAATGATTTTATTTCAGTTTTAGTCATTTTATTACTTCAATTCAACTTATTTTATTTCAGTTAGTTAACAAGGCAACATTTCTAACTTTATTAAGTATTTGTAAGTTTACATTTTCAATTATTTACATTTTATTTTATTTTATTCCATCTTTATTTCAATTAACAAGTTTAAGTTAAAAATAGCACCTCTGGTAAAAACCTTTTGTCCAGATTAGTGGGAGGTGTTGATATGGTTTACAGCAGTCAGTTGGTTTATCCAATTAGCTCTTTAGTGATGAAACAAAGAGATTAACAGACTAGTGCCTCTTTACCAGTCACACAGCTCAGACGTTTTCAACCCGAGAGAGCGTTTTGCTATAGTCTAGGCTGGAAAGTTGAAAGAATTCAGCATATGAAAATGTTGCTCCTGATATGCAAAAGAGAAATTTAGCACACAGTTAAAACAGTAGCTCTGTTTAGATCAAACCATTTATGTTGTACTTTTGTAAGCCACACAATCTTGATTCCCCTTTACTTTTGTTTTGTTGTTTATAAAAGGACAATGTGACTAATATGAAGGTGAGTTAAAATCTCTCTCTCACATAAGCTTTCTCACACACGCCAGTCACCATTATTTGTGCCCATTGAAGCTCAACAATGCATAGCATCTCAGCGCTGGTGTGAAATCACTGCATAAAGCTTCAATTGGCAGAGCGGTCACCTCTTAACGCCCTTTTTCTGCTACGGTCCTGTTCGTAATCGTAGGTTTACATTCCCCTTGCAGATTCTGCTACATGTCTATCATTTTTAAAAAATTTAAGGGATCATGCAAATTTCCCTTTTTTAAATGAAACACTGCCCTGATGAAGCTTTGGTTACGCCAAATTGAATGAGCAAAGTTAGTAACTTGAGAAGAAAGCTGTTTTGGCATATTGTTAGGTGCAGTATTTAAACTTTTGAACAAGATTTGTGTTATTTTAGTTATGTTTTTTTGATTTATACTTAAAAGTCGGCATGAAATAAAATTCACACTCGGCATGAAATAAAATTTTCTAAATGCATCACATTGATTTTGTTGCAACTGATTCATCCATGTATGTTTAATTTGATTCATTTTTCATTTTTAATCAAAATGTCATAACCAGTCTCCAATTATTTAGCCCACTTAATTAGCCAGTTGCAAATTATCAGTTGCAAGCTCGCATTCAGATCTGCCTCCATCCAATCAATAACAGATGGAACTGAGTTTTCGCCCTACATTTGTTTTGTTTTCATATTTCACAATATGGAAGAAAATATCTGCCACTCCTTCTATCTCACTTCTTCTGGGCAGTACAAATTAAACAGCAAAACTTATGCTCTCTCTTACTTTTTAAAAATGCTAAACATATTACACATTCTGCAAAGGGCATGTACACTTATGAGAAAAGGATCATGTAAAGTGTACAACCCATATCACATATCAAAAATAAACAGCTATATGCATGCACAAGCATTAACCAATGTGCACATAGAAACGGCCCTGTTCTGCAGTGTAACACAAATGACTGTTGATACATGGTGGAGGGAAGTGAAGGGTAAAGAATGATCTTACTGCTGCACTGTTTCTCACCATTAGACCACTCACACACGGCCAAATTTATGAAGCACACAAAGGAATAACATCACAGTTTGTGAGGTGTATGTGTGCACAGATGTATGGGTCCTTCTGTCACATGTTAGTGTGTTTCAGCTGATATGGGGGTTGTGGAGACAAGCTTGTAGTCACGTAAATACATCACCTCCAGCCAGTGTAGGATAAATAGCTCTGGGTCGAGGGCAAAATCCTAGCGCTCTATTACTTCCTGGATGTGTTTGAAACTAATGTTCACAGTCAGCATAAATGTACTTCCTAAAGAAATTGGCACCATAACATCTTATCTAATGCTCTTAAACAAATTCATCCAGAGATACCCAAGGAAATATTACGACTGCACTGCTTATTTCTTAGTAGAAATTAGGGATGCTCCGATCGATCGGCCGCAGATCGGTATCGGCCGATAATCACATTCTCTGACTTGATCGGTAGTCTCTAAATTTGTCCGATCTCACAAACCGATCGCAATTTGAGTGCAACATAAAACCGAAAAAAGTTGCCGCTGACGTGCATGCAAACTAGACCGGCTTTTGCGCCACATTCTGCTTTGTAACTTTGCAAAACATTTGTATTAGGATCTCGGGTATGGTAGGTATGGATGGACGATGTGTCAAGATCAATCGAACAGTGTTGAATGAATGATCGGGATCGGCATTGGCCGATCATGATGACAAGAAATCAGTAGTCGGTTTTGGCTACAAAAACCCTGATCGGAGCATAGTAGAAATGGAATTATTTGAAAAATATTTAAAAATGGATATTGATGAATTGATTCATTCATATGCTTCATCAGATGCCATTTTTATTCTTTTCACCATTGAATCGCATACACAGCATTGTGGGATATCGTAGGCAGCATAAATGTACCCCATAACAAAAAACGACTAGATGAAGGCACTTTAGTTGACAGGATGTTGAAACATTGAATATAGACATACCTGTAGATACCATGCTGTATACTGCTTATGAAGGCATCATTTTGCTGCCTTTATTTTCATCCATTGGTGTACAAATTAACTTTGCAGGGTTGTTTTAGAATAGTGAAAATGTTTATACATATTGATAGGGATTCTATAACTGTATAGATTATAGTAGTAGATTAGAATGAGTAGATTATAGACTAGAAACATTACAAACTGACTCAAAGATTACTTAAAATTGTATCTAATAAAATGAATAGCCAAAACATAATTTACAAAGAATAAGAAAAATATTATTAATGAAAGAATATTGAATATTAAATAAATAACATAAATAAATGAAATATTATTGCCATTCTTTTAAGGTCTCAGAAAAAAACTGTTTACATGTAGAAGCCTCAGATAAAATAATGTGTTTCTCTCGTATGCGTCTTTCTCTGCTTCTGTGTTTTCTCCTCTTGGAAATCGTCCAGCTAGAGGAACATTCAATTAAATGCTGAAATTACTCTTTTGTGAAGGACAAAATGAGACAATAAAAATATTTTGTCTCAAAGGCATTCTCATGTTTTCTTGTTTAGCCAGATAATTCATATCGAAATTAATTCTCTGGCCCAGTTTGTGTTTTGGAATATTCTGGACTATTAACGAGGCTTCATGGGAAAAGTCCACCTTTTTTTTTTTTAAACAGGCTTTCATTTAACTGTTTTCCTTTCATTCTTACAAGGCTTAACATTTCCATCATTACTATATCCTTTTCTGACTAATGCCTCTCGAACTGACATACTTTCACTGTAGGTGACCAAAGTGGTTAAAACCATCACACGACGAACCTTCCAGCCAGTGGTCCTGACCCAGTCCAAACCATCTACTCCCATTCCTCCATCTACACCATCTGAAACAAAACCAGTAAAGAGTGCTTTCGGTTGACATCTCTGCCTCCCGTCTTTCATCTCACTAACTGTGTCTGTAACCCACAGCTGGTGTGGCAGTGGTCTGTAAAACTAAATACCAGGGAGATCATAAAACCCTTATAGAACTGTAAAATCTATGGCCATGACGCCTGCATGCACCTTTTAACAGGCAAACATTAGTGTAAACAGCCATTACTGTAGATGGACACCTTTCATTAGAGGCAACAGTAGCCTTGGTGGTTAAGCTTAGTCTAAATATAAGCCTCAGTGTCCTTCTACCTTTTAAACTTGCCCATGTTTCACATTCAATTTCAATAACCTTTTTAAAGTCAACATGAAATGCTGCTTGCGATTCATTTCATGTAAAAAAAAATAAAAAAAATTTGTTTTTATATAAATATATGTAAATTAATTGAGTAAAAATGCATGTTTTTCACCGTTTTTTGCTAAATAAACACAATTAAGCATGATATTTCAATAAGCAAGAAAATTTGTTTCAGGAGAAGAACAAGTAGTTATTTTATTTTTTATATATATTTGAAACAATGTGCGGGCAGCACATCACATTCACATTATTCATTCACAATAAGAACTATAACTATTTTTTCAAGCAATTTTTTATAGGTTGACTTTAAAAGAGATTGGTGTATGTTTTCACATAATATATGTTAACCTCATGTGTGGGTGTTAAGGAGTGTTCACACTGACAGCGATTTGTAGAGATGGCGCAGCTTAAAGTTGATGAGCAACTGAGACAATTGGCGATGCAACAGAGAAGCAACACTGGCAACAACCAGTAGGAGTGCAGACAGTCAGTCTTACAGCTACATATGTAATTCACCTTATGAATACAGTTGGATAATGCAATCGAGTGTAAATGCATACTTGCAAACAGTACAGCAGTTCAGATGACTTCCCCCAATTAAATTGACATGGGGGTGATTGCTGCACTTATCTTGTCTGTCTGTTTGTCAAAATCAACAACAGCTCACCAAAATAGCTGTGTACCTCATTGGTAAAACTTACACTGAAGTATACAAATGTGAATATTTGTGACTCTTTTTGTGGTAACAGACCTCTATAGACATAGACACATCCCTTGAGATATTACACACTGACAACTGGCCATGTGGCTTGTAAGGGCTCACACACAAATTCAAGCAGTCATGGTTCATCTTCAATGACGATTAATTTTTATCAAGCTCATTAATTTCCAAGATGAATTTACAGCCATGGACAAAATAGCCAATTAATTGCTCTGCAGAATTCACTGAGCAGCAAATTGGTTTCTGTATCAGCATTGAACCTTCAGGAGCAGCAGCACTCCATCCTCTTGACGGGCAGACATTTTTGTAGAATAAGGGACTGGATTAACACTCAGAGGGGAATAGTGATTTATTTAAGTTGAGTCATAAAGACGTCAATGCCCAGTGATAGACACGGAGAACTAGAACATCATTTAGGTCCCATGTAGTCTTGTGGCAGTTCTTATGTTGTTAGATTTAGTGTTATACAATATACACTGCTCTCTCTTAGTAACATACTGTATGTGGTAGTGGTTTCCTTTGTAAGGTTCCTCAAAGGGGTGTGTTTAAAAGTCAGTCCCTCGTTTAGTAAAAAAGTTGATCATATTTACATACATTGCTGATCCCAAACTTTGAAACAGCGGTGTATTTAAATGTATTTATTTATTTTGTTTTCCAAGGTTATAACTGAAGAGAACTTCAGGTTGACAAGTGATGACAAGCTGACAATTCCTGTAGCAGTAATGTAGCATTTAAAATGTTTTCTATAGCAAAACAACCCCTTAGGCTCTTAGTTTAACTAGTAAATAAAGCTGGTCCTAGAAAAACTAAACTGATGACAAAGTTTTCTTTATGATGAGAAACTTTGTAACGACTACTGAGAATGTTGTTGAAATGTGTCCATATATTTTCATTTCCAGCTGTTTCATTACTGATGAACACAAAGCATTTTAAGGGACTGGAAAAGATCTTCAGTCATTTTACTGCTACTCAGCCAGCTCACAGTGTGACACCCACTTCCCTGCTGATGTTAGACCACTAAGTCAGTGTGCTACATTTCACTCATAAATGCCTGTGGTTGTTTTGGCTGCTATGATTTGAGCAATCTGACATAATGGCTTCATTTTGAATGGCCCTAATATCACATATATGCCCTGCATAAGGCATTTAAGACAGGGAACGACTCACTCTAGACTCACTCTGCATAAAAAGCACAAACCTTCACTTCTGACACAAACTGATTCTGTTGCATTTTTGCATCATCTTAGGTCACTAAGATGGTCAAGACAGTGACAACACGGACGGTTCGACAGGTGCCAATGGGTCCCGACGGTCTTCCTCTTCCAGAGGGCTCATCTCCACTGGGGAGCTACACCGACTCCATTGATCGGCGCTACATGAAGAACGGCGAGCGCTTCATCACACCCCAGGCCACTTCCACCCTCACACGCTCTTACAACAATTACAGCGACTCCTACAATGACACTCCAGACAGTCAGTTTCGCCATTACGGCCTTCACGATGGATATGGAGACATGCCCGAGAACTACGGAAGTCTCTCGCGCGGAGTCAACTACAGGCCCTATCGGCCGTACATGCCCACTGGTGGATACCGGCCGGAGAACAGCTACACTCTCCCCATCCGCAAGGAAGACTATGGCCATGTGGCCCAGCCTCAAGTCCCTATGGGAAGTAGCACCGTGGATCTTAATCGTTCTCAGCCTGAGCGCTTCCAACCTGAACCCTATGGCCTGGAAGATGACCGCCGCAGTCTCGGCCCAGACGACGAAGAGGCGTACGACCTAGAGCCTGATTATTCTACGGCTAACCGCCGCACACTGCCCGGACGTACCATTCGAGAGCCGCTACGCAATGGCCCCCGTGTGAGGTAAGAATCATGCAGTTGATTTGGTTTGTTTGCTTGTGCTGCGGCTTTTTTGATGATTGTGAGCAGCTTTGATGTGATTGCCTATTGAAGGGATTCAAATGCTCCGGCCCTTGAGAAGCACATAGATGCAGGTTCTTTTTTCACATAATGGAAGGTTATTGCTAAGCAGAGCTATATCTCAATGGCAAGATATTAAGGAGCACTGATAAAATACATTATTTTTGTGTACATAAAAAAAGTATATAATTATTCATTAATTATAATAGTTTATAAAAATAAATAAATATTTTATTATTCTGTCTCATACTAATAAATGGCAGGATAGGTGGCATGAGACAAAATTATCAAAATACTTATCCCTAATTAGTACAGTCTAACTCAGGGGTGGGCAAACTTTTTGGCTCAAGGGCCACACTGGGTTTTAAAATTTGACAGAGGGCCGGCCCAGTAGCAGATTATGAAACACGATCTCATGAAAGTGCGTATCTATACCACAAATTTTATTTCTCGTGCCATTTATACGCCAAAAATGTTTTTTATTTATTTTATTTTTATTTTTTTGCGTGCATATGCTACGCACTCTAAACCCCTTGGTTAGGATTAGGGGTGTGGAGTGTGTGCCTATTACACGCCATAAAGTGCGTATCATATGCACGCGAAAACTGCGTAACATAAGCACTACAAATACAATTCGTGGTATTCGCTCTTTCATGAGATCGGGCTGAGCAAACACATTTACGTTGTGGCAACGTCTGCGCGAAATTCAACAACTGAGAGACGACATTCTGACAATACATTTTTTATGCTAGATATCCCCCATTTAGCATGTTATGTTTTGAGGTTAATTTTTAATTAGTCAGATGCCTAATAATTATAGCCTATACTTTTTAAATATTGTTTATCCTTATTATTATTTAATGGGCCTAATAGTAAATTAGAAACAACACCTGCAAGTGTACACTTAGAAAAGTAAAAATGACAGAAGGTTACGTTAATTCAACTTTATTAAAACTGCATATGGCAATCAATTTGCACTTCCAAAAGTCATACATTTGTGGGGAAAAAACAAAATAAACGAATATACAAATTTATTTTAAGAATAATAAAATAAAACATAAAAAACAAAGGCAGATCAGAACATTTAATGAACAAAACTGGGTTCTGTACATGGCACACAGGGGAGTGTATTCGAAAGCCGGGCGATAAAGGTCGGTAAACGGAATCAGTCAGGATACATTCACAAATCCAGAGGAGCAAAGAAATAAATAGCAGAAAAATCAAAGGAAAAACTAAACAGGTGTGCAAGCGGTTACCAAACATTTTTTTTCTCTGTGAGTTTCCAAAAAAGGAAAAAACATTAACGTGCAACAAGTCTATGCGCTTAAGTCGCGGTCTGTTTGGTTTCCATGGTGACGCGTCATTGCTTGTTACGTGACACACCGCAGCCACAACAGCGCTGAATGAATGATGATCTGCTTTTATGTCATTTTTCCTTTTTTACATTTGTTAGCTATGGCATGAAATATCTGATATTCCGATTGTCAAATATATGCAACGCAATATATATATATATATATATATATATATATATATATATATATATATATATATATATATATATATATATATATATATATATATAACGCAAATTATTGCAAGAAAAAGGCAAAATGAATGCGATCTTAAGACCATTTTTTAAATACTCGACGGGCCGGATTAAACAGCCTAACGGGCCGTATGTGGCCCGCGGGCCGTAGTTTGCCCACCCCTGGTCTAACTAGATGGAAATACATAAACAGTATTATATTATATTATATTATATTATATTATATTATATTATATTATATTATATTAGTTTTTCTAATAATAAATATAGTGTTCTATAATTATTTCAAACTATTATAAATTATTTTACATAAAATGTACATTTCATATTTAAATATACATTTAAATTTATATTAATATTGTATTATTCTGTCTATTGTATTATTCTGTTTTCTGATACTGAAAATGGCATGATAAGTGGCATGAGACACTGACACTATCAACGTGTTTATCCTTAAGTGGTACAGTAAGATACTGGATGGATGGATAGAGGTGTTGAAACTAAAGATTGCATACATTTTCATTCAGTTTTGCTAGCAGTGATTGATTTCCCTAATGGTCGATTAAGTTTTTTAAAAAGTTGAATCTATCTTCAGAGAGATAAAAAAGAAAGGATGATGTTATCTTAAACTTTTTTTCCTTGACATAATTCTCCAGTCAATATCAGCGCAGTAGCAGTTTTGACAGGGAGCATGTGTTGCAGAAACAGTTTCTTTTTAATTAGGGTACACAGACAGAGACACACACACACACACACACACACAGTAGGCAATCACTGTCACAAACTGCATACACAACTTTTTAGGCCACTTCCTGTTTTTCAGTCCATAATGTATTTGTGTACATCCAGAATTATAGTATAATTAGCTGAGATGTCACCCCTCTTATTCCAAAGCCTTGCATTTTGCATCCATCATTAGCATTCCCATAATAACAGATGTTGACAAAAATCTCACTAATGAATGTGTAAAACAAATATGTTAATTAGAGCTTATTGCTTGCAGTTTGGAATCGTGCAATTATAAAACAGCCAAAATTGCTACATTTAGCATAGAGATGGTTGCCAATGCCATGTTTCCATGGATTAGACCGTTACCGTGCATTAAATTTGTTACCCAGATTCGAGGTCTCTTCTTTATCTCTCTCTTCTTTATCTTTCTCTATCTCAATGGAGCTGTTGTTGTCAGGGTGATTAATAGTCTCTGGTGAACACTGCCAGACAAAGGGGGCGTCTCGTCTCCAGCCATATCTCTAATGGTTCTGATCCTCCCTGCACCTGCCACCAGTGCCACAGCAGAGCAGCCATAGGTCATCATGCAGAAATCTCCCTGGAGACCACCAGGAACCACTTCCTCTATGTGCTCAAGCTGAAACGACATCAGTTTATATTGGCAGAAAGGGAAAAACATCCCATCCTTTTATCTAGAAGTTAAAATCTACCGTAGATTTTAGTCTAGTCACGGAGACTGAAAAATTGTGAAAAGAGTTTCAAATTGTTCAAATTCCCGAACAAATTACTCTGATGAGTCGGTTCTTTCTAGTGAATCAAACACATATAGCGCAACCAATGTAGTACAATTCCTGAACAAATTATTAAAATGAGTCAGTTATTTTAGTGAATCGAACTCAATGCTAAACCAATGTAGTTGATTCCCATACAAATGACTCCGAGTTGTTTTTAGATTTTTAGTGATTGTTGTTGTGATTGGCAACGTTTAGCGCGTATTCGGGAAATGTCCCGCCCCTTACCATAACCATGAGCTCTACTCAAATGTAAATATTGACGATGGCATCAATTTCAAACCAATTCGATCCCGATTCAGACCCTGATAATGTTAACAAACAAGAGGATTGTGCAGAACAGACTTCATGCACGGATTTCACAAGCACGGATTTCACAGGGCAAGTGGTATGTTTTTTTGGTATTTTTCTTATAGATATGATGCTATCCACCATTTAATCATATTTGTCAGAAAACTATGGTAATGCAAACAGAAATCTATCACACAATCATGGATAATTTTCCTACGGAGCAGTGAACAGTCTTAAAAAACAAGAGCTTACAAAAGCTACAGTAAATACTACATCAATACTGTAATGTTAGTTTTCAGGCTAGCAGAGGCAAAGCTTTGCCCTTACATCTATCATACAGTAGCCTAGTAACTACATATAGCTTTTAATTGGAACTGTTAATAGAAAACACAACTACAAATAGTAAAACATACTTACAAGTTATGATCCATAAAAAACAGATTCTCCCGACAAAATGGGAATGGCTACGTCTTTCAGGGGAGGCTTTTGTGCGTATAGCCTGCATTGTACTCTCTTCTGGAAGCTGTTCTCCGAAATATGTGTAGCACACAGACAAACGTTAAATAAAATATCTCCCTTTGGAGTGGCCTTTGACCTTTGTAACATTGCAAATCTTTTTTGTGCTCAAACAGCAACAATTACACACTAACTAAAGTTGAAAAGGTGAAAAAGAATAATAGGACCCCTTTAAAAATACTAAAAGAATCATTAAAGGGGTGGTTGATTATGATTTCACTTTTCTAACTTTAGTTAGTGTGTAATGTTGTTGTTTGAGCATAAACAACATCTGCAAAGTTACAACGCTCAAAGTTCAAAGCAAAGGAAGATATTTGCTTTTAAAGAAATCGTTTTTTAGGGACTACAACAAACAGCTGGTAGGGACTACATCACATTCCTCCCGGGTTAGTGACATCACTACCCCTAAACTTTACATAAACCCCTCCCCCGGGAACGTGATTTATATTACATTCAGAAATGTCCTGTTGCATTCTACATGTTGTCACTTCTTCTTGAGTCTCTCCATCTTTGTCTGACTCCGGTTTGAACATAAAAGGCTAAAAGTTTTTGAAATTTTCAGTGCATGTCTTTGTGAGGTAAAAGGAAACGAGCTGTTGTAGCTCCGCCCCCTGTGCTGGATTTGCATTTAAAGGGACAGACAGGAAAACGGTGCGTTTTTGCTCACCCTCAAAAAGTGACAATATTAACATGCTATATAAAAATATCTGTGGGGTATTTTGAGCTAAAACTTCACATACACACTATGGGGACATCAGAGACTTATTTTACATCTTGTGAAAAGGGCATTATACCACCCCTTTAATGGAACCATTAAACATCATAAACTTTTCCCCACACTGTGTGACAATAGATGTAAACTAGAGTTATTTTTAAGTAAAATTTGACTCATATTCAAAAATGTTATTGGTGTATTTCAATTCAACATAAAGCCAATACAGTAATTGTTTAATACATTATAGTGTAATGCACAGTATGTATAGTATCTATACTATGTAGATAGATAGATAGATAGATAGATAGATAGATAGATAGATGTACACAGAAGTACTGTGCCTTACAGTATAACAGCAAAAGCAACTTTTTTATTGTGATTTAAAATCAATATAATTTATTTAATTGAAATAAAATGAAAAGTTTGAGTCTGTTTTCTCACTTGTTGTAGGTACAGAATCCACAAATAATATTAATCCACAAGTAATTGCTCATTATAATGAGTAATTATTCAAATGAGCGATATCTCAGTACTGTGAGACTCTTGGAATAATATGAGACTCTTACAAATAGGCTAATGTTTTCCCCTTTCTCTATTTGGAGGCAAAAGCATTTATCCAAAAAATCTAAAAATAAATAATTCAGAGAAAGGACATGGCAGGAGAACAAAATGGATGTAGTAATGGGCACATAACTATGTGGTTTTTGCTGGCAACAAACAAACACACTCACATGAAGAACATTTACATTTGGCTAATTTTGGAGGCATAGTAGCTCCTGTTATAACTTCAGAGCATCACATCTAGTGGAAGACCATCATGTGTAGTCAAAGTGCTTTTCATGTGTTATCAATACACTCCTACATACAATGGCGGCAATTTAAATGCAAATCTTGACATTCCCATCTCCCAGTCATCAGGATTTAGCATTCATCTGAACTGTCTAAATAATTTCAATTGGCAAAGCCCTCAATGTGCGTGTGTGTGTCTGTGTGTGAGAGAGAGAAGGAAAGAGATGAAATTACCTGTATAATGGCAATGTTAATGATGAATAATTTTGAGCCCTCTCATTGTCTCACAGTGATCTTTTCTTCTGGTCATATCCATTTTCAATCTGCACCTGACACCATTGCGGCATATTTTTAATGAGTTCTGGCAGAAGCTTTTTGGCAGAAAATAATTTTTGACTGAAATTCATTATTTATTCACCATGATGTTCCAAACCCATAACATTTTCTTTTGTGAAACAAAAATACTTTTTTAATATATATTTTTTTATATATATTTGTATGTTCTTGTCCCTACAATTATATTAATAGTTGCCATGGATGTTAATAAAAGAAATAAATCATGACAAAAGCAGTCAAAATAGCTAATAGCATCATAGCTTTGTGTAGGACCAAAATGAAATTTATCAAAAGATTCACTAATAATCTTCCTCTCCAGATAGCAGTTAACTCAAAAGCTGCTGCAAATGGGTCATTGAATCAATAATTTGAAAATTGATTCAAAAAACTTTTTGTCTCTCACAGAAAAAAATAACCAGGTTTGGAACATCATGATGATAAGTAGGTAATTATTCATGAACTGTTCTTTTAACAGTATATACTGTACCTACAGTATATACAAAAAAATGCTGTCTGGCAGTGATGCAGCAAAGCAGCTGTTTTTTTATTTTGGATTCAGCATATGTCCACTCCTCCTTTTTATTTCCGGTTACATTCACAGATTTGGCAATCTAGGAAAAACAGCAGAAGAAACTCTGCAGGCAACATCCTTATTACCACTCTTAATCAGTGTCTTCTGAGTTTGATGTTGCGACAGCTCTTAGCTTACCCTCTATTTTCTGTCGTAGAAGTTGTAGACACAACACAATCTTTTCGATCTTAAACCTCTGGGGTCAGCGGAGGTGCTTAACCTTCTAGGGTTGGGCTAGAATTCAGATCCTTTGTTATTAGCGACACCGGTGGCCGTTAAGTGAACTACAGCCAGCAACTTATTGCTCATACTTGCATTCCTACACACACTCCGTAATGACGCGAGCTAGCCTCGGACGGCCAATTACAGACTGAACGTGATTCAAGGCCCCGATATACTTTCGCCAATGTTCTTGTTTGTTCTTCACTTGAAGTAAAAAGAAGTCGAAAATACTTTTGCAGTTTTATACTGTTGACGAACATGCTGAGAGTGACGTTTAGATGAATGTGTAAATATGTGCTTTACGCTTTTCTCTCAACACAATAAACGTAAACGAAAATGTCAGCGGTGAGAAAACAGCAGTTAAGAAAGCATCAGATCATAGCGATGTGGATATGTTTGCACCAGCATCATGTCAACAGATTAGGTAATAAAAATTACACTGTTATGATAGTTTGATTATAAAGTATAATTAAGATTTTAGTTTGAATTAATTCCTTTTCTTTGGATGACACATTGACATTACAGTACAGAATAGCCCTTTCAGCATTGTCCTGTGCTTTGTATAAGCATTAATTTAATTCGTGTCATTGAACAGAAGAGAGGCTTTCGGGAACGGGCGTAAAAGTCACATCCCTTAGATTTTCCCGGCAAAATGTCCCGAGTCATTACATGAAAATTCTTACATATAGCCCCTTTAAGCTTAGCTTTGTGTGAAAAGGACTTAAAATAAGATGCTACTGCAGAGCTATTTTTAGTCCAGTGCCTAGCTTGACTGGTGGATGTGAGAAACGTCTCAGGCCCAGTCAAACAGCTTTCTGCTGTTTCTAGAATGCCTTGGAAAGACTTTAGTATAAGATGTTTTCCGGGTATGAATAACGAGATGAGATGACTCCCGGCCTCAAAAACATAGCAATAAGGGTTGGAAGAGACGCTGTCAGTAACTCACTCTGTAAATCGTATTATGTACTTGGTCATACACACCATCAAACATGAGTCATGCTGGTTAAGCCTGTGTGCCCTTTCTATATTAGTTGTTCTGGTTAATTATTTGCATCAGCATGAGTCTTGTTGGGCAGAATATTGAACTGTTTTAACTCAAGTAGAAATAATGTATCCTGAGCTGAGTGCCAGCCGTGTTAATGTTGGTTTGCTCCCTATAGGTCTTGCACTGGTCATCATTCAGACATTACGTCAGTTAATGATTGTTTCATCATTCTGAAACTGGATGGCACTTGGATGGCTTTTCCAAAGCAATAAAACGCTTCCAAATTTATCATGTGGTCAGTAACCACTCTCTTAATTTGCATGAAATCTATCCATATGTTACAATAATAAAACAAATGGTGATGGTAATGAATACTGACCAGGGCTGCACATTGCAGCAGATGTTGCAAACTGATACTAAATTGAGAATCATGTCAAAATCCAGTAAGTCTGTTTGTCAGTAGTCAGTAAGGAAGTTTGTTCACTTTTTTCTCCCTTTTAAGTGGCTTGTCTCCTCACACTCTGTCTCTAATTATACAGTATTTGACTAAACATATAGAACTGTATTCTCTAAAAATAACAAATTAACTTAATTAAATTAAGGAAAACATTTCCACATGATTGCATTAAGCATTTTAAATAACCAACAATTTATTTAAATGAATTTCTATCGTGTTGTACAAACTTCCCCATTAAAAAATTCCCATTAGACAATGACAATTACAATGAAAGTGGAAAACACGCATACATTTGATTATGGCCATTGGCCAATAAAAATTATTTATATAATCGCAATGCAAATGAATTAAGTAAACTTCCATTTTTCAAATATAAATGTATTGCATGCAACCATAGTTCCAGTCTTCAGTGTCACATGATCCTTCAGAAATCATTCTAATATGCTGATTTGGTGCTTCATGGACATCTCTTTAAGATGTCAGATGCATGAACTGTTCATTTAAAGCTCTGCCATGTAACAGCTTGCTGAGACTTCCTCACTCTGTAATGTGCCCCCAAATCACCTCCAAAGTTGCAGTACATAATTAACATAAAACTCTCATTAAAAGTGCATCCCGCACAACCGCCAACATTCTCAGCTGTGGCCCATTTTGTCGATTCACACATCAAAGACTTTGTTCACACTGTGCGTAAATCCGATTTGTTTTTCAAATCCAGTGTTTAGCACTGACTTTCTGCACTTTCTAAGTTTTCTCATTTTCTAAGTGATGAAGTCTGATCCATTTGTTTCAGATATATATATATATATATATATAGAGAGAGATGAATTTGCAATGTGCTGTTCAGACTATAAACAAAGCCAAAGATGAAGATCTAACAAACATTTCCTCTGTGGATTCATGAATGCTGTCAGATTATAGTGATGTATCCATATTTGCACATATGGTCCTTAGTGCTTTGAATTTCTGGTGCACCTTGTTTTTTACTACTTAGAATGAGATGAGAACAGAAAATAAGCTAGAAATGGAGTGAGAGAAAGAGTGATGGTGAGTAAGTGTCACAGGGGTTTAATATTTCTATGCCAATTTAGGAGTAGCACCACAGGGACATCTCTGTTTTGGTCACACTGATAATGAAGCATGCTGAGACTCCTATCTGAGATTGATGTAACCTCCCTGTTGTGTACAGTACAGCCCTAGACATGTTATTTCCAACTTCTGCTCTGTAGAGGAAAAGAACTGTTAGAGTAAAATATCATGGCTCATGTGAGCCTCCAGCTACCTGCTTTCTGAACATAGCTGCAGAATAGAAAGAATGTTTATGTTAATCAAAGTTATTATACATTTATACATATATAGTGATGTAATATGGGTTGGTTCTTTTTGAATAACAAACAAAATCGGTTTCTAATTTATTCATCATTTGAATTTGTTGGATGTGTAACAGTTATTGAATATGCAGCCTCAATCCTATAACGCAACACTTTAGACTTAGAAATGTGATTATAGTGAAAATACCAAGCAGACATGTCTTATATGTCTTACATTTTTTAAATACATAGTTTACCTCAACTAATAATATTTAATAGTGAGTATAAAGTAATAGTGAAAATACCTAGCAGACATGCCTTATATGTCTTATATTTTTTAAAACATAGCTGACCTCAACTAATAATATTTCATAATAATAATATTATTATATAACTGACCATAAGTAATATTTGACATTGACTTCGTAACTGCTGATTCAGTTTATCAGTATAATTGAAAGCTATCAATTTTAACATTTATTATAGGCTTTAAAAATAACAACTTTTAATTTAAGTGAATGTAAAACAGTCTCCACATAAACCCATTATAATAAATGTCACATTTACCTGTGCCCTTCGGTATATCATGGCTCAATTCTTTCTATTAGTCCAGTCAGACCAGTCCAGATTTTTACTTGCCCTGTCAAAATGCATAAAAAAATTGTTGTTTTTGTTGTTTTTGCCCCATGTAACCCTGTAAACAGTGCTTTAAGATTTTTAGGTAGGTCTAACAGGTCAGATATATACAGAAATGTAATAAAGTTATCAAACACTTTAACTAAATAACTAAATTATAGATTATTCCTTATTAAAGCTACAAAAGTTATTCCGTCAAAGTGAGTGAGTTGTCTTTTGTTCTTTGATTATCTTTAATGACAGACAGCAGCAGGTTTATCACGCTGCTGTCACTTTAAGACCTGCCGCACCACACATGATGTGGATCTGATGCGCATCCCATTTTCTCACAACTCTTTACGTTCATTTAATGCCTGGTCCACATTGTACGATTTTGGGCTGTCCCAGACGAAAGATGACAAATCGTGGCAATTTCTGTGGTTGTGGCTCCTCGACGATGGTAAAGTCAGAGAGGTTCAAGGATGGTTGTTGTCACTGTTTTGTGAACAAAGATAGCCTGCGATAATTTTTTGACAGTGTTAGAAATTTAGCATGATTATCTTACAGTTTGCTTGCTGCTACAACCTATGTCTACTGACTGGCCAATAAAAATGCAACATGAAATGACGTAATGATCAACAGGACATGGCGCTAAAGCTTAAAACTACTTATCTCAAGCTCCATTTACAAAATTGGTATGCCAATCCTGGTATCCTCAAAGTGTGATTCATTCTGCTCTATTTGTTTGCCACTAGCGCATGCTGATGATATTTTATTCATCGTACATTCTACATACATGTCCTACCCAAGTTTATTAGATCCATGTCCCAGTCAGTCTGACACAGACGCAAGTTAGTGCATGTTAATTTTGACAGTCCTTTATATATAGCCTATGTATATATATTATGACCTCATACACTACCGTTTCACTTTTACTGTGAGTTTTGCTTTGCTGAGAATTTTTGTGAGCATCTTTGCTGAATAAGTATTCATTTATTTTAAAAAAATCTTACTGAAATCAACTTTCTGGTGTACACTGTATATTTTATGTATACTGTATATTTTATGTAACCCTGAAAAACTTAAGGGTTTGTGTGATGCCTCAGAGAAATGAAAATCTCTTGCTACCAGCTGTGGAGTTAGTGGGTCAGTGTTTTGGAAATGAGAGGTCTCAACCCCACATACAGCACATTTTGGTCAGTTTCAGCTCAGTTTAATGAAGTGATACAACAGCTAATTTCCAGGGTGCCTGAAGTACCAGGAAATGTTCCCATTTGTTTGCAAACAGTATTTTTAATGTATAATGCTCTTCAGTTGGCTAAATGGTTATTCCATGTTGTTTTTTCCTTTTATGTCTTACTTTTATTGCTCTTTCCAAGGCAGCATAAGCAGCTTCAGATATTAAAAACATGAAATGACAACCCTCTACAATGAAGGAAATCACTTGCATATGCGACCAAATTTCGCAAGAGACGACTAAAAATTTAATTAATTAGCCAATGGCTTGTAAATTGTATGATTCCAGTCGCCTGTAATTGAGTTAGAGGCAAAAAAAAAAAAAGTTTAGCACAGATATAATTTAATTTCACCGTGAGAGAGAGAGAGAGAGAGAGAGAGAGAGAGAGAGAGAGAGCACATGCAGGGCTTGTTGACTGAACTGTCACTGTCCCAATCAGACCAGTGCTGTGTCGTCATGAAAGTTTTTTTAAGCCTTGCCAATTTAAATATTCAAGCGCAAGAAGTGTGAGAAGTTTCGTGTGCGCAAACTGCACATCCAAAGCGCGCGCCCAGAAAACCGCATCTGACAGCATGTGAATACTGAATTAATCTCTCTTTCAAGTCTTCTTGCGCTTGAACGGACAATTTAACACAAAATGATGTCAAAATGTCCGTCTTGGCATATAGTATCCTAGTAAACGTAGTCGGTTATGTCTTAAGTGAACGTAAAAAGTTGAGAAAGAAAAAGCATTGGTACACTATCAGTTTATTGGATCTGTGCATTATGTCTTAAAGTGACAGCAGCCTAATATTCCTGCTGCTGTCTGTATTTAATGTTAATCAAACAACAGACTCACTGCAAAAAAATCACTCAATGCTCTTTAATGTAACTTTAATAAAGATTAATCTATATTTAATTTCTACAGTGAAGATTATGCAGTGTTATTTTATATTTGATGAGGCTACTTTATTCCATTTCTTTACCTAATCTACAGAAATGCACACTGATTATTTCATTTCCTATCCCAACATATTGATTGCTTGCTAATGACTAAAGAGGAGGCTCTCAGAAAAGTCCAGAGCAAGGATTCTCCCAGTGGGAGTGCTGCTGTACTACACTGTCCTGCATTCAGATTATTACTTCTAGGAAAGCCATTCGTCGCTCCCTATCCATCTCTCTCTCTCTCTCTCTCTCTCTCTCTCTCTCTCTCTCTCTCTCTCTCTCTCTCTCACTCTCTCTCTCTCTCTCTCTCTCTCTCTCTCTCTCGTTTCCAGTCTGTTCTATATTTGCTCTGGGCCCTGCAGGCTCTCTGTTTTCCCTCATGCTGTATCCCATCCATCAGTATTTAAAGAAAGAACATCACTGTGTCCTGACAGACATAATTATTAAGAAAATAGCAGCAGTTTTTCTTATTGACGAGTGCTGTGGATTCTTTAACACCATGGTAAATAACTAAAACAATCACTTTTTTCTCTGTCTCTGTCTTTGTCTTACTAAAGCTGGGGACACACTTAACGACTGTAAGGCTGATTATGAATGTAATTTGATACTTATTGAAACTTGAACATTCTATATAAGTTGTGAGAATAACAATTTATATGATTTATAAAATATCCCTTTTGTTCAGTAAGGGTGCCTTAAATTGATTAAATGTAAAAGTAGCAGAAACAATGATCACAATTTCCACAAAAATATTAAGTAGCACAACCGTTTTAAGAAAAAAATAGGAAAAACTTTTTCACATGTGCTTTTTTCAGTTGAAATCTCAGGCCCGGATCACACAGAACACGTTTTTGCGGTGTTCACAGATCGGTGGAATAAAAAAAAAGCAGAGTCTAGGGATCCATTTTTTTCAACGTTGAACTTCTTTGCATTTTTAGAATGCGGTGTCATGAGCAAGTTGCTGCAAAAGATGTGGGGTGAGCGCTATGATTAAAGATGTCCATCTAGCGCATTTATATTGAAAAACAGTGGAAAAGTAGCACAGTGGAATGCAAAACACATTCTGTGTAAACAGCCTTTACACTATATAATTTAACATTCAGAGTTCTCCACTCTTTTCACTCTTTTTTTTTTTTTATGGCTGATGTTAATCCCATTGGTTGACTGTCTCTCTTTCTCTTCTTCGTCACAGAGGCTACGAGGACCCCATAGAGGCTGAATTAATCGACGAAAGACACCCCTACATCCATGGCATGTACCCGGCACCTCTTGCCCAACCCGAGAGGGGCAGCATGGCCAGTCTTGACCGCATGGGTGGCCGTCGCTCCCCCTCGATTGACAGCATCCGCAAAGATCCGCGCTGGAGGGACCCCGACTTGCCTGAGGTCATCGCCATGCTAGGTCACCCCATCGATCCGGTCAAGTCCAACGCCGCCGCCTACCTGCAGCATCTCTGCTATGAGAACGACAAGATAAAGAAGGATGTCAGGCAGCTGAAGGGGATCCCAGTGCTGGTGAGCTTGCTGGACCACCCGAAAGCTGAAGTTCATCGCAAGGCCTGTGGAGCTCTGAGAAACATCTCCTATGGCAAGGACCACGATAACAAGGTAGCCATCAAGAGCTGTGATGGGATTCCTGCTCTCATCCGCTTGCTGAGGAAAACCAATGACATGGAAGTTCGGGAACTCATCACAGGTATGATATGATAATCTTCAGCTGCGCCATTACATACTGGAATTTAGCACTGTGACCGTAAAAAAATATATTGTAAAATAGGTTGTATAGGGGTGTTGTGCACCTCATTTTGTAGTTTTCTTTTTGGGTAATAATTTTTGGTGTTATTAATAAGACATGAACGAAGAAAGTTAAAAGTAGTAGTTCAAGAAGTGTAAGACGTGTTTGTCTAGTAGAATAGTTTTTGTTTAGAGTTGATTGAACTGACCCAGACATGTGAATGTTTGACTTCTGCCACAGCATTTTGTGCAAACTTAGTTTTTATGTCCTGCAACTTACAGTAACTATTAAAGATAAATGGATTTATTTGACCAAAAATACAGTAAAAACAGTGATATTGTGAAATATTTTTTAATTCCATGAAAATATACTTTTTTAATGTACAATGTAATTTATTCCTGTGATGGCTAAATTTTCAGCAGACATTACTCCAGTCTTCAGTGTCAGCTCAAATAACACTTATTATCAGTGTTCAAAACGGTTAGACTGCATGTTTTTGAGGAAACCGTTAAAAACAAATTCAGGATTCTTTGATTAATGGAAAGCTCAAAAGAACAGAATTTATTTAAAACTAATTTTGTGTAACAGTGTAAAAGTTTGTCAGTTTTAATCATTTAATCGCTACAAATTGTCACTTCTGACCACTATAAACTGAAATTTTAGAGGGGCATGTTTATGGTGGATACGGTGCGTGTCGAAATTCAATTCCAGATAAATCAGGCTTTACCCTGTAAATAAAAGTAATATTCAGGCCAATGACAAAAATAACCTTCCATCTTTTTAGCTTGTTCGTCCTAAATCTTCTATGATTCATTCATTTGTATTTTTCTCATTTTATCTAGTCATGCTTGGCAAGCATCCTTCTAATACTAGCCACAGGCCTCTCGCCAAGTTTTCACGTTTAAACACCAAATGAGTCCAGACTGATGTTGACTGAATCCAGGTCAGTCTTTCAGCGGGACTGCAGAGCAGGTTTATGTGTCTCCTGGGACCTTAATCCCATGACCTGACATACATTTACTATATCATGGAGAACGCAAAAGAGATTCGGCTTCAGACCGAACACACACAAAACACAGGGGCCAAAGAAGTGTGTTTGCATGCATAGATATTTTATTACTGGAAGAGGGAATTAATGTCACTGACAGACAGTGAGTGATTTACAAAATCTTAAGAAAAAAAAAAAGAATAATACAAGTTTGTATGAAATAGTTACACTATACCATTCAAAAGTTTAGAATCTAATATGATTGTTTCACATTTTTGAAAGAAGTCTCTTCTGCTCACCAAGGCTGCATTTATTTGATCAAAAACAAATATTAATATTATGAAAAATGAATTATTAATTAATGTATTTAAACGTTTTTGATATATTTTAAAATGTAATTTTTTCATATGATGGCAAAACTGAATTTTCAGAAATTTGTTATTAATATCAATGTTGAAAACAGTTGTGCTGCTTATTATTTTTGTGGTAGCCATGATAAAAAAACAAAATCTGGATTCTTTGATGAATAGAAAGTTCAAAAGAACAGCGCTTATTTGAAATAGAAATCTTTTGTACCTTTATAAATGTATTTACGGTCACCTTTGATCAATTAAATGCGTCCTTGCTGAATAAAATAATAAATATCTTTTTTTTCTTATTTTTTTACTAAAAAACTTTTGAATGGTGGTGTACTGTATATGCTTTTAAAAGTGCAGATTTTTCCTCTACTAGGGTTGGTGAATCTACTGAAAGAGAAAGTCTTTCTCATAATGACATTGACTGATGCTTCTCCAGACCAGACATTCAGCTTTTTCACAGACCACAGAAAAAGTTTCTGGTGTGTGAAATACCTGAGTGAATCCTTGTATTGCTGGAGTGTGAAAGTGACGTATAAAGGCCTCAATGATTATCTTTACAGCACAATGTTGCTTTCAGTCTTTCAGTTAAAAATAGCTTCTCTTCTACAGGATGGAGGGAATATAGTGTGTTAGTTCCAAACCGAGCCCTGGAGAGCCGTATGGTTTATCTGCAAGGCCCCTATGAAAACACTGCTCTCACAATGGTCTTTCACCAGCCTGGAAAATCAGGAATGTTTTTCTACAATTAAAAATAATTGCAGGACTTTAAAAATAGGTTCACCGTGAGCTCTTGAATCTCATGGTTGGTACCCCTGTATTGTCCGCAGCACCATTTGCACCCTCATCCAAGAACCTCATTGTGTGGATATTGCTAGTACTTTTTTCTTTCTGCTTAGAATTTTTCATTACCTTTTCCACTTTTCAGCATTATTTTTAATTAAACTGTCCATTTTAATTTGGTGACCCTGTGTCAAATGTTCTTCATGTGCTTTGAATATTTAGCAGCTCGTATTAATATTTTTATATTAAGGTGGTCAAGACTGATGCAACTTCAAAGCAGCATATTTCTTTTTCAGAGCTCTCCATCTTAAATGTTAAAACTTGCCTTTTGAACTAATTTATCATTTAATTACAACTGAACAGCAACAGCAGTATGTTTATACCAGTGGCTGTGAAGCATTGCTTCCTTGTCTGCGTTCTGTTCTGTCTGTATCTGACGCAACTCTCCAACTTGCTCTAATTCTCTATTTCTCTTTATTTTCTATCTGTTTTGCCCTGATTGCAGGCAGTATCTAGCTGAAACAGATTTAAACTGTAGTTCCTCATTCCGTAACCCATGGTTATGCTCAGTGACTTTTTCTGCTAGTTTCATCATTACGCCAGTAGGTGGCGACAAGTGACTACCTTTATGAGGGAGTCAGCGAGTCATTCTCTTTCTCTCAAACTCTGATTCATTCAGGAATGAAACAAGTGACTTTCACACAAATTTGTCACTTGATAGAACATGAACAGGTTGTGTGATACGTTCTCTCATCCTCGAAAGATTTACACAAAACTGTGGAAGGTAAAATAAATATTATCTAAATTACATTAAGTTGAGCCATTTAGAAACCAATAATAATAACTAAATGGTTGATTTTGATGACTTTTGTACTATAAACCAATTTGATACTGTGTTGGATATCACAGTTGGAATGATTCCTTGTTCATGTTCAATACTGTTTGTGTCATTTCACCTAAAGATATTTTTAAAAGGATATGTAAGGACATTAGAAAAGGCCACTAAACGTAGCTTACAAAATTACATTTGTTCAGAAATTCCAGAAGTCCAGAGTATGGTGGCATTTCTGAGATGATTACCTCGTTTACCCTTCTTCCTGTTTCTTTCCCTCTGACTCGGATGTCCAATCAGTGTATGATGAATGGCAGGGGGCAGGATGGGACTGTAATAACCCTAAGTGAATGGCCTGTTAGAACAGCATGTCTGCTGCTCCCAGGAAATTGAATTAGCTGGGAGGCTCCAATGACAAGCAGGAAGGAGTAAACTCAATCAGGCTGCACCTTTTGCAAGGTTCAGCTTCCCTCATGTGGGTTTCATTGGCTCCTTTTTGTATTAGATTTGTGGGATATCCAGGAACCTGCAAAAGATGGCGGGGGCACCAAACAGAAACGACACCAGATTACATAGTTTTTACCACTATATGGTGTGTGTGTGTGTGTGTGTGTGTGTGTTTGAACAATTATTAATATATTATTATTTTGTATAAATATACACAAATGAGCCAAAACATTATGACCACCTAGTACCTAATATGCTGTTGGTCCTCCACGTGCTGCCAAACCAGCGCCGACCCACCGAGGCATGGACTCTACAAGACCCCTGAAGATGGCCTGTGGTATCTGGCACCAAGACATTAGCAGCAGATCCTTCAAATCCTGTAGGTTGCGAGGTGGAGCCGCCGTGGATCAAACTTATTGGTCCAGAATGTCCCATAGATGTTCAATTGGATTGAGATCTGTGGAATTTGGAGGCCAGGGCAACACCTTGAACTCTTCGTCATTTTCCTCTAAAACCATTCCAGATTCAGATCTTTATTCCTGCCAATTTCTCCTGCATCCAACATGTTGATTACGAGAACTGATTTTTTGCTTACCATTTAATCTAGTACCCAGACCTTAATATGTGGCCTTGTTAGGAGATGATCAGCGATATTCGCTTCACCTGTGACTAGTCATAATGTTTTGGCTCATCATTATATGTCATTATATGTGGAGATTTACATTTCATATTAATGTTATATATTAATATTTTATATAAATATCTATAAATTGTTATATATAGGCTACTTTTTATTAATCGTGTAGCTTAACTGGTAATACATCAACATCAAATAATGGTAAATTCAAGGTATAAAATGTATGACAAAGTCAATTGGCTACAATTTGCAGGAGATAATTTATTTGACCAAACATGCAGTAAAAACAGTAATATTGTGAAATATTATAATAATTTAAAATGACTGTTTTGTTCATGCATTTTAAAATGTAATTTATTCTTTCTCCTGTGAGTAATTTCTTAATTTCTTAAACGTAATTTCTGACTGTGTCCGTGTACATGATTGTAATCACTGGTTAAAAAGGCCTTTGAGTGCTCCAGCTTGCTCCAGTTGTCTGCCTCCTATTAAAGCCAATGAAGTGAAGTTAATCAGCATGTGCTATGTATAGACCTCTACATCTCCTCTGACTACAAGCCTATCTGACTCAATAGCACATGCACGAGCGCATAAGCTGGCCGGTAATGATCCATGCTCCTTAATGTTCCACTTTACCAAGTAGATATTCCCAGGTACAGCAAGGGCCATGTGTACGGCATCTGTTATCTGGGCTTTAACCAGGGTCTAATGGCTATTCAGCACCTAAGAGGTGATGGTAATGAAAGCCTCCTTGCAGATGGCAGTACAAATTTGGTTATTATTAGAGGGTAAATAGATTTATTTTGGGGGCTGAAAGAACCTGAGCCCTCATTACAGAGATCTATGACATGTTTATAGACCTCTTGTCTCCTATTGTAGTTTTTGTCTGCAGAAATGCTGGAAGTAATTGCAGGGTGAGAAGAATGATGATGTGTATGAAGGGCAGGAAAATAGATTCAGAGTTGTATCAGGATACATGTATGTATGAGTTCGTAGTCAGCTGTGTAAACACTTGCTATTTCTGTTTTAGCGAAAATGCCCTCCGGTCCAGAGACTTCATTTTTGCTAACCCAAGAGAAGACAGTTTATTTATCCACTCTACATTTCCAAGGGTTGCAGTAGCTGAACGTTGCTTGCCAAGTTAATAAAACAAAGGCTAGTCTTAACTGTAGGCGTATATACGTCTGCCGGCTTATAGAACAAGCTTCTGTTTTATTGTCTAGAAAACAACAGCCTGGCCGCTTCACATTGTTTACTCTGAGAAATGTTTTCTCAAACTTTACTTCTCCTTACCATTTTTTCCTTTCCAGTCCTTCTTCTATAATGGAGGTTCCTGTCGGTAAACGCCGAATCGATGCTTTCATAATGTGTGGTGCATGTCAACAGATCTAGCAGCAGCGCCACTTTTTGTTTGTAGCTCTTGTGTCATGTTAAGAGATGTAACAGATCCTGTTTTCTCATTTCTCTCTCCTGCTTCTTTTCTCATCTCATTGCACCTGTTAGGAACACTTTGGAACTTGTCCTCCTATGAGCCACTGAAGATGGTGATAATTAACCACGGGCTTCAGACGATGACTAATGAGGTCATCATCCCTCATTCGGGCTGGGAACACGAGCCGAACGAGGACTCAAAGCCACGAGATGCAGAGTGGACCACGGTCTTCAAGAACACATCTGGATGTCTTAGGTACACTGGTCTGATTGACAGCCTCTTCACCATCCTCGTCAGCTGACCTAGAACAATGTCAATGAATCCTATTAGTCTTTTAGTTTTTGCAAGTTTCTGCAAAGCCTTTGACCCATGTAGTCTATGCTAATTGGATTGCTAAAAGGTTTTACATGAACAAAAGAAATTAATTTGTGTTTATTAAGATGGTCTGTCTCTCTCAGTGGTATTTTAGTATTATGTATATACTAATATAGTATTTATTCATATTTTAAATTAGCTTTTATTTTTATATTTTCAGTTTTCATTTGAATTTTAGTTTGTTTGTAGCACTTTACAATAAGGTTTCATGTGTTAATATTAATTAACTACATTAGTTAACTCTACTAACAATGAACAATACTTCTACAACATTTATTTATATTAATGTTAATCTCAGTATTTACTAATACATTTCTAAGATCAAAACTTGCATTTGTTAACATTAGTTAATGCAGTCACGGGCCGACATGTAGCGCCGTTGCGCTCGGGCGGCCCGAGTTCGAGTCCCGGCTCGTGGACCTTTCCTGATCCCGTCCCCCATCTCTCTCCCACCTTGCTTTCTGTCCACTCTATACTGTCCTGTCAAAATAAAAAAAGGCAAAAATCACACAAAAAATAAATAAATATATATATATATATAAAAACATTAGTTATTACACTGTAAAACATGAATTTTTTACATAAACATAAAAAATATTTTGTTCATTGTTAGTTCATGTTAGTTAATGCATTAATGTTAACAACTGATACCTTATTGTAAAGTGTTAACAGTTTTGTTTAGTAATTTCTTAGCATTTAGCATTTTTATTATTTTCTGAGGGTTTTTTTTTTTCTGTTACACTACTCATTATATCACTTTTCCGTTATACCCCACAAAATTGGACAGAATCATCATTTCTATTTATTTTCTTCTAAATTATTTGATCTGGTGAACATATTAGTGGCTTCTAAAACTGTCTCTGTGTTTTCACTTCCACAATTGCTGTTATGAGCCAGCGTAACATCATTAACTGCACTCTGTCACAACTCTCACTCATATTATGTGTTCATAACCCGCCTTGTCTCTTCCGATGACGAAGTTCCACTACACTTTCGTTTTCTTTTCGGTACATACCAACCCAGAGAAACATTTCATGAAACATGAAGCTAATAAAAATACGATTACGACAAGCAGCATATGATTTGTATGTGATTTTCATGTAATTTGGCCTATTTTTATAAGAATAGAGGATGTTTACATGAGAAATGCTAAGCAGGTGTAGTAAATAACTTATTCTAAAATGCTACAAATAAAAAAAAATCTGTCTCATCATTTGACCAAAATCCACATTAGATCGCAATCGGAAGTTATTACAAACACCCGAGGGTATTTTATAGTGAGTTTTGAGTGAAAGCATGGTATTAATCTCATGAATTGTCATGTGTAGATAAATGCTAATTGTAGCTATAATTCACCTGTTACCCAGATATAGTTATATTTCATGATGAATGTTGTCAAAAGAATAAACATAAGTTGGAGAATGCGCAAGACATGTAATGCCAGAGTAAAGTAATGCAACAACTTACATTTGACAACGGCATTCTTGTCATCTTTTCTCCCTATAAAATCGAAGTAATGTCAATATTTCCAGCTGCTGAATATAAGATTTTCCATATTCCAAGCTAGCTTGCTGCAGTGGTGACATCATGTGCACGTGTGAGTTGTGAAGACTATGCAAATGAATCTAGGAATGATTTGATTTCAAATCAGTAGTGTTTGAAGCAACAAAAATGACATGTCAATGAGCTATTTTAATGGATGGTAACTGTAATACTATTACTGAAATCATTAGTAATTTGTTACACTACTGATTACTGCAGAAAGTAATGTTATTATGGTAATGCTTTACTGCCCAACACTGATTATAACTAGATGTAGTTCCTGTGTTCTAGGGGTAAAAGAGCCAATATAAATGTATAGCTTTGAGAAGATGATCATTTTTGTCCATAGGAACAGCAGTTAAAATGAGCTGTTGCCAGTGTTGGGAAGGTTACTTTGGAAATGTAATAGGTTACAGATTACAAGTTACCCTATTTAAAATGTAATGCGTAGTATAACTATAAAAATAAATAAATAGTAAAAATCTGCATACTATCCTTTTAACCACTATGTGTGTGTGAAGGGAAAACATTATACCATATAAGTAAGGGATAATGTAGAGCGAGGCGGTTGTTATAGCGAATACAACCCCGACAAGCTGATCAAGACCCCGACGTGAAGCGGAGGGGTCTTGAATCAGCCTGAAGGGGTTGTATTCGCTATAACAAACGCCTCGCTCTACATTATCCCGCTTATTACATGGCTACCTACCAAATAAATCAATAATTTGACACAAAATATTGATTTAAAAAGGAGTTTGTTGATTTAAAACGATTGTATTGCTTCCGCTAAAGAAAATAGTCCGTTCCGTCTCTACGGTTAGAATCCTGCGTCCATAGCAACGCTCTGTTTTTCATGGCAATGGTGTGTTATCCTTAGCAGCGGTCATTCTACATTAGAATTCAACCAAGCCATGTAATAAGGCCTAAAATTGATTTCTCACTAACAGAACCAAGAATAGATTCTAGTTTCATACTCACTGGCAACCCAAACAGACTCCCTCAGTGTAGCTTTCATAACATGCATGTTTTTTTTGTTTTTTTAAATAAGGTTATATTCCACCTAAAATATTGTTCATACTCCGTGACCAGTCGTCGTGTAGTTAAATAGCTCTATTTTGCAAGTCAAAACAGCAAACTAATAGAAGGATTTGTCCATTCGTTCACTACGCTTAATGTTAATATTCATCATAGGAGATGCTTCCTCAGGGTCGACATTGAAACCTTCATTGTCGATAGCATTTTAATAGTTGGCGAACATATTTTGCTCTGTTATATTTGTGCTCTTTTCTAATTTCTGGATTAAATGATTTTTGCATTTCCAGCACTGGAACGCATTTTTATCACTCGCCATAGTGGCAACTCTCAGTCAGGTTGTAGCCTAAAGCTTTCAGCGGCAATGTGGATTGATGTAATTGGCAAAGAGCCAATCAAAAGCATCAGAATAGCATCGGCCATACTAAATGGCCTTTAAATGGCAGGAGGCATCGTGCACATCAAAAATAGGCAAAGCAACACATTTATATTATTCAAAATATCCTAGATTTTTACAGAAAATATCCAGATTTAACCCCCTTTGTAATCGTTAACATTTTCATAAGTAACTGTAATTTAATTACACATTTTTTTCTCAGTAACTGTAACGGATTACAGTTACATGTAACTCCTTTACATGTAACTAGTTACTCACTCCCCGACACTGGCTGTTGCTATATGAGAGACAACCGATATAAAATATGAAACTAATATAAAAGGAAAGTGGGAATAGACAATTTTGTATAGATTGAACTTATTTGTCTTCTGACAAACTCTATGAAAAAGACTATAGAAACTTCTCCAAATAATAACTAAAGGCAAAAATCAATAGTGTCTGTTCTATATTTAACCATTATTGCTCTTATGTTACAAACCTCTTTGTAGACACTGATCCTTTCCTCTGGGGGTCATTGAAGCAGCTCAGCTTTTGATTAAGATGTCCAGTCACTAAAGGGCTTTATATCACCATGGTTACCATGCATTCTGCCACAATAAGTGGAGTTCATTTTTTTTCTTTCTGCACCCACTTCTGTCTATAAAAGGCAAGAGAAAATTGCTGTATAAGAGGTTGATTTTACTTCTATATGAAAATGATGTATTTTTTCCATTCAGTGTGGTCTTTGCATGACTCAGCAATTATAACTGGTCCATGGATCCATATATAATAATAAATGTGTTTTGAATCTCTAGCTTAAGCTGTGATGTCTTGGCCATCACTGTCCTTGGCGAAACAGCCCAATGATTGACATGAATTGAGCACAACTCATCAGATCATGTTACCTTCCTCCACTGATGTGATCTTGGGCTCAAACAATGTGATATAGTGCCATGACAATGCCTTCAGTGATCCTTCTTTTCTAGGATTCACATATTGTTGCGCTCCATGTTGACACTGTGGCATTAAATCAGTTTATTGTTGCCTTGTTTGGCTGTGACTCTCCTTGTTTGACCCATCTAGACTTCCAAGGCAACGGCAGATAAGCCTCCACACACAGGTCTGATTGTCTAAATCAGCTTGCTAGCGGCAGAAGCAGGTCATTGTAGTTCAGTTTCATGACCTCAAGTGCTCCCTTTAAATCCTTAATCTTGTGAGTAGGTACTTTGAACACAGTGTTGTGATCTGGTTGTCCTTGATCATAAAGGGCGATATGTAAAATGTGCATGGTGAGGGGTTGATTGATGTGTAAGAGGTATGATCCAGGTATGATTATATTCATGTCTGTTCCTTACCCCACTGTTGATTCTACATGTAGCAGGGGTCTTTCAGAAGCAGGATTTGGATGCTACAAAAACTCACCGCAGAAATTGTGTGTGGTATATTTCACCACTCTGTCTTCTTCCTTTAATTCCTCCCTCTCTTCTCTTATTTAAGCTGTGTCGTGTGTGAGCTCAGCTCAGCACTGAAGCTGTGTTTTCCTCTCTAGCAGCCAGGCCTCTAATCTCATGCTGCTACTGCTGGTTGTGCTGCAACCTGCTGGGCCAAGTCCAAATTCTGCTTGCCTCTCTATGTGTGATTCTACCTCCCTGCCTTCATCCACCCTTCTTAGCCTCTCAGTCTGTTCCTTTACTTTTCAAATATACCATGTCATAGAACATCTCAGATATCGGCAAAAAAGAAAGAAATATAGGTAGGAAGCATGCATGGACATAATTGTTTATTTATATATCCATTACTTATTGAGTTTATGTTGATGTCAACTAATATTGGCCCTTTGAATAGAAAAAATATAGTAAAAACCATAACATTCTGAAATAATGTTATACTGTTTTCTATTTTTAATATATTTAAAAAATGTAATTTATTCCTGTGATCACTCCAGTCTTCAGTGTCACATGATCCTTTATTTAATCATTCTAATATGCTGATGGTGCTCAATAAACATTTCTTATTATGTCAATGTTGAAAACAGTTATGCTTCTTAATATTTGTTAAAAATTATTCTTTGATGAGTAGAAAGTTCAAAGAACAGCATTTAGTAACATTATAAATGCCTTTACTGTCACTTTTCAATTTAATGCTAATTAATGCTGAACACAGTTATTAAAAATCAGCATTATTAAAAATCATATATATTCTTTTTTTTCTGATTTCTGCAAAATCCAGTATTGTCGACCTCTTTCTTTATCTTAATTTTTAAGACGAGGAACATCCAGGAATGTGTCTTCTTGAAAGTGATATTTCTCCTTGCTTTCTTTTCTCTCTTTTACTTTTTCTCAACCTCCTTATCTCTCTTTAGCTCATTCTCATTTGCCAAGGCTCTTGCTGGCTATTCCCCTGTGACAGGTCAGTCAATATTATCAGGTTAACTAGTGCCTCAGTGGGTCTAAAGGATGCTAGGGAGAGGTGGTAGTTCAGCCATCATGGCATCATGTGTTTCCACATGCCACCTTTCAGCAGGTCACTAGCACACATCATTGCAGACATGCGGTTGTGCACAACGCCACTCCATCCTCATCCTGTCTTTTTAGCCTCAGCTCAGCCTGTATCCATGGAAACTGTATCCTGTGACATCTGTTGCCTAGTAAGCTGCTTGGAGGCAGAGTTTTGTTTCCTGTCTCTCCTTGGCAGAGGGAAAGCACCCTTTATTTATTTCTTTGTCCATTGTAACAAATGTGCACATTTGTAATTCCTGATTAGTGTGTCCATGTCCAGTTTAAACTTGAGATGTTTGGAGGTCTTTGAAGTCCTAACACAGAGCAGAACTAAGTGATAAAGTGTTTATCAGTAAGATATTCACTTTATTTCACAAGATTTTGCCAATATTTCCAGGATATAATTTCATGCATCAGCCACTGAATCATGTTATTGTACTATACAGAACTATATTAGGGCTGAAAATTTAATATTTTAAATAAGATTTAAACTGCCACCAAACACGTATTATTATTTATTTATTTATTTATTTGTTTATTTATTTATTTTTTCAGTTTTATGGGCCACAATAATGTCTTTAATTCTCAAACTGTGATTTAGGTACAAGTAATTGTAGGCAGTATTCAATATTGTGCTGACAGTACTTCAGTCATTAGGGAGGAAAAAGACAGGTAGCTGTATAAATGCAATCCATCTCTCTTATATCTGGATTGCAGCCACAACAGATGTACAGCTGGAAAATGTTACATTCCATATGGGTGTTACACTGCAAATGGGTTTAAATTTCTAATACTGGAAATGGACCCATTTGTTTGGCAGGGTGTTAGTTTAATTTATGTTTTCTCCAGTTGTCATTTGATAGTGACGACTGTGGAGTGAAGCTTTTTTTTATGTGTAGGATTTTAGCTTGGCAATCTAGTTATAAAAAACTGCAGCTTGAACAGCTGGTAGGAAAGAAATTTGAGGGTTAAGAATGAAGAACCCAGATGGCTCCTGGTGCCTGCTCAGGCGGTGGACTTTTCATTCTTTTCATTTTTTCTTATATAATGCTAACCTTGTAACTTTCTAATGTAATCTGTCCTCCATCAGGACACTGGTCATTTTAGCAGGTCTGAGATCATTAATGATGGATAACTGAAAGTACTTCAGCAGAATGAGACTTGAATGTGGGTTTAATTGGATTAAAAAAAAAAGTGTCACATAAAGATTTGTGCACACTGAGAAGCACGTTTCAGATAGCATGTGAACCGCAAATTGATTCCTCTTTCAAGCTTTTCTTGAGCTTCCTCAACAAAAACTTCAGCTTTTGATGTATAATCAGTAAAAATGCTTGCTCTTAATCATGCTTTTGCTATTTGCCGTAGGAATGTGAGCTCAGACGGTGCAGAGGCGCGCAGACGTTTGAGAGAGTGTGAGGGGCTGGTGGATGCCTTGCTGCATGCTCTGCTGTCCGCTGTAGGAAAGAAGGACATGGACAACAAGGTGAGTGTCTTTAGCAGAAGCTGGAGCATGGATCCATCTTTGTTTAAACATTATACCATTTCTGTCTTAAAATTACATGCTTTAGGTCGTATGCAAAAAAAATATAAAAGAAATAATATATATATATATATATATATATATATATATATATATATTATAATATTGATATTTTTATCAATATTGAAATTATGGCAATAATATTTCGATTAAATATTGCATTCAATAAAATCATGCTGCCGCATTCCATCCAGAGCACCTTCTTTTCCTTCACAGTGGCGCACTTTCGTTCCTCCCTAAGCCAAACTTAAAGGGATAGTTCCCCCAACAATGAAAATGTTGTCATCATTTACTCACCCTCAAGTTATTTCAAACCTGTATGAGTTTCTTTTTTCTGCTGAACACAAAAGTAGATATTATGAAGAGTGTGGGACGTGCTTGATAATAAACAGTATTATTAAAAGCACATTAACCGAGAAAGAGGTACTGTTCCCTAGTCGGCTTTCTGTGCGCGAACTCCGAGACCTATTTCTGTTGAAAGCTATTACTTATCTCAATACCACTGTTAGTACATCTTCCTAAAAACCTAAAGTTTATTTAATTTGTATTTTTGTTCTGTTGTATTTTTTGTCGGTTTGGTTTGTTTCTTTATTCTTATTGTTTTGCTGACTGTAACTGTTTTGAGGACTTAATACTTACATTAACCTAGTATTAGTTTTTGCTGAAGTATCGATAATTGTCATGAAATAAGACTTTGATCACCAATAGTCATGTTAAATAATCGTGATTTCAATATTGACCAAAATAATTATGATTTTTTTTTTCTATAATCAAGAAAGTGGATATCTACTTTATGGATATGTTTATGCCACTGGCCCCATGATCTTAACTTTAAACAGAGGGATCTTGTATCATCTTGACAGAGTGATAATTTGTGATAATGACTGCCTTGCTGCACATTATCCCACTTGTTACTTGGCTACTTCTGAAATAAATAAATAAATTAACACAAAATATTGATCTGAGTGTAAATAGTTGATGAGACATGAAACCAGCACAGCTACGTTGTCATTGTCATTTTATTATTAAATTATTGTTATTAAAATGTTTATTTACTCTTTATTAGACAAATGGACACATTTATATTATACTTTTATTTTTTTTTAACATATCTTTTATATTATAATATAAATGTTTAAGGTCTTTTCCCCTCTATATTTCATTCTTTCAATATTTCTCTCTTGCTGTCTCTTAGTCTGTGGAGAATTGTGTTTGCATCATGAGGAACCTGTCTTACCACGTGCACAAGGAGATTCCAGGGGCTGAGAAGTTCCAGGACCCCTCGGCTCTTCAGGGTCCCGGCTCTGCTGGCACTCAGAGGAAGAAGAAAGATGACGCAGGCTGCTTCGGAGGAAAGAAGGCCAAAGGTCATTATTGAATTCTTCTTCATCTCATCTATGTGCTTTATACTTCTAAAACAGTACTGAGCACCTTTATATCACTGAGCCTTGATCGTCAACAGCCGGATTCTTCAATCAGCAGCAGGTCCATGGAGGGCAGTATGATCCTAGCATTTACACAACATCATAAATAGCAGTGCAGGCAGATAATAGGAAGCTAAATGATGCTTGAGTCTATTTATTTGGCCTGTGCTCTATTGTGGCTCATGATTCATAACTGGAGTGTGTGTCTGGGGTATCAATGTTGAATCAATATTCATCTTTAAATGGACGTGGGTGTAGGTTCAGTGTCTGTGGTGCTACACTGTCTGAGATGAATCAGTTCTTCCAGACGATGCACTTGTGTTGTCCAGGTACTCGTTCTAAATACAATGCCAGGAGAGCTGATTGATTCTGATTTTTCTCTATTTCTTGTATTAGTTATCCAGATTTTTGTTCTCTCAAATTAACTGATGAGAGACCTCTTGAATATATTAGTGATCCGAATTAGCGAATTGATTCTCGAACAGACCTATAAGGGAACTCATCAAACAACCTGAAGGAGCAAAAAAGCAAGAATGTGCTTAAACCACTAGGATGACAACATTGATGGCATACTGTGCCTCATGAGGTTTGTTTATCTGTCAGTGGCCCTGTAGATGTACTTTGAAAATGCAACTGATCTATATTTGCACCAGAAAACAAAAATTAAGAGATGTTTTCCCAGCAAGCTATTTAGACAGACCCCTGGTCCCAGCAAAATCTTACCTGAGTTAAAAGGCATCATTTAGTCTTGTTCACAAAACACATAAAGTTTAGGTGGCCATGTTGGCTTGGCTTTAGCACCACTATCATGTTAGAAATGATAGAAAATTGGTTTGCACTGTATTTGTTTTTAATTATTAAAGTGTGTTGATGTCATATAGATTACACTGGCATTCAAAAATTTGGGGTCAGTATTTTATTTTAAAGAAATTAATGATTTTATTCAGCAAGGATGCATTAATTTGAGCAAAAGTTACAGTAAAGACATATATAGAGATATATATATAGATATATATATATATATATATGAGTACACACATGTACATGCATGTCTCATTATATTATTAACCTTTTACCAAAATCAAATCAAATAGAGTTATAAGGTTTTTCACCGGCAAATTTCTGAGAATTTCAGACATACGTGTTTTGAATGTCGTTACGTCATTAGAATGGCCACATCCGAGGCTGTAAGTGCACTGCAATGTTTTCATCAACTTAGGTCGTAAAGATATTATTGCAGCTACTGTAAATTGGCACTCAGTTTTGTTTTGTTTTTTCTCTTATGCTTCTTTTTTTTTCTCTTATGCTGAGTGAAAAAAACATTTCACAAACATTTAATAAAATTGTACTGACCCCAAACTTTTGAGCGGTAGTTCTTTGTGTTTTCACTTAGCAGTAATGATCCTCAGCACTCAGAGGTGTCAGACATTCATAAGACTATGCTATTGAACTGAATGTGTTGATTTTCAGGTGGTTAGCTGAATATCCTGACTTTGACATCAGTAAATTTCTTAGCCAGATTTTCTTGAAACAGTTTATCTACCATCACAGTAGTTGACCTGAAAGAGAAAACTGTCCGTAGAAGACTGATTTTACAAATGCCCACTATAGCAACCCAGCAGCAACTCTGAGAATGCAGCGCACACTTGTTACATTATGAATTGTTCTGACACATTGCAGAACACAATGGCGCATGGAATATGTGAATATTCTAACTTTCTTGTAAACATTTAGTGAATTTGCTCCAAAGAGCTGTGCAACATGATTAACTCTTTTTCACTTGAGAGAACTGATGGAACTGACTCTCTCCTAAACCTTTTTTTTTTTTTTTTTTAAAACACTCTATTCTTTCCTATGCACTTTTAAGTGGTTCACAAATAAGTTCTGTCTGCTTTAATACACACACTCTCTGAATCTCCTCTCTTCTTCCCCTGTCTGCTTTTTTTCCTTATTGGTATTGCTGCTGTAGAGGAATGGTTTAATCAAGGTGAGTGTCTCTTCCTGCTTTTCCGCTGTCTGTCTGTTTCTCTCAGCATACACTCACTAATACCCCCCTATATCTTCATCAGAATAAAATTGTCATCGGTGGCCCTTTTGCACTCTTTCAACTTTCATTCTTAAACGTTCCTCTCGTCAAGGAAATGTCAAACCTGTACCGATTTAGCCAGATGGCATGTCTGCGCGTCTTTTGTAATCTGTTAACGAGGCCTGGCTTTTACATTTTTTCTTCTTGCCCATTGCTTAAAAGGGATAGTTCACCCAAAAATGTCATTATTTACTCACCCTCATGTTAATCTAAACCTGTATGATTTTTGTTTTCTTGCATAGAAGACTAAAGGAGATGTTTAACAGAATGTTCACATAGCTTTTTCCATACAATGAAAGTGAATGTTGACCAGAGGCTGTCAAACACGCACAGTAAAAATGTAAAAAAGTGCCATAGTGCAGTCCATGTGATATTATCTACAAAAGGTGCATGCAATATCTTTGTCTGCAAAAAAAAAAGAATCCTATGCTAAATGATCTCTGTATTTTGTTTTATTTATTTGTTAAAATCTTAAAAATTTAAAATTTATTTAATGAGAATCAACACTGCATAAAATATTATCTGTCAGTATCTTAAGTGGCTTCTCAAGTAAATTTATCTTGTTTTTAGAATTTTTAAAGGAAAATAAATATAAAAAAAAAAGATGAATTAATCAATGTAATTCATTCCTTCATTTAATAATTCATTCAGATACTAAACAATTCACTAAAATATTCAATTTGTAGAAATAAGATTTTCACTGAAAAATGGCTTTGGTTTTGGTCTTTTCCTATAATATTGTGGCTTCAGAACGCTTAATATGTAGTGTGTTTGAGTCATGTGGACTATTTTTAAAATGCTTTTTGTTGTTTTTGGAGCATGTCAAATATGTTTGGAACAATATGAGGGTGAGTAAATAAAGGCAGAACATTCATGTAGATTAACTGTCTCTTTAACATGTTCTCTGTGTGTGATAGTGGAGTAGTGTTCATTACTTCACTCTGTCCTCCATGACAAAAGTTTTGCATTTTTAATGGGGGGGGGGGTGGGTTCCACTCTTGGGAGCTGGTGTCAAGAGTTTGTCTCTGCATATCTGTGTAGTAGCTAGATTTATGTGTGGCACGTCTGTGACTGTGTATGTTTCTGAGACTTGGGTCTATTTGACATTTTCATACCAGTAAATTCCATCTCTTATAGAGTGACACTTACAACTGCTCTCTCTGTCTCATTCTCTCACGCTCTCTCACTCTGCCTTCTCCTTCTTTACTTAGGGAGGAAAAACGGAGAGCATGACAAAAACTATGACACGTTGGACCTACCCAAGCGCACAGAACCCACTAAAGGTACGTCTTTATTTGACATCACCGAATTATTACATCTTTAAGCTGCCACTCTTCTGAAAAAGGGACAGGAAAAGACCTGACTCTTTGGTCTCTCTCAAAAAGAGAGACATCTAGTCATGAAAGGCAGGTGAAGTGAATTCCAGTAAGATACAGTCTAAAAATAGCCCTCTTTAATATAAACTGTACCGAGGGTTGTACTACACAAAATGATAGGAAATTAAGCTCTTTTCCAAAACTTAGTGAGCTGCAGTATTCTGAGGAATCACAGGCACACTACTGTGAAATCTGTTCCAAAAGTTAGGCTTCTTAATGATACCTTGATTTGACAAATTTACTGTAAAGGCAATCCCAGAATGCATCATGACAAGCTCAAAAATGAGAGAAATGCACTACCGTTCAAAAGTGACAGTAAAGACCTTTGCTTCAATGCTACAAAAGATTTTTATTTCAAATAATTGCTGGTCTTTTAAACTTTCTATAAATTACCATTTTAAAGAACGGAACATTTTGCATTTTATTTTTAGCATTGTGTCATTACAGCATCAGAAACATTTTAGAATATTTAGGATTAATTGACATGCGTCAAAACAATTTGTTGACAATTTTTTGTTATATGCTATTTGTTTAATGAAGATAATCGTTGGTGCTGACATTGCATAAAATAACTATTTATTAAAAAAACAACATCTGTTGAGCTAGAGCTGCTGCAGATTCCAAATAAGTCTGTTCGGATGCTTCATTAGTAGGCTGTAGGCAGTGAGCTTACTAGGTTTTGAAGCAGAGCTTCGGTTTGCACAAAGTGCATTGAGTGCACATAAGCATACAGAGATCCTCTGGGAATCCCAAGTATCAGGTAACAATATTCTTCTGCCTAGGCCTTTTATCATTATGACAAACACAGCCGTTATCCTCAGTGGCAGAGTGCTAAATAGTCAATGTATTTTAGTGCAACTGATATCCTTGACCAAGTCCATCCAAGTAGAATGTTTACCCTCAGAAACACACCAGATTGAGACCGTTCTGGTTTAAACCATCTGTGTGTGAGATGGATATTCAAACCTTGTCTGCAAATTAGTCATAAGGCATGCAGGTTAAGGGAGAATTTAGACATGATGTGTTGCAATGTAGTGAAACAGAACAGGGATCTCGAGACTAGACTTGATGTCTTAAACCCTGAAAAACAGCAGTCTGTGTGGCAATGGCCATAGATGTCCGTCTCTATTTACACCCCCTCAACAGTCATCAGGGAGCCACTCAATACCTCTTTCCTTCTGACAGACTGGGATCTAGGATCATTTTACCTTTGAGCTCTACTTAGTGGGAGAGGAAAATGTTTTATTGAGGCTCATTTTTTATGTATTACTATAGATGAGCCACAAAGAGGGATGAAAAATGAATCATTTTTAGATGACCTGATTTATTTTTCTGTGAGTCTGTGAGGGAGATATTTGCTTGTAAAGACATCCCATTAAAGAGGAGAAATACTGTTTACTGATCTCCCACTCATGAGAGGACCATAATTTGTGTTGTCGGGCTGTAAAAGAGAAAGATAAAGGTGAATGAATAAATAGGAATAATGCTAAATCAAATGTAGTCATCAAGCTTTAGTAGAGAGGTTCACATGTGTTGTCGGTGGAATGTTTTGTTTGCCAGAGTAAGAACAGTAGCTCATGAGCAGACCCACAAGGAATCTGCAGAGTTTGTCTGCACAGATGTTGGGGGGAAATCTGTGGAATTCTATGGTCTTTTTTGAGTCCATGAGAATGGATGAATTATCAAACAATTGAATACATACATGTATATAATATTTATTTGGTCTTTCTTGAGTCCATGAAGATGGATGAATTATCAAACAAAGTTATACGTACAGTTGTCAGATTTGTGGCTGAGAAATGGAATATTAAACAAAAAATGTAAAGCTCTTTCATTTGGTCTGTAAGATTTTGCTTTAAATTGATAAATAGTGACAGTAAAGAAAAGTAAAGTAAATAAATATTTCAGTAAAGAACATGTTATGTCAAAGAAATTATTTTGAACTTTCAGAAAATCCCCCCAAAAAATGCTTCAAAGTTTATGTAAGAAATTATTGACATCGGGCCGTTGAATTGTTTAAAAAATAATGCACACCCGTTTACAAATGGTAATGCGTGAAGCAGCAGAGCGGCCGTTACTAGAGGTTCGGGTTTGTAACTAAAGAAAAAGGAAAGAAAAAATATATACAAACACAACAACACGGCATCAGTGAGAGGAACTTCAGTGCAGCTGGACTAACTTTTAATCGGAGGACGGCGCTGAAACCATCAGCTGTCGATGCCACTCTCTTCATAACTCGGACTGAGAAGGATATATTTGTGTAAATAGTTGTGCAATACTTGAAGTTCGAAGTTTGGGATCCAAAAGGAATTTATGTTACTGTTACACCTGTTCACCCAGTAAACTTTCATAATTGGTAAGTATTGTACGTGCTTTTTCTGTTTTGCTTCTGTGTGCTGACTGCTGAGGGAGCCGCTGTGCTTTGATGAAACTGCGTTTATTTACATATATTTGATTAATGACTGTTGCATGCAATCCTAAAAATACAGAATTTTGCAAAAAGTTATTTGTTGTGAGAAACCAATTTCGGGTTCGGTTCTGGTTCGGTCTTAAATTTTAACAGTTCCATTTGGGTCGGGTCCAACCATCTTGGGAACGGACCGGGTTCGGGCTTCAGTTTAAAGCCTGTGCAGACCTCTATCCGTTACACCTCAGGTGTGCATAATTCTTCTAATAATTCAACAGCCATCAAGACATTAATATGTTTTATCTCAAGACATTTATAAGGTTTTTGTATTTAAAACCCTCTTGTGTATCTTTCAAAATGAAGCTTGGCCATTGATATGCAGACTAATGCTGTTATTAGAGAGAGAGAAAATAATTAAGCACATGAGTTACCGGTGCAGCTCTCAACAGTGTTTGGCATGTGCTTTCCATAGATAATTAAATGCAATTTTGTGGGAAATATTTTGTCATTTTTATCCTATGATCAATGTCTTTGTGGATTTCAGAATATTACTGTTGCATTGTATCAAATAAATGCTGTATTGGTAAACAGGAGACTGGCTTTTGAGTAGTGGTAGAGTACGGTTCTACAAAGTTTTAGGTTTAAAACACTTCTTGACTCCATAGGTGTTACAATCCTGCGGAAATCTGCAGTGTTCTCTGTAGACACAGATTCTGTGAGAGCCTGCTCAAAGGTTTGTGTGTCTGTGTGTGAATGTGCTGACTATTGCAGAACAACTACTAGTCTACTGGTGTGTGTTTTCACTTTTCTCACACAGCTTTGAGTCCAGTTGACCCTCCAGATACAAACAACAGTCATGTATTAGTTTGTAAATATTTTAAGGGACTTTGTTTTCGCAGAACATTTGATATTGAGTGTTGCACAAAGTAAATAATAGATGCTGGTCAGGAGATTGAAGGAGCAGTTTCAGCTGTTCACTAGCAATTGGGTATTTTCATGTCTCACTTCAATTAGCCTCTATCTCATTAACATGCAAAATGGGGATTACTGATCTAGATTACAATTCATTTTGATGGTTTATCGATGTAAGCTGATTTTACCTTTTTATAGCAAGTCAAGCAAGCAGATGAGCTTTGCGCCACAACTTATACTTGCGCCACAAATTATACCTAAAGTATGATTCAGATGGGACGTAAATGAAAAACACCCTCTCCTCATCCACTTTGCATAGTTTTAACACCTATTATATTCTGTTAAAAACATATTTATTAGCATTTATTTATAGGCATCTGAATTCACTGGGCTTTGTGTTTCCTGTAGACATAAGACATAAACCTGCACTTGTTTGAACAGGAAAAATAATCTCTTTGCTGAGAAGTAATGAATACACAAGGATTCACATTTGTCCATGAGAATAGGATTAGGGTTGAGAAAAGGCAGGAGATCAGATGAATAGTAAGTCTGATCTGATGTCAGATGGGGATTAAGATGCAATAAATAGAACAGGGTAACGGAGTTTGCATCTATTCTGAGCCTCTCTCTCTGTGTGATATATCCATACATCATAACCGTGTGCTTGAGAGGCTGCATGTGACAGCTAAGAGTATTGAGGGATTTTGGTCGCTTAGCTAAACCTGAGACGCACAGCCGTGGTTTATTCACTGAGCATCTTTGTTGCGTTTTATGCCTCGATAATTTGATTTCAAAGAGGACCTGTTGGAAAACTACACGCCATTAAAGAAATAAAGGCTTCTCGCCGCATGGAAAAAGAGACAGGAGAGAATTAATTAAGGATTCTCTGAGGGAGATGAGAATGACAGTGAGGGCACTATGGGTTTTTTTCCAATAATACTGTCTACTGACTTCCGAGGCTGTATCCTAATTGTGTTGTATAATTGTAGTGTTATTGTATAATTGTTTTTATTAACAATAATGTGTTTTAAACTATTTAATATAATTTTTTATTACATAATGTTTCCCACTAAGCTCATTGAAATGGAATGCTGTCCTACTGTCATTTCAGTAGGAATGCAATCAGGGATTTCACGTTCAAATTCAAGTTGGTCACATGGATTAAGTGTGTTGACCAACATAAAGCTGCTTGATTTGAAAGTGACTCCTGTATGAGCTGTGCTTCATACATTGCTACAATATTGACAGTAGGCAATGGACCTTGATGTGACCTCTAGTGTCATGAGTGTGCCTATGATCCTTTAAAAGCAGTTCACTAGGTTGTGGAGCAGAGCTAATGAGTACATGTTCTTTGGTGTTAACTGAAATGGCATTTACTATGCTATAGAGGTTACAGAAGGTGACTATTAATACGCCTATTGTGTTTCTTAGCTCTTCATTTAAACAATGCAGTGAAGCCATTGTTGTATTCCATAAAACCACCATAACAGAGTCGTGTGAGAGATGAAGACACTGAATTAATTACATGTCATTTTTTTCCCCTTCTCTGGCTTATTGCTTTTTTTAAGCCCTCTGATTCCCATAACATGGTGACATCAGGTGGAGGAAATGATGATGAATCATGTTGACTGTGTTCCGCTGTAGTTCCTCCTGCCCCTGAGCAGCACGCTTTACACAGTCCAACTTGTTTACAGATGAAAATTCTAAAATGAAAACCTAAGCTTTATTCCAAAGCCTATTGAGCTGAATTGCTGTCTGCTCTTTAGGTGGATACTTAAAGGCAGTATCCTATTCAAAACAGTACATTTTAAGTGACTGATTTGGAAACATCTTGCATGAAGCGCACTGGTGACTAGACTCACAATTGAATCATTTTTTTTATGTTAGCATTTTGCGAAGCTAATTACTACACTATAATGACCATAAAGGACACAAACATTTTGTGAAATAGTCAAATTTCAATTATAATAAAGTAGATGCTTTATAGATAAATGAATGAAAGCTTATTTATGATTTTTCTCTACTTTTCACCTTCTAAGGATTTTGTTTTCATGTTCATAATCGTGTAGCTGTAAAAAAAAAGAAAAGAAAAAAAAAAGTTGTACATAAAACAGATTATTGGATTACATTTGACAAGAAAATACTATTGCAGTCTTTCTACCTTAAAATTGCATGTTTAATTCAACGTGTAGATTGCCGTTTCTTCGTAATTATTTGTCAAATTTAGCAATTTTCTGAGTGAAAATTGTTTCAAAGGAAAACATACACCAAATTTTGTTTTAATTAAAATTTTCCGCCTGTTTCCGCATTTAGTGCACCTGAATTGTTAGTGGTCAGTGCAGAAGAAAGATTTTGTGTTGAAACTGAAGTGGCTGTTTAGTGAAGTTGCTTAGTGCCATCTCAGCAGCTTCTAATAAATTCATGCTTTGTGTATTTGCCTGTTGATTAGAGTGTAGTAATACCTTTTAGAGCTCCCTGTTCAAGACTTTTTAATTATAGAGATTAATCTTTTTTTCATTGTAGAATTGTCATCACAAAATACAAGGGGTTGTTTGTACATTAGACTAGTTCTCCCGAGGTAATACAACGCATACAGGCCATACGCTTTCTTAGTCTTCTCCTGAAGAGATGTGTGTGCCTTTCATTGCATTGCTCCATATCTCATTTAATTTGCCTCTGTTGCCTGTTGACAGCTCACCCGGTATGGAGATTTACGTGTTCTCCAAACAGAGCTGAGCGGTACAGACGGCTCACTTATGAACAGCATCTTGCCATCGTGCCTGGCGGCTGTGTTGTTGAACCCACCATTGAATTTAGAGAGCTTCTTAACAAGAACAACATTCTTAATTGGGATGTTTTACAGCAATCTACACTTGAGAAATCCATTTGTGTTATCCGTTCGAGTCCTCCATTAGGAAACTGTCTCTGCTGGGATTAGATATTCTGCTCTAAATCTGAAGCTGCCATATTTTTCACTGATGTTTTGTTAATGAACTCGAGCTCTCTACCGATGTCCCTGTTTATCAGAGCTGTACATTTCACATTTATGCTGACATGCTTCATCTGGCCCTCGTTCTGTCAACACTCTCTTTCTCCCACATGCTGTGAGACGCCTCGGTGACTTTGAAATAAAAAAGAAAATCTGAAAAGGACTTCTGCACTGCGTAAAAACATTTTCCCATATCAGTATAACATATATAATGATAACGTCAGTATTTCAGTCTTGTTTTCCAGTAAAAATGTCTAAACATCCTTTGTTTATTCATCTTTTTTATCTATCTTTTTTCTTGTAAATTACTTAGCAACTTGTGTAAGGTAAGATTAATTTTCACAGTATATATCTTGAAATAAATTTTATATTTTAATATCTTTATTTAATAATTGTATTATTCTTGACGATTATCATAAACTACCCTCATTATGAGTAAAATGTGTGCTTATAACAAGATTATTCTCTAAAAAAAAACTCATCTTAATATGCTTCTCAAATAAATGTATCTTTTTTAGGGATATTTTGACTTTTTTAGATTATATTTTTGCAGTGTAAATCTCAAATATGAAGACTTGACTTTGGATTGGAATGGATTAAGTTAGTTTGAAAGCATTTTAATTTAATACAGAGAACAAGTTGTACTGAAAAAGGACAATCATTCCACCCCGTCTGGGTAGTGTTAAGTTTCCATCCTCTTGCAGTATCTTCATCCGCCCTTGTGGAATGTAGCAGCCAGATCATGTCACAAACAGTACTGTGTCAAAAATCACATACTCTTGATAGTGGACTGTGAGTAAAAACAAAATCACACGAAGATGACTGCAGCTGCTCATCATCATAGTCTAGTTGGAGACAGCTTACTTTAGTACTCATTAGGTGGTCTTAATGTAGTTTAACAGTTACCCAGTTCTTCTCAAAGATACACATATCTTGGCGGCTTGCCTTTCATGTTCTGAGTCTGGGGTGATGAAAAAAAATCTGAAATTTCTGGGTGTACGCCAGAGATGCCACCCATGGAGGTGCCAGTCTATGTAAGAAAACTGGCAGTGACATCCTGTCGCTTGCCAATCATTATCCCACCCGCTGATGACAATATTGATTCTATTGTACCACATCTCGTGATCAACAAAAGACCAGCAGCTTTTATGTGGCATGGTGCTGAGAGGCAGAACGAGTGAGTCGTGGAAAGAATCAGGATGTTTTCAAAGCCTTTCTGAGCAGAAATGCTGATCTTTGAACTGTATTTGAATATGAAAGTTGTGCAGGTTTGCGTCATTTGTATTACAGTGATGAGGAGAAAAGCAGACAGTGGTTGCTTTGATTTTAAATTCAGAATTAAAATTTGATAATTGGAGGGACCTATGACCAAAAGGGGCCTGTGTCCATGTGTTGGTAATAGTCATTGTCTTAGTGATGACCTGGCAATATCACACCATACCTGGGCCTCTGGGTCACCAGGGCTTTATACAAAACATGAGAAATTATTAGAAAAAAATACAATATAGAGAGAATTGATGAAGTCGCATCAGACTCTAAATGTTTGAGTAACAAACTAAGATAGGGTTGACGGGTTTTTTATCCCAGTGTTTTAACCGCTATAAAAACTTTTTTGTTTCTTTGGCTACAAGGCTGTCAAACTCCTACTGCAAGGAACACGACTGGGTGATTGTTACTGATGTGGGTATCTGTTATGCAGCTTCACCTGTATTAGCCAAAACAAATTTCCCTTAAAAACAGATTGTTATTATATTAAGTTATGTTAAGATATCTTCACCTGATTGATTTTTGATCCATCCTTTACTGCCAATGGCATCCCACTGTGTGCAGATCAGTGGTCGGTTGGTGGAAAGAATAATGTGATGGAGTGTCAATTCATAAATGTCAATTTTTCATTATTTTCAACTTATGATTTAGACAGTTATGACAAATATTTACAATTTCTACCAAGACATAAGCGCTATAGTCATGAAATATGTCCTTGGGTATATCTAAAGCTCACTTGAATACAAAAGTCTTCAGTGTCTATAAAACTTGTCTGTTAAGTCATTGACTAACTAAAAGTTTTGAACGCAGCCCCGGAGCATTTCAAAAGTTTTGGGCATAAGAGGTTTTAATGTTTTTTAAAGAAGTCTCTTATGCTCACAAAGGCTGCATTTATTCATCCTTGCTGATTGAAAGTATTAATTTCTTTAAAAAAAAAAAGGTTTTGAGAGAAGTAATAGCAGTAGGCTGAATTCGGAACAGCATACTATCATACTACTCTTACTATATCTGCCATATAAAATGTACAAAACTTAACTTAAAATACTCTCATTTTTTGCAGTGTAAATCCCAAATATGAAGACTTGACTTTGGATTGGAATGGATTAATTGAAAGTCTCTTATGCTCACAAAGGTTGCATTTATTCATCCTTGCTGAATGAAAGTATGAATTTCTTTTCTTTCTTTTTTTTTAAACACTTTGAGAGAAGTAACAGCAGCCGGCTGAATTCGGAACAGCATACTACTCTTACTATTTCTGCCATATAAAATGTACAAAAAAGTAGTATTTTAGAATACTGTTCTGATTTCAGCCCTAGATTGATGGTAGCAGAGGCAGGGAACAATAAGGTTCAGGTGCACCTGATCAAGCTCTTCCAGCAGTGTTTTCACACCTCACTTTTTGGCCACTGGACTTGAGTCATCGATGGGCATGCAGGGTCTATTATGGTTTGAGTGAAGGTGAATTATCTATCATGGCTCCCAGATTTTGGATTCGGCAGTCACCTGATCCCAGATCAGCCTAATATCTTGAAAGAGCCTGCAAATAGCACTTGCCAAAAGGCCACAGACAGCTTAATGATGGATGTAATAGATGATATGCATCATTACGCATATGTTATTGTTTGTGAAAACAAATCCAGCAGACAGTGTCTAATGGGTACGTGATGGGTCCAGGTACAATGCATGTGAAAATGAGCTAGCCATTGTCCACTGTAAAAACTCATCAGTAAATTATTTGTTTGGGTTTGTTTTTCAATGTCTATTATTTACGAAAACCTATTAATAATAGTTATATGTTTATCAGTTTTGCTGTTCAATTATTGTACTATAGAGTCTAGCTGAGTAGATGAGGGCTTGTGCATAATATTGGCCAGCGTATGTACGTGATGCAGAAAACCATTCTTCACTGGCCTAATGGCTTAGGCAATAATTACAGGGCTGAATTAAACTACCGGGAGGGAATAGAGTGAGATTTACCCTCCCATCAGGGCCTTTGTGTGCTGCTTTTCAGCCAGAAGAGGATGTTTCTGTTTCTCAGAGAGATGCTTTACACACACACACACACACATTGAATGCAATTAGGCACAGATTACTAGGCAAACCGTCAGTTGCGTCTACATAAAAAGAGCTGCCAGCCTTTATTGTTTCCTGTTTTGCAAACATGCCATTTTATAAATGAACTTTTTAAAGTGAAAACTACTGTCATTTGCAAAATGCTGGAGCGAGAAGAGGAAGACAGAGCGTGTCTGAGGACTGGGCTTTATTCCTGAGATTATAATTTCTGGCACATACTGGCCAGGTTTTTTTGTGGCAGTGAAAAATGAGGCGTCAGAGCACTTGTGGATGCGAGATGAAGACCCAGGGAAAAAAGAAAAGATGTAGAGCATGTGAGAGAGTGAGAGAAACGGGGAGCGTGTGATTATTTATCATGTGCTCGAGTATGGGATGGCAGGAAGGTGGGTCGTGAAGAATGGGATATGACATCAAGCCTGCAAAGGGACATCCTTCTCCAGGCAAAGCAGATCAGACACATCATCCGCTACCGACATCCCTGCAATGACTCAAACAAGCCTAACAAAGACACTATGCAGCTAGAAAGAGAGAGAGGGTGTAAGGGAGAAACAGAGAAACAGATGAAGGTTTGAGGAGGAGGATTGCAAACAAAAAATAGAGACGGCAAGACTGCTGCTGTTGCATACACACAATTTAAACTCTGTTGCTCTGTTCCAAAGCTTAGTAAGCTGCCTACAGAGTCAGCATCTTAAGGCATCATTTGTGCGCTTCCAATGCTGTTCCAAAAGTTAGCCAAAATTTTAAAACGGCATAATAATGTATGTATCCTTCAAAACAAAGTAATCCCAGAAAGACAAAAGTAATCTATTGAGGAAAATAAAATAAATTATAAATAAATGCGACTATGATCTATAAATATGATTCAATTATAGCACTATACATGATTAAATGCAGATTCTGATGTTTAAACTATTGATAGGCCTACTTAAATTTGTATATATTCCATTAAAATATATTATAAACAAACTGTTTTTATATCTATATATAACTGTATTGACATCATTTGCAAGTCAAGTTTTGTTGCATAAGGACTTTCATATGTAAGACGTTCCACATTGGTCACTCATGAAACTTATATGACAGTTAGGAATGCTGCCTTAGAAGACATATGTTGGCAGTAGGCAGCAAGGCAGCTTACTATATTTTGGAATAGAGTATAAGATTGTGTGTGTCTATGGTCCTGGTAAACCCAACATTATGGGGACAAAATGTCTCCACAAAGATGGCAATATTCGAAATCCTTGTATTTGTGGGGACATTTTTGGTCCCCATGAGGAAAACAGCTTATAAATAATACTAAGTGATGTTTTTTGAAAATGTACAAATGCAGAACGTTTTCTGTAAGGGTTGTGTTTAGGGGTAGGGTTAGGGGATCGGATTTGAATATACAGAAAAAAATCCAAAAAATCTATGGGAAGTTCCCAATGGAAACCCAACATGCATGTGTGTGTCTGTGTGTAGTCATTCACAGCATCAAAAAATGACAGATTCCATCATGAGAATTCATAGCAGACTGTTCAAACAACGCTTGATTTTTGTCTTGGTCCAATGAAACTCAGTGTTTGTTTCAGTCCTGGGCGTATTGGCTGTCAGACTAGATAGACGATTAAAGAAAAATATGATCTGTGGAAAAATTTTGACAAAACTGTATTTTCATAAAAACACAATCTACATCAGCCATGTGTTTTTAGCCTGTAGGCATCTCTCTTTCACTGATTTGACATCAGCATGTATAATGCCTCTGTCCTATTTAATCTGTTAAATTTATTCATGGGGTATTCACCGGGCAATTTGTACTTTTGTGTTGCTAACCATTTGAATTAGTAGTGTCATTATCATATAGTGAGATCATAACAACAGTGGTGTGAGTTTGCAGCACACCTCACAGCACGTCTCATGTTAAGTGCTTTAGCTGTGCGTTCTGCATGCCTTCTCTTTCTCCCTTCATTCTCAATGCATTGCACGAGCTGCCACTTGTGTCTGTGTGAAAGTTAAATGATCCTGAGCTCAAGGTGAACCCCAAAACAGTTTTTTTTATTGGTAAGATGGCTCTAAAGATGTGAGACTTAGAATGTAGCCTGTAACCTTTTAAAAATAAGGTTTTATTGTCCTCAGCTTTTTTTCCCCCAGGATGCTTTGGCATAGCCTTCACGCTAGCCTCTCAATTTAACAGCAACTACCCACCTAGCGCTCCTTATATGTACCACACAGGAGACTTGATTTCAGTTAACTTTAATAAACATAAAATACACATTCACACAAATACTGGGTGAAATATTTATAAAATAATTTAAAAGTTTGCTGTCAGTAAATATTTGTATTAATACAGCAAGAATGCATACATCAAAAGTGACAGTGACATTAAATTCATCACAGGAATGAATAACATTTTAAAATATATTTAAAAATATAAATGAATTATTATTTTAAAGTTATTTCAAATTCTAAAAATATTTCACAATATTAAAGCAACACCAAAGATTCTTTTGTACCTTAAAATAATGTTTCCATAATCGTTTCAGTGGTTCATCAACTCGTAACAGGGTGAATGGCACTTCTGCATTCGCTTTGCGACCCTCTATCGGCTATAACCGCACTATGCAAGTTTGCCAGATCGGGTAGCGGATCTGTAGTTCGAATGAGACATAAGAAACTACAAATTTGACTTGCTTTACGGCAAGCGTTACAATAGCAAAAAAATAACAAGCAATGTCATTATTTTGTTTTTCTTGGTTTCTGATGTCGCAATACATCATACTTTCATAAAATCATGCAACATACTCTACCTTGTCTGTGGACATCGTTATTTCCAAAGCTGGTGCTGGATAAACAAATAGCATGCGGTAGGCTAAATTATTTATGACAGCGGTAATGGACAATTCCGCTTCCAACCTGTAGGAGGACTGAAGAGGAAAAGTGCTTTGGGGCCGGTTTCACAAAGCTACTTTAGACCGGTCTATAGTGTTAGACAAGTCTAAAATTTGCTCATAGACTAGTCTAATGCAAGTTAGACTGTTTCACAAAAGTAAAGACTGACTTAATTTAGACCAAAAAAATTAGACACCTTACCCCCAGGCTAACTTAGGTCTAAGACTCTGTTACCTTGGCAACCAGCAGTAACAATCAGTTACAAACTGCCAAAAGAAAAGGGAAAATGGCTCATAATTTAAACATTTCTTCTTGTTACTACATTCCCAAGTAAAATGTCCTTGTAACTGTTAGGGCCGTTACATAGTCAACGCGAGCAACGATCGACGCGCTCCCTTTCATACGCAAGCGTCACGGTCGATGCGTGAAATGCAATACACCGTGACTGCTCAAACGGGGTAGCAGTAGTAGAGTCATAGCTCTGAATGCCCGTCTATTTCGCTTCAAATGCTCGCTTTATAACGCTCGAATAGGACGCGCGAATGGATTCAAAATGTTCAAGCGTCGAACTAGACGCGATAGACGTGAATTTGACGCTCTATTCGCGTTTGGTGTGAACGCTGCAGGCGTAACAGGCTGCGATGTCAAGATTGCAATGCTGGAATGTGTGTGTGTGTGTGTCAGAGAGAGAGAGAGGCACGGGTGCGATCGAACAGTGGAAACATAAAAACATACTCCGTCATTTATACTCCTCCAACAAACACATATTTTCCGCTGGGGTAAACTGCACTGAGCGGTTGAATGCACTTACTCGATCCGCCATGTTTTTTGTTTTGAAAAGTGTCTTATTTTACCCAGAATGCATTGCAGTGTAGTCCTACTTAAGATAGTCAGAGTCTTAAGTGCTTTGTGCAACGGTCTGATTTAGATGTCTATCTGAAGTCTGACTATCTACTACAGTATATCTAAGCCATAGTCAAAGTCTATCTTTGTGAAACCGGCCCCTTGTGTTGCTTTAATGTTTTCAATGTTTAATCTAATAAATGCATAAGGGACTCAAAAATATATGAAATATATAAAATCTTAACTACCCTAAACTTTTAAACAATAGTGTATATAGTAGGCACTTCTCTCATCTTGGATACGTTTTTTCACATTTTTACCATTCCACTCCTGCGAAGGATACATGACATGCTGCCTTATATCTGACCAAAATTGGGCTTTTTGAAAGTAGCATAAAGTTGCCGTAAAGTACTTTTCAAACGGCTTTCACATCCAAAGTGCACCTCTGTCTGATGCCTTAAAATACTATCTAGGTAGACAAGTTAGTAGGTTTTGGATCAGAGCTAAATGAAGCATCTATATTCTCTATTTACTGTCACCTAGATGTCTGGCTCTCTTCTTGTTTACTCTCTCACTCTTTAATGAATAGATTTGCTGGTGTGGTTGGACGGTTGGTTGCCTGGGAGATTGAAGCGATGGCTGTTTTGAAGTGCTGGTGTGTGATCATCTCCTCCTCTTCCTTTTTCAGCTCGACTGTTGAACTTTATATGTAGAGCAGCTTATTTCCTTGTCTCCTACAATGCTATTCAATCCTATTCAATCACACACCTCTACCCTGGGCTATCTAACTATTGTTTAAAGAAGAGGCAGGGTTAATTCAGGACTTTATCTGACCTCTAGATCTTTTATAATTCAATGATGCAATTCAATTTCCTCTCCCTCGCACCGATATCTCAATGAATCTCTCAGAATCAGTTTAGCAGCTACCGTTATTTTGGTTCATGGAAGATTGATCAAGGTTTTGACAAATTCAACCTCTCAGGGTTTTTTATCAGGAAAATATGAGATTAAGGATATCTTTTTCATAATTTCAGACACAAGATTCTCATGCCAGTGTCTACTCTATCACCATCTACACGTATAAACGTGGATTATTACAATGACATTTATTCATTCACTCCACAGTGCATTCTTTTTAACAATTCTTTAATAGATAGCCACTAAAAAGGTTTCACAGCTGTTAAAAATCTAGTCTTGGCAATCTTTGTGCCTCAAATAAATATAGAGTTTAAAGGCCCATTGAGTTTAAAACCCACAGGAACCTGGAGAAATAATGTGAAGTGCATTATAGCTGTCGGTCGGTCCTGGTAAGGATAGTATCTTCTAGTTCAATATTACAATCTCAACATTATTTACATAGAAAAGTAATTAAATCTGGGGGTGTTTGTAAGTTGAAGGATGGTGTGAAGGGAGTGGATGAATAGAGAGGGAAAATCTCGATATGAAGGGCAGTTTGAAGACTGACACGCCACATAATACAATTCATTGAGGACAAGCAAAGCAAAAAGACCTCCTTGGGTGAGCTGTGACAAGCTGGTCTCAGCAGCCAGTCTGGTCAGGGATGTCACAGTGAGATTTGGCCAGCCAGAGTACATAGATGAGAGGGAGAAGCCACTTTTAGGAATCAACCAGACCATTTTAAGAGCTGGCCAAAGGCTCTCAACCTATAAAGAAGCATTTCCAGAGGAAATCAAATATTTGACAGGCTTGTCCATTCAGTTCCAGTGGCCTGTGGGAGGATGAGGGGTTCAGAATGAAAAAGAAAAGAAAGGTGCTTTGTTGGTGCATCCTATTCCCTGCAGACTACCCTACTTCCTGTCTCCACGGGCAGCCCGTATGAGCACGGATGCTGTGATGTTGACTGCAAGCCATTACCACCTTCCTTTTGGTGCTGTCTGTTGGCATTTGAAGTTCCTACCACTTTGTTGATTCAATAAGCCATCACATAAAGCGTAAGCGTAGAATCTGTTCCAAAGGTAGACTGTCATTCAGGCCTGCTTGCTGTTGAATGGACATCATTTTCCCTCTGGAGACGCATCAGGGGAGAATCCTTTCATTCTTTCTCATCATCTACATTCAGAAATTCAAGTATACACCTTTTTTTTTTTTTGAAAACCGAAAAGACCAATATACTATATCTGGTACAGTATAACCGAGAAGACCAATTTTGAATCTCTCACAACAGCTAAAGGCTGAGCAACATCTTGCATTTTTGGTTTATTTATTGTCTCCTTTATTTAATGATGTGGTGAATACCTCTTTTATGTCCACTCTAAGGTTATTAATGTATATATTATTTAATTTAATGTTCCATCCTTCCATTCTCCATACTGCTTATCCTCTCATGGGTTAGGGTTGTTTCTTGGTGTCACTCACTAATTATAATTGACCATTATTGACCCAGATTATCATTGCAAAAGCAAGAGTGTGTCTCGCTGAATCATGCTCATGATCCCTTTCCTCTTTCCCTTGGGATTGCAAATTACATACGTAATAAGGCACCAGGGTGACGTGGATGTTTCTTTTATCCGTTTGTGAAGCGTTTATTTTATGTGTATAGTAGTGGCTTGGACGTTTATGTGTATGACAGCTCATTCAATGTATTCAACATTAAAGCACGGTTCTCACTTTGTTCAAAGAAGTAGACGTTGGATCCTGACAAGATTCAATGATATTTGCAGAGCTGAGATATTTTATCTCCTGCTGTTTTGATCTCTCTCTCTCTCTCTGAAGGAGGAACGTTTTTTCCAACTAATCCCTAATCACAGCTTAAAGTGTGCTGTTTCGTAACTACTACTCAGAGGCAAATCCGGCCTCCAAGAATTGTGCGAGGAGGGGAAAGTGGACAGACTCCCGGATATCAAAGGGCTGTCATGGGTATGACATGAACTTTGCGGTAGGGTTTAACACAGACGCCAGTCATACACAGAGAACAATCTCCATTTGCAGTGATAAATCTGTCAGCCATTTCCCCACAAGACAAATCTGATTTAATTAGCTGATTTTGTGTTTATTGACTGGCTTGGGTTAAAGCTAAACTAGCAGGCAATCATCTTTCCACAATATGAAGCATTTAGGTTTTTCGATGTTAACTCAATTTTGACAGAGAGATTAGGGAATGCAATTGTTGTCAGAGAGAGTATACAGCTCTGTATCTGAATGACTGTGACTTATGACTTTGTGTTAAAAGGCATAAGACTGATGTAAACACATGCCTGAGCTAATCCATACTGTACATACTCTATGGCTTCTCTGCTGTCTTTTTGCTTAGTAACACACTCCAGAGGAATTTTAAAGCAGTGGGGAGGAGAAAAACTTAAAATAGCCTTAAATGGTAATTGAGGTTGTGAATGTGTGGAAACTACACACACACACAAAAAAAGCTGAGGACAGTTATTTCGCTCAAACCATCAGTCAGGCAGAAATAAAAATGTATAGTGAGCAGCCCACATCCTAGAGGCCACTCTTCCCTCTCTAAATTATAGGTGTTAGGTGCACATTTAGAAAGTGCAGATGGGCCAGGCAGTGACTGAGCTTTTATAATGCAGTTATACACCAGCAAACATGCATTAGTATGTCAGCTCTTCCATCTTTTTCTGCTCTCCACCACAGTGCATACTCATTTCAGACGTGTTACTGAGTTACACCACATTGCTATTTTGCTGCCTTTGTATGAATATCATTATTCAGGTTTCTTTGAACTTCTCCAGACTCCTCTATCTTGACGTGGCAGTGAAAATGAAGCCTGTTGAACCACCACACATCTGTCATGCTCAGCCTTGGTGTAATGCTTGCCCAGGCCAAGTCATGGAGAGAGTTCATGTGCACTTTATGACGAGCATTACACCAAGACTGTGCATGATGGATGTGCGGTGGCTGCACAGTTGAAAATTTAATAGTTTACATAGAACTAAAATGTTGAAACTTTCAGTGGGTATTTATTAATATCAAAGGGATAGTTCACCCCAAAATTAAAATTGTTGTTATTTATTCACCCTTGGGTTGTTCCAAACCTGTACGACTAGATTTCTTCTGTGGAACACAAAAGAAGATACTAAGATGTCTCAGTGTTTATTTTTTCCATACAGTGAAACTCAGTAGGGTCCAATGCTTTTTATTTTTTTATTTTTTTGGTTGCATTGTCTGGACAAAAACATTTGAAACATTCTTCAAGGCCTTAAATCAGAGCAGAAAGTCTTAATCATAACATCATGGCATTAAATGTTGCATGCATTGCAAACATTTTTTTATATCTTCCTCAGTATTCTTGTCCTATTTTCCAATACAAATATCTAAACATCTTTGAGTCAAGATACATTTACTTGAGATGCAAATGTAAAAGTGTGCCTTGAAAAATTGAACAAAATTAAGTGAGTGTAGTTTATATAAAACAAGAACAAATATCTGTTAATGATTTATGAAAACTTCCCTTTGAATTAAGTTGATTTTTCTGAGCCAATTGGCAGATATTTGTTCTTGTTTTAAGCATAAACTCACTTAATTTTGATATATTTCACAGAAAAAAAAGATTTCATATTTTATGTCATTTTATATCTCCAGTAAATGCATATTTCTTTAAGAATATTTTGTCATTTGCACTGGGAAACAAGACAACTAAACTGAGGAAGAACTTCCCTTTTTTTTGCAGTGTGAATTTGTAAAAAGTAATGGATATCTGTTAGAAGTTGTATTTTCAAACTCTGATGTGTTGTTAATACAACTCATTGGCCTGGTTTCACAGACAAGGCTTAGATGAAGCCAGGATTAGGCCTTAGTTCAATTAGGACATTTAAGTAGCTTTTATAAATTTGCCTTAGAAATAAAAAACATTTTGGCACTGACATATTTTTAGATATTTCAGTACAAGTTGCTTTCAGTTAAAACAGCTCAAACATGCATTATAGTCTGGGCTTAAACCTTGTCATGAAACCGAGCAATTGTGTTTCTCCCTAGACATTTACATTTAGAGAACATATTGACATTACATTTTCTTTACTTGGTCTTCAAATTAAATGAAATACCTTTTAAGCCTTACATTTACTTCATAAAACTTGCAGAATCCCTGTGAATGATGACAGACTTTTAATTATTGGATTCAAATTTAAGAGTCTTTAAGAAGTAAAAGGGTCTTTATCACAATGTGTACGTAAATGATTTTAGGATGTGTTGAATATAATAGAATAGAACTCTTCAGATATATCAGTCCTCATCCACACACACACACAAAAATTGCTAATAAAATAAATTATTTGTGGATATATATATAAAACTTTCTCTAATTCTCTATATACGTTTGTGTTTGTTAGATGAGTAAATCTTGTATTGCAATACTCACAAGTGTGGCTTATGAAAAGGAACACACACACACACAGGAACGGTCACATCCCGGGAGTAGCATACAGTGATTCGTAGGTCCGCCGGCATCATTTAGCATTTAGACAGGAGGAACCTAATTATCCACTCCCTACTATCTCTGCAAATGTCTCCAACCTAACTGGGTATTCTCAAAATGTCCAACAAAATTGTGTTGGAGGAACTGACCCTGAATCAGCAAGAAGGAGCTTCTTCATTTGGGTTTCTGACCTCAAGTCATTTTTAATGAAAGACTCCCTGATTGCATTGCCTTACACTGGGGTGCTGCTATCAAGAAGCCAAGCGTCCATCAGGCTATTGGCTTTTTTAGGCAGTTTGTCTATTGAATTGCTCAATGTATCTGTGAAAGTGGAGTGACTTTGATTTTCCGTCTCTATATATTTGTCGTGATAATCATGCGTTTGTCCTACCCTGCTATTTTGTCCACTTTTCATTTCGCCAGGTGCATCACAACGCTGGCAGAAGTAAATGTAATCAATTTTTACCACCCCATAGCTAATCTGTGTGTGTCTTATGTTCAACTGTTTACACCAGTGTTTTATCTGTAATTCTGTCTTGTGTCTGTCGTGTACGTGTGCAGGTTTTGAGTTATTGTATCAGCCGGAGGTGGTCCGACTCTACCTGTCTCTGCTGACAGAAAGCCAGAACTATAACACGCTAGAAGCAGCGGCCGGGGCTCTACAAAACCTCAGCGCTGGACAGTGGACAGTGAGTGTCTTCTCATAATCTTCATGTACATAACAAATTTCGAAATACCAGGAATTGGAAACTGATTCTTATGTAGATCAGAAAAAAAAAAACAATACCCGATTGAATTATTTTCATGATATTAAGTTCCATTAGAGATTCTGGTTAGTGTATTCTTATGCTTATACAGATGGAAAATCATAATGAAATATAGAAATAGAATATACAATAAAATAATCAGAGCTGTTGTCATGATGACATCACGCATCGTATTTTCTGTAATCTTTGCATGTGAGTCTTTTGAGAACCTTTGAAAATATAATTATTTATTCAGATTTAAATATACCTTTTTGTGGTATACACTGCATTTTGGGGTTGGTACGATTTTTGTTTGATCGTCCTGAAATCTGATATTGTCTCAATTTTCTCTGTTGACAACAGTCTTCTGCAAATCCATAAACCTTCATTTGGGATGATTTGTTTCTGTCTGCTTGAAATGAACCTTGAACACATTTCCTAATCAATACCTAATTACAAGTATGACGTGTCTGTACCACAGTGTCATGTGTGGGGCTCTGTTCTCTCTTGTGGCAGAAGTCAAGAGGAAATGCCCCTAATAAACACGTCCCCCTACACCTAATGCAAGAGTAAATCCCATTAAACTGCACTGCCCTGACCTGCCCTGCTTCCTTCTCCATTTTGGACCTGAAGTGCAGCCATGCATAAGCTCACAGCTTTTCTGTGTGGTTACTCTGCTTCAAACCTGCCTCATCTCTATGCCTGGTGACACGCGCATGCTTATGAACCCAGAGTCCCAAGCGCATCACAAACCCCTGCTGTAAGGAGACAGACATGTCACATCTGTAGTCTATAAGAGGATTTGAGAGCTTTTATTTATTAATTTATTCTTTTCCCTACTTTTCTTGCAAATGTGTTTCTAGGCTCACTACCATCTCCTAGTGGCCATGGTGTGGTTTTGCAACAACTTGGGGCACTGGTTGAGAAATAGAGATTTCTTGTGCCACATAAAGGTTTTGTGATTCATGGGGTTGGAGTGAAAAATGCACACAAGTCTAGCAGGGACAAATGGCTATTTACTGGATTGCAGTTTCCCAGAATAGCGCACATACTCAAACAGGCATATTCCTGTTATGAAAGATTTGCAGAGCTGCTTGTCTGGCTTGAGCATAAGTTGACCTGACTTAATAAAATGAGTGCTGTGGAAAAATGTCTGATCAGAATGTATGATCCTCTCATTTCTACAGTGGTCAAACTATATCCGGGCGACAGTGCGAAAGGAGAAGGGGCTGCCAATCCTCGTGGAGCTCTTGCGCTCAGACTCAGACAAGGTGGTGCGAGCTGTGGCCATCGCTCTGAGGAACCTGTCCATCGACCGCCGCAACAAAGACCTGATAGGCAAGAGCAGCATTTCTTGATCATTTCTACCTATTGTGTAAAACATATACTTACATAATACTTGCCGTCAGATTTTTTTCAAAAAAATAAAATAAAATTCAAATCATGTACACAAATCACAGTAGCCTGATAAAAGCTGTTTTATTTTATATGGTGCCAGGACCTTTATGGGTCTGAAATGTTGAGATCACACGACCAGCTTAATAGCACTTGATCTCTATAACCCCTCTTATATTGGCCACCTACACTACCTTTCAAATGTTTGTGGTCAGAAAGATTTTTAAATGCTTTGAAGGACCAATGTTGCATTTATTTGATCAAAATGCAGTAAAAACAGTAATATTGTGAAATATTATTACAATTTAAAATAACTGTCAATTTTTAAATATTTTAAAATGTAATTTATTCCTGTGATGGCAAAGCTGAATTTTCAGCAGTTTACTGTGTCAGTTTCACATGATCCTTCAGAAATCATTGCTGCTCAAGAAACATTTCTAATTATCAATGTTGAAAACCGTTGTGTTATTTTTGTAGAAACTGATATTTTTTTCAGGATTCTTTGATAAACCGATATTTCAAAAGAACAGCATTTATTTGAAATATATATATTTTTGTAACAATGTAAAAGTTTTTACTGTTGCTTTCGATCAATTTAATGCATCTTTGTGGAATAAAAGTATTAACTTCTTTAAAAAAAAAAAAACTTGCTGCCCCCAAACTTTTGAATCATTAGTGGAGCTTGAAAAATAAATGAATCATGGCTAAATGTGAGTAGTATTTGTACAACAAAATTGGTAAAACAAAAAATGTAATAAAAAAATAAACTGTCACTCTGTGCTCTTAAATTATTTCATTAGATTTTTACCCAGAAGGCAACAGTTAATGTTAATGAACCTGATATGTAGAAGATTATGAATACAAATCAGTGTTTACGCTGTGGCACAATTATATTCTGCTTCTGGGTTTCTGCAGCTTGTTTTGCTCTTTTCCAGAGCCGAATCTATCATTCTTTTGTACTATCATCCTCAGGGAGTTACGCCATGAGGGACTTGGTCAGCAACCTGCCCAGCGGACAGCAGCGGCCAGCCAAGAACCTGGAGGAGGACACAGTGGTGGCCATCCTCAACACCATCCATGAAATCATCACTGACAGCTCTGAGAACGCCCGCTCTCTCATTACTGCACAAGCAATCGACAAACTTGTGGCCATCAACAGGACCAGGTAGGAAGTGAATGGAGCACTGACCATGACGCAGTATGGTTTCTTTTTTATCACATAAAGGGCCCTATCTTGCACCCAGCGCAATTGACTTTGTACACCGACGCATGTATCATTCCTATTTTGCACCCGACGCACAGCAGACTTTTCCCTCCACAGTCGCACGTCGGTAAATTAGGGAATGAACTTGCACTTCCGGGGGTGGTTCAGCGAAAAGAGGAGGTGTGTTCCAGCACAAATGTTCCCTGGTGCTATTTTGCAGTTTCAGAAAACAATTCCTCCACAGACCAGGAAAAACCTAGTCTAAAGTCAGTGGCGCTTTATTCAGATGCTATTTTAAGGGTGCATGCTTGGCCATAATGTAGCGTGTGCACAACGCGCATACACTTTGCTTATCTCATCTACACAGACGCAGCAGTTGCCATTTTTGCAAACCATACATAATTACAAGGAAAAATATTCCACACAAGGGAAATCATTGTGGTGAAACGTTTACCCAAATTATTATATGCCTGTTTAACCGAAGCTAATTTTGGTGGTTTCTCCCATCCCCATACAATGTCACTTCTCTGTCTTTTACGGCCCTGACGATAACGTCGGTCTCCTCGGCTGTGGACCGCTCCTGGCGTGCGCCTGGCAAATCCGCCGTTATAATAGCAATTCGCCATGGAGCAAATGCACCTGCTCTTAAAGGGAATGTGAGATGTCGCTCTGATTGGTTTATTTCACGTTACGCCCAAACCACACCTATGAGTAATGTAGCTACTTCAGACCAACCCATTTTCGATTTGCGTCAGGCGCAAGAGTCATTTATCCCGGCGGCATAATAGCAACAGATTACAAAGTTACTTGCGTTTCACGTTTGATACTTGCGTTTCAGATCGTTAAAATAGGGCCCTTAAGCTATATTCACACTGTAAACTCCATTCTGATTTCTGCTTAAGTTATTTTTAAGATAAAAATAAGAGTATATTTAATAAGAGTATAAAAAGAGTAAGAGCTTCAGAGTATAAAATGTTACAAAAAAGCGTTAACATTTTAATCTCTTCACTTTTTAGACCTAATTTGAATGGTACATAATTTAAACATGCTTTCTGTGTTGTAATTTATATATCAAGCCAACTATCTACAGTACATCCTCTTCAAGCAACTATGACTTCTTAAGGCTCACTTAGTGATGTGTGTACACCAACAACAGGTTTTTGATCTGTGCAAACATCTTCCATTAGTTTGGGTCCTCCTCAACTCGCAGAGAAAAACAGAAACAAGAGTTGCTGCTCTTTGAAGTGTCTTATTTTTATCACCACACATGTCATCTTTAATATGCATGTGAAAAACTGAATATTAAGTGGTGTAGTGCTGTAGATATCAAAAGCAGCAAGAACAGAGAGTAAGCCATATGTTAAACAAACCTCCTCCTTCCTTTCCACATGTGACCTCATTTAAAACTTCACATCATTTATACTGTGATTTTACACAAAACTAAATATTGATTGTGAGAGATTAACTTTTTAAAGAGTACGTGCTTGACTGGAGAGTGGCTACACGGCTTCTATCCTTCTCGTTCTGACTCTGGAGATGTGGCTTTGAAGTCGGAGGCTCCTGGTAATTAAGTGAGGATCACAGGAAAAGCTAATGAAGTGAAAAGAGAGAAATCTGTGGCCACAGGGGTTGGAGTTAGTGCCGTAGTGACTTCACGATGCTGAGAGGGGAATAGATGACTTTGAATTTGAGAGTTATTCCAATGGGCTCTGGCTTCCTCATAACTCTCTTTCCCTGCATGTTTATGCATTGCAGCCAGTCAGCAAGGGAGACCAAAGCTGCTTCCCATGTACTACAGACGGTTTGGAGCTATAAGGAGCTGAGAAATGGCCTGACCAAGGATGGCTGGAATAAAACGCACTTCCAGGTAGAGCGGAGCAAAGCCACAAACAAACACTCTGATTTCTCACTTATTCTAATACCAAATGGTAAATCGAATGAATAAATGTCCGGTTTGCATTTCACTCCAAAATCTAAAGAAAAAACTGTAATAAATGAATGAAAAAATAAAAAAGTATTTCTGTTTGGAGTTTTTTTTTAAATATCAAATTTTTGCCATTATGTATGCTTCATATATATTGTATTTTACAAATCTACTTAAATTCTATTGTATGAATGCACTAATTTTAATGTCTCGTACATAAGTACTTTTGTTGTTGTTTTTGCATGAGAATTTGAGATAAAATGTGCTTTAGTTTTGTGCCTAGTTGCCAGGAAAATGATTTCATAATGTATTTTTTTCTATTTGGTTCTAATAATAGATTTCTTTTCCTTAATGCACAACACAATTTTCTTAAAGAAGCTGAACATCACATTTCTTGACAGTTTCTGCGAGATTCCTTTGCATCTCTTATCTTTATATTTTATTACTTGTTACTTGTTACTTTGGTCCTATATTTCTGAAACATTGTCCTCTTGATCCCTCTCAGCCGACAGCAACTGGCACCCCCAAAGGATCCAAGAGCTGCAAGCCTGGCTACGACGACACTACACTTCCCTTGATGGAGAAGAATCAAGGTTAGCGTAAGACCCCAAACAGAGACTTTACACACTATGGATAACAGCAAATCTGGCCGCTCAGGGGAGTTCTGGAGGTTCAGGTGCACCTGAGCGAGCATATCTTCTAAACTCTACTACTTCTGTGTTTTAACATGTGGCAGAATGCTTGATCTTTCACCCCCACTGCTCAGCTGGTGAGTGCAGCTGCCGCATCTCTTGTGCTTTAATCGGTCATTTGAGCAGTTCATATGATACAGAATGATTTATGAGGATCAGACAGCAAATGAATGGGCCTCAGTATAGGAGCTCGTTATTCATTCACTCTCAAGTAAAATGATGGTAAATTACTGAGCACCATCCGTCCACCCGGGCACATCTCATTGAGAGAGGAGTTAGCATGACAGCTTTGGCTTTTTTTCTGATTTTATTACTGCTGTTAGCATGGATGCTCATGACAGTGATGCATTTGATCACATCCATCAGTCCCTCACCATTCCCTGCTTGCCTGAATGTGGAGAATAGAGCTCAACAGTGACCGTACAGCTTTTCAGCAGCCTTTGTTCTGGAAGGATTTTTCTCATTAATTTTCTCCATAACTGAAACCAGCCAGCATCCATGAACCATTACAAATGATGTTATCAAATCAGCAACAGCAATACAATATGAAACTGTTAACTTAAGATCATTATTTGGGAGTGTCATATTTTAGAAGTCTATTACTAAAATATACACCACCATTCAAAACATTAGGGTCAGTAAGAGTATCTCATGCTCACCAAAGCTGCATTTATTTGATCAAAAATACAGTAAAAACAGTTATATTATGAAATATTATTACAAATTAAAATAACTTCTATTTTAATATCTTTTAATATATCATTTATTCCTCTGGTGGCAAAGCTGAATTTTTAGCAGGCTTTAATCCAGTCTTCAGTCACATGATCCTTCAGAAATCATTTAATATACTGATTTGGTGCTCAAGAAACATTTATCGTTGTGCTGCTTAATATTTTTGTGGAATTTTATCCAAAAAGAAATCTTACTGGCCCCAATTGTTTTAACGGTAGTGTATACATACAGATAAGTTTAGTGAGAGTGTAAAGTGACTGATTTGATTGTCATTTCTATGATTTATGGAAGTGGGCAGTCACTTCTCACTTCCTGTGTCTCCTCGGATTGGTGGCTTTCACTTCAGAATTGTGTGTAGTGAAGTATTTCAGAGAATTATGTAATTAAAGTATATTTTCCACATTTAAGCCTTTTTAAATCAGTTTCTCAATAATGCAAAGGAATGAGATTTTACTCTATATACCTTGAAAGCTACATGAAGAGATTTTCTACTTAAATTAATTTTCTAAAAAGTGTTAGTGCCGTGAAAAATCCAGCCTGTAAAATGCTTTGCAGGCAACAGAGGGTGTAGCGGTGGGGATATGATACCTATGGACGAACTCGGTCCAGGTAAGACCATTTCGGCATGCCCTCAAAAACAAACCCTACAGACTGATATGGTTTTGTGAGAAAACAAAACCATAATCCCTCTTAATTTGCGATTAGTTTTAAAAAGTAATGAAATTCTTACTGCATTTCTTTTTCCCTGTAGAGTTTCATTCCAATGCTGTCTGCAAAACCCCTCTTTTAATAAGATTTGTAGTGCTGTTGTGTTTGGTGTGTATGGGCCGATGGAAATTTGAGCAGAAGCTCTATTGCTTGTTCACTACAGAGTACCACCTCTTCATTATGGTGCTGTCTCTCTGATCTTCTCCACTGAAGCAGCATCCTCTCCAAGCCTGACTGACAATTATTGGACAGAGGCTGAAGATGGGGTGCTGTTTGAGTGGCTGGAAGGAAGTCAAGAAATACACACAGCATTCATGCACACATACACAAACCCGCACAGTAATCACACACATCACGCGCTCAGCTGCGAGCATGAAAACATCTGTGAACGCAGCATGTACGGGACGCTCCCAGCTGAAGGTTGAGGGATCTGTCGCTGCTTGTTTGAAGAGCCATGCTGAGGGTGCTGACACACCGATCATGATAACAGAGTTGCTCTGCTTTCTTTCCCTCTCATTAGATGGCTATTCGACGATTGACCAGCGAGACAAAGAATCCAAGTACAAAAGCAGCGACGGCTCGTCGGATCTGCAGGAGCGGGAGCCGTTAAAGGTCAGATCAGAAGTGTCAGAAGTGAGACATGTTTCTACATCTGTTTAATCTGAGAATACACTCTGTGTGACAGTGCTGTCTGTGGTAGTGTGGTAATAACGTCTCTGTCTCGTTAGTTGCACCAACACTGCAATTTTCCATAGGAAAGAGAAATTATACACTCACCTAAAGGATTATTAGGAACACCATACTAATACTGTGTTTGACCCCCTTTCGCCTTCAGAACTGCCTTAATTCTACGTGGCATTGATTCAACAAGGTGCTGAAAGCATTCTTTAGAAATGTTGGCCCATATTGATAGGATAGCATCTTGCAGTTGATGGAGATTTGTGGGATGCACATCCAGGGCACGAAGCTCCCGTTCCACCACATCCCAAAGATGCTCTATTGGGTTGAGATCTGGTGACTGTGGGGGCCATTTTAGTACAGTGAACTCATTGTCATGTTCAAGAAACCAATTTGAAATGATTCGAGCTTTGTGACATGGTGCATTATCCTGCTGGAAGTAGCCATCAGAGGATGGGTACATGGTGGTCATAAAAGGATGGACATGGTCAGAAACAATGCTCAGGTAGGCCGTGGCATTTAAACAATGCCCAATTGGCACTAAGGGGCCTAAAGTGTGCCAGGAAAACATCCCCTACACCATTACACCACCACCACCAGCCTGCACAGTGGTAACAAGGCATGATGGATCCATGTTCTCATTCTGTTTACGCCAAATTCTGACTCTACCATCTGAATGTCTCAACAGAAATCGAGACTCATCAGACCAGGCAACATTTTTCCAGTCTTCAACTGTCCAATTTTGGTGAGCTTGTGCAAATTGTAGCCTCTTTTTCCTATTTGTAGTGGAGATGAGTGGTACCCGGTGGGGTCTTCTACTGTTGTAGCCCATCCGCCTCAAGGTTCTGCGTGGTGTGGCTTCACAAATGCTTTGCTGCATACCTCGGTTGTAACGAGTGGTTATTTCAGTCAAAGTTGCTCTTCTATCAGCTTGAATCAGTCGGCCCATTCTCCTCTGACCTCTAGCATCAACAAGGCATTTTCGCCCACAGGACTGCCGCATACTGGATGTTTTTCCCTTTTCACACCATTCTTTGTAAACCCTAGAAATGGTTGTGCGTGAAAATCCCAGTAACTGAGCAGATTGTGAAATACTCAGACCGGCCCGTCTGGCACCGACAACCATGCCACGCTCAAAATTGCTTAAATCACCTTTCTTTCCCATTCTGACATTCAGTTTGGAGTTCAGAGATTGTCTTGACCAGGACCACACCCCTAAATGCATTGAAGCAACTGCCTTGTGATTGGTTGATTAGATAATTGCATTAATGAGAAATTGAACAGGTGTTCCTAATAATCCTTTAGGTGAGTGTATATTAACAGTGAATTTGTGTCGGAGCCATGGTGCAAAATGGTGCAAAAAACAACCCAAAATGGTTTTCATACTTTGGAACTGTGCTACAAAGGAACTATTTCTCCTCCTGCAAAACCGCTGCCCATATTTATAAGTGACCTAATGAAAAAACAAGCCCTTATATAAAGTCACTTATAATAAGTGGGCATGGCAACACTGATTTTAAAGGGATACTTCACCGATTAGCATTAAGCTTTGTATCAGTAGAAACCCGGTAGTATTTTCGAATGACCGTGCTTCCCCCACTCATGTCCCCCTGAGACGAGAGATTTCTGTATTGTGTCTGGAAAAAAAAACGTCATTTTGTGTCATCGGAGGTTTTTTTGGCCAGAGGCTAGAGACTACAGCCAGTAGTAGGAGCTAGTTCCGCATGTTTTCAACCCGCCCATAGGGGGTGGGATCTCACGATGAAACGGCGTCTTTTCAGTTTCGAGTCAACTAGTAGCCTAGTTGTATCATTTCTTCCGATACTGCCCTCTGTAACCAGTAGGCGTGGCTTGGGAGTGGCCTCATAGGGCAGCGAAGTAAGTGCATTCTGGGAGTTGTTGTTTTTCATCCACATGAGCCAAAAATTAATTTTCTGGCTTTTCTCAGTCTAGAAGGCACCAACTTCTAAAATAATTTCACATTTCTGCTACATAAATGACCCAATTTAAATACACATTCATCTTTCCAGCGGTGAAATATCCCTTTAAGGCATCATAGAAACCCCCAGTACAATTGTAGTTGCAAACAACATGCAGAAATATAAATAAAAAAAATCGACATTAAGACTGGTAAATCAGTTTCCATCATTAAAAATCAGTTTTTCAATAATGCAAATTAATGAGATTTTACTCAATAGACCTTGAAAGCTAGATGTAGAAATTCTATATTTAAATGAATATTCTAAAAGTGAGCATAGACACCCCCAGTACGATGGTAGTTGCAAACAGCAGGCAGAAATGTTATGCAAAATACCAGACACAGTCAAGAGAAATGTTGATGATACTTTTTATCCAGAACTGAAATAAAAATGTTTAAATCTAATTCTTTTTTTACATGCTGGGGTACAAAAGTCTGAGACCACATTGATATCCTCAGATTCAAAATCTAATTTAAGCTTGTGAAATGAAAAATTGTAAAGATGTTTATTAACATTTGAAACACTATATTTTGAGCTAGGTCACTAATTAAATAAGTACATTTGTGACATTGATCATGTGACTCTTTGGTCAGCTGTTGGTCAGGCACACATTTTCAAATCATAACAGAGAACAGAATCATCAGGTTGGACAAACTTGAATCACAATGTCCATATCTGTATATTTGAGATAGTAAACTTGACTTCCCCTCATACAGTCTTAAATAGATAATTAAACTTCAGCCTCGTGATATTAAAGTCATTAATGTAGAGATGATTAAGAAACTGTCTGGTGCTGCTATTTCCCCCTCTGACTGGCATCTGTAAGAGAGGCTGACTTGCATATCAAGTGCCTCTGCAACAGTAGATTGAGTTCTCTTACTCCCTTCTTCACTTATATGGAGTCATCTCATATTATAGTGTTATCACAGCCCAGCGTGAGAGTGATTTGCTTTACTGTGTGTCTGCGTTTGAAAGAGGCCACACTGTGCTCATAGATGAGTGTGTTCATGGACACACTGCATTATTGACAACTACATTTCTGCACCATCTGTAGTCTCAGCATTGTGACTGGGCTTTGTATCTCAACAGCTGCCTGCCGTATTTCATTGTTAGGCTTTACAAACGCTTTAATTGATGTCATGACAAATTCTGATTTATGTTGCTGTGACTGTCAGAATTCTGTCAGACCGTCAGATTATTTTTCATTGTCAGAATATTAGGCAGACACAGTAAAGAGTTATTTTCCTACTAATACAATGAAGTTGCTCCCTCTAGGGGTCCTTGTTGGCACAACATGCTTTTGATACATGAATATCAAGTCGACCAAATTTGTATTGTTTTCGGAATGGTTCTTTATTCTGTTCTGCATGCTTTCTCTTCTATAATTTCTAACTGTTTATTTTCCCCTTGAGCTTCCCTGTTGCGAGGACTAACTCTGCCTTTCTCTGTGTGTTTAAACTATTGGTTTTGCTGATTTGAACCCCTCTCCCACTGCTGCAGAATGACACAAATAGGAAACACTATATCAGGAGCAACAGGCCGACTGTCAGTCTGGTGGATGCTTGTGATGTTAAACCTCAGCCTGTTGACTCCTGGGTCTAAATGCATGCATGGTAGGTCTTATGTGTTTGATTTGGATGTTTTTTATTAGTAGTTTTGTTCTCGCTCGTTCTGTTTATGAAATAACAACCACCCTATGTTATCATTTGCTCTGTCTAACCCAGAGACGTGCATTGGCTGACAAGTGCATGCTCAGATATTAAAAAAATATTTTCTCTGTGACACTACTAGTATCATGAGGAGCGTGGTTCAGAATAGAGAAAATAGGACCTTTTTTTGAGAAGTGGAGCATGAAAAAGTGTCTATTGCATGTACACTACCGTTTAAAGTTTTGGGTCGTTAAGATTTTTTTTTATTTTTCTTTTAACTTTTTTCCAAACAAATAACAAAGAAAGAGGAAACAAATTTCAAAGAACGGGACAATGAACAATGTATATATACCTAGTATGTACATACTCATATTGTTTTTTTTGGCTTTGGGTCGTCATATTTCTCACTGATTTCGTCTCGTTCTAAATCAGATATAGATAAAGTAGCACAGTAAAGATTACATTTATATGAATGCATTAGAGAGAGCGATTGCGTGTGGATTAATTCTACCTGGCAGCGTCTCGCTAACAGTAGTGAAGCTGTGGGTTTTGTGGGTAGAAATATATGTTACAACTTTTCAGTTTCCAAGCTATTTTATTGATAAATCACAGAACAGTGTTGACTAGACATTTCTGCTCTACTGAAAGTTTCTGTGTGTAAAGAGCACATATTCTTATGTATACCCAAGCATACACACACACACATACACATAGACATAATGGTCAACAGGTGCAACATATATTACATTCATTAGTATTTAGGTTCTGGTAAGATTCTACAGTACAAGATGTACAGATGCATTTTTTACAGGATTCTTTGATAGAAAGTTCAAAAGAACAGTGTATCTTTTAAATAGAAATCTTTTGTAACATTGTAAATGTCTTTACTGTCACTTTTGATTAATTTAATGCATCCTTGCTAAATAAGTGTTTGTTTTTTTACTGACCCTAAACTTTTAAATCGTAGTGTATTTAATTAGTTTCCTGGTGGAAAGTGGACTTCATTGACCAAAATACACTGTCATACATGTTATTGTGGGCAGTGCTGCCTTCCCTGGGTTAGCTTCACCATCGTCTGTTTATTTTCACTCTCATGCTTGGCAAACATCTACTCATCATTCACGCATTCTTAATCCCATAGATCTGTCTAAACCATTATCAGTTCAATCCTGGCCTTTGAAACATGTAGAATTCAGTCATGTCTAGAGGATCTTATTAGTTCGTCATTCATGAAAACAAATTTGAATAAAGACAAAATTTAGTTTTAAAATAATATCATATTTGCTTTTGTAACTTCGGCTACATGGTTTAGATCTGGTAAGTTATGTAGAGAAAAAATGTCCTTAGTTTCAACAAATCATCCATCATTCAATCAACATGCTCACTTCCATTTTGCAAACATTATCATATGCATGTCTAATGTAATCAGGAATTAGTTTTATGACCATAATAGAAATATCTCTCAATAGAACCCATATTTTAATTTAGTCTGATGATGTCTTCTGATATCTGTGGCTGTCCTGCCCTCTCCGCTGCAGGCTTAGCTCGCAACAGCGCTACATCTTTCCACACAAGGATTTCACGAGTCACCACTGCCATTAACCGCAGAACTCACCCTGATGTGGACTCATCTGAAGACGTTTGCCTAAAAGAGCGAGATACAAACTTTCATTCAACAGCCAGTATTTTCAGATTTCAGATTTCAGAAGTGAAAAGAAAAAAAAAAAAAACTGTTTAAAAAAAAAAAAAAAATACCACTTCTCATATGTACATTCCCACTGGACGTAGTGTACCCAGAACTGAGGATTTGCTGGAATGATGGAAGGATCGAGTGTACAGGAAGTGCTGTCGTGGACGTGGACGTGCATTGGAAAGAATTGGATTGAGTGCAAAGAGGAAATAAGAAAAGAAACTATTTTTATGTCAAAACAAAAAAATATAATTTGCCTATATTATTTTTGTTGTACGTTTCTGCCTGATTACTGTTTGTTTTGTGGATTTGTTTTCCCCAGAAGTGCAGTGAATTGTGACATTTTTTTTGTTTGTTTGTTTTCATTTTGTAGAGTTTTAATGAACGTTTGGGTTATCTAAAATAGTGGAGGACACTTGTGAAGGAGGAAAAGGAAAGTTTGTTATTTTTGTTGTTGTCCATTACAGCGGTGTGGGGACACATAGAATGTCCGGGGGGGGGGGTCTATATTGAAATGCACGCTTTGCGATTTCTGTGTGCTGGCTTCATAAAGCAACTTTAAAGACATGTTATCACTGTGTTTGTTTCTTCTCACTGAGAACACTGACATCTGCACATAGCCAAGCTGAAGGGAGGAGACCTGCTGCGCTTTCAGTGCTGATCCTGTATTCCCCTTGACATGTCCAGCTGCAGAGGCATGCTGGGTAACACTGGCACTTACCAGCTTCTGCTTTGGTTTATTTAATAAGGGGTAATGATGGGGGAAAATCTATTTGTTAATATGTAGATTGTGTTATGAGGGATAGTCGGGGGATTCAGTTGCTCCTGTTGTCATAAAAGTAGATTTTAAAACATTTTATATTTTTGTTGTTTTATAAATGTATATTAGGTTGCAAAGATAAAAAAAGAGGGGGGTGGGATCACAATGTTCTTATAACATTGATAGATGTGAATCCATAACAGTTTGTTCAGAGCACATTCAGTATTCCGTACATAAAGCATGGCCATGTTTGTATAAAAATTAATAATAATATAATAAAAAGATCATTGCTTTAGATAAATGTTTATCGAAGGCTGTAGAGTCATTCTCATTGTCTATTTATATTTTATATTTTTTACATCTTGCTTTGTTAAATGGAAGCATTTATTTTCAATGTTCTTTTTTTTCGATTGGAAAACATGTTCAAAAAGATCTGATTGGTTGACAGAATTTAAGTGTTCATCAGGAAAGACAAGGAATATTACAGAAGAGGAATCAGGGATAGACACTACCTTTCATTTCAGCTGTTATGCAAGCCAAAATACTTTTACATAAAAGTGTATCTCTTGAGTATAACAAACAAGCATGACAACGTTTTAATGTTGTTTTCATTCATTTAGTTTAATTTATTTGTAAATTGGATATTACAATCTGGACACTCAGATGAGAAAAAAGCAAATGCTGTAAATGTTCCACCCGTCAATGTAAAGAAACCCTGTATTATACATATAATTTTACTCATAAACGCATAAAAAAGGGACAAACACTGACATGCCAAGTAGGATGACAAATTTTGTTTCCATGTAATGTGAGGCAAGCAACACGCGTCTGCTTTATCGTCTGATTTCTGTCATGTGACTCTATATAACTCTCTATAGCAAGGATTTTTTCATAGACTTCTAATAACAAAATAACTGTGTAATAATTTTCACTTTTGAAGATGAAATGTTGTGTACATTCACATCGAGATCTTTAGCCTTGTTGTAGGTTCATTATTAATATTTGACTGTCTGTTCCTGACTGCCTTTTTGCAGAATACAACCAAAGGATTTTGGTACCATGTAGTACGAGAGGTTCCCGGAGTGTGAATTTGCATCAGATTGTATATTTCTAGAACAACGGATGTTGAAATGGATTTAAGAGAAACCTACTATTGTAGATATCATTAATTCAGAGCATCAAAATTCAGTATGTGTACAACTTGGTAGCAAATGTGTTTGTAACTATCATGTGCCTTAACCTTTTTTCCATGTTAGATGAAAAAGATAAGTGTGTTTTATATGTTTTATTGATCCCTGACTGCTCTTTCTCTCTCTCTTTCTATCTCCATCTCTCTTACACACACACACACACACACACCCCTCCTCTCTCTGGCTCCTCCCACTTTCACTCACTCTGTGTTCTCAATGTAGTCTAGACTGGTGGTGGGTTTTGCCTTGTATTACATTGTATTATAAACTTTTAAAAGATATAGACATACAGTAAAAGGGTTTGATTATATAGTTGTTAATGCTTTCCTAGCACTCAAGAACAATGCCACAGTGACCGAATGTATTGTTAATTTTACTAATACCCAGAAGAGAGAATTGCTCTTGTTAAAGAAAAATCCAGGTTTGTAGAGTATCATTTTGGTGTGTTTTCAATAAATCATGCCTGAAAAGAGTGCATTCTGTCTGCTTTTGTTTCTTTTCCTTTTCATTTAAACAAAGGGATATTTTGTTGTTTTGGACTCCATTGACGTTCAGTGTATGGATAAAAACAGTTGTTTGAAAATGTTCTTTCATGTTCCACAGAAGAAATTAAGTCATACAGATCTGGATAGCATGTGGGTGAGTAAATAATGACAGATTATTTTTTTTATTTTTTTTTTGTGAACTATCCCTTTAATTCACAAAGAACTTTCAGCTTTCATTTCAGGCGAATCATGTATTTACTGCAAACAACTTGTCAAACAGAAAACAGTTTTTTGCACTAGGAATCTGCTGGGAGTGGTAGTTCAGAACTCGCCCATTTTTGTACATGATTTAAAGGTTGATACTCCCTTCGCACACCCTCTGACAGCGCAAATATTCATTTCAAAGTCAAATGTCTAGGAATTTCATTTGGTTAAAAAACAGTAAAATATTTCTCCTTCTCTCAAGAAGTTTCCTTTGTGGAAATGTTAAAGTCTGAAGCTCAGCGTGCATTAAATCACATCATCCAGTGTGTGTGCGGCTCCTGCGATGGCCTGTGTGACGATGGATAAGTGTTTGTGAGCCTGATCCCAGTCTTCCTTCAGGTCAGTGCTCTCAGCCTTCTCTACTGCATCTGCCAGGCCGGGGAAGGTGGGCACACTCGATGACCTCGACGCCCATATCACGTGCCTGTGTGATGCCAGAGAGCGTTAGAAGTGATTGCGAACAGGTGTGACATCAGCATGAACAAATGAAGGATGGTCAGTGGAATGCTAATTATTATTCATAAGGGACTGGTCATTAGTAGCAGGATGTTTTAACAATGCTGCTTCATACCTGAAACCATATTGTTCTGGGAACGCTAACGGGTCAAGGAAAGCCCTGTCCAGCAGCATGAGCTGATCATTAATTCTGCGAGTCTTCAGAGGCCTGTTGTGAAGACAGAAGTTGGCATAGTTTTATTTCAGTTAGCCTAATAGCTGGTTTGATTTGCATTGAGAGATGATCTTATGGAAAGTACTCCGTGCCAATCTCTAGGTATGGTAAAGGCTATGTGATGATGTAGGGCTATTTTAATTCCAAAGGCCAAGGGAACTTTATCAGGATGCATAGTATCCTGGATCCATGAAGTAACTGGCCTTTAAAAATAAAAATCTGCCTGCCTCTATGGGAATTTAACATAGGGGTGTCCAGACTTTTTTAAGGAAGAACATTTATTTATTTACAATACATTATTCATTCACAAAGAAAATTGGTGTCCTTAAAGGTTGGATTTTTCCTTTTTTTTTTTAATTAAGGCATTAAGTTCAATTTCCAAAAGATGATTTTTTATTCCTCTTTTTAGTCAACTTTAGCATGGGTGTCTAAACTTATGCATAGCACTGTACATGCCTACTGTAGTCTGGTTGATAGATTATATTTTATTAGCAAGAAAAAGGCCTTTTAATATAATTTTAAAAACATACCCATTCATGTTGTGGTACACATGTCTTTTTGCTGTGAAATCTTTTCTGATATTTATAAAGTTAACGTAAAGAATAACTTTTATGTTATTAGTAGCATTTCAAGATGAACACTATACTGGACTGAAACAACTTAGGTTTACTTGTTTATCCAGACATTGGCACAGGCATTTTTTAGGAATATCATGTTAAAAATATGAGTATGAAATATGATTCATCAGGATTTTGAGGAACGTTTAATTTGTGCATCTCTCAAGCATCATTCTGTTGCATTGGATTATATGTTCAATATAACAAAAACTACAGAGCTTTGATAAAATAAAATTAAGCATTAAAAATATAATCTTACTAAGACACATTACTGTGATTTAGAGATGTTTACATTATATAATTTTTTGTAAGTAGTCTGCCTTTGCTCAGTTTGGGCCTGTTTTTTCCTCAAGTATGAGCTCCATATTCTCCTCCTATATGAGCCATAAAAACCTGATTTATAAAATGTTATACTCAACATATAACACATATGCAAACTTGTTTTATACATACATTTTGCCTAAAGGTACAATAAACGGTTCCTTGTTAACTATTATTTCCTATGTCATGCTTTACAGGATTAACTTACGTTTCTTTTGCGAGATCTGAATCTCCGATCAAACGATCCAGTTTGGTGGCTGTATCTCGGAATAACTGCACAGCTTTCTTCAAGGATTCTGGGATGGAAGAAAGTGCTCATTGCCACTTTGACACTTACAGTACATAACTTCCATCGCTCTCACCTTGTATTAACTTTTAGGTTGACAGAATTCAGTTACGATTAGGAAAAAGGAAGCATTTCCCTCATCCAAAGCAGTTTGAATCTTGTTAACTCACCCATAGAGATTTTTTTAGCCGCAAGTTTTTCCTCATAGGATGTGACCGCCTGACTGAGGTACCGCTCCAGGCTTTCTGCATAGTCACTGCAGTTAAAGGGCAACAGAAGACTGTCAGCCAATCGTACCAGCACATTCCCTGCTGTCCTGGCTACTGCCTGGTGACTTGTGAAACCTGCATAAGGGAAAGTCATTTGAACTTAAAATAGAACAGAGGAGGACAGACTGATAAATATGTTTTAGTATTAAAAGAGGGTTCATAGTAATTAGTAAATATATATCGTCTCGTTTGAGAGCCTTAGTATTCATTTCACCTGGATCAATGAACGTAGATGCATAGTCAAAGGTGTCATAGGCCGTGTGGTAGGCTGGGTAGATGCGCGCTCTTGTTTTACTCTGCAAAGTGATCAAGAATGTGTTGTTATTATTACTCGACTTTTTTTAATGCCAAGTGGTTGATTGCCTTAGCGCTGACCACTTACCCGGTCATAATAATAGGAAATGTCCATAGAAGTTATTCCAAGGTAGTGCATAAAAGCAGCGTAATCACTTCCTGCTCCTGTCAAGAAGCCCACACTGCAAATACAATTGACAATATTGAGAATTATTACTTTACCAGTCATGGTTCTATAATCCCCTTGCGAACCATGAGGTAGTATTGTGGAATAATAAGAGCGTACTTTGGTATAACCCCATAATTTGGACTGGTTCTGTTGTAATATTTTATCCAGTTCTCATAGACTGATGTGGTTGTTCCAGGTGCATTGACCTGAAAGCACACGACTCATAAAAGTCTTATGAAAGACATGAAAGTCACTCTTCAGGGAAGGGAGTGGATACAAGGCTTGTTCCTCACCTGTTTGGAGGCTGTAAAAAGCACGCTCTGTGCTGCTGGAGAAGCAGAAGCTCTGAGAGTGGCATTAGCTGTGGTGGACATCAAGCATTTCAGCAAGTGGAACATGGGATGAAATTAATATTGAAAATATTGAAAGAGGAAAAACATCAACCCGTACCAAACACAGAGATGTCCACGTTGATGTACGCCACAGTGCGTTCACTCAGCTTACTGAAGTACTCCTGAGGATGGACAATGCTTTCAACACCAAAACGGACAAATCTTTCATGCTCTAATTCCAGTTTTTAGTAATGCTACTAATGTTTTTATTAACAAACCTCTGTGTATTCTGCAGATCCAATAAGACCAAATTCTTCAGCTCCCCAACTGCCAAAGATAATGGACCGCCGAGGTCGCCATCTCCCTTTCGGGAATAGAGAATTACTGTTGGATTTTCTTTGCTTGTAACTAACACTGAATTGTATAAAGCACACTATATGACCTATATGTTATATTTTTCCTCTGTATTGCAACTTCCTGATGCTTTCATTATACCTAGACCACCTTGTCTCATAGCAAAGTACTTCATTTGGGTCACTACAACCAGCCCTAGTCACATTTGATGTCAAATTCAGATGTTGTCTGGATGCCATTAGGCCTCACCTTCCTTCACCATCTTCCCCAGGACTCTGGTGATCTCTAGCATCACTGCTGTGCCGCTGCTGGGGTCGATGGCTCCGTGCACCCAGCTGTCCCTGTGGTTCCCATAGATCACATACCTGTCTGAACAACACGCATACAAAAATACAGTTTGCAAATGCAATTTATTCCTGTGATGGCAAAGCTGAATTTTCAGCATCATTACTCCAGTCTTCAGTGTCAAGAAAGATTTCAGACATTTTAAGTGTGACTTGGGCGTCCAAATAATTTCTGGGGAATGTGTATATTAGAACAGGTATTTCGTGCTTTTTAATATGACAAATATAACTTACCTGGCTCCACACTGCCTCTGATTATTCCCATGACATTCGCTGAATATTCCAGCCTCTCAGTGTTATAAATGTCCATGTGTACATTGCTGACAGACAAAACAAAACATTATTTTCATTCTATCCTACATTATATCCTTCCAACACACTTGTTCAAGCATTGGAAGATACTGTATTGGACACAAATATGCAGCATTTACCTGTTGTTTAAGGGAGATGTGGGTTTGAACCCTGGCCCACCAAGTCTGTATGTGCAATTAAGTGAGCCTTGCCATTCAATAGGGGCATCGTCCCCATCAAGCTCACTGTCACAGATAATTCAGTCAGAATTAGAAGGAAACATTCTAAAAAGTGAGTAACTAAAGAAATAAAAAAGTATATTTAAACAGTTACGCTTACCAGATTAAACTTTCAGCATCCTCAAACCCTATTGGCTGTGCTGGAATTGGTGGAATACCTGTTATGTCTTCTTTTGGTCTTCTGTATGTATCATCTACAAATGAAATCAATTGCATATGTTGTTGTTTATGTGTCGTACGGAATACGTGTTTTCATGTAAAAAATCACCGGTTACCTTTTGCTGCTAGGTAAGGTGTTAACAAGTCTCCAAAGTCAATGTTGTATGAGCCTCGCTCGACGCCAGAGGGTGGCATGTACCAGGAGTGAGGGTAGGTTTCACTTTCCGACACCAGGCCATCATTAATGTCATATGGATCGGTATAGACCAGCACCCCAACAACGCCGAACTTGGCTGCATTTATAGCCTGTTATGTTCATGTCACCGGAGAGTACACATGTATGCATTCAAGGTGATGAAACTACAAACAGTGTTCTAAACTGATAATACTGCATTTTCCTTTTCTGCTGTTTTTGAGAGATTTAACAAGTGTTTTCTCACTTTTTTCGATCTCCCTTCTCCTCCGTATCTGGTGATGGCGATGGTTCCCCTCAGATCCAGTGTTCTGTTTAACAGCTCGAAGTCACTCATTTTACCTTGGTTTGCATAGACAAGTTCTCCCTGCATATAAAAGACAGATGAGTCAATATATTGGACCATATCACAATTTTAATCAGACATAAATGTCACCTCCATAATATCTACAATATATATATATCTACAATATATAATATATACAATCATATAAGCTTTTGATAAAGTTAATGATAGCAAGATATGCTTACAATAAACTCTTGTTTAAAAAGTCAATATAGTGGTACAGTGAAAGAAACAAAGGTCATTATGGGGAATCATTGTCTTCTCTTGCTCAGGTATGTCTTGAGTTATGGCTGTGTCATTATGTCATAAGATAATCGGCTTTATTTCATGATAACATCTCCATCAGAGGAAGCGTTTTAAAAAAATTAAACAAAATGGAAAAACTGATCAGAGACAAGGAAAAGTAATTATTAATTGAAAATAAAAAAGTAATATAAATGTATTAAATGTACACTGCCTTTCAAAATTGTGGTCTGCAAGATTTGTAATGTTTTTGAAAGAAGTCTCTTATTCTTACCAAGGCTGCATTTATTTGATCAACAATTATTACAGTTTAAAATGTAATTTATTCCTGTGATGACATTACTCCAATCTTCAGTGTCACATGATCCTTCAGAAATCATTCTAATATGCTGATTTGCTGTTCAACAAGCATTTCTTATTATTATCAATGTTGAACCTCTTTAATATTTTTGTGGAAACTGTAATAAAGTTTTTCTTTAAATAGAGAGATCAAAAGAACAACATTTATATCACTTGTGATCAATTCCATGTGTCCTTGCTAAAGGAAGTGTAGTGTATTCTCCTGCTTTACGAATCAAATGGATGGATAATGTCAGTAAACTACATATTTATTTAAAGAATAATATGTAAGCGTTCATGAACTGTGAAGTATATTAAGGTGGTGAAGGCTGCACACCTTGACATTTCCTGCAGGGGAATATGCTGCGAACGGCTGGACCACCTCTGGGTCGTCCTGTTCTGGTTTGTACGCTTTCTCTCTCTCTCTTGCCGTAAACAGGACTCTGTTTTCTGGATCAACTAAGTAAAACAGAGATTCTTCTTAACATCGTTTAACATTTTTGGATAATATATGATTTTCTCACTCATTGAAAGCAAATCAGAAAAATATCTCAAACTAGAAGGTGTTCTGAAATGAATTCAGAACTAAAAATGTTATGCTTTGAACAGATATTCTATATGCTGTCTTACCAACAGAGACTTTGTTGGGGTTTGTTTTGTCAGGGAATGACAGATACACCTTGTAGTCCTCTCTCCATGCATTGTCCAAGCCTGTTTTGGGGTCCTTCCATCTCTTCAGCATAAACTCTACGGTTGCTTCATCTCCAGGGGTGGTGGCCATGTGGGGAACCTTAGTCAGCTCCCTTTGGAGAAACAACACAAAAGTAAATTCTTAAATCAGCTGAAACAAACAACTCCATACAGATTGATGTTCTATAAGCTGGCCTATTAATCTTTTTAGAATCTCATACTTGTGTGCTTCAGAATAAATGCTTCACCTGAGGTTTTCTTTAATTTCATTGGTGTCCAGTTCCGCAAGGAATTTCTCAATGATACTTTCATCCACATCACGAGATGCATCCCGGACCCACTCTGGCACCGAACTGCCCTTGTCAATGGCGAAGTGTCCCAGCAGAATCCCTATAGTAAAAAACACTGCTCCTACAAGGAGACCCAACAACACCTCCTTAAGCATAATGTCTATGTGGTAGAGCTCTAAATGCACCTTCTGAATGGTCAACCAGCTCTATCCTTCTCTAATAAAGCCTGTGACGAGAGTGGTGAGATAGTGGGTGTGAAATAACTGTCAAGATCATATGGATGAAATTGTTTTGTCCTTCTAACTGCCATTCCGAAATCCCTATTCCTGATAAGAGGGATTTAACTGAACCATAAAGTTTACTCATTAATGTTTTTTTGTGAAATGTCATGTTGGACTTTATCTCCTGGCACAACTGTAAAAACTATGTTTAAGTCATAGCCTACATCTATGAATGCACACTGAGTTTTCAAGCATTGATAGTCACACTTTATGACTTAATTATATTATTATTATATATATACTAAATATACTAAACTATATATATATATATATGTACTAAAACAAATGTAAAAACTAAGAACTTGGTATGGTGCTCAAGGTCCCATTCTGCTGTTTTTCTTGTTTACAACTATGTGTGCTGAATGTATAAGGACTAGTCACATTAAGACAGAATGACAACTACAAACATGATTTTTTTTTCTCTCCATCAAATACTTTGGTTTGTTTGTTTCAAACAAAATCTGAGTATTTATCATCATCTGTTGGAGGTTCAGTTCCACAGACTGGGGCACTGAAGCAGAGGATCTGGCAACATGCGTCCGCATGGTGACCACTTTGTATGCAACTTAACATACGCTACTCGTTGTATGTTTTTTTTTTTTTTTTTTTGGTTACCTTAATTTGACCTTTTTAATCCTACTGTTACTCGGTTAGTGCAGCTTCTTTAATTAAAATAAAAACTGCTTCCCATGATGCAAATGTTGAAGAAATGTATTTTCACTTTCACATTCATTGATTCGATGTGATCAGCTAAACCATATAACTGGATTCTTTTTTTTAATAGATCGAGGATTTTACCTGAAAAGTAATCGTAAGTATTCTGTGATATAAAGATATACTTTAACTTTATCTCTTGCACGTGACAATACAGTGCTTATGTTATGACGTTGGGTTATGTGTGTTGAACTTGCACGCGCAATGCCGTTTCAGTTTACACACAAGGTGTTGTGCAAATTAAGCCCATCACCGAATGCCGAATATCATTACATTTTCAACGAATTTTTAAAAAGATTATATCCCACACCAACTGCTAAATTACTGCATTCGCCGTGTCCGTTCTTTTGAGTCGGATCTTTTCATTAAATCGGTTGAATTGGTTCGGAAAAAAGGCGAGAACCGTCTCTTTCGGACACGCGCAACTAGGAAATATTTACGGCTTGACTGCAGGACATGAAAATTTTAAACCCGGAAGACGAAATAGCGCTTTTAAGTTCCAAATGTTCTCACCTGATTCTACTGCCATAGTGTAATTATATATTTTTGTTGCCATGTTGTTTGTACATGACATATTGTATAATAAAAATAAAAAAAGTTCCAAATCTTCTTCTACAATTAAAATGAACAGGTGCTAATATTGTCTTTTATGGGTGCATTTGCAATACACATAGCCTATACTTATGTTAACATTTCAGAAAATGTACATTAGTGTTTCATGACCCTTTACACATATGAAACAGAATTGATCTTAACAAATAGCTACTACAAAGTACAAATAATATTTTTTTTGTAAATAATTTTATGAGCATATCTGCACATGTGAATTTACAGTAAACACCCTTATTAAGCACCAAAAGTGCCAAAGTTTTAGACAAGTTTTAAACAGAAAACAGAACTCAGTCTTTTTGATGAGCTCATTTGCTTGTTTTGTATGATCATTGTCTTTATAATACATGTTTACCTTTACCTTTTACAGAACTTCCAAGTAGTACTCGACATGAGTCGCTTTGCTCTGCTTGTGAATCTCATAGCCCTACCCATCGTTCACCTTTGGGCTGCAGTCACTCAAGAGCCCACTATATTCCCCACATCAAGCAATGGAGAACCATTCCCATGGAACAAAATGAGACTTCCAGACACAGTATCTCCCCTTCATTACCATCTCCTTATCCACCCCAACCTCACAAATTCAGACTTCACTGGATTGGTACAGATCCAAACTGAGGTGCATCAAGACACCAAGTCTATAATACTGCACAGCAAGGATCTTCATATCTTCAATGCAAGGTTGCTAAGTTCAGATATGAGTCAGCAACAGCCCTTAAAGGTGCTAGAGTACCCATACTTCCAGCAGATTGCACTTATATCCGATAATGCACTGCTGAAGAGAGGCCATGTATATTCAATTGAACTGGAGTTTGCCGCTAACCTTTCTGAGAGCTTTCATGGATTTTACAAAAGCACATACCGCACCACCAAGGGAGACGTCAGGTGAGAAATCTTATGTAAACAACTCAACCCTTTTATTTATTTATTTATTTATTTTTAAATAATAATCTGTTATTGTGTCATTCACATTCTCAGGGTTGTGGCTTCCACACAGTTCGAGCCGACTAGTGCCCGAGCAGCCTTTCCCTGTTTTGATGAACCTGCCTTCAAAGCAAACTTTACCGTGCGGATTCGCAGAGAAGCAAAGCATATTGCCCTCTCAAACATGCCTAAGGTGCCGTAATGTCTACAGAACCTCTGTTGATCAATCCCTCTATCTAGCGTCTATAAAGCTTGAATAAATCATACTGCGACATGAACTATTAATCTGCCAGGGGAAGACTCTGATTCTTCTGTTAAGCATACTCTTCTTTCTTTCTTTTTTTTTTCTTTACTCCAGCTGAGAACATTAGAACTGCCAGGTGGCCTGTTTGAGGACCAGTTTGATGTGAGTGTAAAGATGAGCACATACCTGGTGGCCTTCATTGTCTCCGACTTTCTCTCTATCAGCAAGACCAGCCAGCATGGAGTCCAGGTTAGAAGATAATCCGTCTCAGATCATTATGACCACTGAGTTAATGACAAAGCCCTGATGTACTGTAAGATCCCACCTTCATCATTTATCACGTTTTGCAATCCTGCTAATAGCATTTATTTGATGTGAATTCAGATTTCGGTGTATGCTGTGCCAGAGAAGATCGACCAGGCAGAGTTTGCTCTGGACGCTGCAGTGAAGCTGCTTGACTTCTATGATGATTACTTTGACATTCCTTACCCTCTACCCAAACAGGGTTAGCTGCACATTCTTGTCTACTACTTAACATGCAAATTACAGATTTCTAGTTTCAGCATGTTTATAATCTACTCTGTAGATCTTGCTGCTATCCCAGACTTCCAGTCTGGAGCGATGGAGAATTGGGGTCTGACCACCTATCGGGAATCAGCCCTTCTTTTCGACCCCCACAAGTCGTCTGCTTCTGACAAACTGGGCATCACAATGATTATCGCTCACGAACTGGCCCATCAGGTGGACTTATGACATGAAATAACTGTTTTGTGTGTGTGTGTGTGTGTGTGTGTGTGTGTGTGTGTGTGTAATGGGGGTATTAAGGCCTGTTCACACCAAGAACGATAACTATAATGATAACTATATTTGCATTCACACCAGCGGATGATATCGTTCTATTTATTCTAAGCACGTGGTTCAGTTTTATCGTCTGGCCCTTTAAATGCCCAAGCTCTTTAAAGCAGGATAGATTTTGATTGGCTGACACTGGTTTTATTGTTTATCAGCTGGGGAAAAAAAATAGTTCTGAAAGTGATTCCAGTGATATCGTTTCTGGATGCTGTTATCGTTATAGTTGTGGTGTGGACTGGACTCTGCTATTCTTTTAAATTCAAAATGATTTTTACAACTATATCTTTATCGTTATCTTTATAGTTATCATTCTTGGTGTGAACGGGCCTTTATAGTAATGATTCTAGTGAGTGACCTGTTGCTGTGGTTAATCGGTGAATTGCTCATTCTGTGTCTGTTCTTGTCAGTGGTTTGGTAACCTGGTGACCATGCAGTGGTGGAATGATCTGTGGCTGAACGAAGGATTTGCCAAGTTCATGGAGTTTGTGTCTGTTAACATCACCAATCCTGAACTGCAAGTTGTAAGTTTTTGTAAAATTGTTGGCCCTTGCTGAAGGTCTATCTTTTTCATTTGAGCTCTTGGCTTTTTATTTCCATAATGACCATATTAAAAGCACTCAGCAAGAGTTTGATGAAGATTTGTGCTCAAATGTTTGTGCAACAGGAGGATTATTTCCTGGGGAAGTGTTTTGAGGCTATGGAGGTAGACTCCTTAAGCTCCTCTCACCCTGTGTCCACGCCGGTGGAGAACCCTTCTCAGATACAGGAAATGTTTGATGATGTTTCCTATGACAAGGTGCATTATAAAACCAGTGAAAACTTTTTTTTCTCTTTCTTGTTTTTCAAGCTTTTTAAAAGCATGCTACAGTTGTGAATGTCATTTCAGGGGGCTTGTATTCTGAACATGCTGAGAGAGTTTCTGACCCCAGAGGACTTTAAACTGGGGATCGTAAGATACCTGAAAAGCTACAGTTACCAGAACACAGTCAATACTAACTTGTGGGAAAGTCTGACCAATGTGAGTAAAAGTTGCACGCGTAATGCAAATGCATACAACTCTGCAGTAAACAGTGTGAGCTAATTCATTGGATGCGGTCACATTTACTGTTGTTCAGCAAATTTCCGCATGCGAAACCCAGTCATTTCAAAGAGAATACATGCAATCAGGAATTTTATATAAGGGCAAATGATTTCTCCACTGAGATTTCACATAGAGTTCGAGAACACCTTCAGAGTACAAGATCAAAATGCCTTAGGATGTGTTGTGAGTGTTTCAATGTCTCTGACTGTTATAGGTTTGTGACTCTGATGGTCTGGACGAGGGCAGACTGAAGGGTGAAGAGTCTTGCCGGCGCTCAGTCTCACAGCCTGGAGCTTCTGTTAGTTGATTGGTCACATCATTAATCTAAACACTTTATACACTGTTTTTAACTGATGTTGTGATGTATTTCTGTGATATTGTATCTCTTAGAAATGGCACTCTGAGGATGAGCTGGATGTTAAGGCTATGATGGAGACATGGACATTGCAGGAGGGCTTCCCACTCATTACAGTGGAGGTCAAAGGTCGCGAAGTCAGACTAAGTCAAGAGCGTTACCTCAAGAGTGACGACCCCTCACAAAAATCCAGGTTGTTATCGAGTATCTACATTGTTTTCTCTTCCTGTTTAAACTGACGGTGATATTTTTAGGATTTATTTAGGGTTTATATTTTTGAAAAAGTGATCACAATTGAGATGTATTGCAAGTCAAAATGAGATATTCTCTTCTGACAAGCAAGTTGTTTTCTTGCTGGAACTGCAGTGAATAATACATCATATCATGAACAAGATGAATTATTATCAATGCATGAATCCCAAGTCACTCAGAATGTTGACTATTTTTGACACGGTTATTCACACATCCTTTTTTTAAATAATATCCCTGAATGTGGCCAGAGATAAATCATTTACAAAGTGGAATCACTCACAGTAACACAAATGTCTCCTTAGGGAAGGTTATTCGACAACAGTATCTCACAGGAGACACATTGGATCTGTACTAATTTGCATAGTTCAATTTTTCTCAACTGTCACTGTCACTCATGTTACCACAAATCATGAACTCTCATTGAAAATAAAAACTTCCATGCTTGTTCACAGGAAGTTGAATTATTTTGAATCATTTTATGACTTTTAATTTTCTTTTCAGTTTTCTTTTTTTTTACACTTGATTAAGATACTTAATCTTTAGTTCCTGATCTTTTGTTGTTTACAGCTTCCTGTGGCACGTTCCATTGACTTACATTACCAGTGGCTCAACGACAGTGCACCGCTTCCTGCTTAAAACCAAAACAGGTATTTGCTGGAAAACCATTATTTGACAATAATATTAATTTTAGTAATGTTATATATCGTTTCATAATAATTTAATTATATTATTTTTGAAGTTTATGAAATGTCTTCACGTCTCTAAACAACACAAGCACTGAAGTATATGTGCGACAGGTAAAACACTGTACACTCTTAAAAATAAAGGTTCTTTATTGGCATCTATGGTTCAGTGAAGAACAAACATTCATGTAACCTTTCCTTTGCACAAAAGGTTCTTTATAGTGGTAAAAAAGTTTATTAAAAAGTTTTTCATACCAAGAAAAAAAATGGTTCTTTGGGGAATCCAGAATGGTTCTTGAATGGGATCACTGTGAGAAAACCCCTTTTGGAACCTTTCTTTTTACGAGTATAGCGCTGAATTCTGACAGATTGTTGTATATGTCGTCATAGACGTGCTGTATCTGCCGGAGGAGGTGGACTGGATCAAGTTTAATGTGGACATGAGTGGATATTACATTGTGCACTATGAGGGCTCTGGCTGGGATGACCTCATCAGGCTGCTCAAACACAATCACACAGCGCTCAGCAGCAACGACCGGGCCAGCCTCATCAACAACGCCTTCCAGCTGGTCAGGTCAGTCCTCATCTATATCATATCCATATCAAGAGTCAAACAAGTGATCAAAAGTACTGTACAATAAAAGTGTTGGCAATTTATCATGCCCTGGTTGATTTAAACACCTGGTGTTTTGGACAGTGTTGGTCAGCTTCCTCTGGATAAGGCTTTAGACCTGACCCTGTATCTAAGCAAAGAAACTGAGATTATGCCAGTGACACAGGGCTTCAGTGAGCTTGTGCCTCTGTACAAACTGATGGAGAAAAGAGACATGGTGGAGCTTGAAAACCAGATGAAGGTCAGTGAGCCGTCATTTATATTTGATCTTCTGGCTTGTGGATTCATTCATTTATGATTCAGGCTTAAAATCAGCTTCTAACCCTCAGCAATTCTGAGAATCAGTTATAATACGTTTGACATTTCATGATTCATATAATTAAAGGGATAGTTCACCCAAAAATGAAAAATCTGTCATAATTTACTCACCCTCAAGTTGTTCCAAACCTGTATGAGTTTCTTTCTTCTGTTGAACACAAAGATACTATGGAAGTCATTGGGGTCCCATCAACTGTTACCTATATTCTTTAAAATGATCTTCTTTTTTTTGGGTGAACTATCCTTTTAACAGGATGTCATTTAGTACAATCTCAGTGCTGTCAAATGGAAAGTTTAGAGGTGTGGTTTAGAAGTTTAGAAGTTTAAAGATTAGTGTGATACTCACACTAATGTGATTTTTAATCCAGTAATCATGAATCACTATTTTGTTTTTTGTTAACTCTCTATTTATCATGCTTAAGCACTTTAAATTACCATTGTGTATGAAATGAGTAATAAAAATGAACTCTCCATGCTGTACATGTGTACGTGTAACAGATGTTGTTCTGTCTCTGTGGTCCAGGGCTACATACTGCAGCTGTTCAGGAAGCTCATAGACCAGCAGTCGTGGACTGATGACGGCTCTGTGTCTCAGAGGATGATGCGGAGCTACCTCCTCCTGTTCGGCTGTGTGCGGGGTCATCCTCCCTGTGTCAGCACCGCCACCCAGCTCTTCAACAAGTGGAGGGCCTCAGATGGGAACATGAGGTCAGAGGCCATCTTTGTCTTTCCCTTCTGAAACACTTTACACTCTTTCCATTAAGAAGATCAAGAAAACTTTGGACATTTAATTTTTTTGTCTGTCCTTCCGTCCTCTAGTCTTCCCAATGACGTTACTATGGCTGTGTTTTCTGTTGGCGCCCGGACTGAGGATGGCTGGGAGTTCCTGTTTGAGAAGTACAAGGAGTCCATGTACGTCTCGATCAAGAGCAGGATCAAGATGGCCCTCACGACCAGCCCTCTCGATCACAAGTTAAAATGGTAAGGCATTTATATATACACATCAGCTTAAGAAAATGAGTACAAATCACCTAATGTCATCTTTTTCTTTCTGTCAGGATGATGGAGCAGAGTCTGATGGGAGAGGTGATGAAGACTCAGGATCTGCCGTATGTTGTAACCTCAGTCAGTAAAAATCCTAAGGCCTATAAACACGCATGGGACTTTTTACAAGCTAACTGGGACTCCCTGATTAAGAAGTGAGGCACACACTAGTGGTAAATAGTCCACTATATAATAGTGGTATATAGCCCTTTCATGACTTCAAATATTTGTTTATAGGTTTGATCTCGGCTCACACTCCATAGCACACATGGTAGTAGGAGTGACCAACCAGTATTCCACCAGAGAAATGCTAGCTGAGGTAGGTATTACTCTTTATTGAACCCAAAAAGTAATTAGGAGCTTTCATCAGTTTGTGATCAGAAAACTATTGGATGACATAGAGCGTGTTTCTCTACTCCGTCAGGTTCGTAGTTTCTTCAGTTCCTTGCAGGCTGAAACTGGAGCAGAACTGAGATGCATTCAGCAGGCTCTGGAGAACATAGAAGAGAACATTCGCTGGATGGACAAGAACCTCCCACTACTGAAGGCCTGGCTGCACAGATCAGCGGACCAGCACAAGAATATAGAATTGTGAAGCACTTTTACTGTAAATGTCTGAGGTGTAAAAAAAAAAATATTTGATAAGAACTTTGGTGTGCTAAAGTGTGTGATTCTGAATTTTCTGAATACAGGGTAAATATTTTTGAACAGCTGTACCATTTCATTCCAAGGTAGAATTTAAGATTTTCGTCAGTCCCCAACCTGTAGTATTGAAACTAAAAGCATATTGGATTGGATTACCTTTGTTATATATTTTATTTTGTCATCAATACAGTTTTGCAATGACCTGTTTTAATTATTGAAAGCATAACTTCATGCTCCAGCCCTTCAAATGTATATACCAGCAATCATTCATACAGTGCAAAAATAAGCCATGCAAGTCTGTGCTGTTTTAGTTTTTTAAATTGCTTTGGTGCAATTTTCACGTTACATTTTCAAAACTATTCGTACTAATATCACAATAGATCATAAAAGTGCATTTTTTTCAAACATTTCAGCATGTTTTCAATTATGTTAGTACAATACAAAAAAAATCACAAAGTATTCTTTTCACAACACAAAATGTTAAATAAATGTTTCTGATCTGAATGGTTAATCAATGAATCACTTGGTACATTTATAGAACTCTATAGATACTTTCTACTTGCAATTAGAGATAACCAAATGCAATGAATTATTTTTACATTATAAGCGATTTATCTTAGATAACTGTGATGTTCTGTGTGTGTGTGTGTGTGTGTGTGACAGATTTGTAATTTGTGAACATAGGAAACAGTCAATGACTGTGTAACATCAGATTGATCAGAGATGCATCCGAATGGAGACAGATGGCATCAAATACAGAATTTACGTTACAGTATGCCATGTAATACTGTAAACAGATTACCATGGTAGAGACTGTCGCATTACTGTAACTCACTTTTATAAAGGTCAAGTAGTCAACAAAAGGATTCAGTCATATGGCACAGAGAGAACATTTACTGTATTGGCAGCGTGCTCTGTTCTAGCACAAAACCTCATGGCCGTGTCATACTTCATCACACCTTTTAACAAACGGAATAGATACTATTACAAACATGTATTTATGTTATGCAAGTTATAATGTAAATGTATTTTCTAATGTGGCATCTGAAGCCTGTGTTACTTTAATTATTTCTTCAACAATGATGATTTGTTGAGAAACATGTATATTGCATTGTTTCCTATTTAAAGAACTGATTGTTAAAAGTACTAAATTGAAAGATCAAAGGTTCTCATTACATATTAGAATAAGCATGTGTTTTGAAACAATGATTATGTGAACTGAAAATGTGTACAACTGTAATGAAAGCAAGGGATCAGGTTTTGAAAGAAAGACTAGCTGTGTTACAAGTGTGATCTGTTTAGAGTTTTGAACGAAGAGTTTTGAAAAAGTACACTTTGTAAAAATAGTACCAAAGCGAATAAAAAAAACTGTAAATCTTTGAAAAGTTTTAATTAGTTTAACAGATAGTCTAAACTGGTCCTGTACAGGTTTGCTCATAAATTGATGAGCACAGGCAAGTACATTAACATGGCATATATATACAGAAACAGCTGTCATGTTAAGTCTATTACAAATACAAAATAGGACACTGGAAAACAGCACAAAAATGTTTTTCTCTGTAGTTTCATTTGGTCCAGTGAGACTCTTTTCCCCATAGGGGGCGCCCCTACATACGGTTACAGCTTGATGCATGTAAACAGAAAACCAAAGTAACATGATGCCAAAGAACTGACGATTGTTGGCTTTCATTACCGTAACCCTCAAAACTGACAATCAGTGAGAGTCTAATTCTGTGGCTGATGGCTTCCTTCATCTCTCAGTTTCTATTTGTACTTAAGTTCACAGAGATGTCTTGTAGTCAGGCCATGTTGCATCAAGACGTCCCGTCAGTCTGCATGCAGCCGGGACAGGAGTGCAGTGTGTCATGTATGAAGAGATCACACTCCACACAGAACACTTTTTTACATGCTAGACAAGTAAACACCTGCAGGGAGGAGAAAACAATCAGGCGGAATGTTATTTTAAACCCAGACTAAAATGCATGTTTAAGATGTTTTAACTGAAAACAACTTTTACTGAAATATCTTAAAATATGTCAGTGCCATGTTTTTGTCTCAAGATTCACACAAGTAATGCGTTTTTCTAAGGCAAGTTTAATTGAACTAAGGCCTAATCCTGGCTTAATCTAAACCCGGTCTGTGGAACCAGGCCTTAATGTTCACATACAAAATATTTGAAATGGAAAAACCTACACTTTTGTCCTTCAACTCTCCTTGGCAAGCTTCACAGAACCTGAAAAGACATAGATTAATGCTATGAAATGGACTGAAACGAGACAGACCGATCACAGTGAGTGCAGAGCTCACCTCTCTCCTTCATACTCCTCCAGTGAGGTCTCCTGGAAGGCCTCCAGGGGGAAGAGGTGGTGGAAGGAACGGGCCAAGTGTGGAGCGGAAACTAAAGTCAGACCTGCACCAGAGAGAAGACAGACTGAGAACTGAACACATCGATGCTCTGAAGATTACTGTAAAGACTGAAGAACAGGGACATGCTGAGACCCACCACACACTTTACACTCCACTGGCAGCTCAGTGTATTTAGCTCTGCACTGTGGGCAGTAGTAGCCGCCGAGACTGAGTACTGGCTCACCAGTGCTGTCTAGGTGCCTAAAATATTACAAAATAAATTAGATTTAAAATTGTAATTAAATATAATTATACATTAAATCTGAAGAAATATACACCAAATCAGCATATTAGAATGATTTCTGAAGGAACATGTGACAATGAAGACTGAAGTAATAGCTACTGAAAATTCAGCTTTGTCATCACAGGAATAAATTATATTTTAAAATGTATTAAAATATAAATTGTTTGAATTGTAAAATTTACCCCTGGTTTCACAGACCAGGCTTAAGCCTAGTCCCAGACTAAAAAGCATGTTTGAACGGTTTTAACTGAAAGCAACTTGTACTGAAATATCTTAAAATATGTAAGTGCCATTGTTTTGTCTCAAGATTCACACCAGTGATGTTTTTTTTCTTAGGCACGTTTATAAAAGCTACGTAAATGCCTTATTTGAACTAAGGCCTAATCTAAGCCCTGTCTGTGGAACCAGGCTTTTGTGCTCACTGTATTTTTGATCAAATACATGCAGATTTGGTGAGCATAAGAGACTTCTTTCAAAAACATAAAAAAATCTTACAGACCCCAAACTTTTAAACATTAAATCTAATTTATATTATATACAGTACTATTACACTATGGTAAAACAAATGTAACATATTAAAAACAGATTTAAAATGCTAAATAAATATAAATGTAACATGATTAAAAAAATCATCTTTAATCTTTACTCACGACATGCTGAACGAGGGTTTGGCATCCTGATCAGACATGGAGGCTATGACATGCTGGGGGAAACCTAAGCAAATTATTATGTGCATTAAAGATATTGTAGAAGAAAATTATACAAATTATATATTGTAGCTTACGCTGATACATTATTTCATAGAAAAGCTTTACATTAATGTGCAGTGAAGACTGATATAAACAAAATAAAATGACAAATTTCAGCAGAACATTCACAAAATTCTACACATTTATTAAGTACTTAGGCTAATTTGACATTTCAGTGAAAGACATTTCAGCATGTTTAAATGGTTTAAATATGGTGAAAATGACAGTGATTACCCATGCGAATGAGGGAGCACTCAGAGGAGGAGCTGGCAGGAGGAGGCTTCACATGCTGCATCAGAAGCTCTTTAAAATGACTCTCATCCAGTATCACATTGTATGTTCCTGTTGGGCAAAGCAGAATAATATTTTTTTTTTTAATTAAAAAAAAAAAACCTAAGACAAATGAAACCTGTAACTGTATATAAAAGTAAGACTACCAACCTCCGGTTTCTCTTGTGAGAATAGTACACACTCGAACCTCTGCTGACAGGCCGATCACAGACACTCTGATTTTCAAACCATTCAGGGTCTGTTGATATATTAAAACACATTCAACAAATCTTACAAACCATTACAGTAAGCAGCCATTAAATTCATTCAAACTCACTTTGATAAGCTCATAGATGTTGGCTGGGTCACAGGTAGTGAGACTGCTGAAAATAACCAGGATCTCTTTGCTTGTATGAGCAGGCATGTGTCTGCATGAAAATAGAGAAGATATGAGATATTACTGTGGTAAAGGGACATGTAGATGATCAAGACAATGTGTATATGTTTGTACAACTTTCAAGCATACAGCTGTTGGTACAAATCCAGTACTACAACTAAACTGTAAACGACATATAAGGTATATTGCAAAAACACGGGTAGATGGAAATAAATTGAAAAAATAATCATAAAAAAGTATGAGCTCAATTGAGGTGAATCTTTTTCTTATTCGATAGGAAGACATGAGTATAAACTATGATTGGAAACACAATTACGGAATAAATCCTTCGATGCGTGTCTTTGCCTCAACAGTGGATGATCATAAGTCATTCTGAAATGCCTGAGTCTATCATCAAAATGGTTGGGTATAACGATTGTGTTCCCAAACACCAGACATCCGAATGCACGATAACATGACAAAATGTATTGCGTTTCGTCTGATTCGAGGCACAAGTCATTTATGATGTATGAAAAAAAGATACAAATATTTTGCAATAATTTATGATTTTGTCCTCTTGTCCTCTTTTATGCGATTTTACAATTTTGTGCATAAGTTACAGGTACACTATGTAACTTTTTTTGTTCAAAATGTAAAAAATTTATATAATGAGCGAGTACATCATGATTCCATCTTCCAAACCATGTTTTGGGAGGACAAACGCTGCATAGTACCTGCATGACTCGTCATATATATAAATAGAAGTAGCTTCGGCTACAATGTTCGTCCGCAAGATGCATGTTTTGTTTATCAACTGCTATAGTGCCAAAAGTTACATAGTGTACCTTTAAATTTGTAACTTTGGATGGAAACATAACTACTGAGTGCACTGCACGCCCCTATAACCTCTCTGCTGACATGTGCCTTACTTCAGAGTCTGCATAGCCACGTTGAGAGAGTTGTAGAGGGACGGTTCCCCGACACATGTGGAGTCCACAGCTTTCTTCAGAGCTGCTATATGCTTCTTAGGGTTCCCTAGTAAGAGTAAAATAATGTGAACTGATGATAATGATGATAATAAAGAACACTTCTCAAAACATGCAAACATAACACTAATGTATCAACCTGCAAGATCAGTGAGCTTCTCCGCCCTCTTGTTCTTGGTGGCAATGATCCCTATCTGTGACGATACGGTACAGTTAACAGAAGCTGCACACTCTGTGAAAACTCACAGACAGATACACAGAGTCAAGTGCATTACCTGACTGATTGGATTCTGGTCAAAGTATTCCTCCACAAAATACTCCATCAGCTGAAGAATGTAAAAGAGCAATTTTGACAGCTTTCATATAATGTTAGCCTTCCATACTTCACTATAGATGCAGTGCTACTAACCTTCAGGGTGGAGGTCAGCCTGTTGGGCTTAAGGTCTTGATCTTCCATTGATCTAGATGAGTCAATGATCACAAAAAGGTGCCGCATCTGGGTTTGGAGGAATTTAATGTGGTTTTATGATCAGTTGCTGATCAGTAAACAAAGATAAATAAATAAAATAGTGCGATAACTATGGACGACAGTAAATTGCAGCTTACCATCCCAAGACGAACTTGTCCATGACTCTCAAACACTCTGCAATGTCAAACAGACTGTAAGTGAGTATCAAACCAAGATACAATAAGCTCAAACTTATGTTTATATTCTGCATTTGAGTGCTGAACCTTTTCCTCTTTGCCTGGAAAAGAATGTCCTCCACAGTAGCTTTGAGAGATCCAGACTCATCCTCCTTCAGCACCTCCCTGACAGAGACACGCGTCAACTGGTCATTACAGAATATGTGCTCTCTCGTGCACTTTAATAAATAACACTGCCATAGTTTCACTGAAAATATCAGTTACTACAGAAATTGTATTTGATTGGCTATTTGAGGTAAACGTTGTATTTTTAAAATAAATATTTTTAATTAAGGCACGCATAAAGCACTTTCAACGTCTCTCACCATGTCCGTTCGTATCCTCCTTCCCAGCGTTTTGTTCTCTCTGGTTCTTCATCCATGATGTAGAATTTTTAGACTGTCAGCTTTCTTTGGGGGGAATGCTGTCAGAACTATTCTTCTGAAACTCTCTTACGTTGTATAGATTTTCGAAATGTACCTTGTAACATCAAATAGAGCAAAATGTCTAAAAACTGGATTTTTGTATTAACGACATAATATGTAGCTTGCTCAGTGAACTATAAAAACAACAGTTCACGGTACTTTCGTGCAACCCTTGTACGTCGATTTGTTATGTCCCCCGGTACAAAATGCAAACACTAGTTCCGAGTTGTGGGAGATCCTACGTGTTCCACATAGATCCATAAAACGTAGGTTTGATTGTTATAATTAGCTTTTAGTTGTCCCCTTTATTAAATTTATAAGATGAAATGAATACAAAAGACATTTTGAAATTGAATAGCTTTACTTTCCGAACACAAATACAAAAAAAAAAAAAAAAAAAAAAAGTACTATATAGGCTGCATTCAACATCATTGCCTGCCACAATAAAATTGCTCAACAATGAATAATATATATATGAAAGAGGCTAATTATATAATTGTAACTGAATTCACACCCGTTCTCTAGCTGTGTACTTAAACAACAACAACAGGGAATATTGCTATTCTGGTGACAGATAAATCAACAAGTTAAAACAAAACTATCAAAATTATAACAAAATTATAACAAACAACTTGTATTAGAATGTATTTTCTTGGAGATCCCTAAAACTACAACAAAAAGTGGTCACAGTCTTGCTCATATTTAGGATACATTTACCTTGGCTTGACTAAAATTACAACAGCAAAAAGATAAAAGGTTAAGAGACATCATCATCTAGCTTTAAATATAAAATACTTCATAGAAACCACCAAGTTTAGTTTGGCTCAAAAGCAAAAACCTGTCTTTATAAAACAGCAGCCATACATGTTCTGGATAATAATACAATGACATAGATTTTTAATACAGAAATACAGAAAAAGTCCAGATAAAAAAAACATCATGTGACATAATGTGCCTTGCTGAGTTTCCAGTGCCAGGTTTTTATTGTCTGTGGTCATAGTCGCTGACCCTTCTTTTGATGAGGGAGAGTCTTCTCTTTAGCAGTCTACATCTTTTCTTTTTCATCTGATAATCTTGAGACTGTGAGAAAGGTAACAGGTCAGCATTTATATTTACACCTATACACTTCTATCATAATTATTATCTGCAAACTTCATTTTAAACAATTGTTATTTTAACAGCTGTGACAAATCATGCAATTATTCTATAAATATTCTAATCTGAAATTTTATGAAAGATTATGAAGATTTTACCTTCTTCAAACTTTTGAGCCTGTTGTATTGATCCATGGCATCCTTTTTTAGAGAATAAAAGCAGTAATATATATTAATATATACATTTTTAAAGGTGGAAGAGATAATGTGAAAAATAGAGATTAAGTGACATTATACTATAAGACTTGCCACTCATAACCTTAGGCATTTGAATTATTGTGACAGACAGGCAGAGCTCAGCAGATCAAGCAAAATCTGCATATTAAGAGTCAGAAGAATGAAAGAGATCCAAACTTTAGAAGAACTGTTTTCACTTTTATAGATCACATACCAGGAACTGTGGGCTGCCTTCCTGTAATCTGTCCAGCTCTCGATCTGCATCTGCCAAGCCCTGATTAATATCATCTAGCTCGGCTTGAAGACGCTTATACTCCATGTGATCTCTGTCAAACTCTCTCTTGTACTCAAGCCTCTCCTGCTCAGTAATGATGGGAGGATACTCACTGAGAGCATGACAGCATGGAATAGAGGTAGAGGGGAAAATGGAACATGAGTGATACTGATTACATAGTCACAAATGCAGAGTATTAAAAAAATAAATAAAATAAAATACACGCTCCAATACTACTAACTATAACTTAAAGATTCTCTCACGTTTCATGATCAGGGTCCAGCTCATCTCCAGACTCCCCAGTGTCATAATTTCTTAGTTTGCCCTTCAGTCCACTCAAAGAGCTGGTTAAGTCAGAACCACTACCGGAAAAAAAAAGATGCGTTTAATTAAAAATAATAATATCAATATAACTTTTGTTAATAACTTGGGTGTGATGTTACAATTTTCATTGCAGTCAACAGAGTAAAAAAGCTTTCTGTAATTTCAGTAAGTTCATAGTGGTGGAACTGGTTATTCATGTTCATGAAAAACAAAACCCATCAGGTCCCATTCATACAGGGACAAGATTTCCTGGATTCCTTTGCTCTGTGGCATCTAGTCTAGTGACAGGCTAAACTGACCTAGGCCAGTCATTGTCTGTGCTCGCTTTGCTCTGCTTTGCAGAGATGGTCATTTGCCTACAACATGTGACTGTCATTTTTTTTTTTGCTATCATTAAATTGCATAATGATATTGTCATTATAACAATTGACCAATATTAAAGGGGTGGTATAATGCCTCTTTTTACTATATGTAAAATAAGTCTCTGTAGTGTGTGTGAAGTTTTAGCTCAAAATACCCCACAGATGATTTTTTACAGCATGTTAAATTTGTCCCTTTTTGAGGGTCAGTAAAAACGCACTGTTTCGTGTGTCCCCTTAAATGCAGATGAGCTGCGGCTCCCGGCACAGAGGGCGGAGCTTCAAGAGCTCTTGTGTTAGCAGATCCGATTACCTCATGCAGACAAGCACTAAAATGTCAGAAACTGTTCTGCCTTTTATGTTTAAACTGGAGTCGGACAACGATGGAGAGACTCAAGAAGAAGTGACAACATGTAGAATGCAACAGGACATTTCTGAATGGTTAGTTGATGAATTTATGTTGCTGATGTGGTGTTAACTATCTTCAATTAGCATATTCTGTCATGATAATTGATAAAATCGCTCAGGTGGGAATTGTTCTAAGATGCCTTCAGAGTGTCATGTAATTGCATTTGTGTTACGTACTGCATGTGAAAAGACGGACATGACAGCTTGAGCAGACTCACAAATGTGCTCGACTACAACAACTCTTCCTCTTCTCATGGACTCACCCCCTTTGTTGCATGTTCCTGAGGGCGGGGTTCATGTAAATTTTAGGGTTAGTGATGTCACTAACCCGGGAGGAATGTCGTGTAGTCCCTACCAGCCGTTGTAGTCCTTAAAAAACTATTTATTTAAAACCAAATATCTCCATTTGCTTAGACCTTTGAGCGTTGTAACAGCAACATTACACACTAAATAAAGTTAGAAAAGTGAAATCATAAATCAGCCACCCCTTTAATAATTAATATCTACAGTATATAACCAATCATATTCTAAAATGGTAAAGCCCAATCCAGACACAAAAAAAAATCCATTGAACAAAGTCTACAGAGAGACGATAAGTAATGTATTTTCTGCTCTTCACTGAGAGAACCTACCTTGGAAGGTAAATTGGTTTCTGGCTGTAAACCATTGGCTGTGCAACACCGGTTTGGTCATTGGAGTCATTGACAAAAGCCTCTGGATCTCCAGACACATTATTAACCTGAAGAAAAACAAGAAAAGACTGAGTTCATATCTGGACATTTTTAAAGAAACTTTACTTTAGGCAAAAACACAGTACGATAAATATTTAACAAGTATTCAGTTCACCCTTCAGCTGTTTTTTATATTTAATTTTGTTACAGCTTAGAAACATAATGTGCATTTAATGTGCCATTTTTATAATATGCCACTCTTGCATAAAAGCCAGCATGACAACATTTGTCACCCATCATTTGGTAGTCTGTAACTCATTTAAGTGTTTTGCTGTCTGCCTCTTTTACTTCAGTGTCTCTTTTCCCCCAATGTTGTCAGCCTTTTTGTATGGTAAACAGTCTGGACAAACATTGAAAGGCAGGCAGAACCGGTTCCACCACTTCCACAAATACCATCGTGACCTAAAGGACGAAACTACCACTACTCACACAATGAATTGTGTAAGAACAAAGCCAATGGAGTGACCTAATAACTCTAGAAGATGGTCTTTTCCACCTACCAATTCATAGACTTTTAAGTCACTGTTAAGTTTTCCATGCATTTCATCATGAAATTTTGGATCATATTCATGCTTTCCATCAAGTGAAAGTGCATAAGAGGACACACCCAGAAACTAGACATGAAAAAAACTCTTTGTGTCTTCCTCTGAAACTTCTCTTCTTGGAAGAGTGTAGACCAACAATTCTCCTAAAATGGTGGAGCAATTATAGGCACCACATAGCAACTCTTGAAAACAAGACAACAAGCATCAAGAAGCTTTCTGGGCTCTATATTGCAGTAGTACAACCCAAGTACTACAAAAAGTATTAAATTTCATGAACTCATGAATCCATGCGTTGTACTTTAAGATTAAAATCACAAACTAAAATGAACACAACAGGTGAACAAATGAAACTTTCTTACCCATTCCCCAATGCCTTGAGAAGTGAGGCCATCGGTGATGGTCTTCACATCATACCACAGAACGCGGTCCCTGCCGTATCTCCTCATCTGCCCTCGGGTCTTCACCGCAAACACAAGTAGGATGATCAACCCAACCACCACCAGAAATCCAAGAACAACGGCAATAGCCTTGTAGAGAAGAGAAAGAAATAACACTTCAAATAGCATCAAAAATTAGATCACAATATAGAGGACAATGTGGCAGATATATTCTATATTTGCATAACCAAAAAAGCTGACTCTCAACTTGCATTTTTGCACAATAGAAAGGAATTAAGTTGCGTCTGATAATAACCAACCTGAACTGAACAAATACTAGATTATGAAGACTGCCCATGCTCACCTCTTCAGGCTCCACTACACAGTAGTGGTATAAATATTGATTGAGGAAGATCCCAGAGGCCTGATTTTGGTTCTGGTATTGTGCACACAGCTGCAATATCTGGCTATACATCATGGATCCAGATGTCTGAGAAGTGGGGTTAATAGCGACCAGGTACACGATGCTAGCGATGAGCATGAGTACAGCCAGGATGGCACAAATGATGATGGAGGCCAGATAGAATGAGGGAGACTGTGCAGTGCTCTGCCTCGACACCACCAGGATGAAGATGATGAGCACAGTGATAAAGGTGATTCCCGCAATTGCGATGATGAAGCCCTTGCCTGATTTCGGATCCATGTACGTGCCTCCTCCATAGCCTCCAAGACCCCCACTGCTACCATAGCCTCCGACACCCCCACCAACTCCTCCGACACCCCCACCATAACCTCCTCCAGCAGGGCCACCCATCCCAAGACCACCAAGCCCCATGCTGTCTGCATCATAGTCCCATGCAAGTGTGGAGGCCACGCAGGCAAACATAGCCACACACATAATGATTATGATGATGCACAAAATCTTCATCACACCTGGGGGTGATGTCCAGCGGTAAAAGTGAAGCATTTCATCAGGGTGGTAAGAATGGGTGCGACGGGAGGTTCTGTGGTGACTGAAAGGATTAAGCGAAACAACATGGATAAGTAAAAGGGAACATAATTATTATCTAATTGTTTTTTAATAAAAATATCATGATACCATCAGTAAGGAGTCATTGAAGAAAACTTGTCTCTACTGAAAATGTATGATTATAAACTCTCTAAAATGCGACTTACTGTCTGCCGCCATATGGGGGAGGGCGACTTGATTTTTTCGGCATGATGTCAGCTTTCTGAACAAACTTCACAGGGTGATCTATGTGAGATAAAAGCCAACAGAAGTTTTCCTTGGACACAGAGGTGACCCTGCAAGAAAGCAAGGTAAATTAATTAACCCAAGTGTTAATGACAGATACATGTCAATACAACTGATACTAGGGGTGAAACGATACCTTCGTGTCACGATTGATGCATATCTTGATACTAAACTCACAATTCAATATTATTGCGATACTCCAAGACATACAGTAAAAGGTTAACAAAAAATGTACTGTTGATTAAAATGCTAAATTTGGTATTACAATGGTGGTGGAAACAAATAGGCTTAGACTTGGTGATGATAACCCAATGCACAGGACAATGGTGACACCAGAATAATAATAAAAAATATTCATGATTCTGAAGCTGAAAATACAGAATTATTTTAGACGAATATGCTTGCACTTTCACTGACTAGATATATTTAAAATAATGTAGGCCTATTTTTACTGGTAACATCAGACATTTGGCATTATCAGAACACACAAATATTCCCCCATTGCATTATATATAGTAGTTTAATGTAATACTGACACTAAAACTCTTTAAACTTGAGTTTTTTCTCACACAGTAATTTTCATTTTGGCTGAACTATTCACAAAACAGAATTACAGATTGCCACTATTCATTTTTGTATTGTGATATATTGTGAAACAATATATTGTTATACCCCTAATTGATACTAGTCACTGATCACCATAACATATTCAAGACTCTATATCCATACAAGTCAGATACCAAAGCATAATTTTATGACTCATTACTGGCACATGATGATAAAACTCAAAAGGAAAGATTTGAAGGAAAGCATGGGCCATTAAAAAGACAAGCTCAGGTTTGTGTACTTTTATAAATATTTACAAGACATAGTCTAACCTACAAGAATCATGTTCAGGCTTTGTTTCACTCTAAATCTGGCAGTCCATTTACAGAAAAAATTACAGTCCCAAATGTTTTTCCAGTCATGTTTGGATCTTTGGAAAAAGTGTTCTGTTTGTTGAAAACATGAATGCCTTTGGCTTTGATATCAACACACATAGCACTTGTCATACTGGTTGTGTGCTTTCTTTAGACTGTGACTTGAGAGAACTCCATGACTCTGTGACTTCAGGATCAAAGCCTGAGTTGACAGAGAAAGTTGATGATCAGCACCATGGTACCAACAAAGACTGACTAAATTGGTTTGGTTTTGTCAACTTGAAATGAATCCTTAGTTCGTTCAACTACCATCATGGTACAAGCCCCTGGTCTCAAGAGAAGTTTTACACATAGTTCCAAGTTGTGAAAAGGAAATAGTTTCAGTGTTTCTGAGAAGCTTATTACAGATATATTTTCACCTTCACCAACTCAATCCAAAGAACAAATAAATACAAAATTATTAATGTTAAAGGTGTTGATATAAGACCACTTCACATAATTTCTTTAATTTTTGTTGTTGTTGGTAAATCCAGGGTATAAACTCGTTTAAAATGACTTTAAACTTGATAATATTGCAACTTTGCAATGTAGAAAATAGGTTTTAATATATTTAAGTATATATATATACTTAATAATATATATAATATAATAATATACTGAACGCGTTTGTTTTTTTGTAGTGCGTACTTTTCGTTAAATTGGTCAAAAAACAGCACATCTCTGACACAAATGTGTAAAAGAATCTTAACTGTGTTGGGAGAAATAACACGGGTTGAGCAAGTAACAAAATGTGTTGTCCTCATGGCACATGGAGGTAAGAACTAACACAGGGTGTGTTGTTTTTAACACATTAGTTTTAAAAGTGTACAATTATAATTATAGACATACAGTTCATCTTAATTGAGATTATTTTAATTATACATTCATTTCACATCTTTAATTCTAATTTAATAAATAAATATATTTATATATATATGGATGTTTCCAATTATATTTACTGGATTGAATTAAAATGTGTCCACATATTTTGTTGATCCTGGAACAGCATTCCTGCTCCAAATTTTAGCCCTTACAATATCCCTAAACCTATACCCATAACAAGGGGAAATTACTGATGTAGAAGCACCTAACCCTGGTTGTAAGCCTAAACTTGACATTAACAGTAAACTTGTCCCTCAAATCTGATTGGTCAATTGGAATGTTGTTCCAGGATCAACAAAGATGTTGATCCAGACACATGTTGTACTTGGTGAAATCACATTCACCTCACACCCTGATCATGTAGGACAGGGTGTAGCGACAACACCCTGACTATCACTGTATTTTGAATTAATTTACTGAGTGTAGGGATTAGTAGAAGATTTTTCTAAAATTATTTAATTTGTATCAAAGAAATATGAGAATATTATAATAACGTTTGAGATGTAATGAACAATAAATATTCAGCTAAGCAAAGTTTGTTAAAGCACTCTCTATATCGTCAGTACTGCTGTTTGATTAAAAGCAGATACGAAAAAAATACCTAAATATAGCCTAACTGAACCTGGCACCTGGAGATTTGTAACCCAGTAACCACAACTAAATAAATAAATAAATAAATAAATAAATAAATAAATAAATAAATAATAAATAAATAAATAAATAAATAAAATAAAATAAAAAAGTCTAAGGAGAAAACCATGTTTGCCAAAGAACACATAATAGACGCTTTAGAGTAGCCTACAACTATTTTCATTTCTAAAAATTAGTAGCGCGCAACATAATTGTGCGTAGGCGTATCAGTAAAACACATTTTAACAAACCTGCAAGTCAACTGGGGCTACTTAACAAACAAAATAGATATGAGTACATAAATTAATCGTATCGAGGAAACTCACCTCCTTCCTTTCGAAAGCACTCAACGCTGGAAAATATGCTTATACCTCTTCCTTGCTCTTTACAGACGCTCTTTATTTCTCGGAGCTGAAAGAACTCAGCCTCCTTCTAGAAACGCCCGCTGAGAGTTTAATTGACCTCCCGTCTCTCTAACAACAACACATCACTGAAAGCACAGGTGTAGCCACGCCCTTAATGTGTGACAGATGCAACAGGAGCCCGTTTCATTTGCATATTGATTTTCACAACATACAGGGTAGCTTTATTTTATGTTAGAAAATAGGTCTAACATAACTAGTCATTTTTAGACAACAAAGATGGGATTTCGGTCTATAATGCTTTAGGACATGGGTTTTCAAACTGTGGTCCGAGGACCCCCAGGGGGCCACAAGGAAGTTCTGGAGGGTCCGTGGAAAAGTTTAGAGAAAAACTGTGTAATAACATTTACAAATAAATACATAGATAAAATAAATGAATTAGGCTATATTAAAATAGATAAAAAAATTAACATTTTTTACAGTATATAATAAAAAACAAATGTTCATATAATGTAACGTAATAGAAATTTAGAAAATATTTTCCACAATTTTTTCAATTTTGTTATAATTATTTTTTTTATTTTTTAAATAACCATATTTGTAATAAGTGTGTCTTTATACCAGACTTTATACCATACACTATATAAATGTATTTAATAAAATTGATCTTACTTGGGGGTTAGGGTGGCAGATATATATATGCTAAGTATACCACATTTGTAAAATATAATTGTAGTAATTAAGTAATAAAATGCTTGAAATTTAAGAATCTCAACATTCAGGGAGTTCCTGCTCCAATTTGAAAACTAATCTTCTACGTCATATGCACGAGTTAAAAGTGATGTACTGTAGAACACCAACTGGATTTTTGACTGCCCAAATTATAAACCTGTAAATCTGGAATGCACTCCAGTCATCTTTAATTAGAAATAAACAGTTTTTGGTTTTAACTGCTTTGCTAATTGTCTCTTGTTTTTAAACATGTGGCTCAAAAGTATAGTGTAATTATGGTTTCAATTACCATAAAAAAAAACAAAAAAACATCAAAGCTGCTTTTTTCAACAATTTTTTTTTTTTTTACATATAATTATTCTAGATCATTGTTCTAGATTATTACACACCATATTCAGTATTTATGAGACATAAAGTGTGGACAAAAATGTATATGAGCACCTTTTCTTCCTGGTGTCCGCTGCAGCTTGTAACCTGATATCTTTAGAGCTGTCAAGCCAGTAAAGCATTGTTTCCTTTACTGCAGATCTATAACTCAGATCTATACAGATTAGGCTTTGAGCCAAGCTGTCTACCGTAAACAAACAAATGAGAGGTGGTATGTTGCCCTGTGTATGAACTACTAGTTCATTATTTTGTCAAAAATGGAAGCTTTGCCATTGCAATGTGGAGGCAAGCCTATTTATTTTTATCTACTTTCACAAACAGTTTAAAAATGGTGACATTTGAAGGTAAACTGACACGAGATAATACAAAATGTACATAAAACACACACGTCTGTATAAAATACACAAAAGTGAAACTATTAATAAACTAAAAAAAAAAAAAAAAAAAAACATTAAATATACCAAGCAATTCAGGATCATTACAGAGATATTGATAGTTCAACAAATACCTCTTTAAGGACTATTTACATGATATTCTCCAATTAACTGCAAGAAGCTCAAAGATTCCAGTGAATTCCTACTTCTAAAATGATATATACATTGCAATTTAAATGTTGCTCCACATGACATGTTAGTAACATAGTAACTTGCATTCGATGGATTCATGTAACTGTTCACTGCTGTGCTTTAAGTTGTCCTTCCCTTTGCTCTATTGAATTCAATATGAAATTATTTCAATACCAACCAAGACCAAGCCAAACACACTGTAAATTCCTGAAGATATAGTCATGGACATATTTGTTTCTGCCAGTCACTTCTTTTCTGGGAACCTCTGTGAAGTTCATGATAAACTTTGAAAGTATATTGGAGTTCTGTTTAGCTGTAACCATCATTCCAGTCCATGACTTTGTCATACTCCTGAATTTTCTGCTTTATGTGAGCAAGTTTGTTCTTCAGATATTCACACCTCTCTTTTTTCTCCAGGTACGTTGGATCCTAAAACCAGAAACAGGGAAAGTAATCTTTGCCGAGCACTCTCACACAGACAGGAAGTTTGTAAACACGTCAATAGCTCCATTTACGTCCCCCTAACATTTCCAGTTTTTCAGTTTCAGCTGTCTGTGGAACTCAAACAGTTGATACCGTCATTCTTTTGTAATGACTAAAGAATGTAGAAGGGCAACAGGCAGATGATGAAGGGTTTAAAATGGGTCGAACAACTTGTAGAACATAGGTCATAATTAACCTTCTTTGGGGAAAAAGGAAAATGCCTACGATTTATTCTGTTTATCATTTTTAAATGGATAGAAGTAGAACATATAAAAAGTTAAATAATACTTACAGTCTTTTTTCTCTTATACTCTTGAATAACGCTTTTGATTCTCTCTTGTTCCTACGGGAGGAAAACAAAGTTTGATAAAACAACATCAAGATTTTGTGTTATATAAAATATATAACAGAATTATCTTTGGCTACTGTGATCAGTCACCAGTTTTTCATCATTTTTAAATCATCTTTGTGCATTCACTAATTAATTTTAATTGTCATGTGGTATGACAAATGAATTTTTTGAAGTACAAATATTCCATGTATTTACTCAATTAATATGAGCTCATAAAAACTGTGTATAATAATTGTGAAAGTTTGCAAAAGTTTGTGTATAATAATTGTAAGAATTTGCAAAATCACCATTACCATTTGGCTGGACGGCTGTTGTGCTAGATTCCTCATCAGATTATCCATTTCATCAAACTTCTGCGTTAAGACCTGAACCTCAGCATGAATCTCTTTATACTCTGCATACTGATCATTAAACACAGCCTTGTATCGCTCCCTCTCCTCGTCAGAGCGGATTGTGGGATATTTCCTGTGAGGAGAAAAAAAGACAGAACATATCAGGTATAGTCATTACAAAAGGGGTGATGGATAAAAAACCCTGCATAAGGCAACTATAACCATTACTAAATATGTGTGCTAGTTTCCGAACAGTTTGCAGTTTATATATTGTATAAAATGTCTTGAATTAAATGTCTGAAAGTATTCTTTTGCAACTCACGCCACATAATCTGCAATGACCACAGGTTTGGGGATGTGGCCAGCAGGGATATGACCCCTTAATATCTCTGGTTCCATCATAACTGGAGGGACTGGTGTGCCATCAAATGAATCTGGATTAGCCATTACTGGAGCAGCTCGGATGGGCACAGAGACGCTTGAACCAGCATCAATCTGAGATAAAAATGGCAGATTACAACAACAGTTTTTAAAATCTAAAAATGTTCTTCTTCAAAATTCAACTGCTTACCATATTAAGTGGTAGTGCTGCTGATTTCATCTAAATACAAATAAGAACAGAAAAGCAAGCAAATTAAACTTTATTAGTTCAGTTTGAGTTATTTAATTTTTTTATTTCAAAGAACGAATGATTTGAACTTTACATCTGGTCCCATTCTTTCTCTGCGCATCCTTGCAGCTTCATGTCTCCACAGCTTTAGACACACGCCTGCTCCCACAAGATACAACAGCATGTTGAAAAAGAGGAAGATGATGGCAGCGTTCTGCCCAGCCTCCGTTCGGCAAAACCCCGCATTGGGCCCAGCGTTGAAGTGTGGATAATAGCAGAGACCTCCACGGACTGTGTCTCGCACATACACAATTGCACCTGTCAAGTAGAGCAATCCTAATGACAAGTTTATCACACACTCCGTGATTGGCCACCAGCTGGAGTCGAGTAGAATGGTACGATAATACATGGTTATTCCTAACACTAATAGAATGATAGTCACTACCCAGGCCACTCCAGCCACCACGATGACAAAAGGAGTCAAGGGTCCTGAGTATGAAATCCCAGTTCCTCCATACATCCCACCCATTGTTGATCCTCCATACGCTCCCCCATACATCTGCTGATTCGAATAACCAAACATATTAAACCACTCATTATCCTTGTGCACGTATGCACAGACGCAAGCAAAAACAGCAGCCCCCAAAAGCAACTCCACGCATCCCAAAATACGCAAAAGTCCGGCCCAGGACTTCATGTACGCGTAGCGCAGATTGTAATCCTCCACCTTCTCACTATAAGTCATAGCCGTCTGCAAAGAGCGTCCAGAAACTGATTCCAGTGGCTCCCCTAATAACATCGCCTGCTCCTTCCTTGAATTGTAGCTGCCTCCGGACCCTCCAAAAGGGTCTAGGTAAGAGCTGGGGGCTGTAGGTGACGGTGGAGGGGAGCACGGGACGCCTTCGGAGGTGGTGTTCACATCAGGTGGAGGTGGAGGAAAGGTCCATTTCTTGCTGCCTTGGTTGCCACTGGCTCTGAAGAAATTCTTCACAGAGTCAGGAATAAAGCGTCGGATGGGTTTGATGTCCATAGCATCATCCACCTGGTCTTCAACATCACTCGGGTAGAAATCTGGGCCAACAGGAGGGTTTTCGGGTAGTGGAGGTGGTGGTAAACTGTCATAGCTTGATTCTGCCACTTCACCACCAAGAGGGTAAGGAACCTGCTGACCCCACGGCAGTGAGCCGATAGGCACCTGATCGTAGTGAGGCATATCTCTGACCCGATCAAAGTGGGACGCTGACCCGTTTCCAGCTGACATGTGGGTGATCCTAACAGCTGACTGAACTGAGGATCAGAAAGTTGATTAACATATATTATAATGCCTGGAGTCACATACTTTCTGTCACATCTTTTAAAAGTAAGGATTCACTTATATTAAATTACTGGCTGACACTAATAAGGTAATATCATGTCTTATGTTTTATAACCGATAAATGGTCAAAATTAATTAATAAGAAATAAATACATTACACACTAAAACATCAAATCAATCTGTTTAAAATGTTTAAAAAGTCGATGTAGGTTTTACAAAGTTATGATCTACAGTGTGAAAAATGCACAAATATATCATTCACCCCTACATAAAAGATACAAATAAAAAAATATTGCTTTGGCTACTACAAAACCCTGAAATCAATGACTGTCTTACCTCGGTACAGTAGTTACATTGCCTCACGGGGTGAATTTAAAACCGTGTTTTTTCCCTCACAAAGCTCCCTGGAATAAAGATAGAAAAGTGTCTGTTTACACTGGCGAACAGGGCTCAAATGTAGAGAAATAATAATGTAGCAAAATGACTTTATGGTGACGATAGAACATCTACATGATCTTTGCGAGATTTGAAACCTGCCAGAAATGAAACGGAACGAACGCATACAGGCTACACCTCAGCTCTAAAGTCATCCAAATAAGCATAAAAGGAATACTCTAAATAACCTAATTTCATTATAGTTAATATAATTGTCTACATACATTAAATATGAGACTACAAGCTACATAAATTAGTCTAAAATACACATAGAAAAACATCGGTCTCATACCTGGACTGGTATCGATACTTTCACCTGTCTTCCGCCAGTGGTGCTACAGGTGAAGGGGGATCGATCACGTGACTTGTCCAGGCCCAATGTGTGATGTCACAATAGAAACCAGTTTGACAAGAAAACACTAGGTGAAACAATATGTACACGCACAAATGAAGGAAGAAAAAAAAAGTTGAACTATCGACACAAATTGTGTGGGTTTTTTTTCAGGATGGCACTGTGTATGTACTACATGGTCATTAGCGACAACGGTCACTAGGCTACTTATAATTAATAAAGAACAAAACAGCTTAAAATTGTTTATTTTGGAATGAACTTAAACATCTTGCTAAACATACTGTAGTTGATCAGACAAAACACAACAGCCCAACATATCAAAATTTCACATCTGTGAACTTACTCACTAAATTTCATTCATGTGACTGCTTTACTCCAATTACAATTTAATTAGTAATTTTTTTTTTTTTTACAATTTTACTGATACAATCACTGAAAACCAAGTTGCAACATAAAAACCTTCAGCCATCTATTCCAACAACACTGGACTAAAGCTTTATAGTCTAGATATACAGACTGAAGCAACAGAAATATTTTTTCCCCATTCTTCCGTTTTATTATTACTTTTTTATTATTATTCCTGCACTTGAAAATATGCCAGACGAACTGAATGATCCAAGAATGAATTTTAGTAATTTTAGAAGTAGTTGGTTGGATTGTTGACAGAACATCAAGAGGGGAATATAAGCAATATATATATATATTATAGCAAAAATAGAAATGGCAATTTGAAAGGACTAATTAAAGTGAATAAAACAAACTCTACATCATGAGTGATTTTTTCTTGCTGTAAACAACACTTAGCTAGATTCCTTTCTCAGTTTTATAAAAAAAAATGTTTTACCCAATTTAATCTAATTATTTTAAGTATAAACTTATTATGTACTTATGTACCTTATGATCATCTTTTGAGGAGAAACACCCAAGCAATTTAGCCTTATTTTCTGTGAATTAGAGTTGATCCTACCAATTACTAACAAATGTAAAATGTTGTTGGTATTTGGTGGCAGCTAAACAATAATAGATCATTTATTAAAGACTTTTAATTCATCTTTGATGATTTATCAAGGCAGACCAAGAGAAATAAAGTTACCCAATATAAAAATATTTATTTCTTCCATTCATTTTGGAATTGTGTTTAACTTATTTCAAATAGAGTAATTATTAACAGCCTCACACATTTTTAGTGCCAATAGAACCATACTCTGTCTGGGGCCACAATAACTATGAAATGTGATGTCTATCTACTTTGACATGAACTCAAAAGTGCTTGAGCCTTTCACATATAATGTCCCATGTCAATTGTTGTCTTTCATCCATTGTTCAGTCCACTGAACAATTTGATCCAGATTCCTCTCCAGGTCCTCAGGAGTATTACTGGGGAGCTGGTGGACTATCTCCTCCTTGTAGGCTTCCATGGCTTCCTCAAAGATAGTCTGGAAGATCTCACACTGCACATTGTCCTGGAGCTTCTTTCCTATGTACCCTCTGAATATGAAAGATATGAAGCTAAATCACTGCAACAGGAAGCATACAGCCACACAGTATTTAAACAGATTTCTCAACTATACATCGGGCTCTTAATCACAAAGACTAAATATGCTATATGGGTGATTCTTCAATTAGGTGAACTTTTCTGCCCGTTAGGATGATTCAAAATGCTTTTACTCATTTATAGTGTTGAAATGTTAAAATTGTTTCCTTGCGTTACAGAATTTTCCTGTTTTGCTCAACCCTATCCCAATCTATTTTCAAGATTTCAAGTAGACAAAAGTGCCCCAAATTAAAGTATTACATGCTATAAATGTTATTGTAATCCACTGTAATAAACACAAACCTGCTTTCAAGACGATTGTAGAGATTGGTGTTGTCTGTGCGGAGGACAAAAACAATGTGAAACCAGCGTTCAGGAAAGAAATCACAGCCATGGTAATCAATTATGACGCCTCCGTCTCCCATTTTGTCCTCCAGTTCATCCACAACCTAGAATATTAAAATTATCTTTACATTGGTATATTATTTGCAGTATGTTGGATGTGCTTTTGAATGGTGACCAGTGTGGTTTCAATAACCGGCTGAATACCTTACATCTATTTGATAGGACGTAATAAAATGCAATTTGTTCAAAATTAAGTTAAACAAATTCTGTGAATATAAATCATCCAAATAAAGGGGGACTACTAAACTAAAACATGCCAATTAGATCCACTGCAGTAGTACATACCCTGTCCTCATCCAATATAGGGCACTGGTATTCTTCATCAAATCCATCGAACAACTGACCTGAATAGATAATAAAAATGTAGAAAGTAGCAAAAAAAAGTCGCAAAGTAATAAAAAAAAAAATCCACATTTTTTAAAAATTAACGATAAAATATGACTGCAATGAACAGCAACTTACCCTCCTGTGCCAAATCCCCAACATTGACATAGGTTAGTCCTGTTCTCTGAGCCAACTCTTTGCCTAGAGTGGTTTTTCCTACCCCAGGGGTTCCTGTCAATTCATGAGGAAGCATAGCAATGTTTACATTTTTTATACCCACTAAATACATCTTAACTACGTTTGAATGGCAGGGAACACTCTAATACATCATCAGCATGTCGTTTCTTTTAAAACACACAACTTGCAGTCGCGCATTCGTTTATTTATAACATACGTCTATACTTTTGTATAATCATCTAGAGAAATGTTAAGGCAGACTAAGTTACCTGTGAGAAGAATGTTTGGTCTCTTCATGATTCTCATTGCAAGGTATCACACGTGGAAAAATGTAATTAATACCACAAATCGTTTTACACAAATATCAACCGGATATTCAGTATCAATAAGCAAACAAAAACATGTGATATTCAGTTAATGCGTTGGTCATATCTTCTTATGTGGCTAACATAGATCAACATAAAAACGTGTTCAAATTGTTGGAGCGTAGTTGATGACGCAATCATCGTGCGCCAGCGGAGGGGCGGTTCATCACAGCTTTAAAGGGATAGTTAGCGCGATGTTACTTGTTACTTGCAACAGTGAATAGTCGGCATTGTTATACTACAAACATCATCTGTAGAAATGACCAGGGTGAGTTTGAAATGTACTGCCTAAACAGTGTGTTAGCTACGATTCTGATGTTTGGCCCGATAACTTGACAATGATTGCTAGCATTCGTAATATCAAGCTAACGGTCAGAAGCGAACTTTCTGAACTTGACTAGCAAGTTTAGTCAAAATGCCCGACAAAGCTTTTATTAAATAAGAGATTAGAAGTATGAGATTATTTTTATAATAAAGCTTTCACTGGTATCTTGAAGCAATTTGTCTGTTTGAAGAGTTCTTTCTGCTCCCCATGAGTTTATAGATAGATGAAAGTCAACATTTACCACGCTCGTATTCTCATTTAAGCCTTCAGAGGTAAATCACATCATCATGCAGTTTTATATATTATGTGAATTATTTGGTTTTCATCCCAGCGCATTTTTGCATGGAGTAACTGAATGGGACGTCAGAGCTGATGATGTCAAAGCTGTCTCTGGGAGGAAAGCAGTCCTCTGGAAAAGTATGTAACCTCTATGAAAGTTCTTGATATCTTGATTCTTAATATCCCCAAAAGCTGAATGTTTTAAATTACATACGTTCTTCAGATTTAATCTGCACACTGAGAATGGATGTAGATGCTTTAAATCTACTGATAATGATGTGTATTATATATGTTCTGTTGTTATTTCCTGTTAAGTTAAACAACTGGGTTGAGCCATCATTTGGTGAACTTTTGGGAGGAGTGAATAGGACACTGAAAAAGGGGCCACTCTCAGGGGAAAGCAAAACTACCAGGTGGCCATCAACTGGGGACCAAACTGAGAAAAAATCGAGGAAGAGGAAAGTAGATCCTCATGTGTCCAACAACCAGATCAGTGTGTCAAGTGAAGCAGATAAACTAGACCAGGATGAGCCCTGGGTGGATCTGCATGCACCCCAATCACAGGTACAGAAATTGTGCATATCAGGGGTGCTCAGTACAGATTTTGGAAATCTACCTTTCTGCAGTTTAGTTCCATCCCCTTTCTAACACACCTAGCTGTGTGTTTGAAGTAAAGCTAAACTTAATATAACTAGTTCAGGTGTGTTTTCATAAGTTTAACTCTAGTCTAGGTCACACAAACTATTTCACTCTGAGAATACATGTTTATCTGCTACTTAACCATTTCATATTATTTTTGTTATCTCAATTTACAAGCATTATTGCTTAAAATGCTTCTTTCTCTCTGATAGGCCGAATTGGCAGTCCACAAAAAGAAAGTCGAAGAAGTTGAAAGCTGGTTGAGAGTTCATTTGGACAAATCAAAAAAGGTCTGGAAAGTATGACATGCATGTTGTGTGATGTATGTTTTAATAATTTGGATCTATTTCATATTATATTTCCTTTTTATATTTCATTTCATGTTTTTTATGTTGTATTTGTTGCTATATCTCCACAGGGTGGTGCCATTCTGTTGCTCACTGGTCCCTCAGGATGTGGGAAGACAGCTACTGTTCAAGTTCTTGCCAAGGATTTGGGTTTTCATATTCAAGAATGGTCAAATCCCTCCACCACCTCTCAGTACAAAATGGAAGATTTGTTCACGCAAAGCTTTGATCCAGGTCAGGAGTGTTTTCTTCTTACTAGCAATGACTAGTGTACATGTAGCGAAACCATGCATTATGTCTAGTGAACGGGAATTATTTAGCAACCCTATTTTTAACATATAGCAGAATCATTTATAGATAAAGTTATATCTCAGTCTCTTTGTTTTTGCTAGCTTGTTCAAATGACCTTTTTATTTCAACAGATTCAAGGTTTAACCGTTTCCATGGCAGCTCACAAACAGGGTTATTCCAAGAGTTCCTGCTAAGAGCCAACAAATACAACCGTCTACAAATGAGCGGAGAGAAACTCACTGAAGACAGGAAAATAATTCTTATAGAGGTGCTGCACAGAACGGCTCTTCAAACATATTACTATGATGTTGAATATTTAGCTTTGTTAGTTTGTGCACATAAAATGCTGGCATAAAGCTAAAATAAATTTTAGAAAATAGAAAGCACCTAGCAAAAACAACGAATTTTACTTTCACAAGAATGATTAAATGAGCAAAAATGGAATGAAACTCAAAACATAAAAGCTTAATGACAATTTCTAATTGGTTCTTTTCAGGAATTCCCAAACCAGTTCTATAGACAACCAGTGTGCTTGCATGATATACTCAGGTGGGCACAAGTACTATATTTTGAAGTATTTTAATGGCAAGATGTCACTGGTGTCTTGCATGTAATTTTCCTTGCTTTTTGCTTGCTCTTTCAGGCAATTTATTAAGACTAGCCGGTGTCCATTGGTCCTGATTGTGTCTGATAGCCTCAGCGGGGACAAGAACTCCAGGCATCTCTTCAAGGATGTTCTGCATGAACTTGAAATTCACAACATTAGGTACAAATAAAAAAACATGTTTTTTTTCCATAAAATCTACTTAAACGTATTCAAATCCAAGGTCGTCAGGTAAAATATTATTTACTCTGAACCTTCAATAAGACTTGAAATATGTAAAAGTATCCTGTCCTGGGGTCTGTTTAGTTAATTATTTCTCTCTTTCAGTTTTAACCCTGTGGCCCCCACCAGTATGATGAAGGTCCTAAGCCGCATTGTGACCATTGAAGTGGGAAAGGTAGGTTGTGTGGTTTGTTTTTCTATATATATATATATATATATATATATATATATATATATCCCCGCTTAGCAGATATTTATGACTCTGAGATCCCCCATTGTTCTCTCACCACTTTCTCTAAACGGTCTTTGCAGAGTTCAGGCAGGATCTCTGTTCCTGATAAAGCTGCTCTAGATCTTCTCTGCTCAGGAAGCTCAGGAGATATTCGCAGTGCCATCAACAGTTTGCAGTTTTCTTCATTTACTGGTGAGTAAAGCTTTACTGACCAACAGCTTTATATAATATGTTATTATGGTATAAGATTTATAAAAGAAAGATTTTTTTCAATTATGCAATCATTCATTTCAATTCTCAGACAATAGTCTGGAGAGGAGACTCTGGGCTTCTAAGAAAGGCAAGTCCTCTTCAGCAAAACCTGCTGTAAGGGCAAAGGGGAGGAGCAAGTCTTCAAAATCAACAGACATGCAGGTTGAAAGCCCAGCTATTGGAGGGAAAGATGCTTCACTCTTCCTTTTCAGAGCTTTAGGGAAAATCCTCTACTGCAAACGTTAGTCCATTTCACTCCCATTTTTGAAACTTTCTTGCTGAAATGTTATTCTATGATGAATGTGTTATAATGTACATGATGAACTGCATGTAAATTAATTTGTATTTATACAAATGGATGGCATGTGATTTTTAGGTGAAAGCTATGACAGCTCTCAAGCACCCAAACTGCCTCCACATTTAACAGATCATCAGAGGGACAAATTGCTTGTTGATCCAGAAGTAAATATTAATATATATTACATGTTACAATATATATTTTTTTAAATTGCTTTAATGTTCTAACAATCTTCTGATTATAATATTTTCCTCAGCTTGTCATTGAGCGTTCTCATATGTCAGGTGAATTCTTCAACCTTTACCTGCATCAGAACTACCCTGACTTCTTTTCGGATGTGGAGGATATAGCACGGGCCAGCGAGTACCTCTCTGATGCTGACTTCCTGACAGCAGAGTGGAGTGTGAGTGCAAATGCTGTCAGACTTCCATAACAACACGCATAGGGATATGTCGAGTTACTCTGATTGTACTGCACATTTGGATCCCAGAGGATTACAACAACAACTTGGTGTTCCTTTTTTCACAGTCAAGGTCGACTATGTTGGAATATGGCTCATCAGTGGCAACTAGAGGCCTTATGCACTCAAACTCTTCTCGAGCAAAAGCCAACAGCCAATCCACTGCCGGTTTCAGGCCTCTTCATAAACCGCATTGGCTTCACATAAATAAGACGGTATATTTCTTTTTTTACTTTGGTACATTTACATTATTCAGCATTTTAAAGAATTGTTGAATTTTTATATATTTTAATTTTTAATTTTGTGATAGTATCGAGAGAATTACCTGACCGCACAGTCGCTCTTCTTAAATTTCTGCCTTACCCCTGTGAGCCTCCTGACAGAATTGGTGCCTTACCTTGCAAAGCTCACCAACCCAATGAGAAATCAAGGTGAACATGTGACCTTAGCATCCGCAAAATATACAATTAAATGTTTAAATTGAATCAGACTGAATAGCATAATCTTTAAAGTTAAATATGTTGACTATTTTCCTGCCTCCTACACATACATGCAAGACTTTTCGAATTGTGCATTTCATTTTTGTGTTGTTTTTCTATAAGTGATTTAATATATTTTTTATCTTTGTCATATCAGCTCAAATAGCCTTTATCCAGAATGTTGGCCATCTTTCGCAAAAGAGGGTTCCTGGAAGGTAAACAAAACTTTGAATTGTTGCATTTGAAATGTCTAAAATGTTATTGAAATGGTTTAATAAATGGCTTTATTTGCAGGTTGAGACTTGAAGCACTTGGTGACAAAGACCCAGGCATTTTAGATGCTGACAGTGAAAATGAAGAATCTTCTGCTGCTCAGCACCTTGAACCAGGTACTACACCAGGGAATGCCACAACTGAGTCCAACTTGTCAAATAGCCAGGATCCTCCTGGAGAACTTTCTGCCAGCCAGCCCCAGCCTGCAAGTTCTGAAGCCCTTTTGGATGAGGAAGACCTGTTAATTGAAGACTATGACAGTGATTGACTGATCACAAGACTTATATGGACTTATTTAATATCACTTGCTAGCCTGATGCAATTGTTGAACATTTAGATCGTTTTTGTTTTTTTGTTTTTAAGATGGTAATTATTTGTAGATATTTATGTGCTTCAACACAGTATGTTGATGTTGAAAATTGTTCATATGTTCTTACTTGTTGAAATGTACTTGTTTTGTACATTGTTTCAGCAGGTTTTTTGAAAGTATCTCTAAAAAAAATAAAACAGAGATAATTTACAGCCATAACTTAAGTTTAACGTTGTCACGGTCTAACAGTGCTCTGGGACTGAGAAGTAGATAATCTATTCTTCAGTCAAGGAGGTGACTATAATAAATCAATGTTTGCAACTTTGATGACTGTTTTTTTATTTATTTATTGGAAAAATCTCTGAATCAATATTAGTTACTGTAAAGCTGGGGTCTGTGAAGATGCAGGAAGTCCATGGTATGTGTTATATATTTGTTATTATGTTTTAAAATGACATTACAAATGTTTCAAATTTTTTTGTGATTAACCTCATAGCTTTATTTTCAATTGTATTATTTTATCACAGTTAAAACAAACAACCTCATCTCTGCAGTTGCTCCTCTGTCTTATTTTTATTTCATGTCTTGGGTTGGAGAATCGTCCAAAGGGAAACGCAAAAGAGGAAAGTTAGGATAATACTTGTAGGCTAGTGTTTATGAATGATTTTATGAAAGTTATTATTGTTATTGACTTAGCCCTTGCACTGTAAAGCTTGAAAACCCCTGTTAGAGCGACATTTCTTGATCTACAGTACGTACCTTTGTAATAAAGCACCTGTCAAGACAGACACGCCCCTTTACAGAAGTTTCACTTCCTCAAAGCGGAAAGATATTGATGTGGAATTTCGCCGTTGTTCTTGTCGGCGAAATACAAAAACATCTACCCACGGACAGGTTTGTAATGGTTATGTATTCTTCCTCTACACTCAAGGAATGCTAAAAGTTTCGTTTTACGTAGGTAAGTTTATAGCTCGATTTAACATTTCCATGTCTGCTGTTTTGACTATCAAACATTTAAATTGATGTCACTTTCAATGCATTTAAATATGCTCTACGTAGTACAACATGCTTGATATACTTAGTTTTGTGTCTAATGCGCTCACTCTTTTTTTTCTTCAATAGTTTATTGTGATGCAGGGTGAGGGTTCATGCCCTCAATGCCTCACAGAAGATGACATGGCAGAGGGGGATCTGGGTGATGGCATGGGGGCCAGATCCAGAGGACATCATGACCATCTCCCACAAATAAAGAGCAGGGGGAGGTTTCTGGACTTCTTGTCCCAGTCACGGCCAATCAAAGGGGGCAGCGAGAGAAGCAATGGACCGTTCTCCTGGACATCATGCAGAACTATGTATGCTGTTTTTAGGGAAGAACTGGAAGCTGAACGAGTTGCACAGCGGGAGAAAAGACAGTCTGGTCAGTTTTCTGGACTTTCATTTAAAGTAATTTAAACCTGTCAAACCTCTTTGATTCTTTCATGGACACGGAGCAGACTAATCTATACTGTATGAACCACATAATAAGTGACTTATGTTTAAAAGCTTTACAAAGAGGATAATTTTCTGGTAATGTACTCCAAACTCTGTAGGGGTTATTATTTGCATGCTCTGTTGATTTGTGGTGTTTGGTGAAGTTAACACCTGCTATTTCTTATCAGGGAGTTGACTTTGTGTACTCGCTTGAGCAATTCTGTACTTAAACAAATATTCAACAATAGTTATTTGAGAACCACACTACTACCAGGATATGATGTGTTGGCAATCCTAGAAAACCATATGCCGACATGCAAAAAACAAAAGTATCTTATTTTCTAAAGTTAACGGCATTCTTTTGTAGAAAGCTCCTCTGAGGACACAAGTGAAGAGCTGCAGAGAAGACTACAGGAGGTCACAGAGGTAAACTCACAGATTTGCACTAATGAGTGTAATAAATATAATAAAAGATCAAACACAATATTTTGCCATGTCTCACACATTAGAGTCACAGAAAAGTGGCTCCTTTATGAGTTTTTTTAACGGAGTAAAGAAAAGATTTATCTTTACATATGAACATGTCTCAGGTGTATGCAAATCTTCTTCACTCTATATCAGGAAGTGGAGCTGTTACGCACCGAACTGGAGGTCACTCATCGCCACCTGGAGGGGAAACATGAGGCTCTTAGGATCTTGCAAGGACAGGTATTTAAAAAACGTTATTGTTTAATTAAGTCTAATTTATTAGCCTAAGTCATTTATGAAGTGTGCTACATTTTGTCCTCGAAGGCAATCTTGGACAAAGCTACTTGTCATAGTAAAATATTGCTTCAGAAGAGTGAAGAGAGGACCAAGGTCCTAGAAAAGGTGACTCAAACAACTACATCTTTAAAAAAAATATTTTTAATTCAAGCATATTCCTGAAAATAGGGTCTCATTCCTGTGAAATTGTTTCCACACAGGAGGTTAATGCACTGCAGTGGGAGATCACCTTCAACCAGGTGCAGTTCAAGAATGTGGAAAACTCATGGAGTTTAAAGTATGAGAGGTATACCCATGCAAAAAGACTATCAGTTATTTTGTAAATGCATGTTATAGATGTTATGAACAATTCATCCATGTTTCATTTTTTGACCTTGCAATGTTTCATCAAAATGTCATAACTGGACCTTCCGACGTCTTCTTGGTGACATATGCAGGACGTCTCCAAATATTTAGTGCACTTAAACCCCTGCAAGTGTCCTGTCCATCTGTCTCTACTTTTGAGGGCAATGCCCACACCTCAAAATCCAGTCAACTAATGGATAGAACCAAGTCCCTATTTTACGTTTTTTCCCCCAATGATCTATTACCCTCAGATATACGTCACAATACAGAAGAAAAGATTTGCTGCTACTTCCATTTCATTCAAGGTTGCCAGGTCTGCGTAACAAAATCAGCCCAACTGTTATTCAAAGCCCACCAAATCACAGCCAAAACTAGCCCAATCACATTTCAGTTGGGTTTCCCCATAAAAATCGTGTTTTGGGGGGTAAAAAAATCTATTTCCAGGGGGACCAGCAGACTAAAAAACAAACCCCAACAACAGTGTTAAAGTAGCCCAATTCCACGGGAAAACCGCAGACTTGGCAACACTGATTTCATTGCGTCTTTATAGTCAATGTGAAATGTCATCTGCAACCCATTTTGCTTTTTTAATAATGTATCCATTAAGACTTTAAATATGCATTAAGGAACTATAAAAATGCCCACATCTCATTGGTTCCATGTAAATACCACCTCAGGGTGTTGGCAGAAAATGAAGTCCTAAAGAAAGCACTAGAGGAGAAAATGAAAGAGCACCAGGAGCAAAGGACAGAGAATGCATGTAAGTCACATCATATTTCCTACTTTTATTTGATGACCCAATAACTGGTTTGTTCCCAGTACATATTTATGTGTTTTGTGTCTTAGCTCTAAGCCAAAAATGTCTGGAGCTCCTGTCCATGCTTAGTACTAAGGAAAGAAGGGACTTCCAGAGTACCCAGCCTTCCTGCAGCCTCAGAACAGACGGTTCAGCTCTGGAGGTAACGTTGGTGAATTGTAGTCTGTGATAAATAGCTCTGTTCTGTAGTAAACAGCTCTCTGTCCTCTTATCTTGTTGTTAAGTTGGCGGTGTATGGGGCATGCCAGTGTAACTCTAATGGTGGCAAGCCATGCTCTTGTGCTAGAAGTGCTGCTGCAAGTCGCAAACAGGTTCTCCAGCTCAAGCAAGAGGTACTCATCTTGTATTTGTCAATACTTCAGTTCCATTACCTTGTACCAATGCATGTATTAACCATTACAGGGCTGGCTTTGCTCATTTGTCTTTGAGGGTCTTGTAACACAGTGCATTTGTCTGCATTAGCTGGAGGAGCAGCAGAAGAGGAAGGAGGAGGCTTACGTCATGATGGATGCTTTCCGTATCGCCTTTGAGCAACAGCTCAGGAGAGTCGGTGAGAACGTGCTCCGACAGGCTGAGACAGACAGACACCAGCCGCATTACCAAAGACATGAGAGGGGTAAAGGGCTGCTCAGTTTTATAGCTAAAACCTGAGGATGGTGCCAAATCATGCAGTGCAACGTATTTCACCTTCATTAAAGATGTCCACCGAAATCTTACCTAAGATTTAGTGTCAGTAAAATATCAAATCACCAATCAAATCTGACAATGATGGTATTGTAAATTGTGCTTTTTTTTTGGCTCAAGTGAAAGCCCAGTGTTATTTTTGTATTATTTATATACTATTGTAGTTTTTATGAATATTTTGAATTGGCTCTTGTTTTTATATGTTCAGTTTTCTTTTTTAGTAATTTTGTAATGTGCTTTTGTTATTTTTTAGTTTTCTTTTTATTAAATATTACTATTCAGGTAATTGCAGTGTCATGTGGCACAATGCTGTAATTTTACAATGGGATTCTTTTTATTTCCAGTAATTAGGTTGTTTTTTTTTTTTTTTTTAAGGAAAGCGAGGGTCTCTCAGTGTAGGTGAAAGACTGAAAAAATTTCTGCCCACAACAAGCGAAGAAAAGATAACAGCCGATTCAAATGAAACACTGCATATGCTGCTTGATCTGGTCAGTATACTATATATATATATATATATATATATATATATATATATATATATATATATATATATATATATATGTATATATATATATATGTATATATACACACAGTATCTCACAAAAGTGAGTACACCCCTCACATTTCAGCAAACATTTTAGTGTATCTTCTCAAGGGACAATACTATAGAAATGAAACGTGCATATTTTAGAGTAGTCAATGTGCTGCTTGTATAGCAGTATATATTTACTGTCCTCTGAAAATAACTCAACACACAGCCATTATTGTCAAAATAACTGGCAACAAAAGTGAGTACATCCTAAGTGAACATGTCAAAACTGTGTCCAAAGTGTCAATATTTTGTGTGAGCACCATTGTTATCTAGCACTGCCTTAATCCTCCTGGGCATGGAATTCACCAGAGCTGCACAGGTTGTTGCTGGGACCCTGGCCTGTACTGTAACTCAGTTTTAGGGTGTTACCAATCTTCTTATAGCCTAGGCCATCTTTGTGGAGAGCAACAATTCTAATTCTCAGATCCTTAGAGTTCTTTGCCATGAGGTGCCATGTTGAACATCCAGTGGTCAGTATGAGAGAATTGTACTCAAAGCACAAATTGTAATTGCTCTAATACAAGATGGGCAATTCCACGCAAAACTGTCACATCCATAACACCAACACAATGCCATTGTATTTAGTTGGCGTTATGGATGTGACAGTTTTGCGTGGATTTGCCCAGATACACAAATGTATGGTCCTGGCAAGCATACAAAACAAGTAATAAAAACTCGTTGAGTGTTTTAGCGCAATTTTCTGACCTCATGGGATCACAACACTAAGAGTGTTTTTTTTGTGCGTTCCCGAGATTAGACCTTCCTTAACATAATGCCGAAAACCCGAAGTCTCTAGGTGGTCTGGTTGAGGAGTAGATAGAAGTGCAAGATTGGTGCGCACAGACAGAACAGAAATCATGAGTTAACAATCGCAATTTTGTCCGGTGGAAAATTGCGCTAAAAATGAACATGATGAATTGGACATGTGGCTTTGCATGGTTAAACGACGTACAGCTATTATCACTTAGGGTGTACTCACATTTCTTGCCAGCTATTTTGACAATAATGGCTGTATGTTGAGTTATTTTCAGAGGACAGTAAATATATACTGCTATACAAGCAGCACATTGACTACTCTAAAATATATCCAAGTTTCATTTCTATAGTATTGTCCCTTGAGAAGATACTAAAATGTTTGCTGAAATGTGAGGGGTGTATATATACTCTATATATTCCCTCACATTACATTTTGAGTTTACTACTTTTTAGTTGTCTTCCTCCTTCAGTTAAATGACAAAGAGGAGGCCTTGGCACATCAGAGGAAGGTGAGCTACATGTTGGCACGAAACACTGAAGACTTGGAAAAACGTCTCCAGATGCAGCTAGAGGAGCTGGAACCCTCACACAAAGACAGTAATACAAAAACAGAGGCTTCTTTGGAGAGTGAATGGAGCAGAGAAGGAGACGATATATACTCAGACAGCCATGGATCACAACATCTCACTGTCCCTGACAGCCCTACAGCTGATGATGAGCAGACCTCCAAATCCACCGAAATGAGAGAAACTAAACCTGACAATAAAGATGTTTAAAATAATGAGAAAAGAAGGAAGTTTCATGTTGTATTTTTTCAAAAGTAAAAATGCCTGCATTATCTTCATATTATGTAGGCCTACTAGGCCTACTAAACTAGGACACCAGGTAACCCAGATTATAACCTTGGATAACAGAACCAAAATATCACAACACAACTGAATGATATTGCTAACAACATAGCTACTAATCTTTCATTTTTGTCTCGACAGCGAAACAAAAGTGAACATTTTGTAGTAAAAGTTGAATATATGCTTTTCAATTAGCCTAGTAGCCTACCTTTTGATCCAACAGCTTATGCTTGCAATTAGTGTTTATAGATTAAAAGTGCCTGTGTATAGCTACATTTCTTTACAAAATAAAAAAATATAGAAATTTCAACAATATTTAGCTACAAGTGTGTTAAAATAATATATTTACATTCTCATTATGTCAATTTTAAAATTACATGTATTAAAAACGTATCGTCATTATTATTATTAATATAACAATTGACGTGGGAAAGACAAGAGCCGGTCAATGTCTCTGAGAAAGACGTAGCTAATGTTAATGGAAGCGCGATGTGCAGAGGACTGAATAACTACATATCCCACAATGCTTTATGCTACCGGTTTCCGTTAGCTGTCGTAATGTAATGCAAATGTTATGTTCGCAAAAAAAGACATTATTTATAACAATACATGGGTTTGGTTAGACATAAATGGTACCGTTTTATCTTATGTGGCACAGTTATCGCATCTTTGTTCGTTTGGTACCTCAAATTACAGACACTGTCAAACTCCAAAGGTAAGAAAGCTAACTTGCTAGCTGTGTCACTGCATTGGTCAAATAAATAAATAATAATCTGTGTAAATTCAGGACTAGGACTAAACTTTGTAATGTTGTATAGTCGTAGGATCAATGAGTGAACACACACTGGAATATTTCCTCAACAAGGGGACGATAAAACGAAAAGATGCTGCTGATATCGAGTGGTATCATGCAGTAAACAGCAAGAGTAAACTCATAGAGGCTCTTCGAGGTGAGTATGCATTACAAAGTATGAAGAAGCATTTACTTTGCTCCTGCACTACTTTACCCTTAGGCTTTTCTCATGACAACGTATGATCGAGTTTGAGTAATAATGCGTGTTATGATAATGTTTTCTCACTCTTGCCTTTGCTCTTCATTGAGGTTCTGCACAGATGATTGAAGCAGATGTTCTTCTCAGGGGTCAAGATCCAAAAGAACCCATTATGGCTCACCCGCCTGACAATGACAGTGATATAACTCTGCAGGACTGGCTTAAAGAAGTTGTGAAATCAGGCAAAGGAATAAAATTGGACTTCAAAAGGTGATTTTTCCTTTTTAAATAGCACAGCGTTTTTATTCTTAGATTTAATAATGCTTATTTTGACAGTAGTCATAGTGTTTGTATGGATTGATTTCTCCCACAGTGACCTTGCTGCTTATGAATGAGTGACAGTCATTTTGATTCACAGTCTCGCAGCTGTATCCCAATCCATGATTCTGCTCGAAGAGGTCCGAGATCAGCTGCAGGGACCCGTGTGGATCAATGCTGATGTTCTTCCTGGCCCTGGTGGCAAAGCCACCCCTTTGGACCCTCATGTTTTTCTACAGGAAGTGGCTCAAAGATCAGAAAATGATGTTCTCTCTTTGGGTTGGACCACTGGATGGGATGTAGACGTAGACAATCGTGGTAAGAAGACTGTTACTACACTAAGGTGAAAAGCACTTAAGTTTTTTTTTTATTGACAATCAGTGGTGTGTGCTATATATACGGTGTATATACTCTTCTGTTCAAAAGTCTGGGGTCAGTAAGATTTTTTTATTTAAATAAAGTAAGACTTTACAGACATCAGAAATGATGCATTAAATTTATCAAAGGTGACATTAAAAGCATTTATAATGTATCAAATAATTTCTAAATTAAATAAATGCTGTTTATTTGAACTTTGTATTCATCAAAGAAGCCTGAAAAAATGCCTGAAATCATGGTTAACACAAATATTAAGAAGCACAACTGTTTTTAATGATAATAATTAGAAATGTTACTTAAGCACCAAATCAACTTATTAGAATGATTTCTGAAGGATCATGTGACACTGAAGACTGGAGTGATGATGCAGAAAATTCAGCTTTGCTATCAGAGGAATAAATTACATTTTAAAAGATAATAAAATTGAAAACAGTTCTTTTTAATTGTAATAAAATTTCACAATATTAAATTTTTTACTGTATTTTTTATCAACTAAATGCAGAATTGGTGAGCAAGACTTCTTTCAAAAACATTAAAAAAATCTTACAGACTCATTTATATACACTAATATTCTGCTATGTAGTGTTGACATGTTACCTCCACTGACAAATTTGTTTGTTAGCGTCTATTCTTGTATACATTTTTTTTTGCTTTTTGCCACCAGCCTTTTGCTTTGACTTCCTTATAATTCAGACCTTGATTAGTATTTGCTTTCTGTCTTTGTGTTGTTCTGAGAAATAGGCTATAGCTGGGAGATGGTTCATCAGATGGAAGAATTATGCAGATCCCTAAAGCAACCGGTCACATTTCCAGTCCGTGCAGCTCTCATTCCTGTGTCCTTCCCACAGTTCCAGTGGCTTTTAGAGCGTTCAGACCGGTGAGAAATTAATCAGTCTATTTAAATGTATGTCCAGATTTACTATTATAGATGCTATTAAGCCACACATCTTTGTGAAGGAGTCTTTTTATTACCTCGGAGATTGATTCATATTATATAAGCAAGGACACAATTAAGTTCATCCTAATGCTTTGTAATTTCTTGCTGGATAATTTGGTTCTGGCTCGTCTATTACACTTGTTTGTGACTGGAATAGAAACTCATTGCTTTATCTGAAGGACGGTGTTGAGGCATTACAGGATGTGAAGGGAAGGTTTAAGCCTCCTCTACAGAGATAGTGCGTCTTCTCCCTCTCTTAAGTTAGATTTTGAGGGTGATTGCAGTCACTCAGAACAAGTTAAGGGGAAGTAAGGTCATTATTAATTCTGTGAAAAAGCATAGTTCCTTGTGTGGAAAAAAACAAGTTCCTTAAAAGCGCAATGTTAATTGTCACTTTCATATTAAGATGCCAAATTAAAAGCACCATTCATACATTTTTATTCACTGGTGAAGATGATTGAGCTTTGCCTTAATGTCAGCCTTAATGAGATTCTGTTTAACATCTTGTCTTCTCTCTCTCTCTAAGGTACAGCCTGACTGTATGGACAGGCAAGGATGATGTTCTTAATGTGGAAGATCTGTTGCCCTACAGGAAAAACTTCAACAAAACCAGGATCTACTATGATCTGTTAGAATCACAGTTCAAACAATTTAAGGGACTACCTGGCTACTCCTAAAAAAATCAATTAAACTTAAGGACATTAGCTATGCTTCCATCCGCCTATTTTTTTGCCTGTTTTGGTATATCACATTAAAAAAATGCTGGATGGAAACGCCAAGATGAGCATAAACGTAAAAAAATTGCATAAAAACATGCTCTCAATTGAGGCGGATACATTTTTTTTATCCGATAAAAATACATGCTCATAAACTATGATGGAAACACTTTTACAGAATAAATCCCTTGATGTGCAACAAAAAACTCATGTGACTTTAACTCAGCAGAGGATGTGATTGGATAACTGGACTAACCAGGACTGGCCAGTTTCATTGCACAGCATCTCAAATGCTGGTTTGGTCATTCTGAAATGCATGAGCCCAAGTCTGTCATCAAAATGATTTGGTTTAATTCCCCCCCAGAAGCATCTTACATTATTGCGTTCCCAAACACCAGGCATCCGAACACAAGATAACATGACAGTGGTTATTGCATTTCGTCTGCACGCTCTGAGACGCAAGTCATTTACAATGTAGCAAAAAGAGCCCCTGTGGCTTCCCCAGTTGCAGCAACTTCCATATTTGTTACAGATATTCTGCACCAATTTTCCAGGAAGTGACCATTTTGTTCTCTTGAACACATGGGATGGAAACGCTGTTTTATTCAGATGTTTTATGCTATATTCCAATTGTGCGCATAAGTTAAATCAGCTATTGACTTAGCAAAGAATAACAACTAAACACAATATACATGTACTGTAACATGTAAATACATCCTATGTACTCTGTATCCGAGTCTTACTTTCTACATTTGCATTTTGTAACATTTTGTATATTTACAGTTTATCATTACAAATGAATAATAAAAGAATGGGAAAAAATGCTTATCCTTATTATTAATATGCACTACCATTCAAAAGTTTGGAGATTTTTAAAATGTTTTTAAAAGAAGTCTCTAATGCTCACTAAGGCTAAATTTATTTGATCAAAGATAGAATAAAAAAAATATTACTATTGTAAAATATTATTACAGTGTAAAATAAATGTTTTCTACTTTAGTATAAAATGTATTCCTGTGATGCAAAACAAAATTTTCAGCATCATTACGCCAGTCTTCAGTGTCACATGATCCTTCAGAAATCATTTTAATATGCTGATTTGGTGCTCAAGAAACATTTCACACGTGGAAACTGCTGAATAATTGTTTTTGTTTTTTTGGTGTGTGTGTGGAAATTTTTCAGCATTCTTTGATGAATAGAAAGTTAAAAAGAACAGCATTTATTTAAAAAAAAGAAATCATTAATAGATGTTACTGAGTACTGACCCCAAACTTTTGAACAGTAGTGTATAACAATGAAATATGCAAGAACGCTAAAGTGTTGTTATCTGTTACATTGTTTCTGTTTAATTTATTAATGCAGTAAATTAGCTCTTAATATGTCCAATGATACTGAATGCTATTATACAATGCTTAATTGTATATACTGTATATATACGCAAGAAACTGAAAGTGTTGTTTTATGCAGTCAATGGATAAATACAAGTCACAAGTCACAATTTGTCTGTTGTAAATACAAAGACATTTCAGGCATAAATCCGGTTTAAAGAGACAGCAGTACATTAAACAGCAGCAACGTTTCAGTATTCTGATTCAGTGCACTAATGAGTGAGAGTACAAAGAACAGCAGTAAAGTGCAGCAAAGTTTACAATAGTCAAAATAAACATATTGCCACTGTCCAGCCTGGAAAGTGCATTTTAGGATGTGGTTTACGTTTATTATGATTCATATTTAAAATATATTCTGTTCAGATTTCAGACTTTGACAAATGAAATTTCTATATTTACCACAACTTTCCTCTGTGATGTTTACTGACCAAAGATTTCCTCAAAATTGACCAGCTGCTTGATCTGCTCAGTTTGCATTGAGTGTCGTCTTAACAGACTCTTCTTGTTCTTGAGATCTCTGGGATGGCTCGGGGCAATGGGGACAAAAGGCCTCAATCCAGGAACAACGGGTGAAGTTCCTGCCACAGGCTTGCTTCCACTGTTGACGCCAACACTGGTGTTAACTTTGATATCTGGAATGGGTGCATGCGGATTAAGAGGTGGCAGATAACCAGGGCGGGTTTGTGAGATATGGTCTAGGAGTAGGGCTCCAGATCCCCTCCGCTCCAGCATCGCCGGGCTCCTCCTCTGAACGACACTCTCCAGAGACTCTCTGGATCCAGAGAGAGTGGAGGAGCGGCTTGTAACAAGCTTACGTTTCTCCGTCCCCCCACTTCCTCCTCCTCCAGCCTTCCCGAGGTCTTCAGAGGGTTGGCTCCCAAATTGAGGCAACTGAGAGTCAGAACTGTAGTGGTCCATTCCAAAGTTGCGGCGACGAAACACATTGCGCAGGCTTGAAACAGCCAGGTTGGGAAGGCATTCTGGGTCCCGGTCCACAGTAGCAGTATCTGAGATGGATGCCTGCTTGAGGTTCTGATGTGAGGAAGAGTGCGGTAGCAACTCACCATCGTAGGACATTTTTCTACTGAGCCATTTCTGTTCTTTTGTTAGTTCTCTTTCACCATCAGACGTTGTCTCAGAGGCTCTAAGCAGACAAGTAGAGTCTTTGACGTCAATGCTTTGGTGCCGAGCTACCTTCGTTCTCAGTAGAGGTCTGCAACCATTGTACCCAAATGAGAGCTCCTCTTCGGGGGTGATATCTAGAAGTTCCTCGGTCAAGGATGAGGACTTGCTTTGCTGTAGGAGCAGAGAAGGAGGGATCTTCAGCCAGGGCTCTGAGTTAAGCCTCTGTAGATGCAGCAGCTTCACCACACTAGCCGCTTGCAGAGGGCTTGAATCTTGAGTCGGTGATCTTGAATCTGCCTTGGATGTGGGAAGTGTTGGAGTGGATCCCAGGGTCTCAGATTGGTTGTTGGTGGGAGGTGAGATATGCGGGGTAAAAAGATTCATTTCAGAGGGGCACATACATGACGCAGAGGCACAGTGCAACCGGTCCTCAAGATTTGGAGGTGGTGGTACGTTCAGATACTGTTTGGTCATTTGTCTTCCAGAGGGTAGTTTGTCTGTTGTAATGATGATGACTTCTTTGCCCCTGGCCTTGCAGGCATCCAGTAGTACTCTCAGTGCATCCTTGTCTCCAGCGTTAACTGCGTAGACCAGAGCAGAGGAACCATTGTGGTCCTCTAAACTAGGGTCAGCTCCACTGGAGAGCAGAAGCGACAGCACCTCATCGCCCGCCCGCTCTATGCAGGCATGCATTAGGGCTGTCTTACCAGACTTATCCTGAATGTTGGGGTCTGCACCATTTTCAAGAAGATACCTGTTGAGAAGAAGATTGCTTCATTAGAGTGAGCTCATAGAGGAAGTGATCAATGAGAGTCAATCAGAGTGTCCACAATAACAAAAATCTTGTAAATTATAAATACAAGTAAAAATGTAGTATAACACACGTACCAAGTTATATACTATTATTGATATACTCATGTGATTTTAAAAAAACTTTTATGCCATTTTCAACATTGGATTCAATGACTCATGTGGTGTTACCATCAAGTAAAAACATCTGATCCAAAAAAAGTTTGTTACACTACCATCCAAAAATGTAGAATAAGATGTTTTTGAAATAAGTCTAATGCTCACCAAAGCTAGATTTATTTGATAAAAAATACACACAAATAGTAATTTTGTGAAATGTTTCTATTTATCTTTTAAAATGTAATTTATTCATGAGATGGCAAAACTGGATTATCAGCAGGAATTACTCCAGTCCAGTTCTTGCTGAATAAAGGTATTATTTAATAAAAATCTTACTGACCCCAAACTTTTGAAATGCAGTGTATCTTTTAAGGTAAAACTTTATTTTTCTTTTCTTTTTTAAATATATTTTTGGGGGATTCCTTATATGATCTTGTATTATAAAATGGTCAAATATTCTGATATCTTAAGAGATGTATTGACCCTCATGCAATTAATGAGGGTCTGTGGAGAAGCAGTGTTGTTAGAATATTTTTTTCCCCCAAAAAATAAATATATAGGCTATATATATATTTTTTTTTTTACAAATATCAAAATTATATTAATTTCAGAAATTAAAAATATGCATTTTTTTAATCATTCATCATTCAAGAGTCACTGTGTGTATGAACTGCATTTTTATGTATATAAAAAAACCCCGAATATATAAGTTTTATTGTACAATCACCTAATCAACTTACAGGAGACCCACCTGATGATCTTGGGTTTTGGCACACTCTGAGCATCGGCATGGTGACTTTTGCAGGCCACCATCAGTGGAGTTTCTCCTCTCTCATTGCTTTCATTAATGTAAGCCCCTCCTTCCAGCAGCAGGCGCGTCAACCTCAGGCGGCACAGATACACTGCTTTCAGCAAAGAGTTTCCACCCGTGCGCACCTCTGTTGAGTCTTCCATGATTATGTGGTGGTGTGACCGTTGAGAGGCTAATGTCGGGTTGGCTCAGTGGATCATAGAAGCTGATTTCTTTATTGGCTTCTGTCAGGGAAGAGAATGAGAGCATACTTTTTTCAAGCAGAGTTTTTCAAGGTTTTCACTTAAGTGTTTGCTTTTTATCCAATTCATTCGCATCAAAGCAAACCTGATGTCTTGACATTGAAATGTTCTCTCCCTCTTCGCCTCAGAAGAATATGCTAAAGAGGTTTCCTGCTCTAATCTAGTGTCTCTCGCCATTCATCGGGTAGACACTAATGTGAAGATGTTTGTTATGATGACTAGGTAGGTGGCATGTCTAGGTGGTACTTGACAAGAAGACATAAGAAAACCGAAGTAGTTATCTAATCCTGTTACATAATATTAATTACTCTTTCTTTTATATTCTTTTAATTTTTAATTTATTTATATTTTTGTTCCTAACCTGCAATTATGCAACATAGTCTTTGTTTATTACAAGTTAAGCTCAATCGACAGCGCTTTTAACATCATGTTGATAAACAGAATAATTCATTCCAACCTGTGCCTCCTTTTCTTTACAAAGCAAAAATCTGGTTTACAGTGAGACACTAACAATCACAAGTGAATGGGGCCAATTTGTAAACTTTTACTCTGCAACATAACACTTAAAACACCAAATGTCATTAAAATGAGAACAACTTTACAGTTCAAACAACAATTATAATACGTTTTAACAGAAGGATCAAGTGTTTTTATAAATCTTCTAAAAACCAGCCCCATTTACTTCTTCACGAGTTCCTTTGCCCATATAATCTTTAAGCGGTTAAAGGTGAGCGGCTGCTTATATGCTGTTAATTGAAAGATTAGATGGGTTCTCTCCTCCCGAAGTTATGTTGTGAACTTCACTAAGTGCATTGCTGTAACCTTGATTTCTGCTTTTTTTAAAGAAAAGGACAGAGATGCTTTGAAATTACTATGCTGTTGATTAAGCTTAATTTCTACAGTACTTTCATGTACTTTTAAATTAGCATGTGTAGTATATGTCATGTCTTAAAGGGATAGTTCACCCCAAAATGAATTAATTTACTCACTCTCAAGTTGTTCCAAACCTGTATAAATTTCTCTTCTGCTGAACACAAAACTGAAGATATTTTGAAAAATAATGGAAACCAAACAGTTGATGAGCCCCATTGACTTCCATAGTATATGAAAAAAATATATACTATGGAGGTCAATGGGGCCCATTTAAAATGTTTGTTACGTACATTCTTTAAAATATCTTCTTTTGTGTTCAGCAGAAGACAGTAACTCATACAGGTTTGGACCAACTTGAGGGTGAGTAAATGATGACAGTTTATTTAAATTTTTGGGTGAACTATCCCTTTAAGCATGTAAGCCTGCACCAGACATGCACAGTCTGTTCTTAAAAGAGAAATAGCAGTGTTTTTGTCAGTAGGTTGAAATTCAATAGCTTGAGGCAATCTGTATTTGTCACATAGAACGAAGACATTCCTTTATAAAGTCTATTGTGCATGTGGCCTTGTTCTCTCAACTCAAAGTGCAGTTGCAGTGCACTCTTTATTTAACAAACAGCGAGCGCGAGATTGCCTCACTCAGGTTTATAAATGAGAATTCACTGAGGTAAGAGGAGTAAGGAAATTAATAATTTTGTGTCCTCCAACAAAATGAAAAGGATGAAAACCTGGGCTGACACTCTCATGGTAGCTTTTCTTAGCAGTGAAGTCTGCATGTGACAAATGCTAGATTAGAGAGTGCGTCAGCACCGTGGATAAATGTTTTCTTTAAAAAAACACACACACATGCGGATTATAATACCTTTATACCTAACTTTAATAGCCTTAATTATGTCTGCCTTTCCTGAACAAGAGCCTCCTCATTTCTTTCTTTCTTTGCGTGTCATGTTTATTATGCTAATAAAACACTTTGTCCTGACAGTTTGGCTTTTGAAATCAAGTTGTACAGACAGGCTGAAGTCCTGATTGGTCTGGTACAAGCAAACTGCCTGATGCCTGCATGACATCTCGGTTCAAGCTGCTAATTCCTACAGCTCCCTGGGCTGGCATTTAAAACCACAGCTTTGTGTGTCATTCCCCTAGTCTTCAATCGCCCTTGGGAACAGAGAGAATTTTTAATGACAGGCCTCTCTCCCTCTGTTGCTGCCTCGTGCTAAAAAGCATGGAGCAAATGAGGCCCAAAACAGATGAGGGTGGTGATTGTTGCAGCAGCAGTACTGAAGTGGAGCACCAAACAGACCACTCCACACACCTGTGTGCATCTGTGATTCATGCCAGATCACGCAATGCTTAATTCTCCTCGCAAATGGTGAGCTGAATTTGTCCCTCTTAAAACACCTGCAGGGAAAATGAAAACGCACTCTCTGTGACATCAACTGATAAGTGGATAAGAATAGTTTTTTGTGTGTCTTGATTAATGAGGGTAATGTGTTTTCCAGGAGAATAAATTATGAGCTTCCTCAGCTGATATAAAGATACATTTCCATGTCCATAGTATAGATTCATATGCTAAACAGTGAAAGCAGCAAACGGTTAATTTAATTATTTGCATGATGTATTTAAAGCTGATTTATTTATATTTAGTTTAAACTACATTTGTACTGTAATATAAGATTGTTTTAAAATAAATTAAATTTTATACCCAATCATTTGTACTTAATGCGTGATTAAAAAAAAAAAAATTAAAAGTAAATGAACTTTACTTGAAATCCTCCATATATATATTTTCAAGTAAAGTTATATATATATATATGATAATAGAGATGATTTTCAGAAACAATGGACATTGTTGTTGTTTTTACACACACATATATGTGTGTGTATATATATATACACACACACACACACACACACACATATATATATATATTATACATCTGTATATATGTGTAGATTTTTCACAAACAGTGTCCATTGTTCCTGAAAATCATCTGTATTATCATCTAAAGATGCTATTTCGAGTGAACTATTTTTACTCTTATTTTTATAGAACAGATCCAAGGTCAGCACTAATAAAAATGCTATATCCACTCACAACATACCGTAAGCCATACCAACAGCATCACAAATCTAAAAAAGTCTGTAAGAAAACCTTCATATTAACTTATTAACACGTACAAATTTCATTATACAGCATAAAAAGGTAAAGTTTTGTATTTTACATAAAAAAGTATGCATATTTTTAAAGGAGATTAAATGATGTCCTTACCTCTTATACACCAGTCGCTGCTCTAGATTTCTAATAGCTTGTTCCTGTGGCATGTCATCTTTGTAAATAGACGAGTAATCCAGGGGTGAGACTAAAGCTGGAGCTTGAAGTGGGAGATGAACATGTGGAGATGTGCACTCACTGAAGGTGAATCAAAGAGTGGCACAAATACAGGAGAGAGAAAGAGAACAAGTGCCTGTGCTCAAGCTACCAAGCTCACCACAGACCAGGAGGACAGTCAAGCTTAATAGAGCAAGGTGACGCCAGTCCCAGCACATCCAGCGTCAGTAAGTGATAGCTCCATTATTCTCACATTGCGAAGGAGTTATTGAACTCGAATGCAGAGGTTGTACGCAGACCCTCATTTGTTCCTAACTCTGATGTCAACATGATCGCACGATGATGGCACCTATTGTCCAATTACATCATTATGACACAACTGTCTCGCCTTTGAGGCAGCAGTTTAGCTCCTGAGGAGTGTATTGATCCGTTTGAGTGATGCAGTCACTATTTTTAAAACTGCAATGATGGCACTGAAGGGCCAATAATAAGACTCCTAACGGATTAAAAATATGAAAAAAAGTTTCATTTGATAATAAAAACTAGAAGTCTTAAACAGCCCTCCAACTGCTCTCTTTTACCTTTTAATCTGAATGGCAACTCGCTTGCATAAGCTAATGAAGTGCAAACCCTTGTCAAGTCCCTAGATACTGTTTGTACCCTGAAAATATATCTAAGTGCTACTTAAGGTGCATGTGCTGGGTAATTGGAATTCCAGTCAGGTTTATTTCAGCCTGGCCGTAAACATTCGTAGTACTACATTAGGCTGACATGTCAAAAACAATCAGCTTAAAAAAGGTTGTGCCTGATTGCAGCATTTGGCTTTTTAAAATAGGGGTCATGAAGGAGTTTGTGTGGGTGAGCCTGAAAGCTTTAGTATTGTGACTCTTCTCTGAACTATATGACAACCTTTGTCAATCAGCCAGTCCGAGGATGAAACACAACATGCATATTCATGAAGCAGTCAGATCTTCAGACGGGCGTAATAGCATACACTTCAGTTGCTGTTGGATATGGAGATGAACAGGTTGTCTTTTGCAGTTGGCAAGATGGAGGAATAATTAAGTGGATAGCAGATGTGGAAAAGACAATTTATAACTATCAAATTTAGGTATATAGTTTTCTGAATATCTGAAATTATAACCCAGAAACACAACCTGATACAGATAAAAAGAATACTTATTGTATTGACTGGTGGCCAATCTTCACTGATTTTACATTCCACCAGTAAGAGCAGAGTGTAAAGGTTGAATTAACAGAGCAATAGCACATCTGTAAATAAAATATTGCAATTCACACAACATAATGTGAGACATATCAGAGTTCAAAAGAGGACAATATTTTGGTGTACGTCTTTCTGACTCATCTGTGTCCAGGACAGCCAGTCTTTGTGGTGTATCGAGAGCTATGCAGGGTAATGATATGATATAATAGCCTACTTTATTTTTTTTATTTCATGACAGTATCTATGTTTACTACAATCAACATCCAATAAACATTGACATACACTTGATCCACATTATACATTACACTTCCTTAAATGTTACATTACACCTTACACTCCTATACTACGCTTAGGCTATAATTACAACACTACAACACCTTCACTTATATTGTTGATTTTTTATTAAGTGTCTTATTCAACTCTAAGATAGCCTGATGCACAAAAGAGTGCTTCAGCCTCACTTTGTTGAATCTTGGAACCCCGTGCCTCTGGTTTGATGGTAATAAAACAAACACATTATGCAGGACATTATTAGGGTCAGAGACTATATTATTAGCCAGCCTTAACAAATTGTTATAATAAGCTGAATCATATAGCTTCTCAAGAGGCTGACCTTACAATCCTTGAGCAAATTTTAATTGTATTAAACAACTTTGTGTTTAGCACACAAACTCTCTACCATATGGAGTTGCAATATTGCAGTAGACTCATTACCACAATGCACACTATCCACATCCAGCAGGAGTAACTGTCGACGCAAGAGGAAACTGTCTGAAAGGGATGTCCAGGTATTAACCCGGATTGTATCCAAAAAACATAAAACCACAGCTGCCCAACTCACTGCAGGATTAAATTAAATTCACACCTCCACTCTCCTATTTTAACCAACACTGTTCGACAGGAGCTCCACTAGATCAATATGGTCAGGCAGGGCTGCTATCCAAACCTTTGATCACTCGTGCCAATGCCAAATGTCGGTTTCAATGGTGCCAACAGTGCAAATCTTGGGCTGTGGATAATGTGAAACATGTATTGTTCTCTGATGTGTCTGATCTGTCTTTCCCACATCCGTAGGAGTCACGGTGTGGAGAAGCCCTGAAGAGGCTTAACACCTGGACTGTTGCGTGCCCAGTGTGAAGCCTGGGGGTGGACGGTGAAGGTTTGGGATGCAATATCATAGTATTCCCTACCATGCTTGATGGGCACAGTGCCAAGGACTACCGAACCATTCTGGAGGACCATGTGCACCTAATGGTTCAAACATTGTACCCTGAAGGTGGTGCCATGATGATGCACCAATACACACAGCAAGACCTGTGACACAATGGTTTGATGAACATGAAAATGAAGTTGAGCATCTCCCGTGGCCTGCACAATCACCAGATCTAAATATTTTTGAGCCACTTTGGGGTATTATGGAGGAACATGCGTTTTCCTCCACCAGCATCACATAGTGACCTGGCCACTGTTTTGGAAGAATGGCTCAAAATCCTCAAAATGTATCTGTCATTCCCAAGATGAATCGATGCTGTATTGGCCGCAAAAAGGAGGCCCAACAACAGGGTTCTTCAAATCCAGCCCTGAAGGGCTGTTGTTCTGCAGAGTTTAGCTCAAACCATGATCAAACTCACTTACCTGCAATTTTCTAGTAACTGAAGACCTTTGCTGTGTCCTAATTCCAAGGCTACATCGTTGAAAGGCCGCAATTCGAAGACTGATTGCGTCCCCATTGTGCGATGAAGGCTCCTTCAAATGCGGCCTCGAAATGCGGCCTTCGTTTCGAGGGAAATTAAGGCTACAACACATGGACCCCAGAATTCATTACGCGCCGGTGACGACAGGATTTTTCGTTAGAGAAATTGTCTGATTATACTTTTAAATTTAAGCATTGGGTTCTACTTACTCGAATAATCTAATTTTGTAAAAATAAAACATATATAGAGGTAAATTCAGGTTGATTGGGACACTTTTCCCCACTCATCTCAATGGCAAAAAGTGTCCCAAACAACCTGAATTCACCCCTAAATAAAGGGGATACCAAGAAGCGATTTTACATAGTTTACACACCTTATTATGTACATAAATGGACAAACGTGAACATTTAGACAGGTTGTGAACCTTGTTTTGTTTTTAGGTGGCTGGATATAACTTAAGTCCAGTAAACGTTACTGCCGCTCTTCAACGGCAGTTGTCAGTTGCTAGGAGACAAGAACAGTTTTCCGTAGGCTAGAGTGTCCCATTTAACAACAGTCAGACCTTAGCGGTCATCGAAGGACTGCCTTTGAAGTCCGAGTCCTTAGAAGAATGCAGCCTTTGAATTGGTACACAGCCCTTGACTAGCTTGTTCAGGTGTGTTTGATTAGGGTTGGAACTAAACTCTGCAGGGCAGTGGCCCTACAGGACCGGATTTTTGAGGAACCATGTTCCTCAAAAATAAATTATTGTGGTCCAAAACCAGGTGCTTCAGATTCATTCTCCGACCTCATATAAATCATTAAGAAAAGGCCACAAATCAGCAGAGACTTAGCAGTCTATGCAACATGTTGAGATATTGTGCTCATGGGAGATTGAATCCAGCTGATTTTACCCCCCCTTTACTAAATATTCTTTCTTCCCATGATTTTCTGTCTACTTTTCACTTTGTATATAAAACTGCAAAAGCCCACACATAGAATTTAAAAAGAACAATCATGGAAGTAACATCATATCTTTTAATTGTCCTGGAATCACAACATATTTTGGGTTTTTTACATTTTTATTAATAAGGAAAGTGGACATGAGATATGAAGTGATAGAGAAAAGAAGGGTGAAGGGGTCAGGAAATTACAAGCATAATTAAAATGAAAACTACTACATCATGCAACATGTCAGAGCCCACGTCTCCTACTTAAAAGATTTTCTTCTTAGTGGTCGCTACTCTCATACACTTCGAACACATACTGAACACCATTCTCATCCTGTAAACCGGTGGGTACACCTGGGAATCTGACCAGAAGGAAACAGAAGGAGCAATAAGACACTTCCAACTTTTTAAGTCAGGACTGATTTTACAAACATGCATTGCAACTAAGAACACAAGGAAAGAAAACCTTTAAAACAAAACATAATACAGACACAACACGATTGCATAACATGCACAACACAACATAGCATTTAACAAACAGATTCAAACTTGTACTTTCATAAATACTCAACTTTCATCTACTTGGATGATATAGATTCTTGTTAACTTCCAATTAACTGCTGAAAATAATCAAATTAATTTGAGAACACACATAACAAAATCCATTTTGCTCTTTTTCAGATGAAGTGACAGCGATCAACATCCTGTGTGGATTTAACTTCTCTTTAAATGCTTACTGTGAGCCTGAGAGACGTGACATTTGATGCAATCCACCTTTGATGCTAGATGCCATTTTTACATAACAAGAGAGCTTTTTTTCCTCATTGATGCAACTCTTTTCACTATTCTCTCTGGATACACAATACAGCATGTCTGTTCCAGTGCCAATAAATCCATCTACTTTATTCAAGGATACGACAAGACAAATACTCCTAAACATGTACTTTATAAATGAAAGTGTTTCAAACTGTGCCGTATTAGCATTAGCAAATGGCCTTTTTGAAGTTTAACACAAATATAAATTTAATATCACTCCTACAAATCATTATGACACAAATTGTTTGCAACAGTGTTCGAAGAAGAAAAAACTGTGTGTGTGTGCGTTGGTCCACCTCAGTTTAAATCGCGTTCAGAGTGTGAACATGTGAGAAATGCCGGTAAGCAAGAAAAAGTGCCATACTCTTAAAAGCAATACAAAAGTTTGGGGTCAGTATGATTTTTTTAAAAATATTTTTGAAAGAAGTCTTTTATGCTGCTTAAGACAGCATTTATTTGCTCAAAAATACAGTCAAAATAATATTGTTAAATAATATTACAATTTAAAATAACCATTTTCCACTTGAATAGTTTAAAATACAATTTATTCCTGTGATTCGAAAGCTGAATTTTCAGCATCATTACTCTCATCATTAGTCTTCAGTGTCACATCATTTTAATGTGCTGATTTGGTACTCAAAAAACATTTAAAATGATTATTAATGTTGAAAACAGTTGTGCTGCTTTAACAATTTTGTAGTAACTGTGATAGATTTTTACAGGATTCTTTGATTAATAGAAAGGTTAAAAGAATAGCATTAATTTGAAACATAAATCATTATAAATGTCTTTACCATAATTTTTTTTAATCAATTTAATACATCCTTGCTGAATAAAAGAATTAATTTTTATTTATTAAAAACACAACAACCTTACTGACCCCAAACTCTCTAATGGTAGTGTTCAGTGTATTTTTCCTTGCCTGCTGTCCATGACATCACAGCATATACACCAACAGATTAGTTGTTAATGAAAGACTTCAAAGCCGCTCTAGAGAAATTAATCACATGGCATTTACGGCTAAGGTGATTGGCTAAAAAGTTTGAGCTGAGCAACTGCCTTTGTGATGAACTGCAATGCTAACCTCTCTCCATGTATTACAGACCTCAATGTAAGCATTCAAACAACTGTACAAGCACTTACTCAGACAGGAGCTTGTACTTGTCCATTTTAATATCAGGTATAAATGTGTCACAGTCAAACTGCTTGAGGACCCGTGTTACAAAAAGACGCCTGGGACCAGAACGCTCCATCACCTCCTAAAGAACACAGCACAACATTCAAAAACAGTGTATGATGATTACATTGTACAAGGTATTAACAGAATGAAGAGGAAGGAGTATGAAGGAAGGGAGTCTTTTGTGCATTTTGCCTTGAGGCAGTTTCCATAACAACTGATTATACAGAGATCTGAACTACACTGAGCTGTAACTATAACAAAGTATAGGTGGGTGTATAATGTATGTTGTTGCACGCACACTGTATAACCGGTGAAACAGACAATTTTACCCCAAAATTAGGAAATATCATATTACTTTACAAAACAAATATAAATAAATTTCATGAAATTGGAGGAAATCAAAAATAGAAATATAAGAAGTAAATGAAAAGGTTGCAGTGATGGGATGGTTTAGAGATCAGTGTTTGGTGAGCAGGGCCTGAAATTAACACCCGACCACACGCCAAATGCGGGTGAATTCTGCAATTGGCGGGTAACACTGTCAATCTACCTGCCACATTGGCAGGTAGCCAATGAGAATCGACCCTTCGCGGGGAGTTTGATTGACGGCGATCTGGCCAATCATAATCCGCCTTTTTTTGTCCGACAAAGCAGTCAGGAGAGTTCAACGTTGGATGATTTGAACTTGAAAAAACGGAGTGTACCAAGTAGGCCTACTGACATCTTTCCGCAGTTAAAACTACATTCCTTCTTATGTTCATTCATGTTTATTTGATGCTTTTAATTTTTTTTAAAAAAAGACCAAATTTTAACGTTGAGACTTTGTTTAATGTCAAAAGTAACCTGGACTGTCTTGTCTGTCAGCGTGTTGTCAGTGTCTCTGCTGCGCAATGTGTTTTTCATTGCATGAGATCATGGTTTGGCGTGAGCGCGGTGTAGCTTGTCGGACATAGCAACAGTAACTAAAGGGGCCGGGTCTTTGCGTTTTTTTTTTTTTTTTTTTTTTGCAACTGTTGTTCTTTGACATTTAAACGAAATGGCTGACTTTTAGCTAAAAATGTGGCGGCACATTACTGGAGTACAGAAAGCATCTGTGAAAGCAGCGCAGTTTGAGTGTTTCGGAACGTATATGTGATCGGAGAGAACGATGAGGCCCTTCTCTGACTACGTTTGAATAATATGTGAGTTAAGTATTAAACTGTTGGTGAGATGAGATGAGATAATGCAACGCTGACATAAGCTACATTACAATGACAGTTGCACAGATGTTGGGAGTTGGGAACCGGTGAGAAAATGCGTACCCGGTAACTTTACCAGTAATAACAATATTAATTTAGTTCTGCTTAACGGTTCCTGAACGCTGTAACTAACAGCTGCCCAGCCAACACAGCCGCGTGTGATTTGTTTACATACGAGCTGCACTAGGTCTATATCTGTATTCTAAGAGTTATTATTACTTGTATGGATCTCGTTAATAACTTGACAGCACTTAAATGTGTATTCTTACAAGTTAAAGAACAAATGTTTGTGCAATTCCTTTTTTTTTTCACCTTTTATGAGGCCAAAAAAAAAAAAAAAAAAAAAAAAAACTGGCTGGTAAAAAGTCACTGTGGCGGGTGGATTTTTAAATCCACCTGCCACAGTGGCTGGTGGTCAAAAAAGTTAACTTCAGGCCCTGGGTGTAGGCAGTCAGTCCTGTACCAACCTTGTACAGAGCACTGCCACCAATTATCCAAACCTGGTCCACTTGTTTTTCGACCTCAGAGCTGTCTAACAGATGGAGAGCTGAACTCAAGTCTGAAGCAAGGTAGTGAGCTCCCTCTGGGGCGGTCCTGTGCAGTGAGTGATAGAAAAATCAAAAAAATGTAAACTTATAAGTGGTAGCAGTCTACTGTAAGGTTAAATAAAGTGCAAGCATTTAGATTACTTGAGCTCTCTGCTGAGAACTATGTTGATCCTGTTCTTTAGGGGTCTGTTTTGTGCAGGAATAGAGAACCAAGTCTTTCTGCCCATGATGACCACATTCTTTTTACCTGTCAAATGACATACAGAGTGAATGCAAGACAACAATACAGAGATTCGGTTAAAGATTTGACTAATTTCAGAATAAACAAATAAAATCTGAAAAAAAAAAAAAGACAATAAGAAGAATGACAAATATGAAAGCACTGTATTACCCTCAAATGAAGGGGTCATGGTCATCTTCTGAAAGTGCTTGAATTCATTACTAAAAATATAAGAAAGAAGAATGGTTGGGATATACTGTATTTTGAAGCTTGCTTTGTGTAAAAGGTTAGGAACATGTCAGGTGTTTTTTCCCTGCAGGACAAAGTTCAAGCTCTTACTCAAGACCTGTGAAATCATAAAATATTCGATTTCATATTGCTAATATTCTTGTTTCTACCATTCTGTCTCAATGATTTTATAAGACGTTTTCATTTTATTAATTTGTGAATAGTCATTTTGAAAAACTGTCATAACATCCATTTCTATATATTAAACATATCACTGCAAACGAGTAACGTTAACAACTTATAGCTGTTGCAAAATACGAAACTCATAACACGCTGCCCTGGAAAACAACCAACACTTTTTATATTATTGTATCAATATAACAGAACATGGAGAGTTAGCAACAACGATCGTCTTCTCGCTCACCTTAGTCTTATTGGATGCCATGGTAGATTTCCATTTTTCCCTATTCCCATATCTGGGCAAACTGCTACTATACAGTTGAGTATTCGAAACATAACTTAACTATCCTGAATGTAAATAACAATTCAAACTTAAGCTAGTACTACGCGTTGTCTGGTTTTCCCGCCCAGCGAATATGAATGACGTTACGTGACGCTCGTAAACCGATTTGCTGTAGGACTACGTTGACGCCATAGGGTTGGCGCTAGTACATTGTCCAATGAACTTATTCTATATTATTGTGAAGGAGTCGCACTTCCTGTCACATGTGTATTGAAAACTATCTCATCAATAAAAAAGTGCACAGACTGAAAGCAGCGTTTATGAGCATCCTTTGAATTTCAAGGTACAATTATAATACGCGGATAATTATATATAAACACAACACAAATGAACAGATATGAGTACAATATGTTATTGGTAGCCTACATATGTTCTTTTTTGCTAAATAATATTTTATTGCATTTTATTACACATTTCCCAGCGACATCAAATGATTGTGATAAAACAACAGAAACATTTTAAACATGATTTTTCCTTGTTCTTATCCTAGGATATTTGCATAAAAACATAAGTATTCAAATATAACAAAGTGCATGACACTTTTTTTAAAAATTGACAAAGCATGTAATGAACAGTCTGGTTCATCTTTTAAAAAACACAACAAAACCAAACAAAAAAATTAATATCGGTCCAAAAAACAATTAAACAATTTAAAAAATCAAAGGCCAAAATGGGCTTATATGGATAGAAAATGGACAATTGATACATTTTATTTCATTGTATCAAACAATTTTATCCTTGCATCTTTGATGAATGTTTGTATATTAAATGCATATTATATTTATACATATATTTCCTAGAATATCCCAGTTTTATAGAATAATCACACAAAAATTATACTGACAGTACAGCTATTTTTTAATCTCAGCATGGCCTTTTCTTTCCCCAGCTCATGTCCATGTAATTTGCAGTGTATGGCGCCTCCTTTTGGTTTTGCATTGTAACTTTGTGATATTGTTTAAAGTCATTGCCCAGCATCCACTCAAATCCAAATGGGACAAGCACCTACAAGTGTTTACAATATGTACTACAGTCTCCATAGTGATATCTGAGCGGTTCAGACTAACAGATCGAAGGCAGTGCAGTGGGGGACTGTCTAGGGCCCCGAGGGGTTTGGCCGGATGGTTTAGGACAAGTCTAAATACAGGGTCCAGTCGACAGGGAACAGCGATTAGCGAGAGCTTCCGAAGGAGAGAAGCACCCCTAAGCAGTGCCCACAGCACTCCCTTCAGAGACCTCCAACACAATGCAGGCTTCATTTGCCGTTCATCCAATGAAAAACTGTTGGGAAAAAAGAACACTGAATGGAAAGCAGTATATAGCACATTTGATTTAAAGGGAAAAGAGCATCAGCATGAAGTTTAGCAAGAATGACAACATTTGACTTACTTTAGTGTTAAAGAGTGGAGGTGTGGAAGGCATGGTAGATTAGAAAGAAGGCCTTCGTCTTCACCCTCCTCCTCAGCATCATCATCATCATCTCCATTCAAATTAGTGCTGGGTGGGTCTAAATGAACAGTGAGAGAGTTGAGTCTGGGACAGGCATGGATGAGCTCCAGAAGAGGAGTATGTCCATCAGCTCTGATCCCTTCCAAGGTGAGCGAGAGCAGGCGTGAGCCTGAGGCTCTCAGGGCTGGAACCAAATCAGACAGAAGACCAGCAAACTGTAGAGAAAGGCAGTGTAGCTGTCCAGAAAACCTACTGAGTCCTCTGGCTAAAATGGTTGCCTGTTCGAAGTTGTCAGCATTATGATGAGCATTACTCTGGAGACAGTCCAAAGACAGGGCATGCAGGTCAGGGCAGATCTTCCCTACTGCCTCCAAAGTATCCAGAGACAGTCCTTGTACATCCTTGAGAGATGTTGTCACACTATCCCTTCCATTACAATCCCTACTTCTACCTCCATCTTTTTTATAACCCTCTCCTGAAGTCCCTGCCCATTCATTTATCTCTGTAGTATCACTAGCATCCATGTGACTCTCCTCTATTGATAACCATTCATCTATATTTCCTTCCAAAGTAAAACTCTCCTCTCCATCTGCGCTCAGTAAACTGCTATCTTTCAAGTGGTCTTCCTGTGTCCGCTTTGCCCACATGTCTTTAAGATGTGGCACACCTTCTCGACGAGTGAACTCCTCTGTCACCTCAAACTGTCTGTTCTGTATGAGAACACAAGCCTGTCCCAGTCCCTCCACTGCCAACCTCTGAAGACCAGACAAGCTAAGCAGGAGGAATGCAACTGCAGCTACTGCATCGCTCTCATTTTCTGCTAAACCGATATCCAACGCAAGCAGACTGCTGAAGGTGTTTGCATTCAAGACAAGGGGTTCTTGGTAGGCCAGAGGCAGAAGGCCTGCAGGGGTGAGGTGAAGGCACCGTGACACATCCAGGTGTTTCAGCTTGGAGCATTGGCGGCAAACCACCGTTATCACTCTCTGATCACAAAGAGTTCCAGCCAAGGAGAGGAAACGGAGACGACGTTGGCTGCCTAGGAGCTCACACAGCACTGATGCAGATATATTCTGTGCACCACTAAGATCCAGAGACTGAAGATTCTGTGCAAGACAGAGACAAGTGAGTGAAAATAAGAATTGTAAGAGCTTTGCATGTATTGTCAGGCAAGACTAACAACATTCACAATTTGTTTGCATGTTTGTACAGTGTTTGCAAGGCAGCATTTTACTAACATTCTGGTTTGGGTAAATAAGGGTTTGTTCTATTTTATTATGTTAATTACAATATATACACTGCTATTCAAAAGTTTTTATTAAGCAAGGATGCATTAAATTGATCGAAATTGATTGACAGAAAAAACTTTTACATTGTTACAAAACAAAATTCTATTTCAAGTAAATGCTGTTCTTTAAAACTTTCTATTCATCAAATAATCCAGAAAAAGAATGCATCACGATTTTCACAAAATATCAAGCATAACCGTTTTCAATATTTCAATATTAATAATAAGAGGAAATGTTTCTTGATATTAAATGATATTCCCAAATATTAAAATTATTTCTGAAGGATCACGTGACACTGTAGAAACAAAAAAATCTTAACAATTAATATTATATATATTTTTATTATATTACTATTATATAGGATTTGATTATTTACTAATTTTATTTAATTGTTATTTTTTCATAAATATTATCTATCTGCTTTGTCACATTTAATCGTTAAAGTTGAAAAATATCCCACTGATGTATGATAGATTGTTCAGCATTCAAAATGTAGCCGACAGTGATGTTATTTTAATATTTGCATACTGAATTTTTTATCCTCCTTGCACATATTTAATAAATTAGCAGGGATGGCTTCCACTGCACAATGACTGTGATACATTTTGTGTGCAACTGACCGTAAACAACAACAGTATATTATTCATCAAAGCTTACCTAAAACTTAAAACACTATTCTTTTGCTGCTTTGCCGGCACTGATATTCACCAATGGAAATTCAGATCTAATTGGCGTATCTGGTATTTGCTGTCTGATAAGGGTGACTTTAAAGTTCACTGAAGCCTTACAAGCACATCTGTATGTTTGCACAAACTGTGTGCAAAAACGAAATATACCCAAGTTAGAAGGGGTGTGCGTGTTTAACCTGGCAGCGTATCTGGATAAGAGAGCAGAGGTTGGCATTGACAAGGCTGCATGCAGATGAGAGGGACAGACAGCTCAGCTGCGGGAGGAGAAGGAGGTGCAGGGCAGCACGCGTCAACAAATTACGCGAGGACAGGATGCACAACAGCTCTTCCAACAACTCGCCAGCTGAAAGAGAAACACACAGATAAGATAAATACTTTGATAAACACTCACTCACACATGCTACACATGCACAAGTCTTTTCAATACTCACGTAATGAGCTGAAAGGACCCATGACGTATCTGAAAAAATACTGGTCCATGTATTTTTGGGCATAATCTTTCACCCACATATCCTTCATGTTCTCAGCTAGGCTTTGAAGACAAAGGCCAATCAGTGTGGAAGGTTCGTCCTCATCATCAGCCCATTCATTCTTGCATTTTTTCTTCTTCTGACTTTCCCTCTCCGGTGTGGGCTCGAGTTGCCGGAACAAGGGCATATTTGACCCTGACAATTACTGACATAGATAAAGACAATAAAAGCATTTATCATGACATGAAGCACAATGGCCTTACAGAGCCACACCTCACCTGTAAAGAGCTGTGCGCACTGCTCAGGGCATAGTTTAATACTCATAAATATAAGTAATTGACCAAAATACATCAAAATAGCAGGTGTACTGAATCATAAACTGAAAATATCAGTGTTAAATAGTAGTAAATTAAGTTTACTAAAAAATAGGTCTTACCAATAGTTGAAGTTCAGTTTTGTGTTCCTTGGTAAAGACATTACCTTAGTATTAAGTCTAAACACAAGTCCATAAGTTTGAAGCCCATAAATGTATTATTGAGGTAACGTTAATGTCTTTGCCAATGAGCACAAAACATTACCTCAATAATACATTTATGGGATTTAAACTTATGGACTTGTGTTTAGACTGAATATTAAGGTAATGTCTTTGCCAAGGAGCACAAAACATTACCTTAATATTCAGTCTAAACACAAGTCCATAAGTTTGAAGCCCATAAATGTATTATTGAGGCCGTAGTAACGAGAAATCACTGACTATGTAATGTCACTTACAAATGAACTAACGTTTCTGTATGTCAACACGACAGACCTTTGCTCTAAACGTCTAAACACTTTCCTCGCTCCAGTTTGACAAATTTAGCAACTGTGTATAAGCAAACAGCTGTCAGCTGTTTGCAGAAAGTAAAAAATTTCTATTTCTCCTTCTCCCGTTTGTTGAGTGATGAAGAGTCAAATTCAGTTGAAGTTGAAATCAAATCAGCACTTCCGTGTAGCACGAGCGCCACCTAGTGTTTTGGAGATCATTTCTTCTTCTTCTGACTTTCAATGGCGGTTGGCAAACAACTTTTTAGTGTGCATTACCGCCACCTTCTGAAATGGAGTGTTGATCAGAAAAGCCTACATTACCCGCCACAAAAATAAATAAATAAATACCTAAATAAAACTATTAATAATAATACATTATTATTCCCATCATTATAAACACAATTTTAATAATTACTAAACTCTATATCCTTCTAATAAGCCCATTTCCTCCCAAAAAAACTAAACATTGCTCTATACCTACATGCCCTGAATCCAGTTGTAATATTTCCTTCTTTTCAAATCAATTTTTTTTCTCTACTTAGCCTATCTTTCAGAATCATCCTTTCCTGCTTGTACCTAGGACAATTAATAATGACATGTTCTATTGACTCTATACTATTACACTGCTCACACAACCCAGTTTCATGTTTCCCTATTATTTTAAGCATATTCCAGTATGCCCAAATCTCATTCTCAAACTAATGTCCTCTTCTTTTTTATTTCTTTTATTTTCTCTCATTCCTCCTACCTTCTTCTGGATACTGTAGAACATTCTTGCTTTTGTTTCCATATTCCACTCCTCCTGCCACTTCTTTTTCATTTCTGCTTTGATTATGCTTTTAACTTCCGCCTTACTATAATTTACTGCCATATTTACCTCTGTTTTATGTTGCACTTTTTGCATATTTGTCTGCCAATTAATTTCCGACTACTCCTATATGGGCTGGAGTCCAGATAAATTTCACTATTACTCCTACTTTATTGAATCTGTAAACAGTTTGGGCTATTTCCAACATAATGTCCTGTCTTGCAGTTAGAAACGGCATGTTTTTGAAACTGGTTATCGCACTTCTTGAAACTGACCCTATTAACACTTTACTTGGCTTATTATTTTCTACCCACTCAAGGGCTAAAAGGGCTTCCTTTTCTTGTCAAGATTGTAACACCTTCTGAGTCGGGTGATTTTCCTTATGTCCTTTTAAGTTTACCCAGCACGTATTGATTCTGATTTCATCTGATTTCTTCTAATATTCAATGCATTCATTCATTTCTACTTGTAATGCTGCTACTGTTGTTTTAAAAGCACCACAACAGAGTCTCAAAGCCTTATATTGAATTACATCCAACTTTTTTAGTAATGTTCTCGAAGCAGACTGATAAATTGTACATCTATAAACAAGAACTGCCCTAATTAATCCAATAATGTATACTGCTTTCAATGAGATCCTTGCTCCCCACTCTCTACCTCTCAAACATCTTACAACATGTTGTATTCCTTTACATTTTCCAATTAATTTTTTTTGTCAAACCTTATCCCGAGATACTTAAAACACTTCACTCTCTCTAAATTTTTTAAGTTTAGGTTTAATCTGTTCCTAAATTTTCCTTTTTTAAAAACAGACTACTTTGGTCTTTGCCACTGAAAACCTAAAACCCCATTCTATTCCCTATTGCCTCTTGCATTTTCCTCACTATATATTCTATATTTCTTCCCTTTTTCCACATAACGCCATCATCTGCAAATAAAGCAACACTTATAGATCTATCAACTTTACTAAACACTTCATTCATCATAACTGAAAAAAAAAACTGGATTAACTATACTCCCTTAAGGAGTTCCATTTTCTACTAAATACTTGGTACTAAATTCTTTCCCTATTCTTATTGCTATCCACCTTTCAGTTTAAAAGTTTTTAATCCACCTATACATTCTCCCTCTTATTCTGAAATAACTTAATAAGTAGTCCTTGTTTCCACAACATATCGTATGTCTTCTCTACATCAAAAAATACATATATACTTTCTTTATTAATTTGAGCTTTTCTAATTTCACTCTCTAAACATATAGAGCTGGGTCTATTGTCATTCGTCCCTTTCTAAATCCGCTCTGGTAATCCTTTAATAGTTCTTTTGTCTCTAAATAATACTTTAATCTTTCATTTATCATTTTTTCCCATAATTTTCCCTACATGTGATGTCAAAGCAATCGGTCTATAACTTTCTGCCAAACTCGGATCCTTACCTGGTTTACATATGGGGACAATAATTAATTCTTTCCACTGTTTTGGCAAACACCCCACTTCCCATACCTTATTATATAAATGTAATAATATTTCTTTACTCCTATCATTTAAATTCTTTATCATACAATAACTTATTTGATCATTCCCTGGCGTCGTTTTTCCTGTTACATAATTCAATTATCCTATTGTAAACATCATATTTATAGCACTTTCACTGTCCCTATCATTCTATTTTGCTTCTACATTTTCTCTTACTGTTTTCTCCCTCTGTATCTTTTCCTCATTACTCAAATTACCATTACTATGTATTTTAACAAAGTCCTTGCCAACAACTCTGCTTTACCTTTGCTTTCCATTACTACTTTCTCTCCATCTTTCGTTATAGGATAACCATACTCTTTTTTTTTATTGCCTGACATTCTCTTAATCATACCTCATACTCGATCTAATGATGTACTTCTTCCTAAAGATTCACAATACTTCCACCAAAAACTATTTTTAACTCTCTGTATTGTTTTCCTAACTACAACCTGCTTTCTTTTATATTCAATTAAATTCTGAGAGTTATGTTTTTTTTCACGACTTTAAATGCCTTATTTCTATCTTTAATTACCTTTGTGCATTTTTGCATCCACCAAGGAACTATTTTCTTTCTATTTCTACCACCTCTTTTTGGTATCAACTCTTTTGCTGCTCCTAGAATAATACTACTTGTTTCTGCATTGAGATCTTCAATTCCCTGATTAATACTAACCTCCTTTAATTTTCCTTCAGTTAATATTCTATACTTGTTCCAATCTGCTTCCTCAATCTGTAATCTCTCAGTGAACAAGATCCTAGAAATACACGCATAAAAGCAAAATGTTGTTTACAATATAAAAAGTATAGTGTCAAAAACCAGACATGTCAGTTTCTCCAATGTATTTAATGGCAATTAAATCAAGAAAGGATGAAATTACTCTTTCAAAAAAGATGCAGAATAGTTTGTTCAATGGTTTCATTCTTATGAGTTGATTTGAGCTGGTGATTTTCTATTTTAGCTCATCTCATTGAAGAGTCCATGAGTGCCATATGGGATGTCCACTGGAACTTCTGCTCGTCCAAGCTCTGTGAAGGTCTTAGCATCAAGGACTAGGAGGAAACTGCTGTTTTTCTAAAGAGAGTTACATGACAATATCACATCTGTCGCAACTGAATTCTTTGATTGAATTTTGACCAAATTATGTATCTTATGTATGACTAAAATTTTTAAACAAATTTAAGCCCCTTTGCTCTCCAGGGGCCAGGGGTGATGAAATGTGATATTTGATCACATTTAATCTAAGACCATTTCTCAAATGTGCGTACATGTGATTCAGAAAAAATGAACGTACACACACAAAAAAAAAGTATGTACAGCTCTCTTCCAGATGTGAAATCTATAAATCGTGAATCTTGAAATTGTGCGCAGTTGAAAGGTTTCAGATCTCCATCTTGTAAACGCCGCCTAATTCCATTAGCATATAAGAGCACCTGTCAACTTCCAAATCCTTTACTTGAGAATGGCAAGCGGCAAGAATTGCTCAGAGTTTTAAATACCTGCAGGACTCTGACTCTGCCAAAAGGGAAAGTGTGTACGCCTGCATAGAACATGTGGCGTTTTTATACATCTGTTGGTGTCAAAATCTGTGCATATGCACGTTTTATAAATGAGACACCAGAGTATTTGTCAAAAGGAAACTAAATACTAAAGTCTTAATATTAATATGTCTAATAAAAGAAAGCCAATGGAGCTAGACAAGAAGGGTATGATGACACCATGAAACTCACCTCTCTTGGTGTAATGACCACAGACATGACCACTCCATCGTCCTCATCCTTAGCATCAGGTGCTGGAACAAAAACCGGTTCTGATGGGAACAAACCAACATGGCGCCACACCTACATACAACAAAACAGATCAAACATTATATTCCCAATTGAAGTGAACAGTCATAAATCTCAAATAAAAGTATTTTCATTTAAGATGGTACCTTTAGCTTCTTTCCTTCTAGATCCATCTTAAGCAAAGAGTCACCAAACAGGTGTCCAAAGCCACAGGCGTAGAAATAGCGATAAGGACGAGCATTGTAGTAAGTGTAGTTTATCTGTGGAAACTCAAGACCACCGTACTGCAACAGGTCATCATTGTAGAGATCTTCATGGGTGAGGAACACCTATTATAATCAAAGAGAAATGACTTTAATTGATATCTATTAATATTATTTTTCCCGTCCCCCCTCTCTCCACATCTTATTCACTTACCCCAGTTTTAGTCTTCACAGCAGAGGCAGTGGTGTACGGCAAATTGATGAGGTTGTGGTCATTGGACTCCTCTTCCATAACGTCCAGAGGCAGTACATATCGGCGTGGTAAGAGTGTACACAATGAATTGAAGAACTGGAAAAGCCAATAGATACACGTTGCATTAAAGTTACTTTTTGATGAAACTGAAAGAGAGGTCAACATTATTGCAATTTGTCATGCACTGGATTGTAAAGGTATTACCTTGTCAAGTTCTTCCCCAGATGCCTGACGAAGGTTCTCCATCGTGTAGTCAGCCATCACATTGCCATCATCTCCACAGCACATGTCCATAATCAAATATCCATTTTCCTCATATGCATTAATCTGGTGCAGGGTGAACATGGCACTGCTGTAGTATTTTGTCTTGATGAGCTGCAGGGATGAAAACAGAGGTGAAGCGGCAGAAATACACAGTGCCCACAATCAGATGTCAGTATGATGTTGTTATAGACTCTGCCTTGCCTGGCCAGTGCGTTTGTCTGCCACATGGAAGATGGTGTCTAGATCTGGGTTCCAGGACATGACTTTATTAATGCTCTTTCCAGCCATTTTAAGCAGGTCTAGCTGGATCGCCTGCTCAATGAAGACTATGTAATTCTCAGACAAGACTGCAAACAGCAAAAAATGGAAAAATAATAATTGTTTTTCATCTGTTTGTTGCAGGAGATTATAATATACTTGACAAACTCCATGAACAAACGTGTGGCCCACTTTTCCAACGCTATGTAAATAGATGCACAATTATTCTCATAAGATTATATATGGATAAAGAAGCAGAAAGGCAGATTAGATGAACTAAAAAAATGTACCAAAACTGTGGTAGTATGATGGTTTTCTGGGGTTAGAAGCAGGAATAGAGCAAAGAATCTCAGCATCAGACAGATCAGCAATATCGTTCGTTCCTTCACCTGGTGGTACTCGGAGGATATGGTAGAAGAAGCCTTTGAGAAAAAAAATAGAAGGTGAAGTGCCTTTTTTGTTGTTAAAATATTTTCTTATATCCCAGAATAATAAAGAAAAATATATAAGCCATTTCTATGTTGATTTCCTTAAAAGTGTGGCTTTGTGGTGCTGTCAAAACATTGGTTCATGTGTTTGGGGAAGGGAATATTTGTTTGGCTATTGGCAGATTGGAAAAGAGACTCAGTTTGAAGCAGTCATTATTTTTGCAATTCTGTTTGGTCTGATTTTTTATTTATTTTTTTACAAAAAGGAGCCATTAAGGGTTTATATCTGCATCCCACCTTTTTGATTGCATGAATTTCCCAAGTTGTAAGTCGCTCCTTCACTGTCATAATGTGGATGAGCTGTTGCTGCATTAATTGCAATATATTTCGACCAATCCACCTTTTAAAAAACAAAATCACATACAGATAAGTGGCTATCTCATTTAATTTCTGTATCTGTGAAACAGTGTCATATATACCTTCTCTTTGGTTTCCAGGCTCACAGGGTCGATTCTGCGCATGAAGTTGGTCTCTGTGCTTACGTAAAAATCTCCTTTGTACTTAACAAAGCTCACTATTGCATTATCAGTCGCCTCTGTTAATCAAACACAACTGATGATTAGAATGGGTTCAGATGAAGGTTTTGTAGTAATTGCATTAAATTTGTCAAGTACTGTACTTTTGATCTTATCTTTATAGATAGGCCTGATTAGCTAGAGTGTTCTGTCTGAATTTCTGATCAGGTTCGCATGCCACATTCACCTCCAACTGATGCTTACTTGGAATCTGAAAACGTGAAAAGAACCGAGCAAAGATGTTCTTGCATGGGTCAGGTGTTGCCAGGGTGCCGAATTCAGACACCACAATTCGGTTGTTCTCTGCGTTCTGTACATAAGAGTCACTGCGCAAAAAACGGCTGCTGTAGGTCACCTGACCATCTTTAATGTGGAAACGATGCATCAAGGCCATGCCGTCAAACCAGTGGGTGAATCTAAGGAGGAAGAGATGAAGCCAAATAAGCAAAGAAAACAACCAGATAAAGATAAATTGATCTTGCTCTGATTATAGCAAAATTTTGCCCTCTTACTTTCTTTCACCAAACTCAAATATGCCAGGTCCATTCCTAAGGAAGCTGCCAGTGACCCAGGAGGGAATTTGACCCTTAATAACTGTACTGATGGGGTCTGGGGTCTCCTCTACAGAGCTCACAAGAGGACCAATGAACTCCAGACCACTGGCAGATGGCCGTTTTTTGTTAGCTGAGAAGAAATCACACCATAACAAATCATGAGAGCTGTGACACAGACAATGTGGTGGATGATTAGACTGTATAGAGTTCTGGAGGACATCAGAGCTAATAAAGAACAATTGTACCTTACTTTAATCATAAACTGAATGAAATGCATTAATATAGTGAATGTAAAGAAATAAAGTGTTGCAAAACTCAAGTTGCTTTTGATTATCTCATCTGTGTATGTTTTTTTAAATATTCCCTAACCTTGACCCACCAACCATGATGATATACCTAATTTACTGTGTAGACCATCACTAGCTTTCAAAGTACAGGATTTCATAGATTTTAAGGAATAGTTCAGTTTTAGGGCCCTGTCTTTAAAAAAAAAAAAAGTCTTGTTGAATGAATGCTGTTTGGCACATTCTATTTATGCAACAGTCCCTTTTGACCAAATGGCAATAGGAACAAGAAGAGAATTAGCTGATTTAAAAAAAAAAAAGATCTCTTAAAAACGATCATACAACAGTTGGTGTTGTCTAAGCTATCAGTTTAAATCTGCTTATCTTAGTATAATTTCTAACAACAAAAGTTATGGCTTGACAAAACACAATGCGCATTCATGTGGCAAAACATTAAATAAAGGCCTGAAAAATGATGATTACATAACACACTGAGATGATACTATCGTAGTAGAGCATAGAAAGGCTTACCTGGCACTTTATACACTGGATCCTGTGCAGGCTTAGACATGACTTTGGCTGTTAAGATTCTTGATCTTAATAATCAACGCATTCTCATCCCCAAATCGTCACTTTCTGTCACTTTCAGACATTCTTCAATATCCGACGCACAAAGCACCCTTTAGCGTCCATATGAGAAGCTTCGGTTATGGGTAGGTTTAGGTCTGTGGTAGGGTTATGCGTCTCATATGGACGCTAAAGGGTGCTTTGTGCGTCAGATATTGAAGAAATTTTGAAAGCGTCAGTATATGAAGACTTGGGATGAGAACGGGCTGTAATAATATATGAAACAAGAACAAGTAGAACAGACAGACAATGAGATTCTAACAATACAAGACCGTCTTATAAACACATGACAGGGTGGGATGGGCTAAATCTAAAGCAAACTGGACTTTGTTAGAGTCACTGTGCCACACAGTGTGCCACCGTTCAGAGTTGACAAATTAAATGTTTATCTGCTGCTTTATTTATTCCTCTTGATAAAGATGAAATATGTATTTTGTTTCATTTTATGTAGGCCCTATATCACTGTTAAAAGTGATTTTGGCAGTGTAATGGCAGTCTTTAATACCAGCCTTCTTTTCTGCCATCTAACGAGAGACATAATCTAATGTCAAAACTAATAAAGTTGTATTTATACACAGGAATAGGAAGAACTAATTACTTACAGACACAAATATAATGTTTACAAATTCAAAGCTTTTAAACGGCTAATTTCCACTGTTAAACTCCAAATTTGAACATTCTGATACTTAGGGAAAACAGACTAATTACAATGGCATGCCAACATTCAACATTAAGTTACAGATAACATGAGATAACAAAAGCCTTAACCTGATCAGCGGTAGGGTGACGCAACAAAAGCATAACAATCAGAGACTCATGATCTCCTTGTTATCTTCTCTTTGACAGACTTCATTGCTATCCTGTCATCTAAATTATTTAATCATTTCAATGTAGGATGATTAGTTTTCTTCAGGGCTTCCTGAGTTTGAGATTTATGTTCAAAGAAATAGCAGTATGTTAATAAAAGTGAAAAAAGTGCAAATATTTTTTAATATCTTTCATTTCCATATTTCAAACCGCATTAATAAATGTTATCAAGTTTGCATTCATTTCAGGAAGCAAAGAGATGGAATATTAATCTGTTAAATAAACAAAACAAACAAACAAAAAAAATTATCTTCAAACTTATAACTTCAAACACATTTTTAAAGATTCTTTAGTTGCATAACCACTGTTTTTGATAACAGCTGTGCATCATTGCATTGAGTCAACAAACTGCACCCAGAAACATGTATTTCAACCCAGGATGAACAAACTATTTCATAGTTCCTGTGAATTTTGGGGTTTTGCTCCAGAAACTGTATTTCTAATGTAAACCCACAAGTTTTCAATGGGGTTGAGGTCAGGGGACTGAGCTGGACAGTGGCCACTCAATTACCTCAATCCTTTTTGTCTGAAACCAAGATGCTGCTTGTTTACTTGTGTGTTTGGGGGTCGTTGTATTGTTGAACCACCCATTTCAAGGGCATTTTCTCTTCAGCATATAGGACAACATAATCTCTTCAAGTATTTTGATGTTTTCAAACTAATCCATGATCCCTAGTATATAATGAATAGGTCCAACACCATAATATAATAAACATCCCCATGCCATGATTTTTGCGGCAACATGCTTCACTATCTTCACAGTGTACAGTGGCTTGACTTCAGTACCCGGCGGTCGCATGACATTCTGTCAATGACCACAAGACCCAAAAAGAACAATTTTACTCTCATCAGTTCAAAGAATGTTACACCATTTCTCTTTGGGCCAATCGATGGTTTCCTTGGCAAATTTTAAATGATTCTGCACATGCCATTTTTTTTCAACAATGGTGTTTTACGGGGGCTTCTTGCTGATATTGATCAATGGTTTCTGACTGTAACAGTTTACAGGTATTTTTAGATTAACCTTTGATCTTTCTGGAGGTGAATCTTTGCCATTCTGACTATTCTTTAATCCGTTTTAACAGTAGACGCTAGTTTTCTTCCTTGTGTTTCAGGTTTTTGTTGCCATTTTAAAGCATTTGAGGTCATTTTAGGGGAGCAATTAACAATCAACTTTTTAATCAAATTACGTTGTTCCTCTGAACAAAAACCCTTTCACACATATAGTCTTTACTGGTTAATACCGGTAAATTACAGTTGAGATCATGTGTGAATCGCATGTTTGTGTATTTACCAGTAAAGTCATTTTACAGTAATTTATTCATAATATGAAAACTTTCCACCTAATTCACAACACGTGCGTAAGACGTACATGTTTTTTTTTTCTTATTTTGTCACATTTACTGATGTATGACATATAAATATATATAATGAAATATATTTAAGATCTAAATCTAGGTTTAAAATTTCATCTAAACATGTTTATAAGGCCACCAAGAGTATGTGATTTTTGCATTTACTGGTTTCAGTTGTTCCTTAATTTTTTTTGTGTAAATTTAGAATACATTTTAAAACGAAAGTTATTGATAAATCATGATTTGTTCAAAACGTTTATATGCAGATTTCATGCACAAATTATTCACTAAGCATTTGCATGCTTAGTGAATAAGACCCAATGTGTGGAACGGCCCATTCTTATTTTATAACAATGTTTGAATCATTTGCTTCCCTTTTTCCTTAATACAGGACAATCTATGGCATCTGATTTTTCGCATAATTAATTCTCTAATTACACTCCATTTTTATGGAGTTTATAAATGCTATTATTTTGAACGCGCCCCTTCAATGAATGAGGCAATTAATCAGAACACGCAGCGTCCATGTCATGACGTGGGTCTGTTGTTTTTCTATTATCTACAAGTAAATTATTTGCAATGCAGAAATATCACAACTAATAACAGTGGTTCATCAGCTTACTGATGTTGTTGTATTGCTGTTTTTTAACACAACATATATTAAACACTGTAAATAAACTTAGGTCCACTTTTTTAACCCCCATGTCAAAATGCAAGCCAACTCATGACCATTCTGCTGCAACTGTCTTTGAGCAACAGATCAGCTCTGTCAGTGTTGACCCCACATTGGATCTTAATAAGGAGGCGATAAAAAAACATATATGTTACAAAATCACATTTTACTGGTTGTTGTTGTTTTTTACGTTAAAATATTTAAGGGAAAGATGTGCTTTTTTTTCAATCAATGCTTGATTCAATGCATGATTAAATAGAGAGTTATTGGCCTGAATGTGTTTTTATGATATGATGACCTTCAGTCTGACAGTGACAGAGGAACCATCAAACCCTCTTACTTTTATGTCATACAAAGTACATAAATACACAGCATATAAAGTCTGAGGAGTGCTCAGTGGGTTCAAAGGTGCGATATTATTTGCTGAATTTTCTGACCCAAAAAAAGACATTGATACAGACACGGGTCAATCCTGCTGCTAACCTCGTTTCCCTGAGAACTTACCATCTGCTGTGCTGAACACTTTCAAACTTGACCACAGGTTATACCTACTTTACTGTACATTTAATGTAATATTGTTCACAGTTGCTAAAAGGCGGTTATACATGTATTAGAACAACATATGTTACAACTTGGGGAAAATAGAGATTAATTTACACTACAGTTCAAAAGATTGTGGTCAGTAATTAAAAAAAAGATAAATTAATAGTTTTATTTAGCAAGGATGCATTAAATTGATCACAGTAAAGACATTTATAATGTTACAAAAAATATATTTCATATCAATGCTGATCTTTTGAACTTTCTATCCATCACAGAATCCTGAAAAAAAAAATGTATCAAGGTTTCCACAAAAATATTAAGCAGCACTACTGTTTTCAATATTGATAATAAGAAATGTTTCTTATACCAAATCAGCATATCGGAATGATTTCTGAAGGATCATGTGACAGTAAAGAGAGTAATGATGCTGAAAATTCAGCTTTGCCATCACAGGAATAAATGTCCTTTTAAAATCATATTATAATAAAAAAAACTATTATTTTAAATTGTAAAATAATATTTCATAATATTACTGTTTTTACTTTGATCAAATAATTGCAGCTTATAGTGAGCATAAAGCACAATAGAGCACAAGAAACAATAAAAAATATTACCAACCCCATTTTTTTTAGCTAGCAAATTGCCCCAGTTTTTACATTTTATTAATCTTTATAAACATTTCAAACATTGCCCAGAAAAAAAAGACAGTTTAGGAAACTCACACCCACTGACTTTTTACTCGGTCTGGGTATAACTACTTCCCCCATTTTTTTTCTGAGCTTATGCACCTCAGTTTTCGACCAACAAAAAAAATTATTTGTGGATAATGTAGCCAATTTTTAATAAAATTTTAAAATATTCTGTACAATTTATCACACTAGTGTGCTTTAATGATTAACCAGGAAGTTAGGCCTTTTTCTGACCGGGAACACCACAAATGTGACTTTGTCCCATTTTGTACAAAATAAAAGCATTTCAAAACAAACTTCCTAGTTAAACATTAAAACACAGTAGTTTGATAAACAGTGCAATTTTTGATTCCATATTTTGTTGAACATTGACGAAATTTATCCACAAATAATGATTTTTTCACTCAAAAACAGAGGTGCATAAGCTCAGATCCATGAGGCCTATACGATCAATCAGTTCCAAATAGAAATACAAAACCTGTGCTAATTGAAAGAAAACAAGTTGACAAAAAGATTGAATCCAATATTTGTTGATAATATAGCATAGCGAGCGATTTACAAGCAAATTTTAAAAGGCTGGTTATTTTTGACCGCGAACACAAAAGGTGTTACAGGGTTTTCGACACAGCACAAGGATTAAGGGAACTGAGTCAGACAGAGGTTTATGCATGAAGGCCATGTGAATGGATTCATGGAAAGCAGCTGTTTAGAAACTGATAGGTGTTTCCAGGCAAAACTGGAGGAATGCTTCATGCAGCACCTATTTCATAATTTTGTGTGGCCAATGTGACATCACTAATAAAGAGGGTTTAAAAGTGGGCAATGCCAGTGCTCGGGCAGCTGACCGGAGTCAACATGTTCGCCCTCATCCTAGCATCAGTGCTCATTGCTAGCGGTAAGAAGTCTGCACACCTGAACAGAAGTGTTCAGGAGATTTAGACTTAATATCCTGCAACATAATGATTAGAGATGTTGTTGTAAAGGTTTTATTCTGAATTTCTACTGCAGCCTTTGGGTGTGGAAAACCACCCATTGAGCCTCTCATCACTCGTGTGGTCAATGGAGAGGAAGCCAGACCCCACAGCTGGCCCTGGCAGGTATGTAGCACCATTTTGTCTGCCTTTATTTCTCATTTCCTCTCGTTACTACCTCTGTCTCACAAATAGCCAGCCTTTCTGCCTGAGATTTACTTTCCACTCTTTGCCTTTGCATCTGTTCCCTCTCTTTCATTACATTTCATTTACATTATAAAGCAATTTACAACATTCAAGTCTTACATTTCATCAGTTCATGCATTCCCCGGGAATGAAACCCCTTATTTTGGCATTGCTAGTACAAAGGTCTACTTTTTTAACAGTATCTAAATTATATTTGTATGTTTAACATAATAGTACCATGCTTAATTATGTTTCCCATGATTAGATCTCTCTGCAGTATCAGAGCGGTAGCTCATGGTATCACACTTGTGGTGGATCTATCATTGCCGAAAACTGGGTGATGACTGCTGCTCACTGCATCAGGTATAAGAGTCCAATCCAGTGTTCATCTAATATATTAATCTCTGGTCAGTGCAGAATCCAATTCCTTTTCAAATGTGTTATGAGGAATTCAATAGCTTTCAACTGGATTTTAACCATGATGCATTTTCTCTGCTGTAGTTCTGGGCGCAACTACAGGGTGTATGTTGGTAAGCACAACCTGTCCACATACGAGGACGGCTCAACGACCATCAGTGCTCAGAAGATCATTGTACATGAGAAATGGAACTCCATGTTTGTGGCTCTTGGGTAAGTATTATACTTTGTAGATCTTTACATAAATTCTGTCATATTTCATTTTAAGGAATAGAAAGGTAAACATGTCTGGTCAATACATTGATCAAATTCACATATTTTAAATTCACTGAAATACTTAATTAGGTTATAAGAGCAAGTATTGGTTTCACTTTATTTTGATGGGCCCTTTAACACGTTCTGCTGACTATAAGTAACGCTGCACCTACATGTATACTAACTCTCATTAGAGTGTTAGTTAAGTATTAATAGACTGGTAGGGTTAGGATTAGATTAAGTTGACATGTAGTTGCAAAATTACTTATAGTCAGTAGAGTGTCTGTTGGAGGACCATCACAATAAAGTGTTTGCAGATATTAAGCAGACAGTCTACTTATACTCCAATGAAAGTTAGTTGACATATAGTTGCAAAGTTACTTTTAGTCAACGGCACGTTCAAAAGGGACCATCAAAATAAAGTGTTACCCAAGTATTTTTGTATAACGACCACTATACTGTAAAACTGACTGCTTTTTTGACAGGCAAACAATTTTCAAAATAATTCTATCCACTTTATTTTTAAATGATGTTGCTTGATATGGCAAACGGTTTTCATATTTTTATTTATCAATCATAAACACATTGGTTTGAGCAGTGGATAATGTACTGTTTACTGCACTTCGTTATTCTGTATAGTGGCCAATGAATCGGAAGGCTCACACATTAAGAGAAAATAGCTTACTTCGGCGTTGAAAAATAAGGTGGATTATAAAATCACGTGATTATGTAAAACTCAAATCAGTTTATATGTATATACAGTACAGTCATCAAGTCATATATGGCTTCACATCCCGGTCCTGATCACCCTGTCGGGTTTATTTTGTGACACTGACTGTGGACATCAACACAGTGAGTGTAAACAACAGCTCTCACTTGTGATTGTGCTCATTCAGAAACGACATTGCCCTGATCAAGTTGTCCCAGCCTGTGACACTGAGTGACTCTGTTCATCTGGGCTGCGTTCCTCCTGCTGGCTCCGTCCTCCCAAACAACTACCCCTGCTACATTACAGGCTGGGGAAGACTCTCCAGTAAGTGCTTGTGTGCACACAAGACCTGAGCATACACGCATAATAATAACTGAATTGTTTGAATATTCCTAAAGCATAAAACAAACCTGACCCTGTAAAACAAACCCTTGCCATGTTTTAGTGTTTATGTGAGGTAATCTGTACAGAACAGTATTAATAAACATACTTTGGTTGTGTCCCAGCTGGAGGCTCTCTTCCTGACAGACTGCAGCAAGCACTGATGCCCGCTGTGGATCACGCTACCTGCTCCAGGTCTGACTGGTGGGGCTCCTCCATCAAGGAATCTATGGTCTGCGCTGGGGGAGACGGCGTTGTCGCTGGCTGCAATGTGAGTAAAGTTATTCGGTCTGTGTTCAATAGCAAGTATCTTGTGTAGAGCTGCACGATTAATTGCGATCTCATTCCAAGATGACAACGATTCGCCTGTGTCTATTAAACTTTTACAAAAAATCACACCGGAACATTCAAATTTGCATTGGTGCTGGCTGACCAAGAGAGAGCAGTTATATAGTAATGAAACAGCTTTTCAACATCACAATATCGTTATTTCTGTGTTACAAATATTTATTTATCACATAAGTACTGGGATAAAAGTTTATAGTTTGAATATAAACACTGATGTCTACGGATTTGAGCAAAATCGAGCAAAATCACCAAGTAACTTCAAACAACGATTTTGTCGATTGTTACGCAACCCAGATGCCCAGATAGCGACAAATGACTCAAAAAATTAGGTTGTCACAGAATCATTCATTTAAGAGATTCATAAACCATAGGCCTATTGATGGGTGAGTCATTGAATCATTAATTCAAACCATTTAAAAATATATATTCACTCAGATTAATTGAACAATTTAAATAGACTGCAGCAATTAACATTTTGTCAGAACAATTACATGTTATTTTGTTTAGTTGTCGGTTCAGAATCGAGGGGTGATCTCTATTAAAAAATAAATTAAATTAAATTAAATCTTGATTCTCAATTTATCCATCTTGCAGCTCTAATCTTGTGCCACTTCATTTGTGAGACATCCGTTTGCTGAAGTTTACAGGGTAACTTAACGCAACTCATTTAAGCAATATCCCTCGAGCAAGAGCCATGTTGCTCCAAATTTGCTTTACAATAGTGCAGTAAACAAACAGTTAATATTGAGTAACTTACTTGGCTCCGTCAACAAATAATATAATTCCAAACGAAGCCACGTTCCGCAGTTGGTGGAAATCCGGGGTTAGGCTACTGGTGGAACAAAGTAACCCGCAGAAAGAGTCACTAAAAGCTTTTATGAAAGTTGAATAAAAATAAAACAAAAAAGTCACTAAAAAGCTCTTGTGTAAAAAAGTAAATCAAATTCAAATACCTGGACTCATTTTTGTATGATAAAAAATGCACAATGATTTTGTGTGTGAGGACAATATATGACAATTAGTTAGTTAGTAAATAGCTTTTTTTGTGAACATGCAGGGTGACTCTGGCGGTCCTCTGAACTGTAAGAACACTGGCGGCATCTGGGAGGTGCATGGTATTGCCAGCTTCGTTTCTGGTTTGGGCTGTAACACCGTGAGGAAACCTACTGTTTTCACCCGTGTGTCCTCTTTCAATGACTGGATCGACAAGGTACACTTATTATGCTTTTGCAGAAATAATGTATTCACAACACTGTGTACGATTTAATGGATAATATGCATGCATTAAATATTGAAATTTAGTTAAACTAATAGCCTACAGTTCTTTAAAGGGACAGTTCACCCACAACAATAATTCTGTCATCATTTAGCTACTTACCCTCAAGTTGTTTTAAACCTGTATGAGTTTCTTTCTTCTGTTAAACACAAAAGATGATATTTAGAAGAATGTCGGTAACCAGACGACAGTTGGCGGTAACCATTGACTTATATAATTTTCTTTTTTACTATAATGGAAGTCAATGGCTACGGTCAACTGTCTGGTTAGACATTCTTCAAAGTATCTTCTTTTCTGTTTGACAGAAGAAAGAAACTCATACAGGTTCGGAACAAATTGATAATGAGTAAATGATGACAAAATTTTCATTTTTGGCTGAACTATCCCTTTAAGTTCTGTATAAAGTCATTATAACACATCCCTGAGCTTTGGAAATGACCCAAAGAAATTTAGAGAGATTTGCATTAGAATAATTAATTAGATATCCTTTTTCTCTTTGCTCATTGAAGGTCATGATGAACAATTAAGACGGACCAAGGATGCTGACCTTATTTTAATTCCAAAAAAAACCAACCCACCAAGAAAACATTAAATAAATATATAATGGTTCAACAAGGGATCAACTTCTTCCATCTGTTTTTTTTCCCTACCCACTCTCCCACACTGATTCAATACAAACTACCAAATGCTTGCCAAAATATTGATCTAAACTCCAATTAGCTGATTGAAAGCGTCTTCTGATTAAGCACCTGAGAGTTTAAGGAAGGCAGATATGTTGCATCTGTCAAACATGATGAATGCAGCAGATATGAATGTCAGATATGGTATTTTAAAGATTGCAGTACCTCAGAGAACTGTAGATCATTTGGCCAAAGGAGGTGAGGCTATCTGTGATCGCTTCCCACTCAAGTGTAGGAGGAAAGGATGATAATCATGACCTGCTGACATGCAACAATATCATGTGAAAACACATGATCAGGGATCTGTGGGTTTAAATAAAAATGTGTATTTTTCATGGCCAAATTCTTAAACATGATTTAAAGATAATGTTAAGTGATTGCCCGTGGAAAAATAAAACTGCGGCTGTTAAGGAAAACAGATAAGTTTAGTTTTTTAGTGTTACACTCATTAATGTGATTAGATGGATGCTTCTGTATGTTACCTGGTTTTGCTCCACATGAGACTTATTGAAATTCTGAAATTCAAAAAGAGTATGGGGAACAAGGATTGCCTGTTGGCTGTTTTGTGACGCGAGGTGTAAAAATAAATCTCCATAATTATTTCTCATTCCTGGTTTTCTACAAGGCATAAAAATTCAAATTAGAGATAGGAAACTCTTTGCTTCTATATCTCAAAGAGTGACATTCGGGTGAAGCTTTTCTCTCTGCAGTACTCCTAATGGCTCCATGGGGACTACTGACTCGTTATTGGTAAACCATAAAGGAATCATTTAATAGCTGCTCTAAACTGCATTCTTCAGTACAAATGACTTTTATATTGTATTACATTTATAAAGGAGCACACAAAACAGCAATAACACACAGAACTGTGACCACCATAGACATTGAAAGGGGTATGCACTTTTTTTTTTTTTTTTCAGTGACTAATTCCTCAATTTACATAGGCTACATTAGTCCCCCACATAATAGACCATGGTTCTAAACTGGGGCCCGGGACCCACTTTGAGATCCCCCTAAACTTTCAAGGGGGCCATTCAATGAAATAAAATTTTATAAAATAAAATGTTAAAATAATTATTTTAATCATTTAATTTAATTTTAGCAGATTATATGGAATCTATATATAGCTATCTGGAACAATTTTATCCTTTTAACATGTTGTTGTTGTTTTTAATTAGTCATGCATAATAAGTTGAATCAACAGCCATCTCCCACAATACTCAATATTTGGTTACAGCTTAACACGTGTACATTTTAAAAGCTGCTAAAAATGATTTATCTTTAAACACGAAGCAGTTCCCTCCCGACTCCACCCGAGCCTGCCTTCCGAGTCCGGACAGTGCAGGGACATTCACGTCACCTGGGATCGCTCCCGTTGTCATTGGTTAACGGAGTTTAACGTTTGTTTTCGTTCTCAGGACAACACCACAATGACAACCACGCCTACAAGGCACAGTCAGGGTCAGGCAGTGACTGCAGGGAGACTGAGCTCTAAGCTGCTCTGAATAATGCCACTTCATCTGCATATTAGCTACACTCGAAAAGTAAACATTGCGTAAGTAAATGACTGATGAGATCTCCGAGCAGCTGACGCTTCAAATCAACCTGATTCACTGGATGCTGAACGCGGTCAGACACGGACCCGTCTGTTTCGACATCTCTTGTTAAGCGAAAACTTTTTGATCTGACTGCACATCAGGGCATCAGCTCATTTGACTTGTTTCTTATAATTGGTCCGCATTAGAAGTACTTGGCAATGCCAGTGTAAAAGATGCGGGCAAGTTCACTTTGCAAAAGCAGCATCGCCATAACAGCAGAATTTACGATCGGGATGAATAGAGAAACTGCAGCGCGGCGCCAGACGGGTTGCATCGCATTGTTTTGAATGGAGCACCATCTTCTCATCTTATAAACAGGCAAGTTTATCCTTTCATAATGTTTATTGCTTATGTAAAAATGTTGTAAAGTCTTGGATAGCCTAACCATTTTCTTACTCATTTGAATAGTCTTATCTGCTGTATTCAGCAGCAGTCAGCTGTTGTGCTTCCACATAGTGTTGGACAGACAAGTGTTTCATTGTTCCCCTCATGTTTCATTTAGGGGGGTAGGGCTGTTTTTCTCAAACTAGTACTTGAATTAGTTCTTTATAACGCTGGTAGCCTACATTATGATTTTGTTTTTGAAAGGCTGGATGTCAGCTTGAATGGTTTTTATATAACCTAAATATTAATCAATTTGCATATTTTTATTTATTTATTAATGAACACCCTATTTTTGAGAAGAAAACAACAATAATTGAAACTATTTACCCTGAGGACCATATCACTATTTGAGTAGACCTATAATAGAAGTATATTAAATTGACATTATCATGAGTTATCTCATGCTGCACTGTAGTGCTGTGAACACTTGGCAACTTATTTGCAGTTCCTCAAATAGATATGCTCAAATATATATCCTGGCCATGCAAACATGTTGTTTCATCTGGAACCAAAGCACAGAGGCATATATGCATACTGCCCACAATAAGGTCAGCAAAATAAGATATGTTTCATGCGTCTTTCTTTCTTTGCATTTCAAAGCAAACTGACAAAAAGAGCAATCACACTTGTATTCGTGGGTGGTTTTATTTTAGCTCTTTATGTTAACTTTTCACCTCTCTCATTTGACATAACTGTCATCTCATCAATAAAATTGGAGGCGTTGAGATGGTGTAAAAATTAGCATCCATCCAGTCTCCAAACTCCTTGTCTTGTGTAGGATTGCACGGAAAATTATGTTGTTTTGTTATTATTTATTTGTAGTCCTATTAAAACAAAGCAAAATAAGAAACAATCAAGTAAATATTAAACAAACAAATACAATCATGCCATAGTATTGTTTGTAAACAAATATCCATGTATGAATCAGGAAGGCAGCAGTATTCCTAAATCAGATCCCTAATGTTCATGTTAGACTGTGGCTCATCAATTGCTTTCAGCTTGTTATTGATCAGAATGTCACTGATTCTGACTAGCTCAGCTAAGCCTAACTACAGAAGTACGTCATAGTGCAGTTTACATTTTCAGACCTATATATTACATCAGTGGGACCATTTTTCCACGAGGAGAAGTTAGACATTATGTCCTCTCTGAATGATCTGGTTTGCATGCAAATAGTGTTTAAAGAAGCTCTACTGTAGTATCAGCCAGGTCTGCATTATTCAATAGAATATGCATATAGAGCTGTGATAATAGGATTGGAGAGGGGAGGGTATTTGTATGGGGAGGCACTTTAAAACATATTGGAAGTAAAATGATATTGTACCCTCGTTCCTCAAACAGAGAGTTTGATGTTCATCAGTCTTGCCCATGTGTCGTCTCACTTCAAGCCGGGGCTCTTAACTTGAGTTTGATGTGAGTGGAATTGCTCTGGATTGTCTATATAAACTGACCCTCTAACAATAATTTGAGCTCTGAAAAGAGAACTGACCTAGGGTAGAGACTAATGGTAGAGAAAACAACTGGAGATGAGGTTAGAAACAGATTCAACATGATGAACCATCTTGGTTTAGATGCATGGATGTTTAAATGTGTAGTATACAAAAGTATACTTGTAGTATAGTTTTAATTAGTAGTACTTTTTATTATTGTTTAAACTTGAATTACAATTTCTAAATTAAGTTTCAGGATTTTGAAAACTTTTGAATTTAGAAAAGAATGCAAAACATTTTCATTGGTGGTCTCATGGCCTTTGGATCCCACTGTATATGTTTTTTTTTTTATCAGTGAGTAAATTTATAGATTTTTTAAAATCTCGATTATACATTGTTACATTAAGAAAATGTTGTTTTCTCTGTTTTTCAGGAATCATTCAGAGGCTAAGGATGTTTCCCTAGGGATCTGGCTAACACAGTCCGCCTTTGCAGAGATGCAAACCTTTGATCAGTAGATCACTCTTACTCACTGAAGGACCAGATGGTGTTGTTGGCTCTTTCAAGAATCATGTAAAATGGCAGCAGAAATTGAAACACAGTAACCCATTGAGATGAACTGTGATCTCTGTCTTCCCTATTCTTGAACATCAGATCCCTGAGGTCAACTCACCATGGAGACAGAACTAAGAGCTGGGCTGTCTGCGGCTGCCATAGTGGCCATTGTGTGTAACTCAGTAGTAGCTGTGCTTATTCTCATTCTCTTTGTTATACTTTACAAGGCCTGCAAAATTCCCTCCTGTCCGGAAAGGGCTCCGGTGCTGGCAGAGACTCGGGAGCCACGGATAACTGAGCAAAAATACTTATTAACTGCAGCGTGAAACTGAAAAACGTGAATACAGGGCTGCTGCTTAAATTCACTGGGGCTTGAAGAATCTTTTTATGGTTGAGTCCCCTTCTTCCCTATATTTAGGGTTCCCGTCACAGGGTTCGTCACATTTCCCGCTAAATGTGAAATGAACATGTTAAATGTTCATTTGCATGCAAAGTTACCCATCAAACATCTAAAATGCCTGATTCACTTGTGGTTTTACTTTGTTGCATCTTTTTACAATTTATATTTGTACAATTCTCTTTGCTTACTCTATGGTAAATCTGTCAAAAATCATGCTATTGTCAATTGGTGAAAGACTAAAATATTTTTATGAATGCAGAGCATGTGTTGAGATGCATGTAATGCATTTCACTATTTTAACATGTTTTATACTAAAATAAAATGTCATAGAGACTCGCTGGTCATTTGTTTTTGTTTTGTCTGAACTTAAGAATGAAACAAAGTTATAGATCATGCACACTGAAATCAATCAATGATGTATGCAGTATATTGAAACTGAAATGTATTTAGCACCAACTTTTCCTTATATAGATCTGTATGTGTTTGCTTGTGTGTAACTTAAGTCTTGCACTTGTTTGTGTGTTGGTGATTTGCAACTGGAGGATCATTACGTAAAGACAACAAAGCCTCTTATCTATTTTACAGTGCTTGGACACAGTCCATCTGTTAGTCTATTTATTGCTCTTCACTGGACATCTAGTCACATTGTGCTAGTCTTAGATCAGTTCCCTGTTCTCTTGCCCAAACCTAACTAACAAAATGGGCCTAACTTTCAGCAAAGGGCTATGTGTGGACTGCTAATCTCCAGTTCAAGTTATAAACTACAGTATAATATCTCTCATCAAAAATACATAAATGACCAAGAAAATGGGGAAATTATTGTGTGAAAGAGAGTAGTAGGAGATAGAGAAACTGTGAGGGGGTGAGGAAAGGGAAAATACAAATATAAAGTTTTAATTTGAGCATGTTTATGTTGCCTGAAACCTCACAGGGCACCTATAGTCTTGAGAACTGTATTGGGCTTTGGCTTTAACCTCCTCTATTGTTTATAGGTCAGTAGGGTAAAAAAAAAGAACAGCCAACAAACACGTTTCAGCATACAGGCGTTGTTAAGGAAGGTTTTCTATCTCAAAGTTTCTGTAGCTTTACATCTCATACAGCTTATGAGACACTCCAGGAGGGCATAAGAGCCAGGGTTGCCAAGACTGTGTAACAAAACTAACCCAATGAACCCTCGGCAACAGTTTAAAGTTTTTTTTCAACTGCTTACACACATTTTCAAAACTTTGCCTCTTTTTTTCCCCCAAAACTTTACACACAAATCCAAGAATTGCACACACAAAATGCAAAATGCCTCACATCTCTTGCAAAATGAAGCACTGCATTCAAAATATCATAAACATCTCAAAAGCAAACATTTGTCTTGTGTTGCAAACACCTTTGCTATAATATTAGATATATAATATACACACAGTTATTCAAAACCTAAATCTCTTCTTTCATAAGCTCCTATGAGCTTTCTGTACAAGATTGAAAGTAATTGGCAGCGAGATGTTGAAAGATTCATGGTAAACACGAAAGACAGATTGAAACCAAATTATTTTAGTTTTTTACTGTAAGCATTTGTGGTTTTGAGTACAGTATTACACTGTCCAAAAAACCTATAAGTTGACATTTGGCCTATTTATAGGCCTATTCTAAAGCCATGATTGGTTGGTGTTAAGTAAAGCAATTAGTGTTTGCACATGTGAGGAGTTAGTGTGAGGCTCTGATGAATTAGTGTGGCATTTTAATAGGTTGTGTTTGAAAAAGGAAATCAAGATTCTTCCTGTTAGATTTTAGATTTGTGTGCTGTGGTTTGCAAAAAGTGTTTTATGGAATTGAAAACTGAGTCAAAGGCCGAGAATTAGTGAATGGTTTTGCAGATTTGGTGTGTGGTTCTGGTGTTTGTGTGTCAGGTTTCAGAGATTGTGTGACAAGTAAGGATTTTGTGTGTAAGCAGTTGAAAAAAACTGTAAAAGTAAACCGTGGCCTTGGCAACCCTTAAAGAGCTCAGCCATGTGAAAGGTCAATGGTAAAATTTACCATGATTATAACAAATGCAGCACACCAAATTATTTTTACTCTGTCAGATTGTCAGGGAAAAAACTTGTACCTTTAGCTTGTCATTGAGTAATACCCTCAAAGATGCACCCTTATACACTGGTGTTAATATGCCCTATTTCAAATGCATCATTGTATGGTAAGTGATGATCAAATGTTACCAAGTGTTTTTTTTTTTTAGATCAGATTTAGGCTTTTTTTTTCTTCAGTTATCTTCACTGGAAATAGTTTGACCTAACTGCAGCTTCTATGAACGTACAAGCTTAAATGTCATGATTTAAAGATTTAAAGCAAAGTTGAGACATTGCACTTTTATTGTGTATTACCAATTCAAAATAATTACTTTGAAGGGCTGATGTTCAACTCTCCATGTTTTGTTTTCTATTGACATGTGACTGGACTTTCAGAAATATATATATGTATGTAGTAGCTTTAATTGTCACTTCAAAGACATACTCAAAGTAGTTTTGTTATCCGCATAAAATTGAGATGTTTTCTTCCTTTTTTTTTTTTTTTTTTTTTTTTTTACAAATTACGACTTCATTCTTTTGGTGTGGTTTGCAGAATTTTATTATTCCTGTGATTATTTTGAAGGAAAAGACTGTGTAGTAATGACACATAGTAGCTTCAGAACTGATTTGCCCTGAGGTAAAGTGAAATAAAGAATTACATAACAACATTACGGGCTACTGGAATAAAATCCAGATTACTAATGAACCATAATCTGCATCGCCATCTGTGATGTCATGGTTGCATAACCTATGAAACAAACATACATGATACATTTGCCGCTGAATTAAAGGGTGTCTTTATGTGACAACTGACATGGATAAGAGCAAGCATATGTTTATTTGTAGTACAAAGCTTTTTTTTTTCATACAGAGAATCTTATAACAGCTGTTCATATGGGGTATCACATGGGCTATTATTATTATAGATTATCTCTTAACACCTTAGAGGTTTTCAAAGAGATAATGAAATCCAAAGAATTATCTCACAATAGCAACTATTATTCATTTTCTTTTTACAATGGTGTTTGTAATGTTCATACATCAATTATTGCATTTTCCCCCAACCTACAGTATAATACAATTGTAATCAGTTATGCCATTTGATATACTTAATAGCCATTAGGGAACCCCATTATTACATTTATCGTGATTATAGTTTTAAAAGTATAGTTGTAAAATGCAGGAATGTATTTAAAATGTACATTTAATTATATAAGCTTAGTAACACTTCCGCAGTGTTCAATGTTAATTGATAAGGAGTTCGACATCAATGTCACAGCGGAATGATTATTTTCATACAGCTTTGCCTGGTTAGTAATGTGACTAATTTCTGAAATAATCCTCAGTAAAATTATGTTTTTTTTATGCCTTGTTGATTAGCGCCATCTACTGGCAAACACATATCCACGACTATAGGCAGGAATATCATTGGAAATTTGCTAGCAGTTCAGCATAATTAAGATGAATAGCGGCCTAAAGCATACGATTCATGGACATTGTACAGTTTTACTTGTATGTTGAGCTAATTTTGTTAACATTTAGATTCATTTAATTTCTAGTCAATGCTTGATTAAAAGTCTGTTATATTGGGTTGGGTTGGGTTGGAATTAATGGTTAGAAAACAGGTCAGAAAAAAACAAAAGAGCAAATATCAGACTAGACATTGCCTATTTTTCAGATTGCTCTCATACTGGCCTCGTAGAGTCGTAGGCAGTTTTTATTAAGGTTAATATCCAGAAGCTGTCCAGGGTCCTGAAGTCACTTGCTCTGTGCCTGGTATTGGACAGGTGTATGGTTAGGGTTAGCAGCCCACCTCTTTTCAACACTGTAAAAACACAAATGGGGACACTGTAGATCCCGTTTAAAAGGGATAATTTTTTTTTGTTTGCATTCATTTTATTCTAATCCCCATTCGACATCCCTGATTACAGGTTCGACATAGACTGCATAAACATCGCCCCACACAAAATCTTGGCATCTCGAGGTTATTCAAACACCCACAGACAACCCTGCCTGCACAATGTCTGTGTCTGATGCTAGTCTTGGGTGGAGCAGACATCGCTCGATGGCGTTGAGTGGGGCGGAATCCGTGGTGCTGCTCGCGTCTCGAGACTCGTTTCTCCCGGAAGTGGGTGGTTAAGTCGCCACTCGGTCACTGCTGGCTAACGAGCGATCGCTGGGATGAAGGAGAGTCGGGGACATTCTTGGGGCTGACAAATATCCGACGACACAGTTGTGAAATTTAATTTTTAACCAATTGGTTTGCGGTATATCCGCAGAAATCCACCACAGACGCTCACAAAAAAGGCTCAGACACCCCGCCGCCAAGATGATGGAAGAAATCGACAGATTTCAAGTCCCGACTGAGGCAGAGATGCAGCCTTTTGTAAGTTAAACCAGATTGACTCTTTAACATCCGATTAAAACACAAATGTTGTCAGTATGCGGTTTTAATTAACATTTTGATGGGCGAATTGTAGCTTAATTTGAGCTAACGACCCGTGGAATATTTCATTAGTCTTATGTTGTGTCATCACAGACCGTTATTTCTTCAAAAAATGGTACATATCTTATATTACGAGAGATCGATGATGGTCCCTTCTGTGTCTGGTGTGAATTTTTGCTTGCAAATGTAAGGATGCTACTATGATGATGCTGCGCACTGAGACCGTGTGTGTCTCCCTGCATCGAAAACAACATCAGCTTCATTTTATTTCATAACTTCAGCTCGAGTTGTTCTTCTATCTCTTCGTACTTCCATCGTAACGCTGTCTGTACCATTTATTTGAAACAATGTTAAATACTGCGTGATGTTTCTTCAATCTCATAGAGGCCTTCACATCCTTTTGCTTCATCATGCAGAATACGTGCTATGGTACCTGAATAATGTCATACCCCTCCCACCCATTCCAAATTCATCAATAATTCTCAGTAAAATAACCAGCTCTGTTTGAAGAGACATCTGGATGGCCCATATTTAACCAATGACCCATACAGCAGTTGCTCGTGTTCCTCTGGTTAGTTCTAGATCAATGGTTCTCATTTGGTTTAGCTTCAGAACCCAGATTTTACATTGGTCATTAAGTGGAGACCCAACACAAAACCCAAACTGTTTATATACAGATGTAAATAACATGTTCTTGAGATCAGAAGTGGAAACTTACTCACATGAACTGCATAGATCTAATAATATGCAAAAGTATTAATGTGACAGAATTAATTGAAAGATTTCTTTTGAAATTCAATTATTTCATGCTCTCTGTACTCAACACACAAAATATATTGTGACTGGCACAAATCATGTTTATTCTCTGTGAAAGTAAACCAATATTTAAGGTAGTCTGGGTATGCAACCCTTCTGCGACCCATTTTTTGGTCATGACCCAGTGGTCTGGTGTATATTATATTATATATTATGTTTTTCCAGTTTTAGTAGATTTAGGCTTTTGTAATATTAAAATCGGTCATAATTCTTTATCCGTTCCTTATTTGAATTTGGCAGATTCCACCTTTTGCTTCTGCAAATGTTGTGTTTCCTTTCACATCAATCCCAGGGTGTGTTTTACTGTTTTAGAATGAGCTGACAGAAATCATACAGCAGACATAAAGTGATGCTTTACTCATTCACATTGATGGAAATGGACAGAGCAAAGCTCTGAAGAACAGACATCTCATAAAATTGACTTAATCGATAAAACTAGACAGTCCTGACACTTCTGTCTTGTTCACCAGGACCCAGCATCATCGACCACATCAGAGGCAGACTCAGATACCAGGGAGAATGAACCTGCCACCCTGAACTATAAACCTTCTCCTCTCCATATGAAGATAGGTTTGTCCATACTGCCAAATGGCAATGCAATTTTTTGTGGAGTTATGTATTATTATATGACGTGATGAAATTATAAATGTGTCTTACATTATTAAATTATCTGTATAGACAAACAGAGAGAGCTGGTTAGGAAAGGTTCACTGAAAAATGGCAATGCTGGAAGCCCTGTCAATCAACAACCCAAGAAAAATAATGTGATGGCCAGAACAAGGTACAAACTAGAGAAAAGAATCACCGTTTTCAACATGAACGTTGTCTGTCTTTAAAGTTAATCCAAAAACAGACTGCTAACTCTGTATTTCTTTCTCAAACCAGGTTAGTGGTTCCCAATAAAGGCTACTCTTCTTTAGACCAGAGCCCAGATGAGAAACCTTTAGTTGCTCTAGACACAGACAGGTAAGCTCTTCACACATCCTCCACTTATTTATTTACGTCCCCATTTGCCACAGGCTTCAAACTCACTGTTTTCCCTTGCCTTTGCAGCGATGACGACTTTGACATGTCTAGATATTCCTCATCAGGATACTCATCAGCCGAGGTGAGGTCTCTATGGGAACAGGTACCTATGAACTCTGGTTAATGTATTAAGCCCCATACCATAAGCATCATGACTGTGGATTTCTTTCTCAAAAGTCACTCACAATCTTTTATGCACTAAATTCCCTTTCATCTCTCCTTGTTTTCCTTTAAAGGTCACCATTGTCATATTCATGTTGTTATACGTGTCATTGATTCATTAAACTAATAAATGTAGCAATCAATTTGAACCAACCCTGTTGTTGTATTAATCTATCAAATAACTGCTTCCAGGAAAATCAAATGAATTACTATGATTTAATTAGTGACGGTTATGCAGCACGGCCTGACATGCTGTTCGTTGCTTCCTGCAGCAGATAAACCAGGATCTGAACATCCAGCTACTGAAAGATGGATACAGGCTGGATGAGATCCCTGATGATGAAGACCTGGACCTCATACCGCCCAAATCCGTCAACTCCACCTGCATGTGCTGCCAAGCCACCTCCTCCACTGCTTGTCAAATCCAGTAAACCCATCACCTTTTCTCCTCCTCGTGCTCCCTCTCTCTCTTTTCCATCCCTTATTCCCATTCATAACCTCAGATAAGACATCTAATCAATATTACAGTGGAAAATGTACAATACAGTAAACGTTACGATAAACATGGTGTACAGGAAAATGTGAACACACACACATACACAAAAACGCATTACATGTGCTAACACACACGTATACTCTAACAAATGATTATTAACATGACTATTATTGGTTGCTTCCTCCTATGGCAGGATATGCACTGTTTTGCTAATACGCTAGGAGAGTCTGCTCACTTTCACCTCCTAGTCTGCATTGCGTTATACCGTAAAAGTGAAAGTAGAACAAATAAAGCTTTAAAACGGCTTTAATTGTGATTTAAAAACAACAACTTGATGTTACAGAGAGTTTGAAATAGCTTATCCACAGAATTATCTGCTTTCATGTTGCACTCATTGCATTAACGTTGTCGTTAGGGTAAGATTTGATTTCCGTACGGATCTGGTTGGATGTTTATTGTTCGTGGCTGCTATTGAGGCTGTACTTGGGTTCGTTTTTTGTCGAACATTTTGCATGTTGGTGCATTCGTACTGCAGCGCTAACAGTAGCCTTGGGCATCACACTTTGTTTTGTTTACTCTTGGTATGTCACATGTGTCATGAAAGGAAAGGCAATATCTTCTTTGAGAATTTGATCTGATTGGTCAAGGTCTGGACTGTTGTTCTTTTCACAGTACCTCTCACTACAGACCTAAGAAGATAAAAATGATTACATGAAGACCTTTTGTTTTTCAAAGGTCAGAAATCACTGGGTATGATTTAATCTGTTATGACATTTCTGTTTAGACAGAATGTCCAAACATGTTAGATAGTTAAAGCACCTGTAAGCTTCCTTACAGTAAGCAGTGTTTTGTTCAGGAAGATGCTCTGATATAACAAACTCGAAGGCACCAAAGTATGTTTATGCTCCTTGTTGGAATCAATTATTTTACCCTGTGTCCATTTTCATACGATCACTGCATTTCATGGAAATGGTTACTTTTTCAGACATTGTGGGCTGTTTTAAAAGTACTGTTTTCTGCTGGTCTTTGGGAATAAACTATGAATGTTAATGTTGCTAAAATGATACAATTCACTGGTCTATCTTAACATCCATTATTATTATTATTATTGTTAAAAATGATTCAAGCTGTCAATGATGAACCTGCACTGTTAGTCTACACATTCAATCTTTTACAGATTTTACCCTTCGATTCAGCTTTGACACATTTTGTGTTGTCTTTACACTCTACATATTGTATTGATCAAGTTGTATCTCAAAATGCAAATTGCTTTCATTTGAACTGCTCATATTCACTTTTTAGTGAATTTTAAAAAAGTGTAATGACCTGATGTATTCAATTCAAGCATAATCAAAGGTGAGCATTTGTTGGACAAAAGCTGTGTTTTTATGTTATAAATATGTTAATTATGTGAGAAAGTCCATTTATGTACTAACAATGTTGTTATTGGTTTCAGTGATATCAATAAAAGCAGACCTGAATTACACTTCTCTTTGTTTTAATTAGTTATCCTCTTTACACATAATTTACAGGTAATGAACGATGAATGTTGCAAAAATGATACAATGATGTAAAAATACAGAATATATATGTACAAATGATAGTGATGTAAAAATACAGAATATATATGCACGATGATAGTGGCTCGAAGTCTGCAAGAAGCTGATAAACACATCACGACATTAGGATTTACATTATGCAACTGAAAAAGACTTTTGTAAACAACAGCAAAGTATTTCTCTATAGTTTGCTAATTACATTCTGCAATCTAAACCTCAAAAGAGAAGGCACAGGTTGAGCATTTTTACAATGACTGTGTTTCAAATGACCTGCTTCTTGAATTCAAGCTCACAACCTATTAAACATATGGAACATCTGGAAAATAAATTAGCACAGATATTCTGTTCTTATTTGCGTAATATTTGTTGATCAGTTATCATAACATAAAATATAAAAATCGATACTTGAATAAAGATCTAACAGATTTATTGACTATTATTCACATTCAAAATTCTGTTTGTGCTTGTCTTTTAAATGGCTGATCATCACGGCAGATTCAAACTAAATCTACATTCAAATAACATTACTTATTATTTCAAGTATTTCAACAGCTGAATATGAATCTGAAAATGAAAACCCCATAAATAAAACTAATAAAAGAATATGTTACTCAGATCCATTGACTGAAAGTAAATACTACAGGCTACTAATAAAACTAAAGGTAGTGAGAAATATGATACAATCTCAGTTCTGAATGGTTCAGCTGTGCAATATTTGGAGATGAAAGGCACAGATCTTGCCTCGTGTTATATCATAACACGCCTGTAGGTGGCGATGGTAAACTATTAATGAGTGAAACTGTTGGCGGGCCTCACTGCATCACTATATGAAGGCTGATCAAAAACAATGTAAAAAGTTTAAAAAATAACAAATTGAAAGTGTTCTGAATGAAGAGTATTTTCAATGCTCTATCTTAAATGTTACATTCTTTTGCATAACTGATTAGAATATGCAAATAATTACTTTTCATAAGTTCAGAGAAGTTTTAATATCATTCAAAAACTGTCTTCAAACACTAAAGTGAACTGCTGCCCCCCTAAATATCACCAAGAACAAAAAATATTCACAGCGATTATTTTAAAACATGTTCACTTCCTATACTGGACCACTGAAAATTTTGACACTTCAGCCTGATAATTGAAATGTGTCTGTTTCACATAATATATCTTTACACATAATCTGTTCGTTTCCCTTTGTCACAGTGGGTGTGTAATAAATCACCTGGCTCCTCTCTGTTAACATCAATCCCATCTTTGTGATATAATGTAAATATCTGTAATTTATATAGATTCAATTATACTGTAAATATAATTTGAAATAACCCTTGGGACTTTATTACATTGTTTCTGCCAAAAATGTACAGTTTCTCTCCATTCCATTGAGAAGTCCCATTTTCAGTCTTTGTCTTAGAGTACTCCTGCAAGCATATTTTGTAAGACTCCATTATGATGTTTTGTATGACTCCACCTGATGATATCTTTTATCATCAGTTATAGATATCAATCATTATTATATAATAGATCAATTTCATATCAGAAATTCTAAGACCTGAATTGGGTGTGTCAGGTAGAGAGACATCCAAAATGTGGGGGTCACGTAGTAGCTCAAACACCAGCAGACATGTGATCACTGGAGCCAGAGGACGATGTGGATGTTGAAGAGTGTCGTCTTCGTCCGGCGGGACCCTGGAGCATATTGGGGTGAAAGCCGGCGTGTCTGCGGGCGTGCTTGGTGAGGTGATCGCTTCGCATGAAGCATTTGTCGCAGAGCGGGCACATGAAACGCTTCTCCCCTGTGTGCGTACGAAAGTGTCGTGTCAGTTCATCTGACCGGGAGAATTTCTTGGTGCAGCCTGACCAAGTACACTGAAAGGGCCTCTCACCTAAGAACACACACACACACACACACACAGGAGAAATTTAAGGCCCTACTGATAATACAACTTAATCTAGTTAGGCTATAACAAAACCTAATCGACACAGATTTATTGGTGATGTGCGTACTATGTTGTTGTGTCAAACTGGAGAAAACGTTTTAAACGGCCGTTACTTTCGTTGATGAGCTTTAAGAATTCGCTGATTTTTTATTTAGTTATCGACGTTTTGCACTGGATGTAAACGCACTTATTGGGAGGGGCTGCGCTTGGCTACAACGCGGCACCATGTGCCGGATGTTTACAACTGTGAAATCAGGAGGTGTGTACATGACGTCATCGTTGCGTTAAATTATAGCACAGGCCCATAGATGCCTCATTTGCGGCTGATAGAGTCTGTCATATTGGAGCGTTCAAGCTGGGCGTCTGCAACCGTAGATAGACGCATGTATATATCTGCAATTGACTGCAAATGATTTTTCTAAACTAACACAATACAACAAGACGAAGGCGTCAACTAACACGACATTAAAAAAGTTACCATAATAAAAGTAAAACCATTAAAAAGTACAATAGTAAAACCCTGCAATATTGAGTTAATTCAAATAAAAACACAAACCAACACATTCTCACCTGGGAAAGATTGTCCGATTTCTTCAGGAATTTAAACATCGGCGGCTTCACAACCAGAAGCTGCGCAATGTTGAGGCATCATTGATTCTTACTGTGAGTGACGACATGCTGACCGTTCCAAGATGGCGAGTGCGCCGACGTGTCTGGAGCGGTCGAATGTGTCATCTACGTATACATATCTATGGGTTACATACCTTATGCGCCAGAGAAACAAGTGTGCAGCCATCTTTAGAATTGTGTGTATTTAGTTCTGTATCTCTATGGCATCGCTGTCTAAGAGTAATTAGCTGGTGAAGTGGATTTACTTGAAGAGTTAACTAAAGTTATCATGAGCATTTTAATAGTTGGAGCGGATGTCATAACAAATGTCAGTAGACCGGTAAGATTTTAAAACTAGCGGTTAATTAATTTATCCGTACGATCTTACTTTCATGTTAAGGAAATACAAACAGGAAGACAAAAGGCAACGAGCGCAGCGCTGAAAAGGGGCGGGGCTACACAAGGTCTATATGGGGTTAGCGAGTGTCGCATTGATGTATGTGTGGATCATCAAGGACCAATGACCACGACTAGGCTACTAGAATAGAATTCAATAGAACAGAACACATTCGCCATAATAAACCGAATCATTAGATTGCAAATTAGCAAGCCTGAAAGGTTAGGCTAGCCTACTTCTAGCATTTCCTCGCCACACGATTACGCAATTTTATGATCACACCGTGACCTGCGTAACAATGTGGACTAAGCAACATGTTTGCTCTCATTTTCGTTAGAAACATTGTGTACTGTTCCACCCTCATGTGCACCCTTGAGCGCTCCGCCTGCGGTTACACCCACTGTTGAGTGGCAGTTCCTGAAACCGAACTGTTCCTGAGAACACGCGAGCGTGGGGCGTAATAACAGACGGCGTTCCAGAAAAACGTAGAGACGGTATCGAGTTACTGGCATTACTTAAGTAATTGTGTACATATAAGCACAAAATTAATTCAGCCGTGCTCATTTCATACCGGTGTGTACTCTGAAGTGCGCCTTGAGATGGGACGATTTGCCGTATATTTTACCACAGCCAGCATAGGGACAACAGTGTCTCTTCTCAGCTGATACATGCAGTCTGTCACGGTTCCGTGTCCTTTTCACCCTGCTCGCATTCTGTCTGCATTTCTCCCGGTTTTCCTTTACACCGGTTTGATTCTCCGCATCACAGTCCACCATACGCTTGGTGCTGATTCCGCTCGGGTTACACTGATTTAGGTCCAGCAGAATCATTGCGACCATTAACAGAGTCCGACTCTCTTGACTTTCCTCAGGTCCCTCCTCGCCGGCTAGTTTGTCTGTGCGGTCAGAGCTCGATCCGTTTGAGACCGGCTCCAAGGACCTTGCAGCAATTTCAACGTCCGTCATCGTAGTTACACAAACTGTGCTGGAACTGTAGAAGTCACCAGTGCCTCAAATACTTCAAAACAAAACTCAGGGCGCAGTGTGGATGCTCATCATATGGGCATCGGGGCACAGACGACTCCAGTAAACGTGGCTTCACGCCTACACGTGTTTTTCCCAATGTGACTGAGATGAAATAATGTTCCCGGCGAAGGATAAAGGAAAAAGCTTGTGTCGCTTCTTGCGTCTACACGCACACGAAGCATCCAGGTGTCTGTTCTCAATATTATTTCAAGAACACCAGAAAGCGTGGAAACTTTGCGTAGGCTACTCTCTTCTTCCCTCACAAGTGCGTCAACTCTGTGCCGCTGTTTGGTGTTCTGTTCCTATCTGAAAGAAACTACTTCGCGGAATCCCAAAGTGTCATCATAAAGCTCGCAGCTGATTGGGCATAAGCCTTAAGGGTCCAAGAGCGACGCTCTGAATGCACTACCAGGAATCACCTAGGCTGCATGAGATTGAAGAGTCATGGATCCAATAGTGTTCAGAGTATGAGACAGAGGCGTGCTAACATAACAGGAACAGTAGTAGCATGGCGTGCCTCCTTCAGAATCAGCAGAGGGTGCACTGGTTGATACAGTTGAGGACACTGTTTCTAAAAAAAAGTAGCAGACGTTTGCATTAATCAGACTTAGCATTTGTCTATCTGCCATTTAGCTAGTTACAGTTAAACCCAATGTGAGTCAGTTTCACGTTTTATCACGTTGTTCAGCAGGCACCATGCAATGAAAAAATACAAAACATGAAATAAACGTAGATAGAGATATTAGTGTATACGGGCCATTGCCCCAATAAGTGCTTTTTCAATTTTAAAGGGGACTTTTAAAAATACATTTCTGTTAAACTTTAAACATTGTAACATATAAAGAATAATATATTTTACAATATATAGGCCTATAAAATAGTATATTTTATGTATTATATTTTATAAATAGTATAGCCTATATCATTTATTAATCATTTTTAATATATTGTAATTTATTAATTACACACACACTCTCTCTCTCTCTCTTTCTCTTTCTCTCTATTCTATTAATATATCTTTACGCGTGGAATGACCTGTATATCAACTGTATTGATAGTGTTCAAACGATGAATGTTCAAATGAGCTCTGCCTCACTGGGACACAACCACAGCAATACATATCTATTTCTTCGAATAATTTTAGGCCCCCTATCAGCGTTTGACATTAAATGCATTCTTCTTCTTTTTCTTTTATTTTTTCTTTTATTTTTTATCTCTCAGCCTTCATGGAAATTGGGTGCACGGAAGAATTGAGCAATTGTTCTATAGCTAAACATTACACTAACACGTTTCAATTTCAACAGTCCCTTTCCTTAAATAAAGCGTGCATTTTAGCAGATGATTTGTGCTACACATGATTGGCCTATAAGTAAAATAACTTTTGAGGCGGGCCCTCGTGAAGGGCCATTGGAGAAGGAGAAATTAGCCAATGAGAGCCAACGTAACACGACTCTTTTCAGAGTAATCTCTGAGTCCGAACTCGCGGAGGTTCACGCTGAGAGACAGTTCTAGGAAATTATGGGAACAACTCAAACGACCCTATATTTCAAGAGTTTGTCCATAAACATGAACGGCATGAGCTGATTATGATGACAAAAAAGCATACATTTACAATAGAAGGACAACATGAGGTTATCAACAATCTTAACAACCCCTTAGAATGCAACATAGTAAGAATAATATTTCTGTGATCATCTAAATAGTTAGATTTTAATAGCCTATTCTAAACATTTAGAACCATACATAATACCATATTAACAATACTTGGTTATGGGCTCTTGACATAGGCTATTTAGCTACTTTTCTAGTTAAGTGTCAGTCGTAAGCATGATATTTCATCATTGCAGGTGTTTGGCTGTGTTGTTTATTGTTTTACTGTTTAAAAGACGACGCATGTATTGGCCTACAACATGCTAACACGTCTAATAAATCATATCGTTTCTAACAACGCTGTCAGTACGAGATGGGTCACGTTGATGTTGTTATTTCGCTATCCAGCCCCACACACGTGTCTGTTTTTGTGGAACAGAATGTACCCTGAACTAGAAGTGAACTTGAACGCCTCCCTACGATGCAGAAAGGACAGTGCAAGCAACACTTCCGCTCGAATGCAGAGTCATGCTCGTGCTTAAGCAGAACAGCACTCCTAACTCAAGAAGGATCTGTTCTTTGGGATTCCAGGATGTAAACTACCATAGCACACTTTAGGAGCTTTCCAGAAAACATACAGGCAAACAAATCCTTTAGATATGGGACTTAATAGACTACTGATTTAGACTAAGTTAATAAAATAAATAGGCTACAAATCAAATAAATAACTTGCATGAATCTTTTTCAACATGATCACTTATTTTTGGGTGCAACTTTTTTTTCCTACAAAATGGGAAATTCAATTAAATTTGGTTCAAATTTACATGATAAAATATGTATTATATTTATATTTAAAATAAATAAAGTTGTTAAAAAATAAAAAACAATTTCTTTAAAATATATGAAATTTATCAGAATTTGACATTTCAGGTAGCCTACAGTATATGTAAAAAAAAATCATAATGAAATAATAAACTTGAAATTCTCTTGAAATAATGTAACTTTTTCGTAATCCATCACACTGACCTTAATAATTTCCCCTAATAACAAAATGAACCACAATGATGTTTTGAATTATATATATTCTTTTATTTGTTAATACATGCCAAACATCTTATTCACATTGAGGAATACAGTATACACATTTGTATTTGCATCCAAATACTTAGCCTTCTACAGTAGGACAAGAGTCCTCAGATCCCTGCTCTCTGTTCTCTCATATCTCTCATTCAGCTCGTATCATTTGGAAGAACAACATGCATTTTAAAGACACTATAAGTAAACTGAGACCTTTCCGTTCAAACTACAGCATTATTGCAGAAAACATGTGCTTGGACTTGTTAGCAGAGAAGTGCTTACCAATAAGTTTAAAAAGAAGTGGCGGGAGGAGAAACTTGACTAAAAGTGGTATACAATTCACAACCTTTTATGCTACAGTATAGGAAAATATTAAGAAAATACTGTACATAAAGTTATAAGTCATGTCATTTTGGCACACTGGGTAGGTTGTCATAGTGTAATGTCTTCTATCAGACACAGAGACATTCTCTTAAAATCCTATTATATTAAACTAATTTTTTTTTTTACATCCACAGAAAGATTTACAGATCATATACAGAACATTTACATGTGAAAAAACAAGTGTCATAAATATGCTCACTCTTCTATCCCAAACAAGAGAGCGAAACATAGGATAGTGAGAGAAACTTGCATTCAGTAACTTAGATCAAATGCCCTCTCGGTCTTCTTTTGCTGGAACCAGTCCAACAAGAGGATTTGTTAAATGACATCACCCTAATTAATAGAGCATGGACATGTTTTAAGGGCCCGTGTATTGTTCATGCAATCCTTTTACCTGTTTTAAGGCTCTAGAATCACCTTGTAGGAGTGTTAGCGCCTTCCTTGTAAGGAGAGCAGGCCCAAATAAGAAACAATGTTTAAAATCATATAAAATGAAGCAAATCTGATAAACATATTGAATGTCATACTGATATTGATTTGAAAATCATTGGTTATTTGAAAACCACAGTGATCAGAATTACTGCTATGCACAAAAAAATAATGCCATTTAGTATTTTATGTTTTTGGTTCACATACAAGCTCTAATACCAAATGTACATTTTTACATCTCAGAACACTGTGACTGTAATAATGTTTTTAAATCTCTTAGCAGTATTGCACATCAGTAAGGCAAATAAAATACATCCAATGAGTGATGCATGTGGTGGAAATGGAATAGGTGGAGTAATTAATTTACTAAAAAGTGACTATACTAAATATAATTTACGCCAGAGATACAAATGCCATTTCTGTATTGCTTTAAACTGCTCTGTTTCATTTGATTTGAGTTAAACAGCCATTTAAAACAGTGATTTGTTGAGCAATAAATGTTCAACTTTATTTAAAGTGACTGATTGATTTATCTGAAAGAAATTAATTGTTAAAAACGGAGTCTGTCCAGATCTCCTTATATCCTTCTGAATTCCCACTATGATAAATCAAGCCATTAAAATTATATATACCCATTAAGAATAAAATGCGAAGAAAATTGCCAAAGGTATATAACTTGCTGAAAAAAAGTTAATATCATGTACTTGTCTTCATTATGTCCTTCCAGCATGTTAACATATTAACTCAATCCGTTTGATTAGTGATGAGACTGGTGTGCATAAAGAACTCCTGGTTTAAAGTGCATGACACTTCTTACTGACCGACCGACTCTCTGTGGCATCTTGCATAGCAAGTCAACATATAGTACCTTTTCTGTGTAAAATAACGCACTTATATAAAGACGATCAGACTTTTTGCTTTTAAATCCTTTTTTGGAAAGGTTCTCTATGGATTTTAACACTTGCAACAGTCTAAAAGTATGTTTGGAATGGCATACTATCATACTACTATTACCACAGCAGCACGTATGAATGGAAATACTTAGATGACCTGCTACATGTGCCAAATGTGCAGTTATCAGTCTGAAAACACTGTGCAGGAATACTGCAGCCGACAATACAATGTGCTTGACCTTTCATTTGCAGTGTATTATACCCCCCCCCCCCCCCCCCCCAAAAAAAAAAATGAAACTACCAATATATGTTATCATATATAAATCATGTTAGGTGACAACAATGTAGCATACGACTGTTTAAAACATTTATCATCATATACTGTTTACTTTTTCCACAAACCAAGAGTATGCAGTATACAGTACAGTGCACTGAGCAGTATACTAGCATTCCATACCAAACATGCTGTTAGTGTAGAGTTCAACTGGTTACTCTTTTTAAATAGGTTCAAATGGGCACCCTTTTGTGATATATTTGGAACAATACAGACTACAAATGACTAAACATGATCATTTAGTGCTTTAAAATTTACGTAATCTGTTTTTTTAATTTTATAAATTATGCACTAACTTATGTTGTATTCAGACACATCATATAACGTTACTAACCACTGTATGGTTATAAAGCCTTTTGAATGCAGTTGTATACACCCAACAAGGGCCTAAAAGTAAATCAAGGGTCCAAAAAGGTTAATCTTTTCATAATAATACTAATTATATTCTACATTCAACATCTTATGGAGGATACAGTATGCCTATGTTCGACAAATCTGCTGTGTGGGTTTGAAATGACAGAACATCAGTGTTAAAAACCTTGTCACAGTCTTTTGGTTTCAGTCGTTCAGTCGTTGGTTTCAGTCGTTTTGGAATGAAACCACCACTCTACCAGGCCTGTAGGACATATTCTCAAGTCTATGGAGAGAGAGAGATCATGATTCATGCTGTGACAAGGGTGACCCATCTAAGCTAAAACAGTAAGTTGCATTGCAAAGTTTTGTTAAGGCCTGTTCACACCAACATGAATGTTCGGCACAAAAGTTCAGTATGATTTGCACATGAGATTTGTCTGTTCAAACTAAAGTAAAAAAAAAAAAAATAAATAGCAGACAGGCGGATGTCTGATCATTCAAAATGCAAAATCACTCTCAGATAGTAGGTGTCACTTATAGAAATGCTTATAGTTTACCCCGTTACGCAAAGTACGGCACAACCTTCCGTTTCTGACGCTCACTTGTCAGAGAGTGACAAAAAGGAAGTCAAACAGTATTTACGTTTTCAAACAACCATTCAGATTTTTTCACATGCTATGGTGTTTATCAAACAACACCCAATATAAAAGTACAGAGACCAGTGAGCCGGTTTTAGATTCTGCCTCTGCTATTTACTGTCGTCACTAAGTCATCGTTTTATGTAACTGCAGAGGCTCTGGCCATGTGACTAAAAGGACCAATCATATTGGTTGACTAGTTTTCTTCACAATGCAATGAAAAATATATTAGAAGACCTCTCCAAAAATAAAAATCTGCATTAACAGCCATTCATTCGAATGAAAATCTTTATCGCACCAAACTTTCGTGCCAAACAGTCGTCTTGGTGTTAATAGGCCTTTAATCTCAAAGTTTCCCCTAATTATGAATATAGCCCCAGTAGCACTTTCGAGTTTGAGGGAACTGGAACTAATGTTGGTCTAATGGCAGTGGTCAAGTTCTGAATTTATGAGCTCTAAAGAAAATCTGACTTTGCATTGCAGTGTTATAATAGGAAATTAACAGCAATTTGATACCCATTATAAAACATTCCAGTGTACAGCTAATTACTCAATCAGACAGTACTAATTAACGGACTGGCCCTTGGATTTTAAACGAGGTAGAGCCACCCTACAGGAACTAGATCTACAATGCCATCACTACTGGTCTGACATCATCACGTGTAATTGTGTCTGCTGTCAAAACTTTGGAACGCTGAGGGTTTGGCTAGTTTCCTCATGGACAGCGAGTCTGTTTTACCCTCCAGTCTTGCCCCGGCTCTGGCCTTCTGGAAAGGATTCTTCGAGCTCCCACGGCCCTTGTCCATTCTCTCACTTATGGAGAAGCTCTTTCGGGAGTAGATGTTGGAGTGCGACTCCTCTGAGGAGGAGCAGCTGTTTGCTCGTTCTAGTCTAGAGATTGGTGAGCAAAACGGACCCGGTGCGAGGCCCAGGCCCAGGTCTGCGCCCATTCCCCCGCTACTGCTACTTTGACCCCCCTTACCTGTATCTGCAGAGCCCTCTGCCAGTTCCTCTGGATCAGACTCGGCGTGACTGAGCTCGGCGTCTCTCTCAGGGTGCGAGACGCCCAGGTCCTGAGGCTTATCGAATGTGAAAGAGCCTCCAGGCGAGTCAGACCGCTCTGGGACAGGATAAGGGGTAGAGACGCAACGGATGTCTATGCAATCTGTGATGCTGGTATATTCGGCAGCCTTCACCTGCACGCCCATGCCGCCATAGTAACCACGTGACGTGAACATCAGGCTGTGCGACTTAACCATCGATGGCTCATCCAGAAACAGAGGCCCTGCTGCGGATAGGAAGCGACTGCTCTTGGACCGCTCCAGAATGCCAGCTGATTGCGGTGGCGAGGGATCCAGGTCCCAGGGGGGCAAGTTGTCTGGCAGCAGGTGGGCAGAGCAGAGTGATAGGTCAGCGGCGGCGCTGTCCTCATATAGGACCGTTCCGTCCGACTGTCTTTCACTGCCCCCTGCCTTTCCACTGCAGTCCCGCCCCCCTGAGAGCACTGCCTCCATGATCTCAGAATGTAGAGATGAGTCTCGAGCAAGAGTTGGAACTGTCCGGACTGGATCCAAGAAGCTCTCAGTGGGCGGGATGTCCTCTGAGGCAGAAACATAGATGTCTATGCAGGAAGAAGGGCGAAGTTGCTGCTGCACAGATAAAGTATTCAAAGGTGTGGGCTTGGACTCTTTGGGACCTGCTCCCGAGGACACAGACTGTGAGCTGTTGGCCCGATGGAGGCTGAACAGTCTATCTTTAAAGAAGCCTTCCCCCCGATCTGCTCCGCTCCTATCTTTGGAAGAGTGGCTCACGTAGAAGGAGTGACTGCGGACACGTGGGGCCAGAGCGGTTGGAGATGTAGGAGAAATGGACTCCTCACCACCCTGCTCCAGAGACTCCTGTAGCCTGTAGGAATGGCCTTCTTGGCTGTTGAAACTGCTCTGGCGCAGGATGTAATTTGTATCTGTGCAGTCAGATGATGTCCTGGACCGGGCTTTGTTGACTTCGCCTCGATCCATACCAGCAACCCGCTCCAGTGCCACAGCAATGCGGCCGATCATCTCCTCCATCTGTGCGAGCCGGATGTCCACGGTCTGCAGGGACGCTTTCATGAAATGTTCCCTCTCATTCACCTCCTCCAGACGCATCGCCATGTTCTCTACCCTGAGTGATCAGACATTAGATGATTGCATGAATATTAGGCCATCTAGTATTGTTGAGTTGGTTACACTGTACATCATTGTCTTTGTTAAATGCACTGAAAATACACAACCATTTAAAAGAAATTAAACTTTTGATCACCAAAAACATAATTAAAAAAGGGGCAGTACATTTTTTTTCATTGATACAAAATACATTTCTATTTCAAATAAATGTTCTAGCCATCATAAAAATAAAGTATTGTGGCTTCCACAAATATACTAAGCAGCACAACTGTTTCAGGATCATATGACACTGAAGACTGGAGTAATCAAGCTGAAAATGCAGATTTGCCATCGCAGAAGAAAAAAAAGTTACATGATAAAATATTTTTAAATAGAACAGTTATTTTAAATTGTAATAATATTTCACAATAGTACTGTTTTTACAGTATTTTTAATAAAGGGGATGTAAAGACCTAGCGCCAATCACTAGTCCCAATGAAATGAATGAAATAACTTCTTGTGGTGAAGATGTGTAGATCCCCCCAAAAAATCTGAAAAAAGATCTGCACATGAAAATAGGATTTTATTATCCAGAGGCCACAATAAAGTGTATATAAAGTATACAATAAAGTTGATGTACTGTCAACTTAATACTAAGTAAATATTTTTCATATTGTTTTTTAAACATTGGCTTTAGCTTCAGTTACAACGTAAAAGCCAATAAATGAATTTTGAAAACAACACTGAGCAAAATATTACCTGTGATATTATAAAAACAAAGTATGGATGTGTATACATGAAAATATGCCTATTATATTTCAGGAAGAGGGTCCCTCGCAAGGGCTCATCATATTTGGGGATCCTTGCCATAAAATGTCTGAATATAACCCTGGTTTAAAATACATTCTACAGTGTTAATATTCTTTTTGTGTTGTCTGTGATGTTTTAACCTTTCAGATGTCACACGTATCCTCTCGTCATTGGAGGAATTGAAGCGATCATCTTTCTCTCTGAAATACTCCTCCATGCACTGCTCTTCAAAGTCATGTACCTTCTTCAGTTCATCTTCAGTAATGAAGAGCTCTGTGGGGGTGGGGTGGGGGGGGGGGAGAGGTTTTTTTGTCACTGTGACTTTTTCACATTATATTAGTGAAGTCCAAGTGTTCTCTGTTTAACAAAATTGTTTAAATTGTGTTTTTGTCACTGTGACTTTTTCACATTATATTAGTGAAGTCCAAGTGTTCTCTGTTTAACAAAATTGTTTAAATTGTGTCTTCACCACACTGTAGCAGAGCATCATACTACACATAGCCTACCTTATTATTATGCAGTACAAATACTGTGCATCACTTTTGCATGGCTGTATACAGTATGAAAGTTATTTGAGCACAGAAATGTCTCGCTATTATGAAACAATCATGTTTGGCAAAACATGTATCAAAGAGAATCTTTAAGTTGGCATGCGTTGGTTTCACTCTCATTAGCTGTATGATCTGAGAAAACAAAAAGACTCCTGCTGTCATTTTGAGGCTTTCAGTATATTGCAACAGCATTTTATTATCACTCACTCAGCCCATAGTCGCGCTCATCCTCATCGTGCTTTCTCCAGCGACAGCACAGGTGTTTGAGGACCATAGTTATGTGGCTAAAGATGATGAGAGGAGGAGGAAGGACAGGACGCTCATGGAAGGTCATGATTAGCTGGTACCTCTGGAACTTCCACACCTGGTTGGAGATGGACTTCACTTCAAAGAATGTGTTACTGTGAGAATGAAAGACAATATCAGCAGCATACAACATAGTTTCACTGGTCTGAGCTTCAGACGGCATGTCCACATTCTATTGGCTGACTGTGTGATGATGCGTGCAAACAAATCTGGAGAGCACTGGAAAGAAAATTGCAAGCTACAATCAGATTTCCTGACTTAATATGCATGACTTAATTATGTCATTAGTCAAAAGGCTGGTCATGTGAGATATTCATATGACATGGTATTTATTTACATGGTAAAAGAATGCCATAGCACTGTTATTGTAATGTTCTTAAACAATATGGAATTAACATGATGCAGTGTATAAAAGAAATAGTAAAACAAGGACAAAAAAAATAAGGATTCAATATGAAGTATCGTCATATTTGTATTCAATATGACTATTATTATATTTTTTTATCATTATTAAAATATAATTGCAAGGATATCAGGATTTTTGCCATTGAAAGTTTTGGTAACACTTTATAGAAGTTAACATGAACTAATAATGAACATCTACAGCATTTATTAATCTTGGTTAATATTAATTTCAACTGCGTTCAAAATGTTGTATTTGTTAACATTAGTTCATGCACTGTGAACTTGTATGCAATGAACAAACAATGAACTACTGTATTTTTTATTAACTAATATTAACAAAGATTAATAAACCCTGTAACAAATGTTTTGTTCATTGTTAGTTCATGCTAGTTAATACATTAACTATTTTTTTGTTTAGTTTGTCCATTGTTTAGAAAAGCACACACAATATAAATATCCATTTAACTTACTTAAAGACAGCAATGAGCAAATTAACCAGAAGGATGTTGGCCACCAGCAGGTAGCAGGCCATGATGGCGGGGACAATCCAGGCTCCGGTTTTGCAGGGTGGGAGAGTCACGATGGCTCCATCCTCTGTGGTGATGTTCTGACCACATGGAGCTGTTAAAATATACATACAACTGAGTGTTGTCCAAAAATCAATGAACTGTCGGACCAAAAAAGAAAAGAAAAGAAAATCTTTGATTTGTCTTTGACAAATAGCAATAAAGGCCACTTTAGAAAATTGAAAATCTCCTACTACCTTTCTGACACATGCTCAAAAACATCAAAATAAAAGAACCAGTCAAAAGTGGGTTGTGGATAAAACTTGAATGGAAAGACTGTATGCACCAAGTTGTGGAATTCAAATATATTAAAAATATATTCCATATGTAAATTTGCATCCCCAATATATTTAAACATATGCAATGTTTAAAATATATTGATATTAAATGTACAGCATTCTTTTTGATGGTTGCTTGTAGTTGGTTAGAATGTATTAAAAATACATCACACGTTTTTTCCAAGTGGGATGGTTCAGTTGCTGTAGCTTTCAAGGAGAAGAAAGTCAGTCAGGTTGATATTAATTTACATATTTATTAGTATGTCATTTACTGGTTTCAATTTTTAAAATCACACTCAGGAGCCCAAAGTGAGAGAACTGAAGTAACAAGTAATATTGGAAACGCAATTTATAATTTATTTTTTGTTAAATTCCAAATTGTCAAAAACTCTGACAACTGAACCACGTGAAAAAACTTTCATACTGATGAGTGGAGGCAAATGCATTTTGTTGTCAAAGGATGTATAGCGGACATATGAGATGGTCTCTTTCCAGAAACATGTTTGGAGCTTATTTGAGGAAACGCAGATGGGCACTGATGCTCATGCTCTATTAGATATGCATAACACGTAATATCAACCCAGTGGATTTTCCACCGGTAAATTCAGATTACATTGTGAAATGAGAAGGAATCACACTGACTTTGCGGACTACCATAGTAATGGGACATCATTTAGTGCTAGCTGGCTGTGGGAGGCTCATGATGGTAACTTAGCATTATCCAAGTTTCAAGTTTCCATGATAGGGTTTTAAAAAACTGCAATTGGACCTAAACAATTTATTATTGGTCATAGCACCTTGAACATTTCCCCCACCACGGAAACCTGTCCATTAGCCTTGCAGTGCCGTGCAGGGGTGTCATACACTCAATGACCATCAGGGGACGGAGATGAGGTGATGACATGATTGTGAAATTAGAATGGCTCTGGTGATAGAGATAAATCTAGCAGAATTTATATATTGGAAATTGCCTATATGGGATGGACCACTGCTACGCCCAGGTCCATGAGTGCGAAAGTAATTTTCGACCAGCCAGAGTTTTTCATTCACTTTGTGCTGTAGCTTCCTACTATTCACATCTGAAACAAAGAACGAAAGCGTTATTTCAGCTCTCTTGTCTTTGGGCCATCAGTCTCTCAGCGCGCGCACACACACACACAAACAAACAAACAAACAAACAAACAAACAACTGAAAGTAAGCAAACAACAAACATACACACACTACTTAATGAGAAAACAAAAAGAGACGCTTATCCACGTGACCGAGGCACTACATTGCTATGACTGATTTATTTCAGGCACAAGAAATAGCATAAATCTGACAAGAAAGAAAAACAACACTATAAGCTCTCAGGTTTTGCAGCAGTAGAGTAAGATGGTCCTGGGGTAAGATACAAGTCAAACATCTTTATTATTCACAACCTATAATTAGGTAGAATCATTCAATTTGATCATTGCTACTATTGTCACGTTCCTTCCAACTTTTAATATATGTAATTTAAGATATTATTAACCTTTTTATGTATCTTTTTGACTGTGGTTCTATGATTTGATTGTCTTTAATTCACTTTGAGTGAACTAAAAGTTATATTTGAATATTTTTTTAAATATATTTGCTACAGTTCAATATATTTGCAAACATTCAATTGTTCAAAATGTACAGTAAAGACTTGTACATTACATATATATAAATATTAAGCAATGCAATTGTTGTAAACATTGATAATAATAAGAATATTTGAATATCTGAAGGATCATGTGACTGAAAACTGGAATAATGACTGCTGAAAATTCAGCTTTTCCATGACAGGATTCAGGAATAATATGCATTGTAAAAAATATATATAAAAAATATATTAAAAAAACATTTATTTTAAACTGTAATAATTTACAATATTACTGTTTTTACTGTATTTTGGATCAAATAAATGCAGCCTTGGTGAGCGTAGGAAACTTCTTTCAAAAACATAAAAAAAACATTCCAACCCAAAACTTTTGAACAGTAGAGTCAAAAGTTATGTCAGATGTACATTATACATCCCAGGGGAGATTTTACTCCAATGCCCATTTATATGATTTTCAATTTCACGCACTAACACAATGGTTCTCAACTGGGGATCCACAGAAAACTCCTAGGAAGGCTGCACATTTATATTATTTCCTTTAGTATTACAATACTTTAACTATTAAAATGCCAAAACATGATATAATATTCATGTCTTTGCTGAAAAAATAAATAAAACATAGCATCAACATTCATTCAGACAATTTTTATTCTATACCCACAGAATCATGAAAAAATAAAATCAAAAGTCATGAGAATAGGGTTAAATATGGCTCGGTTAAAGTTATGTTTTTCCACCCTAAGCTCTGGGGATGAATACTATAGATGATATAATATCAGATCACAAATTCTAAAAGGTAAATTACCCATTGAAACATATTAAGAGTGTTTTGTGTTTTTCTTAGTCAGACTTTTGCTGATGCTCTTCTTCTGCAGTTTTACTATGAACAATTGGGTCTTAAAACCATTTTGAAACAGCAGAAGCACTGTTCCATATCATCCTGTAATGACAATATAAGTGCAGCCATTTACAGAATATGAGACCATTTAGAGAACATACACAAACACAACAATACATCACAAAATTTGATCCACATATAACCGTTTCAGCTGTTAAATGCAAAGCTTTCATCATATTTGTGTGCGCATTTATGCTTTCAGATAACAGCTTACCATATTTGTTCATACAAGCTAACCATTAATGAGACATAAACCCTGAGGTGCTGTGTGTGAAACTGAGTATACCCAAAATGCCCATGTAAATGTTAGTAATAACCCAGCCTTACGGTCGATTTGGTCAGCAAACACCTCTCCGTAGATCATCCAGTATGGCATGAAGAAGATGTTGCGTGCCAGCATCCAGGATGGGTCCTCATTGGGATTGAGAATTGCCTGCCGCGCCACCCCGAAACTCATCAGCACCACCAGCATGATGATCACAAAATACATCATGTCGATCATCTGCATTCACCCCGGATCATTGAAGAAGGTGAAAGGAAGGAAAGAGAAAGATCAAGAGTGTTAGGAGCTGTTATACATAAGTAATTTCAAATTGCTGTCAGAGTTCATTATTAAACCGATCAATCAGTCTCCCTCACCATCTTGCCAATCATCATGACGTATGGACCCAGGTATTTGTTCACTCCGAAGATATCTAGCAGTCGTATGTACCAATAAATGATATTGACGCAGTAAATGACCCTCCCGTAGCTCATCAGGGGCGGGTCTTGTAGGCGAAGCACCATCCCAATGGAGAAGATGAGGATGGCCATGAGGTCAGTGACGTTCCAGTACTCCTGTAACCACACTTTCACCTTCTGCAGGAGCTTCCCCGGCTCTGACATGAGGATCTAAGGGACAGGAGAGAGTTAAATAGTGAAGAACATGGTGAAAGCCCTCATGTTGGACAAATGAACTTTTCTAAACAATTGTAAGCCAAAAACACAGACAAATAGTAATATTGTGACTTTTAATTGTTCAATTTAAAATAAATGTTTTCTAATTTAATTTTTAGATTTTTATAAAATGTCATTTATTCCCGGGATGACAAAGCTGAATTTTCAGGATGGACATGGACAAATGAACTTCAAAACAACCATTAACCACCAGACAAGAAGCAAAAGTATTTTCATTTCTACATTTCCACAAGAGGGCAGTAATAGACTGTTTATTTGAAAGAGTGCACATTCTGAGGTCTCCTCAACAGCAAGTTTTTAACTGAATGGCAGCTGTGTAATTATATGCAAATGTAATTATTAGACATTGCCTATGAATAATAAATAATCTTTTCCCACATTTCAGGGATCGAAGGAAACAATATTGTTTTCTCACTGAGGCCTAATGAAGACTCACCTCTCTCATCTTCTCGATGCCATTGGTGAAGATGTAGGCAATCACAATCCACTCCTGAGGAGAGGGCCACAGGTCCATCTTCACTAGCACAATATAGTTGAAGAGCATCAAGTACCCTACATAGGCCAACTGTGGGAATACAGAGCATCATGATTTGATTAGAGAAAATAACCCTCTTTGGTCGGTTTAAGCTCAAACAATGAAGTTTATTAAATTCACAGAGAATACATGATAATTCTGACTTTCATTATGTTAGCTTTACTTACATAAGAGTTATTATAGTTTAGAGTTTTAGATTTTTTATTTTGGTTTCCATTTTATTTTCAATACTGTTTAAAAGTTTGGATCAGTAATATATTGAAAGAAATGTAATAATTGTATTCAGCAAGGAACATTAAATTGATCTAAAGTCACAGTAAAGATTTCTTTGGGGTCAGTAAGATTTTTCTTTTTGAAGAAATAAAAAAGATGGTAATAAACTGATCAAAAGTGATAGGAAAGACATTTATAATGTAACAAGATTTCTATTTCAAATAAATTCTGTTCTTGTTACTTTCCAAAGAATCCCGAAAATCATATATCATAGTTTGATAATAATAAGAAATGCGTCCTGAGCACCAAATCAGCGTATTAGAATGATTTCTGAAGGATCATGTGACACTGAAGACTGGAGCAATGATGCTGAAAATTCAGCTTTACCAACACAGGAATAAATTACATTTAAAAATTTATCAAATTTAAAAAAGTTATTTAAATTGCAATAACATTTTACAATATTACTATTTTTATTGTATTTTTGATCATTATGATCATGAGCATAAGAGACTTCTTTCAAAAACATTAAAATCTTACCGACCCCAAACCATACTGTATTTTTTTTCAGTATAGCTGTTCCACTCCATCATTGTTAGTTTTCGTTTCATTTTAGTTTTTCTGTTTTCTTAGTTTCAGTATCTTTAGTTAATTCATTTTTAATATTTTAGGGCTACCAAAGTTAATGTGCTAACGGATATCATTTAAAATAATTACCAGCATTAAATTACTTAGAAGTTACTTAGAGAGAGAGAGAGAGAGAGAGAGAGAGAGAGAGAGAAAAAGAGTGAGTATATAACAAAAGACACACAGCATATAGAGCAGAATTTTTTCATCTGGAGCCTGGAGATTTGTCAGATTCATGGCCTATATTTAAAACATAGATGAGGCAAAATAAAAAAAAAATCTCAGCTGTTTTGATCTCTACTTGCCTGCATTTGAACGTTTCTCCCCCTGGACCTGATATGGTCTCTATTGATATGAATTGAACTGAACTGAAAGATTTCAGAGGACATTTCTCTGAAGAATTCACATACAAGGTATTTTGATGTTCATATATTTGATATGATTTGATATGCTTAACAGACTGAACAATACTGTGTGTCTTTTTGTACTAAATGAGGGCACAGCTGGGGCTTTTACCGTGTGAAACCAGAACTTGACGATGGGGGCGTTGTAAAACTCGTAAATTTTGCGACCCAGTGGAATCAGCCGATGGCGGTTCTGAACCTCCACCACCTGTTTCTTACGTGAAGCTTCTGTACTGACGTTTCCCAGCATGGCCTGAAAAAAGTATAGAGGAGAAAAAGAGGAGAAAAATAGAAAGCATTGCTTTTACACACTATTTGCATAGTGTGACTTCTCACCCAGAATTGCATGCAGCTGTTTCACTGCTAAGCAATCCTGAGTGTCGAGGAAGGTGAGATATTCACTGGGCATTGATGATTCCGCTGGGAATGGTCGTGCGGAAAAAGAAAGAGTGTGAGAGTGTGTGTGAGAGAGAGGAAAAAAGAAAAGGGGAATGAAAATGCCCAGTGCCATGAGTTATTTGGACACATCCTTAATCCAAGAGTGGGGAGCTTATCCCGTAAATGGAAAAATATGGTGCACTCTTGGACATTATGAGAGAATTGTATTGCAACAACTTTTTTTTTTTGCTGTTGAAGCTGTTTGGTCGAACTTTGCTGCATTACAATCTTACAAAGTACACACTGTCAACCTAAATGCAATGAAAATGATTATTATTTTTTTTTACAGCTTATGTTATGCACAAGATCTAATTTTGGCACAGGCATTTCAATGTTTTAACAGAGAAAAATTACTGCAATAATACTTTCCAGAAGAGCATTTAAATAAATTGCAATACAATTGTCATCTTGTGTTGTAACCTCATATTTCTATATTATATTCATAGTGAAGTGAGGGGCAAAACTTCCATTTTTGATACCGTGTTGTATATAAGATCAGGTCAACCCAGTCACGTTCTGGGAAATGTAGTCCTTCTCAGTAGTTTTGACCTACAGTAGTAACTCTTGGACTACATTTCTAAACTAGTGTCTTGTGCTGACCTGTTTCTTTAGAGCAGTGGTTCTCAAACTGTGGAGGATTATATGAGTTGATTGGCTGATTTAAAAAAACAGACCTATATAAATAAAATAATGTAATTGACATAAAGCACCAACAATTACTGTAACTGACTGTGTTTAAACTAATCTGATAAAGTGTTTTTGTGTCTTACTTTCAAAAGTTTGGGGTCGGTACATTTTTAACTTATGCTCACCAAGGCTGCATTTATTTGATCAAAAATACAGTAAAAACAGTAACATTCTGAAATATTATCTTTTTTAATATATTTCACAATGTAATTTATTCCTGTGATGGCAAAGCTGAATTTTCAGCATCATTACTTTAGTCTTCAGTGTCACGTGATCCTTAAGAAATCATTCTAATGCTGAATAGAAATTACATTCTTTTGTAACATTATAAATGTCTTTGCTGTCATTTTTGATCAATTTATTGCTGTCTTGCTGATTTTTTTATTTAATAAAAATCATACTGACCTTAAACTTCTGAACAGTACTGTACATTCAAACGTATCAAAACACTAAGACAGTTTTGTTTTTGAAAGAAATTGATAATTATGATGCATTAAATTGATAAAAAATACCGACTTTAAAATGTCACAAATGACCATTTCCAATTTCATATAAAAACTGTATTATTCAAATTCTCTGTTTGCCATGATGCAGCACTAACAGCTTATGCATTCTAGTCGTCGGTTTATGAGATATTTATAATATTGCACAAGTATAGCACCAGTCTCTTTCTCTGAGACTCCAATGTACTCCTTATCTTGTTGTTGTTCATCTGGGCCATCCACGTCTGTCTCTCTCTCTCTCTCTCTCTCTCTCTCTCTCTCTCTCTCTCTCTCTCTCTCTCTCTCTCTCTCTCTCTCTCTCTCTCTCTCTCTCTCTCTGTGTTGTTTAAATCAGGTTTGCTTTCTTCTCTCAGAACAGTAGTGTACAGAACAGCCTTCAGTTCTCAAAAGAACAACAGACTGGAGTGTTTCTAGGAAAATGTTTTTGTTTTTGCTATTTTTAAAACCAAAATTTGACTTCAAAGTATATTGTAGTACTTTGGCAACTGAAAAAAGACACTGTACTACCATTTAAACACTTCTTTAAATAGCATAAACATTTAGACTGTGCTAATAATAAGAAAGTTTTTCCATTTTCCGTAGTTTTTTTTAGTAGAATGGAGTAATGGCTGCTGAAAACAGGGCTTTGCAATTACAACTAAAATTTTCTTTTTAAATGTTATTTCAAAACAATAGTACTGTTTTGATTGTATGTTAAATAATTAAATGATACATTGGTGAATAGTCTTGTAAAGTCTTAGTGTATCCCAAAATATGGAATGGTAGTTTAATTGTTCAGTCCAGCTTCTTTATTAGCAAACATGGCTCATTTGGGTTGATTAGCTAAACATAACAGTTTTAACAAAATAAGAACAAAATTCTGGATCCATAAAATTAAGACAATTTCAAGATACAGTGTACAAATTAAGGACAATTTAAGTAATTGTTTTGAAGTAGTTGCTGCTTTCCCCCAGATTTGGGGCTGTTTATGCAGTCCACCATCTGAAACAGTTCAAGAGCCACTGCTTTAGAGCAACACTTGATAGTTCACAATAGAAGATTGAACAACAATATTCGTGCAGTTTTGTGTGAAAGAAGGCACTTCTGGTTCAACTTAAAAGTGAAGGTTGTCATCATGGAGAAGGCAGATCAAGGCTGCTAACATAATGCAATATTGAAACAAGCCTTTAACATGCACAATGGTGTTGTAGATGTGTGAATGATAAAGACACAGCATTCAGTCACAGTACCGTACTTCAGACGAGACCCTAGCGCAAAGAAAAGAAACAGAGGAGACAAGGACAGAGGCAGACGGAGACACGATACAACTCCACAACCACGCGTCTTCGCTTTGACAACGAGGAACGAAGAGAAAGGGCGAAGTGGGAGAGGGGTGTGGGGCGGGGAGGTCAGAAAAACGGCAGGGTTGGTACGGATTTCTAAGAAGAGGAGCCACAGACTCGAGGAAAAAAAAAATCGGAAGCATATTTGAGAGGCCAAATTGGTGGCAGGTTGAGGACAGAGCAGAGCAGATGTGCCTAAGTGTGTGTACGTGTGTGTGCCCGAGTGTGTTAGACTACAAGCTAAGGGACGAGGCTAAGGTGGGTGCTCTCACCACGGAGTTGTACTGCGTCTCACAGTAAGATCTTACTGTGAACTCCATGTCCTCCTCCTCTTTTTCTTTAGGTTGTTTCTCGGGTTCATCCACATCCTTCTCCTGCAGGTAGGTGTCCTGATCCTGAGGCATATATGACATCTCGTCCTTATTTTTAAACTCAAGACTCAGTATGGAAGGGGGGAGAAGTAGGCCCAAGATAACCTAGTGGACAAAACAAAAACAGAATTTGAGGGGGAAAAAATCCACGGTTACATTTCATTATTTAGTAGTCAGTAGACCAGTTCCTCCAGTCACAGAATGCCTGTGATGATGAAATAACTGTCTCTCTCTTTCTTGCAACAATAGCACCTGTGAGATATGAAACGCCAATCTCACCACTAAGGTCTGAACAAAAGGCAGAAATAAACCATGCAGAAAGTGAGTGAAATGCAAGGAGAAGCTCTGCACAGCTTGTTCTATTAGGGACTGACATATACAGCATCTGTCTGAGAATGTGTCTAAAGATTGAAGCTTTTTTTTTTACTCTCACTGACTACTTTATTAGGTACACATTGCTAGTATCAGGTAGGACCCCCTTTTGCCTTCAGAACTGCCTTAATTCTTTGTGGTATAGATTCAACAAGGTGATGGCAGAATTCCTCAGAGATTTTGGTCCATATTGACATGGTAGCATCACATCACATCAGCTGCGCATCCATGATGCGAATCTCCCGTTCCAACACATCCCAAAGGTGCCCTATTGCGTTGAGTTATAGTGACAGTGGAGGCATTTGAGTATAGTGAACTCATTGTCATGTTCATGAAGACAGTTTGAGATGATTTGAGCTTTGTGATATGGCGCATTATCCCCCTGGAAGTAGCCATCGGAAGATGAGTACACTGTGGTTATAAAGGGATGGACTTAGTCAGAAACAATACTCAGGTAGGCTGTGGTATTTAAACAATGCTCAATTGATACTAAGGGGCCCAAAGTTTGCCAAGAAAATATCCCCCACACCATAACACCACCAGCAGCCATAACCATTGATACAAGGCAGGATGGATCCATACTTTCATGTTGTTTACACCAAATTCTGACCATCTGAATGTCCAGCGGAAATCGAGACTCATCAGACCAGGCCTAAGTTTCGGTCTTTCTATCAGTTCAAACCCGTCTGGCTATTCTACTCTGACCTCTGGCATCAACAAGGCATGAACTCGCCCATAGAACTGCTGCTCAATATTGTGCAGTTGAACAGGTGTACCTAATAAAGTGGCCAGTGAGTGTACATTCATAAGTTTGGGATCGGCTGCATTTGTTTGATCAAAAATACAGACAATATTTTAATGTGGAAACTTTGAAACATTTTTTTTTTTAGAACAGAATGTTGAAATCCAATTAAAATTAGATTGTTGTTATTGTGTCTCAGTCGTTCCTTACTGAAACAGTAGAGCATGGCGCTAGCAATGCCAAGGACATGGGTTCAATTCTCAGGGAATGCATGGACTGATGAAATGTTTACCTTTAATGCAACTCGCATCTGCCAAATGCATAAATGTGAATGAGAAGGTCAGTCTGAACGGATTTTATGTGTTTTTCGCTCATTTGATGTGCGAAAAGAGTTGCAACAAGAACAACTTATGTTCTCAACAGGAATTATGGTTTAAGGATGTGTTTTGATGGACAAGCTGATGTAAAAGACCACAGAGCATGTAAATGTTTTCCATTCACACCCTGTTGCTAGTATGCCAACTGTCCCCTGTGCACCATTTTGAGTGTTCATATCCCTTGTTTAACTTTTACACCGGCAGTGACACCAGAAACATTGTATATGTCCAGACTTGAATTCTGCCATCATGAAAAACAAGCAATTTTGTGAATTAGCAAATTAGACTAGAGATTATTCAGAAAGCTATTAGAGTACTGAAATGGCACTTAAGATGCAACATGCAAGTTGCTGGCCTCATGTTGATGAGGACATGGTAAACACAACAAAAATGACAGATTCAGCCCAAAAAAGCCTAAATTTGGCAGGCAAATTCACAAATACCGTAATCTGTTGAATATCTTTATAGTCACGATGTAACAGAAGATGTAACATAAATTTCTTATGTATTGTAATTTAGGGCTGGGACTTGGTTCTATCTATCAGTTGTTGATTGGGTGGAGACAGATCTGAATGTGAGCTTGCAGTCGATTGTAAGAAAGGAGCAGGTTTAAGCAGACTAAATGATTGGAGAAGACTAGCAAAGAGAAGTCTATCGCTTCACCGTAAGAACCATTTATGACATTTCGATTAAAAATTACGAGATCAAAACATAAATAAATAAATAAATAAATTTGCATGAATGAAGTGTTCACAGTAAGACCATTAGATGCATTAAGGTGAATTTCCATTTCATGCTGACTTTTTGCTCCCAGATCTGACCTTCAGGCCAGAGTTCTTGCGCATGCGCAGACGTCCCATCCACATGTCAGTGAGAAGCATCTGGCTACAGGTGTGGGCGATGAAGTCCCTGTGCTTGGCAGCCACTGCCAGCTGCAGACAGGTGGCATTACTCCAGTTCTTCAACTCGTAGGTCAACAGCTTCATGGCCATCTGTTCATCCTGCTTATAGGACTGATCGAGTAGCTCAACAGCCAGCTGACCAAATTCCCTGAAGAAAAAAAAGACGGAATATTTCTGTGCCAAAGATGCATTCATGTGCACATAATCATACAAGATCTTCTCTACACAACACAAAACAGCTTGTTTTAGGTGCAAGCAGGATAAGCTAGTCTCAAATTCCATTACAAAGAGAAAAGGGTACACATTAGGCTTTTATGAATTTTAGTGTCTTTGTGGCCAGCTACTGTTCCTTTGATGGGATGCCAGTTTGGTACATAACAGATGGTCTCCCCAAACGTATCCACCCTAGAGTTGTACACTCAACAGCAATAGGAACAGGACATGCAGGTAAAATCCTTGTGTGTACACTCATTCTTGAAGTAACCGGGTCATAACATGTCTTTACATTCATACCTTGAGTTCTGATTGAGTTCCTGTGAAATGTCATCTACCATGTCGTTTTCTGACGCTTCGTGGGCCATCGCCTTACAGAGCTTACAGGCAACCAGTGCTTTAGCCATGGCCTCCTCGCCATGCTGCCAGAAGAACAGGGCCATCTTCTGCCGTTTCATCAGCACTGCCCAAACCATCAGCTCATGGAATGGGAAAGGGAAATGATTGATTTCTGGGTCATCCAGGTCAATGTCTACTTCCTCTTCTCGCTTCCGTGTGGTCTTCTGACGTCCTCGCCTAATGGGCATGTCATCCTATCATGGAAAAGATTTTAAAAATATACATAATAATAATAATATTTTTTCCTTCATAATAATAGTAATAACCACATTCAGAATATAACTATAGGTACTTTATTGTCCTATTTTGCCCTAGTTTTGTAATGATAAAAATAATATAAAGAGCAAATAGGACAATAAAGTAGCTATATTTATAGTCAAAATGTGGTGGTTATTATTAGTAAGAGTAAACACAAATGTAAGATAATTGTAGGTAATTATAAAAAACCTCTGAACATGCATTACAAGGAGCATTTTCATTGTGAATCTTTATTACTTGAATCCAAAGGAGAACTTAAAGAAAGCGTTTCAGTGAAACTCAGTTGGGATTTTATTGGAAAGCAGTGGGATACAGAAAATTAAGAAATAAATCTCACCTCCATTCCAAGCAGCTTCAGGGCTTTTGGCTACAACACACACAAAAATAAAAACATATACAGGACAAAAATATCAAGACACGTTAGATTTGATTTATGCATTTCCCAAATTGTTTTAGCATCCTTCTGGTGCACATGTACAAACATGGCATGTTCATTGAGTAGATAGGATTCTTCACGCTTTGCAATGATAAATTTAGAGCATCTCTCTGGTGGCACCACAGATGTCTGATCTATTTCAAGCCTATACAGCCACATACGTAGAAAGATGTAGGCCTATGTGTTTATGTTCATGTAAGATAAAATGTACACACAATATTGAAGTGCATGCAAAGATTCATGAATACACACTCTCAGACATCATGTACTGGCAAACTACAGATAGGATGCTCATGTGACATTGGCATGATGGAGCAGCGATGTTTCATGTACTCTCAGTAACCCAAGTTGCACTCTGAAATCTGTTGTGCGTCAGAGGGCTGAGATTTGTGGTTTAGATGCCTGAGCCTTCAGAGGAGTTAAAAATGTGTGAGAAAATTAGATATCATCCAGGTGTCAGTGGCTTGAGAATTTGTCTTGATGCCTGTTTACTCTGAAGTGCCGCTATATGGAAATTTGCTCTGCACCGAGTATCTAGCTTGTGCTAGTTCCATATGCCATCTCTGTGGTAGCTCAGATGGGAAATATTTTTTTTCCCCCAGGTGAGTCATGCTGATAGAAACTCAACACATTAAATTACACTGGATTTTTTTTTCATTAATGCGAACCTGAGAGAATAATCTTGTGTTTGAAAAGCAATAACACTTTATTATAGTGTTATTTAGATAGCAGAAGTGATTGCCTGTTTAAATGGGTCATCACTTAACAACAAAGATGTTACAATTTAAGCAAATATATAAAAAAGACTTTCATAATATGCATATTTTAAGAATTTCATTTTAAAAAAAATGTATGAGAAAATATTAAAGTTTTGAGAATAACATTAAACAAAATACAGTCAAAAGTGAAAATTATAATTTTTTCTTTAAATATTTCTACTTTATTCATAGAATACTACACACTTAAAGGCACAATATTTAAGTTTCACCGCTAGAGGTCGCAAAACAATAAGAATAGGCGTAGCTTGATAACGCTGTGAATGAGCATGGTCATATTCACCTCCACAGTTGATGGAAAGCAATCCGACGGGACTAAGGCAGAAATCGTGTTCATGGGTGAGCTAATGTAAAGTTCATTACTGTGGTAAGAAGCCGGGCAGGGCCGAGAGGCTGGGACATTTTACGTTGCTGTATTTATTATGCTTACATGCCGCAGTCGGCAGCTGCTGCTCCTTTCGTTTTGTTGTTTGTTTATTTTATGATTAAAGTTAGTTCCCTTTCGAGAGGTCTCTCGTATTGCTAGCTTACGCTATGGGAAAACTCCTTTTCTAGAGAACATTGAAGCCAAATTTTTAAAACGCAGAGCAACTGCACGAACCTATGGCGAGGCGGCTCAGACACGCGAACCAATCAGGGCACTTTGCGCCCTGGCATGTCAGAGCCCGCCAGAATGGGCTTGGCTTATGGCTATATAAGCACCCATTCTTCGCCTAGGAACTTCAGATTTAATCTCCGGATAGAAGCCTTCTCGCCGCCGTCGAAAAACCTTCAGAGGAACAAGCAGCTGCATCGCAGTTCTGAGCCCACTGTTCTGCTGTGCCATCCGGCATGCCATATCCTTTAAACGCACAAGTGTGTTCGCCACTGCATCACACTGTTTCTAAAAGAGAAATTTCTGAGGCGTTGTTTCAAATGCCTCACACTACCTGCGCCTCGTGCAGAGGCCCTCTCGTCGGTGGAGACCGTCACATCCTCTGCACTTCCTGTCTGGGCTGTGACCACACGGAAGCTGCACTCGCCAAGGGCGGCTGCCCTGAGTGCGACATGATGGATCTCACCACCCTGCAGGCTTGACTGGCTGTTTTCGCCGACAACGACCCCGCGCTTCCCGCTCTCTCTCTCCCTTTGCTCGAGCCGTGCAAAAAGAAGCGGCGTTCACAGAGGATGCCAGAGCGGACGGAGACAAGTGAGCACAAGCCGGCCCAGTCCCTGCATGCATCGCTTTCTCCTGAGGAAACCCCTCACCGGTCCTGTTCACGCAGACAGACCAGCGCCCCTCTCTGCGAGCGGCAGGTCTCGTCTCTTTCGGGGCATTGGACGAGGATGAAGAGAAGGATGACAGCCTTTCCATCGCTGCATCCAACTGTGACGAATGGGTGGGTTCCGTTTCCGGCCCCGTCAACACAAGCCAGCGCGAGAACGATCATTGATGCAGAGCTTCTCCGTGTGCTGACCAGGGCCGTCGAAGAGTCCACGCACAGCATGCTAGATCAGTGGTTCCTGCAGGGGCGCCAACAGGCCCCTCAGCAGAGAACCGCCCCCCTTCTTCCCAAAAGTGCATGATGAGCTGACAAAGTCATGGAAAGCACCGCACTCATCTCGCTTGAAGCCTTCCTTCTCCTCAGTGCTCTCCAATGTGGACAGCGCAATGGAGAAAGGCTATGAGGCGATTCCTCCCCTCGAGGAAGCGGTGGCCGCTAACCTCTGCCCGCCCACCGCTACAGGATGGAGGGCCAAAGCGTCACATCCGTCCAAGCCTTGCCACGCCAATTCAGCTCTCGCTGGCCGCGCATACGTCGCCGCTGGCCAAGCTGCTTCGGCGCATCACACCATTGCTGTCCTCCAGGTGTTCCAGGCCAAACTTCTTCACTCAATGGACAAGTCTGGTCCTGAAACGGAAGCTTTCAGGGACCTGCGCAGCGCCACAGACCTGATCCTGCGAGCAACAAAATCGACAGGCCAGGCGATCGGACGAAGCATGGCAAACTTGACGGTGCCTGAGCGGCACCTTTGGCTGAATTTGACTGACATGAAGGAGGCAGACAGGGCTGCTTTTCTTGACTCCCCTATCTCCACCACTGGTCTGTTCGGCCCAGCGGTCAAGGGTTTCGCGGAGCGTTATACTGAGGCTCAGAAAGCGTTGCAGGCTATGCGTCACTTGCTCCCGAAGCGTTCCAGCTCTGCTTTGAGCCACCACAAGAAGGCGCCACCTCCTCAGCAGGTAAAATCAGCACCTCCGGTCTCACAGCCCCGCCCAGCGGCTGAAGTCCGTCACCGCTCTCACTCTGCAAAGCGTCAGCAGTTCCCTGAGAGGCGGGCCCCTGACCCAGGATTGTGTTGGACCCCGAGCCTCGCAAGCCTTCCTAGCCATAGGAAGAAAGAGGGAGAGTTTGAGTCCCGCCGAGGCCGGACCAATCTCCAAAAAGCTTCTCAAACATTTCCCAGTCCCCTCTTTTCAGGCGGCTGGAAATGTCGATATTGCAGTAAATGGGTCTGTTACAAAACACTCACACCTGCAAACAAACACTGTTTTTACGGCGACACAAATAAAGCACGAAAAGAGCTCTTTTCTGTCTGTGTCATATGTAGGTCACATGCCCACTATAAAGTACGCACCCCTATACACAAGCACTGTTCCCACAGTACATATTTCTCCAGCTCACGCTGAGAATTCAATGAATGTAGGTCGTGTGCTCACTATAAAGTATGCACCCCTGCACATAAGCACTGTTCCCACAGTTTCAAGCTTTCCCCCAGCTCACGCTGGAAGTGTAATGAATGCAGTTTGTGTGCCCACTATGAAGTGCGCACCCCTACACATAAACACTGCCAACACGGTATCAACTCTCCCCCCAGCCAGTGCGGGAGAGGTAATAAATGTAGATTGTGTGCCCACTGTGAAAGTACACACCCCTACACATGAAAACTGTTTCCACAGTTTCAGTTCTCCCCCCAGTTCGCGCTGGAGATGTGATAAAGGGTACGCCCCCTGTAAAGCGTGCGCCCCTGCACATGAGCGCTGTTCACACAGCGTTAAATGCACAAGATGGCTGGACGGCCAGGTCCCTATCTCACACGGCCCGTCTCCAGTCTTCATTCAACCCCTAGCTATGCGGGCCAAGGCGTGGGAGGCTATCCTTGGTATATCAGAATGGGTGTTGAACATAATAAAACGAGGCTACTCGCTACAGTTTGCTCGCAGACCTCCATGCTTTTTAGCTGTGGTCGAGACGACAGTGAGAAGGGACGTGGATCACATTCTTTGCACCGAAGTGTCGAAATTGTTAGAAAAGGGAGCTGTTGAACCAGTTCCCCTTTCACAAAGCGAGTCGGGCTTTTACAGTCGCTACTTCCTCGTTCCAAAGAAGGATGGCGGCCTCAGGCCCATCCTAGACCTCAGACACCTGAACAAAGCGCTTTTTTGCATTGAAGAAAAGTAGATTTTTTTATTTGTATATGCTGTCAATTATAGTTCTTTGATAGAAAATCGGAATTGGGAAAAATCGGTATCGGCAAAATCAGTATCGGCAGGTCACACGGCCAAGAAAATTGCAATGTTTTTCACTGGTTTTTCACCTGTGAGGCTGGTGGCGCAAGTGCTAATGAGCATCACCTGTGCGCCACACCGGTCTCGAGTCACATGGAGGAGTTCCGGAAGGATAAAAGCAGGAGAGAAAGCAGTGCAAGACGAGAGAGGACCAGGCCTGGACTTTATGTTGTTGTTTTGTTTTAGTATAAGCGGCACTTGTCCGCATATTACATATTAAATCCCATACCTTTAATCTCCTATTTTTATGACTATTTTATTCTCACATTACAAATGTATTCTTATATCATAACGATTATATTTAAGTAACATAGCAACTTTAAATTACTTCGTTCTTGAAATCTTAGTTTGGTATGATGCTGATTTAGAGCTACATGCCATTTTTTAAAGGGTCAATAACATACTCTTTTGGGTCCAAAAAGGTTGTGATAGAGGGTCCGAAATCTCTTCCTGGTGTAATTGCAGCGATAGGCTCCGCCCATGAGGTATTCAATTACCAATCCGATGTCAATCAGGCTGATGCGGTAGTCAGGGGGCAGGTTACCCTGTAAACAAAAAGGTTATTAATGGCAACACTGAACCCATGCTAACAGTTATGGCTATGAAAATGGCAAACGGTAAAGTCAGACACGAAACACGTACTCAACTACATACACACCCATCCACTCTCACTCCACAAACACACTGACATATTGCTAGAAGGAATCAAGATAATTGAAGAAGATTGTCTGATTCACCTTGAGGTAGATCCAACTGAACCCTGGATATTCTTGCTTGGAAAGAACACACAAGGTCAGTGAGACAGAATCATATTAAAGGGACAAACATCCCACTGAGACCAAGCAAGTCTAGAATCAGGGTTTGGTGCCATATTGAACTGACCGTGAAAACAATAAGCCTCTCTACCACCCCCCTCCCCCCCCCCTCCCCCAAAAAACCCCAACAACAACAAAAAAACCAATAGAGAGTCAGACAGAGTGTAAGAGAGAGAAAGTGATTAAAATAAAGAGAGAATGGAGTCTAATAATGGGCGGGACAAAGAAAGACCAGGGGAAAGTGATAAGAAGCAATTCCTCAGCTGTTAATTTAATAATGTAACTCGTCTTCAGGTTTATGCGACATTAGTGAGCTTTTCCAATTAGAGACTCCTTATCAGGGTGTCGAGATTTTTACTTAACAACATGAAAAGAACATGAAGTCCTAAGATTCTTCCTTTCATTAGATCTATGGGCCAAATCTCTCTTAGCAAAATGACATCCCACATCCATCCTTCAGGCTATGATAACTAGGCTCTGCTCTGGTTCTGTAATTATCAACACAGAGCCACCATGGATCTTCTAAGCTGGGCTAATTACTTCAACCTCAGCAAATACCACAATATGCACAATATGATGCTGCATTTCATTTGTAAAGACATGTGAAATCAAAAGACATTTTAACATGTTAGTCTCCAGTGACAAGCAGAAGATTTGAGCCTTCAAAGTATAGTATACAAAGAGAAGACTAAATTAAAACCTTATGGTACCTGCATTGATTCTTTTCTATTTTCTAAGTGGAAATTGCAGTATATGCACAAATGTCACTGCAAGACCACGAAAATCACGAGAGTGCAAAAAGAAAGTAACCATGCACCCCATTATGTCTCGGAAATGCACTTATGAATAGTAATGAAGAAAAACAAACTATACACGACTCAAGCGACCTAAGAAGTAACAAACCAGTTGTTCTGACTGTTTTATAGTCTGAAAATCACTGAAAAAAGCAGAGGACAGACAGAAACAAAATAAGCAACTAATTCACCCAATCTCTCTGTTAGGCTAAGAAGCAGGAAAGACACCTTTGCTGAATATGCAACAGAAATCTAACACTAATCTACAACTTACACACACTCTCTCTAAAATCCACTCACACACATGCATACAGAAACACACGCACACACAGACGCATGCACAGTGAATTCTTACCTTTTTCACATCTCTGACAAGGTGGTACAAGGTGTTGGATGGACCATGCCTCTGTTTAAGACAAACAGACACAAATTTAACCTTCAATAATCAGTTACTTCAATTACCTTTGAACGGAAGAATATATATATATATATATATATATATATATATATATATATATATATATATATATATACATACAGTGAGGAAAATAAGTATTTGAACACCCTGCTATTTTGCAAGTTCTCCCACTTGGAAATCATGGAGGGGTCTGAAATTGTCATCGTAGGTGCATGTCCACTGTGAGAGACATAATCTAAAAAAAAAAATCCAGAAATCACAATATATGATTTTTTAACTATTTATTTGTATGATACAGCTGCAAATAAGTATTTGAACACCTGTCTATCAGCTAGAATTCTGACCCTCAAAGACCTGTTAGTCTTCCTTTAAAATGTCCACCTCCACTCCATTTATTATCCTAAATTAGATGCACCTGTTTGAGGTCGTTAGTTGCATAAAGACACCTGTCCACCCCATACAATCAGTAAGAATCCAACTACTAACATGGCCAAGACAAAAGAGCTGTCCAAAGACACTAGAGACAAAATTGTACACCTCCACAAGGCTGGAAAGGGTACGGGGAAATTGCCAAGCAGCTTGGTGAAAAAAGGTCCACTGTTGGAGCAATCATTAGAAAATGGAAGAAGCTAAACATGACTGTCAATCTCCCTCGGACTGGGGCTCCATGCAAGATCTCACCTCGTGGGGTCTCAATGATCCTAAGAAAGGTGAGAAATCAGCCCAGAACTACACGGGAGGAGCTGGTCAATGACCTGAAAAGAGCTGGGACCACCGTTTCCAAGGTTACTGTTGGTAATACACTAAGACGTCATGGTTTGAAATCATGCATGGCACGGAAGGTTCCCCTGCTTAAACCAGCACATGTCAAGGCCCGTCTTAAGTTTGCCAATGACCATTTGGATGATCCAGAGGAGTCATGGGAGAAAGTCATGTGGTCAGATGAGACCAAAATAGAACTTTTTGGTCATAATTCCACTAAACGTGTTTGGAGGAAGAAGAATGATGAGTACCATCCCAAGAACACCATCCCTACTGTGAAGCATGGGGGTGGTAGCATCATGCGTTGGGGGTGTTTTTCTGCACATGGGACAGGGCGACTGCACTGTATTAAGGAGAGGATGACCGGGGCCATGTATTGCGAGATTTTGGGGAACAACCTCCTTCCTTCAGTTAGAGCATTGAAGATGGGTCGAGGCTGGGTCTTCCAACATGACAATGACCCGAAGCACACAGACAGGATAACCAAGGAGTGGCTCTGTAAGAAGCATATCAAGGTTCTGGCGTGGCCTAGCCAGTCTCCAGACCTAAACCCAATAGAGAATCTTTGGAGGGAGCTCAAACTCCGTGTTTCTCAGCGACAGGCCAGAAACCTGACTGATCTAGAGAAGATCTGTGTGGAGGAGTGGGCCAAAATCCCTCCTGCAGTGTGTGCAAACCTGGTGAAAAACTACAGGAAACGTTTGACCTCTGTAATTGCAAACAAAGGCTACTGTACCAAATATTAACATTGATTTTCTCAGGTGTTCAAATACTTATTTGCAGCTGTATCATACAAATAAATAGTTAAAAAATCATATATTGTGATTTCTGGATTTTTTTTTTTAGATTATGTCTCTCACAGTGGACATGCACCTACGATGACAATTTCAGACCCCTCCATGATTTCTAAGTGGGAGAACTTGCAAAATAGCAGGGTGTTCAAATACTTATTTTCCTCACTGTATATATTAGGGTGGCCCATAAAAATAGGCAAAAAAAAAAAAAAGTGATAAATTCTATGATTTGAACCTTGCAAACATGGACCATAAAGACAAAAGGAATAGGGTTAAAATTTCAGCTAAATTGAAGATGATTTAGAGGTTGCACAAACCCCTTGAAGTTTTGAGAATTTTCACTTAAATAATGTTAAATGGCAAAGCCGTGTCAGATTATTACATTGCTTGTCCCTGCAATCTGGTATATATATAAGTGAGGAACAAGCGAGAGAAAGAAGGATCAGATGATCCACCTCACCGACTTGATGCTAATGGGAACTATGAACAGAAGACCCTCAGCAATTTTGTGACAATGAATACAAATTCATTCTTCACAATTCTTGGCCTACCAGAGTCGTTCTTACAAACACGGAAAATGAGGAATTCACATGTGAAGAGAAGATAGTTCAATCCCTAAAAGTTCTGAATGACACTGCAGAAAGGGGCATCAAGTTGATACAGGAATTGAATGCTTTAATGCTATATTAACCAAATCAGAAGAACAGAAACAATTATTACTACAGGTGGTTAAACGCCACAGAGAAAGCTATCCTGACTCAAACAAAAGCACAGTTGTCAAAGGTCTTGCCAATTCTCCATCTGAATTAGCAAATTGAACAGACTTGTAGAAATACATTAGTATAAGATTGTTGTGTAATAATATTCACTATTAAAATGGTAATTCTCTATAATATGTACCAAATAAGTTGCAGTTTATGCTTATATGTCCTTTATGTAGCTCCATGTTAAGTTTAAGGAATAAACAACATAAAGATTGACATTTCAGCAAATATATTTATATGCCACTAATCAAGTGATATAGGTGATTTTTCTTTTGTCTTGTGCAACCCCTAAATATCATTTAATTTAGCCAATTTTTTTATGTGATAACTTAAACTGGTGGTAGACCAAAATGCAGGGTTCAAATTGGAAGAAAAGAGAAAAAAGTTTTTTTGAGCCACCCTTATATATATATATATATATATATATATATATATATATCAGGGTTTGGTGCCATATTGAACTGCAAAATGGCACAAAATGTGACAAGCAAAATGGCACATAATTAATGTAAATTCAATAAAATTACAAATTCAATAAAACCAGTAAATTCAATAAAACCAGCTTAAAAAAAAGGCCTGGGAATATGCTAACAAGAACGTATAAAATGATGGATGAATTGTGCCTATTAAAAATTACCAATTTTTCAGGCTAATGTCTTTAAAATCATTGGTATGCTTAAACAATCTCAACTCCCATTGATTTACAAGTGCTTCTCACAGTGGAGAATCCTGAGGAATTTCCGGCTCTCGCATCATTACAATGCATACCATTATGCCAGTTTAAAAAGCTGATTCTAGAGATAAATCACAGAGGAAAGCACTCTCCAGGGTCTCTGGCACTTTGCTCCGCTCCTGCTTCAAGCTAATAAACCTTCCCCCTGAGCAGCAGGACATTTGTCTTTACTTACTCTGGCCTGGTGCTTCTTATATATATATACTTCCGTTCAAAGGTAATTGAAGTAACTGATATATATATATATATATATCAACTGATATATATATATATATCAAAAGCACTATAAAAATAGTAATACTGTGAAATATTATTAAAATTTTAAATAACAGTTTTCTATTCAAATATGTTTTAAAATGTATAATTTATTCCTGTTATGGCAAAGCTGAATATTCAGCAGCCATTACTCTAGTCTTCGGCGTCACATGATCCTTCAAAAATTATAAAAAAATATATAGCCTATAATGCTGATTTGGTGCTTGAAAACAGTTGTGCTGCTTAATATTTTGTGGAAACCGTGATACATTTTTTCAGGTTTCTTTGATGTACAGAAAGCTACATTACCGTATTATAGAGCTCTTCAAGTCTGGACAGTGTCAGGAAACGGTGCATGCTCACTCCGTTCTCAATCAACAGCTTCACAAAGTCCACTCTGTCCAGAACCAGTGCGTCCAGCATAGATTGCTCTAGAGAGCCCACCTGACCATACATAAATAAAGCTTATAGGTCCAGGACACATAGTACCCAAGCACATAATAAAACAGACATATAGGTGCACAGCAATTAATCGATTTCATGAATTTTAATCTGTTTGAAATGCAGCTACCGTGTTTAATTAGAGTCAGAGGTACACAGAAGTGCTTCTCGTCCCCTTGTGCAATCAATAAAGTATCTCTGTATCTATACCTAAATGAATTACAAGCACTCAGAGGTATGAAGTTTGTGTGAGTGGAGGATATTGCCTACAGGCCACTGCTGTCCGTAAATGAAGATCTGGCTCCGAGCAATGTCAACTCTGTTCCAGGCCAAAGCCAGGCTCAGCTGATCTGGAGCTGATGCATTGGCCCCTGGAAAGACAAGCAAAATGGCACATAATTAATGTAAATTCAATAAAACCAGCTTAAAAAAAGGCCTGGGAATATGCTAACGAGAACGTATAAAATGATGGATGAATTGTGCCTATTAAAAATTACCAATTTTTCAGGCTAATGTCTTTAAAATCATTGGTATGCTTAAACAATCTCAACTCCCATTGATTTACAAGTGCTTCTCACAGTGGAGAATCCTGAGGAATTTCCGGCTCTCGCATCATTACAATGCATACCGTTATGCCAGTTTAAAAAGCTGATTCTAGAGATAAATCACAGAGGAAAGCACTCTCCAGGGTCTCTGGCACTTTGCTCCGCTCCTGCTTCAAGCTAATAAACCTTCCCCCTGAGCAGCAGGACATTTGTCTTTACTTACTCTGGCCTGGTGCTTCTTCATTTACTTTTATGAGGGTAATCTCTCCAGACACAGTCTATTAAATAGACACCTCCGTGGCTTGTCTAGGTGTCGCCATGTATTAAACCATATTTGCATAATCTCAGTTAAGTGCCAGAAAATATCCTGCCTGACTCCATTTATGAGCTGTTAAACCTAAAATACAGACATAGAGGCCTGTAATACCTGAAAGTGTCCATATGGGGCAATTTATGCTTTTGTATTTCATGCTGTATTGAGTTACTATATTGACGCTGGTGAAACAAGTCCTCAGCAACAGGAAGGCGCTGTATCAGCAGAGATTGGTCACATAATTATGTTTAATTAAGTCTCCGAGGATGAGCTTTAATTGCTGTTTTCTGCTGCTTTGAACTTTATCAGAGGTTAGCTTTATTTTTTCGCTTTAATTTCACACTACATCACAATAAACCTTGAGACTTGCCTTCTCACACCATGTGTGCATGCCATTTTGCCAGATCTGAAGAAAAAAATGTCACCTCAAAACTAACCTCTTATGGCATGGCTAATACTGAGCTACTGATAAAAGCATGATACTAGATAAACTTGCATGTTTTCAGTAATTAGCATATCATACACTCTCTAAATCAGCAATCAAATGATTGGCTTAGTTTGCTATAAAGAAATTTAAGGTAACAAGAATCATACATTTTAAAATCAATGCTCGTGTCAGGGATATAAATATGGCCTAAATTGGTATCTCACAGAAAACTTTTTCAACGGCTTTATTGGATAGGACAGTGTAGAGATCAGACAGGAAAGCACAGGGTAGAGAGAGAGAAACGGGATCGCCAAATGACCTCAAGCCTGGAATCAAACTCGGGTTGCCGGAGGCGCAGTTGTGCTATGTCGGAGCGCTGCCCATGAGGCTATCAGCTCCAACTCTCACAGAAAACTTCAATAAATTGAAAAAAGAAATAGAATAAAATATGTAACATTGGACTACACTAACATATATGTAATAGGGGTCACTGTTAGTTCCCTTTCAGAACAGTGAAACTGTCCCTTTGTATAATGGCATTAACTGCTTGTGCGAACTCAAAAATACAACATAATATCTGTTCTTTGACTATGTACCAACTGATATATGTCCCTTATACATTCATTAAGGGAAAATGAGAGAGCTGGAAACTGCATGAGTAAATCATTCTTTAGATGCGCTGGAAAGTACTATGAATTATGCAAGAGCAATGCTGCTGGCTTTCAGAGCAACACATGGAGCTCTCGGAGGAAAGGCTTCACTGGAATCCCATCTTTTGAAAGGGATTTAAAAGTGGGTCTTAAGAAGCATAACCAGTAGAGCTTGCATTTTGTTCACTCCTCTCAGTGGCAAATGTCCTGTTAACCTGGCGATTGCGGGCACTGAAAGTCAGTGGGCGGTAAAAGGGAAGTTAGTGTGTGATCAGAAAAAGTCAGATCTCTGCTCCACAACTTGTGGAAATTTACATAAAGATGTTTCAGATGGCCTTCATCATTCTTTTACAACCATCAATCATTATTTAAACCAGGGGTCTTCAAACATTTTCAATCCATTGACCAATTGTTGGATAGAGAGACAGAGCAGGCACCTTGTTACATATCGTATAAAACTGAGTTGTACATTCTACAACACAGTGGTTTCTTAACTACTGCTAGAAGGCAAGGGTTACCTCACCCAATCCCCTCCAAACTGCACCCCTACTAGAGGGCCTCAACAAACATCCAGGGGGGCCCCAATATCTTGTAACATTAGTTAAAATTTCTTATAATTAAAAAAAACACAAACAATAAAGATGTACAGCACTAAACTGACATCATATTTTTTGAGTTGTTTTATTTCAACAGAGGTACCAGAGTTACATATCAGCTAAGATAAGAGGGCCTTTGAATATTGTCTCGGTCTGAGTCAAAATAAACCACTGCTATTACGTATTTATGTACTGTACATCAAAAAGTCATAATCATTACTGGAGTAGTTATGTACTTGCACATTGCAATTTTACTTTTTTTTTTACATTAATAAGGGAGACACATTGTAACAATTATCTACTCTAAACTATTTTAGCTTTGGTTGAATTTTATACAGTATTTTTGTTTACCTCTTAATTCGCTTTTTTCTCTGCAAAATTCAGTTTAAAATGAAATGATATACGAATGGATCCCCACAGATGCATATGAGTATCCACAAATTTACAAATATTACCTTTCAGAAGAGCTGTTAAAATAGCCAGATCAATGTCCTGGTGTCCCTCTGATCCCATTCGAAACACTGTTATCTGAGAAAGAGAGATATTGCATTATTGCTGGCATCACATGAACATCACAACTGTTTGAGTATGATAGCATGATAAAAGCAAATCCAATCATGGTGATAACTGCTTAGTGTCTTGCCCTTATAGTGAAGAGAAGTGACAATGCGCTGCATGCACTGCCATAACCGGAACAGTGTTTGCAGTTCTGTAAACACTGAAACGTTGCATGTGAAGGGCACCTTGTGGATTCATATGCAACGCAACGTGTGTTCTGAATTCCAGAACATATAGAGCACAGGCCATTAATCTAACGCCTGTCATTTGAACAATCCACCTTTCTTTCAGTAGCATTTTCCATCTGTGTCTGGTATGGACTAATGAACTTATCTGTGGAAGTGGGAGGATTGGTTCAGCCTAATGTCAATAATGTTTTCATTTTCATCCCCCAAGCAACCATGAAATGATGGCACATTTAGAGTGTGTGAGCTTGAGAGGTGGTGGCGGTGGAATAAAGAATTGGAGCACTTCAGCGAGCTTAAATAACAGAACATATAATCCTTCAAAATGTCTTCAGAACTGATGAATAAACTAATGGTGCTATGCTTATGTCTTGTGTGTGGTGTGGTTCTGTGTGAACTATGAAATAATTTTGCTGTTGAAACTGGAGAGTAAATGGAATGTGATCATATCGAACAAGCACTTCATCTCCTCTACAAAGAGTATAGTGACGGCCAATTACTGAAGTGTCAGTTATTGATGACCCTGTGACTGTGGAGGTGACCCAACTCTGTGTGTGTGTGTGTGTGTTTTCTTTTTGAATGTGTGTGACTCCAACCAGTCAACCTTAAAGGGATATTCCCCCAAGAGTGACAATGTACTGATGTACAATGTACCCAAACATGTATGACATTTTCTCTTCTGTGGATTGTGTGAAACACACACACACACACTTGAAGAATGTTTCTAAGAATGATTTTCATTGTGTGAAGGGAAAAAAAATTATACAAGTTTGGAATGACATGAGGTTGAGTAATTCATGACAGAATTTACAATCTGTTTAAATTCAACGCACATCACTCAAACACAGCAGGAAAGTGATTCAGACACTGTTAGTTCTTTTCAAAATTTCATATGCATATTGAGTACACAGCTGACCTATGGGGACATGTTTGTGATTTATAAGCCTGAAGTAGCTGAATAGAAAAAGTCAGTAATGGATAATTAAATCATTTCCGTGTGCCTCAGAGCACGTTTTAACAACTAAGGCACCAATTCGATTCAGAATCTTTTTTAAAACAGGTTATGCCTCTACAAATTTTACATATAACAGACTAAAAACATGCCACAGTTAAAACCTGTTAATTGGTTAACATTAAGTTCACTTACTACTGTATATATGAGGAAAAACTGAAATAGATCTAACCTTTCATTTAATTTTACAGTAAAATACTGTTAAATGCACTAGAATTCTGTGCAACACCTCACATTTAATGGTTTTTCATTTGCACCCTATTGCATTTACTCCAGTGGAGTTTTGAGAAACTGGTCACAGCAAACATTAAGATCGCTTTTCCAGTTTCCACAATATACTTTCAAATACACACCTTCAGACACTACAGCTCCATGAACGATGGCATTACATTTGTCATCCTTATTGCACTTTGTTACCAAGACAACAAAATCTCATTTGTCAAATAATTGCTTATGTTTACTTCATCTCTGCATTGATCACAGTCTTTCCCCAGACCCTAACAAACTAGCTGCACTTAAGCAGGTAACTCTGTCTCAGATAGACCTCTGGAGCAATAGCTTTGAGGCAGTAAGGATCCACAGGCATACATAACACCATGAGTGCATCACCAAATATCAGAGCAATCATTAAATCTGCATACAACGCCTCTGTTGAGGGGCTCAGCCAAAGGAAGAGGTGAGACAGCTTGCAACCTGGTGCTAGAACAACTTCTCTATTAATGCTAGTAAAAAAGAGATGATTGTTTACTTTAGATCTATGGTCTCGAGCAGTTCATTACTCGCAGCACATCAACAATGTGGTGGAGGAGATAACAGGCAGCCTTAGGTTAATGGGTGTTCACATCACCAACAAATTGTCATTGGCCCTGAATGCCTCTTCTTTGTTGAAGACTACACAACAGCACCTCAACATCCTAACAGAGCGTTCACTATGACACTGATTAAATCAATGGAGGTTGCTGCATCTGCAACTGATTGTTGGTTGCTAATAGCATTTCTCTGAGAAGCTTCTTCTGTAAAAAGGTGGTGGAAAAATGTCTGTATTCGTATTGGTAGTGGCCGTGTCGCATCACTGCTCATTTGCGTACAGTTGAACGCACTCGCAATCATGTCACATAGCTGGAGAGCTCTGCCGCCCTTGGTCACTCTTGCTAACTCATACATGCTTTACAGAACGTCCCGTGGGAATATACCTTAATCAGGTTAGCGCAATGTTTCATTTTTGAAAGGAATGAAAACAAGGCTGTGAGGGACAGAAATACAGTGAGTTAAATGGATTGTCCTATTGTTTAACAACAGACTGATTGTTCAGCTGACAAAATGTGTTTCTGGAAAAAAAAATCTTTCAGTAGACAAAAACTATGAAATAGTTTTGAAAGTTACATGACCTAGGAACTTTATACAGTTCTTTCCACAGTAAAGACTCTAAGTCTTTCCCTCAAAGCCTCGTTTTTCATCTAAGCTAAATTCAATATGAACTGGAGATTTCTGTAAATAGTGTGGCTTTCAGCAAAAAATATACCCCCAAAAATTATAATTATTGATTGGATATTGTTCTGACATTTGGTGGAATGTGACCACTGTGACATTGTAGGATTTTTAAATCACACAATAGCATGCTTATTATATTGTAAGTGAACAGATCTGTTCTTTTTGACAATGCATTCACAATAGTCTAAATCAATGTGTAAATGAAATAGAAATATGAGGGTCTTATTTTAGTTAAAGCACTTGCATAAATTATTCAGTAATGTTATACATGTACACATGTTTTTCCTTGAGTTGAAAGTATTTCATGTGGTAATAAACTGCATGCTGTTGATTCAACTGTATTACATTCTGGAATATTCCAAGTGGTGCTTACTGACTGCAGAGCCAAATGACGTCCAGCTCACCCTATCTGGACTAAATGGGTGGAGCTTGACCTAGTCCAGCTCCACCTCTGTGGACCTAATGGGTGGAGTTATGTTTAGCTATCCACCTTATTTGACACGTAAGAGTGGGTGCCGCCATTTTAAAAAAATAATGTGTTCGATTTCTGGTTAGCCACTTCCGTTAATTAGTTGTATTGTGAATCCATAGTTTTTTATGACGACTATGTAGTCAAGCGTAAAAAATAACTGCATGATATTTGTTTTGACCATAATCCACACACCAGAGCTGAATGTGGATGTGGGACACCCTGAGATCTGCACGCCCGTCGGCTTTTGTTTTTAGCGCAATTTTCCCCCGAAATTGCGCTTGTTAACTCATGATTTCTGTTCTGTGCGTCTGTGCGCACCAATCTTGCACTTCTATCTACTCCTCAACCAGACCACCTAGAGACTTCGGGTTTTCGGCATTATGTTAAGGAAGGTCTAATCTCGGGAACGCACAAAAAAAAACCATGAAAAGATTTACTATCTCTTAGTGTTGTGATCCCATGAGGTGAGAAAATTGCGCTAAAACACTCACCGAGTTTTTATTACTTGTTTTTTCTATATAAATAAAAATAAGGAGGGGTCTGTTCAATCTTCTAATAAACCAAGGTCTCTTATTATTCCAACAAATTTCTGGGCCATTTTAATTTTCATACATTTCATTGATGGAAAGTAAATAAAGTCTCTTTTGAATACAGAAAAATAAGGTTTCGTCTTCATACATTTGCACTTATGAATTAAGATTAATTAAATGAGAATTAGATTAAAAGATTAAATTAATGAGAAATTCATTTTTAACCATTTAACAACATTCCAAACATAATGTTTCTTAGCAAAAGTGGACAGTGAATGAATTTTTGTCTCCAACCAATAAGACATGTTTTCCCAGAAAATATCTGACTGCACACAAGAAAAGATGATCAGTTGTCTCTATGTCAACTTGACAGAAAATACAGGGATTTTCTTCAAAATTAAACAGGTGTCTTAAACACTCACTTGACAGGTAGATATTTTAAAATTAGTTTAATTTGCTTTAGGAGCCAAAACAAAGCTAATATACTGTGAACAAGAATATGTGGACATCATCAAAACATGCAAACTCAGAGAGTGGGTTTAAACTTTTCATTTGAAATCGCATATTTAGTAACATATTGATGTATTCTCCTGTGTTAGCAGGAGAATCCGCTCCAACCCTCTACAGGTGTGTCAAAGAGAGCATCCTGACCTACTGCTATTTTTTCTGATGCCTCAGTGAGAAACCCCCCCTGCAGTGAGTAGTGAAATAGCTCTGTCCATCAGAGGCTTGTCTTCCTGCTGTTAAAGGTTATCATTACATTGAGAGGTGTGAAATTATGTCTAGCAGCAGAATCTAGAAAAAGGCTAAGGAGTCTCTTTCTCTCCTTATATACTATTTTAACTCTCCACTTTATTTAAATTACAGAGCTGTTATTAGGAGCACAAATGCAGGTTTTTGCTATCCTTCTCCTTTGAGGGGGCAAAATTTTGTAATAGCCTTATTGGCGATGTAGTCATTTCACGTCTAAACTAGTCATCTGGTTTGACATTCACCAATTGTGACAACACAACAACTTCTAGGGGTTTTAATTAAAATCAAATGGAAATTTGACTCATTGTGGAATTTGTGTGTAAAATGTATCGAAACAGAGAATTTGAATGTATGTTAAAGGACGAGATGGTGTGTACAGTAAGTCTGTATCTAACGCTCATTGGAGATCTGGCGAATGCTGTTCTCGCTGTTCGGTGGATTGCTTCATGCATCAGTGACCCAGGCCCATGGGCAAACATTCATCTTCATTTATCAGGGGTGAAATTTCCTTCCTCACCCACACATCCATTCCACCAGCGCTATCACATTATCTTAAATCCTACAGCAACACTACTCACTGTTCCTCACATGTGCCAGGAGTTCATGTCTCCTCTGGTCTGTCAGCTGTCCATCCATTTGTTCATCCATACAGTCACTGACCCATTCGACATGTGGCTGGATGTGACTCCATCTTTCCATCCATCATCATAAGCTGATTGGAAGCTGTCATCCCCTGAAGCATCAGTCTATTTTCATTCAGCTTCATTCCCACTGACAAAACTCAACTGTGCAAAAAATAACGACTGTTTTCAAGCAAGTTTCCCCAAACACTACCTCCACATCATGCTAATAGTTCCGCCCCAGACATACACCATATCGCTACGTTGCTTAAAGCAAACAGAAAAATCAGCCAATGAAAGGTTGTCAATTTGAACGATAACTTATAAACATTAAAGACACACCTACGAGGTTGTTAATACATGGTATTTGGTTCTGCTGAAGTTCAGCATTATTTCAGCTTATTTTTTTTAAAATCATCATGTTTAAAGGGGTCCTATTATGCTATTTCACTTTTTCAACTTTAGTCAGTGTAATGTTTCTGTAGCTATGAGCATAAAAAAGATCTGCAAGGTTACAGAGCTTAAAGTCCAATCCAAAGGTAGATATTTTATTTCCACTTTTAAGTCCACTGTAAAAAAATAAATAAATGATAAAACGGTCAAATGACTGGCAGATTTTTTTTCATTGTTACCATTGTTGCGATTCATATGCTGATTCTTGATGTCTGTGTGAATCTATATGATTCTGTCAAAACATTTTCTGTATAATGACTTCATAAAATCATTCAGAGTATCACCACACAGCAGGATTTTCTGCACCAATATTGGCATGCAAAATTAACAACTAAAATGTAACAACTTAATCAAATATTAGACTTCAGGTGGTATCAATAAATCAGGCCATTACATGATGACTATCATCACTAAAAGTGACCAAGATCATCTGATCTGAGTTTTTCTTGGATTTCTACAATAACAAATATGTATCAGAGACACACAGTTAAAGCAGCCATAGAAAAATTAGTGTTTAATGTTCTGTTGGGATTTAAAGTGTTTCTGTATGGTCTGTTTTGTGGGTCACCATTGTGCTGAAGATTAGAGCATGTGCTTCAGTCCAGAATGAGCAGAGAAACCCTGATGATATGTTGCATGTTGCTTTATTTAACAGACAGTAACTGTTTTTGCTTCAAATCAAGGTTTGTAGTGTTGTGATTCACCTTTTGTCTGATTGGCTTGGTTCATGGCTTATAACTCTTTAACAAAGATTTTAAAATCCCTATGGGAAAAATGAATGAAAAAAAAGAATGAAAAAGGCTGCGGGCACTGTTGCACTCCATAGGTGTGTCCGGCTTGAAGCGCCGCTGCACAGACCGATTGGTGTATGACAACAAAGTACAGCGAGAGCGAGACAGCTCCATATGCCGCTTCAAGTCGAACACACCTATTTCCTACTATTCACTGATGCTCACAGCATATCAGACACAACTTTTAAATGTCAAATATTTCAGTTCTTAAAATAACGATGTAATGATGTTAAATTATGTACATTAAGTAGTTCAAAAATAAAGATATAATTAATTCCAAAAATCAATAACAGATGTAAAAGAAACTTAAGAAATTTGATCCTATTTTACTTCTGCACCAGATTTTTTGCAGCAATGATTTTGCAAAAGATATATTCCATGGTCACATCTACCAGTTAATTTGCAACGCTCTTTTTATTCTGAGTTTCAGACAAGCACGAGTTTGCGATACCTTTTTCCCTTTATGCTTCACTTTTCTGTGCTTTTCACTTCATGGCACTTTTTTTGACATGGGGTGGAGTCAAGAAATGGCGGTGTGTTCAGCAGACATGGTCATGGTCACACCTCCCTCCCTCCTTGTGCTCATACTTTTACTAGCATTAAAACTTGCATGGTGTTGTTTTGTTAACTAAATGTTTATTAAAAGCATTTACTTAAGTTAGAGGTCATGTTACAGTGGTGTTTATTATGAGCCGTAGACTACTCGCTAACGTGAACTGTCTGAAAATAGCCAGCACCTGCTATTAAGTCTGGACACTTTTATAGCACTGTAATGTTTAGGGTTTCATTTTGTTAACTAAATGTGTATTAATACTGCAATATTGGTGCTAATTATTTTGTAGGCTACATTGTAATTGGCTATTTGTTTTTTAGTCTAAGCTTTAAGGTAATATACAAGTAAATTATTAAAAAACAATTTCAAATCAAATCAATATTTCAAGTTTTTTTTTTTTTTTTTGTGTGTGTGTGTGTGAATAGTTAATAAGTGAAATGCTGTACCGAATATAAGCCCTTTCAGGGTAATAGAAGACCCTAACATTATAAACTGGGATGAGAGAACAAATTTTGACACTGAAAAACATTTTTCCACAATTAAGCAAGAGCTAAAACAATGGTGTTTCCTAGAATAGGAGATTAAAATGCTTTGGTGTGAGGGAAAACTAGCAGTGCTAACTCCTCTCTGAGCCAATGGAAACATGAAACACAAGAAATATTCTCTAGGAAAACAGAATGGGGCTGATAAATAGACAGAGAGGCTGTCAGTCTGATTAATTGAACCATCCTTCCCTTGGTTGCAGGAACAAAGACCTCCACCGTAGGAAAGAGATTACGAATGGAATTCAATCCTGAATGAGAGAGGGAATGCCTACTGCAGAGAAGTGCAAAAGACTGACATAATGCTTCTTTTATGTGTCAAGTGCCAATTAATCTCACACAGAACAGAAATACTGCATCCCTAAAAGGACCCTAATCTAATCTAATAAAGTTGTAATTAATTGTAGTTTGCTGCTGCCCCTTCCAAATCTGGTGTAGTCAGGTCATGTACTGAGAGGCAGGAGGTTATGGAAACATGTCCTGTTGAGTTCAGGTTAAACATCTGCTCAGATGCTTCGGAACAGAGCTGATTTAAGACACCTCCCTACAGATCTCATTATTATCCCACTCTTGATTCATCACAGAACACAAGGTCGTCTTAGTGTTATTCTCATATTTCAGCATTTTCTTATAAATATGTTTGAATATTTTGCTTATTTGCACCTTAATGCAATGTATACACAAGAACTTATGTATGGTTGCATCAGCATTAGCCCTCAAGCACATGTCATGATCAGCATGAGAGCTTATCAACTAGCAGCTTGGGGGCAAACAACTGCCCTGTTAAGCATTCTTACATAACCCATCGATTGATTTTGATAAATCTCTGCATTGCCAAATACATCAGAAAATCTGTGTGCAAAGCTCAGCAGTGAGTTTATAAGTCCTCAATATTAATATCAATAAGTCTGTTGGCAGACTTCTGTCCATTACCGGATCGAAGCGAGCACACATTGTTCTGTACAGCTCAGATCTTTTTCATAGGTGCACATTGGATTGCATTTTCTAATCAGATGCATTTATGCAATAGCGTTGCTGCAGTGGAATGGAAAACTAGCTACTTGCCGAGGGCAGCGCAGTATATACTATATACTGCCTACTATTTAAAAAACAAAAGCAGAATTTACATTATTGTTGCATGTTTATTTCAACAAATGGCATCCAAATTTTGTAAACATTTAACATTTGTCAAGAATGTAAGATAAATTAATAAACTGGAAAAAGTGAGGTTAACACTAAGTTCCTGTTTATCCATCAAAGTGGAAAATCAAGCTATAGCCGCATTGCATTGTGGGACACAGAATTCCAAGCTGCAAGTTGTTGTATAATGTGTACAGTATGTATATAAATATTTATAGAAGCCCATTTCCACCACATTAAAAAATAATCATAATTGACAGAAGTCATAATATGTAACAATTTCAATTTATCCAATTTCTGTCAGGACCACTATCGTCAAATACGATTGGCAATTAGCATACAGTTTGGATTGGCGGTATGGTTCCGTTCTGGGCGAGAACTCCCTGCGCATCCATGCAGCCTAGCATGGATAAGAGCAGGGTGAGCAGCAATAACCCCCCTTGGGGTAAACAGAACAGAACCAACATGAATGTATGCAAATATATTTAATTCAAGATTTTAAAGTACAACATAATTCGAGAATTTATTCTGATTCAAGGGGAATCAGAATGCCAAATCCTGACTGGGTGAGAGGAGGAGCTGGGGATGGATGAGGGTAATTATCTCCTGAGAAACGCGATAGCTGCTGATAATGCTGAAGGAGCTTATATATGTATACAGTGATAGGTGTCGTATTCCTATAGGCAGATGTGGATCAGCTGAGAGTCAGCTGATGTGAGCTTGACTAACATGACCTGCCAGAACTAACGCTACGCTTGATAATTGAACTTTTTGTCATATTTTTTTAAATCTCATAATTATGACTTAGCATGTCATAATTTGACTTTTTATCTCATAATTATGACTTGGTCTGTCAAAATTATGACAGCAAGTCAATTTTAACTTTTCATGTCATAAATATAACTTTAGTATGTCATAATTTGACATCTCATAAATATGACAGTACAGTATGTCATAATTATGACTTAGCATGTCATAATTTTGACTTTTCATCTCATAAATATAACATCTCAGGTTACGAATGTAACCATTGTTCCCTGAGAAGGGAACAAGACACCGCATCGTATAACGACGCTTTGGGGAGCACCTCTAGCGTGACAGCGTCTGAAGCATGTGTGAAACTAGTCCAATCCTGATTGGCATTGCGTTGTGATGAAGTGTGTGAAGGCGCACCACGGAAGCTACAAAGGTAAGCCGGCACACAACAGCATCAGCTTCTGATAGGCTGAAGCAAGTCGCTCTCAAGTATTCAGGTGGTGTGGCAAAGGGACGCAGTATCTCGTTCTGTTCTCAGGGAACAATGGTTACATTCGTAACCTGAGACGTTCCCTTTCGAGGGAACTTGTGCTGCATAATATAACGACACTTTGGGGGAACTAAATACCCACAGCGCCACAGTGATTAATGCCTGCCCTGTCCGGGCACAACTCAGGAAAAGAGCACTCGAGAACCTGGTGTGGAAGGAAGGTCCAGACTACAGAATCTTAAAAATGTGTGTGGGGAGGCCCAACCCGCAGCATCACAGACCTATTGAAGGCAAACCCTGACAATAGAGCCTTTGAGGATGCGACACTCCTCGTAGAGTGTACCCTGATCATCAAAGGCGAAGGCATGTTGTGTGCCTCATGCGCTGTATAGAGATTGCTTTGACAATCCATTTGCTGATGGTGTGCTTTGACGCTTGGGACCCTTTCTTGGGAGACCGAAGACACACTAACAGCTGGTCAGAATTCCTCCATAGGGAGGACCTATGCACATAGGCCTCCAGAGCCGTAACCAGGCACACAAGGTGTAGCATCTCTTAATCCGCCAACACATGTGGAGGATGGGAGGCCTGGAGAACAATAGACCATGCCAAATTAGTCTGCACTTTGGGCACATAACCCGGTCTAGGGTAGAGAATGGCTTTAGCTCTCAGGAGCAAACTTCAAACAGGAAGGAGAGACTGACAGGGCTTGTAAGTCCTCCACTCTCTTAAGGGATGTTATTGGAAGTATGAAAGCCACCATTAGTGTAAGGAACTTCTTTGACACAGACTCAGTGTGTTCGAGCCAAGTTGGAACCCTGGCATGAGCCGCAGCCCTCATCCTCAGAGCACAAGGAAACGAACAACCAAGTGGTGTCTCCCCAATGGTCCTCCGCTTAATGGTGCATGGAAGGCAGCTATGGCCGCCACATTAACCTTAAGCGTGGATGAGGAAAGACCCCCAGAGAAATTATCTTGAAGGAACTCCAGCACTGAAGCCACTGGGCAGTTAACTGGATCCAACTGATGCTCTCAGCACCATAAAGTGAATTCTCTTCACTTTAAGGTGTACAGTTTACTCGTGGAGGGGAGCTCTAGAGTTTAGGATGGTCTCAACAACCTCAGGCTAAACCCTCGGAGCCCGGGTCAAGGGTTAAATATCAAACCCCCTGCTTGTGACAGAAGGTCCCTTCTGACTGGAATCTCCCATGGAGGGCCTGCTAGGAGCGCTATGAGGTCCGAGAACCAGACTCTGTCTGGTCAGAATGGGGCTACCAAGAGTAGACTGATCCCGTCCTGGCGAACCCTCTCTAGAACTCCTGGGAGCAGTGCAATCGAGGTTGAAAGCATGGGGGAGCAATTGGGGCGAAAGCGAGGGATGCGTGAGGGAGAACCACAGCGGACAGTGAGTTGTCTCTCGAGACGCAAATAGATCCACTTCAGCTTGGCCAAACTTCCTCCAGATAAACTCCTCCGTCTCGGGGTAGAGTCTCCATTCCCCAGGCCTCAGCCCCTACCTCTACAGAATGTCTACCCCTACATTCTGGTCTCCAGGGATATACATAGCTTTGGGTGACAACTGCTTGCCCTGAGACCAGAGGTTGCAGCACACACTTAAGGAAAATCTTTGCAGATTTTCTTCCCTCAAATCTTAAACATGCTCACACTACAAGATTTGAAAATCGTGGCACATCACACACTTCAAAATGTTATTAAGATTATCGTGCCAGAGGAAGTGCCTCACTTGATCTCACGCAGCAGATCGGAAGCTGAAAAGCGGATGTAAACAAAATATCTGTTCTTCATATCAAGTCATAAGCTGCGTCCAAAATCGCATACTTCCCTACTATATAGTAGATGAAAAATAGTATGAGACAAAAGTTTCTAATGAATGGCGTCAGAGCTGGTTAATACAATGAATCAATGCCATTGATCTCTATGAGGTGATGCATCAGCTTCAGCGTTACCCATGCGACGCATTGCTGCTCAGCTGAGCCTTGTAAAGTGGAGCTCAAAGTTCAAATTAAATATTAAAATAATTAACAGCTTGTTTCATTACATTTATCTTTGAATGAATCCGCATTTTTTTACATTTACGTTGAATGAAGATTTTAATGACTCAAAGACAGTCCCTTGCCGCCACCTAGTGGCATAACAGTGTAACTGCACTGAGTGACAGCCTGTTTAGAATGCGCAGAGACAAACAATGCCGATACTGGTGACATATCAGCAGAAAGCCTCTCGTAAAGTGAGATTCAAGGATCGGAACTAAGTGTTATATAACAATGGCCTAACAAGCTTATTGTCAGGTTTATGTTCTGTTATTATATTATGTGGACCCTTATTTTGACGTATCTTCTGTTTCCTCCACTTCGTTTCAACAAGCTTTTTAGTTTCGGTTTCATTACTGAACATGTACTCGTCTTCGTGCCTGCTGACCACAGCGTAACACTTATTTATTTAGCAATAAATAAATAAATGGAGATAATAGCCTACCGCATATCGCACTGTTGAGTCACTCAATATTACCTCAAGGGAAATTCCTTCACCACGACAGCCCTACTTGTTTCTTATTGGCTATTTTGACAGTACTGACGTAATCACAGTCTTGCTCAACCCGAATTAAAATCCTAAACATCAAACATGTTTGATATAATCAGGGCAAGCCCAATTTGTGTGAGAGCAAGTTCGGGAGGTGCAAGATTCGATCTGTGAACGCCTCACATTACCAGATAATCTGCGCCTCACATCAGAACCGATTGAGGTCCTTGACAAGATTTTTTCTCAGATTCTCGGGAGGGGAAAAACAGGGATAAATCGGCCTAAAACTCCTGTAGTGTGAGCCAGGCATAAGAGCATGAAATACAGCCAATATCTCCAGGCAATTTATGTGCCACGAGAAATGATCTCTCTACAGATCCCATGGTGAGCGGCCTTGCATGGCCGCACCCCAGCCCGTAAGGGCAGCTGAGATGCTGATGACACAATGGTCCGAAGCACAGGACCTTAGGACATGAACAACTTTTCTTCCATATAGCCAGGGAACGAAGGCATCTGCGCGTAACCCTGATCATACCTTGGTCCTGAGCCATCACTTCAGGGGTCTCATGTACAGCAGGCCAAAAGGTGTCATGTTTGATGCAGCTGGCATGAGCCAAAGCAATCTTTGAAAATGTTCTACAGTGACAGCCTGGCCTAGCCTGATCCTGGTTACTGTCTTCTGGATAGACTGGATAGAAGGGGGGAAAACATGCTCACCTGAGCCCCAGATGCTGAACCGCCATCCCTCATGACTGGGCTAAGATCAACCAGTTGTCCATATAATTGCGAACACGAATGCCCTGGAGTCTCAGAAGAGCCAGTGCTGGATCCATGCATTTTGTGAAGGTGCGAGGGGATAGAGATAGGCCAAATGGAAGGACCTGACACTGGAACGCTTCACCCCCAAAGTCAAACCTCAGGAACTGGATATATGGAAGTAGGGTCATTTAGATCTATTGTGACAAACCAGTCCTCAGACTTGATTTGACTCACGATCAAAGAAACTGTTAGCATCTATATAATTCTCTAGGTGGATCAGTATGGTGCATTGCTAACACTAAGTTCAGTGCCCTGAAGCGGTTGGCCGCCAGGGAGAAACCCAACACGTTTTTCTACAGGCAAACTCCTTAGGGCCATGACGATTTCGGGTGAGGTTTGCGTTCACTGGGAACCGGTGTCCCCCGAAGTGCACAAGGCGGCAGGGAAACAACATCGATTTCCAGAGGGCTCCGTGGAGGAGCATCAGGACTTCTTCCCAAAAGCCTTCTTCGAGAGAATAACGATCCTCATGGAGGTACTCATGCCTCACGTACTCAGGTCCGTGGCCCGATGCAGCTCTTTAATGTTGTCGGGCCCAACCCCTTGCCCTCATCAATTTCCCTTAATAGGTCTGCTTGGTATGCCTGCATGCCATGATATGCAAGGGTGCACCAGCACAACTAGCCACCATATATGACTTGTCCACCTAACCGGAAGTTGTTCTGCATGGTTTGGTGGGTAGTGTCGGGGCTTTCAGGGATGATGCAGTGTGAGGGAGGAGATAAGATGACAAAGTCTCTTCCACCCACGGCAACATCCCATAGCTGTTCTCTTTCGAGCTCATGATTGAAGTACATGTTTGTTGCTGGGCTCAATAAATGGGAAGTGTGTGGCTTCTTCCACAATCTCGATGACTCAATGTGGAGATTGTGAAAGAACGGCAAACCCTGACATTGAGGTTGTGCTCGGCTAGACAGAAAGAGTTCATCTTGTTTACTTATCCGTTTTACTTCCTGCTTTTCTGGTAGCTACACGATATTAAGTTCGACAGCACGAGTCACATCCTCGACCAGCTCCTCGTAAGCCTCGATGCTGAGAGCTTCCAATTTCTTAGAACTAGAGCTCAAGCATCAGGCTCTCGATCGGGGTGCCCGAATGTGAGTGCTGGAACCTGCAGATGAAGGCAGAGAAACGACCAAAGCCGTCACCACCTCCTCTGCAAGCTCCACTTGAGAACCCTACGACTTAAGATGCCATGCAGCCTCGGGTCCCGAACGGTGAGGAACGCAAGCCTGGCCCACCTTGTCAAACAAAGGCAGACGGGAGCGGAGCGTCCTGAGCGGTAGCTGCACACAGTGAGTACAGGCAGCCCCCTTTAGTGCTGCCTGTGCATTCTCCACTCCCACAAAATTTGTGTGTCCCCACTCGTGATGTATCTGGGGCAGGGAGGCACACACTGTTTGTACTGTCTTTCACTTGACATATTTATTTTCTTTTTTTGAGACAAACAATGGCAAATGGCAAACAAATAGGTACAACAGTAAATGACAGTTTCACACACCGAGCCATTGCTGAAGAAGCTGATGCTGTTGTGTGCCGGCTTACCTTTGTAGCTTCCGTGGTGCCCTGTCACACGCTATGTCACAACGCAATGACAATCAGGATTGGACTAGTTTCACACATGCTTCAGATGTTGAAGGCGTTCCCAAAAGTGTTGTTATATGATGCAGCGCCAGTGCCCTTGAAAGGGAACTTAGTATGTCATAATTTTGACTTTTTATTTCATAACTACAATTTACCGAAGCATGATTTTTTTCTTATGTTCCATAAACACAGTATGACATATTGCAGCAATAGTAAAAATTGTATAATAGTAAGCTATTATGAACAAAGCTGTAATACTCAGGTACTCTGATACTGTTTCATCTTCAAATTAAACTGCTAAGATACGATAATTACTCCATCTTCAAAGACTGCCAAAGGCACCTCTAATACTCATTCACTCTAGCTTCCTAATCACAATTGTAAATTGTAAGCAGTTTTTCTAATCATCAAGCATGGAAATTATCCCATTGGCTTGTCCTTAGTGGAAAGTACAGCAACGAGGGAGCAAAAGAGGAGATCAAGCACTGAGCTGAACTATGTGCATGTATGATGAATGTGAGATGAATGCATTGGACTTAAGTTCTCTAGGTCCCAAACACACATGCTGCACTCATCTGCCAGCACATCCGATACCCAACTGAGCAGAAGCGTACATGTTTGTGTAAGTAAGTAACAGATTATGATGTATGTGTGTTTATTTGGTATATTAGCAGTGGCATTTTGTGCTTGTACACTGGTTTAATGGCAATTCTACTTTTAAGTAACATTTTTAATTTGCTTCCCTTAGTTGCGTCTCAAAGGCGTTGTGATCTCACTTTTGAGTCATCAATAAAACATATTCTAGTGGGTGGCATGTGAACTAAAGCCAATGTGCTTTACTCAAAACTAGCTCTCACCTTCAACAAAACAGTTTGCATCTGAACACAATTGCATTTAATCCATTAAAGCATATAAATACAAAGGCTTAAGTAAAAGTCATATGGTGTGTGGGTACAAAGATTCATATCTATGCTTGAGAAGGTCATCTTCATAATGAGGATTAACACATCTACAGCTACAGATCATACACAGTGGAAATGCATGCACTAACAACACTGAAAACACAGTTATACAAAGAATTAATTAAAAAATAACATGGTGTGCACATACACAAAATCACAAATACATAGACACGTGCACAGACAATGAGTGAAACCACTACAATGACTAAAAGAAGATTCAAATCATTATTAATAAAAGAACAAACACAAAAATCACTTTGAGGATGTATGATTTAATGACTGAAAACATAATCTGAATATACAAACACAACATTGAAATTTAAGTTGAACTACATTAACATTCAAAGACAACTAGAAACGTTTTACATGCAAATCATGGTCTTGATAGATTTTACTTGATAGATAAAAAATATGGAAGCATGTTAATATAAAAGTAGGATATGTTTCTCCTGGCAACACTGAAGCTGATTGTTAAAACTCTTTATTGAGGCATTTCAGGATGTTCTGGAAGTAATGGCTAACAGGGGAAGGATAAATGTGAAGTGTCTGAGAGCTTTTAAATGAGCTCAATGGAAAGTGCACTCTAATTGAAAAGTCATACAGATTATGGAGTCGTCAATCTGGTGAATAATTTAACAGAGGAGTAGTGGATTCAAATATATGACAAGTTTTAGGTGATAAAAGTACTTAATAGTAGCAAGTAATACTTAACGGTAGTACTTAATAGTTTTACTTTCTGTGCATCAGAGAGATAAAGAGAGAGTGTATGTGTGCGAGAAGCTAATATGAAGAGAGATGGTCTAAGGGCCTGAGGAAATGTACTTCATGTGGGCTGCAGAGGTAGTGACATTTATCAGCCCCAAGCTTAAGGGCCACTTTACACGCATCTCTGACTGTCTGATAGAATAACGGCATGCTGACATGGAGAGGAATGTGCGGCAGAAAAAACTCCTGGCTTTATTGCGAGTTCACTCTCATTCAAAGAATTCAAAAGATACAAAGTACAGCAAAAAGGCTCTAGAGGAATCTCTTTAAATCTGTCAGATCAGGGGGGTTTAATCATTAGGACTTTTACAGCCACACTGCACACACTCACCAGTTCTTTCTTCTTCATGCACTCCATCAGAATGATGAAGAGATGCTGGGCCTGTGTCCGACTGTATGTAAACGTCTTCTGAATGGTGACTAATAACTGGTCTCTCAGAGATTCGTTTATGATTCTAACATGTAGTCAGAGAGAAAGATGAGACTGTGATATCAGAGCAATTCATTTATGCAATGAAAATATTCCAACAGAGCGCAACAGTAGGGTTCCGGAAGGAAAAATCCCATTAATTTTCTCCATAGACAAACTGCTTTTTAATGATAAAATATGATCCTTTCAAAAAAGACCCACCACAGCTCAAGTCACTGTGATTTCAACTTCACTTTTTGTTTAAAAAAATATGTGCTTAACATTCAAATTATCTGTAAAGAACTACACTACCCATAATATTGAAGAGAAATCTTCACTGGAATTCATTTTATATATTTAAATACTTTTCAGTAAATGATAGAAGTTAATGTTGAATAGAACAAAATCTAATTAATCATATAGGTTCCTGAGATTAATTGTGATTAATCATGTTAAGTACATTTAATTGCAATTAATCAATAATGCAATAACATAATTTTTTCCGTTTAAATATTTTGCAGTAAATGAAAATCACGGGATGTGAATCGACTAAAAATGTATTGGTAACACTTTACAATAAGGTTCATTAGTTAACTACATTAGTTAACATTAACTAATAATGAACTGCACTTATACAGCATTTGTTCATCTTTGTTAATGTTAATTTCAACATTTACTAATACTTTATTAAAATCTTGTTAACATTATACTATATTGCAAAAATATTATATGAATATTTAAAAAAATTCTACCAGTTATGGACATTTGAAGAATACATAATTTGCAGTGCTTTATGAGATGAGTAGTTCATTGCTAAAAAAAATCCAATAAAACCAAACGCATCAAGAACACCTTGTCTTTATCTCCAATTCCAAATTCCTTTTTTTGCTTAAAGGCAGGGTCGGCAGTTTTTTTCTAACAAATTTTTTTCACATTTTTTTAAAAACTTTATTTATATACCAATACATAATTAAAATGTAAGTACTCTGAAAAAGAGAGTATAAAAATCAAGTGTCTGTAGTCCTCTCAGGGTGCAATAAACACAGCTACTTATTCCATTCACTCCCACCCCCTCCCTTCTGGGCTCCTTCCAAAGTAAGGCCCCAAAAACACATGAACGTGCGATGCCGACCGCTCAGCTGCCAGCTGGAGGACGCGTTTACCAGCGCCGAGCGGAGAGGAGCGCAATGCATGTAGTGACATCATGTCAGAATCACATGTAATAAAATACCTAACTTTATCATTATGAATATAAACAACTAACATGGCTGTTAGTACTCACTATCAAGCTAGAATATCGATACTGGTAAAGTTTAAAATATATTGAGTTTGATTCGGTAACGAGCTAAAAACAGGATGCATTGATACACGTTTTCCCATACCATCAGTTACACTGTGATGAAGGTGAATTTCGTGTAAGATTCATAACATATACGGTGTTTTGCATGTAAGAGCTTCCACGATGAAAGCACTGTTGGCTTTGATGAGGACTAACGTTACACTCCGGAGACAAGTAGCCTACCTTTCTACCTTACTAGTTCCTTTTTTTGCCTTGTTTGCCTTCCCTGACTGTATATGCAGGTACTGGGAATTTTGACTGCTCTTTCTCTGCCATAACTGTGATTCTTCCTAGCTGCCGTGCCTCTCTCCGTGCCTCTTCACCTCCTCGAGTCAAACGGGTGCGCGCATGTGGGCAGCTCCTGTAGCAGCAGGGGTGGTAGCCATGGTAGCAAGGGAGAGTGACAGTCGCCCAGCCAATCATTTCATTCGTTCCGAATGGAAATAAGTAGCTGTGTTTATTGCGCCCTGAGAGGACTACAGACACTCGATTTTTATACTCTCTTTTTCAGAGTACTTACATTTTAATTATGTATTGGTATATAAAGAAAGTTTAAACAAATTTGGAAAAAAGTTTTTTAGAAAAAAACTGCCGACCCTGCCTTTAAATTAAAGTGTGTAATATTTTTGATTCATCTCATATCTGGTTGGCTTGGTTCATGTCTTACAAGTCCTTATGGAGAAAATTAATGGGAAAAATACTTCAGAAAAAAAGTGGCCATTTACTTATGTGCTCTATTCCGTGCTACAGTTCAATCATCATCTATATGTAAATGAATATTCATGTCTTATCATACTGTTACAGTGGAGAGAGATAAACCTCACATACCCGCCTTCCTCTGAGTACTTGTGCCCAAAGGCCAGGATGTCAGAGGCCCGACCGCTGCCGTCACACACCACCACAGGCACTGGAGGAGTGTCTCTCAGGTACTCCAGTACGATAGAGATCACATTAGGACCCCCCTCCACTATCAAAGCCACCACTGGAACACCCTGTCCGATCCCTGCAGAGAAAGCAGAAACGTGAGTGAGAAAAGGGGGGATGTGTGCGACCGTGTGGGTGGCTGTTACAAGGAAAACCAATCAAAAAGATTAAAGTTGAAGGGTGCATTTTTTCTCCTCTACTAGTTTAATGTGCAAAGACAACTAGAGGTAAGCCATTCATATAAAGTGTAAACACTGCACACGTGGTACTTTGTTTGAGGAGTCTGATATTTTAATGTCTGGCTTAAAGGGATACTTCACCGACTAGCATTAAGCTTTGTATCAGTAGAAACCCGGTAGTATTTTCGAATGACCGTGCTTCCATCCCTCATGTCCCCCTGAGACGAGAGATTTCTGTATTGTGTCTGGAAAAAAAATTCTGTCCATGACCGTCATTTTGCGTCATCGGAGGCTATTTTGGCCAGAGGCTAGAGACTACAGCCAGTAGTAGGAGCTAGTTCCGCATGTTTTCAACCTGCCCATAGGGGGTGGGATCTCACGATAAAACAGCGTCTTTCCAGTTTCGAGTCAACTAGTAGCCTAGTTGTATAATTTCCTCCGATACTGCCCTCTGGAACCAGTAGGCGTAGCTTGGGAGTGGCCTCATAGGGCAGCGAAAAGCAAGTGCATTCTGGGAGTTGTTATCTTTCATCCACATGAGCCAAAAATACATTTTCTGGCTTTTCTCAGTCTAGAAGGCACCAACTTCTAAAATAATTTCACATTTCTACTACATAAATGACCCAATTTAAATACACATTCATCTTTCCAGCGGTGAAATATCCCTTTAACCAGTATTGTGTGTTTTGGGCAGCACCACCTAAAATAAGCTATTTACAGGGAATTTATTAGTTTGAAGACAAGCAGAGTGGAAGGGGCAAAAGGGGTGCTGGGAGTGTTTGGAAAACAATCATTATTTTCGAAATTCCTTTTGTGGCACAGAAAATACACACTTTAACTTTAAAAATGTGAATTTTGTCAACATTTATTCACTATCATGACATTCCAAACCTGGGGTGAGTTTCCCGTACAATGACATAATTCACTGCTTCACTACCATAGCACAATGCATCGTTGAAGAGATCAAGTAGCTAGTCACGACTGTTTCCCGAAACCATATTGTCACAAAGTGGTCGTTCATCCACGTTGGATAAGGATGTCACGCACGTGGTGGAGTAATAACTTATTTGAATGAACTTGTTTGAGATCAAATTAATGCTAGATGTTTTGCTATGAATTACGGACATGGCATCTGAGGACTATTTTGGACCTTTGGATCTTTGGCCCCGCCTACTGGCGCGTTAGTGAGAAGAGATGGAGAGAAGAGAGATACAAGATCGCTGGACTAAAAATAATATTATCATCCAAAGGATCCTCATGCAAAGAAAGTGGTTATTTATTTTAAACTATATGAATGACTCAGTAGAGCATGATTTGTTTGTTTGGTACATGTTATAATCTACACTGCACAATGAATCTCTTATTTACATTGTGTTTGCACTGTTAGTTATGATGAAAGCATTAGTGCAGACATCAAGTTTCAATGATGAGATCACTGCATTCATGCGATCAACAGACTGTCTGTCATCTGCTCAGTGCTCATCACTTCAAGCTTTCATGCAACAGGAGTAGAACTAAAAACAATGCTATAAGCAACACTTTTCATGATTAATCAATCTCGACAGCTGTAATAGTAAAAACGTAGTAAAAGTTTTCGAGAGAGTTCCACATGTGGAAGATGTTAGCCAATCACAGCAGTGGGCATTCACATTGACGTCTCACAGCAGACACACCCCTTTCAACAGAGCGACCAAAGCAGAGGGATAAAATCAGGGACGAACATGCCCTTTTATTTCTAAATGATAAATAACATTTCTAAGTTATGACTGACCCTTCAGACATCCTCATTGATGACCCAATTGTGTCTGTCAGCATGATGCCCAACATCCATTGTGAACAGAAGATAGTCCTCAAGAGACACAGAGAGAGAAAGTGTTTCCTTTTTCTAACTTTTATCTGGAGAATTCAAGTGCTGCATCCATATGTACTGAATTTGATGACCAAAAAATTCCATTCCGTTTCATAAGCAATTTGATTCTAACTGTAATATGTCAGTTATAATGTCCATTTTGCTTACAAATGAAATAAATTCTACCACTGCTTATGCTTTAATGATAAAGGGAAGTGTTTCAGACTGATTAAAATTGGTACCTTGTCCTTTTTAGAACTATTCATTGAAAGAATCAAACATTAGAATCAAGCTACACTCATCATGCTGTGTTTTTAACCCACTAAAACTGGACTACACTGGTCATGTCATTTTTGCGTGCAGCCTGCGAGGACAACTTAATACAACTTAAGTGCACATTGAAATGTAACATTTCGTTTGCTGTGAAAGTACACACTTGCTGCACAATCAGATAATTTCTACATTCATTAATCAGCTGCAATTAACCGCTCTTGGTTTAAATAACAGGTGTGCGTGCAGTGGGAGAGGACCTGTGCGAGATCAGGTGAACAGAACATAGACAGATTAGTTCTCCTCCTGCACTCTGACTATTTCCAACAACTTGATGAGTACAAGTTATGATGTTGTGCCTATAATTCAAAAAGCATGTTGCAGCTAGATCTTCAGTGCTTAAATTATGCAACGTGAGATAAAGAAAGAGGGAAGGAGGGAAAGAAGAGCAAGGGAGAGACAGACAGAGAGGTACACCAGATCCACATGTGCTGTCATCATTGTGCCTAAAATGGGTACGGTTACATAAAGTAATCTCTATTTTTAGCAGCACACTGACTTCAAAAGCAACTGCTCAGCTGGTATAGGAATCAGAAACAGTGGGATTTACTTCTTCATTCAACACCTCTTCTTCCCACTGTTATCGCTCTATATCATTTACTGTTTTATTGTGATATGTGATATTTATTGATCAGCGAGTCCTTCTGCCATGATGTTTGTGGGCTTACAGAAACGCTTTTATTCCCCTCCACACACTAACTCACACACATACAAGGCAGTTTGCTCCACTCTGTCTAGACTAGCTCTTATGTTACAGGACATGATATTTATTATTTATCTTCCATAATTTTTATGTTCTCAAAACGGTAAAAGCCATGGGCAAAATTAGGATATTTTCTATTCCGATTTCTTTCATAATATTTTAATACATTTTAAAACAATTGCATAAGTTCTACCATTCCCTATATGGCAATTCAAACCATGAATATATGTATTTATACAGTGTTTATGGCATTTTGATGCTAGCAACCAAATACCAGCTAGTATTAATATAATATTCCTGCTATTTCTTATAGTATTTGTAAAATAATAATATAATAAATAAGCCTATAATTGTCACGTTTTGATGTGTTGAGTTCTGTTCTGTGATCTTGTTTTCCCCTGTCTTTGTGATTTTGGTTTGTGATTAAACCTGTCTGTTTAATTAGAAATTCCCATCACCTGTGTCTTGTTAATTATCCCGTTAGCCCCAGTACATTTAAACCCTGTGTTTTCCCTCAGTGTTTGTGGGTTGTTGTCCATGTATGGTTGTGTGTACTGAATTCCTGGAGGTTTCCCTTTGTTCCTGTATGTTTCTGGAAGCTTAGTTTGTAAATAAATCAACTACATTGAAGTTCCTGTGTCCTCGTCTTCAGCATCCTGCAACAACCCTGACAATAATAAATAATACTGTAATATAATTTAAAAGAAACAGAGATTCATCTAACAATTTGTTAAATTCTAATAGAATATATTAAGTTTTTTAGCCCCACCCACATCAATCTCTTTCTGAATAGAGATACATAAACTTAATTCAGCAACAAATACATATACAGTCTTCATAGCACAGCCCTGATATTTATGATAATTACTGGTTGTCCAAGGAAATCTTGCTGATTAATCTAGTTAAAAAACAATGAGGACTGTGCCACAGATGGTTCAGGTGACCAAGGCGGAGCAGCAGTGACGAAACGTTCAAGGTCGAGCCAGGGTACCAAAGGACTGAGGCTGAGCCGTTCGGACTGAGGACCAATGTGGAGCCCGGCGGAGCCGGAGGGATTAAGTGCAGCTTAAGGCCCAGAAGTCCATGGTGCAGGTAGAACGACGTCTGATCAAGACAGAGCCGGTGGGATGAGGGAGCCTGTTGAAGCAGTAAGGATTATGGTCCCTGGTGAAGCCGAGGGAGGGAGGAGCCAAGGCGGAGCGAACAGGTTGACTAGCCGAGATGGAGTGATGGGCTCAACTGCTGGAGGCTGATCCAGGGGATCCTCTTGCCAAGGTGGAGCTGGTGACCAGATCTAAGGCTGATCAGGGTTGATTGGTGGATCTAATAGAGGAGCTGAGGGACTGAAGGGAGCCAGCGGAGGCAGAGCCGAAGGACTGGCTGGCTTGGACAGAGGAGGCGGGAGAGCGAGGCTGGGTGGGAACATCGTTGATGACATGGTGCTGGAAGATGACACAGGCTTGGTGCTGGGTGGAATCAGCGGCAATGAAGAACACATGGGCTGCATCCAAAATCGTATACTTCCCTACTATATAGTAGGTGAAAAACAGTATGTGACAACAGTCGTATGTCCGAATTCACAGTACTCATTAAAGAGTAGGCAAAAATTACCCGGATGACCTAATACTTCTGGCGAGATTCTGAAGTGTGCATACAATGGACACTTTACTATCCCATGAGGCCACGGGAGAGGATTTGTGAATGGCAGTGAAGCAACGTAACTGATGCTGGTAGGTCACATGATAATGACAGCATGGCGAATATAGCGAGGCCAGATTATATTCATACTACACACACACACACACACTCATACTATATAGAATGTACTTCTTTAGCGATCATGAAGTAATTACTTATTCAAAATAAGTACCTACACAAGAGAGTATGCGATTTCAGATGCAGTGGAGATGGGGGACTCGAAAATATCCACTTCCAGATCCACAATCATCTGCTGAGACCAGCTGCACCTCACCCTTAATGGCTCAGCCTCCTGCACCAAACCCTTCTGGGTCTGGCGTGGTGACGGGTGTGAGGTGGGGCTGGACAATAGGGATGGCCTCCTCTTCTGCTTCTCCCACTGTAAAAGAGGACCCATCCAACCACAGGGTGATGTGAATATACTGTGCCAAGGTCCGGCAGATATCCCCTCTTGGCATCAGTAATCTGATGTCATTGTCTAGCCCGCACCTGAAACCCTCCATCAGAGCGAGGTTGTTACAGGATGCAAGCTGGTAGACGTTGGTAAAATCCTCCACATAGTCCTCAATGTTTCTGCCACCTTGAAAAATAAAATTCACAGGACCTTTCAGGACCGTGAAAATGTCCTGCTGGGGCTGTTTTTACAGCAGCCAAATCCATATTTTAGGGTCCATTCTTCTGTCACACTTTGTTCCAATAAAGATGAGAACAAGTATATTCACAGCAGTATTGAATTTACTAACAGAACTGAAAACACTAAGAACACTATAACAACCTCAATACAGCAGACATAGAACGGACAACTGAACAAAGGTAACTGAGGACTTAAATACACAGGGGTAAACAAGGAAAATAAATCAGCAACAGGTGAACTTAATTAGTGAATAACTGGCGCAAAAAAAAAGAAAATTAGGTCAATATGCAAATGCAGAGAACTGAAAAAGAACAGAACCAAACCAAAACACAATGAAACTAAGCAGAACAAAACATAATCCTGACACCTGGTGGGAACACCAACATCAAAACATAACATACTGGACTTTTTCAGCAGAGATACACAGTAACCACAGGCACTGTAGCAGATGCTAAAAGAAGTTATTTGGGGGAAAGTAATGTGGTTTCCAAAGGTTTTCGATTTGGATGTGAAGAGCAATAAAACATGCTTTCACAAATCTCAGAAAGAGAGAAAGAGATCAATCAGATAAGAAAATTAAAAGATTAAAAAAGCCGATGAGTGTTTGCTTGTGCTATTGTATTATAATGTCATCCAAACCTAACCTTTTCTTTCCAACAAGCCTCAGTAGATTCCAAAAAGACTTTGAAATGAATCTGGGTGGGCAGGGTGTTTGTTTGTCAGTGTTTGTTCTAACGGCCGAAATCTTCAGCTGCCAACTACATCAGTGGCCAGAGAAAGTAAACAACTGAAAGAAAAGTTATTTTTGAATCTCAGTACAGTCATTTGCCATTTAATCAGAGAATGTCAGACGTGTACCCAACAGCAAGTCAAATGACATCTGAGATCTATTATCAACATCAAAAACCTCATCATCCCTTCATTTTCTATAGCAGTTCATCTATCATCAAAATAATTATCAAGTCTGTTATCTCTCATTAAGATCAGATCCATTCGGAAGCATGATGATGATGGCGCTAGAAATAACTTGAGGGTTATAGTAGTTTAACACAAATAAAACAGCACAAGAGACTGTAAACAAGTTGTTCAGTTTCATAAACTGTGGCTTTCTGTGCTGATCCCCCACCAAGCACTTGATGGTCCCCCTGCCATGTTTCAGACACCCACAGTGATACGTCCTGTGCCACCAGCGAACTCCATAACCTCTTCACATTTACCAATTGACCTACGGCACCACCACAAGAGAACGGCAAGCCCAGCATTAATAGAACACAAGCCCCTGTGCTCTGGAAGAGGAGGCTGAGGGGTGTTACTGAGACAGAGACGGGTTGATTTTTATGACCCCCTGCCAAGCATGTAGATGGAAGATGAATCTCATGATGAACGGGCAGTTCATTCTGTGTCACTCTCAATCTATTTCATTTACACCTTGTGTGAACAGTCCTATCCCCTGCCTGGCAGTGACAAATGCGGTTTATTTATTTATTCAAGAGATTAAAAACAAGATAGACACAAGATCCATGTCCAAAACTGATATAATGAGTTTTTGTGAATATAACTGCCAAACAAACAATGATCAAGAACTGAAAGTGAGGAAGAAAACATGTACTATTAATTTGGTTCTATCTGTGTGGGCTAAACTTTGATTTGATCCAGAGTTTTCTATCCTTCCACACCTCCAATAACTGCAAACACTCACAAGTCTATTAGACCCTATTTCATCATAGTCCTTACAGTTAAGTACAGAAAATGTCACGCAGAGTATAATGATAAAAAAATAAACCATCCAAAAATTATCATTTACTCACCCTCGTCACACATGTTGAATAATGACTTGCATGTCGATTTGTGTGTCGCACAAAGATATATAGCTTTAGAAAGCTGAATTTTCAGTGTCATACAATACTTCAGAAATCATTCTAATATGCTGATTTGGTACTCTAGTAAAATATCGTATTATTGTGATTATTGTCAATGTTGGAAACAGTTGTGCTTTTTTCATGATTCTTTGATGAATAGAACATTCAGTGAACAGCATTTATTTGAAAGAATTATTATTATTTTTTATTGTATTTTTTACATTATAAATGTCTTCAGAATTAATTTCTTTTAAAAAATCATACTGACCACAAACTTTTGTCATTTGGACCAAATAATTTTTCCCTTTTGTGGCTTGACACCTCGCTAGTCACTATGGACTGTTGTTATGGAATTTAAGATTTTTTAAAATGAAGACTTTTTTTAAAATGTCTCCTCATGCTCAGTGAAAAAAGACTGGGTTTGGAACAACATGTGGGTGATTACTGACTGTTCCTTTAATTCCTGATAATATTTAAAGGAATATTCTCGGTATATAAAAGTTTGTGGTATTGACAAACTGTATTTTTCAATTTGTCCCTCAACTGGAAAAAACATGTGTACAATGGAATACTAAGGTGAAAGTACACCCTGTGCATAAACAGGGTTTAAAAGCAGAAATGTGAGGCTTGTATTTTTGTAAAATCATTAACTTGAATTAATCAGTTAAAAAATATGATTTTATCAGTAGTATATAGTCATTTTGTGATGGGACTACTTTTCAATAGGGATAATTATATTAATTAGAATTATAAAGATTTCATGTAACTGCACAGAAAATGTTAGTAAGTGAATCCATCCCACTCATCCTAAAAGTGTAATGTTTAAGAGTTATTGTTATACTTTCATAATATAGTTATTTTCTGTAGCCTATACTTTAGGCTTCCATTATAAGCGCAATAGCTACTGTCCATGCATTTTTTTTTTTTTTTACAAAACTGAAGGAATTGGTCAAAAATATCTTGTGTAAATCTACAACATTTACGGCATAAGCTTCCTTTACAAGGGTAAAAAAAACTCCAATCAAATAAACCTTTAAGAAGATGGAAAAATCTCCCACAGCACCCATCCTGTCTGGTCAATACAGCAGCTACTGCTCCATTATGCTAATGTAATGGAGCCCGCAGAGATGAGCAGCATGGAACAAAATCCAGAAATAAACCACCAAAGTAAAAAGACCAGCTCATCATCTCATCACTTGGAGACCCAGTTAGTGCAAGGGAAGGCTAAAACAGGTTTCTAGGCTAGAATCACCATCGGCAAATATAGTTTGATGTGACTTTTAATCAGAGTGTGAATATGACTGACTAGAGCGTTGAATGAAGGGTGAAATTTAAATATAAATATAACGCAGCATACAAATGTAATAAAAAATTGAGAATATTACAGTAATTCATATGTTAATGAAATTATGGCTATATTCACAAAACCCAAAGGGGTGAATTCACCAAACAGTTGTACCACTTTTTAGCACAATTAACACTATGCTAATGGAAATGATGGAGAAGAGCGTTATAACCAGGCATATCAAGTGCACTCATTTTACAGTTTCAGGTGCCTGATTCAGAGAGGTGGATCTACGGTCCCAGATCACAGTAGTAATACACAAAGGGCCCAATTTTAACGATCTAAGTGCATGGTCTAAAGCTCAGGGTGCAATTGCACTTAGGACGTGTCCGAATCCACTTTTGCTGATTTAACGACGGGAAAAATGGTCTGCGCGCCAGGTGCATGGTCTAAAAGGGTTGTCCCTATTCTCTTAATGAGTAATGGGTGTGTTTTGGGCATAACGTGAAATAAACCAACCAGAGTCTCATCTCCCATTCCCTTTAAAAGCCAGTTGTGCTCGCGCCATGACGGATTAGCTATTTACATGACGGAATTTGCAAGTGGAAAGACTGAACGCATCTCCAGAGCGCAAACGGATCTGCTTGAGCACGAGGTTAAAGTGGGCAAGCGGACCATACGGGACAAGCCGGATTCAACCATATCTTTATGTAATATTAATATTTTACATTGTAACCCTTTTTTTTATATTTGGCTAGTTTGTGTGCTGCTGGACGTCCCTGTGTGTGTAATAAGCAGAGTATATGCGCATTGTGGACCCGCCTATAGGCACACATTACTAACGCGCTCTTTAAATAACAAAAAAAAATATTGCGCATTGACTTTAGAACAGGTTTTTGTTGGTCAATGGCGCTGTCTTTTTCAGTTGCCTCAAAATAGCAACGCGCCAACAATGCGCCTGAACACACCTCGTTTTCAGACCAGCATGCCCATGGGCGCATAAATAGGCGCAAATACATTTGCTATTTAAACAACGTGGCGCAGGATGTGAAAAGGATAACTGCGCCAGGCTGAAACTAGCAAAAAAACCTTGCGTTGCACTTGGTGCTGCATTGCGTTGGGTGTATGATAGGGCCCTATATGTCAAATTGATAATATTAAATCAAATACTAAGTATGCATTTTAACAATTTAGTTGATGAATTTAATAATGACAGACAAATCAAATAACAGAATCCCAATAATAATTAATAAATATATTATTATATATATTATTTATCGGGCGGCCAGGGCATGAGACTGACGTTCGGGATACCAGGGCGGATCGGCCTTCGTGGCCTTTCCGTGAGAGCCCGGCTTGGCTACTATCGCCGGGGACGAGGGCTCAGGCGTGGCGGCGGCCATCTTGGCCAGAGACGAGGACTCAGACGTGGTGACGGCCATCTTGGCCGGAGGCGAGAGCTCAGACGTGGCGGCGGCCATCTTGGCCGGAGGCGAGGGCTCAGGCGTGGCATGAATCTCAGGCTGGACAGGCATGACGTGAAGAAGCTCAGGCTTGACAGGCATGACGTGAAGAAGCTCAGGCTTGACAGGCATGACGTGAAGAAGCTCAGGCTTGACAGGCATGACGTGAAGAAGCTCAGGCTTGACAGGCATGACGTGAAGAAGCTCAGGCTTGGCAGGCATGACGTGAAGATGCTCAGGCTTGACAGGCATGACGTGAAGATGCTCAGGCTTGACGGGCATGACGTGAAAAAGCCCTGGAAGGGTGGTCTTGAAGGGACGAGGCTCTGGAAGGGTGGTCTCGACGGGACAAGACTCTGGAAGGGTGGACTCGACGGGACGAGACTCTGGAAGGGTGGAAGGGTGGACTCGACGGGACGAGACTCTGGAAGGGTGGACTCGGTGGGACGAGTCCCTGGAAGGGTGGACACGGTGGGACGAGACCCTGGAAGGGTGACATGGCGTGAACGGTCTTTGGCTCGGTAGGTATGACGTGAAGACATTCAGGCAGTGTGGCGAGGAAGATGGCTGGTGATGGTGGTTGAGTGGTGATGTAATCATCAGCCTCACCCCTGATGAAGGCTGAGCCGCTCAACAACAGCACATGATTCAGGTATTGTGCAAATTAACATGTTTTTGCGGCTGAAGCTGGCTGGTGCAGAGGATCGTCCAGTCCAAGCCCAAACACGTTCTTTAGGACGTCATCTGTCCAGTTGACCTGGTATGAAATTTCTAGGAACTCTTTCACATATACTTTGATCGGGCGGCCATCCTGGAAACAGTGTATCAGATGATCGGTTGGGTTTTGATGGATGCAGGAAATGCCCAAACTTTAAGTTTAGGGTCTGGTCTTCTGTCATGAAACAGAAGGATTCACTTAGCTTAAGAGTGATTCGGGACCGATCTGAGACCGATCTTAGTGACGAGGCGGGGTTGACCCCATTGCTATGTATGACACAATCTTTTGAAGACTGTGATTGGTTGGTTGTCCAAGAAGGAAAAAAGAGAGCAATTTTAAGTATAGGGTCTACTCACACACACACACATTACATATATATATGTATATAAATCCTTTTTTATTTTATTTACCATGCTGTTAATTTCCTATAAGGTATTTGATTGGCTTAGAATGATAAAATTCAGGTTCCACTCTTTCCAATTACACTGATTGCTGGCATGTCTATTTAAGTGGTGGTTTGAATGTTGGTTTTAACGTAGCAAACATGGAATCAAAAACAAGAAGGACGAGAAAGCCCGACTGGACAGAGGCACAGTGTTTACTGTTAGCCCAGTTAGTGGTTTAACACAAGGTCATCCTTAAAGGAAAATTCGGGCCGGGTGTCACTGCATGGGGCAAGAAGCAGACGTGGGAGCTTATAGCGGTTAATAATACATTTTTAACAGTTCATTCCCCCTGATTGTGCGCACCAGGAAAGCCTGCTATATTCATAAATGCAGTTTTTTGAGCCTGCAAGGTGGGAATGTTCTTTTTTCTTTACTAGGATTTATCTAATTTTAAGAATTCTTAGAATTTTGACACTAGGAGCTACTCTTTGCATTAAGATTTTTTATGAATATGGGCCCAGGTTTATTTGCAGAAGTATGTGATCGCAACGATGGAAGCAGGTGAGTAACTGATAACTTCAGGATGGATATCTGGATGAGTAATGGACTTATCTGTTGCAGGTTTGGAAATGGAGATCAAGGCAGATGACTGAAGACAGATGAAGGAAGCAGATGACTGAAGACAAGTTGTTCTGGTAGGTAAGGAGTCGGGTAAGGAGTCGGGTAAGGAGTCGGGTAAGGAGTCGGGTAAGGAGTCGGGTAAGGAGTCGGGTAAGGAGTCGGGTAAGGAGTCGGGTAAGGAGTCGGGTAAGGAGTCGGGTAAGGAGTCGGGTAAGGAGTCGGGTAAGGAGTCGGGTAAGGAGTCGGGTAAGGAGTCGGGTAAGTGTTCTCTGGGGGTACAACAAGTCCAGACAATGGTGAACTGCAGAGGGAAGAGTTATATAGTGCTGGATGATGATCAGTGAAGATTGGTGACAGGTGACAGTAATCTCTGTGATTGGGAAGTGCATGCAGGTGAGGGCCAGGAAGGATGATGGGAAATGTAGTGAGGAGGTGGTGACTAGCTGATGACCGTGACACCCAACACACAGTCTAGTTCACATTGGACCGTTTACGCATATTTCCCATGTGAACTAGGAATTAAACACTGATTCATCTCAGTAACACCCCTCATCCTCCTCTTCCTGATTCCAATCAGACTGCACCTAATCCAGAACAATGAAATTGATTCTCACATCCCATCTTATCCTGCAAGGAAATCTTCATTGCATCCCGTGCACGCTACTCTTTCCCTCATCTGAGAAACACTCAAAAAGACCTCCTCATTAGCCCAACAACAGCAGGCACAGGTCTGTAATTCATTTTAATCCAGTACCACTGCAGTGCTTGTCAGAATGTGAATACATAAGCCGGGCCGCAGCCTGCCACAATTCTTCCAAAACAAAGAGATTTGATTTCATGTTTGAGGGTCTTTGTAGCTCTGTGAGCCTCATGGTGATAGCTCAGAGCATTATTGATGTTCTTCTAGTGTTGGAAAGGACAGGTAATAAAATAAAGAAATGAGCTCTGCCTAAAGCCAGAGCAAACACCACCATCACACAGCTGATGCAACAGAAAACACAGAGAGAGAGAGAGAGAGAGAGAGAGAGAGAGAGAGAGAGAGAGAGAGAGAGAGAGAGAGAGAGAGAGAGAGAGAGAGAGAGAGAGAGAGAGAGAGAGAGAGAGAGAGAGAGAGAGAGAGAGAGAGAGAGAGAGAGAGAGAGAGAGAGGTGGCTGCGGACTGAGATATGGCTCAGATATATGAACCTTCTGTCATGAGAGTGATGTCAGAATAAACTGTTCTTATCACAGTGTGAATATGTGTCATGAATGTGTCACGGGATGATTTAATGAGCTTAAACATGTTTCATCTGTTCTGCTAACAGTGCTCAAACATGTTTGAAGTCAGAAATTTCTACATGCTAGAGGGTTGGATGTGTTATAGGTTTTGCTCATTTAAATGTCAAGGCAGTTGCCGGTTTAAATGCTGATTATTTTAAGTGATCCGTACACATGCTGCTTCCTACGGATGAATCAGCGTGGGTGAGGCTGGTGTCATTGTTGATGTGAATGATGACGCCTGAGCGTCCCTTTGACTTCCCAGCCCCCTCTATTACTCCAGGCATAGGATGACAAAGGGAAGTCCACAGGTCACATGACAGAGGTCAATCTCTAGCTCACTTCCTGTTGATGACCTTGCGCTGTATATGGCAGGTATATGGAATGGCTCATTTGGTGCTGTGGAAAAGTGTTTATGTATTAAATTGGCTAAATTATAAATAAAAATAAAAATATTGAATGATATCATAAATGAATACATTTAATAATTAAATTAAAAATAATTAAAATAAATTAATTATTAAATTATAAAGATACACAACGTTGGAGACGTATCATGTCTGCTGGAGGGAAAGAAATGTAAAGTTTTTAAACTTTTGGTTAAAAAACCCTTGCATTTCAGCTGCATTTCAGTGTCTTCTATGGAAGACACTACATCACAATAGTGTCTTCTATGGAAGACACTAGCACGGATTTCAGACGTGAATCATGGCAGAGTCGACGAAGAAAATGCGGTCGGAAGAGTCAAGGAAAAGAAAACGAGAACGTGAAAGGGGATCAGGCCGTGAGTGCAGAGATGGCTCTGCGTGAGTGGTATTTACGAAAGTAACGTTAAATACAAGTACTTCACAGCAACTCAAGGGTCACCGTTTGACAAAAAAGGTAAACTGCATAGTGTGCCTTTAAATAAACAGACAAACCAGCTTAATAAGATCACAAGGGGGCGTGGCTAATAAGAAACACCTGGGGAGACTAATCAACATTAAACATAACAAGGGACTGCAAAACATGGAACAAGACTGGGGAACACAGGTTGAAAACATCACAATAATTCAAGCATATGTCTGTGTGGTATAGGAATCTTATGAAAGTATGATCGAAGAATGCATGATCCAGCCAGTGGAGAAAAGTAACCAGTGTATATTAAAAGCACTTTTTAATGACCCTAAATGATCCACATGAGCACAAACAAAATAGTCATCTTCTTCTTGTGTGTTTGTGATTTATTGCATTTATACCAGCTTTAATCTGAATGTGTTCCTTCAGCTGAATGACGTTTATTTGATATCTTTATGCGAGTAAATGAACTGTATGGATATTATCTGGCAGAGTGCAGTTGAGGAGGGCTTTGTGCTCTCAGTGCAGTCAGCTATGAATCTTGCAACTCGTGTAGCGCATTTGACGTTGAGCCACAAACTAATCTGGGCATTTCTGACAGCAATTTATAGAGAATCACCTCTGTGGGTTTTTGAAGATCAGCACAACAAAACCTAGAAGAAGTGACTGGATATAAGACTATTATAACCTCTCTAGAAAATAATTTAAATGCACCATTGAATTTGCATCTTAGCAACATTAGCATTTTTAATTACTCGCAACTGTACTCACGCGTGTTGATCTTTTGCAGAGAGATGTGTTTCTCTAGCTGTCTGCGCAGTTTGACTTCTGCTCCATACTTTCCGGTGGTGCCATTATCAGCCAAAATGAAGTGGGAGTGTAGGCTGTTGAGTACTGTAAGCTTACTAAGAGGGTTAGACATGGTCTGGTACGGCCGGACCACCTGCAATACACACAGCATGAAGTAAAAAGAGGCTGTCCAGGGTTGTTCAGGATATGAAGAATGACACAATAGTAACAGTGGCATGCAAAAGCAGAGTGGCATGCACAAGTGATCAGTGGACAGAAGATAAAACATTCAGTAAACATAGTGAGCAACTTGGGGTCCAAAAATCTGAGACCACTAGTAGAAATGGTTTAATTTAGCATATTTATAATATAATAAAAATAAATAACTGAATACAAGTAGTATATAAATAATATATAAAAAATAAATATTGTAATATATAAAATGAATATTATAATTATAAATGAATATACAAAATTATAAATAAATAATTAATATTGTTAAAAAACAATGAAATTAACATGAATTTCAAAATGTTTTAGTATTTTAGTTGCTCCCCTTTTTGCCTTGTGCTTCAATGGAAGCAGGAACATCTGACTGTCTTACAAACAGTCATGTGATCAATGCCACAAATTTGATTATTTGATCAGTGACCTAGAAATAGTGAACACATAGTGTCTTGTTTTTTCAAAACATCATCTCTAAAACATTCACTGCATGAGATATCCGACCAGACCAGACCAGACTAGAGAGAGTGGAGGGGTTGAGTGGGGCTTTGAGAGAGATTGAGAGAAAGACAGAGCCAAAATTGTGTATGAGTAAAGGGGGATAGAAATCAGTGGTTATAAATAAAGAATGATTCTATCTCTGTGTCTCAGTTGTGCATCAGTCCTCAGAGACACACTGACAAGCTGAGGTGAAACTGAGTAGATATATGTAGTGGCTCACACACAAATTATTTATAGAATTCTGCATGACACAGAATACATGCAGAGACAACATGAAAATCATCCTGTTGTGATCTGGAGATTTGATTTTGTGAATAATACTTCCAATGAATATATCAATTTGTCTATTTCATTATTATTTAACAAAAGCACATTTTGTGAAATCTGCTATGATTCAAGCCAGATAAAGTCTTACTGGTCATTTAGAAAAAATATAATATAATATAATATAATATAATAAATATAATATAATATAATATAATATAATATAATATAATATAATATAATATAATATAATATAATATAATATAATATAATATAATATAATATAATATAATATAATATAATATAATATAATATAATATAATATAATATAATAGGTTTAGTACTTAAATTTATCTGTAGTCGAGTCACTTACATCTTTGCCCACCAGGTCTTCCTGGTTCTCCACAATCCCCCAGGGGGCAATGCCAATAGTACAGATCTTCCCCCTCGATTTGGAAGCGTGGTCTTTCAGAGCATCACCAACATGCCTGATGACTCCTGAAGAGACAGATAACGGAAGATATAACAGATTCTCAGTGTGAGAGATATCACACAAGGCATCATGGACATTGAGATATCTCATCTTCATCCGCCATTTATCTCTCTAAGAATTTAGATAGTATCAGACTAGCTACAGTGCTATGCATAAGTTTAGACACCCATGCTAAAGTTGACTAAAAAGAGGAATAAAAAAATCATCTTTTGGAAATTGAACTTAATGCCTTAATTAAAAAAAATTAGGAAAAATCCAACCTTTAAGGACACCAATTTTCTTTGTGAATGAATAATGTATCGTAAATAAATAAATGTTCTTCCTTAAAATACAGGGTGCATAAGTCTGGACACCCCTATGTTAAATTCCCATAGAGGCAGGCAGATTTTTATTTTTAAAAGCCAGTTACTTCATGGATCCAGGATACTATGCATCCTGATAAAGTTCCCTTGGCCTTTGGAATTAAAATAGCCCCACATCATCACATAGCATTCACCATACCTAGAGATTGGCACGGAGTACTTTCCATAAGATCATCTCTCAATGCAAATCAAACCAGCTAGGCTAACTGAAATAAAACTATATTTCTTTATTTTTTTATTCCTCTTTTTAGTCAACTTTAGCATGGGTGTCTAAACGTATGCATAGCACTGTATATATAATATTGACTAGCATTGCTCAGAATCTTAATAAGAGTAATCTATTCAGAATCTTAATTAAACTGAAAGATACATTAACACCTCGTACACACCAGTGTTAACTCCTCCAGTGAAGATCCAGGCCCCAGTGGTCATGGCAGCCTTGATTAGACCCTTGCCAAAGACTTGCTTGAGTTTGGGCTGCAGCTCGAAGTTCTGAAGTCCTCCATGAACAGAGATGAGCAGCTTGGGAAGCTCTAGTTGCCACTCCTTCGTCATCAGATGCAGCAGTAAGTCTGGCTTAGTGTCAAAAGACACTCGAACATACTGACAAAACATAAAAGTGGAATTATGACATAATCGTTTAACAGTACATATACGATTTTACACAACCATTCAAAAGTTTGGAGTCTGTAAGATTTTTTGTTATTTCTGAAAAAGGCTATTATGCTGATCAAGGCTGCATTTGTTTGATAAAAAAAAATGGGGAAAATTATGTTGTTATGTATTGTTTATTGTATAAATCATTACAATTTATGTGATATTATTACAATTTAAAAGAACAGTATTCTATTTGAAAATATTTTACAAAGTAATTGATTCCTGTGATGGCAAAGTCTTCAGTGTCACATGATCCTTTAGAAATCATTCTAATATGCTGATTTAGTGCTCAAGAAACATTTCTTATTATTATCAATCTTGAAAACTATGCTGCTTAGTACTTTTGTGGAAACCATTCAGGTATGTCAAGCTGTACTTGCTGGGATTTAAATCAACATGTAGGTAAAATGTAGGAACTTTGTGTTCCTCTTAAATGACTTTCATTTTCCGACAATGACAGCTGTATAGTGTTAAATAGCAGCCAAATTTCTGGTACAAAATGTCTACTTACTTTCAATACATTTCCAATTAATAAAATAATTTTGCTCCCTACATTTTCATCTGCAGTCTTATTGAGTAAGACTTATTGAGTATGTCCTCTGAATTACTGACTTTATGGCTGTAAAATGAATGATATTTTGAAGCTCAATCTGGCAGGATCAACAGATATTGATAATAAATGTCTTGCAAAAGGTTCTAAAAGGTTCATGAATATTTTAACAGAGTTACTTTGAGCATCAAACCATTGTTAATAAGAGACTAAATGCGTCTACCATTGCTTTGTTGGAGTGTCCACCTCCCTGAAACTCAATGGTTCCAAAGGCGTCAGTGGGACTGAGCTGGGTGTGCTTGCTGATGGACCACTTCTCTGACAAGCTGTCATTCTTTGGCACACGATCTGACTTCTCATTCTGATTGGATGAGATGCTGGGGGGCAGGCCAACATGTTGACCAATTAGACGGCCACAACAGCACCTGTGACAGAAGACACAACCCGTAAAAAGAGTGTGAAATTAAGTGAAAGTCAAAACTGTCAGGAAGTGATTTACAAAATCCTTATTTGCAGATTTTATTGAAGGTTTTAGAGAGGCTTTGAGATTTACATTTCTCTGCCAGATTAATTACAGCGAAGCTAACAAATTCTTCACATTTTTAAAAAGTCTAAAAGAAGCATTTCGAAAACAAGATCTTCTTTACAAGTGTTCACTTACGCAATCTGTAGTGATTCTTTAGATGCTCAGTGGTATCTTTAGATACTCTAACAGTTTCGAACAAGGCCACACCAATGAAGAATGATTTCTCTTTCATTAATAGTATCTAAAAGCAGCTTAAATCTGCTATTTGCAGATTTGTTTGTTAAAAATTCACCTTGTGCAGAGACTACAACAGTGGTGGCGGTACTCACCTATGGGGGTCTTTGGTGCTTACAATAATGTGCACACATTCTCTCTTGCTGAAAGCTCTTTCTATCCATGATTTCTGTGCCTGGGGAGAAACACAATATGTATAAGTTACAGAAATCACTAGAGGGAGAAATGCCAGCTTCCTGCATCCACTAAAGAGACCAGTAAATCCCAAGCAATAAATAAATAAATACAATGTACACATTTCACCAGCCTCTTTACATTGCAGCACCGGGAAGTGGTGCTTTATTGTACTTTAGGCCTATTTGATCATGATAACCTTTTCGCCAATTGTTGCTCATTCAGAGTTATAATTTCTATAGTACATATAAAAATAGTACATAGTTTTTATGATTATGAACTGGTCTCTTGGTTTATGTTTTACTTTTTGAAGTATTTTAAATAAATTATTATCATTTATTATTGCCACCTTATTTTTTAATCATAGACACTATTGTTTTCTTTTTTTATTCCTGTCAGTGCTTTTGTCATGTGTATTGATGCTTTGGCAATATTGTGAGTATAATAATCATACCAACAAAGAACATGTAAATTGAACTTTTAATGCTTTTATTCAAAGGTATTACAGGCCCCGCATTTACAAATGAACACACTGTCTGTTTGCATGAGTGGCTTGCTCTAATTCAACACAACAGCAGCACCGTCTGTGAACGCACCTCAAAAACAGCAAGTGGTTACACAGGCACTTACCCCACAACTAGACTTCCCATGGTACACCATTACTCTTATAAAAAGCTAGCCTGAGGTAGAGAGGGAGGTGGTACTGGGGTTTAGCTTTTACAGGAAAACCCCCATGTGATGACTCAGTGAATCCAGGGCGCATCACTGACAACCCACATTCACACATTGTTACGCCAACATGAACATGGATAATGTAGATCTGACTGAACTCAATGCTTTCTGACAGAGCTGCTGTGAGAGCAGCTCACTGCTCTGCTGTTGGGTCAAAAACAATGCATTAACATTTCTTTTTTGAGGTCTGAGAGACCCCAAGGCTATTTTAACTGTTTAAAAAACATTAACATTTAAGAATGGCATTGACACTTCACAACCTTTACTCATCTTATGAGAACTAATTATAAACAAAAAAGTTTCATATTTGGAATGTTACATTATTCATACCAGAGAACCCAATTATAAAACATCAACTAATGTTATATATATAAAACACTTAAAAATAAAATCAATTGTTTTAAATGGTACACTTTTTTTTTTTTTTACAACGTAGGCATCACAAAATTAAAAATGAAAGCATAAAAAATACTAAAAAATGTTACAAATAAAATTTAAATTTTGAAATTTAAATTGAGATACATTTGAAAGATTTTAAAGACTATGTGAGTGTTAGATGATGGCAGATGTAATCTAAATCTAAAAATAGCTGGCTCATATAGTTTCATTTTTATTTCAGTTTTTAGTTATTTTAGTACATCAGGTTAAACTAAATGAAAATAAGAAATGTTGCCTTGGCAACAAGCTGAATTAAAGTTAAAGTTCATTATTATTATTATACTTACAGCATTGTGTCTCTCGAACCTCAATATTAAACAAATACAATCAAAACGGTTAACAAAAGCCAGCTTCTTGCAGAGCCAAATGTACTGATATTAACAGTCAAGCAAAAGAGAAGTAAAATAGTTCAGAAAGTAACAACTGAATTATTTTAAACCCAACTGGGATACCTAGGCGTGATATCTCTGTAATTCTGCTCAAGTGTGATGAACATAATCAGTTTAGTCTCCAGTGTATTCCTGTGTGTGTTTTTAATGCGATAACGCACCAGGTAAGCTACTGTATATCGCTGTCTGATGTCAGAAAATGCAGCACACATTCGAAACAATTATTAGTTGAAAAGACCTCATAAACTTCTAATATACTTCTTTTCTTTTGCTCTTATGTTGTTTGTGAGTGTTGACATGATTCGTAGGGATCTCCAGTCACAGCGGAGAGCTGTCAAAAGCTTGTGGTGTAATTACGATTTGTCCTCAGGATTGGCGCCCTGAGAAGCAAAGAACAGCTTTGCTCCTTGTTGGATATATCTCAAAATCTGTAGGGGATCTGTGTCAACAGGTAATGTTATGGAAGGTGGAGCATTTGGACATGTAGACAACGAAAGCCCCCCCCAAAAAATCAATATATTATGAATATATATCAATATATAATATATTATGCAATATAATATGCATCAAAATATTATCAAGTAAGTGCAAAAAAGAAAATTTGTATATTTTGGAAATAGGTATTGGTATATAATGCATGTATCAATGTAATGAGATTTAACAGCAAATTTATACCGTCAGAAGTTAAATAGTCTATCAAAGTTAGCGCTCATTAATAACTTAAAATTAGCACTTTATTAATGACTTAAAATAACTTACTTTTGCAGCCAAATTCTTATATTAAAAACTAACTTTTTACTTTTCTAAAATGTATATCATCAAATGTATAATAATTTAATTTCTTATAATAATTTGAATTATTATGATATCATATTAAATCATTAGAAATTACCTGCTCTTATCGTCATCTTCATAAATAAATCCAGAAGTAAGAAACCCATCATCATTTTGCAATCCAGATATTCACAGCTGCAGCTTCTGCTCTGTTGAAAGGCCGGGGACTTTAGAGGCCAAACACACATGCTTGTGGCCTTGTTAGCTGAACTCAAATGTGTTGGGACTTCAGCATTAATCCCTTCTGAAAGTCTCACAGACGAAAAAAAAAAAAGTCAGGACGCCCCCCTCAAATCCTGTTCCGCTAACCTAATTTGACACCGTTACAATAACAAACTCCCAACAGCGGCATCCAGATGGGAACATCCACGTTTCCCTCTCTCTCAATCATACACACATTTGTGACACATTTAAACACACTTTTTCTTTGCATTGGTTGTCTAGAAAATCTTAGCATGATTATTCTGACTTAAACTGCAGTTGTGGTCAGTGTCTGTCCCTTCACCAGAGGGCCTGTCAGAATCATCTCACACTTCTGTGCATCAGCAAAATCCTTTACAATCACCTCACACAACACCAACAGCTAATTATACGGGGGAGGATCAAAGTATCGCTTGGTTGAGCGGCGATTAACAATGGCCATCACCTTCTTTTTTTGACATATGGTAATTATATCAGCCCTGCTGAACTTACATAACACCCCCAACGTATTTATTAAAATAAAGCACACACAAACACAGTGCTGATACACCACCTGTCACCTGTGTGAAAAGATGTCAGTCTGAAACAGATGGAATCCTCTAAGCTGTCTATCATGCTTCTCCTGCCGGTTGAGCAGCTCAAAGACTGATGGGAAAGAAACCTGTGGTGAGGGTAAGACCTCATATATAAATATGTGTGTGTGTGTGTGTGTGTGTGTGTGTGTGTGTGTGTGTGTGTGATCTAATTTTTAGCATAGCACATATATAATATTCTAATTTTACATTTGTACTTTAGAGGGGATGGATATAAATGACAGGAGGTGTAAAGTAAAAGCATCCACTCAACTTGCTATTAATTGCATGTTGCAAATATTGCAATTAAAATCTAAAATTGTGTCACCTTCATTTTACCATGTCAATTTATGGGCTGAATACATTTACTGAATAAAACATTTAATTTGTATATTAATACAATTTATTTGTATAGCTCGTTTTAAACATTTAAAAAAAGAAATTACTACTGTGAAGATGAGCAAAAGCATTTTGACAAAATAGAAAAAATAAAGAATAATACAAATATTTAAAATTTCAAAAAAAGTACATAAGTATAATAAATATGATCTATATTAGAACTAAATAAGAATATATAATATAAAATAAATAAAATATTAAATATTAGTTAAATAATATAAAAATGTAAAGAGCAATGTTTTGAAAGAAAAACATAAAAAAAGTTTTTACTTTTCATGGGAACGCAAAAATGAATGACAATAATTTTATCAGTATATTAAGCTTTGATAGTTTTTTAACATAAAAACTGCACACTTCTCCTTTAAGTGATCCTAACTCTCTTGCTCTCTTGAAAACTGTTAGTGGTACTGTAACTCCTGCCTCCAGTATCCCCCTGCTCCCTGCCCTGGCCCCTACTGAGGTGTTGGGATTTCAATAAAGGCACTCTGCTGAGAGTTCATTTAATGTAGATTAGAGTTTAATTTCCCCACTGTTTAGCCTAATTAAAGCCTTTGGAGATTAGTTAAAGACTGTCTATACAGGGGCATTGCAGGATCGAGTATGGCAACATTTATAACATAAAAGAAGAGAGCAGCACTTTTGTACAGGGAATAGAGAGTGCTACTCAGGTTAAGCAGTGAAAGATTAATCATTTAATTTGAGGATTATTGGCATCAGCGTTCCCCATCTGAGCACAAGAGAGACATTGCTATATTTCTAGGTAATGTTCAATTTGCTAGTGATCTCGGGTAGCAGTGCTCCTTAAAGCTCTTTTGCAAAAAGAAATGCCGCACTGGCAAGCTACATAATGCAGTTTAACTAATATGGTAAATGATCCTATGATATGCTGAGTTGATAAAATAAAATCGGATTATTATCAATGTAAAAAAAAATAGTTGTGCTGTTAAACTATATGATCATAAACTACATAAACATCTAAACCATGTGCTATGACCATAAGCCTGAGTTTAGGATAGATGTGATCATGACAATCTTCTTCAGGCACTGAAATACCTGTAAATGGATTTTGAAGCCTCCGCAGAGGAGAGGACAGATCAAGATGTTTTCACAGGAAAAAAGGAGAAGGCACAAGAAGAGGCTTTTAAGTTCCATTAGGTCTGGAATTAGCTGAAAGCTTTTAGCAACTGCAAGGTCACAAAGAGGTAACATGAATTTACTCTGAAGGTTCATTGCTGAAATTTGCATAGAAAGCTGATTGCATGATTACTGTTAACAGATTCACAAACACCCTATACAAACACATACGACAGCTTTCCACTTTCACGGTTTTGTTGAATATTGGAACGCGAAGCGTGGAAATCATGTGTAAAGGTAGAGACTATTGACGTATACTTCACTTGAGAACAGAAAAAAAAACGCTTTTACAACAACCAAACAAACCTTTACGTTTTGATGGTGAACAACACGGCTATAATAGTCCACTAGACTAGCATCGAACCACCATTAATCTGCAAATTCAAACTGATTATTACGGATGGTCTTTTTAACAGTGATCAAACAGACTCCGATCAGTATTTAAACCAGTAGTGTGGAAGAGTCCTAGTTCCTTTGCACAACTTAAATACAGCACTAACATGACTTTACAGGCACAAATAAACAGACACACATTCTCTCTTTCACATACACATTCAATATCTGAATATATAATCACAGGGCTACCCACCCCTGTTCATTTTGACAGGCCCTCTCATGCTCTCTTCCTTTTCAGTATCCTGCAGCTTAGCTGCTTACTTTGGCATGAAAACAAGCAAGGGATCAGGCTATCCATGAGAGATATGTGTGTACATGTGTGTGTCTGTGTGCTTTGTGTATGTAATACACCCAGCTTTAGTAACTAGCCTAAACGGTTTGTTCTGTGGTTAACTGGACATTTCAAAACATTGCAAAGAGTATTGCCCAGAGTTACATCATTTACCAAAGATAATTTACAAAATGTCCAAAGCTGATGGGTTTCAGAACAAACCCTCTTGAAATGATGCAGAAAAAGTAAAGCATACTGTAATGAGGCAATGTATTTCCCAATATTCTTTAAAAAAGCTGTGACAGTAATCAACACATAAAGGCAATCATAGGTTCCCCTTACACCCATAGCATTAACATGAATTTTGTATACAGTTAATATATGGATATTTGATAGTGGGATTGCATATATAACTGTCTCTATTAGAGCTGCACGATTTAAAAATATGCAGGTGGTGCCGGAGTTTATGCTGGATTTATGTAAATCACATTGTTTACACATTGGACGCTTTGCAGATGTGTATATATATACATATATATATATTATTTTTTTATTATTTTTTTTTATTATTATTATTATTATTTTTAATATTGCAGTTTGGATGCTTTCATTGTGATTATACTGGCTGGGTTTACAAAAGTTTATAAACTTGACAGCATATCTTTAGGGAATTTGGAAACAAAGCTTGCCCCTTTCCAACTGTAATCGCATGTATTTGTGATGATTATATTGCCCAAGAGTTGAAAAAACAAAACAAAAAACAGATTAAACACACTTGTTACAGACACATCGCAATGCTGCATGTATTAAAAAGACACCTTTCAACAATTCTTAAAAAATCAATACTTCAATGAGTACATACTTCAATGAGTATTTTAATAATTCCCGCAGGTCTACCAAATAATGCGGAAAATTCCCCCGCAAACATTGATTCACTTTAGCATGTAGATTGTATGAGTAGCCTAAATTAATCCACACAGATTATAAAATCAAATCAATCATTTTAAAACTTTCTCCAAGACGCAATTTCACAAACCGCTTGAGTGTTCATTGGTGCTGCGTCTTCTCTCTCTTGTCTCTCAAAATGGGTTGGACAAGGCAAGCGTCGAAACTACACTCTCGCGTTTAGGAGTCGGGACATGACGGAATTGTCACTTGCACAATTGGGCCAGCATTGCATCGTAACTAAAGTTGATCATTTTCGCTTCTTTTTAAGTCTTATCAGTTTAAACATTCAAGCTGAGAGAGTTTATGGCTTCGGGAGGGGCGAATGTGCGCGTGTCATTCAGAACACAAGACAAAATTAGAGCGTTCTTTCAAAACAGAACATGACAAAATAATAGTTTTTACTCGATTGTACTATTTTGGTGATCGTTGGGAGCCAAAATTGAAATCGAAATCGAAATTCATTTAATTGCACAGCCCTAGATTCAGTGATCACAATCTGATCACAATGGGCCCTATCTTGCACCCAGCGCAATTGACTTTGTACACTGATGCATGTATCATTCCTATTTTGCACCCGACGCACAGCAGACTTTTCCCTTCACAGACGCACGTCGGTAAATTAGGGAATGAACTTGCGCTCCTGGGGGCAGTTCAGCGAAAAGAGGAGGCGTGTTCCGGCGCAAACATTCCCTGGTGCTATTTTGCAGTTTCAGAAAACAATTCCGTCACAGACCAGGAAAAACCTAGTCTAAAGTCAGTGGCGCTTTATTCAGATGCTATTTTAAGGGCACATGCTTGGCCATAATGTAGCGTGTGCACAACGCGCATACACTTTGCTCCTCTCAGGAGAAATATTACCACACAAGGGAAATCATTGTGGTGTCCATGAAGATGTGAAAAAATAGGCATAAATCTAGCTTACACATTTACCCAAATTATTATACGCCTGTTTAACTGAAGCTAATTTGGGTTTCTCCCATCCCCATACAATGTCACTTATCTGTCTTTTACAGCCCTGATGAGAACGTCGGTCTCCTCGGCTGTGAACCGCTCCTGGCGTGCGCCTGGCAAATCCTGCTTTTAAAGGGAATGTGAGATGATGCTCTGATTGGTTTATTTCATGTTACGCCCAAACCACACCTATGAGTGATGTAGCTACTTAAGACCAACCCATTTTAGATTTCCGAGATCCACCCACAAAGTTACTTGCGTTTCGCGTTTGATACTTGCGTTTCAGATCGTTAAAATAGGGCCCAATGTGTTTTTGGTGAATTTACATCTGACTTTTTTTAAGATTTATTTTTGGTCTTTTTGCCTTTTTAAATCAAATTGGAAAGAGGACAGAAAGCAAAGTGGGAGGTGGAATTGGGAAAAGACCACAAGCTGGGATTCGAACTCGGGTCGCCTGAAGCGCAACAGCACTACCTGTCATAGTGCTGCCAACAAGGCCATCACTCCCATATACAGTACATCTGATTTTGAATGTGGTCAAATGTGATACGATCATCGAAAATGCATGTCTTAGATTTAGCTAGTAGACCGGTGTCAATTAATTAATTTCATTTAGCAGAGGCCTTTAAAAAAGGAAATCTGTGATTATTTTCTAATGCTTTGCCATAACACCCAAGTATAGAAAGTGTTTAATTTTAAAGCACTAGGAAGCTCTACACATTTATTTACGGATGCGCTCGTGTTACACAATAACAGCAGTGTTCTGAAGCCAATTCAATCAGCTTTCGATTTCAAACGTACAGGCTCTCCTGGCTCACAATGAAGTGCTGTATTACTTGAGAAACCTGAGCAACCTCTATCAAACAAAGGCTAACAAACATAAGCTGGTATAAAATCCTGCCAGTTCCTGAGAAATGCAAATCCCTGTAGGCAGAATAGGATTAGCGTGTATAAAATAATGACCATAACTTGGCAGAGTATCTTCTTGAAATAATAGATGAATGTCACACGATGTGAAAGGAGAGGTAGATAAAGAAAAATAAGTTACAGACTATGAGCGAAGTTTGTGTGAATGCAAATAAGCTAGTAAATGTATGTATGTGTGTGTGTGTGTGTGTGTGTGTGTGTGTGTGTGTTGTTTAGGGAAAGCGATAGGCACACATAATCAGTAATTAAGTGACTAAGGCAGGGAGGCACAGCTTGTTTTATCCACGTCGGGGACAATCCATCTGTAGACCTGCAAAATAAGCACAGGCTCCGTTTCCCATAGGCCTCCCCGGTCCCAGAATGCGCCACCTCAACCAGCTCTTAATCACTTGTGGCATGACCATTCTGCCTTTCTGCAATGACTACATGAGGACCTAATTCTCCCTGCCTATCCGAGAAAGAGACAGAGAGTGAGAACAGCTACACTTCAGTGCTGCCATTATCACAGCATTGCTACAAAATGATAAGTGTTACAGTAGATGAAGGTTGTCAGGAACGCTCTCTCTTCTTGGCAGAAAGATGAAATATTAATCTTTCAGCAGCGGACAGATTGGCAAAGCCTTGTGACGGGATCTAAGTCGACCAAAATGTAGAACATTGTTTAGCCTGGCAGGAAAAGATGATTGATGATTACAGCATATGGTGTTGTTTAGTACCTGCTTATGAATACAGCCTGGAGTAAAGTAGACCTATATTTACGCATTGAACATACACACATACTGAGTTCTTGCTATATTATATAACACTTTTTTGGAATGTCATACTGTAGCATTCAAATGGCTTATTATAATGTATGTTGCTCCACTCTACACAGCGGTTTGCAAGTGCTTTACGACTGCATTGGAAGCCTGACACCCCTATAATTTTATTTTAAAAAAATGTTAAATATCATGTCACTCATCTATGTATAAATAATCTATATATATTACAGGTCACTTGAATAAAAGTGTATATGGTATCACAACAGCACTATTGTGTTGTTTGTGATCCACTTACATGAATCTGAGCAGGATTCTGTGTTTAAGTCCAATCCAAATTTGAATGTAATGAAGTCAAAGAAACTTGTATACTTATACTTTGTGACTAGAAAAACAGTGTTTAAATGATAGAACTTCAGAATGATCGAAAGATAGATCGAACACATGAAGGAAAGAATGATAGATAGAAAGTTAAATGATAGATTAAGTATTAATTAATACTTAATTCTATTGAATAAGTTTGCACAAGGCTACAGAAAACTGTTGTGTTTATTTTTCTTCAAATGCAGTCTAAGCCGATGAGTTTTTGAATGTTATATGTTGTATTTGTTTAAGTTAAAATAAAACGTATTATAAACTAAACAAATCCATGGTTCATTGTTGGCAAAATGATCATGATAGCCTTTATATTTCACATCTATGTGGTTCAGTCATGTATATTGATTAGGCCTACTTTGCTATTCTATAAATATATAGGCCTAATAAGTTGTATTATAATATGCTATAATATATAAAAATATATTTATCTAAATGTATCAATTAGTTTCCACAATATTCACCAGAAGTCATAATTTCAGGGGTTATTTTTCTAAATTTTCTTCCGTGGGGGGCATGTCACCGGACCCCAGTACAATATATGTGTACAATAACATTTTTTGTAAAAAATAACATTATGATGTCCAGAAATCAATTTCAATAGTACATTGGTTTTAATTTGTCATTTAATGAAATCTACTAATCCATAGATCGGCATATGTAACTTGTGTACTTTCATGGTTTAGTGGTAGAACTTTTGCCAAGCGTGTCAGAGGTTCTGGGTTCTAATCTGCACTTGTATAGTTTTTTTTTTTTCTCATTAAAACCGAAGATGTTTATCAGTGGTTGTATATCAAGCAGGGACACGTTTGTGTGCATTTTGTTTTGTGATTTCACCAGAACGAATAGAGTCGCCGCAACGGCGACAGATTGAAGCGCAGAGTGAAGACTATGTGCGAGCCACAAGAGAACAATGTATCCACACCACTGATAGCAGCACCAATGAGCTCAGCAGCTTGATTTAAAAAACAACACATTTTAGTGTTAGAACGCCTCTTATTTGACAAACGAACGAAATGAATGCCCTGCTAGTTAACTGGAGATGTTTTATTTATTTGTATTAAGTACATCCGTGCTGCGAGTTGTTTCAAAAAGTGGTGGGGACAATATCGACCCTGGCAAAAACCCATATTGCTCCGCGACGTGTCAGCGATGGCCACTTTGGCCAGGTAGTTTTTATAGCATAGGGGGCGGGACACTTTACATTCTAGAGAGCATTTGATTGGACAGAAGATGTGATGAGAAGCTGAAGTCTGCTGTGACGTCATAAAAATCTGTGATCCATTTTAGCAGAAGTGAGGGACAGTAATTTTGAATGCTTATCTCCTAAATGTGTATTTTGTCATTGTTTTGGAACACACTAGCTTATTCATAACCTTAAGGCTAACATATTCATACTAAAAGCTAAAAAACTTAAATTTTGATTTCAGGGGGCCTTTAAGGAACAATTGCATTATTGCAGATTGACTGACTTCTTGTATGGACAGGCCGGCGCCCAGCAACCCAGATCTGCAAACTGGACGGTCACAACATGCCTAAATTCAGGGTCTCAGTGTCAGCTACATAATTAAATTGACTGCACTTCTGACTCCGGGTCTTAATTAATCATATCTGCTCCTTGGGTCCTGTAAATCCCCCAACAATACAATCCTTATGGTGCTGATATTCTCCTACATACACACGAAATTATATAGCCTGCTATAGACAGATTATTGTCATAATTTCTTGTCAATTAAATGTTGCAACAGTTGACTTAAGAGCTTAATACTCCTTTTGAATGTTATTTTGACCAGCTTGACCATCCAGGATGACTGTTTTTTTTTTTTTTTGGTTGTTTCCATTCTGCCCGCTCCCGCTTCTTTTAATTGAGTGAGTATTGGTCTGTATTTTCATGTCAAGAAGTGAAAGGTGTGAAATTACCTTTCTCCCTGCCAAAGTCACCCTCGGTTTCCTCTATAATAATGAGCCACTCCTCTCCTCTCCCCCCTTCTTACCCTCTGTTCTGTGAATGGATGTGTTCTCACCTAGCAGCATTATTAAATATGGAATACTGGAGGACTACAGAAGATAGACTTAGCGACGTGTGAGGTCGTATTGACCAAATGGCCAGCCTATCTGTCGCTTTTCATATCAGATCAAAATAAGACATGTTTCTTATTAATGGCTTTAGGAAGGAATAGGAATAGCTCACCCAAAATGTAAAATTCTGTAATCATTTGGGTGTATTCACACCAGGAAAGTCAGCTAGTTCACTTACTTTGGTCAGACCAAATAAAATGTTTTTTTTGTTGTTGTTTGGTGTGGTTTGCTTTCACACTGCCCTTTTTGCAAGTGAACCAAAATTTGTAAACAAAACCACACTTGTGCTAAGGTCATCCATTCATTGGACAGAAATTCTCAAGCAGGGAAAAGCAGGAAGTGCAAAAGCAATTTATGGAGATCTTTATAGTGCAATTTTTATCCTTTTACTGATTTGGTGTCATCAGCTACTAACGCAATATGAAAAAACTTATGAGCATCATATGATACAATATCATATATACAATGTTGTAATTAGGATTTTGCAAAGACGAATATGTTTGTTTGGTCCGCTTTTGGTGCGCACCCGAGTGCGATTGCTGCATTCACACCTGCCCAAACGAACCGCACCAAGGGGGACAACGAACTCTAGTGCGATTCAACCAAACTAAATGAGGCAGGTGTGAAAGCATCCTTAAGTCTCATGTTCCAAACCAGGAACAAACCTGTATATTTTTTGTTAATTTGCAGAACACAGAAGATATTTAGAAAAATATGTTTTTTGCCCATATGATGAAAATAATAGGGGTCCAGAGCTGTTTTGCCCCCACTGATTTTCACAGTAAATAGACAAAAACAATATCTTAAACTAATACAGGTATGGAATGACATTAGGGTGAGTAAATTATACCAGAATTTACAGTTTTTGGTGAACTGTCACTTAAAGGAGTATTTCCTCTCTCTGATATCCACCTTTTTCCTGAGCAAATGATGATCGCCACCATGATGGATTCTACTTCCATTAGGATGTTGTCCTGTTCTGGTCTCCATTGGAATCCATTGTTAAAACAGGGTAAAAAGAGCACCTACATTTAGGGCTGTGCAATTAATCGTAATTGATTTTCAATTTCGATTTTGGTTTCCAACGATTATGAAAATAAGGACTAATCTAGATTTAATGTGTACAGTAAGACTATGTAACACAGTCTCACCCCAAAACGTCACGTACTGACGGGTCTTGACCAAACGGCAACATACGACGAAAAGGGGACGTTTTAGGGGTACCCTTTTCGTCGTATGTTGCCGTTTGGTCAAGACCCGTCAGTACGTGACGTTTTGGGGTGAGACCGGGTTGGACTATGCAATGTTATTTTATATTTAAATTATTCAACTTTTTGTTTAAGGCTATTACTTTTCAGAATTATTCAACTTTTTGTTTAAGGCTATTACTTTTCAGAATACCACTGTTAGTTACTTCCTGAAAAACTTTTTCTTTTTTTTTTTACTTTTTTTTAATTTAATTTGTATTTTCGTTCGGTTGTATTTATTTGTCTCTTTTGTTTGTAATTAGTTCCTTCGTTCTTATTGTATTGCTGACTGTTTACTTGTCTTATGTAATTATTATAAGGATTATAATCGAGCAGAAAACCGAATTATCTAAATTAATTAAACCGAAACTTTTTGAACATTACTAAAAATTAAAATGCATACACATACGGTAATATAACATTGCTGCCTCTCTTGCCACAGCATCACAGGGTTGGTACAGCAATATTTAAAATTATTCAAGGACCTAACACACTTTTGATCAGTGATAAACCTTGGGATGAGATCTGTGAATCAGGTCTACATGATAACTGGCTACATGATGTCGTCACCATCAGTAAATAACCTAGAGCCATGCACTTTTTAAAACCATTTTCATAGGTTTAACGTTACATTATCAGCTTGAAAAATTCACTAATTTCACTAAATACACCGGAGACCGAAAATGTAAAGGATAATTCCGCTATGAATCGGGCGAGACCTATGTTCAGGAAAGGGGTGGATACTGTAGATAATAAAATATCAACATATTTCATCGATGGAAATTGGCCTGGCCTTCGCTACCAGTCATTTTCTGGATCTATAGCTGTCCATTGTAACCTTGAATGCAGGTCAAGGCAGAACCATTTCTGAAAGGAGCATTAATCAAGGAGTCACTCTGCCATGAAAACCATCTAATTGGCTACTGTTATAAACCAATGAGAAACATTCAATTAAACAACGCTGAGTTTGAAATTACATATAGTACCTTGTAGAGCTTTTCTCTCTTCCACATTTTGTCGAATGCTGAATTATTATAACAATACTTTCATCAATGATATCATCCCTAATGGAAGCCCTTCACCTATCAATGATTTCAGGCAGAGGAAAAGGTCTCACTTTTCCACATTATAAAGGAAAAAAATGTCCCAATCCCCCGTAGCTCATTCCATCCCTTGATATAAGTGACTTTCATTCCTTCAACCTTAATCTCATTACTGTTGCTGTTTCCTGAGAACACTAATCCAATGTTAAAGGAGATTAAATAAGGACTGCAGCTGTAATATGAACACAATATGGACAGTGTGAAAAATAGCTTACTCTGGTTTCGTGCCCTCAAACGTTATGAACCGCTATGTTCTTCAGTGGTATATCACTTCAACCTCGAAACACTTTCAGTGTCAACAGAGATGCTTTTGAAGGTTATCACATTGCAGCAGGTCATTCAGAATGTAACTGTTCTGTCGAGAAAGTCGGAAAACAGAAGCAGAAAAACCCCAATATCAACACACACAACAGAAATGTTTCCCTCAATTCGCAGCACCGCGGTTTTTCATCTGGCCACATTCGGAGGATAAAGTGAGAATGCATTTTCAATTTGGGGTCTGTAATAGAGGGTGTGCAGAACTGCTAGTGCAGAGAAAAAGCCATTCCTCCCCCATCCTTGCGCTGACACACACACACTCATACAAGAGCGCATGCTCCCTTTCACTTTAGTATTATGTATTTATGGTGAAGCTTTACAATCTTTTATAAATATCCTTTAGGGTCTGAATCTACAGTTTTTTCGAAATGCTAAATAGTGCAGTGTACAACAACAGAACAATACAGCCCACTCAAAACAGGGATCCTAAAAAAGCTGCCATTACATCGTTACTTCCAAATGAAAAGAATACGTTTTATAGACATATGTTGTGACATTAGCATAATAGTATTTGGCTTTGTAATCATAATAAGAGGACTTTAAAAATGACATGCACAAATTCACATATTGGATTCAAATTATAGGCATTTTTATTTTCCATCATCTCAGTAATCAGCCTAACTACCAGTGTGCTGTGATTAGGATTTCAGCCCTGTAATTTAATATAACCCGCAGTGCATGTGCCACACAGGGAATTTTCCCAACGCCAGAGACAAAAACAAATAATCAATTAACTTTAGGCATATTGGCAAAACCAACATCTACCAATACGATTTCAAATAAATTCTCAAACTTTGAATGCTGTTTTGCCTAAAATAAAATGGTGTTGTTTACAAAATGACCCGAATTATCTTTCCCTTTAAAACTATGTATTGTGGAAAGCACTATACAAATAAAACTGACTTGACTTGATGAACATAATACAAAAAACATCATCACTAGTTAAAACTGGGACATCCCATTTTGAAAGTGTTGCAGACACATGAAAATGCAAATTCTGAGGGTTGAAAATCACCCAGCTTCCTGTTCTGCCCTCACAAAGATGTCACAGCACCGTAGCCAAAACCTATTCCCCAGCTTTTTCATTCAAGTGTATTTCAAGCATCACACCACGTGTTACTGCTATGATAACACAGAGGAACACGGACCAACGTAATCATAAGGGTTTTAGGAGGGAAATTGTTGGTAAGGCTGGCAAAGAGCACATCCTTTCAGCACAGAGAGAGAGAGAGAGAGAGAGAGAGAGAGAGAGAGAGAGAGGATTGTGTTATGTAAACCTCTCCCTCTACCCAGTATACTGTTGCCAGCCGCCCAAGCTCTCCACTGCGCCCAGTCTGTTTCCTTTGAACCCAGCTTCTGTCATCTGCCAAGGGAAAGAAAGAATAAAGACAGGAGACATTGGGACAGACCTATGCTTCCAGCTGAGAGCCTCTTCATGATGATGTATGTAATGACTGAAATGCAGTGCGACAGAGGTCTGGATAAACACAGCTCAGACTTGCTTTGGTCACACACTCTCTGCTGAAATTATCACACTGTCAGAAGCTCTAGGGCAGCAGTCATCCTCCAAACATCTCCCCACACTGACCTGGAAAGACTTGACAGTGCAGAGAACATGACAGACAGACCACCCAAGCTGAATACATCAGATCAGCTTATATACTGTACAGTGGCCTCAAAATGTGGATTCTTATGTCACACTTAATGTATGAATGAAACCAAGTGGAACTTGGACTTTTCAAGCAAAATATAAAGCTTATTACATTTCAAATGATAAAATAATTGATTGATTAAAATAAATAAATAAAAAAGCATTTGGACACTGTCTGGTTGTTAGAATGGTTAAAGGGATAGTTCACCTCATTTACTCACCATCATGTTGTTCCAAACCTTGAATCAGTTTCTTTCTTTTGTTGAATACGAAAGAAGATATTTTAATGAATGTTGGTAACCAGACATTTGACGGTATACATTGACTTCCATTATGTGAATTGAATTGAATGTGAATAGAATGTAAATCGAATTGAATGTGAATCAAATGTGAATCGAATGTGAATCAAATCGAATGTGAATTGAATCGAAAGAGAATCAAATCAAATGTGAATCAAATGTGAATCCAGTGTGAATAAAATCTGAATCGAATGTGAATCTAATGTAAATTAAATGTGAATTGAATCAAATGTGAATTGAATTTGAATCGAATCAAATGTGAATCAAATGTAAATTAAATGTGAATTGAATGTAAATCAAATTGAATTGAAACAAATGTTACATTTATGTAAATTAAATGTGAATTGAATTAAATCAAAATCAAATGTGAATAGAATTGAATATGAATCTAATGTGAATTGAATCAAATGTGAATCGAACTGAATGTGAATTCAATGTGAACCAAATGTGAATGGAATCAAATGGGAATCGAATGGGAATGTGAATCTAATGTGAATTGAATGCAAATTGAATGCAAATTGAATCCAATGTGAATTCAATTGAATGTGAATCGAATCAAATGTTAATCGAATCTAATAATTGATTTGAATTGAACCAAATGTGAATTGAATGTGAATCTAATCGAATGTGAATCGAATGTGACTCTAAGCAAATGTGAATCTAATGTGAATTGAATGTGAATCTAATGTGAATTGAATTGAATTGAATGTGAATTGAATAAGAATTGAATGCTAATTGAATTTAATCAAATGTGAATCTAATGTGAATCTATTGTGAACTGAATGTGAATAGAATTGAATGTGAATCTAATGTGAATCAAATGTTAATTGAATCGAATGTGAATTGAATCAAATGTTAATCGAATCGAATGTGAACAGAATCGAATAATTGGTTCAAATTGAATATTCAAATCGAATGAAATGTGAATATGGAATGTGAATCGAATGAAATGTGAATCAAATCGAATCTGGATTGAATCGAGTGATTGTGTCAAATTGTAAATTGAATCGAATGTTAATTGAATCAAATCGAATATAAATCTAATGCAAAACAAATTGAATGTGAATTGAATCAAATGTTAATCGAATCAAATGTGAACAGAATCGAATAATCGATTCAAAATCAAACCGAATATGAAACAAATTAAATGTGAATCGAATGTGAACCTAATGTGAACTGAATCAAATCAAATGTGAACCGAATTGAATGAAATGTAAATCAAATTGTGAAAAGAATCAACTAATCGGTTTGAATCGAATATGAGTTGAATCGAATGAAATGTGAAACGAATCGAATGTGAATTGATTCAAATGTGAACTGAATGTGGATTGAATGTGAATTTAATCAAATGTGAATCAAATTGAATGTGAACTGAATGTGAACAGAATCGAATGTGAATCTAATCAAATGTGAATGGAATGTGAATTAATCAAATTTGAATTCAATCAAATGTGAATCAAATCGAATGTGAATCAAATCGAATATAAATCTGTGAATTGAATCGAATGCGAACTGAATCAAGTGTGAATCTAATCGAATGTGAATTGACTGAAATGCGAATTGAATCGAAAGTTAATTTAATCGAATCAATTGTGAATCAAATGTGAATTGAATAGAATCTAATGTGAATTGAATAGAATCTAATGTGAATTGAATATGAATCGAATCAAATGTGACAAATGTGAATTGAATGTGAATCAAATCGAATGTGAAGTGAATGTGAATTTAATTGAATGTGAACTGAATGTGAATCAAATGTAAATCGAATTGAATGTGAATCGAATGTGAATTACAAACATTCTTTAAAATATATTTTTTTGTGTTCAACAGAAGAAAGAAACTCATACAGGTTTGGCACAACATAAGGGTGAGTATGTAATGACAAAATTTTAAATTTGGGGTGTAACTATAATGTAGGGTGAACCTAATGTGATACTGTGGTTCCTCTGCTAGGACACCGGGGTGATCTCAAGGAACCGCCACAAAAATAATGAGACCAGTCGGTTGAAAGTAACTGCAAAAATAGCTCAAAAAGTTAGTTCTTAAAACACAGAGTCTCATTTGTTTGCAAATGCCAATTGGTTTTATATTTTTAACTGTGAGTATCCTTAGTGATACCGATACATTTTAACCAAATGTGAAGTGAAGAGACTGGGCTGCAATTTTTGAGTAAAAAAAATAATCTTGAATTGCTATGGAAACAGAAAGTTCTGTCAGTACGTCTTCCTCCAATTAACATCCACACACGTTGTTGTTTCTTCAACTATGGGCACTTTTGGCCCTGTGGACTTTCATAAAAAACTCTTAAAACACTTTTCACACTCTCACTAAACAATATAAGTTATCCACTAAAATTTTCCAACAGTGCACAGCATCGTTTAAGAGTTTGGGGTCGGTAAGGTGTTTTAATGTTTTTGAAATAAGTCTCTTATGCTCTCCAAGGCTGCATTTATTAAAAAAAATAATGTGAAAATGTGAATTTAAAATACCTGTTTTCTATTTATATTTTAAATAGCAATGTATTCCAGTGATGGCAAAGCTGAATATCAGCAGCCATTACTCCAGCCTTCAGTGATTTTATTGTTATGCTGCTTAATATCTTTGTGGAAACTGTGATACTTTTTTCAGGATTCTTTGATGAATAGAAAGTTTAAAAGGAATAGCACGTGCACGTGCACACACACACACACTCACACACACACACACACACACACACACGCACACACACACACTTTGTTTTGCTATCCTTGTACAATCCTTATACAAATTTCTCATAAATAAATCATAAATCACAAACACACACACACACACACACACACACACACACACACACACACACACACACACACACACACATATATATATATAGTGCACTGTACAAGGACCACAATCTGTTATTTCCCCCTTCTTTTAAATTTCCACTACAGTGTCATTTTTACTACACCTCAAATTATGTATTGTTTTTGATAACATTGTGAGGTGAAAAGGATTTTTTTTAATCATCACATTAAAAGTATACATTTTTTAACATTTAATGTATTCCCTGGAACCCATGACCTTGGTTCAATGTTCTACTGTTAGCTAAAGAAAAGTAGAATAAAATTGACATTTTTTTCTTGCAATGTATTCTTTATATAACAAAATGAAAAAAGTTGTACAATTTAATAGAAAACAACACCCTGGGACATAAAAGCGCCCTAAGTTGAAGAAATATCAATATATAATAACACACACACACACTCACCCACACAAAAACAAACTTACATTTTGCCCTCATAACCAGTCAGGCTGAGTTTCACAAACATTTGCATTTTTCAAAATGTATGTGGAGATAAACATAATATCAGCAGCACACTATCAGGTTTCCATTGTTTAGAGTCACATGACACTTCACTAGAGTGAGGGTCCAGAGGCACATGTCATATATCTTTCTATCATATATCTGATAGAGATGTCACTTAAGGTGCTTCTCAATCAGCTCCCTAGTTCAGTAGTCAGGGCATTGATCAGGGCCATTTTAAGGGCTGTCTCAATCGCAAAATCTGTCCAGTACATTGAAATGTTTGCTCCATAAAAAGTCCCACAATGCACCGACAAGCGCAAAACATAAATCACGTGAGCCAACTCACTACACATAATGACACTCGATATACGTTTTTAAAAATACAAACCATTATTTTATTATATTTCAGCATAAACATACATCGCTAGGCAGGTAATGAACATAATCTAGCTAACATTTATAATTTATTTATGCCTGAAATGTTGTATATGTGCGTAACAATTAAGTATTTATCATAGTGTACTTTAAATAACATCAACAAATAATGTCAGAAAGATATAATTTCTGCTATTGTTCATAAAAACCAGTAGTGATGTTGTACAGTGAGGACATTGTCACGTTACCGGAAATAGAGTAATCAGTGTCCCAATGTGTAGTGAGCCAAGGTCCTTAATGTCCTTACCGGTGCCCAAATTCCTGTACACGAAAAATGGATTCACGACCTAGGAAGCTAGGGAGCTGATAGAGACGCACCGTTATTGTCACCTGAGGCTGAAAACCCTCATTACACCACATCTCTGGAAATCAACACAGTGAACGCTGTCTTTACACTCACTTTCATTAAAAAATTAAATTTAACAGTGTTACCGTAGGACCCTCATCAGTGTCTCCTGCTTCACATCGGAAAGACAGTTTCTAATTATCGGATGACCCTAGATCACCCTCAGCAAACCAACAGTTTAAAGTCTCTCTGTCTTCTGCAGGTAAAGTGAGGTATCTCTTTATAATCATTGCATTCAATAAAAATATAATAATTACAAAAAAAGATGTAAAAAGAATATAACTATTATTATTAATATTAATATAAATACTATGTGCCTTGAAACTAAGCTAAAGGGTTAAACACAACAAATTCAAATTGACAGCTTTTTATAGGCAAAATCATACATTTCTGCTTGTAAAACGCTGTAGGATATCGAAAACCTTTTACACAACTTTCATCAATCACTCAAATGCAAATGCAATTTTATGCCTAGTGGAGATAATAATGCTTGAGGACTTACAAAGAGTTTTTTTTTTTTGACAAATGATGTTTGTAAGCAGCGATAAAAAGGCATGCTGTGCAAATGGTGCGAATCACTTAAACAACTCTTCAACTTATTCAAGATGTTATTTTGAGCACAAGATATATTTTGAGATTTTTTAATTTTAACCTTTTTTATTTATTTATTTTATTTCATGTAAATGTTACATAACAGGCTGAATTGAGGTAGCCTAAATTGTGATGACTTTCAAAAGGTTAAACTAAATTCACCAAATTTAGAAATATTGCATTCCAGACGAAACTGGACAAGTGTAAATGCATCTGGTTGTTGAAACCACATATGTAAAATTTACTCCTCCCAAAATGTAAAAAAAAATAAACGTGTGAGAGCATTTTATAGGCTATATGACATGCTATAGCCATATGTGACCCTGGATCACAAAACCAGTCTTAAGTCGCACGGGTATATTTGTGGCAATAGCCAACAAAACATTGTATGGGTCAAAATTATCGATTTTTCTTTTATGCCAAAAATCATTAGGATATTAAGTAAATATCATGATCCATGAAGATATTTTGTCAATTTCCCAACTTAAATATATAAAACATTTATTTTTGTGAGTGGATGCAGCACAATCGCCAATAGAAATGGACAACTTTAAAGGCGATTTTCTCAATATTTAAATTTTTCTGCACCCTCAGATTCCAGATTTTCAAATAGTTGTATCTCGACCAGGTATTGTCCTATCCTAACAAACCATACATCAATGGAAAGATTATGTATTCAGCTTTCAGATGATGTATAAATCTCAATTTTAAAAAAATTACCCATAAGACCCATAAGTTTTGTGGTCCAGGGTCACATATGATAGTGCTCATGTAACACAGTTGAGTAGCTGAGTATCTCTTTAGCAAGGCAACGCGCAAACTGCCGCAAATGAAACTGAAAGTAAGTTGCAGACGTTCAACACACAATCATCTTCATTAAAAGTGTGTTCATTATTTAGTAATAAATAAATTATATTAACAGTGATAACCCCGCTTTTTCTCCTATTGAGGTCTTTGATTTTGAAATTAGCTGATGATAAATAAAATGCAGCACATATCTGTTGCTTTCGTTGACCTGAACTCTGTTAAATGTGCATATTGCACGGGTATTGAAGATCGGATTTATATTAGTTTTGCGGATACAATTTTTTTTTGTGGCAAAATGAAAATGGATAGCTATATGATCAGTAAAAAACGCATGAAGTGACCAGGAGTAAATGCCCTTTAACTCTACACTTTTTTAATATTAAGCACATAATAATGGGCGTTTAATTGGCTTTGTCAATCCCATCAGTTAACTGAATATTCAAAAAGACAAAGAAAAACAGAAATCCCCGTTAAATGGATTTTAAAAAAAAACTGTTCTTTTGCTAATTCTGGCAGCCTGGAAATTCCAGAAAGCCATTTTCCCAAGAAAAAATGCATTGCTTCTTGCTGATATTTTATTCTGTGAGCTAAACAATAAGACACTTCTAGCCCTCACATGGAGTCCATGTGTCCAGTGAAAAGCAGTTTCTCCACACCAAAAGTGAAATTGCTGTTTAACATTCTAAATAACAGCCAATCACAACACATTTGCTTTGAAATATAGTTTCAGGAAAAATAATTCTGGAACAATGAGATTTTATGGTTGGTGAAGCTACCTAGTGCTTTACAACCCGATCTCACGGGAAAACGTACAAATTCTACAAGGTGGCTAATTCGTACGAATTCATACGACCTCACTCGTACGAATTCGTACGATTTTTGCAAAATCGTACATATTTTACGAATTGCCCAATTCGTATGAATTCATACGAATGACCTACCCCTGACCCCGCCCCTAAACCTACCCATCACGTGGGTTTAGACAAATCGTACAAATTCGTACGAGTGAGGTCGTACGAATTCGTACGAATTAGCCATCTTTTTATCATTCGTACGAATTCGTACGAATTGGTCGTGAGATAGCGTTGTGCTTTATCACGTAACTTTAAACCAATTCAACTGGACAAAGATTTTAAATAAGTAAATAAACAACAATTAGTTGATTTTTTTGTACAATTTAAGGACACATACTAACTTTAAAGACCATAGCTTGAAAAAAAAAGTGCATTTTAAAAGATCAATATCAAACTAGCCTTTCTGCATCTCACAACAGTCATATTCTCTTTTTTCTCACTCAAACACAATGGTGGTGATCGATTGGCCACTACTTTGAGCTTTTACTTTAGCACTTTGAGTGCAGAGAAAAGTGGTATATAAATGTAATGAATTATTAATTATTATTACATGGCAAATTCAGGTTCACCTGTCCCTGTGCCTTCTCCCTTTGCGCTGGTCATTGATTTTGGCAACTCAACTATGACTTAATGTCTTTGCACTTCAGAGGTGTGATGACTCCATTAAGTTGTCACCAATGTATTTGGCACAAAGGACTGAATTCAGGGTGACAAATAAATGAAATTCCTGATGCAGGGATATACATCTATTTTACACCTCATTATTTAACATAGCTTACAATAATACAGCACATTACCCTGTTGCAAAGACCAACATTTCTGATCACCAGCATATATTGTATTTTGGATGCTGGTCGACCAGTTAGACCAGACAAAACCAGCTATTACCAGCCTGTCTGAGGTGGCCTTTTCAGCTAGGGAAGATGTTACACTTTCAAAGAGCGGTCTTGTTAAACTGTCATGTAGTGCAAAACAAGAACACATACACGAAAGACACTTCTCTGTATAATTAAAAAGTGTGTTTACCTTTCAGTTTATCAGCTTCACAAGGTACATGTGTGAACTTACACAATGTAGCTCTATGGCTAACATAACTCTAAGTTAACTTTAAGGTTATGAGTAACTTTTCTTTAATTACTCTCTCCACTTTCAAGGAAAGTATTCTACAGCAAGTCTTAAGCAGTAAAAAAACACCCAGTAGCTCTGTACTCATTGGTTCATTCACCAAGAGAGAACATAGCGTTACTTTCTCAAGTTAACTGCATGTGGAGGCAGGCAGCTGTGAAAAAGAAAAGGAAGAGAATGAGAGAGGTAGTTGATAATACCTTGGTTTTATCACCTACCATTAAAGACATTGATAAAGACCAAATTATTTATTGACCCCAAATGCCATTGCTGGAGACCTGAGCGTGTCTATCTGAGCAGATTTAGCTTTTAGCATGGGAGGCACAGAACTTAAGTTCATTAGTACAAACTCAAATTCAAACTGCGTTTGTGTGTGGGTTCTTTTGTGATCTGAAGAGCAGAACTGGCATCAATAGAGGAGGTTAATGAGGTGGTTCAGGATGGGATTCACCCGAGCTAAGCATTATGCCTTTCAGCCCTCTCATTTTTGTGTTGTTCAGTGTTAAAGCACAATCCATACAGATCAATGATGGAATTATGTAAGACTTCTTATATAATGTTTAATTCATCAATATTTTTTGATTTATTAGTATTCCTCCTCCTTTTGTTCAGATTAGCGGATAGCTGTTGCCATAAACATCTCATAAAATGCTTGGAAGCACCTGTTAATTTAGTGGTTTCTAACCTTCCAACCAGAGACCCCTATTTCAACATTTAAAATCCTTAAATAAATGCAACAACAACAGAAACATTAAAATAATAGCATCAACAACTACGGCCAGATTTGACTTACAACAATGTTATTTACAAACATGTATTACTGTACATGTTCAAATAAAGTATTGACCAAAATCTTATATAAAATTATAAACCTAATATTCCAGCCTTTAAACCATTTTTAAGAAACAGGATGAGTTAGGAAAATCAGAAATTATTTTAGGTATTTTATCAGCTCGATGAATAATTCTAGATACCTTATTATCCAAATTGTTTCGATTTTTAGAGTGCACATTAGCTTATGTTCCATTAACTGGCTAAACTTTACAACAGTGCATAAAAATGTGGTTTGAGTTTCACAAACAAAAAACGCAGACTGGTCGCAGAGGTCAATTAGCTTCTCTTATTCTGTAGCTTTCAGCAGTCTATAAAAAGATAGCTCCGATTTCTTGTTGAATTTATTTGTACAGTCAATCACAAAGCTTTATCCCATTTTAGATGTGTTCTGTGTTTTTTTCCCGCCTTTCAAGCTGAACACCAACGCTTCCACCCCCAGTGATTCCCGCCTATTGTGATGTCATGTGAACACACTCTATTAAAGTGCTACAGGACCGTGCAGTTATTGCCACATTAGAAAATTATGGACAGTGAATCATAAGAAATATTGTAAATATGGTGTGGCCAAGCATTCACATCCACATCAATCAAAGCAAATCAAATCACTTCTGCACAGCTATGAAAATTAAAAACAAACTTCCCTTGCCATTACATCAACAGAAAACAGATCCTCATACATATTCCAAGCTCTTCCTGTTGGCAGCAAAAATTCACAATTATTTTATTTGTGATAAATCAGCTCTCCGTGCAACTAAATGTGCTGACTCGATCCACAGGGAATAACCGGAGCTCATCTTCCCACAAGCTAAAGGATTCTCATCATTAATTGCTTCAGTATTGCAATACTTTCTCTGATGGCATTTCTGTAAGACACATTAGCATCATCTCTTTCTGAGCAGAATTGAAGGAAGTCGACAGTCAGCATCCATTAATCTTTAAAACCTAAAAGTCAAAGAATGTGCTTTTATAAAGCACAACAATTACAGTATTGTAAAACTGTATATCTCATAAAAGCACATCATGATCCTCACATAGCATTTCTATCAATATCCTCTGGCCTGGGAGCTGTGGGTGATAAGTCCACATTTTCCAATAGCAGTCACCACCTGTTCCACAAAAGAAATGCCTCCCACAGCTCAATGCTCCAAAATAATTACATGACTAAAAAGAACAGAAACGTCTTTCGTCTTACTGTGTGTGTGTGTGTGTGCGTGTGTGTGTGTATATTGCTAGTTAACCTGGATTTCAGGTAATAAGTAAATCAGAGGCAGGTTTATATGCCCCGTTAAGTAGTAAATTTATTACTACAGTCTATGCTTTTAAAATATGCTTGGCATTCAGGATATACATCAGCCCTTGCTTCAGATGAAGAGCAAAGAGATTCTTCATTTTTATCAAGTCTACGTTAGTCTGATCAGACTTATATGTCCTGAAATGACTGGTACTACTCTTTGCAGGTGGACAATTGCTAGTATTTCCTCCACATATTCTCTGGGGGCTGCATTTGCAGGGTTTCTGTTGAGCTCCATTAACTGCGGCTGTCTTTTCCTTTTGTTTTTGTGCTTCTATACTTGAAATTTAGATCCTGTCAAAGCTGACATTTTCACTTCACCTGATGTCACAATGTGCGATGACTGTGACTTTTGTCTCTGGACAGGGTTCTTTTTAAAAAAGTCCACTTGATTTTCTGCAAGTGATTAAACTTTGCTTCACATCTCAAATTGTTCATTCAGCCAAAACCATTTGCTCATTAGCAACTAAATTGTTCAGCCTGGAACTTAAAAATGAAAGTACAAACTTATGCCACCAACGCTAATGCTTTATGAGACATTTGTATTTGGTGCACAATTTTGCATAGTAATAATAAGCTTAGAGGAAAATAACATGTCATAGTACAATTAAGCAATGTGTATAAAGGACAGCAGATAAGCGCATATCCATTTATCGACTTCCTGTTTTCTGCCCACTGGTCACAAATCAGCAGCTGCACTGATTGGCTCAGATTGGACCTGTCATGCTGTCAGCCGATAGGCTGATAATGAAGTGTCAGTATAATAAAGGCTTAAAAAGAGACAGGCTGGAGCAGAGCGGGTGTCACCAGTGCGAAAACGCTGAAATAACACCTCCTACAAACTGAAAATCCTCACCTCACTAATTGAGAGAGGGCTATCCTGAATCATCTCCCATATTCAATATTTAACTCTTCTCTAGCCTAAAAAAGTACAGAGGCCAAGCGAGAACACTTAAGATTGTGCCAGTTTATTCCCCAGTTGGATCCTAAATGACTCACTGGTGAAGTAGGGAATACCTATAGGGTGCCAAGTGGCACAGATTTAGCTTAAATGAGTCTTAAAATAGATGTTTTAATCATCTTTTCCATTTATTAACAATCTTTTCCCCAGCTTTAACCACTTATTAATAATATTTAATGATTTAAAGATTTTTTAATATTAGTGATTTAAATCTGCTTGCAGATGCCTCTGCTGCTTGTTGCACGGGTTCATCTTAAAGGACAAGTTCGGTATTTTACACTTAAAGCCCTGTTTACAGATCGTTTCTGATGAAATAGAACGGTTAAGATAAAAATTTGGACACATGCTGCTGTCCCGAGAATTTTAGGTTTATTTCGCTTTCCCCCCCACCTACAGAATGGCTGCATAGGTGCACTCGAACATATCCTTCCTAAAACGCATTAAACTTTCGTTTACAAACAGATGAAACTCACCGAGTGGTCAGGGGTGTTCACTGATATGCTCATACAAAAATCGCTGCAAAATATGCTTTCCAACAGGTGTTTTACCATTCGTTGTAAAACTGTGGATCTATTTTTCCAAACGTCTCACACCCGTAGATTCTTCCGTTGAGAGCTTGAATAATAGACACTCCAGCCCAGTTGGTGGCGATAATGCACCTTTGCCAATTGCAAGCAAACCACTGGCATTTCATTGAATACACAGAAGAAGCAGAAGAAGAAGCGGCGGAGTAATACCGTACCTCACACAGCTCTTTCAATACAAGTCAATGGAGTTGGACAAAAACTACGATAAAACCTGTTGGAAAGCATATTTTGCAGCGATTTTTGTATGAGCATATCAGTGAACACCCCTGACCACTCGGTGAGTTTCATCTCTTTGTAAACGAAAGTTTAATGCGTTTTAGGAAGGATATGTTCGAGTGCACCTATGCAGCCATTCTGTAGGTGGGGGGGGAAAGCGAAATAAACCTAAAATTCTCGGGACAGCAGCATGTGTCAAAATTTTAATCTTAACCGTTCTATTTCATCAGAAACGATCTGTAAACAGGGCTTTAAGTGTAAAATACCGAACTTGTCCTTTAACTTCATGTTTTGCAACATGGTATCAGCTAAATATATTGCTTTGAATTAAACATTTATCAAACATTTAAGATTCAGATTTAACATTTAGACTTACAGACAGCCATAGTACTATCTTTTTATATATTCATATCACTCAACTCATAACTCATGAAGTGGCACAAAATTGCAGCAACAGATTTAAAGCTGTCTGTGCAAAACCGAGAAAAACTAAGCAATTATTTGCCACATGCACCATTTGTCTTACCATAAACACCTGTACATGAATAAAGAGTGATTTAAGGGCTGTGGTTTGTTGCTATGAGACTATAAGTGTTGGTTTGATTACTTAATTGTGTTGATTGTTTCAGTCATTGAATCTCGACCCAAGAAAATCCCATTTACTGGCATGAATATTGTAGCTCATAACCCTGTATTATATGACGGCTATATGTATAAGTGAATTTTTAGTAAAGAGAGAATATCTCTCTTTGTTTTATTTATACTCTGGGGATAAACATCCAGTGTTTGTAGTTTGCAGAACAGGCTGCTTGGGCTATTTCAAAAATTCATAATTTTTTAATTTAGCTACTTAAAAAAGTGTCCCTGTGTTTTCATATGAAATCCTTTAAAGCTGAAAGGCTTCATCACTCTGTCTCCTCTCCACCAGTAAGCTGGTGTGTGGTGGGCGTTCTGGCGCAATATGGCTGCTGTCGCATCATCCAGGTGGATGCTGCACATTGGTGGTGGTTGAGGAGATTCCCCCTTCCATGTAAAGCGCTTTGAGTACCCAGAAAAGTGCTATATAAATGTAACAAATTATTATTAATTATTATTATTAAAGATCACCTACAACAAATTACACAGTACTGTATATATCTCTTCCTCTATGCATGTGATTTTTTTTCATTCTTGTGCATGCTAAATTGCATTTGCACACTTGGATGCGTTTGATTCCGCAAAAGAGAGATTGGCAGGCAGATTCATTACTAAATGTGATAGGATAAATGTGCCGATGTCACACGATGTGACCTTTTGTTGGAAAATCTGATATTACAGTCTGTTCTTGACATTGATTTGTGCTGCATTGCCTCTCTTAGAAGTACACATGACTGATCCTGCTCTAGTGTACTAGTGTGTATCAATATGATAAAGCAGTATTTGCTTGCAGGCTACGCTTCAAAGTCAAAGTAAAATGATGTGCTGTTTTGTGTTTTCTGTGGTCTGTGTCAGGAAAAAGACTATTTCATTTCATATACCTGTATCATAGCTCACATGCACATTCTGTACATGCATATCATCAGCACTGTTATTTAGCATATACTGTACTGCAGTAAAGAGTAGTTTGCATGAATTATTCATGCCATGGGGAATGTTTGTAACCACAATCCTGCCTCATCACAGATATCTCATTATTACCTACATCATAAGGTAAATGTACAATTTGATTGTGCTGTCATTGCTGTTGTACAGTTAATTATTCAGCTATAGATCAAGCTATGCAAATGATTAAACATTGGCTCTGTTTCAAAACATAGTGAGCTGCTGCACAGCTTACTGCCTACATACAGTGGTGTGGGTTCCAAAAATATTGGCACCCTGGGCAAATATGAGCAAAACTGACTGTGAAAATTTGTTTTTGCAGGTTCTCCTCTTAGTCTTTCATTCAAAATATTCACGAGAATCTAACCGTTAATTAAAGTCAAATAGTTGAAAGAAAAAAAAATATCGCCCAATAGCGGTTATGCACATGATGTCACAGCAGACAGGAATCACTACGGTTATACCACTGAGTGGCAAAAAGGCTGAGTGGAAGCATTGGTGTTCAGCTTGAATGCCACAAAAAACACAAAACACTTCTAAAATGGGATAGAGCTTTGCGATTGACTGTACAAACAGATTCAACAACAAAATCAGAGCTATCTTTTTACAGACTGCCGAAAGCTACAGAAAAGAGAAGCAAATGGATCGCTGCAATTCGCAGAAATAACTGGAATCCAGGCAGCAAAATGTGGATTATCATTCATCAGTTATCATTTTGTGTCAGATATGTTTGAATTGGGAGTAAAATTATACCCTCAGTTATATATTGTGTTGAAAACTCATCAATTAATTATTTAAACCGCGGAACTGCATTGTCTGCACGACGGTAACAGCTGACAATTATCCACATAAGACGACAGCTCAACACAAAGTTCTAATAATAATTCACTTAGCCACAGAACAAAAGGTAGGTGCAAACACTCCTTACACAGACAAGACCGGACACAGAACAAAGAAAAAGGAGGAACTTAAGTAGCAGTACAAACAAGGTTAATTAATGATACACAGCTGAACTAAAATAACTAATCATATCAGTAACCATGCTAACTAAAGAGTGGCGGGAAAATCAAACAAAGGAACACATGAGACTGATGAAAACAAACCAAGGGACACCGTTTTCAACTAAAAACATAAAACTTTTTATGCGTTTTAGCCATTCATTTACACGACAACTGCATTTTGGGTGCCTAAAAACGCAAACTTTTAAAAAAGGGTTTCAAAGTGCAAGTTTTTGAAAACGGTCTTCATGTAAACAACAAAAACGTGAATCTCTGAAGACGATGACGTCATGCACATTCGTATTACGTGTTCAGTCTATAGTGTTTCATCGCAATCTAATGGCCTGGCAGCAGAATTCAGCGGTTTCAGTCGTTTTCGCGGATCCGTGTGAATGGGGATCGTTTTGACAATTGTGTCGTCTGTACGCGGAAAGTACTTCTCAGTTTCAAGCATATCGTTGTTGTGTAAACGTACCCTAAAAGTCAATGATAATAAAACAGAAAGAACATACATGTGACAGCTATCATAGGTAAATAATGAATTAAAGAAGAATAAAGTGAAGTAAATAGTTAAACTATTTTTGCTACAAAGCAGTGTGTTTATGAATACGATAACCCTAACCAGAAGCCAAATAATTTACAAATGGCCGCACCCGCGCTTACATTACAAATAAAGTGAATAGAATTTGGATATAGCATAATTCAATTGCCTACTGTTTGGAACAGCCTTACTGTCTTAATGCCTTAAAATGCCTGTGGAGGCAGTTCACTAGGTTTTGTAACAGAGCTATTGTCTCATTACGGCTCAGAAACTATTTCTTTATAATGATCATGATGAAATTAGAGAGCAGGCACAGAATACAGATCCACCCACTTGAAAATGTCTGTTCACAAGAGTGCTCTCACAAAAGCCACCTGAAACAGTAAAATGAAAAACAACAATGGTGTCTGACTGACAATGAATCGTTCTTCTTACACTGTGTCTATTGCATGTGTCAAATGAGCACAGGGCAGCTCAGTGCTGAAATGGCATGACTCGAAGGCATCCACATGAAGGATGTCAGAAAGCACCAAGGGAACCTTGACTGTGGTCCTCGGAGACAGCGGTATTTACAGGCCTGTAAGGCGGCGTGAGTGATTGCTGCAGATCATGTGACCTCTGGCTGGGCAGTGATCAGGGATCAGTGGTTTCAGGGTTAAGAGCCATCCAGCTACCAGAGAGACTGACGCTCCAATGAATTCACTAGGACATGTGACTCTGAGAGAGTCTGGAAAAGCTGATAAGACACGGCCCCAGCGAAAGCCGCAGTACATCCGACACATCCTCTTTCCTTTTGCTCGCTTTGGCTCTGGTTCAAGCTATCTAACGCTAACTCTTCCATTCCATCTTTCTCCCATTACCTCCATCTCTGCCTTCACAAGTCCTTTGTTTTTATCCCTCTTGTTTCTCTGATAATGTCAAGCTCAGTGGCAGCTGCTTGCAGTGTCACAGTGTTTGTTGTGTGGTAACAGACTATATGCTATCTGGATTATATAGTAAAAAAAGAAAATATTTAAATACAAAAATTATCACTGGGGCAGTGCCCTCAAAGTACTCCACCTAAGGCTGCACATTAGAACCTTAAGGGTGCATATTTGCACCTTTAGAGGTAGATTAGGTGTAATTTTATTTAAGGTGTTTATTTGTGGCTTGAGGCAGTGGTTCGCAATTGTGGTCACAACCCAAAACTGGGTCACAGGTCTATTCCTCATTCCTAGTTTTGGACAGACACTTTCCAGCAGAGTTTTTTTTTTTTTTTTTTTTTTTTTAACCATAATTCAACACACCTGGATGGTTCTTTTCTCTCTCAAGTAACCAACAAAAATGTTGATCGGCTAATTCAGGTGCATTTTAGAGTTGGAACTAAACTCTAACTAAACTAAAAACACTGTGATGTTAAAGTAGCAGCTAAATGCAAATAACACAATGAAATTAACCACATAATTGTGCAGTTAGGTTAGAAAAATAAACAGGCTTATCACCTTTTTTAGAAAAAGTTTTTTTTTTTTTTAAATAGGTCTTGTATACATAATACAATATTTAATAATATATAATATACAATACAATATTTGTCCCTGTTATTGATGCAAATCTGATGCAAAACCAGTTAACAAGCTCTAGTTAAAAAAATATTTAAAAAAAAATTGTCAAAACAGTACAATATGTTGTATGTGACATCAAATTAATAGTAGCTAGATCAAAAGTGATCCAATATTAATTATATAAACAAAATATATTAGATTAGATTACCGCACCAGTTATAGGGATACTCCCCCCAAAATGAAAATTCTCTCATCATTTACTCACCCTCATGCTCTCCGAGACTTTCTATATTCTATGGAACACAAATGGATATTTTTAGAAAAATAATCCATCTCCATGAGTCCATATAATGCAAGTGGATGGGTCCCTGAAATTTCTATCTGCTGAACACAAAAGAAAATATTCTGAAGAATGTTGGTAACCAAACAGTTAATGGGACCCCACTGACTTCCATAGTATGGAGGAAAAAATAATAATATGGAAGTCAATAGGGTCCCATTAACTGTTTGGTTACCCATATTCTTCAAATTATCTTTTTATTGTTCAGCAGAAGAAAGAAACTCATACAGGTATGGAACAACTTGAGGGTGAGAAAATTATGACAGATTTAAAATTTTTGGGTGAACTATCCCTTTAAACCATTGTTTCAGTCCAACTGCCAATTGTGTAAATGTCAGCATGTTGTGAAGCGTGATGTAAGTTGTGAAACTCGCATGAGAAGTGACGACCCTCAAGCATGAACTCATGAACCTGCATTTGACTATTGTCCAGAAGTGATGGTTTATAAGTTTATCTTTTCGCTTCAGAAGACATTGATTCATCACCTGGAGTCTTATGGATTACCGCCGTGTTCGTTTTGTGTGGTTTTTGAAGAATCTTCTTCATTTGTGTTCATCTGAAGAAAAAAGGTCATTTACATCTGGGACGGTATGAGGATGAGTATCCATTTACTGAAGCTTTTAATTGTGTAATTTGCAATCAGTACCAGGATGCATTTCAGAATCTACCCAACGCTGTATGTGTGTGTGTGGCAGTGTGTGGAACATTCAGTCCTGAGCTGTGATGAAGGATTAACAGAAGACTCACTGCCAGAGATTCAGGGCTCACTATTGTCACCACACACACCAACTGACCACCAGCACTGAAACCCAGCAGAGCAAATACAAAAACTGCCTCCAACCATTCAACCAATAAATTCAGGGGTAGAGAACTGAGGCAAGGACTTCAAAACCTTGAACAAAAGAGATCAGGTCAGAAAAAGGGCAAACCAGCTTTGGGTACAAACTGACCTACCCATACTGGACCTTAAAGATAAGGTCCAGTAAAGATAAAAAAAAAGGATATCTTCTTAAAGAGATAGTTCACCTAAAAATAATTTTGTCATTGTTTATTCAACCTCATGGTGTTCCAAACCCATGACTATGAATAGTATAGAAAAAAAGCAAACATTATGCTGGAGAAGTCCATTTATGTTCCACTGAACAGAGACATTTTTGACATGAGTGCAACCAAACAATGACAGAATTAAATTTTTTGGATGAACTATTATTTACCATGGCCAAAGGTATTTCGTAAAATGCTTTTTAGGGACTGCTCATCCATGAAGTGTATATGTGTTGGAATACACTTGTGTGAAAGATTGCTGTATGTTTCTGTCTTATCACCAAATAACATCCAATCCCCATTATGCTTCAGCCTCAAAACCAATGAATATTATGCTTTACAAATTATTTGTTTACCTGACACAAACAAGCACTGTTTACAGATATCTGAACAAATTGTATTTGACATTATGATAAATTCATTAAAAAAAATGCTAAGTCATTAATTCTCAAAACTTTTTCATTATACTTTTTCATTCCGATTTATCGAAACCCTCAGGGTCATTACCCAATGTCAGCATGTCTTCGCACTCCGAAGGGAGGAGATGGCATCTCTGTGCTTAAATTTAGATACAATTCCTACCAAGCACTCACACCATCACAGCATTCTCTGAACACATTCCCTTCTTTGCTCAAGTGCCACACAAATGGAATGCCACTTTTCACCACAAATGAGCCGCCTCTTCTGTGATATGTTAGATAAGTGCAATAGCTCCTGTGATAGCCGTGGATTTCCCGTTATGCATCTCTAATGAATAATACATGCAGATTTTGCAGGCCTGCGGCAAGCTTGTTTGATGTATTACACGATAAGCAGCTGATATGAATGTGGCGGTGAATGATGAGGAGGTAAGATGATAGGGGAGAGTATGTAAAACATGTGCACAAAAACCATACAGGGCTCTAGATTGAGACCAAATGGTCACATTTTGCGACCTTTTTTCCTGCCGATGCGACTACATTTTGTTTGAGGTAGCACTGGTGCCCCCACCATTTTGCCCAATTGATAAGAGCTGCCATTTCTGTTGCATATGAGAAACATCCAACGGCAAACAAAACGAAAGTGGAAAGAAACAGCACTACTCATTTGAGCTTCGCAGCGTGGACCGTTTATCAGCTTGGACCAATAATAGATATCGCACCACAAGCTCAGAACAGGATTACTCGTGGGCTGATCTCAATTACGCGACACCATGGTATACACAGCGCTGGGAGATCCAGTGAGAAAGTGATTAATTTTGTTGCCGTATTAATAACATCGCTGTGAGATCTAGTGAAAAGCATTCAAATTTGGCGCAGAATTCTCTGTTCTAAACCATAGATATCAGATCAAACAGTGCTGGCATGGAAACCAATAGAATGTGTCATGAAAGAACAAGTTATAGAAAGCTTTTCAGTCTACAAATCACCAACACAGGGTGCCCACTCTTTCATAAAACACCAGATTCAAGGACTTTTTATTTTATATTAAGCACAATAAAGATAGTGAAGGTGAGTAAACTGGCAATCTGTAAAAAGACCCACTGTACCTGTGTCTATCATTATTGCAGAAATGTTAAGGCATATACCGACAACTAAAATCTAATTTAAGGGGCATTTTTCTTTTTTATAATCCAATGAGGAGAGAGGACTGGCGCCGTGTACGAGAGAGAGAGAGTTTGAACAAGAGATGCAGTTTGCAGCTTTATTATTCCTGCTTTTAACATTTATTTCATACTGGTTTTATGTTTGAATCATTGTTTAAAAAATTAAAATATAGAGAGTAGGGATGTCAATTTACCCATAATCGATCGTTGTTTAAATTAATTAATCATTAACCTCATAAATACGAGGCGGGGGGCACTACTAAGTTATCAGGCCCTATTTTAACAATCTGAAACGCAAGTATCAAACGCGAAACGCAAGTAACTTTGTGGGTGGATCTTGGGCGCTGTTGCTATTATACCGACGGGATAAATGACTCTTGCGCCCGATGCAAATCTAAAATGGGTTGTTCTGAAGTAGCTACATTACTCATAGGTGTGGTTTGGGCGTAACGTGAAATAAACCAATCAGAGCGACATCTCACATTCCCTTTAAGAGCAGGTGCGTTTGTTCCATGGCGGATTGCTATTATAACGGCGGATTTGCCAGGCACACGCCAGGAGCGGGGATGGGAGAAACCCACCCAAATTAGCTTCAGTTAAACAGGCATATAATAATTTGGGTAAATGTGTAAGCTATATTATGCCTATTTTTTCACATCTTCATGGACACCACAATGATTTCCCTCATGTGGAAATATTTTTCCTTGTAATTATGTATGGTTTGCAAAAATGGCAACTTGCGTCCGTGTGTAGATGAGATAAGCAAAGTTTATGTGGGTCATGCACACGCTACATTATGGCCAAGCAAGCGCCCTTAAAATAGCATCTGAATAACGCGCCACTGACTTTAGACTAGGTTTTTCCTGGTCTGTGGAGGAATTGTTTTCTGGAACTACAAAATAGCACCAGGGAACGTTTGCGCCAGAACACGCCTCCTCTTTTTGCTGAACCACCCCCGAGAGCGCAAGTTCATTGCCTAATTTACGGGAAAAGTCTGCTGTGCGTCGGGTGCAAAATAGGAATGATGCATGCGTCGGTGTAGAAAGTCAATTGCACTGGGTGCAAGATAGGGCCCATCAGGTTACGTAACCACTTGCTTATCCACCACAAAACTAGATGTTGTAATAGTGCTTAGAAGCTTGACTTTACAGTGAACATAGTAGGGATTTTAAATCTGCTGACATATTGGAAGTGCTCTATTTTCATTGAGTGAAAATAACTGCTTTACATTAAATATGATGTGTAAAATCATGTGACTATAATGACTTGTGTCATTATATCATTGAAAAGGTCTTCAACCAGCAGAATACAACCACCATATTTGTTTCAGTAAGAGAACAAACTATATCAAGTATTTGTATGAAAAAGTGCCGACGTACATGTAAACAGTATAAACACATGATGCTTTTGTGCCACATTTTGGTTTGTAACAGTAAACCATAGTAGATCACATATCTTTATTTAGAGCAGGTGGTCTTGAAAAAACACAACATAAGACAATGCGTAGATCACGGAGTGACATGACATGCTGATTGGCTAAAAGCTATAGGACTTGCGGGATCCTATCGCATCGCGATCATGACGCAGTGATTTCCAGTCATTTTGTGTTAAAGAAATAAATAATAAACTAGACTAACTGATATAGATTTCAAACATTATTAAAGACAAGCATACAGTCAGTAATACATTAAGAACAAATAAGCAAATTAGCAAAAATAAATACACCTGAACAAAGTTCAGAAATTGAGAACAAATGTAAAATAACACTGCACAGTTTTCGTTTTATAAATAAAATATAGATGAATCCTTATTAAAGTTGCAAAAGTTATTCAGTCAAGACCAGTGAGTGCTTTTCTTTTTCTCTTGTTCTTTTATTAACATTAATGACACAGGACAACAGGTTCATTAGCCTGCTGTCACTTTAAGACCTAATGCATGGATTCAATACACTGTTACACGATTTCTTTCTCAACTGTTTACGATCACTTAAGACATAACCGACTGTTGTTATAAGGATATTTTTATATAGTTTTTTTGTGTATTTGTCTGTTCAAATGAGAGGCGGCTTTTGTGTGCGCACTCTTGATGTGCCCATCACAGAAAACTGCATGCAAGTGCCGAATCGCTGGAATGGTTTAACACCACATTAAAATGCGCACACAGGAATCGATAAGCAGAATCAATATTTTAATTTTATAACAATAGTAATTTTATGATTAAATTACCTTTATGATTATATAATCAGTGAAATCACTATAAAATCAGTAGCTAGTGCCACACTCTGTAAGTTTCTTTTTACAGGTTTAACAGGTTTAACCCCAATCTTGATGCTAATGAAAAATATTTGGCTTCATTTGGTGCATTCATTATCAAAGTTGCTGCCTCCTGACACAATTTTAAATGTTTTAATGTAAAAAAAATAAAATAATAATAATAATAAATAAATATATATGTGTATATATATATATATATATATATATATATATATATATATATATATATAATATATATATATATGTTAAATAGAATATTTAGAATATACAAATTTCAATTAAATTATTCACCACATTTTAACATGCTCTCCATAAGCTCATTTTCTATCTATCTTAATGAATTACAATGAAGTCACCAACTGAGAACCAGTCTGTCGTGTATGTGCCAGCTAAAACTCTTTATACCAACACCCCATTAGAGTTAATCTGAAATGCCTTCATTGTCAACTGTTTGTGTCATTTGTAGCTCTAGAATGAGTGGGACGATTTACGTCCAGGTTTCGAGATAATATTCAGTTTCAAATGAATGTCCACAAATAGAGGAGTACTATGATGGACACACATCTATAGCCTACACATACATAAAAAATAATACCCACATTCACACTTAGCCATAGGCTATATTTGTACAAATACACACATTCAGCTTATTTTCAAGGATGGTTGTTTTAGAGCTGGATTTACACAATAAAAGGCATCATACGCCGGGATCCCATCCATATATTTTACAGAATATTGTATAAAAAATATTTTAATTAAATGTCTAAATGAAATATATGTCAAAAAGAAATACAGATAGATAGACAGACGGACAGATAGACAGACACAGAAAAACAATCCAGTCATGCCCTGTGCTCACCTTTACAGTAGAGTTATATGGGAACTTCTATTTCAAGAGGTGAGAAGAAAGTATTTTGTAGCAGACATGGTGAAGCCCCATGTGTTTCTATTCCTGAAACAGTGGAAGCTATTCTAAGCTCGGCCGGGATACACGCAGAAACGTCATGCCATTCACACCACAGACAAATGAGAGAACATGCTGTCCAGATTCATAAAGTGGGGAAATAAATGAATAAATCAAGAAGGATAGGAATGATTGTGTGAGAACATGAGGGAGTGACTGAGTGAAAAATAGGTGTGGTGAGCCGGGGACAGCTGAGGGTTAGATCTGGGACTCTGGGGTGAGGAGACAGAAATAGCTCACTTTAAGGAATGAGAAAGAAACTGGAGCATAGGTCCAATATCCATTAAATCTGAAATGTGGGGACTGTGTGTGTGTGTGTACGCACAAGCACCTAATAAGAGCGGGGTTCCTGAAAATAGCCCTTGGTTCCACTCTCATTTTCTGTGTTCACACATTCAATTTATTCTGGCCACAAAAATCACAGTGTGTAAATGGACACACACAAAGAGAGAGCATATAATAATGCCTCACGCCTATCAAACGTGCTGAGAGGGCATCTTAAAGCACACATGAAGAGGATATACTTGATTGGATCAGATGCCTAGAGACCATTTGCAAGAGGCAAAGACAAGAGCAGAGTAAAAAAAAAAAAGATTAAAAGTGATTTCCATTTCTGAGACTCTCATTGCATACGTCTTTGACACGGCTATGCGGCACATTTAACCACACATTTTAAAGATGAGGGAAGCTTTTTACTTCTGGCCAACTTCAAAGGGCCGGTCCCGTTCAGAGCCCATTCACGATTTTTCCCATTGAGGGAGGCTAATTCCAAATTCTCCATTTAGAAAAAAGGAGGGTAGACTGTCCCGTTTCACCTCATCACTGAAACCGTTCATGTTTTCCAGGGAAATGGCAGCAAACCAGAAGGAGCTGCTTGGTGATGCAATGTTTTTTATCCTTTATTCAAGACTATGTAAATCAAAGCACATGGTGCTCATTTATTTTAAACCAAAATTATTTTTAAAATACCTTTGAGAAACTCTGAAAAGAATTCCATGTACTTTGAAAGTCCAGAATCAAACTGATTTACTGCTCAAAGACTAAAATATGTTTAAAAATGTTGTCTTTGAGATTAAACCTAAAGATAATGTAATGAGCAATCGTAGAAAACTCATTCAGACTCTCAAATTTAAAGGGATAATTAAACTAAAAATTAAAATTCTCATTAAATTGCTTCTTTTTTTGGTCCATACAAAAGTCAATTGTTTTGGACCCCATTGACTTTCATTGTATGGACAAAAACATTTTTCAGAACTTCTATGTTCCACAGAAGCAAGTCATACAGGTTTGAAACGACGTGAGGGTGAGTAAATGATGAGATGTTTCATTGAGATGAGAACTATTGCTTTTTATGTTTTGCTATTAACATTCAAAAGAATAAAGATCAGAATACAGAAGGATTGTCCAAGCTTTTAAGAGACATTTTTTGAACCACAAAGTCAGACAGATGCACTTCATTTGAAGCTGTTGGTACTATTTTTCGGCTCAGGTTTGCACGATTTGACTCATTAAAGCAATGCAAATTTTATTCATTTAGACATGAAGATGTTTTCGCATAGACTTACATGTAAAAAACAAGCATCACTTATCAAAAGAAGGTCAGGCTTTTGTTGTCCAAAATCTCTGTGATCAAAGACCGTTGCTTCAGAAATTCCCTCCTCAAGTATGGGAAGATTTACCAGACTGTCTTTTATGTTGATTAAGTGAATAATAAGGACCCTGTGAATGATTTAGAATACATTTATTGACATGCATTTAACTTCTCATGAAACGCAGAAGCCCTCAATCCACAAACAGCAGAGGCCAGAATGGAAGCACAATACCTCTAACATCTGGGTCAGACTTGCTATAGACTCAAGATTATAGCATCAAACTTTGCATAAGCCTAGACATATAACCATTATACAGTTTTCAACATTTTCTTATTACAAGGCATCAGTCTGCTTGCTTACAATCACAAAGAATTAGATGTCCCCTTTTCCATTTACAAGAGTTTGCTTCAATCAGCAGTTTACATTAATTGTCACACACACACACACACACACACACACACACACACACACAAACAATTTAACGACAATTTAATTCCTCTCTGCCCGAAAATAGTGGTGTGTATTTAGTGCAAGGTGCATTTTCAATTTATAAATTGAAATTCACCTTACAATCAAAACCAAAGAGAAAATGTGAAAATAAAATTCACATTAAATACATTTTTGAAAAAAACTAATTAAATGTGCAAATGACTTCTCCTTGAGCAATACTGACAAAGTTTTACAAGGATTTGGCTTGTTAGGGAGCTAAAACATTTATTACCATGTCTTGTACGGGAATATATTAATTTAATTGAGTTATACATCTGTAAATCCAAGTTGCTGAGATGTCAGTGCATGAAAAAAATGTGTGTGCTTTAATCCTTTTGAGTATTTTCTTTAGGTAGCTATTTGTGTATTCGCTGATTCTCTAAAGAATAAGAGCTTAATTGCAGTGTACAGCAGAATTGAAAATCGGTCTTTCATCACTATATCAATCCCTTTTCAACACAGTGAGTATATTAAAGTAAATATGCTTTAGTGCAGAAAGAAAGGAGAAACAAGAGGCATGCGAGTGAGCCAAAGAGAGAGAGAATGAGAGACAGATGAGATTGTCAGAGTGTGTCACTGAGATAATATTCAATATACAGTATATAGTCCTAACACCTGCCACCAACCCTGAAGACATTTGCTGTTGAGATGTGGTTTCACTCTTCTGAAGCACCATGAGGAGAGCCAGAAGACTGCATTTGTCTTTAGACTTGGATTATCATAGAGCAGATTAAATACTTTTCTTAATACTGATAACCAATGTAATTATTGTAATCTTAAATATTAATGCAAATAGTAATACATAATTTAGATAAAACTGACAATAAATAATTAATTATGACAATGAAATATTCTGAGCTATGCATGCTGAATATCTCATTTGACATAATGAGTTTACTCAGGCTAGTGAATACAAGAAATAGCCTACATAAGACATATGAAACTTTTACATTTACTGTATATAATAGGAATGTTTCCACTCTGGATTTTCAATCCAGCATCGGACATGCCCACAAATGTAATTCATCTTAATTATCACATAATTGACAGATGTCTTTAAACAATATACTGAGCTGCTGAGGACAATCTAATCCAATTGCACACATCTCTTTTTGTCAATAGCTAAATGAATCATGAATCATTTGTTACAAAACTTTACATAAACATTTTGTGCAAATTATGCAACAGTTCGATCACAAAGCACACTTAAAGTTAAACATGGACACAGAAAATAGATAAAAGACATAAATTTGCAATTCTGACTTTTTTTCTCAGAATTGTGTGATAAAAGCTCGCAATTGCATGTTATAAAGACAGAATTGTGAGTTTATATAAAGTCACAATTACCTTTTTTATTTTTAATTCAATGGCGGAAACAAGCTTCCATACTCCAGTGCCAACTGTTAAACGGGAAAAATCCAACACATTGCTGTAACTTGCACAAACAGCAAATAAGCCTTTATTCTGACCTCCAAGCATACACTCAAAAAATAAGCTGTTGAACGAACTTGATTAAATTAAGGAAAACTTTTCCACGAAAATGAATTACATTTTTCCAACAAAATCTAATTTGTTGGAAATTATTTGTTGGGATCTTGTTGTATGAACTTAAATTAATTTAGTCATTCCTGCTAGATAAAGTTTTGTCAGGTTAACTACAAATAATCTTTGCCTGGCCTAAAAACACCAACATTATAATTTTAGCTAATTTGACTCTACAGTTATTTCCAATGATAGTCACTAGTGTTCAATTTAATTAAAACCTCTTTTTACATAGTAATATTGAATATTACTTATGCAAGTCTGCGAGTGAGGTTTAATGCATGTATAGGGTATACTGAGTGCCCACAGCCCTAAACTATCCACTGCCCAGTTAGTTGTCAACAAAATAGATTCATGTAGTTTTCACACAAATTAATTAAGTAAACTTCAGTTTTAAATGTATTAGTTTGATTGAACATAATTAAATTAAGTTGTGACAAAATATTAAACAATCGTGTTACTTTTGCTTATTTTAATTAGTTGAATTTAACAAGAGGCAAAAATTCATTTTTTGAGTGTACATACTTTTTTTCCTCTCCATTACCTAAAGATATATTCCTACGCACAACCCTAAAATGAGAATTCCAAGCTGGTATACTTTTATTTTTCTACGGAAAAAAAAATTGGTGATATACTGAAGAACTGAATACAAACCATGTGAAATTGGTGCAAAGTGCCAAAGCATCTGATTCATTACCAGTGTTCCATGATAACCAAACAAAGGCATCAGCAAATTAGATTAGCTCCAGTGCGATGACAGATAGAGCCACATCAATCACAAACCTTCATTTGCTCTGAGGTATTTTCATTATATCCGGAAGGTTGACAGTGTTGCTATGCTGGATAGCAGTGGCCTGCCAGCTATTGAAGTGGCCCCCCGCCACACACACACACATATACACTCACAAACATGCACAAATAGTGAAATATCCGCCACCTCAGTGCACTATTGGAATTTGGCAAACTACACCTCAGCAGAGCTGGACAAACATACAACTGTTTACTCATCGCTGAGATAATCTCATTTGTAGGGCGGAGTCAAGAGTCTGTCCAACTCTTATAATCTTTAACTCCACTGGTCAGTCACCTACACAGAGCACCTGCAGCTTAAACCACATCTGCCCTCTAACCCAGAACATTCACTCAAAAACATTTACCTTGAAGCCAACACATACTGTGGGTTAAATATGCTCCATTGCTAAACCATGATCGATCTAAATTCCCACCATCACTGTTATGTAACTCAGCAATAGAATGTATTATGCAAAGTACAACCACATCTCATACTTTTACAATTCAAATTCACAAGCAAAGAGTCGATGTTTACTATACACTATATACTTGCATGACTATCAAGGCTTTAAAACACAACGAAAATATTCCCAATGGCGACAAAACAAATAAAACATGTGACAATATTTTAATTTCTAGTTAATGTGGTATATGGAAAGCTTTGTACTTGTTCATATGCATTTGTCTCACATAGCACAGGACAGGCTGTTATGTCTGATCCGTGAACAAATGACAGGTTTACTCATGGCAAATCTTTCCCTCGTTCTTCGCTCAGGAGTAGAAATAAATTCCAAACAGTTTAGCAATGGTATTCTGTTTGCGACATTCGGATGCCGTACACTTCGGTTCTTTTGAGTGGGTTCTTTTTAATGAATCACTCAAAAAGACTCAGCATCGAGACAGCATCGAACATGTTAGCGGTTTGATTCAGACTAACTTAAACAGTGTATCATTTAGAATCGTGACTCTTTTTGTTTACATGAAAACCTGTGAAGTTGGCCATTTGTAACTCAAATGTGTGAGGTATCTGGTGTTATCCGCTTCCAGTTATTTTAGCTATACAAAAACAGTTGTTATTTTATTTTAATTTATTATCGTAATCATAAAAATGTGTGGACTCTTTACTACTGTTTACTACTTTACTTTGCTATTCTTCTATTTATTTATTTAAGGTTTGTGAGAATCCATTTACTGATTGGTTGTTCATGTTGTGTAATTAAAGATAAACATTCACGAGTTTAGTTATTGTAATTAATTAATAATGGCTTTCTTAAAACATTCATACTTTACAAATTTTTTTATTGTCTAACATATGAGGTCCAATTGTAAGGCTGAACGGACTAGGCCTTTGAGTGACATGCTGGAACCTAAACCATCTTAACAGTTTACTTTATTTATTACACAAAAACAATCAAGACTATTGATTAGAGTGACAACATCAAATTGGAACAACTTCATGAAATTCTTATAGAAAACACCCTAGTTGTTTATACAACTTAGCCTACAGTAAATCATCACAGTCTACATATTAAAATGCAGGTGCACATGCAGGGTGTAAGTTAGAAACTCGCTTAGTGAACTGAAGCCATTTTTAACCATATTTTTCAAGCAAATGAGTAATATGTCAACTAAAGGTCATTTGGCTCCTATTTTAATTTTTTTTCATTTTAGGAGTCAATAGCTGCGTTTCCATAACCCTTCAAATTGCGCAAACTGAAATTAAAAATGGAAACATGTCAATTTCGCAAAAACTCGCAGAAAAGTTTTTACGCTCGCATGAGGTGGTTTTTCAGGCAATTCGAAAAAGGAATTTTTCGCAAAAATGCAATGAAAAGTTATTTCGCATTTATAGGTCACCTGCATGGCGTATGTAAAAGTCGATCATTCTTTAAAGATGGCGTGGTATGACTGGACAGAAGACAAGACAGAGTTTTTTTATTAAACTCATAAAAGACAGAAGAATTACGGGAATACTGGATTCTAAACAACAAAGAAATGCCACAATTTATCAAGACCTCGAAGCAGATAGAAGGGAGAAACACCCAGAAACACCTCATACAGTACGTGGCCGCTCCCAAGTATAAGGGGCTTTGCTTGGTCATTAATGCTTGGATTGCCTACATCTCCTTCGATTGCAGTGGCTGCAATATACTTAAACCTACTGACATCTGTTGCCATGATTTGTGGAATGACTTATCGCGAGAAGAAAAAATGAAATTTTAGTCGCATAACATCGGTAAATGGAAACGCAGTCAATTTGCAATAATTTTTAATCGACATTTAGCAAATATCGCAAAAGTTTTGTGCAGATCTGTAATGGAAACCCGGCTACTGACACCGTAATCATTTATTTTGTCTGGAACCCTGAATAGGACCAGTCCTCTGTGTTTCACAGCCAAGACGAAAAGCACAGTTCTCTCTAATACTACACCTTTAGAGCTGAAAAACTGAATCAAGAACATAATGATCCACTCATTACTCTGTGAGTCATGACCGAGGGATGATTTCACCCCTGAGAACGCTAAACATAAGAAAGCACTGTCTGTGACCCATCTATACTGTACTATTGCTATAATACGAGCAGAAATTAGGTATATAACATCACTGACAATAATACAAAAAAGAAATTACATTACATACTGGGTACATTACTATACTACCAGCAGAGATCTCTTAGGAGCTTTCCCTCTCATAAAGCAACTACCATGGTCCCAAGTGTGCAGGAAAGCTTTATTAGGCTACCTATTATCTAACATCTCTGAGCAAAATATCACAGCAAAGGTAATCTTTATCATGCAAACAATTGATACGTTTTTGATTCATGTGAAACGCTATGCTGGTAATGCAAGGCATGTGCAAGTTGTAAGTGATTTGTGGGCAAGCAATAAAGCATTACACTCGAGAGGCCGACAGCACTTATTGCACACCACGTGATGTAATTTTTATTTTAGCTGCTAGACCTCAACAGTTCGAACTGACAGTATACTTCCACATGAGCAGAGTACCTGTCGTTATCAAAAAAGACGGAGAAGTTAGTTGGTTCAGCGCACTGCAAGAAAAAGCTCTATGAAGCAGTGAATTTCTGAGAAGACGAAAATGCTTTAGAGAATCAATCCCATAGGTCACAGAACTCATTTCAAGAGGGACAATGTATCAGATAAACTCAAAATCTGCTTAAAAAAGAGCTTTCAAGTCTTTTTGTTCACTATTTCAGTCTTTTCAACAACTAATTCAATTAGTACAAGACAAAATAAATATTTCCTATGCATTTTTCTCTTAAAAAGACCTCATCGTCTCTTTCCTCCCCCCATCTACCCATCCCACGGGTACCTTAAGCAGGCGCACAGACGGAAGGAAGGCTGCATGACACAGTTTCCGTATGGTCCAGTTGAGTGGCCGAGGAGCATCCAGCTGGTTCGTCGCTCCTGGCCGGACGTTCCCGCCATCCGGAAAAGGGCCCCACATTGGGGCTGCGATGCACGAGTGGTCTCTGTCCGAAATCCTCTTAACTCATTAAGCATGACCCTCCTCAGCTCCTGCCGCAAAGCCGCGCAACCTGTTTCCCGCGACACAGAGCCCTTCACCTGCACCCCCTCCCTGCCCTCCCTCCCCTCCCCACAGATCCACAGGAACGGGAAAACACCTTCAGACCATACAGGGTGTCCGGGTCCACTTCCACTGGCCACGCAGACCCAACAGTGCCAGAGATGACGGGGAGCATGCGGTCTGAATGAGTGGAGAGAAGCAAAGAGAAGAGGAGCGAAGCTAAGTGGAGGAGAGAAGAGTGGGAAACAGTAGCTGTGATGTAGAGCAGCAGAGCGGCACTGTCTTGAAGAACCCGGAGAGAGAGAGAGAGAGCGCGAGAGAGAGAGAGAGAGAGAGAGAGAGAGAGAGAGAGAGAGAGAGAGAGAGAGAGAGAGAGAGAGAGAGAGAGAGAGAGAGAGAGAGAGAGAGAGAGAGAGAGAGAGAGAGAGAGAGAGAGAGAGAGAGAGGAGGAAAGAAAAGAGATGGATGGAAGCAACATGAATGATAGTACGTACTGACAAAGAGAAGGAAAAACAAAAGATTCAGGAAATCATGCTGTAGAATGAGGTTGAGAGTTGCTGCGAAGGCAAAGCACTGGAATTGATGAGGAATAATGGAAAGCAGATGGGAAAAATTATACATTTTGATCTTTGCATTTTACCACTACATCTTTCTCTTGTTTTAGGTCTTTTGGGTCACAAATGAAAAACTGAGAGGAAAGATTTCCCTGATTCCCTTCCAATGTCTTCTATTTGTACTCCTCTGACCTGTTCTCCTCTATTCCCTCTCTTTTCTCTTCCTCTGTAGCCCCCTCCTACTCCTCCATCCTTGCACACTCCATCCTTTCCAAACATGACGCATTGACCATCGAAAGGATAATGGAGTAGAGGGGGGGGAGAGAGAGAGAGAGAGAGAGAGCGCAACACTGGATTGAACTGCTCCCTTCCATTGGATGGGTTTAATAATCCAGTGTTTATAATACGGTCTTATATGCCCTTGTCTCTGAAAACGTGTCAGGGAAAAAAAATCTCCCTTAGGGAGAAGTGTTTAAACAAATAAATGGTGCAGTAGAAATGGAGAGAATGCAGTAGAAGAGTTGGCCATTGCACTGCAGTCACTAGGTTGGCATCCCTGCGGAGCAGATAGTAATAATGAATCTCAGCAATCAATCCCCACTCTTCACAGGCATCACCTGGCCATGCAGATGTGAGAGATGTCACAGAGACATGGATGGAATACTAAGTACTGCACCGAGTGGGAAGCTCCTCCTCTTCCTGCTTCCCCCTTGGATGCGGGGTTCTCCTGTCACTCAAGGTATCCTGAGACGGTGAGAAGATTATGCAACTCTTCAAGGCAAGGTGTGTATCCATAGCAACCTCCGTTTACCAGTGTCAGTGAGAGATTGGGTTTAATGTGCAGGTATGTGGAAAGAGGATTGTACTCCAATCAGATCTGACAACTTGAGCGAGAAGCTCCCAGGATACAGATATTAGTGAGTCAGATTTTAACAGAGAGAGCATGAAGACACTACTTATCATATATTATGTGACAGCAATAAACATATGCCATGTGTATGGTTGTTCTAGTATGCAGTACATTTTTATGTCCCAACGTATGTCTTAATAGAAAAAGTATTGAAAATGGAAATCAATGTTATAAGTGAACAATGGGGTGATTTTATAAATGTTCATTTATTAAATAAAATGTATTAATTTCACTATTTTGATATTCTTTTTTGCCAGAATCTTCAATACACTAAAAGCTTCTATAAATACAAAAATTTGAATTTCTAAATTCACCTTCCTGATCAATGTCTTTATATCCATCCTATTAGGTTCCATCCTGTTGATTGTATCAATAAGCTGCCTATAATTAATAAAAGTTTAAATTTAAAATGTTCATTTTATTAAATTTCCTTACTAATTGCCATCTTAACAAAGACACACCATAAGCATATTCATATAAAAAAGGTACTGCATAACAGGTTCAATAAAAAATCCTTTTTTTGTCAATCCTTAAACAGAATAATCATAGTGCAGCTGTGATTTAGGATCAAATTAATCGCTTCTGTATATACTGAAAAAATAAATAAATAAATAAATAAATATATATATATATATATATATGAAAACAGTTGATGACATTTATGGATGTGACCAGACAAACTATTCCACATGCCAAACTCCTGAACTCCTGAATCAGAATGGTGATAAATGAGTGTAGCTGAGGGTAAAAGTCAACCACTTAACCAGCAGCATTTATTTTAACTTCAGCATGCATCACACAATCAGGACCAGGTCTTCATTATACACACACACACACACACACACACACACAAACAAGAAGTTCACAACAGAATCTAATTAGCCTACTTCTTGACCTACACACAAAAGCAATCACATACTGCTAGTTTACAAGTCACTACCTTCTCGCTGCAAAACAATGGTATGGAAAATATGTTCCACAGTATGTTTGTGTATTTTAATCAGTTTATGTGTATGCATGCCAATATATTTGAACGTGTGAGTACATGTAAGGTGTTGAATATCCTCAGACATACACCCACAAGAATTGATTCATCTGCCAGTTTCAGGGCAGATCCCATTATCAGCAGTGATTAAGTATAAAATATTGCTTGATGGCTGAATAAATGCTTAGGGAATTAATAACATATGCTAAAGATGTACTTCTAAAATGAATAAAATACCACAATACAAAAATTTGAAGAAAATACCCCAAAAAAACAAATATCTTTTCACCAGTTGTGCTGTAAAAAAAGCCTCTCCTGAAAGAGGACAGAGAATGTGACGCTTTAGGATTCTGTCTCTCTCTTTCACTCATCATCAGCATGGCCATACCTACACATTCATTGAAACCTACTCCAAGCACTGTAAAATTGCACTAAATAACAATTTTACACTATTTTAACCAAAACAAATACATAAACCAACAAATGGATTTTCACAAAGTCTGAAATAATAGAAAACCAACTTTAACAAACACTTCTTATTACACCCAAAGCTACCATAACTGCTCATGTTCGAATGATAAAGATTTACTAAACAATTAATAGGGCCCTAGGGTGCTGCTTTTGTGGTGAAACCTGTAAAGACTATAGCAAAGCACCCTTTTCATTATTCAGAAGGGATGATGGAGTGAGAACTTACTCTTTAATGAGCTCCAGTTGCAAGGAGCATGGCAAGCCCTGCCAATTTGAAACAGTCACTTCCTAGCACACTATATCATCCTTTAATCTCCGCAAACACACTTTATGACTATGCACCCTTGCTGTTTCAATGTCAAAGACATTTTCTATAAGCAACTTATTTTGTATGGTCTCTGTCTTTCTAAATCACATTTCGCCACTTGTTTAACATGCATAGAACACATTAGAGCAACATTGCATTTGTATCTCTTATGTACCCACCAGAAGCACTAATTAAGCAAAAAGAATGCTTGTTAGTGCAACAGAGATTTTGTTTATTGTGATGGATGCTATGCGGGTGTGGGCAGTGAAAATCAAACGTTCTTGGTCTTCACGATGATGAGCCATTTGCTTTCTTTAGTTTTAAAGAGCGCTGGTGATTAAATGTGACTTGGCTAATTCACTGAGGGTACTGTATCTGGCAGGCTGTTTGTGTGTTCTATTGTCAAGGCTCCACTTAGCAAAGGTTGAAGATATTCCTGCTGATGTATTATACAACTTTAGGCTTTTCTGTCCACAGTACCTATTTATGTAACACCACACTGTGTAAAATGAGTACTGATGTTGTTTGGCTTTATAGTAACATTGGCCCATTTAAGTGAATAATCATGGAAGAATATAACCTTGTAGGTACGCTCAATGCTACTTGATGTCAGTTTGAATTATAGACATGGGTTAAATTTGCACCAGAACAGTTTTTGTTGCAATTTTGAACCCAGTAATGGAAGAATTTGTGGGAATGTGTTATGATAGAATCTGTGTGCTTGTTTTATGATAACTTTTTAATCGTGACAACAACTGCATTCACTGACACAAAGTTCTATCGACTCTTAGGCTCTCCTTATTTCCTCCCTGTCTGAACTCTATACATTTTATTATATTTCTCCTGCAGGCATTTCACTACGACCCATTCATTTAAACATCCTCATATCTTCTTTGATATGCTCATTCTTACTCATTTTTCTAGATTTTAAATAACTGCAAGCACTAAAAAATGTTTTATGTGTGATGCATCTGTTCAAACACTAGATGGCCATCACATAAAACAAATCAATGCACCTCTTAACTGAGCTGAGATATATAGAAAATAATTTTATTGATCTGGCTGTTACTTATCAATATTTTTTCTTAAAAGCATTAGTATAATTCATTATGCAAATGTGATTTTTTCTGATTGAAAAACAGTTCCCTCACATGAAAGTAAAGATTCAGAACAGCATGTTTATTAGCAACATCTGAATCATCTGAACATCTGTATATAAGCACATCTGAAACAAAGCAAAAAGCATTGCACAGCGCATTACCCCAAATATTGTATATTTTAAGCACAATTAGTTTATATCTATAGCAAATGCAGTCATTTCACATACAGTACATTTTGTGCAAATAGACAATGGCATATTGTGGAGCTCTGGCTATAAAATACTGTGTCCTACAAATAACCAAAGAATACTTACACATGCAGCCCTAAAAAAAATCACTTTTTTGCATTTAAGATTAAACTTTTTTTTTTATGAAATAAAGACATTATTGCTAAATATAAATGCTGAATCTATTTATTTTAAATATTAGTCTTAAATCTCACTCTAAAAAATTTTGTCTAAAAAATCTAGAATTGCAGTAAATATTTATGCAAACTGGACTGGGTGGAGTTAAAGCAGAACCAAACTGATGAAATGGGCAAGTGGCAGAAAGAATTGAGCTCTTAAAAGAGCTGACAGAAAGTCAAAACAAATAGGACAGGAGCAACAACAAAAAAACACATGACCCCAGAGAAGCAGTTTCAGAAGGGCCTTTTTTCATCTTAATAGAAGTGTCAGAAGCCACTTATACCAACACACCATGATCATCAGTTCATACGCCTGCAAACTGCTCGTGTCGTTCTCCTCTCTCTTCTTCCACCTCCGCACAACACTTTTCTCACTGCGGAAGACTGTCACTTTTTACAGTAAAAAAGGTGCTAGCCATCAGCAGCCACACCATTCTCTGAGGCTGAAGTTTCCAACCGATCTACCACCTGCCCTCTGAACTCCATCCGCTGCCATCAACTACTGGTCATCCCTCCATCTTTCTCCTTTCTCGAACATTCACAGCCTTGTCTGCACTCAAACAAATCATCAATGCATCACTTGTTACAGACACCTTCCTGTTATTTAAGAAGTCGTGAATGACCTCACTGCTGAAAAGATAGTGGAAAACTACAGATCATACGTTCTTGTCATGTTCTTGGCAGCATACTTGAATCTGGTCTTTCACAGAACAACCTGTTGGAAGCCAATCAAGCTTCAAGTGTGCCACTTCATGGAGACTGACCTGCTGTCTGTCAGTAACAACCTGTGGCTGATCAAACTTGCTTCCAGATCATCCATTCTTTCCACAGACTCATTCAAAATTGAAGAATTGGTTTTCTTTGTGGTGTGGCCAATTCCATTCAAATTCAAACTCATTCAAATTCAAGTCCGAAATGTGTATAAACCTGTTTCTCATTCTGCTACATCTTTGAAAGTGAATTACCAAACACTTCTTATTGAGTTACTTACTGAGGTCATCCCAGCAAGCCCATGGATTCAGCACAGCATGTCATTACAGGTGGGCTTGACCTTGGTTAACTTTCCTCCATGCACAATTAAACTACAGATGATCTAGAATGTGGCACCTGATCTTCAGTCAACCTAAAAAGGCCACTTCACACCATCTGTGCCTTGCTTCACTGGTTGCTGCCTGTTAAATTCAAGCACCTGCCCTGACACTCTTATAAAAGAACAGCCACTGCATCTGCAAGCCTTCACCTAAACCCACTGATGCAAGTCAACGATCCTTCACCTCTGCAGTCTACAAGTCTGAGGCAGAAGCATCACAATGAGGAAATAAGTCACTTTCGAATACACCTTCTGCTGAACAGGCTGTACCCCAGGTCTAAAGAGATGTTACCTTGTATAAATCATCAGCATGCACTGAGATCTACAGTGCTTTCAAAGCCTTAAAGAATTTCTCACTTCTCAGACAATGCTATGCATCTCTATCATCATTTTAATTTTTACTTTACATTTTTCCACTACCACACAATGCAAGGACATGCAGTGTGCTTCACTTAATAACTTAACTTAATCACTTACTCAAATTTACAGTACATTAATTCTTAATAACATACAAAAATGTCACCATAATTATAAAAATTGCATTTTATTAGGAAAATGTGGACTAAAAATGCAGTAATTTAAAGTATGCAATACTGTGTGTTTAGAACTAATAGCCTACATTTCCAGACCTAACCACTAGAGGGACCAAGTATTTTGAGAAACTCTCCTGTTCCCAGTTCCGTTACAGAGGTGATAATGTGTCAGAAATGTCTCTCTGTAAAGCAGACTCCTCAAATGCATATTAAAAAAAAAAAACGTTTTAAATCAAGCACAAAAACTGTAAGGGAAGTCAGAACGGCAGAATCTCTTGGCCATGCTGTTTAGATATGCTGTAGTGGATGCCCAGGGAAGCATGCTTTCTTGCCATTAGCACTAAGATATCACATGTTAAACACTCACACTAAACATTCACTCTAGTCTATTGGGAATAAGATTTTGACCAGCCATTTGCAAATGAAAAATGTGCAAATACATGGACATAGACAGCCAGGACTTAAAACAGTATAAAATATCAAACAGAATGTAATTGTGACAAAAACAACAGATGCAGAGGTTTTTCAGTTTGCAATCTTGAGATGTTTTAAGCATGTTTAGTAAGTCACTCTGCATAAAAGCGCCTGCTAAATGGCTTGCATGTAAATGACTGAAATTTACATTTAAGCCTCTGAAAGGCAATTTACAGTGAATTGCAAAAAAGAAATCTGCCAGCATGTGGCAGCTTTATCTGATTCAAGTTCAGGAAGCATCAATTAGTAGAATTCACAAAGGAAACGTTCACCAGCACCAACTCTGATCATGTAACCATGTTCATTTTCAAACGTCCATCCAAAATAATGATTTTCGAGATCAGATTGCATCTGAGGAACTACAGAATCACCGTAGCTAGTCTTAAGTATTAAATTAAAAAAAAAATAGACGAGTTAAGAAGCAGTGGGAAGCTGAGAAGCATTGCAGGCTCAAGCTATTTTCTTCCGCTGCATCTGTGCCAGATCTGATTTGCGAACTGACGAGTGTGAATATGAAACCAATTCCCACCTGCCAGTCAGCAAATGACATTGTATTGCCCACTGTGAAATTGTTCTGAAAAGTATGAATTCATTAAAATCGCATTTCATTCCATGTTAAAATGCTGCTAACACTACAGTGGATGCTCTTTATGTAAATCCAAAGACATATGCTCCACTCTAATTGTGTATACTACTGGGAATAAAAGCAATTATTTGTGCGTATGTGCATGCAGAGGCATTTAATTTGACAGGTATAACAAGAGCGTGTTTTGTATTAGCATGCTTATTTTGTTCTGGACTACGTGACCGTGCACCTGGTATGAATATTTGAATATTTGAGATGTGCATATGTGTGCATGTGTCTCTCTATACCATACAGCGCTGTCAGTGGTTCTCTTCTAAGCCTGTGATGCTCAGCCTGGTCCTGGAGGCAAAAGGATAATAGCAGCTCTGTGGGGCTATGGAGGAGTCAGGGGATGGGATGAGTCTCCTACTGGGTCTCCTCCCTCTCTCAGGAAGACCTCCACTGGCTGATCTATCCCTGCTCACTGCCCCATCTGGAGCCATCAAACCCATAGGGCCCAGTGAGCCGCCATCAAAAACCAGCCTCTACACGTCAGGCAAAACCAGTCACATCATTAATACACTGACTGTGTTCACGGTGCTTAATGTGGGCCGTAAAAGGGACTCAAGCTTGAAATTAAAAAGCGTATATATTTAGGGTGTGTTTGGATGTGTGTATTAAATCCAATAACACCAGAGTTTCTTTGCAAAGTCAGGAGGGAAACAAATCATTACATATTAATGATGCTGTACCTGGAACAAATGCTTTGGCTTTATTTACCCCATCACAATGCCTATTTTTTATCACCTACACTAACCTCACTCTACCCATGAACCTCTCAGAAAATCCTGTGCAAAAAAACATTAGATTTAAATAGAAATATAATTTGGCTGATTTATAAGTCTGTGTTTAATAGGTTTCACAAAATTAGTGAGGACTTTTTTGAATAGTGAGGATAGGGGTGGGTGATATGGCAAAAATATCATACCATATGATTTTTTTCAGGCAGGATCACAATCTATGATTCTTTTTCATGTTGGTTTTTAAGACTATTTTAAATATCTCTTTTTAAAAAAAAAAAAAAAAATAGCCTTACAAGGTAACAAAAGAAAAAAGAATGACAGAACATTCAGGCCAAAGTAGAGGTGGGCTATACCACCAACATTTATTTTATGTAATTATTTTATCTTTGCTTTAAAAAATAAGAACTAACATGCAAATGACAAAAAATAGGACAAATGCAATATAAGGTACAAATGAAATAAATAGTGCTTTAATTTTTCCAGCTACAGTAGGTATATTTAACAGTAGCATTTAAGTAAGAAATTGAATACAAATAAAACACTATAGACTTCACTGTATGAATTAAATATAGGCTACACTGATTCTTAATAAAGCTACTAATTCAGACAAGAACAGTGAGTGATTTTCTCTTTGTATTTTGCTGTTTGATTAACATTAAAGTGGAATTTAAGCAGTTAGTCAAGGTAACATTTAATAAATGGATTTCCACTATAATCAAAAATTATATAACAAACGTGATAAAATGTAACCACTCAATAGTAAAAGATGTTTTGTTATAGCTTTTGTAGCAAGGGCGCAGTACTACAACCTTTGACATCACAGGGTTGTTGTCTTGCCTAAGTTAAACAGATACAGCAGTAGAGAGACAGACATGAGAGGACAGATAGTGAAATAAAGATAGACACAGTGAAAGATAGAAACAGGAAAGAAACGACATCAGAAAATAAAAGGGAGGCCACTATTGCATTGCTCCTGGATGTAAAAATTAGTTTTACAGTGTTAAAGCAACACTTTAAGACCTTTGCACAGATGATACACATGCGTATCATAATATACTGACACGCATCCAAACTGTTTACATTCACTTAAGATATTAACGACTGTGTTTATGTAAACCTTGTGTGTATTTGACAGTTTAAGCGCAATAAGACGTGAAAGAGAAATTAGTTCAGTACCAGTGGTGTGGCAGGCTTTTTGGGTGCGCGCACTTCGGGTCTCAGAAGAGGACTGGCAAGGCTTTAAAACACATGCAAACAATAAACTTTCATGATGGCGAAGAACTGCAATGTCACGTAAGCATAACCCTAATGCTGCGTTGTTAAACATGTGAATGCATGTCGCGTTGTACAGTATTTTGTATCTTGAGATCATTGGGAAATTTTAATCGTTCAAAATCTAAAATTGATTTATTTTACCTCACAAGTGTAGGCAAACCTGTACAGAGTTACACAAATCAGACGTGCACACACACACACACACACACAGAATGGGATTCCATGTATTATGGGGACTTTCCATTGACTTGATTTTTATACTGTACAAACTCACACCTGCAATTAACCATCACAGAAAACTTTCTGCATTTTACATAAAAAAAACAAACAAACAATTTATTAAGATTTATAAGCTGTTTTCCTCATGCTGGGGACCAAAAATTACCCCAGAACACACACACACATGACATCTGTCAATATAGCAACAGAATGCAATGTTTAACTTCTATAGCATCATTTAAAAGTTTAGAGTTTAGTTTCCAGACTTCTCTTTCCATTCCAGTCATTTTATTTTATTCCCTTTATTTACCTGTATCAATCCTTTCATTTCCTTCCTTTCCTTTAATTTATCTTATTTTATTTCCTTGTTTAATTTTGCCTTCTTTTGTTTCGTTTCCTTTCCCTAATTCTATTTACTTTATTTTCATATCTTACTTTATCTTTCCTTCTTGTCTTCATGCACTACATAAAGATTTGTTTTGAAGGGATTTAAAAAAAAATACAATAACTGCAATATTTTATTATCAAGTGTGCAAATTGTACTGCATAAACCTTTAAACTGAAACTCTGCCTAAAGCTCCATAACTACAAAACATCTGGGCCCATATTCATAAAGAATCTTAATTCAAAGAGTAGCTCCTAGTGACAAAATTCTAAGAAAATTCTAAGAAATGTGGGCGTTTACTCTTAAAATTAAAGAAAAAATCCTAGTAAAGAAAAAAGTAATTCAGGAAGCATCTTAACCCTTAAAAGAGGTCTTAAGGTCAAAATTGTTAGGAGCACGGACGAGGACTTTTAAGAGGCTTAAGAGTTTCTTTAGCAGAGGAGAAAATGGCAGAAAGACGAAGAGGGAGAAGAAATGTGTTGCAGACAATGGATGACAGTGAGTTAATAAGACGCTATAGATTAGATATTAATATAAGGCCCGAATTTTCCTTTAAGAATGGCCTTGTGTTCATCCACTAACTGGGCTAACAGTAAACACTGTTCCTCTGTCCAGTTGGGCTTTCTCACCCTTCTTGGTTTTGATTCCATGTTTGATACATTAAAACCAACATTCAAACCACCACTTAAATAGACATGCCAGCAATCAGTGCAACTGGAAAGAGTGGAACAATTTTTATCATTATAAGCCAATCAAATACCTTATAGGAAATTAACAGCATGGTAAATAAAAAAAAGGATATATAATGTGTGTGTGTGTGTGTGTGTGTGAGAGAACAGTCAAATAGGAAAAATTACGCATTTAATTTCAAAGTGAAGGCTTAGAATAGACCCTATACTTAAAATCACTCTTTTTTTCCTTTTTGGACAACCAACCAATCACAGTCTTCAAAAGATTGTGTCATACATAGCAACGGGGTCAACCCCGCCTCCTCACTAAGATAAAAGTTTTTGTCTTTTCCTTATTCAGAGTTGCTCTCAGATCGGTCCCGAATCGCTCTTAAGCTAAGACTCCTACGTAAAAGTTTTTAAGCTAAATTAAGAGTTTTCTGAGAGGATTCTTAGAATCTTTATGAATACGGGCCCTGGTCTATATGAACACCTTTTTTTATATATATATGAAATGAAATAAAATAATATAAAATATGATCCTGCCATGCAGTGCTTAATATTCAGGTCCCAGGCTGTTTCACAATCACAATCTTCTCATGTTAAATTACACAAATGGTTTTATTTTTGAGCCAGGTCCAAATTTACCCTATGCTAGTTAGTATGAGTTAATCAGCAGGCTTGACATTTTCACATAATTAAAGGCTGCTGGTTGATACGCCACTGGAAAAAAAAAACATAAGAAAACTTTGTAGGACTTTACTCTTAAAAGAAAAATAGACTCTTTATGTCTCTCAGTACTTTTTGTCTTGATCTTCTGAATGCTCCTGTAAAAAGAGCAACAGTCTTTCCCTATAACTGAAATCCATTTAATTTCTGTCTCAGCTCAGACAGGATACTAAATCTCAGACGACACACATAGATGCCCTGAAACGTGGAGTAGCATTCTGTCAAGCTAAGGAAAGAGATTTTCAGCCTTTAGCAGCCAATTAAAGACTCACCTAGCACCTTTCACCTCACAGACGTGGACTAAAGAAAAAAACATTACATTTTATAACTAAATAAACTGTAAGGTTGCAATGCAATTAGTGAAGACTGTCTCTCTGCTCTTAGAGTCTCAGTAACTCAACAGGTTTGAGTCTCGGTCTGAGGGCGTTAATTCACAGACCGTCCAATCTGCTTAAATCACAGCATCTCACACAGTTGCCAGTTAAAGGTGCCATCATTAAAGGATTCATTATTAAATGGTGAAGCTTTTTGAGATCAAAACCGCTTTTTCAGAAGAGAAAGTGATAAAAGAGAAATGATGTATGATAGTCCCTAGAAGCAATTCAATAGTGTCAAAGACACAACAAAGGACTAAGACAGAGGTTAATGGACCAAACAATGGCAAAACGAATGGGACAGTTTTGTGAGTCATCTGATTTGGCAGTGGAAAGGAAAATCTTAAGAATGACGTGTGGATCCCTACAGGGACAAATGACTAGAAACCGGCAGGTCTGGACAAGAGCAATTCCCACTAATCTTATAAAGCTAACAAAAGAAGAGCAGACTTGTTTAATAAATGCCAGTGCAAATTTATGACTATGCATATTCAATCTTTCAAACACTTAAGTGCCACCTCAATGAGATTCATAACTCCAGAATATAAATATGTTGTTTGTTCAGAGCTAAAAAAGCCCAAAACTTTGATGTAAATATTTGATGTAAATATTACAGCCCCATAAAACAGCATTCACATAAATTAAAAACAAATAGATTTGGTTATTGCTTTGCTTTATATAAACAGCATTGCTCATCTTAAGGGGGCTGTGTTGATGATACCACATTTGTTGGATCTTCAACTCTGCAGGATTTCACTGTGAAGCCTGAGCTATTCTTGCCTCAATCTCCCTCTGTCTGAAATTGTGTGGGACTAATGAGGGCTACAGTAGGATATGAAGACCACTAATTGACCTCTCTGAATGTTACAAGACTTTCTGTCCTGTTAGAGCAGATGAGCTGATTAAGAAATGTAAGGAAAAAAAAGAAAGAAAAAAAAAAGGCTGGTACAATTATTTAAATGTGGTGACATTCCTTTTACCTTCATTATGAAAACCGCAGTGCTTTGCAAATGACTTCCTGCAAATATGCACATATATCATCTCTGACAATTATTTGCCTAGTTACAAAACTCTGCAGATGGCCAATCACTGCACTTACAATTCGTTTACTTTGCTATCTAAATAGGGATATTCCATAGACTTTCATTGTTTTTACATACAGCTAGTTATAAATAATATAATATAACCTCACCATAACAATAAACTCTTTATATATATTTAATATTTAAAAAACACCTTTATATACTTTATTTTTATGCCATTTTTACAAACGAGAACATCCTCAAAAGGAGGTTTTGTCAGATCACTTCTGGGTACAAATGTGTCCTCAAAGTATGGTTAAGTAGGTACATACACAAAACAAAACAAGGAATGCATGGATATTAAAATTGTGGCCAATAACAATAAGACAATAACTTATTAATAAGCACATTATAAGTATGAAAAATGGATATTCAATTTGAAATTTGATAAGGATTTTAACTTTAAGGGATGACAAATGTAATCTAAATGTAAAAACAGAGGAAATGAGCCATTGAATATCCAATATCGACAATCATTTTTTTAATATATATAAAAAGGGAATATAAAGGGAAAATAACACTGCAGTCTGGGCCTGGTTGTGTGTTTATTGTTACAAATAACCACTATAAAAGAAATGGGACATAAGTACATGTTACTGATTTAAAAACAAAACAAAAAACACCTGAAGTCTGTAAAAACATATATAGAAAACTTTTAGGTACATCCAAAAATAATGGGGTAAAGTAATACATTTCTATGAATCCATAATCAATCAATTTGCCATAGAGTTAAACTTTTTTTTTCAACAGATTTAAGTAATGCTTAACTGCAAGTAAACTGTGGTGTGGATAGAACTATAAATTACCTTTTAATAACAATAACAGTGCATTTTGGCACAGCTTACTCAATAGATCTATTTTCATACCATGGCACCCCTGATCCCTGAGCTGAGTGCACCTATGCTAACAGAGAGCGAGCGGAGGAAATGCCACACTCGCTTGACATAAATTTTACATTAGTTCCCTGTGCCAAGTGTGTTACCAAGGCAACCTGGCAATTAATGGCTAATAGGAATAGAGCAATAAAAGCAGCACTGCACTGTATAAATATAATGGTGTTTATTACAGTTCTCTTATTCCCTTTGACCACTTTAAAGGGGCCATCCACACTGAAATGAATAGATGCATCAACCCTGGGGCACTCCAGCCATTCCAAGATGGGGAATACTAATGTAGAGCGTTGGTTGAGGCAGGCGTCACATGCTTTGCATTTCTCTTTCGTCTCACTGAGGGTGATGCTATGGAATAGTCTGGGCAAGCTCTGGTAGATTTGCACAAGCTGGGGGTAAATACTGCCAAGATATATTAATCTGCCACAAGAACACTGGTTGGTTTGTTGGCCGTTACTGATAGATACACCATCATCTGTTTAGAGACAATCTGTTGTGCCAGTGTGTGACAGGATAAACGGTTGACAGACTCTGAGTAAGCTAAATAACTGTTCGCATTATACTGTCCTATTACTATATACAGTTTGCACACACACACATATACATTTAGATAGATAGATAGATAGATAGATAGATAGATAGATAGATAGATAGATAGATAGATAGATAGATAGATAGATAGATAGATAGATAGATAGATAGATAGATAGATAGATAGATAGATAGATAGATAGATAGATAGATAGCCATTGCCATTCTAGCAACATTAATATATCTTGGCAGTATTTATCCCCAGCTTGTGCAAATCTACCAGAGCTTGCCCAGACTATTCCATAGCATCACCCTCAGTGAGACGAAAGAGAAATGCAAAGCATGTGACGCCTGCCTATATAGGTATGTAAGTAAATTATCATATATAGGTGAGTAAAACTTTTATTTTTGGGTGAAAAGTCTTTTTAATATAACAAAGTTTGAAAGTGATTAAAGGGGAGATTCGGAATGAAATAACCTCAAATAGATTAAAACAACTGCTGTTTTGTGCCTAATTACAGAGGGTGCAGACAGTAACCTTTTTTTTTTTTTTTGCTGGGCTGAGATTAAATATGGTTAAGTTTAAACGTGTGCTCAAATGCATATTGTAAAAATTGTGATTATAACCATGCATGTTTTTTTTTTTTTAAATCATGTCGTGTCTGATGCCATTCTAGCAACAGGCTCCCTAAGTCCCTGCGGTGACTGGTTTTTGAAAAAAAAAAGCTTTTATCAGAAATACACACAGGCAAGAGTGTGAGCTCATTAATTCACTGAGATGAGTGCTGGGTTCAGTTAGGCTTTTTCAGCTGTCAGAGATTCTCCCTCTCATGAGGCCAGTTGGCTTTACCAGAGGGAGTACGTTTCCAATTCACGCCTGTTATTTCATCTAATGCTGAGGGACGGTGATTTGAGACCTAAGCACCTGGGTTATTCTGCAGTGGCTGGAGGGTCATGGAAAAGTGTGGGTGGAATAGTGTAGTCGACTAAGACAGAAATATGCTTTTACAGGACTAAAGTCTACACATTTTATGCTAATTTTCACTTGTCCCTCCTTTTCTGTAAAAAAGAAGAAAATTTGGGTTAAAGTGAGACACTTACAATGGAAGTGAATTTGGTAAATTAGTAAATGGTAAAATACCTTCACAAGTATAGCCACAAGACAAACAATATGAGTGTTGAGATATAACTTTAGTGTGAAAAATCAATTATCAACCTTTTCCTTGTATAATTACATCCCATGACAATGTTGCACCTAAAACAACTGTAAAAATGATAGTGTACATAATGCACAAATTTTAACAGAAGAATTAAGTGCTTTTATAAAATTATATGCTTCAAATTCCTGGAAAAAATTTGCCCCATTACTTCCATCGTAAGGGACGTGTCTAAATCATTTTTGTGGTAATTAACATTATGCTGTAATCAACACGAATGCTGTCGATTGAGCTTAACTTGTATTAAGCCTGGAACATTCCTTTAAAGCTAATTAGGGTTGTGACTTTGCCCTATAAAAGCACAGATTAGAGTTTTTTGAGGTGACAGGAAGTGATGAAATCACTATAATTTAGGATTATACGATTTTGACTCATTCAAAAAGCATCTGAACTTTAGTGACATATCTGTAACCGAAGTCGACTGTAAACGTGCAGGGCAATATGTGCGACAGTTGCTATAACAACCAAAGTAAGCCACATCCGCCAGGCTTAAAGCCCTGTGGTGGTAGCACAAAATCAGCCCCCCGAGGTTGTACCGGCTCATTCCTAAACTCTGATCCGCTGCTATTTCAGTTGCCCAGTGTAATGCTGTTTAAGACTACCTTAACACCAACCAAGCACAAGATGGAATTTCTGAATGTTTAGGAACAAGAAATTCGTAACCAGTCTTTGTAGTCAAACACAATGGGACGCATATCTGGTGACTTGAGTAGAATAACTTCAGACTGTGAATGTACATGTGTACTTACAGGGATGTAATGTGAGTAAGTGCGTTCTGAATCGTCCACACGTCCAATTTACGCTTAACATTATTAAACCTTAAGTCTACAGAGATTTCTTTAGGACTCAAACAGCATGTAACACATGAAAGTACAGAATATTGATTGGGAATTTCTATACTTTAACCCACTATAGCACTATCCCCCTTAACACCTCCCACTGAGATAAGCCCATATAAAGAAACAAAGATATATAAATGACTCTGTTTCCAAGCTACAGTTGCCAAGGTTTGTATCCACACATTCTCATCAGCCTCCTTTGTTTCAAAACCACACTATAGAACAATTAGCCAGTTTGAGCATTTGTGTTGGCATGCACACGCTCCTCACTGTTTGCACTGCCACTTAGTGCCTAATGTCCGGCCTGCCGAGCATGAAAGCAAACTTCCTCCAAGTTGGGATGTAAAACCGTAAAACTCCTCAAGGTGACTGTTGGGAGTCCCTCTTAGACCTGATTCATATTCTATGAAAGTACTTAAACATTAGCACAGACATTTCACTCTTCACAATTCATAATCAACACAAGTATTTCCAGAACTTCTTTGTGTTTCTCACATTAACGTCTCCCTAGCACCATTTGGTGACACATTTGTTCTCTATTTCTGTTTATTTTTCTCCTGGTTCTCCATCAGGTACATCTATATTAAACTCATCTAAATATCTTACATCTTAAAGTGTAGAGCCAGTGGATATGGACAGTTATAAAAGACTAGATGTGTCTTCAAGTTGATAAAGGTGTGATTCACAAGGCAATCCATTTGATACACAAAGTGGAGTCGTTTCTATAGCAACATGACCACAAATAATTTCACGCCCACCCACCTAAAGTAAACACTTACTTTATGGATTTGTAATACATATCTTGCCATTTAAATACACTGTGGATGAGAGTAAACTAGCTCAATGAATGTGCCTGTTTTCACTTTATTGGACTTTGATTTACTCTAACACCAGCTTCTTTCAGCTTCTTCACCATTTTTTCAGACGTGTATCAAGGCTTCAGAGATTTTTCATTATGTTAAGTAAATTTCCCAGGTGCTGTATTTCCATTATTTTTAAATCAATGGATAAATTGCATACTTTTTAAACATTCAGATCAGTACTGAATGGAAAGTCGTGTGACAGTGGCCTTTGAGACATTGTTGGCATAATAATATAATGGTTGGAAAAAAATTCTGAATAATTGCAGTTTGCATACAATACTGTGTATAGGCTACTTAAAAATGCTACTCTGCAACAAGTCAACAGCCTAATTGCAGCTGCACTCAAGAACAAGTAGCTAGTCAATGACTCTCTATGACTGAGTTTCATTTGTTTGTGTCTAGCATATGTGTTTTGGTGTATAGTGCAGAGCTCAACAATAAGGATTTTTTTTTTTTTTTTTTTTTTTTCAGACTGCCACAAAAGACTGATTATTAGAGTACATTTATATATTTGCAAGATTGATTTTAGCAATGTACTTTTATATTAGCTAAAAAGTTTACTTTATCTTAACAAAAACAATTAATAAATTAATAAAGACACTTTTGCTAGAAATTAATGTATAAAATGCAGAACATTAACTGATTGTAGTTTTTAACATTCATACTGATGCTTTCAAAACTATAAGACATTCATGCAATTTCAACAAAAACCTCATCTAGCTAATTTTTGATAACATTATCTTGGTGACAAATCAGCAGAATTTGCAACAACAATACAGAATGCCAATCTCAGAGAAAACCAAACGTTTATATTTGGAAGGCACAAAAATGGATGTACAAGATGAATGAATGTAAAAATTTGTGGCAGCGCAGCAGTAGCTCGAAAAGGTAAATGACTGTCTTGTCAACGGGCCCAAAATGAAATCCTTATTGTTGAAACCTGCAGTTTGTTTGATCGGCCGACATAAATTATGTTGTATCGTAAGTCACTTTGGACTATAAGTCCAAAAAAACTAAACACAAACACACGCACTCACATATGTTTCCTTAGCTATCTAAATGGGGATATTTCATAGACTTCAACTGTTTTTTCAACCTACCCCTAACAGAAAACTTTCTGCATTTTTACATAAAAAAAAAAAACTACTTTATTTATTTTTACAAATAAGGCTGTCCCCAAGGCTTTGTCAAATTTAGCTCACTTCTGGGTATAGATTTATCTCCAAAATATAGGCGCACACACACACACACACACACACACACACACATTCTTGTACATCTATCTTTATGAGGTTATTCATTGACACAATGCAATCTCTAGCCGCTTACCCTAACCTTACCCATCACAACTAAGTGCTTAACCCGAACCCTTACCCTAAACCTACCTTTAACCTAATTATAACCTTATCCCTAAAACCAAGTATTGACCCCCAAACAGGCCTTTAAAGGGGTCTCAGAAAGTGAGGACCGGCCAAAATGTCCTCACTTTACTCTCTTTGTACTCACTCCAATGGTCTAAAACTCAAACTGGTCCTCACAAAGACAGTTGTAGAAGTACACACACACACACACACACACACACACACAAAATACAGTGACTTATATTTCAGAAAATACAGTATCTTTTCTTCTAGCTGTGCAACTGGAGTTTGCACAAAAGTGGCAAAAGAATCTTTGGTGTGTAACAGATGGTTTAGAGCGCGCTTTAGGGCACACTCTTGTGCTTAGCAACAACTGACCCACTGAGTTTCCCCTCGTTATTGACTCCAAATCAGCCAAAATGAGATCAAACATCAGGGGGTTGGGGTTTTCTTGCTGGAACTACCACATGCCTGAAATATTTAACTGCAGAGATGTGAATTTCCCCTCACTTAGCACATGAAGTATTCTATGGCCTGGTGTAACAAATAATTTCATATCAGATAACAATAACAACACATCCCAAATGGCACATGGTCCTGGAAGAACACCTGATTATGGTATATATCTAACATCTTCACCTTTCTCTCTCTCTCTATGCCTATCTAGTCTCACTCCATGCATATGTTCTGTGCACTTGAAAGCAACATCATCATAAAAACCTTTTAGTGGTCACAACGTGTTACACGTGCTACCCTGAAACTTTCCACTGGCATCCTCCGAGGCAGAGGGGGACCTTTAGATTCCCACCTGCTGAAGCCAGACTCTTTCCTGCACCCCTCTGTCCATCTCTGTGTGATCCCATGCCCTCGTTCTCTACTCTTCCTCTCTTCCACCAACGGTCCCTCCCCTGCACCCACCCTCCTCGCTCAAAGTTCAACAAATCAGGGAAGATAGAGCACACACAGATGCTGTTCTGCTTCTTACCACAGCTTGCTGTGAGGCCAGTCCTGACCTCTTGGTAGACCCCTGTCTGGAGCTCAGTCTCTTCCAAGACTCGGAGAAGCGCCCTCTGGTGGAGGGGCGTCCGGGCCCCTGCGCCTCCTCCCTTGTGGTGCTGACCTTGAAGCCTTCTCTCCTCCCCTCCCACTTTCTTTTAGTCATAACTCTGAAGGTTTTCTTGACGACTCTGGAACAAAAGCCACGGAAACAAGGAACCCTACAATGTGATGATTTGTCTTCCTCTAAAACTCTCCCCAAGTGTCAGGGCATCTCTTTCCTGTCCTTTTCTTGAACAGAGAAGCAAAAGAAGTGGAGGGAGTTTGGCTTCTACACCCTGTTGCATGTGGTCCCGCAGCTTCAGTTAATGTAGGAGGCTTCACCCGTAGATATAATAACACAGAAGGAGAGAGACAGAAAAAAAATGTAGCCTGCACGGCCCCGCCTGCAAGGTTCCTCTCCTGGTTTCAGTCTTCTGATGTCTTCAAACTGAGCGGGCAAAGGCAAAGCGAGTCATTCTGGAACTGAGCTCTCATCCTCACACTCTCTCCCCACCCTCATTCACACACTCTCCCTCCCTCCCTCCCTTCCTCCCTCCCTCTCCACTTGTTATATCTCCCTCTCTCATCTGCTTCACTGCCAAAGTTCACAGCTCACGTGTCGCCAGCTCTCGCCGTACAGCGTTTGTGGAGATTAAAGAGTTATTCAGAACAGAAGGTTTCTACAGGTTCCCCCTCTCTTTCTCCCCTGTGGTCCCACACTGGTTTTAATCGAAACAAGAATGCGGGCTTCACATCAGCAGAGCTGAGCCCCACACGCTCACCGGTACAAAACACTTACTACTTTGTGATTTAAAGACCTAAGAACTTTTATTACGGCTAACATGAAAGGTGATTCTCCAAGATCTGTACATCTTAAGGCCCATTTTGGTACCACAGAGAGGTGACCCTCCGAGATTATGTACTGTTCCACTGTCATGTGTTCTACGACCGGGGAAAACAGACCTACTTTACATAGACAGAAAATGAAAGCTGAACTTCCTCCTGCTGAGCTGGTAAAAATACAAATCAAAGCAATGAATGTGGAAATTTTAATATTTTGAATTAAATCTAGGCCTACCAATGCAACCACACAAAATCAGAGTAAGACTGTACTATTACTACATAGGCATATAGTAATTTCTGATTTGTGCAAAAAACTGGCAAACCATTCATCCCATTTACACCTCTGACATATTGTACATTGTGATAAATCCAGCATAAGACCCACCTACTCATAGTTGCCAAGGTTACCACAAGAAAACACCAGTCCAGCATAGCTGGTGGTTCATTAGCATTCCAGTTTACATCAACGCTTAAAAACTACAAAGGAATATGCATCATATACTGAAGCAACAATTATAGAACATTTTCTCAGAGATGTGATTATGCCTTTTCAAACTACAAATTAAAGATATTAAAAATTTAGATTACTGGGATTCAAACAAGAAAATTAGTTTGGATGGTTTTTGTTAAATGAGACACTTAAGACTGAATTTAGAGCTGAAGGTTCTTGTGATGGCTCATGGATATTCCAATGGCATTAATCTGATTAGCAATAAGAAAGTAACACGTTTTCTAAAGGCTTTCCAATAAGTTTAATTAAAAGTTTACGCGAGAAGACTAAGGACCTGAAAGAAAAATCTCGGCATGTAACCTTATGTAAAGCCCACAGCACACTGAGTCATCACCCTTGGAAGTAAGCATGGTATTTTAATAAAAAAGCTGCTTGTTAGATCTGAGAAAACAAATAAGACCAACATATTTTCTGACCAAAAGAACAGTTTGCTGATGGTTAGCAGCAACAATAAGAAACATCTCTTTAAATCAGAAAGAAAAATGCTTCTAGGAACAATAAAAAAAAAAAATAGAAAGTGAATATAATTTAGAGTTATCTTTAGCTTTGACCGTGTATGACTAATTCAAAAACAAAAGATAAGTAATAACTTTTATAGCACAAAAATAGTCATTCAATGTAAGATTTGTATATCATTTTCAAGGACCAAGGATTTTTCCTTCACAGCTTTACTTTTCATCTTTAGAACAAAATTCAGCAGAGCTCATAAAATTTGCTATTCGATATTACATTTACTGTTTAATTAGACAAAATTTTTCTCCAGCCTGTCGACATCTGACTCACAGGGGCCAATTTCCCATTATTCACTGTGGTCATTTTATCCATTATGTCCTCTACCAATTTCTCAGATCAGCAATTTTGTGACAGATTAAATCAGTCACAGCTGCCACTGTTTTTCAGAGTTTTCAGTATCAAGTACGTCCAACATTCACACAAGACAGAATAACAAAAAAACAAAAAAACTGTAAAAGTATTAGTAAAAACAAACAATATTGTGTCTATATTACACAATATTAACTTATTACTGTTGTAAATCAATAGGCCTATCACATTTGCACTGGTGTGATATTGCAGACTGACAGGATTATGTTGTTTTATGTTAGTTTCATTCCTGTGTTTGTTTCTTGTGCTTCAGTTCAGTTGATTACCTCCTAGTTAGTCTCCTTGGTTCCTGATTACGTTAAGCAGTCTGTCATTAGGGTTTCCCTGTGTAGTTATACTCCCTGTCTCATTCACAATCAGTTCGCTGTTGGTTCTCATCTAATGAGTTGCTCTATGCCTTCATCTACTGTATTCTCTTCGTGTTCATTAAGCAAGTTAGTCTTTGATCTTCATCGACATGATTCTGTTAACTACCATCAGTTGTGAAAGTCGTTGCTTGTGTGATATAGCTTAACTATTTCATATGATATAAATATGAAACAAAAACTATAGGGTAGCACGTGTAACACGTTGTGACCACTAAAAGGTTTTTATGATGATGATGCTTTCAGTATCTTGAATTTTAGGGCCATTCTAGTTGTTGCCCTGCTGTCCATCATCAATCAACTGTATAAAATGTAAGATGAAGTATGTAACTCTGGGGTGGGTGCGTAAATTGCGTTAAATGTTTTTAATTGCTTTATTTTTCCATAACTAATTCATTAAATTAACATGTTAAATCGACAGCCCTGATATATATTATATATATGTATGTATATATATAAAAATCGGTATCTCTCCAAAGCCACGCCTCCTCAAAAACACATGAACACACACAGCCAGAGCACAGTCTGCAAAGCATAGAAACCATAGAAACCATCGTTGCCATAGAAACGAGAACATCAGGAGTTCCCATCACTTAATTACGACATAAGCTTGTTGTTTTGGTTCAGGAGGAACAGTAAAAGGTGGCTGTTTTTTGTTTGTCAGTCAGTGACTGTCTGTCTACAACTCTGCGTAACCTCATGGAACACGCTGATGACGTGTGATGTCTGTGTGATCAGGTGCGTGGAGGTATGGAAATACATAAGTTGACAGGCAGGCATGACATCCTATGACGGACTGAATGCAATGACTGGACAATTTTTTTTGGTCCTGAGATTTCCACAGAAGAGATATGTAAATGTTTTAATATTTAGACCACTTCTATTATTGATTGCTATTAGGATGTGAAGAGAGTTTCAACCAGTATAACAAAGTGTTTATGAAAAACATTACCTACCCTACCTTTAATGTGACAATGCATTAACAGTTAAAAAAAATTGTAACATTAAAGCAGGCTATGATTGACCCTATATCACCTGTAGTTCAAGCCAGAGTTGCCAGGTCCACGGTTTTTCCCTACACCAAACATTACACACCTCCCATCCAATAATCGCAAAGAGCTTCGTTGCTTCTGATAAGAAACAAAGTCTGAGCTTTCAAATTATGTCAATTTATCACAAAATTCAAACAATAAAAGGCGTTTTGACAGTTATATTTGGCATGACAGATCGCTGTAGCACCTCAGTTCAAGTCAGCGAGTCTTCCACACAATACAAGTTATAGCACAAAAAAAACATGCATGAACATTGAAAAGATACATTACAACTTACTGAAATTTCATCACGTCTCATGTAATCGGAAAGACGTCAGTAAAACAGCTTGTGAACAATGTCACTTAAAGTTGCATTTACCACAGGAAAGTTATCCAATGTACACAATTTGTTAGTTATAGAAAAACTAGAGGACCTTATTTACTGTTAATTATGTGTATGTTTGAATAAATTTGATATGAAGACAAGCGTTTATTAAACTAGCCTATGTGCAACTGAGTTGTTTTTTATTTTAACCTTGAATATTATAGTATTGTACCAACTGAGAGGGTCCCCTGTATAGTTTGTTCATTAAGAATATCAAACTATCGGTATCGGCAGATATCATTCTGCAGTCTTGAAACTGTAACTGTAGTCTTACCTTCATGTCTGTGCAGAGAGGTTGCAAAACTCTCCTGGCTTGGACTTTTCTTGTCATGGAGTCCTGTTCAATGAGGAAAAGACAAAGCATTCACTTTCTATTTAATGAATAATGATGTATAATGTCATTTGTTTATAATTTATTTAAGATTCTAATGTAGTTTAGGAAAAATTAGTTTTCAGATCAGTAACCATGAACTTCATTGACTCCATGACTCCAAATGACGTCTATCTGGAGTATAATCACTATATCAGTTTCAGGCAAATCCATAAATCTTACAATTTTTTTTGGTAATATAGCCGAAGAATGACAGGCTTAGTCCTGGTGACTGAGCAGCTAAAATAACATCCTACGAGGCAGGGGTGAGCGTGTGAAGCTTGGTCTGTATTATTAAAAGGCAAGAGAAAATAATGACTATTTTGCAGCTATAGAGCAATAAAAACCTGTTACCATCTGTATCTGTCAGCATGTGGGTATGTGTAAGTCTGCAATGACATTGGAGAGACATATAAATGGAGGAAGATATATTTATAATGGCAAGATATTTAAATTTAATTTAATTTGCTCAAATGCAGAGTTTAATAACTAAATTATAATGACAGAAATCTCTGGAGTATCATGGGTTAACTGGAACATATTAACTACTCATCTGATTAAATCACAGAGGCAATTTCTCTGAGGCAGCAATAGACTGTCATTTTAAAGAAACTGATCAATCTGCTCAAGTAAAATATGGAAAAAAAGAGAAGGGGGGGGGGGGGGGGGGGGGTTGTTTCCATCGTAAATAAACTGTGCATCACAATGTGAATATTCGTGTGATCGATTTTATGATAGTTCCGTATTACAATTAGTGGGTGAAACCGAAGACAGTTTCAGCCTCAAACAGCACTCCCACGTACCACCCACAGTTTGCTTCTTATGCACATAGTACAGAAAACAAACAGGTTTTTCATTTCCATCAGGAAAACCAAGTAATGTTTACAAGGTATGGTAATTGGAATACAATAAAGTACAATAAGCAGAACTAATCACTTAATTTGCCAGATTAATTAAATCAAAGATTTGAAAGATACTCAGAATTTAGTTTGAGACCTTGGGTAGCAGGGTAAGTGATGGTTCCAGAAATATTTTTCAGGTTAATTTTTTTCATTATAATTTAAGAAAAATCTTCATTAAAAAGTTCTAAGACATGAGCCAAACCAACCAGCTCTGAGATGAATCACAACATTAAACATTTTGAAGTATTTTTTTCAAAAAGACAAAGGTATTATACTATGTACATAACACCTAAATGCAGTTATAATATTGTGAAACAGCTATTTTAAAATTGTAATAATGTTTTCTATTTTATCAGGGAAAGACCTGAATGGTGTAATCAAATTAAAAATTGTAATACAAGTTTAATATTCTGATATAAACAAAGTATTTGTGTCCTTATTAACTGTTAACAGTCCTTATTAACTGTCTTTAAATGGAGAAAAATCGATCATAACTCCAGTAAACTATGGAGTGCTGCAGGGATCTGTGTTAGGCCCTCTATTATTCTCAATATATATGATGCCACTTGGAAATATTATAAGGAAACATGGAATTAGTTTCCATTGTTATGCTGATGACACTCAAATATATATTTCATCACGGCCGGATGAAAACGCTAAATTATCCAAATTGACAGAGTGTGTTAAAGATATAAAAGATTGGATGACGCGTAATTTTCTTTTATTAAATCCAGACAAGACAGAGGTAATGCTTATCGGTTCAAAAAACCGCCCACAGAACCTCTCACAATACAACTTTGACATCGCAGGATGTCCTGTTACTTTATCCTCTACAGTAAAAGACCTGGGTGTTATACTCGATTGTAACCTGTCTTTTGAAAATCATATTTCGTATGTTACAAAAACAGCCTTTTTCCACCTTAGAAACATTGCTAAGCTACGTAATATGCTATCAGTTTCTGATGCAGAAAAGTTAGTTCATGCATTCATGACCTCGAGACTAGATTACTGTAATGCTTTATTAGCTGGTTGTCCTGCATCCTCAATAAACAAGCTACAGTTAGTCCAAAATGCAGCTGCTAGAGTTCTTACTAGATCAAGAAAATATGATCATATAACACCGATTTTATCATCACTACATTGGCTACCTATAAAGTTCCGTATTAATTATAAGGTATTGCTACTGACTTATAAAGCCCTAAACGGCTTAGCTCCAGTCTATTTAACGGATCTTCTATCGCCCTATAATCCATCGCGCTCTTTAAGATCAATAAATTCGAGGCTTTTGGTCATACCTAGGATATCCAGATCAACCAAAGGAGGGAGAGCATTTTCACATTTGGCTCTGAAACTCTGGAATAGTCTTCCTGATACTGTTCGTTGCTCGGACTCGCTCTCCCAGTTTAAAACTAGATTAAAGACGCATCTTTTCGGCCAGGCATTCATATAATATTGTTAATCTTACAGTTCAAACTACAATCCGGCTTCTAGTTCATAAATGCCAGAGGAGAACTGGCCCCCGACTGAGCCTGGGTTCTCCCAAGGTTTTTTTTTTTCTCCATTAGGTCACCTGATGGAGTTTTAGGACACCATTAGGTCACTTGATGGAGTTTTTTCGGTTCCTTGCCACTGTTGCCTTTGGCTTGCTCAGTTGGGGATATTTTGGGGATATTTAATTTTATTCTATCAATCAATAAATTCCACTAGAAACAAACCTTGTTGTATTATTTTATTTTAATTTAATACTGTGAAGCTGCTTTGATACAATCTGTATTGTGAAAAGCGCTATACAAATATACTTGATTTGATTTATTCTTAAAAATAAAGATTCTTTATTGGCATCTGTGGTTCCATGAAGAACCTTTAACATCCATTAAACTTTTCCAAAGAAGTTTTAGTGGAAAAAGGATTCTTTAGGTTATCACACTAAGAAAATAACCTTTATTTTTAAGTGTGCAGGATACATAGCCTACATAGTGTGGGTCTTTACCAGAAATTGCACTGTTAAACATCTTTTTTTATTTTTTATTTTTTTTAGAAAAAGTTAGAAAAACATAACTCCTGCAGACTACTTGAGTAATTCAAGCAGTCACAAAAATATTTTAAAGTTTGGTCAATCGTTAAGCTGAAAAAAGAAGTTGAAATAATGTACTGAAAGCTTTAACATAAGCATATACCATTGATTAACAACCTTTGAGCTAACAGTAGTTCTATTTAAAGGTTTACAACTTATGGTTGAAAATCAATATCCCTAAAATAAATAGGACTTTTACATTCAGAACTGTTGCACTATATTATTGTGATATAATTGATTTCAGATATAACCCCTCGTTTTCTTGGAGCGGAGAGTAGTTCTCGGTCAGAATAAGTCAAAAGTCCTGCTACGAGACTACACCTGTGATAGTGTCATCAATTCTTATGTTCTCCTGTCTCTCATATCTAGCTTGTGTATTCTTTTGAGTGCTAACTTGTTATCTGTCTGTCAGCCCCCAAAACAAACAACAGAAAGGAATCATTTTCAAACAAAATGCTTGGCAGAATTTCGGTAATGTATGCAGAGTCTAGTTCCCTGCTAAAACTGATTATCATAGCATAGTGTCTATTTTTCAAGCTTCATTACACATGGTTCACTCTCTCGGTCAAGATTAAAGAAGACTTCAGATTGCTCTACTAATTGGTTCTTGATTGTTGAATGATAAAAAGGTTGTGGATGCATTTTTTAGCAGTCTGGAGCCATCAATAATTCAAGCTCCACAACAACAAAGTCAGTGTGTGTGTGTGTGTGTGTGTGTGTGTGTGTGTGTGTGTGTGTGTGTGTGTGCGTGATCCTGATATTAGCAAAAAAACATTTGTATAAAAAAACAGACATTTCAGATTTAGGGATTCAATCTTATTGGTTCAGACTTCAGAATCAATGGCAATTTAACAGCTATAGCTCGCTATATGCATTCTCAATACACCTTAATTTATTAATATTTGTCATAATGATTCTATTCCAGATCAGAATTAGCAGTAGATCAACTGTAGATGCAACAAATCCAATGCTCTCAAATGTCACAGCCTGCTTTAAAAACAGAGTAGTTTTCTCTGATAACTTCCTAAATATCATTTCTAACTTATAAAACATTATGGCATGAAAGTAAATAATCAAACTAATAAGGAAAGGCACAGAGACAGGCCAATTGTTTGACAATATATCCAGTTGTGAAAATGTAAAACATTCCTAAGCATTGACATGTAATAATTTGTACACATCCAATCGTCTGCTTTAAGAAAAATCTGTGAAAGTGAGTTATACAAAAGAGAAGCATGAGTGATTTCTCCTTTGAGAGCATATGGTATAAAGCCTTCTTGCTCTGTGCTCACTGCAGTTTCCAACAGATGGTGAATGAGTAACAGCTATCATTTATTTACCATAGCACTAGTCAAATGCATACCACAGTGACCGATTGGCCTCATTATTAATCAGCTTGAAGTTCAATAGAAGTATCCATCTTTCCAGACCCAACTGTAAAAACACTAATCAGAAGACCAAAACAATCCACTCTTCTCTATTTGGTGATAGAGGTTAACAGCAGCACAAAAACATACATGTGACGAAAAACGATTTTCGTTTTAAAAGACAACAGTGTCTATCTCTTACCAGTTTGATGATTCCTCTCCTAGTTCTTTCTTTTTCCTCAAGGAAGTCTCTCTTGTTACCCTGTGACGATTTAATGTTCAGAGTCTCAAGCAGGCGGTGAGGCCACAAAAAAAGCCAAAAGGCCCCTAATAAAAGTTTTTATGAACAAAAATGTAGCTTTGGTTCAAAATGCACAGGTGACAAAGTCTCTCAGAGACGAAGCCCTTGTTGACCACATGACTCATTTGACAGCAATGCCTGTCCCTTGGGTCTGCTCCCTGCGTTCATGGCATCCAGCAGAAACATGCATCCGTGAGCCTAGATCTCCCATGCGTTGTTCTTGTGTCCCGAGCGTCAGAACCCCAACACAACTTTATGTCTACTTCAATGGGTCTTGCAAAGTCCTTCAGCATCCATTTTAAAGTTAAGCTTCACAAACGGATCTGTAATAGATGGCTCATTGGGAAAAAAAGTGTCCGAACTTATAAGTGTCTACAGGGAGAGGGAGAGCGCAGGAAGGAGAGAGTGTATGCCTGTCGTTGCCCTGTCACCAACGCATGACACACGTCATCAGGGGAGGCACCTGGGCCACAGACATCTGTTTGACTCTCCCAACGAGACACGGGAGGTGTGGGGACCAGAGGGTGGTAGGGGGGTCTGGGAAGCCGTGTGGGCCAAGGGTAAGAGAGGGGGGGCTGGGGTAGCAGTCCCTGCCTGCTTGCTCACAGATGCAGGTTGCTAGGTGAGGGGGCTATAAATGCTCTCTTATTGAGGGGCTAATGATGTCAAATAAAATAAAGCAAACAGTCGGCGGCTAACGAGGGCTAATTTAGCGTGCTCTACGTAATGAATTAATGACGAGCACCCCACTGATAGAAATGGTGAGTGCAAGAAATTGCAGGAGACCGTGGACTCCACCGCTCAAAACAGGGGGCCGCGAATCTACCGATTTCACTGACAGTTCTGCTCTTCTTCATCTTTTCAGCCTTCTTTCCTCTAATATATTTCTAGTTTGAAGTACTAGAAATAAAAACTGAGTAGCTTTCAAGTCTATCATCGTAATGCCTCTCTCTCTCTCTCTCTCTCTCTCTCTCTCTCTCTGTCTCTCTAATCATTCTCATTTTCATGGTTTGACTGCTGTTTGGATTGAGGTGGTCTGGTTTGATTTGGCTTGTCTTTGAGGTTGTCATGGCTAGAAGGAGCCGGATGAACAAAACACATTAGCTTCCATGCTGCTCCATCAAATGGATCTCATGTAAGTGAGAGGGAAAAAAGTATTTCGTTTAAAACTGAAAGACATGAATATTTGATAGATAACCACAAATAAAAACCTCAATTATGATCAAATGTTGCAGTCATGTACGGATTTACATAGTAATTATAAGTGTGTTTCATGTGGAAAAATGCTTTAAAAGGCATAGGCTAAGTCTTATCAAAAAGTTGCAGGGATAGTTCACCCAAAAAAAAAAATTCTGTCATGATTTACTCACCATAATGTTCATTGTGTTCATTGAACACTAAAGTAAATGTTTTGCTGGATTTTAATGATGCTTTTTTCATACAATAAAAGCAGAGACCAGGGCCTGTCACGCTTCAAATAAAACAAAAAAGAAACAACAAACCCACATAAATGTAATCCATATGCACAAACCCCATTTCCAGAAAAGTTGGGACATTTTGTAAAATGCAATAAAAAAAACACAATCTGTGCTTTGTTAATTCTCTTGGACATTTTTTTAACTGACAACAGTACAATGATTTCCAATGTTTTCACTGACCAACATAATAATATTTTATAAATATAAACAAATTTTGATTTTGATGGCTGCAACACACTACAATAAAGTTGGGACAGAGGCAAAATAAAAGTGAAAAGAGTAGAGAATATCCCAGTTAAACTTTTTTGAAACAGTCCACAATGAGCAGGTGAATGAGGGTATCGTGATTGGGTGTAAAAGGATCTTCTCTGTCTTTGCAAGCAAAGATTGATCATGGCTCAGCACTTTGTGCCAAATTTCATGAGAGAATTGTCAAACAATTCAAAAATCACATTTCTCAATGCAAGATTTGCAAAGAATTAATGTATTTTACCATCTACCATACATACTATTGTAAAAAGATTCAGGGAATCCAGAGAAATCTCAGTCTAGGGCAAGGCAGGAGACCTCCGTTGAATTTGTGTGACCTTTGAGCCCTCAGATGGCACTGCATGAGAGCCTATCATGCTACTGTATTAAATACAGCCACATGTGCTCAGGAGTACTTTGGAAAACACAGTCTGCCGCTGCATCAAGAAATGCAACTTGAATCTCTGTTACGCAAGGAGAAAGCTAAACATCTGTTCAATGCAGAGATGCTGTCGGGTGTGTGTGAAGGTATCATTGACGTGGAGACATCAGAGACATACACTGCCATCAAGATGACATCTTTCCAGGATGGCAAGACAATCTAGAAGGGATGTTATATACAGGACTCCCTTGTAAAAGAGACTGTGTCTCAATGGGACATTTCCTGTTTAAATAAAGGTTATATATATGTTCTTGACCTCCAGATCTGTCTCTTATTGAAAATGTATGACCAATCATGAAAAGGAGAATCAGACAACGTCGACCACAGACTGTTGAGCAGATGTCTTATATCAGGCAGGATTGTGTAAAAATTCCACTTACGAAACTGCAGTAATTAGTAATATATATGTTTATATTTACAAAATACAATTAATTTGGTCAGTGAAATCTTTGGAAATATTTTCTTTGTACATTTTTCAGTTAAATAAAGGATCAAGAGCATTAACAAACGTAACTATCATATCGTTTGATGCTATCATAGTAAGTGCCCCTAGCACTCCCATTCAAAAGGCAATTTGACCGTAAACGAAAATACGGTCAATCTTAAAAGTGGCGTTTCCATCCTAATTATGCTTTTAAACGAAAGTTTGCCTCGGGTAGATTCACAAAAAGACCCTAGGTTGCATTTTGGCGAGAGTTACGCTTTAAGAAAGTTACAATATTGTTGAAGTATTATACAGCAGTAAAATGAGTCTTTTAAATGGCCATGGGTCAAGCTGAATTCACTTCTGTGCTTTTATTCTCTCAAATACAGTCCATCAAAAGGCTGGGCCATTTCTAAGAGGTTATTATGAGTAAAGAGTGCAGCCAGCCATGGGCATGCTCTATAATAACCATAATGTAATGAGTCAATTAGCAAGGGTGGGGGGATGGTGTCAGAGAGATAGAGTGAGTGACAGAGAGGTAGAAGGGTAGTTGTGATTCGTCCCCCATGGGATGGTTTCATATCCTCACAGCACTGTGAGTGGCTGTTTATATCCATCTGAAATCTTTAGCACATCTGAGGGTTGTAATGATGCAGAGAATTGGCCCCATATGTCTGGACCCATCAGGTCTAAACGGACCATCAGCGATCCAAATAATTCTAAAAAGCTCCATGGCAACAAGACATCGCTACACAGAGGTCCATTGCATACATCGCACGACTGCACAGTTGATCAATAGAACCAATACGGCTTGATAGCTTTTTAAAATCACATCATGAATACTAAATATATTTTTAAACAATTCTGTAACTAAGGCCACAAGACTTGTCCCAACAAACCATTTACATATTTTAGATTTATTTTAATATACTCATTACTTTATTCACTTAGCAATAAACAAGATGTTATTTTGCACAATTATCTTTCAATCACCCTAAATATTCACATAAAACCAATATAAGGCATTTACTCAAGAAACTGCCATGTAATACATTAAGATATTAGTCCTAAGCCTATAGGAAATGTTTTGAACATGCCATTGCCAACCTAGAAAGGAAAGGAAGATTATAACACTCCTTTGAGCAGTTTCAGACATGCACTATAAGGTGGGAAAAGTGCCTAGAGAAATCACTTTACTGTCTCTCTCCATTTGAGGGTTCGATAAACTGTGGACCACATATCAGAAGAACGATCAGAAATCTCAACATCATTTAGCTCAACTCACTCAACTCACACTTCAAAAGCCTTGCTGACCTATTTCTTGCCTACTGAATAAAACCAGTAGACTAACCGTACAAAAGTGAAGGAACCTCTAGGAAGGAGCAGTTTGGTGTACACAATCTCCATTGACATCAGACGGTCAAAAAAGCCTGAACAATGAAGTGGAACCACCAATTGCAATTTAAAACCACTGCTTTAATGAAAAAGAAAGGTCATATGTGACCTTTCTCAATGGCTGCATCCGAAATCACATACTTTCCTACTATATAGTAGGCAAAAAACAGTATGTGACAAAAGAAACATGACCGAATTTACAGTACTAATAAAAGAGTAGGCAGAAAAAAAAGTACCCAGATGACCTGCTTCTTCCAGCGAGATTCTGAAGTGTGCATGCAATGGACACTTTACTATCCCATGAGGCCACGGGAGAGGATTTATTAATGGCAGTGAAGCAACATAACTGACGCTGGTAGGTCACATGATAATGACAACATGACAAATGTAGTATGTTCAGATTACATTCATATTACACACATTCATACTTTATAGGCCTAAAACATACTTTTTTAGCGGTCGTGAAGTAATTACTTATTCAAAATAAGTACCTACTCAAGAGAGACGCTGCCAATGTCTAGTTAACAATATATCTCAATATAATGGAGCTCCTATGCTCATTGATCTGGGTCTTTAATCTGGGTCTTTTAATTACTTACCAATATATTGTAGACCACATGGGCATGTGATGAGTTAGATAACAGATGTCGATGAACAGGTAATGGTCACTCTAATTTTGTATATTTACGTAAAAAAAAAAAAAAAAGAGCAAATCTTGAATGGAAAAAAAGCCAGTAGAATTATCCAAAGTCATGTGTTTGTTCTCCTTGATAAAAGTTTCTGAATTAAACAAATAGCCTAGTCTCTTATGTTACATCCCATAGCAGGGTTCCTTAAATACCATCCCAGAGTTGAGCTCAAACCCTGATCAAACCTGTAACCTATACCTGTAACTCTGTAGACCTTGATTATCTTGTTCAGGTGTTTGATTAGGTGCTAAGGCCTCCAGGGCCAGATTTGAGGAACCCCTACAGTATGAAAAAAAGGGGACGTTCCTTGAAGATGTTGTATCCAATGCCATCTGTTCTAAGAACATGCTAATGTTTTTTGATGATTAACTTAATTGCCTGACTGAACAGTGTAGGTGGTAAACAACACACATAAGATGGTATTTTGGTTATCTTAGGTTGTGACCTTACTGGTGTAGATTTAACTTTTTTTAATTGCTTGCTTTTTAAATCGTATTACTTTCCACCTCAAAGTCATCAGTATTTGTGCATATTCTCCTAATTCTGATAAATTAGCTAAATTAAACACTGAAGCTAAGTGGATTTATTAAATGGATTGTGTACACCTAAGGGATTGAATGAAGAACTTCAATTGTCATGTTTTTATGAAAGATGTCTTCTCATCAGTCTAGAGTATAGATGTTTGTGTTCTCCAATTTGATGTATACTATTTATTAAATATCACTAATTGTTTTGAATTAAGATATATTGATGGACACCACTTTTGAACTGTTTGTATAGATTAATATTTATTGGCTAAGACGCATATAAATCTTGTGACCAAGCATGTTGGTGAATCTTGTTAATTTGTTATACGTTTCAATATCTTTTTTTTTTTGCCTTTAAGATAATACATTTTTCTTTAAAGGGATAGTTCGCCCAAAAATGATATTTAAGCCATGATTTACTCACCCTCAAGCCGTTCGAGATGCATACGTCAATCTTTTTTCAGACGAACACATTTTCAGTTATTTTAGAAAATGTCTTAGATCTTTCAGTGGTTATAATGTGAAGCAATGGGGTCCAGCTGATTCACGTCCGAAAATGTACATGCATCCTTCTCAAAAATAATCCATCCAGCTCCAGGGGGATAAACGAAGGCCTTCTGAGGGTAATCAGTGCGGTTTTGTCGTAAAAATATACATATTTAAAACTTTATAAACTAAAATAACTGGCTTCCGGTGGCGGTCGGTGCGCGTTCACAGAGATGGAAAGCGTTGTGACGTAGAACGAACGTTGAGTTTTGTTTTGCTCTGCTCTCTGGCTGTGCTGTCACGTTCGTTCTATGTCACGACGCTTCCTACGCTACGTCATACGTCATACGCCAGCATCCATCTCTGTGAACGCGCACCGACCGCCACCGGAAGCCAGTTATTTTAGTTTATAAAGTTTTATAACCACTGAAAGATCTAAGACATTTTCTAAAATAACTGAAAATGTGTTCGTCTGAAAAAAGATTGACGTATGCATCTCGAACGGCTTTAGGGTGAGTAAATCATGGCTTAAATATCATTTTTGGGCGAACTATCCCTTTAAATGTTACTTTTTGCTCTAGCTTTTCCATTTTATTGTTTATATTTTTGGGAATTTTCTATTGATTTCTTTTTAGTGTATTATGTATGTTGTTCAAATATGTCGTCTGGATTGTTAGTATACCCTAGTTGGGTTGGCCATGTGATCTATGTTATCATGAGACTCCTATTAAGATGGCTCCTGCACTGAGCATTGTTAACTAGGCATTGAGAAAGGTCATGACCAAAACATTTCTCTCTTTTTCATTAAAGCAGTGTTTTTATCTTGCATTTGGTGGTTCCCCTTCATTGTTAGAGTGTGCAGGCTTTTTTGAAGTGTTTCCCTAATTGAAGTTTTTGGTCTACGAACCTCATTTGGACAATTTAAGGCGCGGTGAGTTCCTGGCTTTTCATTAGACGGAGTCGACATTTACACTACCCCACTAAGTGCCACCTCCGTGGGGGGAGGATGTTGCCATAGTAGCATACCCCCTATGTCACTTTCTGAGTCATTTAATTATTAACAACCCCATGCCTGAACTGTGCAGTGATATCTTAGTCTGTTGCACCACAATGTGTGATACACACAGTCTGGTGCAAACATATACACCATACAGCACGGTTGGGCAAAATTTTACACATAAGAACAGTCTGAATTCAATTTTAAAAAATTTCAATTGAAGTGTCTCAAACCACATGATGCTCAATTGAGACAAAATTTCTTCTTTTTCTTTTTCAAAATTTCTCCTCAGTCTAGTTTTGAGAGAAAAATTGTTATAAATTAAATCTATGGTTTAGCTATCTGATTTGTTACGGTTCTGTTTACACTGGAGTTCACGTCAACAAAAGCAACAGATAAGCTGCATTTTTTTTAATCATCAGCTAATTTCTACTAAGATTATTTAAATAATCAAAGACAGAATTAAGTTTTTGGCAGAATATGGGAAGTTGTGTGTTGAGCGATGAATCACAATGAAACACGAGTTGCATGGTGATGTTCCAGAGTGGTGCCTTTGAAAATCTGCTGAGAAATATAGCCTAATTATAAATGCATCTCTACCACAGTGAAGCATGAAGGAAGAGGTGTCATTGTGTGGGGAGCCTTTTTAGCTGCTGGTATTGGTGAGCTACTTTACTGTGAAAAGTCATTTAATGCTTTTGAGTACAGGAGAATATTGCAGAATGGCTTGCTTCCCACAACTGAAAAGTTGTTATCTAAAGAGGAATGATCAGATGTTATTTTTCAACGAGACAATGATCATGCCCACATTACAAAGACAACGAAGAAGTGGCTTGAGAACAAGTCCATCAGGCTCATGTTTTGGTCTGGTCAGAGTCCAGAATTGAACCCTATAGTGAATATTTGGTCTCGCATTAAATTCTAACGAACTGGGAGACATTTTTCAACTACTCATGAACTGTTTGAAGCCATTAACATTGAGAGGAACAACACTGACTCTTCTTCCTGTCTGCAAGTTAGGGAAGGCTATTCCATGCTAAGTTACTTTTTCTACAATACTTTATATGTGCAATTCTTGCTAACTTCCTGACTAGTGATTTGTGATTAAAATGGTTGAGATCATTAAAGGACCACAAAATATTTTGCTATTTTTGGCTTGACCGTTTTGTTTGTTGTAGTTGTTTGTTTTTTTTGCCCAGGAGTGTAATCTGGTACAATTCTGACATTCACAGTACATTCATAACCATGCAGGGCCATAACCACCATAGACATTGAGGACAAATAATTAGAAATGGCCAATTTTTTTTATAAACACTCTCTTCACATCCTGATAGCAATAAATAAGATAAGTGGCCTAAACATTAAAAAATGACACCGGGCCTGTGTTATGTCCTTTGAGACACAAGGAAATTTAACGCCGTCTCTCATGACTCTTTGCAGACTGTTCATGTCTCTTGGAGAAGGCATGGCTTTGGAGAGCGCTTAACGCCGTCTCTCATGACTCTTTGCAGACTGTTCATGTCTCTTGGAGAAGGCATGGCTTTGGAGAGCGCTGTAAAGGGAGGGTGGGACCTTCTGCTTTCAAAGCTAGCTTGTTATTGCTAGCCTCTCCGAAATTGCATACCATACCTGTTTAAAGGAGACCTATTATGCAAAATTCACTTTTATAAGAGGTTTGAACACAGATGTGTGTCCAGAGTGTGTAAACAACCAGCCTATAATAATAAAAACCACCCACTCCTTTTTTATATAATCCCCATAAATCATGACCAGTCTCTCCAAACGAGCATTTCCTGATTTCCCCCTACTCTTACATAAGAGCAAAGGGAAGCCCCACGCATGACTGGTAACAATCTGCCCTATTAGCATAGACAGGCTACTGCCCTGAGTGAGCCGCAGCAGTCTGCCATTTCTGTTTCCTCGCTGTAGCAACTGGAGATATACAATGTCTGTGCCAAAAAAACATTACAAATGTTCTGTTATTGGATGTACCAACGAACATAAGAGTCTCCATAGACTCCCGGCATCTGAGCCACACAGGACACCGTCATGGTTGAATTTCATTTATGATGAAATGTGCCGAAGACGAATGTTAAAGTGTTATATATTTGTGCAAATCATTTTACGCCAGACTGCTTCACAAACAAGGGTCAGTTCAACGCTGGATTAGCACAAAAGTTGTTTTTGAACGATTTTTTTTTATATTAACAGGTACACGCTAGTCGATGAGTTGAATCAACTTAACTCCACGACAACTACATAAATGTATCCACTAACCATTCACGACTGCATGCTGCGATTAATTGCAATTAATGAAAAGGGGGCAGGGAGCAGCAGCTCATTTGCATTTAAAGAGACAAACACAAAAACGGTGTGTATTTGCTCACACCCAAATAGGTGCAAATTTGACAAGCTATAATAATTGATCTGTGGGGTATTTTGAGCTGAAAATTCACAGGCCCATTCTGAGGACACCAGAGACGTATAGTACATCCTGTGAAAAGGGGCAAAATAGGTCCCCTTTAAATTGAAAGACCAACACCCACTCCCCCCAATGTTCAAGGCATGGTTTACAGCTTTGCTCAAATGAATGAATACTATAAAATTAGGAACTTAAGGAATACTCAACAAGACCATTACTGTATCAGATTACACTGATGTTTGTTTGCCAGACCGCTAGAACCATTCTGCCCAGATTCACTGTGGCAAGTTAGCCATTAGCTGATGAAACCGACTATCAGAGGGTTTAATACTAGCCTGGATGCCAGCCGAACTTAGCCCCGCCCACAAAATTTTTAGGTCGGGAAGTTCGGTCTGGACTCGTTCCGTTGAGGAGCTATTATGCCCGAACAAAAATTGTTCGGACCAATCAAATTGTCAGGGCGGGCTTTATACGATGATGGACAGATGGTAACGTAATCATCCATGTCATCAACGAGCACTTGGGTTGAATTCAAATGACTGCCGCTGAAGAATTGAGATTTCACGAGTTCACGCTTACAAATAAGTCAGATAGAATAAATGCATATTTGGCGTGCTGTCCGAGGAGAGGCTTCGGGCTCGGTATTCGGCCCGAACCCAAAGTACTCCCCCCGTATTCCTGGCTGTGGAAGAACAAGCCGAGAGTGAGTGGAGGGATGCTGAAAACTGTCAAGGAATGTTAGGTGAGTTGACAGAGTGAATAAATATATGCTTCCTCTCATGCTGATAGTGTAGACCGTAGACGGTTGATTGGATTGATTATTTGAATGTGCTCTTCCTGAACTTTGTTTATAAAACATCATGTGTAGATTCCGCCATCGCGTCTGTTATAGAAGATATCGACAGCGCATTAATTTTAAAAGAGGAACAGAGAACCGCGATCGGAAACAGGAATGAAAAACATACGTCACTTACTCCATTGCTCTGATTGGTTGTAGGTCTATCCAATTGAGTGCAGAGGCATTTTTTTTCCTGGTTCAGTTGAAACACGCCCCATAATCAAAGCTCAATAGAGCAGTATCAGACTCACATTCTGACTAGAATCTGAGTATGAAGACGTCAGGCTAGTTTAATACGGTTCACGGGTAACATTTGAGTAGGAGTGAGCAGCAGAGGTTTTTTTTATTGTTCTGGTTCTGTCAGCGGCCCACCGCTCTGCCAAACGTGCCATGCTAAGTTCTGTGTGAACACTGTGAGCAGCGTGACAGAGTTAATCATGATAACAATATTCCCACGGTGGAAGATTTCGGCGGGAACATTACTGACAGTCAATGTCTGACGAAAAACATGCTACAGCACGGTCAATATTTATGTGATCGATCAGGCGTCTCTTTGTAAAGCTAAAGTATTTTTAGTTTAAAAAAAAAAAAAAATTATTATACAGGTGCTGGTCATATAATTAGAATATCATCAAAAAGTTGATTTATTTCAGTAATTACGTTAAAAAAGTGAAACTTGTATATTATATAGGCCTAGACTCATTACATGCAAAGTGAGATATCTCAAGCCTTTATTTGTTATAATTTTGATGATTATGGCTTACAGCTTGTGAAAACCACAAAATCAAAATCTCAGAAAATTAGAATATTACATGAAATCACACAGTAATTACACAGTAATCCCATGGTCATTGAACCAGGTTTTGGTTCTTTTGGCAGTGTGGGCAGGTGCAAATCCTGCTGGAAAATGAAGGAAGCATGAAGTGCTCTGAAAATGTCCTGGTAGACGGCTGCGTTGACTCTGGATTTAATAAAGCACAGTGGACCAAAGTCCTCTTTTCTGATGAGAGCAAATTTTGCATCTCATTTGGAAACCAAGGTCCCAGAGTCTGGAGGAAGAATGGAGAGGCACACAATCCAAGATGCTTGAAGTCCAGTGTGAAGTTTCCACAGTCTGTGTTGGTTTGGGGAGCCATGTCATCGGCTGGTGTTGGTCCACTGTGCTGTCCACTCAACGCAGCCGTCTACCAGGACATTTTCAGAGCACTTCATGCTTCCTTCAGCAGACAAGCTTTATGGAGATGCTGACTTCATTTTCCAGCAGGATTTGCACCTGCCCACACTGCCAAAAGAACCAAAATCTGGTTCAATGACCATGGGATTACTGTGTAATTACTGTGTGATTTCATGTAATATTCTTTTTATATTTAGATTTTGATTTTCACAAGCTGTAAGCTATAATCATCAAAATTATAACAAATAAAGGCTTGAGATATCTCACTTTGCATGTAATGAGTCTATATAATATACAAGTTTCACTTTTTTAATGGAATTACTGAAATAAATCAACTTTTTGATGATATTCTAATTATATGACCAGCACCTGTATAATTTAGTCTATAATTTACAGACAAACATTTCCGTCAGATGTAGCGACAGGTGAAATCGTGTCTGTGTTGTAACAAACGATGTAGGCCTGTTGCTAGGCTTCATTTAGATTAAGTAATTTACTTGTCATGCATATGTTCTCGTTCAGAAGAGTAAGGATCAAGAAAGGCAGAATAAAATAGTAATTGGAGGAAAACATAACGTTAGCTGTTGTGTGTTTGAAGCCTAAGGTTACATGATTGATGAGATCTCCTTGCCGAGTGTCTCACTTCATATTTCACACTCCACACTCCCTAGTCCCGCCTGAATCTCGTTCCTGTTTATGGGACCAAGCTCGATGACCTGGATCACGCATGACAGTCTTCAGTTAACCGGGAAAGCACTGGTGGAAAATGTGGTCTAGTTGTAGTAAGTTACTCCATGACTTTAACAAACCTGTAAAGCAACTTTGCCCCCTACTGGTCACTTGAGTTCCTACAAGTATTTTACGTCACACAGAAAATTCAACATGACTACAAATACGAGTTTTTTGTTTTATAAGCTTTGTAAAATCTTATCTGAATAAAAATAAAAAACATCACATTACAGCACAAAAGCATATAGTAAAAAAAAAAAAGAAGAAAAAAAGAGCATTTTACAAATAAAAAAATAACTCTGGAGGCAACAACACCCATATACTTGGGGAAAACTTTTTGCATCTTTAAGAAACAGTTTACAAAACTACTATCTCTGTTTCAAATGACCAATAAAACTCTTTGTACAGTGGTTAAGAAGTAGCCTAACTAATTCAACTCAAATAAAAACGTCACATACAGACAATTCAGGCTTCCATTTCAATCAAAATAATGACAATACATTTCAAATGGGATGTTATATATCTCAAGCTAAGTGACAGCACTACAAAATGCATTATAATTGATAATGGACAACATTTTAAAGGGACAGTTCACCCAAAAATGAAAGTTGTTGTCATTTACTTACTCTATAATGACAAAACATTTCAAATGGGATGTTATATCTCTCAAGCTAAGTGACAGCACTACAAAAGGCATTATAACTGATAATGGACATCATTTTAAAGGTATAGTTCACCCAAAAATGAAAGTTGTTGTCATTTACTTACTGTACCCTCATGTTGTTCCAAACATATGACTATCTCTAGACCTTCTTTCAAACACAAAATTAGATTAAACAGCTAGAATCACAACCTCAGTCACCATTCACTTTCATTATTCCTACATGCAACGGAAATAAATTGGTACTTGCTTCTGCATCTCCTTTTGAGTTCCACTTTTTAAAGAAATTCAGGTTTGGAACAACACGAAAGTGAATAAATGATAACAGAATATTAATTAAGTTAAGGTTTTGTTAATATCTGTCATAAAAATCTTTTGTTGTGATTTCCTGTGATAAATGGCAAGTGACCTGATAGTGAACAAAACTTGTGTGCTTACTGGTTAAACACCTTTTCTGCATGTACATATCTAACATTAGACAATTGTCTATTGTTTTATGAAAAATATTTTAACTGTAGTTAATGTTTTGTGTAAAAAACAAAACATGAATACAGTCTAATATTAAGTGTGAAAGTATATACTGTAGAGTTATTGGTGTGTGTGCAGTAAAAACCAGAATGACAATTAAATAACAAAATGTCCCATCAATTTAAGAGGAATAAATAAGGAAAGCCTGAGTGTCATTTACACCTGCAGATGGTTGGATGAGGGAAAGAGGCCCCTCAAATGACAATTTGTATTGTGCAGTTGATACTGAAATGCAAAACCATCCCTCAGCATTTTACGATGTACTTCTAGCTTGTCCTGTCCACTTGTTATCCAGTTTGGAATAAAGATGTTTGGTGTGTCTTAAAAAAAAGTGCATCACTTTGTGCTGTAACATTTATGACAAAACAAAAACAAACATACATTCAACTCACTTAAAATACTTGTTTAAAGTCCATTAACGCTTGTCTTTGCCGAAATAAATTACGTTCATAAGTTCACATTCATTCGCTGGTTGTGTTGTTTGTTCACATCTAGTAAAGGCTCACTTTTGGCTAAGAGATTTTTTCAGGAGTTCAAGATCCATCCGTGTGGGAGGGTGTTTTTGTGGTGGACAAGAGTATTCCTCAAGGGACAGGGGAATGAACCTTTCCAGTAATCCCAGCACCTTGGTGCCTTGACAGGCCAACAGAGCAGACCATGGCTGTGGTGAAGGTCCTCCTTGACCGAGGAACCCAAAGAAAGCAATGGCGTCTGTAAAGAGACGTCATGGGAATCAGCAAACCCAGAGTAAACCTCAACCAGGAAAAACAGATCTCGACAGTTATTTTTTAAGTGTTGTAGAAATACCTCACCTTTCTTCTGAAGATAGGGCGTTTTAGCAGATCCCAAAGAGACCAGATATTGTGCAACACCAGAAATGTCAGAAGGCTGACCTCTTGTGGCAAGAAGAACTATCGACCTACACAGAACCAAAATGATTTAGTCTAAACAATGAAATATGAAAATGCTCACCTTAAAAAAAGAAAAGAAAAGGTTCATAATAGCAGAAGGGTACTATACGGTTATCCGGACCACACCTGACCACACGTGACCACAACCGCTCTTGGTTGGTCGTAACCCCAGTAACGGGTAGGTTTAGGGGCGGGGTTGGGGTAGGTCATCACATGTGGTCCGGATAACTGTATAGTACCAGCAGAAGGTCCAAAATAGAGACCATACACTACTGTTCAAAGGTTTTGGGTTGGTAAGATGTTTTTGACTCACCACTCTTTGCTGAATAAAAGTATTCATTTCTTTCAAGGAAGAAAATGACTGTCCCAATGCTTATGAACAGTAGTGTATATACTTACTTAAATCTTTAGTACATCAAATCGGCACAGCACAAATCCTTCCACTCATCACTAGCTCCCTCAATAAACACTGTAAGCCACCTCTCAACCTCTTCCTCCTCTGCCAACTTCTCCTAACCTCCAGACGTGCAGTTTTAAACCCCAAGCCGCAAATTTCACCCCTCACCTCTTCATAATTCCAGTTTTAAAATACTGTTCCATTTTAGTGTCCAGCGTCGAAAAAAATGAGCTCTTTGTGACTTTTCCAGAGCATGCGTCCACAGCAACTAGGAGGAACCCTGAATGGTTGAGGTCAAACCTCTCTGCATTTACCTATAAGACAAGAAAAAGAGGAAACAGGTCATCAAAACAGGTTTACATGTAAACAACCTTCATTCTTAATGCATCCACAAACGAATATGCAAGTAAAATGAAGGAAACACAAATTCTAATATTCTAGAATACCCCCCAATATACTGTATTGAATTACTAGAAATGTGTACCTTGGATATTATACAATTTGCATACATACAAAATTTGTGGAAAAACAAAATTAAAAAAAAAAAAAAATACTAAATGTTTTATTAAAAATATAAAAGTGCAGAAAGTTTTCTATGATGGGTAGGTTTAATATATAAAAACCATTACGCCTATGGAGAGTAATAAAACGTAAACCACATTTACAACTACAAGCATGTGTGAGTGCGCGCGTGTGTGTGTGTGTGAATAAAATCTTTACATATATTCTCATACACATAAACTAAAATACATTGTCATCACAGCAAAACTAACTAAAGTAATCTAAAAATGGCCACAATCAATTATAAAGGTTTTTAATGTCATAACTTTCTTTCATTACAATATGGTACTAGTGATAACACTACTAATTTTACTAATTTAAAGTGATTATAACTTTAAATGTATATGATATTAGTTAACACAAACTATATAAGCCTTAAAATACTAAAACTACAATAAAAATGAAAAAAATCAAAGCTGTACATATATTCTTACATTTTACTTATTAAACTGGTGAACATGCACAATTTTCCCAAGATTATATGAATCATGCTTTGAATGGTCACACTTACAGTGATATAGGCTTGTGTGTCATTATCCTGCTCTTCTTTTACACTGAGGGATTTGATCTGGGTTTGGAGGTAGCTGTTCCATGGCTCACTTGAGAAGGCAAACTACAGATGGAAAATAAAAGTCACTCAGTGCTGACAGTTTAATGACTCCATGTTACAATTACCCAGAAAACGCAAGGTAAAGCTCTTGGTCAGGATGGCAGATGGACAGTCAGTTCAAAGCCTGCCCCACACAAACAGAGCTACACAAATGATGTTGTCCGTTCATATGGAGCTTGGACCGTACTTACCTGTGAGGCCCCACAGGCTCTGCAGGGCTCAGTGTTTGGCTTTGGCATAGGCAATATGTTGCTGGCAGGCTTGCTGTATTTGGGGTAGGCATTGGCGATGCAGTTGCAGGCCTGAGTCTTTTGGTTGGCACGTATGGTGGCGATGATCTTCACCCTCTCACAGCCTGCGGTGGAGCAGTAGCTATGGCCGTCTCGTCTGTGCCGAGCTCGTGCATACAGCCATAACAAACTGGAGGTTAAACACAGGCTTAATGTGTCAGACTGTATTTGACCATTTCATTTCTGTCTCAGTCAATGGCGTGAATCTGGGTTGGAATTATCTGTTTGTCCAACCAATGGCAGAAATAGGAATCATTCAGAAAACCTGACTCATTCCGAAAAAGTTACTACCCTTCAAATGTTTGTTGGTCAATAAGACTTTGAAAAGTGCCAGTAAAGGCATTTATAATGTTTATATTTCAAATAAACACTGTTCTTTTCTATACAGGAATAAATTACAGTGAAAATGTGCATATATAATATATTGAAATAGAAAAGAGATATTTTAAATTGTAATAATATTTCACAATATTGCTGTTTTTACTATATTTTTTAATCAAGAAAATGGTGGGCATAAGAGACTTCTTTCAAAAACATTTAAAAAAAAATATCTTACTGACCTCATACCTTTTGAACAGTAGTTTATATCGCTACCACATCCATAATCGTTATTACATGATACTGAGAGATTTTTATTTGAACTCATTGAAATTGGATAAAATTGGATAGATGTTCACATGCTAATTTCCCTTATTTTACATTTAGAATTCCTTTGTTGTCATCTAATAATTAACACTGTTAAATCGGTAACACTTTAAAATAAGGTTCATTAGTTAACTACATTAGGTAGCATGAACTAATAATGAACTGCACTTATAAAGCATTTATTAATTTAAATGTTTTAATTTTAATTTCAACATTTACTTATACTTTATTAAAATCTTGTTAACAATGCACTGTGAACTAACATGAACAAACAATGAACAGCTGTATTTTTATTAACTAACGTTAACAAAGATAAACAAATACAGAAACAAATGTATTGCCCATTGTTAGTTCATGTTAGTTAGTACATTAACTAATGTTAACTAATGAACCTTATCGTAAAGTGTTACCATTAAATCTTTAGCAGATCAAAAAAATGTATATCCATTTTTCATAGTGTACATTATATTATTATTCACTTGCCACTTAAAACAACAGATTTCAGTTTTTACTGCCCTACAGACTTTTGTGAAATGAATATGTTGATAAAGGCTTATATTTGAAAGGCAATATTTCAAATATACTTATTCCTACCCAGCAGATTTGTCGAAAAAGTACTTCCTCTCCTGCTGTCGTTTCTCTAGGTCTGAAATGGACGACACAGGGCCATAGTCCTCTATGCCATCAAAGCCATTGTTCTGCTTGTTGTAGATGTCTGATGTGATCTGGAATACTGTTTCATCAGGGTAGCAGAGGCCGAGTAGAGCCCAATCACCCCTACAAGAGCAGCAGGAAAATAAAAAAACATCAGATTGTCTCTAGTATGAGAAACATGTATGTTACTTACTAAATCTCATGAATATATAGTTTAGTGAGGGATGGGCAACTGGAGGGCCACTGTCCTGCAAAGTTTATCTCCAACCCTAAAATACAGAACAAACACACCTGAACAAGCTAATCAGTGTCTTCAGGATTACTAGAAAGCTACAGGCAGGTGTTTTTTTATCAAGCTAAACTCTGCAGGACAGTAACCCTCCAGGACTGAAGTTGCCCATCCCTTCATTAGCCGTGCCTAATGTTTTGTATTAGATATGGGGGAATCGCATTCCTCCTTTTTTACTTACTGGTCAAAATTAATAAGTGACAGGACAGTTTCTCTGGGTGCAGGTCCATTCCAGTGCACTGTGTAGCTCTTGCCCATCATCAGTACAGGCTGGTATTGCTGGGTTGGTGCTGTCTGGCTTCTGACACCTCTGAGAACCATGGGTTTATCAGGGTACTCATCTCTGATGATGGACAGGCTTAGATTAGATGCGCCTTGTGTCTGTATGTACACCTATATAGAACATAAGTAACATTGTTTAGGAAGCAAAAACAGTTACGATTTTACAGTTAAGTTTGGGGTCAGTAAAATGAGATTTGTTTTAAAGAAATTAATACTTTTATTCAGCAAGGATGCATTAAATTTGTCAAAAGTGGATCAAAATCACGGTTTCCACAAACATATTAAGCAGCACAACGGTTTTCAATATTGATAATAAGAAGAAATGTTACTTGAGCACCAAATTAGCATAGAATGATTTCTGAAGAATCATGTGACACCAAAGACTGGAGTAATGATGCTGAAAATTCAGCTTTGCCAATATTACTGCTTTTACTTTATATATGATCCAATAAATGCCCACATAAGACTTCTTTCAAAATCTTACTGACCCAAAACATTTGAATGGTTGTGTACTTGCATATGAACATGACATGAAAATGTAAATGGAGAGTGAGAGATCTATTTCTTTACCTGAGAGTACTTGCCACTACACACAACCCCATTCCAATGAGGAACATCCACACATTGAGGGTGGCGGATCAGGAAATTGTCGGCCCTTGCCACATATGTATCTGAGTAATTACTGATCGAGCCATCCAGGTCATGAAAGATGGAATTTTTATCGCCATCCAGATCATTCTGCTCAAACCACTCACCCGGTCGACCAAAAAATGCTCTAAGATTCACCTAGATGATAAAAAGAGGATCAGTGGTCATGAGAAATGTAAATAGAAAGATTCTAAAACCTATAAAATGTCCTGAAATTGAGATTTGGTACTAAGAAAAAAAACATCCGGACAGACCTAGAATCAATGTGGTACCATTCACACACATCAAGTGAGGCAAAATATACACTTAGATACTTATATACACTAATATACACTAATACACACTTAGACCTTTCCAAGGGCTCTTTTTGACATATGCTAAACACCATCTGCCAGAACGGGATTTTATTTCATTACTCAGCACCAGGGCAGATGGTGTCCAATCAGGAGAGAACAAACAGATGTGTCAACTCTCCCTGAGAAATGAGCAATAAGTGTAAGCATTAGTAGCACTTGAGGTAAATAAGCGTTATTACAGACTAGACAGACCGGGTGGGTTATCTGGGAGAAAAGAGTCTTTATGACCTTGAGTAATGCAATAAAGTCCAGGTTGCCCCAGGTTATCCCAGACTGTAATTAGTCTAAAGTCATCTCTGAGTCTGACCCAATAAAAAAAAACTGAAACTGAAACAATAAAAAAAATGGCCACAAATTCGTTTTTGAAACACAATACATTTTAAAAAGTTACCACACTAACTTTGGCAAAATCAAAAGGAAGCTTTAAAACACTGAAAAAAACAGTTAAAGATTGAAAACTAAACTAGACAAAAATGACAAACTGTTAATACAAGATACAGAAATAAAAAAGTAAATTCTAAAATAAAAAAACAAAACTATAATAAACAAATAATATACTCAAATAAAATAAAAATGCAAGATCAAAAATGTAAAAAAAATTATTTATTCTGTATTATTTATTTTATTCTGTAGTATTGATGACTTCTTTTTTTTCACAGAAGCAATTAAACTAAGCAACTTATATCCCTGTGTGTTAGGTGGTTTAGCAGTCACAGTATAACAGTAAAGAAGTATAGCAGTATAAGAGGGTGTTTGAACAGTTTCCAAGGCTAAATGTGTATGTGCACTCACACTAGGGTGGAAGGCGAGAGAGGACAGGTTATTTCTGGGTGTCAGCTGCCAGATGTTTTTCAAGCTGAATCCCACAGCCGTGGTGAAGCGCTCTGTAGTGGGACTGAAGGCTCGAAACGTGCTGTCCAAGATCCTCACTGGACCATCATTTATCTGAAAACCTCTGATCGGAAACGTCCTGACAAGAACAGAGCAAAAGACAAAAAAATATTCAGATTAAACAAAGAATTTATTTTCCCGCTAAACCAGACTGAAAGTTTATGTTAACACTATTCTCTCTTTTCCCTTTATTTCTTCTCTCACATACTTGTTTCTTGGTAGAGTCCTCATCTTTCCGTCTACTCCACCAATTCCCCAGTATTTATTTTGCCTTCCATTGGTGCCACGATTTCTGCTCTCGCCAACAAACAGGGACTGGGAGACCTCCTGACTGGAGCCTTCATCTTTAGGGTAGCTGCCATCACTGCAGTGAGGAGGAGGAAGAGGAGGAGGGGAGTGAAACACTTTAGTTGTTTCATTAACTGCTTGCCTTAGGAGGTTTATGTAGAACTAATGCAGGCAAGTTCACACACTTGCACACATTTGCCAGATCAGACTGTAACCGTTTCAGCAAAATAAAAAGATGTTCCTTTAAATTACTATGCCTGCAGCCAGAGACACAGACAGCAAGAACATGCCTGCACATACACACACACAAAAAATATGGCTGTCAATTTAGCATGTTTAATGCCATTCTTCTTCTTATTTTATTTTTTAAATAGTGTGATAAAATTAATGCAATTGATCACGTCCTTTGAACAAGCATGTAAATTTTGTAATGAGGGATCTCCTACCATTGGAGCAATCTAAGACATTGTACCGCCTTCATTTTTTATGAGAAGGCGTTCTTTTCATTTGAGGACTTTTCTCAAGAATTATCAATATATGTGATTAACAATAGATGTGAATAATGAGATGACTGGCAGCTCTAATAAACAGTAAAATGACAAAGTACCTTGCAAATGACAGTCCAACACCATTGTCAGCAAATCTATCAGAAAAACAAAACAATAATTAGAAGATTGCAATATTGTTTTCATGCAATGAGCTTCTCAAAAGGTTTTAAGCTTAGCAGGTCTACAATTAAGAGGTTTTGTCCCCTACCCTGAGTTTTGTATGATGATGTCACCTCCACGAATCCAGGCACCCAGATCATTGTTTTTAAAGGAGATGAGTTTGTCAATGAGTGCGGCCACCCGTGGCTTGCTTGGATCAGAGTTCTCATGAGGCCTGAACCTGAGAAAGCAATGTCAAACAATGAGAAATTCAATCTTTCCTTCAGAAGAAAATGTGATTGCTTCTTTCCCATGCAAATGTCTTTATACTAGGGTGGTGCTATGTAGTTTTCTGTGTGACTGCTAGGTGTTTGCTACTGTAATATGAAATACAGTATATATATATATATATATATATATATATATATATATATATATATATATATACTGTATATATATATGTATATATATTAGTATTTATTGTACTGCTTTTAATGTATGCTGATTTATATTGAAGTCTATTTTCAAGATATTATAGATATCTATATTTTCTAGATATCTATATTATAGATCTCATTGTGAACTATTAATCCATTTTTTTTACAATCAAAATGTCATAACTGGATCTTCCGAAAATAGCAGTCTTCTCTCTGGTGATGTATGCAGGACTTCTCCAATCATTTAGTGCACTTAAACCCCGCCCCTGCATGTTCACATTCATCAGCCTCCATTTTTAAGCAAAGCCCACATCTCAAAATCCAATCCTCACCCTACATTTTTTTCTTTTCCGCTAATCCATTTCACTCAATGTACGTCATAAAATGGACAAAAAGATGTCACTATTTCCATTTTATCGCAACTAAAAAAGATCTATATATTTTTGTGTAAATGTTCTATAAATAAATAAATTGATATGTAAATGTAGGTAAAAAAGTAAATAAAATGTCCAGACACATTATGGTAATGAGAAATTTTGGAGAATTTGTTTATTTGAAAAGGATTTTGCTGTAAAATGTGAACTACGTTTATGTGAGATTCACCCACAAATTTTAAAGAACAGCATGTTGACAAAATACAGTCACGGAAGTATAAATGAAAACGGGAGTAACTTACACCTACAGCATATACAAACCATGACACTATGATGTATATTTATAGTGTGGTCACTGTGGTTTGTGGTCTAAAAAGAGACCAGAGCTCTGTCCGGCTCTACCACATTTCCTAACTACTGCAGAAACTCTATCTGGGCAGATGTGTTTTCTTTATAAGCAGAATCAACAGACCCTGGACACAGAGAAACGTTCACCATATCCACTCACCTAGCGCTGTTGTCCAGACAGAGATATTCACGTTGGTCTGCCGCAGTGGCGTTGGTGCTCTTGACTTTTCTATCAATAAAGAGGCCAGCCTGACACAGGATGAAAGAAGCAATCACTCTTCACTTAGAAATTGTATGTTCAATATCAGGTACCATGTGAGTTGTGCAGTGAAAGTGAAGCCTGGATTTTCTCTGCACCTGGACAGTCTCGACACTTAACACAAAGCTCAAGCTACCCAACATAAACAAGCAGATAACAGAGAACTATTGTATAGGGAAATGTATGTGTGAGCACCCTGTCACACAAGCACATTGTGCGGGACATTGAACAATGAGGCGTTTCAGAGAAACAACGAAGATGCCTTGTGTACGTGCATTAAAAACCTGAACTTGTAATTGATTTCATCAGTTTTTCCTGAAGCCACATTTAATGCAATGTTATAAATCCCAAATGATTTATGAACTGAACTGTTATGAGCCAGAGGGAGGAAATGCTAATTTCACCACAGGGAGGTGGGCATTAAATGTAGATGGAGAAAAAGCAGTAGCATTGATACTGTTTGATATCACCTGAAGATTGTGTACAAAAAGGACAGAGGAATGTGTTTATAAAATCAAAAAGTCTAAGTATTCTCCGGCATGTTTATTATTTGAAGGTTTGTTACTAGATAATTTGGTGTTAGAGTCATAAGGCATTTGATTACCTTAAAGTTGGAATGAACACGGTTGTTAAAGAAGATTCCCAGAGGCGTGAGCTCAGCTTTCGTCTCTGGAATCAGTCCGTGAGAGTCACCTGTAGAGGAGTTGTGGAAAATGTACCAAATTCCTGCATCCTGAGAGAAAAACAAAAAATATCAGAAACAGAGAATGAGGGGGAAATTTAGACACCAGGCACTTATTCATAAATATATGTAAATGTAAAACTCCTCAACACCCTTTTAGGTTAAACATCTCCTTCACCTTATAATTCCCTTTAAAAATTCCCTATTTTGTACTAGCGGAAGGGCTGTGAATAATATTTATTCCTGAGTCCTCTGATCCAGGAACCAGATTGAGTCTCTATTAACCTGGCCTGCTGAGAGCACAGCTTCATAAGAAGCTTTTCCTTAATAAAAAAAAGGGTGGAGGGATTATCCTTTTTATATACAAAACCTCAAACAAACAAAGCGAAGCATAACAATACCACCAGACTGAACTGATTTATATTGGCAAAAACATCTTTAATAAAGGATTGGAATGAGGAGATGCTATCTGTGATTGCATAACCTCCTTGATGTTCTCATCAATATCACAGATGTGGGCATCATTTCAAAGAGCACAAGTTCCATCAGAGAAGCTCACGAAATAGTCGTTCAATGATAAAGTACCATGAAAATGTTGTAAGCAAACATTTACTCACTGTTCATTACAGATCATTGTGAAAATTATTCATTTGGTCATATCAAAGATTGTGCATACCTGTGATCCAGCTGCTGAGTTGCTGATTAAATGATTATTGGGGTGTGAGATCCAAAATGTAGATACTGCCCTAGAATACACACATAAGACAGGATCTTTTCAATGTGCGACCTTAAAATATATTGAAAATATGAAGCATGGATATATCTAGGTACTGTACATATTTCACTTTACAGTCAATATTATTCATATCCAGGTAAATATAGCAGTATGCAGTATTTGAGTGCATTCAGTGTCTGGTTAAACTGGATTACTGTTGGTTAGGGTTAGAGTTAGTGTGTAAGACAAGTTTTTATGTTGAAATATAGCATGCAAAACAGTGTTGCTAACAAAAAATAACTAATCAAAATATTTTTGTCAAATTAATTGACAAAACTGAAACTAAAATGCCATAACACAATTCTTTAATTTTTTATAACACAATTTTTTTATCTTTATTTTAGATGAACTAAAACAAAGTAAAAATAGCTACAAATTAATTTTAATATAAATATTTAAAAATGTACAACCTGCCTGCATTATAAATTAAAATGGACATTCTGTGCTGATCATTTTAACAGTGTTAAACATAAAAATAAAAATAAACAGTTGGTGGTTGAACTGCAACTAAATAGCCTAGCCAACACTGAAACCTATTCAAACCTCTATCTTCATCCTGAACATCTACAGCTCTATACACAAACACATACAAGCTCCCAAAACATTTTTTATTCTTTTGAAAACAGCACCTACTTAGCCGCCTGGGATATTGGGTGTTTTATTACCCGGATTAGAGAAAAGGACTATCGCTGAGTCTCAGGAAATGAGAGCTCTGTTCTTTCTCCTGTTATTTGACCAAACAATACAGTGGGTCACGTTGTCAAGGTCAGCTAGTCAGAGCAGAACAAGTGCTCTGTAGTCTGTACATCAGGAGACTTTCAGATAAAATACTCACGCATGCACAATTTTAAGCTGAGAGGCTTCAAGCAGTGTGAATATTGGGAATATTTACAGGTCGATTCAGCAATATTAAATGAATATGTGTTTATAGTATCTTACTTGCACTCGGTTGCAGGAGATGGTATATATCCTTTATGCACCCTGTTTATAATGTCTGTGCACATGCTATCATTGCGTTCAGTAGGTAGAATGGTCCCTGGCCTGGTCAACAAGCCCAAGTTATGGAAAAATATGTTCCTTTGTTCAATCCCGTCCTCCAGGAAAAAACAATGTCCCAGCGTGTCATAGCCAACCGTGTCCCTAACCTATAATAAAAGGAAGACATCATGGTGAAACAAAATCTCAAATTTTCAATGTGGTCTCAGACTTACTATATGTGCACACAAGCCTGCTGTTTATCGCTCGGTATCTTTCTCTCTCACCAGCAGGCCGTTAGTGGCGTGTATAGCAACACATCGGGAGAAGGAATGATGGATGGACAGGGAGTTCACATAGGTGGGGTCACTGTAGCCCCCACGCTGATCCACATCTCCACACCTATGAAAGTTCACAGGGTATCTGCCCTTCTGCCGCTGCTGACCCATGTGTTTCAGCTCCACCTGAGACAGGTGTACCGATGAGAAGTTCCCCAAAATCTAAACATACACAAATAGGAGACCAAAAACACAAAACCACAAAGTGTTGGTGAACAAATAAAAAAATGTTTCTGCCTTTTAATTGTGAGTGGTTCTAATTTTATTTTAAAATAACAAATAGTAAATAAAGTCATTAAGTTGTTCTTAATTGCACAAAATTATATTAAAACTCATTAAAAATATAATATAGTAATAAAACAAAATATAATAAAAAAATATCAAATATAGTAAAAAAGGTATTAATTATTAAAAAAATAAATAAATGATTTTTAGTTACAATATAATATAATATAATATAATATAATATAATATAATATAATATAATATAATATAATATAATATAATATAATATAATATAAGCATTTATATTAACAAATGATATAATTAAAAACAAAAAATCATTCATTTTTCTCTACAACCACAGCACCGGACTTGCCAGAAACAGCAAAGACTGCTGCATGATATATGGTTAGTAATTTACATAAGGTAAACATTGACCCGTCAACTAGTCGACTAGTTAAAAATGAGTAGTCGTATAAGTGCTACTGTATGTTGTTCCTTCTTTTGCCAAACACAACACACAAATTTTATACTTTCAGTTCCTTCCATTCAAAAAAGTGCTATACTCAATTATCCGGCGCTAACCCCAACATACAACAACAGCCTGTAATTTCTCCACATGACAGCACCAGACAGCTTAGTGTTAAATAAACACACAACCGCTTTCACACACATACACACAGACCCTCAAACAGACCTTGATGTGTCCCCCAAAGGTGTCGTAGCTGAAATACTGGCACCAGTTTTCTCCGTAGCAGGAGTTTTCCATTTCTCCATGAATGAGGATATTCCTTGAGAGGAGAGCCACCTCTGCACGCATGTCCACACCGTCCAGTATTTCTCCCACGTGGGTGAACTGAGGCTTTCCTGAAAAATTCCAACACATTAAAACTCACCCTTTAAAAGCACTGACTAATGATAAAGTTTGAAAATATGATTATTTAGAGAGATTTGTCTTAAATAATGAACTTACAACATCTAACAAATAACATGCATCTATTTAAATATTTAGATCATTTAATTAGATGAATTATCTAAAATAAAGTTAAATAAAAACTGGATCCAGGAAGGAAAGCAACCTGTCCACACAATCGGACTGCCCTTTACGCACACCCGGAGTGCACAGTCTGCACACAGTATCCTTCCGGAAGGATAAGTGCTGGCAACAGCTTTGCCAACAGCACACAATGCACAAGATGACATTTAAACTACATTCTTTCAATAAAGGCCACAGATTGGAGATATTTCCAATTCTCCACGGACTTAACACATGTGCTGGAAATAATGACCATATAGTAATTCATACACAATACACCAAAGAAACTATTTGGACACTTAAATAACACTTAATAATGTATAAATGTTTTAGCATTATACAACAATATAAATTCAAGTGGCATTTATTTGAAAGATATGCACAATCATAAAGTTTGGGGTCTTCTTTCTTTAAAGAAATTAATACTTTTATTCAGAAAAGATGCATTAAATGGATCAAAGTTGACTGTAAAGCCATTTATAATGTTATAAAAGATTTCTATTTAAAATAAATGCTGTTCTTTTTCTTTTTGATCTTTCTATTCATCAAAAAATCCTGTGTTTTTAACATAGATAATAATTACAAATGTTACTTGAGCACCAAATCAGCTTGATTTCTGAAGGATCATGTGACACTGCAAATTCAGCTTTGCCATCACAAGAATAAATTACATTTTAAAATGAAGAGTTCAGATGCAAAAGCCTCTAAGTGCCATCTGAAATGTTTTTCTGGAATGATCATTTTTATCAAGCTCGTATGTTTAAGTTCAGTAATTTCACTTAAATGACAATGAAAATTACCTATTAATTGTCATTTAAGTGAAATTACTGAACATAAATATACGAGCTTGATAAAAATGATCATTCTAAAAGAAAATTTCAGATGGCACTTAGAGGCTTTTGCATCTGAACTCTTCAAATATATATTAAAATAGAAAACAGTTATTTTAAATTATAATAATATTATTTCACAATATTCCTGTTTGTACTGTAATTTTAATTATAATAATAAATCCAGCCTTGGGGAGCATAAGAGACTTCTTTCTATCTAATGAAATGACATTCAGACATTTGTGTGACTTAAGTGTCCAAATTCCTATACTCACTAAAGGCCAGATGGGACATTAGCATAGGAAAGCAATTAGTGAAAATGATTCTGCGTTTTTAACAGGGTGGAGTACATGACGGTGGAATTTTCTATATAGCCATTGCTGGCCTCAGGTCAGAAATGACAGTTTGTTTATGGGATTCTGGTAAACAGTCCTCACCCTTTTCCTGTCCTAAACTCAATGACACTACAATCATTTAAACTCGGCTGTGTACAAATTCACAGAAAGATTCAGATCAGAAACACTGTAAATTGTCACCACAAGAAACCGGAGGAAATACATGCTGTTTAGCGCAAACACACCACTGCCTCACCTTGAATTCGAACCTGTTTCCTGTTACAGTGGGGACACGGAAGCAGGGTGAATTCCTCTGCCTGATGCATGGAATAATCTGTGCTGGCCACCACAATCCGATCGCCCGGTTTCCAGCTGCTAACATCATCTTGCAAGTTGAGAACCACTTTATCCACTGCATCCACTTGGAAGCCAGTTGTAGGGTAACCTTTATGGTTGAGCAAAAACCAATGTAAGTTTTAAAAGGGTTTTCTTTCAATACATTACTGGTCAATGTTGAGGATTTGATTATGTGCTGTCCAATACGTACCATTACTCCACTCACTGAAAGCAGTAACAGTGAAACCTACACCGTCCACAGTGACAAAGTCTCGGCGAGCCAGCGCCTTGCCACCTGTATCGTGGTTCTCGTGTTCTCGTACGTCTTCTGTGCAAGAACCATTCCCTCCTCCGATTACTGAGACCAAGGCCCATGCCTCCCTAAAAGAGAGATGGAGGATGGAGAGAAAAAGCTAAAAAGAAAGCCAGTAACGGATAAAAACATGCCAGATAAAAGATCCAACAGATTTGGAAGAATTGTGTATTCCTAAAATATAAATTGGCTAAAACCGATCAGTTGTTCATTAACAATAAAATATAAATTACAAATTAGTTTGAATGACTCCTCCATTTAGGCTTGTCAATGCACACCCATGTGGAAGTGATGATCGGTTATTGCACATACATGGAATTTAACAGGAGAGCAGCCAAAACTCTGGGGTGAAAAAGTCAAACACTGTCAAGGATGAATGAGAATGACTAATTAAATCCTTCCATTATTTATCTTGCCAGCCCATTAGTACAGTGAAAAGAGCAGTTGTCCCTCAACTGAAGGTAACTGAATGTCTGTCATTAGTCTATGATGATAATATAAACTAAAATGTGGAATTGTGTTTTCGTAAGTAGTCCCGATGTGTGTTAAAGGGTTCTTAAAATTACTCATCCTCAAAGTCATTACTATATGATTAAACTAAGTTAACCCAAAATGAATATTCTGCCATCATTTAGCCTACTCACCCTCATGTCATTCTCAAACTAAACAGTTTCTTTCTTCTTCGAAACACAAAAGATGATATTTTGAGGAATGGCTCAGTGTTGGGAATGAAATATTCTTCAAAATATCTTATGTTATGTTACACAGAGGAAAAAAATTGGGTGAGTAAACGATGACAGATTTTTAATTTTGTTCATCATACAAAGCTGTTAAGACGACTTGGGTGCATGGGTCATTTGGACCAGTCGTATTATGCTTTTTGTCATTTTTGGGAGCTTTACAAACCCTGGACATGGACATGGACAAGAGCAGCGTGAACATTCTTCTGAACATCTCTTTTTTTCTTATTCTTCTTTTCTTTCTTTTTTTTTTTTTTTTGGCCCCCAGAAGAAAGTAAGTCATACATGTTTGGAATTACATGAGAGTGATAAATAATGACCAAGTACTTTAAAAAAGAAACATAATGAGCGTCTTGACCTTTTTTCACAATTAATTTATAATATTATTCATAATATAACCAATCCTACTTCCTCTCTTCCTACATGGCAACATTCAGCTTTGGCAAGAATTGAACTAAAATGAGTGGAAAAAGGGGGGTAAAATACCAAAAACAAAACTATTATGGCTCAACAGGCTCAGAGCTACTGGCTTCTGTTTCTGTAGTAGCATTAATACTTCCACATATGACAAAATAGCAGTCACTTCTTAACAGCAACTAGGTCAGAACTTCTATTTGTTTTACTGACACATATGAGCTCTAAAGGCCAAGCCTCAGACACAAAAGCCCCCAGAGGTTTGGAAAATAGTGTCTCACTGAACTTTCTCCCATTAAGGAATGTGGTTCACTGCAGTTTAGAGCAAGTTAATAAAAATCTGTGTATAAACAGAGAGACAAACTACCCACACAGAGACCAATAAGGCCATCTTAGCTGCTGTGAGGTAGGAGGTCTGTGATGGCCAGTAAACCACACTTGTATTATTGTTCTATCTTTCATATTTTCAACTTTTAGCAGTCACCAGGGCAAGATTACCTAATTTCTCAGAATGACTATTATGTCTGACTAACACAGGAATCTTTCCTGTCTTTTTAATTCTTGTTCCTGGCTATGCCCTACCCTCAAAGGGGAGATTAATGTGTAATATCATTAAAGAGTGAATCGTCACAACATTTCCTGCACTTTTAGTCCTCCTTCAACATGTGAAACAATTGTAATTCCATTTTCTCTGAGTAGCACTAAAACTTAGAAGCCTTAGTTTAACAATCATGGAGTATTGTTTCAAAGTTTAAAAGCAGGCAACAATCATTTTCATGATTCCACGATGATGTCAAAACCTGCATGAGATTTGAGTAAACAAACCATTTTCCACAATAGCACAACAAACTCTTTCTTCTTTCAGATAAATCAACCACCAGGGATCATATAATTGGCTCTTATTTATTTTTTTCACTGACCCCCTTGCAACCCCTGGGGGTCCCCGTGTCCCTCACTTAGCACATGCTTTGTATCCAAATATACACCACTTTCCACAGGGACATTCCCCCCTGAGTAACTAGTTAAGTTAAGTGCTTTCTTAACAACACAGTCAAACTTTAATAATCAACATTCTTTCATACCTCAACTTTTGGTAATTTGCCTCGTAGTCTGTCAGAGATTGGCAGAACCCATATAGTAGATTTATCACGAACCAACAATAGGCTTGTCAATTTCTTTTTATCAAAGATATGTGTGGCGCTGCAATGCACCCCCTCTGGAGTGCCTACGGGGTTTGGGGGTGGGGTTAGACTTGGACAGGCTGGTTTATGTTGCGCAAGTTTTCAGTTAGATTGTGCCAGATTGTTCTGTTTTTGCAAAGGGAGCTGCCAAGATTGCATGTTTTCATCAGAGATGTGGCGAGTCTGACTGGTAAGGGGTGGAAAGGTAAGAGATTTCTATGTGCGCAACGTGTCAAACTGAAGTCTCTAAATGAGTAAATTCACGTTATTTTTTTCAGTCACACCTACTACTAGCCATATCCTGCCCATTTCTCACACCAGTTTCACTGGAAATGGCATAACTGCAATGGCACCAAGTCAGTAGTCAGAAGACAGATATTATTTCCTCATATGATATGCTTTTTCGTTGCCTTACAGTTCTAGTTATGTAACATAAATAAGAGTTTTCATGCCCAAGACCTTTGACCAAGCTAATGTGTCTAGAGACGTAGTCTACAGCTTGAACATTAAAATAAGAATGCATATTTTCCATGTTTCTTGCAATAGTAAGAGAATGCTACACACAAGTGCCTTTGCAGTGGACTGTAAAAGTAGGTTTTCTGTCTGGAGAAATTTCTAGATTTGACACTAAACTCTTTACAAAATACTTTCAGTTGCATGGTAAGAAAAACTATATCCCTCATTGAAAATAAAAACCTGTACTTTTCATCTGCAATGTAACCATTCAATTCAAACATCTGCCTTTGAAAAGCCTTTCAATGAGATGACAGATACACGCGTCAGCTCTTTTTACACAAATCCTGGAAATATGCCTGTTTAACCTTTCACCAGCTTTTCCTGCATAATACTGCCATTTGAAACACTTCTTTAGATGCGTATCTGTAGAACAACCAACCAGTTAGGTTAAGCCCAAGAGTGCTTAGGACTATTTGCTACTAACATTTGGCTTATATTAGACTTCTCATGCATATACTGGCAAAAGTCAACATGCCGACTAAATAAATAAGAACTTTTATATTTGCTTTAAATTTCCTTTAATATTAATGTGCAGTGGCCCATAGAAAGTATTTGGACACCAAAGTCACACTTAAAAATGTCTGAATGTCACTGCATAAGAAAACATTAAACAATCCGAAAGTAACATTGAATATTAAGTGGCATAATTTTCTCAGAACTAACTTTTGCACAGTATATCTGTTGCACTATAATATGAAACCTAACATGCCAAATTGTTTGATATTTAGTTATATAATGCAAAGACATTCCTACATCTTTAAGTATGACACAAGAATCCAATACGTTTGCGTCACTGCATGAATGGGACTTGTAAAGTATACACAATGTACGCTGCCTTTGGGATTCAGTAGCTGGTCCTCAGTGGGTGAGTCTGAATTAGGATATGGTTCATGGAACAACAGGATACTTTCTGTTTCCAATCACAGTAACTTCAAAGCTGTGCTCGGAGATATCAAAACAAAACTCATCAGATTGGAAAAAGATTCTTTCCTGATACCACCCTTCAGGGACTCACTTTGCAGCTATAAAAATGTTTCGGACTACAATGCAATGACATTCAAAGGAAAATTATGGGGAATCATACACAAAGTACAGACTTCGGTACTGAAATTTAAAAAATGTGACGCTTTGGGCACTGTTGAGCGGAATCATAAACACCTCTGATTGCCCATTGTACTCACACGCTCATCAGATATGTCTGTGACTGGCTACAATGATCAGCGCATCAAAAACATGTTGTAAAAATACATCAATGACGCTCTTCGCCGAGCACAATTTTACAATTTCAGTACTGACTTGGTACCGAAGTCTGTACTTTCTGACAACTCTAATCCTATCCCTGCTCAACAAAAAAAAAAGTCTAAGCTGGTTTGAGCTTGAGTCTGAACATCTATAAAAAATAAACTTTAAAACCAGCCAACAGACCAGCCTGATCAGACTAACAAGCCGACTTAAGGCTGGTTTAAGATAACTTTTCAGTAGAAATACTTTTGTAATCATGCTTTCAAAAGGCCTGCCTTATTTACCTGTATTTGAGATTATTGACATGGTTGCTGCCTAGAAGATCCTGGATGGTTCTCTTGGTCTCATCCAGCAGGCTCTTCACTGCAGAATCTCCGATGGCCAGTGCAACAATGCGTCCTGTGGGCAGAGACTTCAGCAGCTCACTCAGCCTCTTACTGTCGTTACGAGAATCGTGCGTGTCGAAGCGCTCGATATTCAGCACCTCCGCCGTGTCCTGATCAACCACCCGCAGGTTAATTCCACGGATGAAGTTCTTCTGGAAGGCATGGTCACCAGTAGCCAAACCTGAAGTGGGTACGGTGCAAGTGAGGAAGGTCCAAGACAGCCTCTCTGACCCGTGGAGCTCCAGAGTTCCTCCGCCATTCACACCCAAAAACTTGCGGCCCATCCCAGGTACTTCAGTCACGGCGGTCTCGTCCGATCGGCCGACCAGGGTGATGGTGGCCAGGGAGCGATAGCGGCATTTTGGAGCCCCGATATGGAGAGCGCCGCCATCTTCGACCAAAATGTGGCGTGTTCGCAATGTAATGTTTTTGGAACCTTTTTTATCATCCGCAAAGACAACCAAACCTATAATTTAATAAATCGAATCAGACTTTAAACCCTAATAAAAGTACTATCATTCACTTTCATTCAGAAACACATCAAATTAACAAGCAAAAGTGTTCTCAAAGGCAATTTCTTATTTTTAGGGTACTACACTCTGGACAAATGATCTTACCTCCAGCCTGGATAGTGACAGAGTACAGAGTGGCAGATGAATCTAGGCGATAATGCTCACCACTGCGTACCACCACCACCTTTTTGAGATCATGGCCTGGGTTCCAGGATCGCAGCGCGGGGTTGTGATGAGGGCAGTTCACTACAAAAAGATACAGGAAGACATTTCAGAGTCTGAGTACAAGATGAGATTTGATAGTGACAATAAGGATCAACAATAAGGATTTGTTTTCTACTTTCCCAGACCAGTAGTTCAGAATGTAACTCGTCCCACCACAAAAGAGTGATCAATACTTCTTTTAGCAATGTATTTTTAGATTAAGTAGATTAGTAACTTTTTAGATTAGTAAAATTAATACTTTTCAAGCAACCACACATTAACTTGCGCATACATTACTATTTAAAAGTTTGCACCAAATCAGCATAGAATGATTTCTGATGGATCATGTGACACTGAAGTAATGATGCTGAAAATTCAGCTTTGCCATCACAGGAATAAATGACATTAAAAAATATATTAAAATAGAAAATTTTCATTCAATCCTTGGTGGGCATTCAAGGAGACTACTTTTAAAAACTTACTGACCCCAAACTTTTGAATGCTGGTGTATTAAAGGAATAGTTCACCCAAAAATGAAAATTCTGTCATCATTTACTCACCCTCAAGTTCCAAACCTGCTGAACACAAAAGATATTTTTTTAAGAATATGGTTACCAAACAGTTGATGGGCCCCACTGACTTCCATAGTATGGAGAAAAACAAAATACTTTGGAAGTCAATGGTGCCCATCAACTGTTTGGTCACAAACATTCTTCAAAATATCTTCTTTTGTGTTTAGCAGAAGAAAGAAATCCATTCAGGTTTGGAACAACTTGAGGGTGAGTAGATGATCATTTTCATTTTGGGGGGAACTTGAACTATCACACACACACAAGGTGTTCGTATCTTACCATCCAATTCATCTTTAGAGGTAAGGCTGAGGACGATTATAAGAATCAGTAGGAAGAGACAGAAGAAGACCCCAACACAAATATAAGTGTTCTTCCTCTGCTGGTTCTGGGAACGCTCCCTTCGACTCTCATCTACTGTCACATTAAAAACTGGAGGACGTGCAGCGAGCGGGGCAGGGGGCTTCAGTGGGGGTGGTGGAGGAACCTTGGCTGGAGGTGGAGAACGAACTGGAACAATCCTGCCTGGAACATATCCTGATGACAGCTGAGCATTTCCGTTGACAGGAGCCACAAAAATGGGGTGACTGCTGGGGCCATCATTAACCTGCATGGTATAACTGTCTGCCACGTCCTATGACAGGAAAAGAAAAAACATAAAAGATGCATTAGCAATCAAACGTTTGGGGTTGGTAAGACTTTTACATGTTTCAAGGCAAGAGTAAATTACGCTCACCAGAAATATTATTACAATTTAAACAGCTTTAAATTCTTTACCCGTTTTTTACCCTGTTTTAATATATTTTAAAATGTAATTAGTCCTGTGATGGCAAAGCTGAATCTTCAGCAGCAATTACTCCAGTCTTCAGTGTCACATGAACCTTCAGAAATAAACATTTCTTCTTATTGTTAATGTTTTACAATTGTGCTGTTTACAATTTTTGTGGAAACTGTGATACTTTTTGTGTGATGAATCCTTGATGAGTAAAAGTACACATTTCCCCCAACTGACCCAAACACTTCGAATGGTAGATCATGCAAAAGTTGTTTTTGAATGACACTGAAAAGGACTTCTTAACTTAAATCTGATATTGACAAAACTACACCACACTTTTAGCATTGTGCATTACACTCACAGTTCTGTGGGCCAACCAAAACTGTTCCATCACCTTAATTTCGATCGGGTCTCAATTTCATAGTGGCACTACAGCGTGCTTTGAAGTGCAAGCTTTCTGTGGGTTTTCACATTTTCAAGTTATTTACTAAACACATGGCACCAATTACGAGAAAAAAAAAACTGCTCAGTCGTTCAGCCCTGGCCCCTTCATGCCACAAAACAACAGATACTGGCCCTATAAAGAAATTCGCCCAATAAAGCCTGTCACACAACTATTTGCTTACCAATAACCACGTCAGCCAAATTCCTTTATTATCATCCAAAGCGACTTAAAAGCTCCAAACAGAGAGTCTAAACAATTTGGCTTCTTACTAATGCTTTTATAAACTCAAGTTAGACTCTCCAGGGCAAAAATCAATCACAACTTTTTCTGATCTTTAAAACATTAGGGGGGAATAGAACAACCAATCTGACCACAACATCTATTGAACCATAGTTTATACTATTATACCAATTTCATCCTTGCTTTGATCAACATATAGATTGCACTATCACCAGATCCTGATCTGACCATCTGCAACTCCTCATCCACAAATGCAGAGGGGCACAGAAATCACTATAACTGAGGAGGACATGCATGCACCACCCCCCTTCTTTTGGGATAATCAATACCCAATGCTTTAATGTGTCCCATCCCCCACTTTTCAAGTAGTTTTTCACCCCTGCACAAATCAAATCACATTTTAAAGGGGGATGAGCAATGAATTTCAACAGTCTGAATGGGGCAAATGGACAATGGCAGGGTATGGACAGAAACTTAGTCTCATCCAGATTGTGTAGTCCACTAACATTATGAATAAATAACTCAAACCAGTGTTCAGATGATTATTAAGGAAAAGTTTCCATGGACCCAGGAACTCAATTACAAAAATTAATTCACTTTCTCATTATGACCTACATTGCAAGGACAAATGCAAAAACAATTAGACTCTGATGCATGCAAAAACCAGCTAAAAACCAGCCAAAGATGGTACCCCAGCCTGGCCAAGCTAGTCTTTAGCTGGTTTAGATGGTCAGTCAAATGGTTCCCAGTCTGACAAGTGGCTAAAACCCATCAAATCAAGTCTGACTAGGTTGGGATATCAGCTATAAGACCGACAAACAAGCTTTGGCAGGTAAGATCATTTTTTCAACAGGAAAACTTTACAATATTGTTTTTTATTATTGTTATTAACATATCTAAATTCAAATGCAACATTTTGCTCGGCTTGTACTGTAAAACATTTGTTCTGGCCACCTTTGTCTCAATAGAAGCTGGTTGGCACCAAAACCGCTACATCGCGCCCTCCTCTAAAGTTTACACAATGCCACAAAGTTTCAGCTTCAGATGCATGCATGCGTTACTTCATTCCTCCTTCAGTCACCTACCAACAGATGCCATAAACGCACAATGCACGACCAAAAATCCATAGAAAGACAGTAGAGGTCTAAACTGGGGGTCTCTATACAATGAGACAGAGGAGGAGATCTCTTACCTTTCGGTCTCTTTTCACTGTCACTTGCTTGGCTCGTCCGCTCCTTTCTCTATCAACCGTAGAGAACCACGCGCAACTCAAGGGGTTATTTGACAGGGAGTTCGCACTAAATGTGTTTTAATCTTCTTTTACATGATGTTTTATCTCCTGGGCTGAAGTCAGCCAGCCCCGTCCCAGGCGCGGCTCGCGGAGGAAGTGAAATTAGAGGCGTGTACTGAGGATGAGGGAGCGACTTTGAAAGAAAATGAACTTGTGGAAGAGCCATGAGCATGACAAAGGGGTTCTCAAGTGGGCGGGGATTACAGACCACGACGTGATGAGCCAAAACGCTCTCTTCGCTATATACTTGCAGTTAAATTGTATTTGAAACTCTGAATTCGTTTTCATGTCAAACTTATTATGGTCGCATTCAGTCAACTGACGACGAAACACAAAGGGTAGTTTTCTCGTTTAGTGACCGAATCATTCTTATGAGTCGGATCTTTTAAATGAACCGGTTAACAAGCTGGAACTGACTCGGAGTGCCTGTTTTGGACATTTTTCAAATTAAATTAGATTGTAAGACACATATTTGTTAAAAGTTTAAGATGGAAAAATCTGCATGCTGACAAATGTTAATTAAGCTTAGTTTTGTTAAAGTGAATGCAAATTATATTTAGAATTACTATTTTATGACCTGAATAGTGGCTCGAAAAACGAAGCGTTGAGCACTAAATTAAAATAAACAAAGGTTAAACAAATACGATTAAATCTGAATCGTAAAACATATGCCTACCTATGGCTTTAACTGGCTGTTTTAGATTTATTGGGTTGTAATGAGTGCACCTTTTGTAAAGCACAAAAAAAAAAAAAAAAACTTTATTTATGCACATTTTCAAAACAATTCTGGGATTACCTATATGTTAGGTTAAGTCTGAAATAGCTATGTAATACCTATGATTTCAAAATGATAAAATATCTGTATTTTACATTGAATTATGCAGTGAATTTTTGGTTAACAATATTGTGTTGTTGGCCAATTATTTCATACATAAATGCAGATTCTTTAAGAACACTCCCACATTCATATTTTTTTCCATAAAGTTTTAATGATCTACTTCAAAACCTTTAAAACTCATCCGTAACAAAAAAGCCCTAAAGCTATGTAATCTTTTGAAGGTATTTGTTTATGATAACCAACCACCTTGTGTAATAGGCCTATTTTATTTATGCATTTAATTTCTTTTTCTTTTTTAGTGCCTTTTTTAATGTTACTTCAAGCAATAATTTGTAAGGAACCACGTTACGTTCTGATGTAAAGAGTAACTAAATCGTTTTTTTTTTAACCGGTTCTTTGAAATGAACCATTCAAAACAATCGGCTTGAGGAAACGAGCCATACTTCACTTCCTTTCTCAACGCTTTAAAGAATTGACAAATCACAGTCGTTTGTGATTAATGGTCAAACCATTTTTTTTTATCATTTAGTAGAGCTTGATGGAGCAAATTTAGATTTCAATGACAGGTAAAAATCGTTGAATGTAATACTCTTAAATATTACACTTTGTATTGTACAAATGTCTCCAGTAAGATTAAACTCATCCTGAGATTTTGAATGCGACTCAATGGAGAATTCGGCTTCCGGAGCGCCAGTGCGACCCCTTGAGGAAGACCACTGGGCTACTTGTCTCATAGTGTGTGCGCATGACACGCAGGCTAGAGAGAGAGAGAGAAATCCTCTAACATTGCTAAGATTCTGTAGGCTACTGTAAGGAGCAGGGGTGGCAATATGAAGCCTAATTCTCACCCATAACTATTTAATTACATCAATAACCTTAAATTATTTTTCATTTCATTTTTTATTCGTTTATTTAAGAAAATGGCACAGAAAAAATACAAGGTAGACAAAATATAGTTAAGTCATATAGTGCAAAACATAATATACAGTATTTACATGTGACAATCAAATTCTGCCTGAAAGGGAGTGGGAAGAAGACAACTTATTTAAACCCACCCCAGTTCCCCATCTAGAGATTGATACATTGAACTTCATTGTTACTTTGCTCACGGATTGTTTACAATGTTATATCATGGTGGCGTTACCACAAGTAACAAGTATTTATTATAACAACCATTTATACCACCAATGTAAGAAGAATAAACAATACCAACGATGGTAATGGACAATATACCAACGATGGTAAGGAAACATTGAGCACATGTTAACACTATGAGACAGAGTAGCCTACAACAGCAATGTAAATTAAAGACCCTCATCTCTGTATTTTAACCAGACCCAATGTTTATATAACAGTTTAAATTGATGAATAGTTTGGTAAATTAATAAACCTTAAATTATTCGGTGATATTTTGAAGAAGATTCACTTTGCCTAATAATTTAAACATTACAGTGTGTAATGTTCAACAGTCTCTACATAGAAGCACGTTATCGTTCTCATCCTTTGAACCTATTTAAGTGTCCATGTCTGTCTTTAAACTTTGCCCCTCCCTAAAATGAATGGGTCACATGTGTTCTTAACTTCCATGTTCAAGGCCTCCCGGCTTCAAAGGTCACTGAACCCCGGAGGCGCGGCTGACCTCTGTGCAGTAAAATGGTTGTGTAAAAGTGAGTACACATGAAAGGTTAGGATAATTTTTAAAAGCAATTAAGTTGAGCTGTTGAGTTAATTAAAAGCCTAGCTGCTTCTCAGAAAGATGAGAAAGAAGATTTTGACTTTAGCATCAGACGTTTCTCATGGCTCTTCCACATGTTAATGACTCATCATTATATATGGTTACTAAACAGATAGATAGGGTTGTAAAGTTATTGTGTTTTGATTAACTTCATTCAGAAAAAAGTTACGATTACTAACCACAAGAGGTCGCTTTAAAACACAACACCTAACAGCAGCATGTTGCAGGTCAGCACACATGAAAACTCAAGTCAAGACTACCACAACTGGCTTTTAATACTTTTAGTTCTCTAGCCTCTGAAATACATGTTTATTTCCATTTTTGTATTATAACTATTTCAAGATCATAATTACATACAATTTTCTTTTACAATGGATGCTTACAAAAACAACACGTCTGGAAAGATTGAAGCATGTCAGTTTGTGCTTCAGTCTGACCAGTAAAAATCTATTCTGTGCCATATGTAATATAATAAATCAATTTAATAACAGCATTATCACCAGTTTCATTATACAGACATTCAGGAAATAAATAAAAAAAACATCCAAATTAATTTTATTTTCAAAGTGGAACAGGGCGACAATCCTATTTGATATTATAGATCATCTATTTTAGAGCATTGTTCAATGTCCAATAGCTCTCCAAAGAGAAACGAAACGTTGCCGTCTAAATTCAGCAGCGGTCCAGAGTAACAGCCTTATCATGGCTCAAAGCAATAACAACAAAAAAAGTTGTGTGCATTTCTTTATATGGGTTTCTTCTGAGACACAATACAGTATAAATTACATTTGAATAAAAGACAATGCAATGACTCCAAACAGAATCAAGTGTTAAGTTCATTATATGTGTAATCAAATGAATTATTTCCATTTTAAAAAAGTGAAAAAAAAGAAAACAAAAATGACTGTTACTAATATGACAAAGCATATTGGCATATGCACTGTTCGAGCATAATGTGTGTTTACTTTGGGCTATTGCAAGCCACAATATTCAAGTGTTTCTTTATTTGAAAAGTCTATTTATTTATTTGAAAGTTAAAACAGATTTAACTGCCATATTATCCAGCATTGTTTTCAAGGTCTAAGACAAGTAAAACATAGACAAGTGTGAGAACATGTATAACTGTACACATTGTACTTTAAACAGATATGTTTTAGAAATATGTACACACAAAGTAATGTATCAAAGTTTAATATTCTGAGTATTTGGCATCCCCTGTATGGCAATTGTTTATGTCAGAATGCTGCGTTTGTACAGTACTCCATTACATGATATTATAACATGCATACAGCAAAACAAAACTTTGACTTAAATGGAATGGGTTTGATTCTTTAGTACATGGTATCAAGACACATTTACAGTCGGGTCACCAAAACATCAGACCCCTCGCTCACACCTGTAGAAGTACAGTTACACGAACACACCCCTAAGAAAGGCAGCAAGGAGACTGCTCCTCATTTTCTATATAGCGTGGAGAAGTGCACCTTAAGTAAATAACCCAACAAAAAAAAAATTGGTGAGAAAACCTCCCCCCCAGTAAAGTTCACAGTTCCCATTTGGGCACTAGGGGCATATTCATCAAGGTGAGTCCTAATCTTGAGGTCCATTTATAAGTTTACAAGTTCATGAGCCACAAACTGTTTCAAGCGCTCGAGGTACTGTCCATACAGCTCTACGTCGTTGTGTCCCGCGCCCTCCACCCAGAGCGGCTCCACGGGTCGCTGGCAGCGCTCGTACAGGGCCAGCCCATGGGAAAAATCAATCACCTCGTCCTCCGTCCCGTGGATCACCAGCACCGGAGAGGTGACTTTAGAGATTTTATCGATGCTAAAGAAAAAAAGAAAAAACACATGAGCAGAGTGTTCTGCAATACAGTGTCTTTTAAATCAACATAACGTGCTTTGTGAAGTAATTTGTACATGAGACAAAGGGCAATTGTAACAACAACACAAACAAAACTAAAAACTGATTTTGAGGTATGAAAGTGCTCCTTTGGATGTCCAGTATCTTCTACTGCCATCTAAAGAACACTATTTTCCTTTAAAATGTAATAAAAATGACCCCATTAACTTAATGCACATTATTTGTCTTTCTAAAACAAAACACATTCTAAAAAAATAAAAATAAATAGTTTAACCTACATAAGTATCTAGCTGAAATTTGTTCCTAAATTAGGCTATGTTCACACTGATTATTTGTGTATCCGATTTGAATCTGATCTAAATTATTGACTGTCCACACTGTGTATCGCAAGGCGCTCTTTTGTTTTCCAGCATGCCGTATCTGCATTGGTTTCTTTGGCAATGACTTTGCATTGGTAGGTATCCGCCAAAACATGGAGGGGTTTGCAACACAGATGTTTTCTTATTTACAACATGGCAATGTAAAAGCTGCGCTGGACTACTACGTCTTCTAAGGCAGCAGCAGAAACGTTGGAGGCTGGTATTCCGTGCTGTATTTTACTTTTTACATGGCGTGAGAAAGTGACATAAACCACGGAAAATCCGATCAGAGCGGTCAGACTGAAACAGATTTCCAGAAATGCGAACCACACATGAATATAGCTCAGAACAAATGAGTAAAAATTGCATTTCATGTGATTTTTTTTGCCGTTCACACTTGCTAAATCCGATTGGATTCCAATCAGATATCCACGAAAATTGGATTTGGACTGACAGTCCGAACAATAATATAATATTATTAACAGTAAAATATATTAAAGATTAAGAATATTTTAAAAGTATTTGATTTATGTGATGGCAAAACTGAATTTTTAACAGCCATTCCTCCAGTCTTCAGTGTCACATGATCCTTCAAAAAAAAAAAAAAATCATTCTAATATGCTGATTTGGTGCTCAAAAAACATTTAGCCTATTATCATTAAAGTTGAAAACTGTTATGCTGCTTAATATTTTTGTGGAAATCATGATAAAAGTAATTTTTATCAATTTAATGTGCCCTTGCCGAATAAAAGTATTAATTTCTTTAAAAGAAAACACTTGCTGACCCGAAACCTTTGAATTGTAGTATACGTTTGAAAAAAATATTTAGTTGTATTAATACATTTTTACATTAAAAATTTAAATATATTTTTAAATCAAGCATGAAAATATAAATTTCAGCTGAAATCAGACTGTTTATCCGTTATAACTGTTGTTTTAAAATGCAAGTGCACAAACACTGAACTACTTGTTGGAAGATATTTGTCACTAGAGGGCACACAATAACAGTAATGGTTAAAGTGCAGAAAACGGATGAACCAACCAGGTGCCTCGTCCGCAACATGGCTGCTGAAAGAAAGGCGTGAACAGTGCATGAACAGTATGTGTCTAATAGGTGTGAGATACAGGACAAATGAGGGGGGAAATGTGGTGGAAGAATTATGAAAAGATGGCGAGTCTAAGGTAAAATAGAGAGACTCACTTGGGGAATGCATCGAAGCAGTACGTCTTCTTTGTGTCAGGAAAAGCCACCCGCATGCCTGAGGTCAGAGGGGAGTGAAGGACGACGGCAGCGCTCTCGTACCGAGAGGCCAGATCCACCGAAGGGACTGTACCGATGCTCTGGCCGTAAATGATCACATGCTCCGGCCTGATCCCGTACCTAGAACATGACATTCAAATGAGGAGTTCAAATACAGACGCACACACACCTACACTGATGATGCTGAGATCACAACACAATTACAATGAATCAAGGTTGTTTACAGGTTGTTTAACCCACTTTTAGAACCAGACAAACTGGGAAGCAGCCTTGGTGTTTTGAATGACCGAATTGAATGACCGAATCTTTCAAAAGACTGTTCATAATCATTACGTAACCTCAATTGACATGCCCAACTTAAGTGTGATTACTTTCACAAAAAGGCATAGGCGTGAGCCAAGATTTAAGAGCAGATACTAGAACAATTTAATCATTTAAGTCATTAAATCAAACCATTCCTGCAAGTCAAGCTGCATTGCATTTCATCAAGTGATTGCTTAAAGTTTTTTTTGGTAACACTTTACAATAAGGTCCTATTAATTAATGTCATAATTAATTAATAACATTAACAATGAACAATACATTTGTTACAGTATATTTTAATCTTATTTAATGTTAGATAATGAAAATACAACTGTTCAATGTTAGTTAATGTCATGTCCATTAAATAATATTATTAACAGATACAACTTTTGATTTTAATAATGTTAGTTTATGTGAAATAATGTAGTTAAGTAATGTTAACAAATAAAGCCTTACGGTAAAGTGTTACCGTTTTGTTTTGTTTTGTATGCACTGATATTATAATTCTGGTCTAATAACCGATTATTTAAGAAAAACACTAACTTAATGATATATTCAGTAATATTCTCCACCCACGGTTCCGTACGCACTTTTTTTTTTTTTAAATAACTCATAAAACAGACAGTTCCACTAATGTATATTCTGACGATGGATACACATTCTGGCTTCCCAATATATTCCAACAGGGATGATCAAAAAACCATCACTCTTTGTAAACTTTTTTTCAATGAGAGTGCCGTATGCTCGAACATGACCAGTCATATATATGCAATTTAATACAATATGCATTCAAGAGTATGCTGAGCAACAACTAAGGAGAGAAAAAGTGAGCTGAGACAGTAATCACTGCATGATCGTGATCAATTAATCAATTACTGTCTACAGTAAAAAGCCATGAGAACAGATGATTTCAAGGAATCCAGTGAGTCAAGAATCCAAGAATCTCAGTTTCAATTCTCTTGTACAGTGAAACTTGTACAGGACCATTTGTATTTAAATCAGCAAATGACAACGTGACCATCAAAACACTTCTACTATGGAGAGGATGGTGTACTGTAAAGGTTGGTTATCCTAGGCGGCGGTGTGTCCACATTCCATGCCATATTATAAAGCGCATGATCACTTAGTCAGCTGACTGCAGTGCCACAGAGAGGTCTGGGTGAAGAGATCACGGACCTGAGATGTAAACAGAAATTACTCCAAAAATAGGTCATATGATAAGCGTAAAATAACACATATCAATCGACTTATGCTGTACATTGTACTCTGTCCAGTGTGCAATTACACAGTGAATGTTGCATTCAGTTCTCTAGTAATGCTTGACTGCTGTCTTGTTGGCAAACAGAAGGTGATAGAACTGGTTTGAAGTTGAAACTGAAGATTGTCGTTGTGTGACCAAAATAAATATAAATATTTGCGTTTGATTCACAAGTGGACCTCACATGTAACACATCATGAATTACAATTCATCCATTCAGTTACCTACACATTCATGCCACCTTAAAAAAAAAAAAAAAAAAACTTAATCTTGTTCAGATTATACAATAGGCCGTTAAGACCAATACAGTCATCAAGTTTGTCCTCAGGGACAAAAATCACATGATTCTACATTACTCTGTGTGATCATGTGAGAGGAGGTGGAATGTGTTTTGGAGAGAGGCAGAACAGATGGTCAAGGATGAGAAAAAGGAGAAGGGACTCTACAAAGTCACTCTCAAAAAGAGCATTCTTTAAGGAACAGTTCTTTCAAACATAAAAATGATTTCATTATTCACCCTCATGTTGTTTAAAACCCATATGCTGTTATTTTCCACTGAATAAGCAGGAATTTAATAATTCTTATGCAGCTTTTGCCATCCAACAGTTCATAGTTATCCAATCTGTCTAGTTTAAAGTAAAATAATGTATTTTATTTGACTTGTATTAGGGCTGCACGATTAATCGTATTTTAATCAAGGTAGTGATTAATTAAAAATAATCGTTGCAATATTTACCCCACTGATTAATTGACATTTCCATTATCTTACATTGGTAACAAGCCTCCACTAACTTTCCTGCTTGGGGGTTGCCAGGTATCAAGAGAATAAATCCCCCAAATAGAGCATTTCTCTTAAAAGGACACATTTTCTGCCCAGTGTTTCACTTAATCTGCCAACCATGCACACACACTTTCTCTGGCAGCAAACAAGCGCTGATGATCTGACAAGTGACAAACATGTACATTAGAGTTTAGCGATGTTCATTGTGATATTCTGTTTGAAATGTCATACAGCCAGTCTGTGTTCCTTCACAAGGCTGCGTGTGCGATTTGCTGCTAATAAATCTACTAAATCTGTGAGAACATGTAATAAATCCAAACATGATTCTTGAGCATATTGTTTGCGATCATGGTTGACGGATAAATGTGGTCCGTGCAACCTCTGTGCTACAATACAAAGTACAACATTTTCCATGGTTTAGCTTTTGATAGAAGCTTCTTAAGGTTTCACCTTTTTTTTCCATCATGTAAAGCAGTTGAAAACTACATCGCCATCGTCTGTTTGCAGTGTTTAATCATTTCAAAGATGAAAAAGTCAAATGAAAAAAAGATTAGTATCGTTCTTTGCTGTCTGATGAATTTGCATTTGTGGAGCGATCTCTCATTTGCAACTGAATTGCCGCTCATAAAATAAAAATATCTAATATAAAGACAAATTACAAAGCACTCACCAAAACCATGCATTATCAGAAGTCACATTAATGGTAAGTAGTGTTCAATTTACTAATTTTTGAGCAAAATAATCATGGTTATCAGTTTAACCATTATCGTGTAAGAAGATGGACTCCTTTTATTTTCACATTACAATTTTTCTTTTTATATTATCTTTTTGCCGCTTGACAGGCATGGTCAATGTGAACCGTAGGTCAATAATGACCAATTCGAATTCATTTCAAGTACATATTCAGGCTTTCAGATTCTGGAGAACTCTGATGGTCTATGGAATGGCTTTTTAGTCAGTTTTAGAAAAAGATGGTAGGGCCTCACCAAAGACCTAATTATTTAGATTACTCATAAACACTAAATGAAGTACATCCATTTCATTTCAAGCTGCTCAATATACTGGCTATAAAGATAAGAAAATTAAATCAGCACTAGGCCTATTTGTTGCCTTGACAACAAATCATAAATTGTTCAGATAAACAATAACATGTACCAGACTACCTTTCTTAATTTAATATAGCAGTTGGCTGATAGCAAGTCTACACTGATAAACTTATAGATACAAAAACCTGCTGTGTGACACCATCAGGAAGTTATTTTTTACTTCCTGGGTAGACAATGTTGCCATGACTGCAATCGAGCCTGTCCCTCCAGGACTCCCTGGGAATCAGTTGCTAGGCAACCAATCAATATTTGACTTGGAGAACTGGCTGCTGGCACCTCCCTCCCTCACCTCTCAGAGGGAACTGCGCTCCATTAAAGACGGATACTAAATTCTCACAGGCTTCTCGAGTGAGCCCCTCTCAGCCCAAAGGTCATTATATCACTTCAGGAGGAAGGAGGGCACAGGGGTCTCATTCAATACAACTGCTACTGCTGGTTGCCGTGGCGTTTCCTTTATGACATCACAGTCATCGTCTTCTGAGGGGGGAAATTCTCTCGCAGACAAAAGCCATTTCCTTTGCTTCTTCCTTTCACCGGAACGGTCTCAGACTCTTGGACTTGGAAGACAATACACATCACCGTTTTACTGTTTTGAAGACGAAACCAGACGGTTCTGTTTGGTAGAAGTTTACATACACCAAGTCTGGTTGCAAATACCTATATGAAACACACACATGCTGCAATCGCTAGCTGTGATAACAGATGGTCTTATCCGGACCAACCCCTTAGATATGAAACCGGCCCAAGTCGAGTAATTCAGGCTGCGGCAAAATATTGCACTGGAGTTCCCAGTACCATCCGCTCTTCTCGTAAATGCTTAGTGTCTATGTACGTGCGTCAACACCACCTGATGTTTCAACACTGACTCACCTGGTGAGCAGACAGAAAGGTGTGGCTGTCCTACACTAACATTACACAATATAAACAATCTCATAATGATTCTCTGCTGTGGTTAAGCAAGGCAATGCTGCCTCTAGCAGTGGCTGGGACTGAACTTGAGCAAACGCAAAAACATGAACATTGTACTTCAAGCTTGATTGGGAAATCTTTGGGAATTGGGATATGTATCGGTATTGGATATTTAATTGTTTACACCTATTTTAAGAGTTAGATCATCATCTAGCACCATATTAAAATGATAGCAATAGGTTATGGCAAACGTTTAACTCTTAAGAGCATTATGCACTATGCTTTCCTGCATGAAATAAAAATTAATTCATCCATGTATCCCATTAATTTTTTTTGGAAAAATAAATTCTAGTGAAAATGACAGACTTCTCTCTATGCCGGACTTCTCCAATCATTACATTTATTTAAATCCCGCCCCAAACGACTGCAAGCTCACATTCATTTTTTAGTTCAAAACGCACATTTCAAAATCCAGTCAACAAATGATGATGGATAGAACCAATTTCTTGTCTGATACTTTATTGTGGCTTTAAAAACCACATGTTGGAGTGAGTTACTATGCACAAGTAACATGTTTGTCGTGTATAGTATACCTTTACGATATCATCCATAACACAAAATACAATTATTAGTTTTTCCATCAGCCAGAATTTCAATATTGTTATACACACCTAAAAATGATTTACTAGTTCAAGGAGGTTAAATAATAATAACCAATGTTCAATATTTTTGTATAATGTCGACTGAATAATCTGACCTTTGTGACAACTGATTTCCAATACTATACAGTTTCTTTGCAGTGTTTAGTTTCATGGATTTCATCTCGCATGATAAAAGTCAAATCAACATTTAATGTCCATTTATTCATAAGTAGCTGTGTAATAAGAAGAATCATGTACAGAAATTCAGTATGTCTGACACATCTGGGACAGAGTGATCAATGAACTCAGTAAACGGACAGGGTACACATTCAAAACTGTGATCTTGCTACCTGATGTAAAAGCTGCTTTTTTGTGATTAGAAATCATATTTCGTTGGCCACTCAACAAAGGGACGAGCAAAAAAGCTTTGTTGCACGCCTCGCAGAGTCAATCAGTATGGTCTGATAAGCACTCTCGTCTATTGAGATCAGATGGAGAATTTCCAAGGCAAATGTTTTCAACAGACATCTAAAGGCAGGTGCTCTTTATTCTAGCTGTTTGGAAGATTATATTTTTCAGGGATGTTTAAACCATAGACTGAAAAGCAGATGAAAACCCAAAGCCCTCACACAAACACAGAAATATGTGCCTTTAAAAACACTATACTGCAGTGAAACATTTAAAGCCCAAAGACTCCTTCCACAAAAAAAAGAAAAAAAAAGGCCCTCACACCACAGCCTTTTTTTTCCCAAATAAAAGGTTTGGAGATCTGTAAAAGCACAATTTGTAATCTGGATTCTCACGATCCTCTATTTGAGCATAATTTAATAATAAAAAACAGGCAATGCTGGCCATCTTTGACAAAATGAGATTAAAATGGCAATTAAAAAGATTAGAAAGAACTGCATACAATGGTGACCTACCAAGCTAAAAAAAATGTGTTTCTATGAATAAAGAAAAAAAATTCCCAGCAGGGGCCACAGTTTTATAGCAATAAGAGAAGATTTAGATGGGCTAGCCTACTTACTCCTACTCCTCTCTCAAAACACATAAAACACCTTACACAAATATATACATAAACACACAATAAAGTTGTATTATTCAGAGTGGCAGGCAGTCAGACTAGTTTATCTGCACTGTAATCTGAATCGTGTCCTTGCGTGGGACGGCCTGATGCATCTTCTGTGGCTGATATGGCAATGCGTGGGAACATTGAAAGTGACCAGAAGAACGGCGTGAAACTGCTTCATGAGGTACGACCTAACCCTCAGGGATATGACTTGTCAAACAGCGTGGACTGTGTTCAAGAGCATCAGCTGTACTTTCTGACACCACATGCATGCATGCATGCACACATATACAGACGCAGAACACAGCTGTTATACACACACACACCCAAACCCAAAACATAATTGTGGTCACGAACACAAAGCCATTTTGTATGTTATTCTCCCTCTTGCAAGAACGACGAAAATGCAAAATCTTGCTACATCGAAGTACAAGCAATTAACAGAACTAAGTTCTCATGACCATTAACCCCAGATGACACACATGTACGGCAAGACAAATAGGAATTTAGGGCACATGATACAGTGAACGGCCTTGAGATAGTTTCTCTATGTCCACAGTGTCTCAAATAGCTGCCACTGGGAGAAAAAAAAGTTAGTGTGATTCAGCTATCTATGAGGAAATTAAACTTTCCTTTGCTACACTCTTCAAAAATCTAAATACAACCACAGTTTGAAACAAAACATGACTCTTGACATTTTAAGTCCATCGCAAAGGACTCCAAAGGATTTATAAAAAGCACAGGACACGCAGATGGGGGATGGGATTCAAGGGGTAAAGGCAATATTAAATATACCCCCCCCAAGCCCTAGGAACTCACATGAACAAAGACCAAAAGCAGAGTAAACCGGCTAGATATTCAAACATTTGTGTAATTATTTTATAGACCCATAGTAATATGAATGGGTAGTATTTGGGATATTCAAATCTACATATTTTTTAAATCAACCAGTTGGGGGGTTGCTGTGTATAAATAGAATGGTGTCAGGTTCACTTCACACGTTTTAAATGCTGTTGACACAAAGCATTCTTGCGTTTAAAAAGGCGCAGGACGGAAAAAGGACAAAAACACAGGACAAAAGCACCTTGAGAAGTATTTTTAAAGTCAATGGAACAGAATGCAGGGGTCTCAACTCAAGACATGTTTATAAAAGCTAGACTATATTTAACTTGCCCGCCATTTGCAAAAACAATACACTAAAAACAAGAAACGTGGCACAAGTGCTTTTAATGGGGGAATTTTTTTTTACCATACTCATTTACTGCAGTAAATGAGAATTTGAATGACCACTTGATAAAATTGACCGTAAAAGACTTTCATAATGTTACAAACGATTACTGTTTTAAATAAAATTCTGTTCTTAAGAATGTTCTATTCATCAAAGAATCCTGAAAAAGACTAATGGTTTCCACAAAAAAAAAAAAACTGTTTTCAACATTCATACATAGTAATAAGAAATGTTTCTTTAGCACCAAATCAGTGTAATATGTTCTCTGAAAAATCATGTGACACTGAAATCTAAAGTATTGGCTGCTGAGAATTCAGCTTTGCCATCAAAATAATTAATTATTGCAGTGCATTACAACTATATGACAGGAAGATCTAAAGAAACCAACATCATGTTTATTAGATTCCATACTCACAAAACTACTGAAAGAGTTGTTACCTGTAGCAGAAAAGCCCCTTCTCAACATTACCTACTCGTCTCTAACTCTGGGTCATGTCCCAAGACCCTTCAAGCTGGCTGTTATTAAGCCTCTCATTAAGAAACCACAACTAGATCCAAATGAATAGGCAAATTAGAGACCCATTTCAAATCTTCCATTCAGCCCATGTCTGAAAAAACTAGAAAAAGTTGTGCCCGCTCCAGTGTGATCCTTTTTGCAAAACAATTATATTTATGACATTTTTATTCATTTCATTTTGTTTATTTAAACGGGGAATTATCCAGGTTAACGCCAGTAAATGATGGAGTACCCCAAGGGTCTGTTTTAGGCTCTCTGCTATTTTCAATATACATGCTGCCCCTTAGTAATATTATTAGTAAACATGGAATTAGTTTCCACTGTTATGCTGATGATACTCAGTTATTTATTTCATCATGTCCAGATGAAATCTCAAAATTATCCAAATTGACAGATAAATCTTCGATTACCAGTATTTGAATTTGATTTGAATAAGAAATGAGGTATTACTTATTGGACCAAAAATGTACACAGAATCTCTTAGAGTACAATGTGCATTTGTTACATCGCTAAGCTATGGAAAATATTATCTGTTTCCGATGCTGAAAAGCTAGTTCATGCATTAATGACCTCTAGACTAGATTACTATAATGCTTTACTAGGTGGTCCTGCGTCCTCAATAATCAAGCTACAGTTATTCCAAAATGCAGCTGCTAGAGTTCTAACCAGGTCAAGAAAATATTATCATATAACCCCAATTTTATCATCTCTTTGCTACACTGGTTACCTATTAAGTTCCGTATCGATTACAATGTATTGCTACTGATCTATAATGCCCTAAATGGTGTAGCTCCTGTGTGTTTAACTGATCTTCTGTCACGCTACAACCCATCATGCTCTTTAGGGTTACAAAACTCTGGACTTTTGGTAGTACCTTGGATATTTAAGTCCACTAAAAGAGGGAGAGCATTTTCATATTTGACTTTTTAACTCTAGAATAGCCTTCCTGATAATGTTCAGGGCTCAGACACACTCTCCCAGTTTAAACCTAGATTAAAGACATCTCTTTAGCCAAGCATCTCATAACCTTGCACTCCAGTTATATCAGATCAAATGCGCATGACTATCTATTGCTTTAAATGTTATGAACAGCAGCTACGCTAATTATTTTCCATTTGCTTTCTGGGTATCTAGAGATTATGCAAGCTCCAGTTTGGATCCAGCCTCTTATCAAGAATAAAACAATATGTATTGTGAAAAGCTCTATACAAATAAATGTGAATTGAATTATATTTTTGAAGTAGGCTATATTACAATAGAAACATTTTTTTAAATTGCAATATTTACAAACATAAAAAAACTCTTACTGCCACTACTGAATAGAGTCATTCTATTTAGGAAGTGTAGTAAGAGGCCAGTGTGACTTCAGATGGGGAAATGTGATGTAAGAGACAAAAAACTAAAAGCAAACCTGATAAACACAACTGATGATGACAACAGAAGAAACAGTCTGTTTGTGAAAAGCCTCAAACAACTATCCGAATGAAGTGGCTTTCAGGTGTACTCTCACCTTGTTCTTAGTGCATGCCAGGCAGCGTCCACATCAGCATACAAATTCTTCTCTGAAGGCTTTCCTGAGCTTGCCCCATAACCAGAGTAGTCATAGGAGAACACGTTGCAGTTGATGCGGGAGCCCAAGCCGATGTAGAAGCTACTCATCTGACCCAAGTCTACAGCATTACCATGGGAAAATAACAAGGTGTAGCGAGCGTTGGGAGAACATCGCACAAACATACAGGCGATTCGGTTCCCCCTAGATGTCCGGGTCATGAAACACTCAATGGCGTCCTTCTCCCGGGCAGAGTACTGCCAATCCGCACGCTCAGAAAGGTGGAGGGTCCAGCGGCTGCCGCTCTCGTCACACATGAGGGTGTAGGTGGGCTCCGGAGGAAGGAAGGCCAGCTTAGAGGCTATTCTGCTCGGGCACGGCGGACAGCAGAAAAGGCAACACAGCTCACTCAATGACAGGTGATTCATCCTTCACTTGAGAAGAACAACACAGCAGATTGGAAAATGAGTGAGGTGGAAACACAAAAAATAAAAATGTTTGTCTTAAAATGATCCTTCACTGAAATGAAAATTCTCAACCCCATGTTGTTTCAAACCTGTATGGCTTTCTTCTGAGGGACACAAAATAAGATATTTTTTGAACAATATCTTCTTAATCTTTTTTTTCTTTTTTTTAAATAATATTAAAGTAAAAGGGTGCCAAAAATTGTTTTTCAACCCCACTGAATTTAATGTTGTGGACACTGACATTTAACAGTTAAATATAGTATAATATAATATAATATAATATAATATAATATAATATAATATAATATATATCTTCTTTTGTGTTCCACAGAATAATGAGTGTCATACAGCTTTAAAACAACAAAATTCTAAATTATAACTTTTACATTTTTAAAGGTAAAGCATCAAGATTGAATCTGCATAGTAAGATGAGACATTGGCATTTTACAAACAATGTATTTACCCAATGAAGACATAATAGTTTACTTAAGATGAGTAAATAGATGCAGACCTCTTATAACTCAACTGACAAATTCCTTGTGTGTGTGTAAACATAATTGGCAAAAAAGCTCATTCTGAAAAGCTCAACAGAAATGTTGTGATCCAGTACAATGGGTGAGTATGTCCTTAAATTGTTTATTCCATGTAGCTTAAAGTAAATCAATATTAAAAGTCCACACTGTTAGGATGCACAAAAAATACAAACTTAACAGTATCTGGGATGAAACTAAACAGATTTCATTAACAAAAATGTTCAATATTCACCCCGTATTAGTGCTAATTTGATGTCATTAATAATGACTCTCAGACTTCACCCTGAGGTTAGCTTTGATGTGTGCTATCATCGATCAGATCACTTTTTCTATATGTCATGACAGCTGAAAAACACCCTCATTTTTTGGTTTCTAGGCTAGGCTCCTTTGTTATAGCCAATGTTTTACAAACCTGAGAAACATACCATCAGTAATCCACATCACTGCTTCATAATATTCCAAACATTTGTCTAGAATTTCATTGAAACCGCTTAACCACCTTATTATGAACTCCAAGTAGGTGACCACATTCATTTAGTACCAAAATAACCATTTTTAACAATATTCTTAATTTACTGGCAGACCATAGAATTTGGTAGCAGAGAGGAAAAAACACTGTGAATCAGACCCAGATCTGACCCATGATAAGCAAATCCCCACCCTCAATTTCATTAAGCAGGAAACCATCTTGTTTGGGGCATTTGGACTTCACATTGAAGGGAAAGCAAAAGCTAAAATTATCATCACAATATTACATATCACACACGACATCCCAAATAATTAGCTGAGGTTAATCTTTTTAGCATTATTATTAAAGGTCAAATGGGGGGTGGGGGGTACAAGAACCTGTTCTTTCACTCACTAGAAGGTTTTTAAAGATTAGCCTATTTCCCTTTAAGTAATAAACAGACACTTGGCCCACATGAATTTATATTCAAATAAACATTAGATACTTGTTATTCACACTATATACATTATACATATATAAAACTTAATGATTCGATATATAAACATACAGGATTATTACAAGATGATATTAAGATCTACATAGATATTACAAGATGATATTTACAAGGTATCAGTGACAATGACACTGAACTCAATTGAATCAAAAGTGTTTGCTAACTGAAACAAGCTTAGTTAACATATTAATTACATTATTTAATGAGTGTAACAGTTTAACTGAAAAGGCTGAAACCAGCTATTTTGTTAGCTAATTACCTGTGTTAGAAGGTCTTGAGGTTGGTGAGTGCAGAAACGCTTTGATCTGGTGAAGTCGCAGTATTAGATGAGTCAGATATGAGATTCCCTTTAACAGATCACCCCGTCCACTTAGCCAGATCAAGAGTCCATCAAAACCTGCCTCTAGTCCGTCCGATCTTGTCAACATGTGGCCACTGTTTAATAGTCAAACGAAATCAAAGGCTGAATGTGTTAATACCTAATCTAATCCGTCCGGTACGGGTGATCTCATCTCTCACCAACGCGTGCCCACTGCCCAACGCTGGCTTTCTTCTGATTTTCTTGCGGAATGCCGGATATAAACGTCAACGTTGAAAGCTCTATTGGCCAATCAGATTAATGGATAGATATGCTCGACCAATCACCCGCGTCCTCTCTGCACACGGATGATGTCGAAAACACAATAACAAGTTGATTAATGATTTTGCCGTTATTTATCCATAACTCTATATAATGCTAACTTTGTTGAGAATTAAATAGAGCTAAACATTTTTAACGTTTGCCGTGCTTTGTGAAGTTAGCAATCTTTCGTTTCGGTTTTTTAGTTGAAAAGCATTAACCAATTGCTATTTACTTCCGCTATTTTCGCATTGCGTCAATAGTCACTTTAAAACGTGTGAAGCCACGCGGTTTCTTGTTTAGGCGTTTTAAACGGTTACCGGTAATATAGTTCATATGTTTTAACGTTAAAATGAGCAATCAAAAAGGTAATGTTTCCCGTTCGCGAGGCCAAAAACACCAGAATGTAATTGCCTTCAAAAATGACAAGTACGGTGCAAGCGCACAAGTTAAGGTAAGCTCGTGCTACAATAAACAGTGTAACGTTAGTTTCTTATTTAACGTTTATATAATATCAGCTTTGTTGCTATTGCGATGTTCAAGATATTTTTTCGTGTATTTTGTTTGAATTTGTATGCATTCTTCTGTTTCCAGAAAGCCAAAACAAAGGTTCATGATGGTCTTTGCCAACACTGCAAAGGTGTGCTGGAGTGGAAAGTCAAGTACAACAAATACAAGCCCCTTACACAGCTACGAAAATGGTGAGATGAGCGAGGATTTATTGCATAGTAACGGATAATAGGCAAATAAACTCTTCCACAGTTAACCTCTTAACCTCTTCTGAATATGTTGTTTCTGTGGGGTTGTTTTTTAGTGTGAAGTGTCTTCAGAAAACAGTGAAGGATGCCTATCATGTCATGTGTAAGCCATGTGCACTAAAGTTGGAGCTTTGTGCCAAATGTGGAAAGAAGGAAGAGATTGTTATTCCGTAAGTAGATTCAGACCTCTTTTTGAAACATCTGATCATGTACAAATATGTGCAAATTGGTATAGTGCACTACTTTAGTATAAATCTATATTTACGTAATGTAAATACTTGAGAAAATATTTAAAACATGCCCTGCAATATTCAACTGTAAAGTTTAGACTGCATCATGTAACATCTATCTATCTGGGGCGTTTCCTCTGAGGAGGCAAGGGAGGCAGTGTCTCAAAAAAAACTGGATGAGAAAATAATCGATATTGCACAAAATAAAAAAGTGCAAATATTACAAAATGTGACATTAAAAAGTGTAAAAGTCACTCCTTTTAACAGATCCCCAAAAGCATGCTGTAAGTTTGATGAGGGGTAATTGAGAATGAATGGGGGAAAGTCACGTGAGAGGAGGCAATGCCTCCATCTTGTCTGATTGGATATTATCGGTTATGATTGGTTCCTGCGATAAATCGCAGGATAAAAACACCCGCAAATTAAGAAAACATCTTTATCAGTTTCACAACGTGTGCTCCAAATACTCAAAACACAACCAAATACAGAAACGCGCTGCAAAAGTTCACAACACAACCAAATACAGAAACACGCTGCAAATAGCACAGACCACAACGGAAACGTTTCCAGGTGACCCCAATAAGTGACGAACCCGGCTGGGACATACTTATTTCTTGTGAGCATCCCTATGCCCTACTCCCTTCTGAGGGCAGACGGCAGAGCCCTTGAAGTGGGGACTTTGGAGGGTGCAGGGCACTTGTGTGCCATTATGTTAGCCGTTTGGAACGCGCTTGCTGAAGGGAGCAACGAAATACAACGTAATTTCCTCATTATTTTCACCTGGGATGTTCCCATGACAACTCAGCACCGTGTCCATCAACTGAATAGCTGTTATTGCCAGAAATATATTATTATTGCTGTTAACATAACTGTTGCAAATAAATATACATTTTATACAAAAAAGGTTTTTAAAACATGCGTTATAAAGGCTATCTGTGTGTGAGTGTCTCAACTTTAAAACTTTCCATCTTATCTTTGGACCATGCATTACCTAACATTTCTTATGAAACTTATTTAAACATAACATGACAACATTTGTACAATGTAACTGATGTATAGATTAACATCTTTCCCTCATGTTCTTTTTCTCTGTCTTTTTTATTTATTTATTTTAGTTTTCAGCTCATTGTTCTTTTCTCATTAGTATTCTGATGACATTGAACATATTGTTAACATTTTGTATATTGTATACAAAGTTGTATGTCATGTAGGAAACTTTTTCTTCAAAGCAGAGACCAGGAGACGTTGGGATCGCGTTCAAACAGAAGTTATTCTTTATTGAGAACTTCGCTGTACGTTGCTGCAGTTCTTCCAACAGTCTGACTAAGGGAACGTTCTCTTACAATTTATATACATTTAGGGACAGGAATCAAAACTTTGTGATGAGACAGGTTTAGGAACCTGTTCTAGACTGAGAGTGTTTCCAGTCCTAATCCACTCATCATATCTATTCAAATGCTGAGACTCGAGTACAGGACTGGCAGGACTCTCTTGCTAAAACACAAGCTCCAAGAGCCATTAAGAGTTTCAGTAAAACAGGACTGGCCGGAGTCTATTGCTAGAAACTCTGATAATCATCATTTATACATAACCTTAACATGCTAAATTCAATGTACACCTAAATTAAACATTTAATAAATTTGTAATACAACAGTTATAAATGTCATCTCTTTATGTTTTGCACAAAAAAAAATAAAAAAAAATAAAATAAAGTAGACTTTGAGCTGTAAGCACGTCCCAGCCGTGTTCGTCACTAAATTGGGGTCCCCTGGAAACATTTCCTTTGTGGTCTGTGCTATTTGCAGTGCGTTTCTGTATTTGGTTGTGTTGTGAACTTTTGCAGCGCGTTTCTGTATTTGGTTGTGTTTTGAGTATTTGAAGCACACATGTGTTGTGAAACTGATGAAGATGTTTTCTTAATTTGCGAGTGTTTTTCTATTTGCACGTGTTTTCTTCAGTTGCAGCGCGTTGAGCTCTCTCGGCCACCGTATAATCAGACAATGATGGCGTTAAATTAGTTAAAGACTAATTAAAAAGTAAACAAACAACTCGGCCACTTAGATATCACCGCTTTGTCATCTAAAAATCAAACTTGAAATGGCCTGAAACATGACTGTGGGGGTTTTGGTAAGAAATCAGTTTGGGGAAATAAAAGGTACATCTGCGTGTCTGTGACCAGTGTGTTCAAGCTTGATGACTGAGGAAAATAAGTTGATTTATTAAAAAGAAAAGCTGAACATTTACTTTACAAATAATAGTTTTATCTAAAAAATCTGTTTTATCACAATTTGTACATCATTATGGCAACAAAATGTGTTTAAGTGCAGCACATGTGCCATCTTGTGGACATATACAGTAAATGGTGAATTGATTTTTTTACAGCAAGATATTCATATATTTCAGGCTGCTCAGTGCTCTGCTATTCCTTCAACATTGCATTATTAGAGAGACTAAATTAATAAGATTATTAAGTGTGCTTGCTGAAAGCAGCACACTTATTGTTCTTCTTAAGTTTTCTTCTTCTTCTTCTTCTTATTATTATTCCCGGGAGATAAATTTTGGCCAGCTCCTGCGCCTAGGCCCTTTGAGACAGAAACACCGTTCCAACTTTAAAACGTACGGTCAGTACCGGTGTAAGTTGCTCGCGAAGATGACATCACGAGTCCATGTCGTTTGTCCGCCATAGTGGATTGAACAGAAAGCGAAACTAAAGTTTCACAGGTCACAAATTTGGTCCGAACTTCACGAAACTAGACGTACATGATCCTTGGACCAAGCCTCACAAAAGTTACTAGAAGGATTTTTGATTTTCGGAAGCATTTGCCCGTCACAGCCAAACGAAATCAGCGGCTTAGTCGCCAAAACAGGAAGTAGGTCATATTTCAGGAACGCTGTCACGTATCGAAACCAAACTTTGTACATTAACTCGAGACTCCAATGTGAGGATGCACAAGATCTGATTTTTTTTTATTTTTTTTTATTTCAGGCTAATTGACAAACCCATTTACCTATGTCTATGCAAAAGAGTTTCACCTCACACATTTAATGTTAATGCATTTAGACAGTAGGTGGCACTGTTATATTACTTTTCACAGAGCTGCCAAGTCAGTGTATAGACTGCATTCGTTTTTACTAGGTTTGTCTTAATAAATGCAAGGGCCTGAATTTCGTTTTTTGCATCGGTCTTATTTAATCATCTTCATTTATTAATATATACAGATTTGTATGCATGAATTGTGCATTTCCAGTTCTCAAAACAGTTAATAACAAACAAAAACAAAAACTTTATACAAAATACATCATGCTCTTCTTCGCTAACCGAACAAACAATTAATTGTCTGTGGCTGTGTTTGTGCGCACGGGAAATATGCTGCGCATAACAATAGAAAACAAGGAGAAATGCGCAGTCACATTGCTCAAACAATCAACAACGTCGCTCTAAGGTGCGTTGTGGACTGCGAAGTGGACTTCACAGGGTTTTCCGCCATCTTAAGTGCGATTCCAATCCGAAGGGAGCGAACATGTTCAGTTCGAAGGGCACTGCGCACGGCATAGGGAATAAGGGAACATCGATACATCACTTCACAGGAAGTGGAGAGCGATGATCACCCAACTGTCATTTCGCGCACCACGTCATCACCAGTCAGAACGGTCATAACTAATGATGGAGGAGTTTACGTATGTGTGTAAGTATTCATACATTTCGCCATTGTTATACAAATGACAGTATTTTAACGGTTATTGTTGTGAATATTACATATACTACTTTTGATGATTATAATTTACCTCAGTGAATGCAGCCAGCTTAGCTAGTTTGTGAAGTAAAGTGATTTTATTTTAGGTAGCCTAGTTGTAAAATAGTGCAATATAATTGTAAATATATAATATAATAATAAAAATTAAAATATGAATATAGTTCTATATATATTTATGTTATATCATAATCTGCGCGACCCCGTCGTTGACTTTCTTTGATGACGTTTGCAGGGCGTTTCAAATGAGCGGTTATTGTCAGTGAAGTCCACTTCAACTGATATACCGTGTTCAGGGAGTAGGGGAGCAGTGAACACTGCGTATGGACCCTGTCGAATGGAACGCACCTTAGATGTGTAAAAACAAGTGGAAAGCGCGTGCGCGCTGCTCTCTCCTTTCCACAAGCGCTTGCTGTCCCGTGCGTCTGTCGTTGCTATGCAACCATGAACTGCGCTCTCCATGATGACAAGGAAGTATCAGCAAAAGATTAATTGATTTCTAGCCCTTGCATTAGCTTTACTACTAGATATAGTTATGGAGATGAAAAATAATAAGGCGCCCTGTACAGCTATGATCAGCTGTTCGGCTGAACATTCAATGTTGATGTTACGCTGCAAGCTGATCAGTTGGTTCGTTGCTGCCGCGCTCTATCACTCGCACACCATAAAGAGCAAATTGTTTTTTAATGTTTCAATTTCGTGATTAAAATGACATAATTTGGAAGCGGATAATTTCTTCACAAACAGCTCATTATGACTCAATGTTAGAATGCTGCACCTACACTCGATAGTGTGAATAATATCAGCGCAACGCAGACCTGTCTACGGCCAGGGCTCAGCGGAAGACAGAAAATGCCAGTCCAGCGCTGATTGAGGAATTAAATTCGAAAATAAAAGACAGTTTGACATCTTTTTTTCTCGCATCTGTGAATTTATTTTTTAATCATTTGCTCTGAGATGAAGCGAATATATTTGTGCGGGAATTTCTCGCACTATAAAAGCTAACCTTGCGGGAATGGTTTAAATTATGCGCAATCCCCACATTCCCGCACCAAAATTCAAGCCCTGAAATGGCAGCGGGATGTGTAACTCTAGCATATGGCGCATATGGCATATAAAGTTAGGCAAGGCCAAACAGCGTTATCCATGTTGTTGCGATTGCATCGCTAGAATAAGCTAATAGTGAAACTGATAGCGTTTTTCATTTAATTACAATATGAGGACTGACGGTAGGCTATAAAAATCAGCGTTTCTGTGTAGGTGATGACAACCATCTTGACAGCAGCAATCAAAGCATCGCTAATTACGGTAGACCTTAATTTGAGATAGTAAATTTTTTCCTAATCAAAAGGAACACTCAGCCACAGAACAGCTGGGTGAGTTTTGTATTTGCTTGTTGGATACAGTAAATTAAGACTGTCAACTTCTTTTCAATACTATTTCATCACCCAAAACACTCCCACTCTCTGCTGTATATTCATAACCAATTATTTCAAAACCAACAACCAAGCCACATAAACAATGCCATTGGCACTAGTCTACATTGTAGACATGTCTACACCTTTTTGCACAATCTTGAAAAAAGTACTATTGTTGAAATTCTCAGATCAAGCAAACTTCAACGCACCCTTATCCACTACCTGCTAACGTTAGTGAACCGCACCCGAACAAGCACACTTTGCAGTTCCTCCGGAAATGCATTTTTCTAGTTTTAACTTAAATCTGTTGTGTATATATGTTGAAGTGTATTGAACTATTTACGGTGACAAATTAAGTGTGCTTAAGAATTCACTGCTGTGCTTAGAATTCAATGCTTTTTTTTTTAGGCTCGACCAGGAGGAGGAAGGAGAGGTAGAAGCAAAGGGGCAGGAAAAAAGAGATGAGGAGGAGGATGAAGATTTCAATGACATTGGAACTAACAATGATGAATTTGATAGTGATTAAGAAGCCAAAGTGAATTAACATTTGCCATCTTCTGTATGCATTACCAGCAAACCGCTAAACCCAAGAACACTGTATCTAAGGGAAAATGAGAGTGGATATTGGACATTTGCTTACCTGTTCACCTGCTGTTAATTGGGGAAAGACTCCCAGGAGGTGTTTTCCTGTTTGCTGTAATGATTGTTTTTTTCCCATCTTGACCACTTGCTATGATCTAGAATGAACTGACAAAGTAACCCTCATTCTAGTAGATGTTTCTTTAAAATCAGCAAAAGCGCACTGAAGAAGCTGTTGCCAGAATAATTTTAAAAAATACAGTAAAAATTAACATTTACAGATCGACCTAACTTTCAAAAAAAGGTAAATCCAACAGCCCTTTCCTTCTGAATTAGCAAGGCCATTTTGCTACTTAAATCTGTTTTGTACTTTTAACTTAAACTGATATCCAACATCATAATACTGGTGGTACAGAGAAAAACACATGTAAAATGTTCATCACAAGTAGCTTTTCTACAAGCTGATAATAAATAATACTAATAAATAGAAAACGCACGTCATGGTAACATCATGATGTGACACTAAAATAATGCAGAAATATTCATTTAACAACATAAGATGTAATAAAACCCTAATGTGCATAAATTATACAAAAAATTAAAACCATCAAATTTGAAGTGTAACAGGGAATTTAGGAAAAGTCAGTTTACAGCTTATTGACAATTACAAGATGATTTGCTCTTTTTACTTCAGAAAGTAGTACGTTTAACAGTATTTTACTGTAAAATTACACAATGTCAGGTTAGATCTATTTCAGTTTTTCTTACTATAACCAATTAACAGGTTTTTATTGCCCCATTTTCAGTCTTTTACAGTTAAAATTACAATAATTTGTACAGTGCCATCCATGTTATCTATTATGAATGAGAATGAGTTTATATTAAGTACATTTGGTCTTCACAGTCTTCATGTAAATGGAAAAACAGAAAGTACTGATGGAACAGGTCCATTTAATAAACCTACAAGCAAATGTTGACATGCTGCTTAGACAGCACAAATTTACACCTCCTTTGTCCTGTTTTCTGTTTTGCTGTCTGATTTTTTTTATTGTTTTTTTATAGCTTTTTTAAAACATCCTCTTGCATATCATTATGAGCATTAAATAATAATTTGATATAAACCGTAAGCCATATCCATTCCATTAACTAATTCCAACTTTCAATTAATCGCAATACAATATGAACACAATAGATACATTGCGCCTAAAACAATTTTTTGTAAGTACATAAAGTAGTAGTTAAAGACCAACACAGATCTGTAGAATAACTTATCTGAATAAAAAAAGAGTGACAAGTAACATGGTAAATCACCATGTGATCGCAGAAGTTATGTGAGATCATAGTCAACTATTTCAAGATTTTTAGGGCAAACTCATGATTTTTAAGGAACTGAAACAAGAATGGTCTGTTTCACCCTTTGTGCAGCATCCTTCTGAACTACCTGTGACAAAGTTCTGGAGAAGTTAATAACATGAGTGTCAGAACAGGATCCAAAAATAGACTGTTTAGTGGAATATTTAAGAGACTGTAGCCTTTAACCCTGGATTTATGTAATGCTGTTTAACCATGTGCACGTAATGAAGCAAGAGGCTAGTCCAGTATCACATGTATGACCATTGCGTGCACAGATTTCTTCATTTCTTTTTTTAATTATTTTTCCAAGTTAATAAAAGCCATAAGGAAAGTGAAAATGCTGTCAAGACTGTTTTTCACCTCAATAGCAGAACTTACTGAATAAGATCAGCTATGTGCAGGCGATTATGTAACTTCATTTCAGAGCAGGTCTCATGTGCAATGGACAATACATGCGGTTTTATTCTGTATCATTACAATGCCTTTTATTTTTTTGTCTGTTGTATATGTAGTTTAAGTGTTTGTCTTCTTGTTATAATACTTGTTGACTGTGTCAGATGAGACTGTGATATCCTGTATGCCCAAGTGTTTTACAGTCAAGTTTCCATGGACACTGTTATTGTTGAGTAAGTGATTACGAAATGGCAATTGTTATAAGACATAAAAGAGCCTATTAGTGTTGATGAAAGAGTCACCACGTGACCACAACTCTTTTGAAAAGTTCACTAATCATAATTTTTGTGTTAAAATAACTATTATTCATCGGTTGTGCTGTCATTTGGGTCCAGACAAAATTCATTATCAATTTTTAAAGCACATACCCCAAAGTATATTATCTCTTCGTTTGGATAACTTCAACTTTGTCTGGTCTTCTGGACAAATACCATCCTCCTGGAAAGAAGCAACTGTAATCCCAATACCTAAACCAGGAAAAGACCATACATAACTATCAACCAATCGCTCTTACCAGTTGCCTCTGTAAAACAATGGAGAGAATGGTAAATAATCAACTTGTTTGGACACTGGAATCGAAGAAACAAATAAGTGATTATCAATGTGGATTTAGACATGGAAAGTGCACTTTGGATCAATTAATCCGACTGGAAACTTATATCAGAGATGGTTTCATTAGAAAAGAACATGTTGTCGCTGTCTTTTTTGACTTGGAAAAAGCATATGATACAACATGGAGATATGGAATCTTGAAAGATATTTACCACATGGGTTTTAGAGGACGATTACCCATCTTCATTTCAAATTTTTTGGCTAGCAGGTGTTTTAAAGCCCAAGTAGGAAACACCTTGTCGGATATTCACAAACAAGAACTTGGAGTTCCTCAGGGAAGCATTCTCTCTGTCACTCTTTTCAGCATTAAAATAAACAGCATTGAGAATATCATCGGACCTAATATATTCTGCAGCCTATATGTGGATGATCTCTGCATTTGTTATAGAGGGAAGAATATGAGTACAATTGAAAGACAACTGCAGTATGTATTCACAAAGTATATCAGTGGTCAGTTGAAAATGGATTCAAGTTCTCTAAATCAAAAACAGTCTGTACCCACTTCTGTATCCAGCGATCCCTTCATCATGATCCAGAACTCTTCATTAATAGAGAACCGATTAATGTTGTTAGGGAAGTAACAATAAAAAACAAGTGTCTTAAAGCTATGAATATAATGAAAGTATTGGCAAAAACAAAATGGGGAGCAGATTACATTGTTCTTTTGAGACTTTATCGAACACTAATCCGTTCCCGTCTGGACTATGGAAGCATAATATATGACTCTGAAATCATATAAGCAGATGCTTGACTCAGTACATCATCAATATGACTTGCCTTGGGAGCATTTAGAACTTCGCCAGTACAAAGTTTGTACATTGAAGCCAATGAACCTTCACTTCAAAATAGACGATTGAAGCTCTCACTTCAATATGCTGTCAAAATAAAGGCAAATAAAACCAATCCAGCCTATTCTACAGTCTTTAACACACAATTTACTCCTTTGAATGAGAGCAAACCTAAAAGCATTGGATCCTTTGGTATTCGTATAAAACCACATTTGGAGAACTTAAATATAAATGTGAACATTTTAAACCAAATACATTTCAATTTTATATCTCCCTGGAAATTAAAGAAGCCTAATATCAATTTGGATTTGGCTCATCAGAGGAAAGGAGTGACTCATCCGTATATAGACAGCAATATTTGGACGAAACCAATTCCCTTTTCACGTACCAATGTTCACAGATGTTTCGAAGGTGGAAAATAGTGTAACGGCAGCAATGGTGACTGGACATCAACGCTATGGAATCCGTATTCCAAAACAGTGCTCAATTTAGCTTTGGAACATATTGAAAATACACAACAAAAGGATTCTATAATTTACAGACTCGAAATCTTGCCTTCAAGCAATGGACACTTTAAAAATGTATTTTTTTATCACTCTTAAAACTAGACTTGATCAAGTGGTCTACACCAGATGTCGTATGGGTCATACAAGTTTGACCCATGCTTTTTTGCTTAAAGGTGAAGACCCAACTTTATGTATGTTTTGTAAGATTCCCTTATCTGTCAAACATATTTTATTGGATTGTCCTGGACTTGGACATATTTAATAAGATTATGCCTGAAAAGGTTTTGGATTTTTTTATCATGTTAATTTTAAAAATCTTTTATAATATGACTTGCTGTTTTTGTTTGTTTTGTTTTTATTGTATTTATATGATATTTGTATTTTTGTAATTGCATTTTTGCCATGAAAATAGCTTTGAATGCTGACATGGCATTAAATAAAATAATCTGAATCTGAATCTGCTGTCATTTGAAAATAATGTGCTGAATTCTCATTCATAATCTTTGTGAACATACAAAGGCTACAGGAAGTCATTCTCATTTATTTCATTATCATATAAATTAGCACAACCAAACAAAACATTTCAAAAGCACTTTCAGTTCTATTCAGTTGTTGTAAATGCAACAAGATACTAATACTGATTGCACTGTTAAATTGATTACTGACGGTATGTTGTATATATAATGTATTATTAATTCAACAGTTTATTATGATTCTGACACAAGACTCCCTATACAGCTGCTACTGCTCATACATCACCATGACCACGCGCCCCATGAGACTTTGTAACATAGCCTAATGAAATGCGCGAGAAAGCACGCTTTCATTTTCTTATTTTAAAATTATTATTATTACTATTATTACTTGTGTCACTGTAGCGATTAATTACTAAAAACAAAATCTACAAAACAGGCGTTGGTGCGAGATCACCCAATTACACAATGTCCCAATGGCGCATGAGAGTTTGATTGGATTGACGCAATGACGCGCTTAGAGCTGTTGTAATGATTACCGGTTTATGACAATAGGCTATACACCTCCCAATAGTTTTTCCTTGCCATGATTCATATATAAAAGTTCAGAGAAGTCACATTTGAAAATTTGTGCAGACAATGCGTCAGAACGACACAACAGCGCGCATTGCGCACGTCTTCAGTGGAACATTTGTGCACTCCACACCGCGAGCTGCAGTCGAAATATTGGAGAACGGTGTCTTGGGAGTCGACGATGAGGGGAAGGTTTGTTTAAATAATTATCATTCACAAATTGTGTCATTTCCTTTTTTATTTTCAATCGAAGATAAAGGCTGTCATGTATGCTATACGTGTGTATATATCAAAACATTTGTTTCTAGTTGTTTTATCTGTTTTCTCTCTGAACAGATTGCATTTATTGAAAAAGATAAAGATTTGGTCAGTGTTTCGAAAATATGGGGGTTTGAAACTTCAGACATAAAACAGCTTGGACAAAAGTGAGTACATTTATCAATACGAATTTCATATAGTCTAAAGTCTTGCGTGAGTCTGCTCAGAGTGCATAGTCACTTTTACATTCAGAATAACCATTCAGCAGTAACAACAAAGGGCCAAAGCCTTTTGTAAACGGGTTTTAAGATCAACATGTCAATATGTGTGGTATAATGAACATGTTCAAGCAAGAAATCTTTCCATATCCATTGCTCTTCTGCAGTATCAGTGCTTAATTTTACTCATTTAGCATTCGATTTTGCTCTTCAGTGAGTTTCTCATGCCAGGAATGGTTGATACACACATCCATGCGTCTCAGTATAGCTATAGTGGCACTGCCTTAGATCTGCCTCTGCTGGAGTGGCTCAACACTTACACTTTCCCTGTGGAAGCAAAGTATAAAGACTTGGATTTTGCCAATGATGTCTACACTAAAGTCGTGGTAAGTTTATTTAAACAGACTAAATAAAGTCTAATTAAACTAATAAAACTGGCAAAGGCAAATTATTGATATGTAATGCATAAAATGTTATTTTCCTTTTTTTATGTTGACTGGAATTGAAGAGAAGAACCTTAAAGAACGGCACCACCACTGCGTGTTATTTTGCTACAATACACACTGATGCCTCCCTTCTGCTTGGAGAACTCGCAGGTACAACACGTGCAACCAAGGACACACACACACACACACACACACATATTGACAGAATTTCCCCTGTGACTGGTTAGCATCTGGGGTGGCAAACACAAACACACATCCTTTCTCTAACCTTTGGAGTTTGCCTTGCTTTATGATATATTGTCTTAGTTCTTGTTCCTGACAGTCTGCTGAGTAACTGCATTTGTTTCGTTTTTTTTATATATATTTTTTTTATATATTATGTAACGAGATTGATGTGACCTATCATTCTGTGAAGTAAAATTATAATCTGTCTAAAATTTAATATTATCTAAAAAAAACACTGTCAACTACATTGCTGTATTTAATCATTATCTCACAAGATAATAAATCAATGATTGATTTTAGATTGTGATATACAGTATTTTTCCCCTTTTCCACCAGATAAGTTTGGACAGAGAGCTTTAGTGGGTAAAGTTTGCATGGACTGCAATTCTGCAGTTCCACAGTACAAAGAAAGTCCAAGTGAATGTAAAGTGGAGACAGATCGGTGAGTTTTGGAGGACTGTGTGACTATACTGACACAACAGGGTCAGTAACCTCATGTACATCAAATAAAAGTTGAGTTAGCTATAAAGCACCAAGTTGCAAAGTATTTTTGAGTTTTCTCAACTTTAAAAGTTGTAGTTGTGACAACTCATTTTTGACATTTATACTGTTTATTCACTCACCCTTCCTCAGCACGTACATTAAATATTTGTTGCAAGTTAAATAATAAGAGACTAAATATTTTTTTTTTCTAATATTAAGAAGATATCACAAACTGCATGTCTCTGAATTCTATAGATAAAAAAAAATCCTTAACAGTTTATAGTTGCTTATATTCAATTGAACAAACCGAACCAAAAATAACACTAATCACACTAATGGTGACTTGTTTTTTCAGACTAAATAGATGTTATCCTTTAATATACACATCTTCGTAAACATTTTAAGTGCAAGGGATGGGTATTCTCAATGGGCATACTCAGTAACTCGCATACTGAGCACTACATTTGAATTTAAACGTACTTTGCGATTGTTAAAAAAGTACATTCTATATAGTATGAATGTATATGAATGAAATTCGGACGTACTACATCCACCATGTTGTTACTGTCACATGATCTTCCAGTGTCAGTTACGTCGCTTCACTGCCATTCATAAATCCTCTCCCGTGGCCTCATGTCCATCGAATGCACATCACTTCAGAATCTCTCCGGAAGAAGTAGGATTTTTTTCACCTACTGTTTTCCGAATACTATGCATTCAGCCATAGTACTCTGTTGGCATACTGTTTTTCACATTATGTATAGTAGGGAAGTATTCGATTTCGGACGCAGCGTTAGTCTTTATAGCTTTATAAAAGCAAACTCAAACTATCCAAATTTACAAGTAAATGGTATTTTATAACATTTACATTCAAGAATATAATTCATATTAATATGAAAATATTAAATTACCTGTAAAACCTTTAAACTTTAAAATAGAATCTGTAACAAAATAGATTGGATTGTACAGTGTACAATGTACAAAATGACTAATTTGCTGTCAGAATTTGTGTTTTAATCTAATCTGATATAAACCTAATCTAATCTGATCAATGAACTTGAAGATATGATTCTGCTTCCTCTTGTCTTTTGCAGTTTCATCAAAGAACTTCTCAAAAAGGAGGTAAAAAAACAGGTTCATTCTTATTCAATTGTTTTATTATATAACTCTAGTTGTTATGCTGATCAGAGTTGAGTAGTTTTGTTTAAATTCTTCCAGGCTCTGTGAATATATAAAACAAAACTGTATTATCTAACTGTTTTAGTACCCGAATGTTAAGCCTGTGGTTACTCCTCGATTCGCTCCCTCTTGTTCTGCTTCACTACTCAGTGAATTGGGTGAGATTGCCAATAACAACAAGCTTCACATTCAGGTTTGTCCTCCTTCCACAGATTAACATCAACTTGATAAGTATATTTACAATGGTTAAAAACAGAGTTATGACATTGTTCATATCGCATGACAGAAGGTTGAAATGTGATGATGACTAAGCATTTCTGACTGACACATATAGCCATACTTGTAATGGTGTTATATGTCAACTCTTTCTTTATGTTCAGAATTATTGTGAAGGCAATAATGAAGTGAACTATGGGTGTGTTCTGCTTTGCGTACTGGCCTTTGACTTTAAGATGGAAGTTCACATTCTGCTTGTATATTTCTAAGAAATATGCACACGTTCAGATACTCGATCCAAATTTATGTAGAAGTGATCATTTGTTGCAATTTTGCTTTATAAAATAATTATAAACTATAATTGTAATTATGAGAGATATAATAAAGACATATTATAAACTGAAATTCCAAACTCAATAATTGTGATTAACAGTTAGCTGCTGTAACTCGTAGGATAAACTAGACAATGAGTAAAACTAATAACACCTGTTTTTCTGCATGAATTAAACCTATAGAGTCACATCAGTGAGAACAAAGAGGAAGTTGAGCTTGTGAAGACATTGTTCCCAGGATGTAAATCCTACACTGATGTTTACCTCAAGCACAATCTACTTACAGATAGGGTGAGTGGTAGAGATTGTCGTCATACATTAAAGACCTGATGAAACATATCTGTCTAGTCTGCAATTTTACAGACACCTTTGTTACTGATTCATTGTATTGTGTTCTGAATTGTGTTGCAACATATCTATATAGCTTAAATGAGCATATGAGTCAAGTGTGGGTCTGAAGTCTATGCATGAGGTAAAGAAATGTCAGCAGTTTCTTCTGTAATCCCATTACAAATACATTCATTATTCAAAAACTGCCTTACCTGAAGGTACTATGAGTCTGCAATGAGATGAAATATTGTCACTTTTTGTATTTATTTATTTATTTTTGTGTGGTAATATTTAATTAGTGGTTTAAACCACCATTGCACTTAAAAAAGGAAATAGGGAGGAGCTCATGGCATAGGAGGGCTTTGAGTCTTCAGTATTGCAGCAACACAAATATATGCAGCTGTTTGCCAATATACAGTAGGCTATCATAAGTTTAAGATTAAAATCATATAAAAGCTGAACATATTTGATGAACAAATATGTTTTTACATAGAAGGGAAGAAATACTTTTTTCAGTATTTTGGTTTGTTGTCATAAGCCCTGTGGATACATGAGAGGTTCAGAATCATGTGCTTTATAATATGAGTTTTGTGCTCAAGAGTTCAGTACAGTGGAGAGCATTGTCATTTGTTTGAGCGTACACATGCCCTGCACTGATGAACCAAGATGCTCGTCCTCATTGATCTATGTAGGACCAAGTGAAAATCCTATTTCTGACTATGAGCAGGGCCGTTGGTAGCGGGGAGAAATGTGGTGACGATTCTAGGCCCCCCCGGCCTTAGTGGGCCCCATGATTTCCACCGAGGGTAACTAACCCTCCCACCCGGAACACAATTCCAATGGCCCCGGACACTCCAGCTATGGACCTGCTTATGAGGCCTATGATTAAAAGGAATTGTTTCCCAAAAAATGTATTATTTATTTACCCGTTTTCGTTATTTACCTCACTCTTGTGGAACAAAACATTTGAACATTTGAATCTGTATGGAAAAGTTATTTCGACAAAGCAACTTTCCAATTATTGGGCATTTTTACTCTAGTACTCTAGTAAGTACTCTAGTAGTTAAATTGAACTTTTGCAGAAAAATAAAAACTGAATTGGATTGGAATTAAATCATGTAAGCTGATGATGATGGTAACAGTGATGGTGGGGTTATTGCAGACTGTAATGGCCCATGGGTGTCACCTAACCGATGAAGAACTGGAGATCTTTCATGAAACTGGATCTGCAATCTCTCACTGTCCTAACAGTAACATTTCGTGAGCACCTCTAGCCTTTTACTATTAGTATTAATATTCAGATCCCTTTAATATATATATATATATATATATATATCTTTTAATTTATTGTCTCTTTTTCCCTCCCAGGATTTGCAGTGGGATGCTAAACGTACGCAATGTTTTGAAACACAAAGTGAAATTGGGTTTGGGGACAGGTCAGTTGTTTTTTTGTTTTTTTTGCATTTCAATTACTGAATCCCTGCTAAATAAATTGTTGCTATAGGCCATTTTGCACATTGTAGTGGAATTTTCTTTCTTAGCTGAAAGCTTTAAGATAATAGGCTATACATGTAAACTCAAATCAGTCACCTGTTTCATGTCAAGGTTTATGTATTTATATGTAATATGTACAATCAGTCTGTCATTATGTATTGATTCTGCATTTTATGGTTTTGTCTGTGCCATCTGTAGATGTTGCAGGAGGCTACTCCCCATCCATGCTAGATGCTATTCGAAGGACTCTGGACACGTCCAAAACCCTGACCATCCAGGACCCTCAGCATCAGACTCTAACCTTTGAGGAGGTTTTCAGATTGGCTACACTTGGGGGAAGTGAAGGTATAAGATTCCAGCTATAATTTGACAAAGATGTTATTTAATACTTGTACACGACAATATATAAACCTGCCCGGCTGTTTCCCCCCCACACAGCTCTCTCATTGGATGAACAGATTGGAAACTTTGTGGTAGGGAAGGACTTTGATGCCCTGCGAGTGAATGTTTGTGTTCCTGATGGACCGATCGATTTGTTTCCTGGTGAAGGCCCCAAGGTTTGACTGATCTCTTACTGATCTGTTCCCCCCTCGTACTGAGAAAACAACAGAAACTGTTTTCATTACAAAATCTCGAATGTGTAGAGATGATAAAGAATGCCTCATCTGATGCCTCATTTTTATTTATTTTTCAACCAGGTCATTTTGGAGAAGTTTTTAAATTTAGGTAAGTTGTTTTTTTTAATACTTGTATAATATCCCTTCAATTCATCTAAATCCTTACACTTTCTTTTTTATTATTTTTTTAAATAGGTGATGACCGAAATATTACTGAAGTTTATGTGGCTGGAAGACAGGTGGTTCCATTTCCAGTTAAATAGTTACTATCTATTCAAGTAAAAAAAAAATTGACCACAAATATTATACATCTACTCTGGACAAACATTTTCATAAGATCACACTTTGCATTTAAAAAAAAAAAAAATGTTTTAGATTTATATTATTCGGTTTAACATCTTGTTAAATGTCTTGCTTTAGCAAATTTTTTATTATTATTTAAACGATGATAAGATAGTATTAGTATTCCTTTTATTTTTTATTAAATTACAGTAATGGATTCTATTTAGTTGTGTTGATCATGGGGAAAAAAATTATATATCACTTGTAATATTTTATGTTAATTTAATCAGCTTTTAATCATTGACAAATGGCTATACTGACAATAAAAAAATGATTTATGATATATTACTGTCATCCTGCTTTTTATTTGTTTTGATTGCTTATTTCATGATAATACACTGCAAAACAAGTATTTGTGACTCTCACACACAGCTTCATCAGTCTCTTAGCTGTCTGTCTCACCTGTTCTTTCACTGTTTATGACATTTCCCAAGTAGAAACACACTTTCTTCATGTCCTCTACAACAAACAAGAGTTCCAATTTACACTCTGAATGTGGTTAACATTTCAAGCAGACAGCACTGTCTTGCAGTATGATATGCTATATCTAAAACTATTTTAAACAGCATCTTTTCAAATTATTCTTTAAAACGTTATGCCCTCATATTCGTTTTTTGGTTGTGTCTGAGTGAGAAATCAAGTCATGCCATTTGAAAGATGTTTGGGTTTATAACTTTTCTGACTCTCATTTTATCTAAAACATCAAAAATATTCTCTCTGTAAGGAGGTGCAAATCTAGTTTTCCGCTAAAAACCCATCAGTTGTATTTGATGCTTATCTTGCTCACACAAACTCATTGTGAGATTCTATGTGTTCTGATGTGCAGTAAAGCAGGGGTCAGGGGTCAGAGTGCTCTTGGCCTCACGCGGGGTGACGATCCTACAGATCACCTACAGAATTTTGGGAGAAACATCTGAGACAAAGTTAACAAACATAACTTAAAAAACTATTATGTTTCCAGAGATATGAAAGAGCAACCTCTGAGCGATAAAATATAGTTTTAGATTCACACACTGAAGCGTCACATCAGGGCTGTTTACGCCGTTCCCATTGTTTTTGTTTCCAGTCTCTCCACAGAGTTTGGATTCATCTCCTGGTTTGAATATCACATTTCCCTGTTCCAAGGACACATTTGCATTTGACACATTAAAACAAATTATGTAAAGCAAAAGCATAAAACAAAACTTATTTGTAACGTGTAAGCAGGGACGAGGCAGAGAATAAGCTCCTAAGGAGGAGCGTGTAATATTGTTTATAGAGTGGGGCGGCAGTGGCTCAGTGGTTCATGTAGATTGTCTACAAACCGAAAGGTTGGTGGTTCAATCCCCGGTTCCACCTGACCAAGTGCCGAGGTGTCCATGAGCAAGACACCTAACCCCAGCTGCTCCCGACGAGCTGGATGGCGCCTTGCATGGCTGACACCGCCGTCGGTGTGTGAATGAGTGAGTGAATGGGTGAATGTGAGGCTATGTAAAGCGCTTTGGTGGCCATAGGTCTGTGAAAGCGCTATATAAATGCAGTCCATTTACCATTTGCAGTCCATATAGAGAAACACGTGATCAACGAAAAACGAAGCCTCACTTTCTTTCAAGTCACGTGAATGCTTCACTTTGCTTGTCGGAAAGTTTAAACCCAGACCACTACTCAACAGGTTTTTGGAAAATTAAGTCCATTTACTAACTTTTTTATATATAAATAAGCCTATAGCCTATCCCAGCTAGCAAAAAGTAATCTATTAGATGTTGAAAAGATGTAAATCTTCAACGTCTAATTGCGACTTTTCAACGTTGAAAACAGGTCGACCTTCAACGTCTTGATGGAATATGTAAAACTCTTGAAATTTATTTGAGATAATAATGAACATGGTTTGGTAGTTTGTTTTTCTCCGTTATTTTAGCATAACAGACTTATCCTGTCTTAGATGATCAGTTGAAAACACGTAGTCAGACAGTCCAACTTATTTTCAACCATATTTCAATGTTGAAAGACGGTAATTGTTTACTGGGATGTTGCATGATCATATATTCTGCCATATAAACACCATAGAAACCATAAAATAATTAGACCAACATTGCATCAAGCAACTCTGAAACTCTGGAATCTGGAACTCTGGAATCTTTTCCCAGAACAATCAGGGGAAAGCCTCAGTGCTTCATGAGGTTTCATTTGCCCATCCCTAGCAGAGAGAGAATCTAGATGTAAGCACAAGTTTTAATAGACAAACATAAACACAAAATAATCCAGGAACAAAGGTAAAATCCACAAAGAGAATACTGGAGAACACCAACAGGAATACACAAACAGCAGTAAGGACTGATAAACAACAACTGAAGCACAGAGGTTTAAATAGACAGGCTAACAGGAGCTAACGAAGGACAGGTGTTGGTGACTGATGTCATGGAAACGAATAAGGTAACTATGGTGACAAACAAGGTATAAGGAACCAAATACAGGAAGTGAACACAGAAACAATGGGGAACTAAGAATTCACTTTAACATAAAATTCCTAGAAACCCCAAGACCATACAGGGATCGTGACATACGGGTTCCTCTTCCAGGTAGAAGATACAATGAAATTAAGTACATTGCTTATAGTAGCCTACTAAATGTCTTTATGCATAAATTAAAAGCACTATAACAAATAGCCTACTACTGTTTTGTTGACAGATTTGTTTTTGTTTTTTCACTTTCTGAAAAGGTGCAGTATTTTTCCTTCATGCCAAACAATTTCTTTTCTTTCTTTCTTTGGGGTGAACTGTGACCTGTTAAATGGTTTTGCGAGATTCACACGCTTGAAGACATTTTTAAACTACATCGTACAGAGAAAAGTAACCAAACAGTTGCAATAGACATTGACTTCCCTAAAATGGAAAAAACTAAAATATTATGGACGTCAATGGCTATTGTCAACTGCTTGGTTACCCACATTCTGAAGAAAGAAATTCATACGGTTTGGAAGAACTTGGTAAATTTATGACAGAATTTTTTTTTTTTTTACGACTTTTGGTGGGCAAGATCAGTAAAAAAATATATATAAACCCACGTTAATCATAGATGCTTATAATTTCTTAGATAAAAATAAATGTAATAATACTTTTTTTAGAAATGTTCTCACTTCGATCTGCTTCCCTTCACCATTCAAGAGAAAACATATCTTCCAGAAATTTACCAGCGATTGTTTGGTGAAGATAAGAACCAGTTACCTTTCTTTTCCTATTTCACCGAAGGTAAAAGAAGTTCACTTCAAAGTGATGAATGAGATTTATCCATGTAACAACTTCTTGCATCAAAGATTTAATATGGATGTGAATGTTTGTACTTTCTGTAATTCTGACATTGAAAACGCAGAACATCTCTTCTTCTCTTGTAGTGTAACCCAGACCTTCTGGGATGCTTTCCAGTACTGGATCATGTACGATACACAAAATATCCCAATGTTAACATATGAATACGTTAAATTTGGTCTTCAAATGGAGAACAGAACAACTGAGTTTGGAGTGAATAATCTGATTTTAATGGCAAAATATTTCATACACAAATGTCGATTTCTTAAAACATCCCCTGTCTTTAATGCCTTTCTAAATGATATAATTTTGTATAAACAATCCCTGAAATGTTGCAAAACAAAAAAAGCCCTAATTTTTCATGAAAACTTATGCAAACTCATTCCTTAGTGTCTACTGCTGAATCTCTTGGTCTCTTTTCCCTTTATTTTTTTTATTATATATATTTTTTTTGGTTTTGTTTTTGGAAAATGTATCAACGTTGTACTCCATGTTCAATTCATGTTGTAAGATTGACTGAATATGATTACAATGTGCCTTGTTGTATGTTTGATATAAATCTTTAATAAAAAAAATTAATAAATAAAAAATTAATAAATAAAAAAAACTTCCTGATGGCCGAGCGTACTGCGCAGACTCAAAATGAGCTTGATGACGTAGATGTGACGTGAGCAGCCACCGAATCTTGAGACGGCGAGCGTGAACACGAGCAACTTTTGGTAAGTATTCTGATTAATTATTTTGTCATTTTGCATAGTATTTATTTATTTTAAAATTGAACGCCAGTACGCCACATTAAGTTAATGCATACTATTAAGAAGTTATGTAAAATGATATTCAAGAACTTGTGATAAGTATTCTGATTAATTATTTTTGTCATTTTGCATAGTATTTATTTATTTTAAAATGTAATGCCAGTACACCATATTAAGTTAATGCATAATATTAAGTTATGTAAAATGATTTTCAAGAACTTGAAAGTTACCCAATAGGTACATGTAAGGAGATAACATACTAGGCACAGGCTAATTATTGCTAACTAAATGCTAGTTAAAGGGACACTGTGGAGAAATTGTGTTTTTGTCAAACAGCGACCCCTAGAGTCGCTGTGGAATACTTGCACTGTCGTAAATACCCCTCCTATAAGCTAGGCAATAAAACATAACGCAAAAAACACGTAGGCCTTAGAGAAGGAGTGTTTGTTGTCTGTTAACAGCTCTGATAATCGAAAGCTAGCTAGACATATGTGGAAATTATTGGACTGGTCTAATTATCAGCAATGGATGAATGAACAGCATGTAAAAAAAATGACATAGCCTACTACAAGCAAGCGCGACAACATACAACATAGAATGCAAACAAGTTTACAAATAAGAGATTTATTTACTGGCCACTTCGTGCGTTTTCTCAGATCGGATAGCTATCAGATTTATCAAAACGATTCTATTTACACCTGGTCACATAAATGTGTTTTTGCAAAACGGATTTAAATTCGATCTTCAATTCTCGCGCTATATGCAGATTTAATGGAGTGCACGTCACCGAAAGCAACAGATATGAGCTGCATTTTATTGATCATCAGCTAAAATTTCAAAATCAAAGACCGCAATAAGAGAGAGCAGCAGCAACAGCCCTGGTAAGATCATTTTGTTTCTTTACTTTTAATGATGATGATGATGATTGTGTGTTAAGCATCTGCGACTTACTTTCACTTTGATTTGCGATAGTTTGTACGTTGGCTTGATGATCTGATGCTCAGCTTCCCATCTGCGGTGATGCGTGTTCCAGCGCGTCGTCATATCTGGCAATAACATATAGCCTATAACACGCTCTCACACGGTTTTTTTATTATCTATTTTTTAGCATTTTTGGGAGGAGTACAATTTACATATGTGGTTTAAACAACCAGATGCATTTACACTTGTTCAGTTTCGTCTGGAATGCGTCTCAGACCTCCTCCTGAAGTGGTTTGAGCGTCTTGAATGCGTTTCGGAGGGCATTTACACCTGGTTTTTTCACGATCGGATAGCTATCCGATCTGAGAAAACGCATGAAGTGGTCAGGTCTAAACACAACAGCCCCCATGACAAAAACATACGCACGAAAGCCGAAAACAAACGCTGGTTGGCATCTCACGTCCATAGACAGTATATAAACGCTCACGTCCGAATTTGAGGAAGTGGTGGGGGAAGTGACGTATGCCGTAAAGCAGTCGAATTTTGTAGTTCTTTTTGTGCTCTGGTTACTACCCGAACCCCGAAGTTACATAGTGCCAGTAAAAGCGATACAGACCCCGTCAGGCTATGGCAGACGTGTCATTCAACCTATTGTAAGTCGATGTACCATCACAAGGGTCTTGGAAATATATTATGAAGGTTGAAAAGTTACACGGTGTAGTAATTAATCTTAAACAGCTAAGTCGAATGTAAGTTAAATGAGTCATATTTAGGAAGAAGTACTTTAGAAATCAGCCTTTATTAATTTTTAAGAGATGGGGTTTGGGGCTGGGTCCGTGGGACTGTTTCTGGGGGACGAGTCTGAGGGAAGGAGACAATGGTAAGGAGAATGCAGAAGACAAAAGGTAAGTAAAATAAAAAGTAAATCCCCAGAAACAGTCCCACGGACCCAGCCCCAAACCCCATCTCTTAAAAATGAATAAAGGCTGGTTTCTAAAGTACTTCTTCCTGCCTCTATGTATTAATGCTCATGGGTAGCCCAGAGCCATAGAGAGAAAGAGTTGCAACACTCCCATAGACCTCCGTTGTAAAAAATGGCGGCGCTTTTAACCGCCTACTTCCGGGATATGAAGATCGGAATAGTTCCAAACACTGTCATTTGGGCGTTGGACACCATTCACTTACATTGCTGCGCGTCGAGTTGTTCCAGAGTTAAGTTGCTGAAATATCGACCTCTTTTGAATTGTCAACTGTCTATATTGTTTCAGAGGCCCTTTGCGATGCTTATACTGGTCTTCATTTGTACATGCACAGCGTAATTATTTATATTTTATGTCGGTTGTTTCAACCAATTTTCAATCACTGCCTGCTAGCTAGTTAGCTAGCGCGACTTCGTCAGCTAAGAGTTCGGTGATGAATCGCTGCCACCTTTATAGCAACTTTTATTTAATTAATTTTTTTTGGGATATACTAACTTTTCATTATGTTTTATTGTCTTGAGTGAAGCGGCTTGTGAGAACAATGCTGGACCTCTAGGATTGTTATGGCCATCACCAGTCCTGTCTGTTTCATGGATCACCTGCCCCTGGTTTTTGTTTTTCTTGTTCACACACACTCACACAAGCACACATTTTTGTTGTCTGTCATTGTTTAATAAAAAATATTTTATTTGAAAACCTTCATTTGTATCAGCCATGCTTACATTCGTTTTTAATCTGTTATAGTTTTGATAATGTGTATGGCTTAATCTTAAAATAATATTATCTTAACATGATAATGTTTCACGTTGTGGTCCTGGGGTGGCCACTTTCATCAGAAGAAGTGAGCTAGCTTCTAAGCGATTTCTGAACGGACCGCCACGGCAGACCTCTTTGCGTGATCACGAAGGTATAGGCTAATGGCTGAATCAAAATTTATAAACAAAATCACGGGAATCAATAGCCTAATACAGCCCAGTTGTGCTAAAATAAATATCATGAGACGTCTATCATCAGATGAATGATATGGAAAAGTTAAGTTAGAGCCGCTAAAGCCAGTGCTACTACCCATGCGAACATGAACACTAAGCTTTTCCCTCCAAAAATATAGCCTAAAACTTATCTCCAAATGCAAAACTGACATTAACAAAATGCAATAACAGCTGAAAAATTACTTGGGTGTGTGTTTTATTTTATATTTACCGTTCAATAATGCAATCGCTGCTGTCTGTCCCATAGAAGAACATGACAGTCAGCGTATGTTTTGGAACTATTGGGGCTTACATGAACCACGTGACAGCCATAGCGGCGACATCAAAGAGTGTCGCAACTCTTTCTCTCTATGGCTCTGGGGTAGCCTAAATGGGTTCCATTCAGACCTTAATATTAAGTCTTTTACTGTTATGTGTCAACAAGATTCAACAAGACATTTCCACCTGTCTAGACCCAATGTTTAGATCTGTTGTGGTACATGCAAATTAGCACATACATAATTAGATTATGCACCGTTTGTCCATGTTAACAAACAATTTCAAAAAACTTGTAATACATTTTTTGTTTGTCTTGATGTAAGTAATCAACTCAGTAATTTTCATGGTGATATCTAAAGGTTACATTTTTTACCCTATTCACGTGAGAAAAAGAATGAATAGGCTATATTTGGGTCTTTTTCGAAACTTTCCCCTAATGGGATTCTTCGGGACTTTTTTTTCCTTACTCGGGACATATTGAGGATACAAAATCAGTTGAGTTTGCTTCTGTTGCAATTTGTTCAACCTTTTTTCATAAAATGACTGGACTAGTATGGTCGGCATGGTGGCAAAATCTTGAAAAGTTTATGTTCGTGTTTTCTGTCAGCTGCTGGTTTATTAGCAAAAATAATTGGTAACCACATGGAGGCGCTACAAGACTGTTTTACACTCCATCTTTGACTCCAGTGATGATGCCGCAATAGGCCTATCACACTAATGGCTTTAGCAAAAACCATAAAATCTGACTTGCTTCAGTGAGGGTGAGTCACATTTGACTCATATTTTCATAATATACTTACATTTGACTCACATTTATATCAGTAAACAATTTACTAATGATAAAATTCTGTTAGTATATCATAGGATATGCTTTTTGTTTTGTAGATTACTCTGTTTATTTAATTACCTGAAACACTTAGTTGAAGTTTGTTGAACCACATTGCCAGCATTCCAGTTCTGAACTCTTTGTCAGGCAGGTCTGTCTTGTGTGTTGGGAAAATAATATCTGATCACATTGCTCAACTTGCAAATCTTGATTTCATAATGGCCAATCCTCATTAGAAAACAGAAGTCATGAGCCTTCAACCTATATATAGGTGTCATTTACAGAAATGTTTAGAAACCTGAACATTCTCAAAGAAAATGTTCCCTATAAGGAATATGTTCTTTGTTGAGATAAGATGAGGGAAGATGCCCCCTTAAAGGGATAGTTCACCCAAAAATGAAAATTCTGTGATATACTCAGCCTCAAGTTCCAAACCTGTATAAGTTTCTTTCTTCTGCTGGACACAAAAAAATATATTCTGAAGAATGTCGGTAACCAAACATGCCCAGGGCCCCGTTGATTCCCATAGTATGAAAAAATATAGCCTATACTATGGAAGTCAATGGGGCCCATCCAATTGTTTGGTTTACCCATATACCCAAATTCATAAAGGTTTGGAACAATGTGAGGGTGAGTAAATTATGACAGAGTTTTTTATTTTTGGGTGAACCATCCCTTTAAGAACAAAATGCATTTACTTTTATATATGTAGTTTTTTACGGTTTCATTTCTATAAAATACTAAATCAACTATTCCATTTTACCTGGCCTAATAACAGACAAAGCAGAATCCCAATAAAAGAGATTCATCTGAATAATAATTTTTGTGACTTATATAGCCTACAGGCCTATGAACATATTTATTTGCCTATATATTAATTGAAGATGTCATAATCAACACTATGAATTCAAATTGAATGATTTTGCTCAATTAGCATACATGGTTCACTTCAATGCATAGCAAAGGTGTCTGAAATGTATATCTAACTCATGGAATTACTGAATAATAACCCCATGAACTATATTATGTATTAAATAAAATAATAATAATACCACCATCACCAACATGACAATCTGGGCCTTCTGTCCTCATTCTAAGGCCCCCTCTTAACCCAATGGTCTAAACTAAAGGCATCTTTACACAGCTGGGTTAAGGCTGCTCTGTGCCTGCTCAAAATTATGTGTAAAGAAGCAATGCAGCATAAAAGCTAGACTAAATTATACTTGCTCTGACCCACATACAGTTAAAATTGTTGTGCAAATGCATTAATGCCACCTCTGAGCAGCATTAAACAGTCTGTATAAAGCCACCTAAGCGCTTCTGTGCCACCTTTGGAGCGTAAATTTGGCATAATTTAGCCTACCTTTTCACTTCAAAATAAAAATATTTAATCCACAAATTGAAAAACATGAACGTGTCTACAAATCTCATTAACAAACAGAAAATCAAAACTGTTTTGACGTTTTGACTGACTATAGGCTAAATCTCACAAAAATGAAGAAGAGCAAGGCAATTGATTAATTGAGATGAGATTTTGTGCCATCTATTGTTAGAAGATAAAATTACAACTGAGGGGCATCTTTACCCCATTCTAACCTATAGGCTACAATATGCTCAGTTCCAACTGCTAAACACGTTTTATTTCTTTTAATACACAGTATTATGACTAATTATGACAATTAATTATTTTGTAGCCCAACTCTGAATGCTCTGAATCTGCTTTATAGTAGTGTCTGGTAAGTAAACACCTTAAGTATTTAATACACAGCTCTGTCTGTGTGACAAGGGAAACTGACTGCTTTTGCGTTCTGGCCCTGGGGCTTTGAAACAGACAGCATAAAGTGAGTGTCATAGAGTGAGAGAGAAGCCAGACGGACCGCGCAAGCAGAAGTGAGGGCGAGTGTATAAACATGGGAAAGACAAAGAGGCACACAGTTGGGGAGAGAGAGACGAGTGAGCGCTGCGAATGAGAGACAGAGGCATGAGTAAAGCGCATGTGAGTGGGCGGAGCTTCTCACACAGACGCGGTGGAAGCATGTGAATGAGGAATGAGGCGGCCTGTGTCATATGCAGTGACGACATAATACCCATCTAAATCCCGCCCCCTTCCTGCCAGCTCGCTCTTTTACAGAAGTGCTGAATCAGTCAAGAGTTGGATTAGTCTGGCTTGGAGTTTCCTGGCTAGACCACACAAGGTACATTAAATATTTAAGGCACACATAAGCACTTAACAACGAAGTCATAAAGAATATAATTTAGACCAATATTATATTGGAATATTGCAGTAATTATCATAAATGATTTATCTGTACATATCATTATTGTTTTTAATTAACAGCTTAAATTAAACTAACAGCTGCTTGAGTTCTTACCAGGTCAAGAATTTATGATCATATAACACCAATTTTATCATTTCTACTATCTAAAGTTCTATACTGATTACAAAGTATTGCTACTGACCCATAAGGTTTAGGTCCTGTGTGTTTAATCGATCTTCTATTGCCCTACAATCCATCACGCTCTTTAAGGTTACAAAACTCTGGACTATTGGTTGTTGGCTACCTATATCTAAGTCCACTAAAGGAGGGAGAGCGTTTACGCATTTGGCTCCTAAACTCTGGAATAGCCTTCCTGATAATGTTCGGGGCTCAAACTCACTCGGGTTTAAATCTAAATTAAAGACACTTCTTTAGCCAAGCATTCACATAATGCATCTTATAACCTTGTACTCCAGTTATATCAGATAAAATGCACAAGATTATCTTTGCTTAATTTTATGAACAGCAGCTACACTAATTATTTTCCATTTGCTTTTCTGTTTTACCTCGGGATGTCCATCTTATGAAGACTTCAGATGCTCCAACACCTGTGAAGAGATGACTCCAACTCCTGCAAGGACTTCAGATGACCAAATCTGAATCAACATGCACCAATGCAAAATTTTCTGTGTATTGTAATCATTTTGTTCACAACTTGTAGAATTACTTCAATGAGCTCATTGTTTCTGCCTTAAATTAATACATTGTTAGCTAACTGCATGATTTGTATACGTATATTTACATTACTTAGACCTTACACCTCTGATAACAGATCATTCTAAATTGTAATGTAGTCACATGTGTTTTCTGTAAAGCTGCTTTGAAACGATATGTATTGTGAAAAGCACTATACAAACAAATGTGAATTGAATTGAATTTCATGTGCCCTTGTAATCTTTACTCAAAATGACTTCCCCTCCCTCTTGCAGCAACATCTCTTTTCTTCTCTGACGACTGTCTCTACTGGCGTGAGGACGGGACAACCTGTCACTCACATGTGATCGCAGCAATAGCAAACCACAATGATTCAATGAATTCTTAATGGACTAAATCAAGTACCTCCCTACATGTTTTCTTGTTTGAAAAGCCATGTCACTTGGATACATCACAATAGAGAAGAAAAGACTATGACAACTTCCATTTCATGCTTCCTTTCATATGATGCAGGAAGAGTGTTGACTCCTTGTGTATTCATGAGTCAAACAGGTTCTCGTATCTGTCACTATCCCCTTTCGCATGTAATCTGACTGACTGACTGACTGAACTTCCTGCATGAGGAACACAAGCAGCTTTGTGAGCCACACCCAGACACACAAGTTAGAGGGGAGTTTTATTCTTTTCTTTTAACTGATTAGCATCTTCCTGATTACGCCTCAAGGAACAAAAGTACACACGAAACACAGCACGAGAACATTCCGGTAAAGTTGAGAAAGTGAGAACGTGTAAGTTTGGAGTTTCCTGTGAACTGAGAATTGTGTCGGATTGGAGTGTTTGCTCGTGCGTGGTATTGTTAGGTTGAGAGGCAGGGCTGGAATCCAGACCAGCCCACGAGTTCCCCCTAGAACGTTTTTACTGGACTTAGGGCCTTAAATTTGGGTAAATAAATTAATAGATAAAATAGAACAGGAACAAATAATGATAGATATTATTGAATTTACTGCGAATGCAGTTAACAAACTTAATATTGCATTTTTGTCACATAGAAATGCATTTGACAAAGCATTGAATTTGAGCTAGAATGCTGTAAAGTAAATTTGCTGCTTTTAAATTCTGTCATAATTTACTCACCATCGTGTTGTTCCAAACCTAAATGACTTTCTCTCCTTTGTGAAACACAGAAGATATTTTGACTTCTATTGTATGGACAAAAACAAAACAAAAACAGACTCAAATAAATTAAAAAAATGGTATTATTTTATATTCCACAGAAAGAAAGTCATTCATGTTTGGAATGACATTAGTAGGCCTAAATGATGCCATTTTGGGGTGAACTATCCCTTTAAAGCAATAACATTAGTAAAAAAGACATATCTCTCTTTCATCAGGATGTCACTGAATTAACATTTTACTTCAATTCAAATACATTAGAACTATTAAAAAGTGCATAAAACATATGTAAAGAGAAAAAAGCTTCATCTTTTATTCATGGAATCCAGGCTTTAAAGCTGTTTTGTTAAATATCCTTTAATTGCCCTAATGACATGTACCATAGTTCTTGCATAGAATCCAGAGTTTAACTGTAGTTTCCCATGTGCTCCAATTTAAAAAACAGTGCCTCATATGAGGAAGGAGGAGGCCTCTCTCTTGCTTCTGCCTGTCAATACATGATTGGCCAGTCCTTGGCAAAAACAAAAAAACAAGCAAACACTGTATTGGCTCCAAAATGTGTCGGGCCACCAGGAAAATGCCTGGTATGCCAGATTACCAATCCAGCCCTGTTGAGAGGGTTTTTGTGAGATCATACTGCCATAGTTCAGTGCATCTGTCATAATCTGGTTAGGCTTTGTTGACAGGCCATTCTCACTGTACACAGTAAAACATTTAATAAACTAATTGAAACTGAAAACTAAAGTTTGCAACCTTCAAATTCTCATAACACTTTTTATCACTAATTACTGATGGATAAATTCAGTATGAAACTCGGGGAAACATAAAATTGCGCAGAAATGACAAATGATTGTGAGAAGTTGTTTTTAAACTTGAAACAAAACAAAAATCTGCCAATGTGACAAGAAAAAAACTTAAATTCAAAGGGACAATATATATATAATTTTATTGAATAATGGTCAATGTATTCTAATTTCCTTCCCTTCTCCACTCTTTTGTCCTCTCTCTTAAATTTTTTTTCCAAACCCTTCTTTTTTCTCGTAATGACCACAATGCCCATTTTCATTTCATTCCTTCCAGCACAAGCTTCATAATTAGTTTTCATACGAAACTCTTTCTTTAAGCTCCTCTGCCTCATGGTCATGAGCCTTGCCCTCATCTCCTCAGCCAAACTCATGACTGTGAAGCCAATTTACATCCTCTGACTTGACCAAGGATTAACGTGAGAAGAACATGTGTGAGAACCCATCTGCTCCCCTGCTGAACCATTCCTACATCCTGCTTTTAATTAAGCCACATTTATTTTTGCCCGTGATACAAATTTCTAAGCCACACTGTTTTTCTAATCATCTCACTTTCCAGTTCGACTTTGCCTTAATATACACTCAGAATAACTCTTTGTACCCTCGGTGTACCCCTCCCCCTGACGGCCGTCTACACACAGTGGCGTAGTCATCTGCCCTTAACATCTGTCACCACCCGTCACTGTGAAGTCATCCTCCCAGACCGGCTTAACGCTCAGCCCCCTCTGTACAAATACTGAGAGCGGGCCACAGACGCTGACTAGAGTCTGACAAGAACACAAACTGACTAGACTGTGTCAGACAATGATACAAAAGCAATTTCTTTCAAGGGACAGATATGTACTTTGAAACCAAGAAAGGAAAAGTATATCCTCCGTTTTTGAATGAGGCTGATACTTAGGGTACACACCACCTGTTGTCATTCCTTAAAAGTGACACACACCTCTCCAGCTGTTACTAGGTCAGGCAGGGATTGTCAAATCTGCTTTGGTTGCGAGTACAGAAGTGCTAAAGGTTGTCAGGACAGCTGTTGTCAAAACAGGATGTCTTTGTTTCAGCAGCCGGGACAGGTGTGCAAAACAAACGACATCTGAAAAACCATACAGGTGTCAAGGAATCCACAGTTTGGGCCCTGAAGCATTTTATTCAGTGTAAAATAATGCCTAAAAATGACTCAATTATCTGCATGGTGTTGAGGAATTTTCCCCAAAATGCAACAAATGAACAGAACAGCTTGACTGTATATTTTCTCTCTGTATATTTTTATTTACAATACTTTTTTAATGCCAGGTAAAAGGATTAAATGCAATACATAAATATGAACATAGTAATGTTTTTTTTTCCATACAAATTTGCATATAACTAAAGGCTGAAATTCAACATACTCTCAACAGTTACATCTTTTTTTTAAGGAAACCTCACTCCCTAAAGAAGAAAAGACGTTTATATACACAACATATGCACTCGGACTCGCTTACATTAAGATATGCAGACACACAAAAATGACAGGTGCATTGTGGGTGCATTTCAAAACCAACAAAAAGAACAATGTTTCACAGACTCGGGTCTGACTTTATGCGTATACTATTGCGGTGTTGCAAATGCACTAAGGAGGGTCAGCTCATCTCGTTTTGACAACAGGAAGAAGGGCTTGTGCGCAAAATTCCCCCCTGTGCGCACAAATACGCTCACACGGAAACCGACTGCACCACCTCACAGTCTTATTAAAAAGTCTACGTAATGTTCACACAAAATTGACAAAATTAAAACTCCCAGACCACTGAAACTCTAAAGCGCAGTTGTGACAGATTGGAGGATTATTGGTTCTAGAATGTGGGAACAGAGTTGCCTTCAACAGATGAATCTCAATCTTTCATTCTAAAACAAAGAAAAGGTATGATGTCACAGTAGCAAGTTCACATTCTAAAATAATGCTAAAAAAAATGGCCTTGTCAACTGGGCGGCCCCACATTCCAAGTGATTTTGTTAGAATGACAAACTGCAGTTTAACAGACCAACACATGCAGCACACACCATCAGGTAGAGCTTTGACACATCTCTTGAAAATCCAGCGTCTTTCATAAGACAAAAGGCTAAACAACACTAGTTACTCAGAAACTACACGGCCACGTTTTGGCACAGAGTATCTGCCACTCCCATTGCATGAGGACGGGAACAAGCAAAAAAACAAAACAAAAAACAGCTAAAATTTCCTAAAAGGTGTCCTATGCTTTAGGGGAAAAAAGAATTTGCAATAATAACTAGCATAAAACACCACAGAGAGGGAAAAAAAAAAAAACACGGAAAGAAATGAATACCTATTAGAAAACCAAAATCTGTCAGATCGTTCATGCACGAGCCTCAGACGGTACAGTTCTCTCGTTTTCTTCTTGAGGTGATCGAAAAACACAAGTCCGTTTTTCCAAGTCGTCCATTTTATCCACCAGTGTTTTTGAAGAAAGAGGGAAAAGCTTATATTCTCTGGATCTTATCGGCAACTACAACTGGATTCTCCTTGCGGATCTTAGCAGCGGCTTCCGCCTTGTAATCGTACGTGCAGTTGTGCTTGTCAGAGTACCGGTGAATTCCACAGAACAGATTACCACATCGACAGTCAAAACCTGTAAAACAAGAGAAAACATTAAGACCTCCGTTCATAGATGCGTATGACCGTCAAACTAATAACAGAATGACCAATCCATGAGCCTCACCTGTTAGGCCGACTCTCTTACGGCAGGTAAAGCATCTATTTTTCTTAGGTTTGATGGAGTCTGGGATCTTGTCCTCGTCGCTTCCCTGAGCCACAGCGATAGGGGAGTAGGAGGAGGTGGGCTGTGTTATAACTGTGGGAAGAATAGAGACAAGAAGGATTGTTAAATTAAACAGTTGCAATGTGGCATGGGTGGATTCTGGAAGCAGTTTGTGGGGTTTAAAGGAAAATGAGTATGGTCGGTCACAATTTTATAGGTCTGTTCCTTAAAATAAGCTCTGCCACAAACCCCAAAGTCCCAATTTCTGTCAGAATGAAGTTATTAACACTGCATGAACTCGCATTAAAACTGGAGCAGACCCAAAGATGGCTCTGTTTGTTCTTGGGTCTGGGCTAACAATAAGAGTACATATCTAAACAACGGGTGTGTATGATGCCAAAATACTTCTGAAGACATGTTAGCAATTGAATTTATAGCAGCGAAGTTCATTTTAATAAAAAGAGGAACTGACAAAAGAGAGCTTACTGCCTGAGGCCCAACTACCACAAACTTCACTTCAGTTCAGTTTGAGATTGACATTGTAAACAGAGTCTTATGAATAAACACACCTTGCAACACCTGAATGGTTGCAGGAATGGTGATAAGTGATAAAACCAATAAAAGTCATCTTGCTCACTGCTGTAGCAGAAAAAATTGAAAATATATTTAGATGGCACTGTTTTGGTCTACCAACATTCGTCAGACTTTTTTTTTAAAATCCCAATACAGACATTATAAATTCCCCCCGGGGCACAATTTGTTTAAACATTATTTTAAGGGTTGTGATCAGGGCTAAAGCATTAACTTTGCATTAACTTAAGCATTAACTGTGGCTAGTGGTTTTAAAAAGTTTAAGTTTAAATTCAAGCCCTGTTACAGCACCAATATTCATCCGGAGCAAAAGAAACGTGTGAGTGAGGGGAGGCGGGTTTGTGCATCAACTCGCTGTCGGAGAGATGAGAGAGCGAGAAAGCACAGCTGGTATCGTGTATCTATTCTGCAGAAAATGAGTATTGGAAGAGTTTAAGATATTTCAGTATTGATATGTATCAAAAAATTTATATTTTTGACAAAACTACATTGCACTTTATTATTCAGATGCCCTTTTAAAAGACTACAATTGAAAAATGTATACATTATATATACAATTGAAATCCACCTGCATTTGGGAGGTGTTAATGTCAAGCCCTGGTTGTGATATGAATGAAATGTTTAGCATAATTATCTACATTTACCCATTTTAATACATTTAAAATGTCATTCTGCTTTCTAAACACTGGTGAGAAATCATGAGATCAAATACAATCATTTTTTTCCAATGACAGCACCACATTTTAACAGTATGAATCTACATATAGTTTTGTGGAAGAAAAAAATGATAAAATCTCAGATTAAACTTTATAAAAAGCAAATATTTGCAACAATGACAATGTACATTTTTTTATACATTTTTAGAGACAATTATTTAATTCAGTTGTCTTTGCAAGAAATCACACATTTTTTATATTAAGTATAAATACTTTATATTTCAGAAAGTGAGTCCATTTTGTCGACATGACAAAGTTTGAAACACCCTGTGTTAGACTAAACAAGGAGCTTTGTATGTCTACTTCATTTTTAAGTGCAATTACCTGGTTCAGTAGCCTCAGTTTTAGGAGACAGGGCCTTTTCCTCTCTAGAAATACTCATTTCTGTCATCTGTTGTGTCACCGGTAAGGAGGTTGAAGGAATACTTCTGCAAAAAACAAAAAAACAGTGGGGTTTCAGCACCTGGCTTTTCTTGAAACACATGAGATCATTGTAATGTCAAGCAGCTGAACATAAAATGCATCCTTTCTCAATCTGAGGTTTAACAACAAACACACATGTGAAGTACTCACTCTCTCATGGTATCTGTTCTGGGTGCAGGTGAGGCCTCTGCTTTGTTTATGCTGGCTTCTAGTCTCTGTATAGCACAGGCCTCTGCTGAGGGGCTGCCAGCTGGTCCAACAGAACACAAAGACACATAATCACAAACAGTGCACAGGTGCAGCTGTGCTACAGTATACAAAAAGCCTGTGACACAAAGCAGTGCTGCCTAGTACAAAACAAGTGCAGCTTATTACAGTTTCTCAGGGAAGTCCCAACATAGATCTAGAGACCTCATGAAAAATATCAAGCTCTAAAACAACTCAGCTATCACTGGGTGCAGGTGGGTCTGAAATGTCTTACAAGCAGTAATATGGCGGTCTGTTATTGCTGTAACAACTTTAATGTCATCGTCTCCAAGAGGTGCAATGAATGAGAGCCCTTATACCATAGTATAACCAAGTTGTTTGTGTGGTCTGTTACCATAGAGAGAGCTTTTTCCAGGAGGTTAGACAAACAGGTTAATGTTTCAGTGCGACTTACCCAGGGGGCTCATGGGACTACGATCACTGCTTTGCTGTCTGTTCAGGTGCTCCTTATAGCACACCGAGCACATGCCATTGGTCCTGGGGTTGCCATAGAAACCACAGCCTGTGGTACACAATATAGGCACAGGACTCTGGTTTGTCTCTTGGGCCATTGCTAATATATCACAAAAGAAAAAAGAGACAGAACAGGAATGTCTTGTTAATAATGACTGCATTGTGGTTGGCTTACATGCACACGCAATGAGTAGAGGAGATTATTGTTTTCAAGGTCCACTCAGCTAAAAACTAGCTGTTAAACCGTTTTAACCTACATGGACTGGGTCCCCATCATGGATGTTGCCATGTTCAGGTCACATATATGTATTATGATAAGAACCATAGTGTGTGTATGTATAATACAGTGAATAAACAAGTAAAGATTACTTCAAAAAACAATATTAACATACCAAATAAAATATGCTGTAAAGAAAGAAATATTTTTTCTCCCAAAAAGCAAATTACATACTTTTATTAGTAGTAACAACTGGTCATGTGACCTCAACATGGCGGCACCCATGAGAGGGCCCCACTCCATGTAGAATAAAAGAACTTTTTCTAGAAAACTATCCTTATCTCATGTAAATGTACGTCATGTTAATGACATTTAACAAAAGTACAACTCATTTCTCTGTGTAAAAAATAATTAGCACAAAAGTCACCTTGTGCACCTTTAAAGCAAACGGGTTTAAACTTCTCTAGAGTCTCTAAGCGTGAATACACTGCCCCTATAATTAAAAGGCATTGTTTTATCTCAGCCAAAAATAAAGACACAAGCTCCTCAACCACCCTCCTCAGGACAGAGTAATTACAGTGAAGTCAACCGTCTGACCGGACTAATACAGAGTTCAGCTGCATCTATTTCTAGCCACATCCAAACTGAACTCGCTTCAAGTAGGTATCCCAAAATAAAGTACACATAAAACAGCACGATACAAGCTCTCCCACCTAACCATGACTAAACAAACGAGTGGGTGTTAAGCGTGATATGCAATTTCAGGAGGCCGTAAAGGTAAGATATCTAAGACTCTGATAATGTTTTTAAGCAAAAGAAGCACACAAATGCTGTTAGGACAGTGTTCACGTGATCAACCATATGAGTCAAGGCACCGACACCACAACCACTGATAACCGCTCACGAACACTCGTGCTAGTCAATGCTGGCGGTTTAACAACTTTAAACCTTCACCAACCGAGAATTACAGACCATTTAACCGTCTAGATGACGGGACAGCCGTGTCCGTGATGGCTGTGTCTCAAAACACTATCTAGACAGCATATCATAAGCGCGTGGCTACCTAGGTAGGCAGCTTAACGTTACTTCTGTCGAATCTCACAGACAAACTAAACCGGGTGGACTGTAGAGGACTGAAAAAACTAGACAGGCAGGTAAAAGCCCAAAATAGCAAAACATCAAATATCATGACACATCCAAACGCAACCATCGCGACTGTGAAGCAGCTCTGGCTTTGTTTAATCTTCCTTCTTTGTCCCTTTGCTCCAGGATTTCCTCCCCAGACAGACAATCTGCCCTTTGAACAAGCCCGAAACAAAAAGCTAACTGGTTTAGCCAGCTGTTTGTCTGAGTTACTAGTATCATAGAGCAGGAAAACGCGAACAACTAAACGAGATTTCCTTGGATTTATAAGGGCACGGTCGAACAATAAACAACCCACCGCACAATGAAGATAATCCGTTGGATTGTGCGTCTGTTTCAAAAACCACAGTTGAAATTCTGAATTAATAAAAGATTTAAGAACCGACAGTCGCAATTCGACTTCTAGATCAATGAACAAGATGGAAAAAAGTTGGCGATTGTCCGTGTCTTGTGTTTTATGTAGAGGCGAGTCACGTTCTGGGGCTTGTGATGTTCATGAAGGTGCTGCTGACAACTTGGGACACTTTGTTATTTTAGGGATCCACCCGTAGAACAAAAAAAGCTCAATACCTCGAGCAACCCTGGCGTTTATAGATCCGAGCGAGCGGTTTAACTCGCTGTGCTACACGTTCTGAATCGGTAATCGTTAATCGCTCCCTTTTTCGGGGTCAGCCTCAGCCTGTCTTTCCGTGATCACAGCGACAAACCTCAGATTATCACCTAAAATAAAATTCAAAAAAACGTTGCGGTACTTACCTTGGTGGATTTTAAAATCTAACGTAATCGGTCGATGAACCTCGGTTAAAAAACAGGGACTCTTCGAAAATGAGTTTGTCTTCCTCCCGAGGCTTTGTGTCGGTGATGTAAATAAGTCAATTCCTCTCTTGTCCTCTCCCAAGCTCTCTCTTCTTTCACTCTGTTTGTTTCCTTCTTTAGTAAAGGGGAGTGGCTGTTAGCGTCATCACGTCGAGGCAGGTATTCATTGGTCACTCTACGTTTGGGGGCGGGGCCTGGAAGTCAAAGAGGGGCACAATCCTCTTTAAGGTTTGCCTTTGCCACCTACACTGATGACGAATTCAAACCTTCCTGATGAAAGTCTCCCAAGTCTGAAGACACCGACAAAGTCAACAACAGGCTCATGAAATTGATTTAACGGGTACATGTTGTCTTATACATATATTCTCATTTTTATTTGGTACTTTACACATTTATCAGTGACCAATTTTGTGTTATTTGTCCCAGCTCTTTTTGTTGTTGGCACTACAACATTTGGCATGTGTTGACACTCTGATGCCATCTTTACATTGCAAAGGTGGCACAGGAACTGCATCTGAAGTGGTGCATTTACACAGACTGGTTAAGGGTGTCAGAAACGCATTCACATAGGAATTACAATTGCAGAAACAATGTTATGAAAATTAGTTTGTAAGTAAATATAAATGTAGATAGATAAATTGATGAGTGGAAAATTAATTAGATATAATTAAATATATACTCTCTGTCAGGACAACAGTGAAGTTTAAGGCCTGTTCAGAGCAGCCTGTGTAAAAAAGATGTTTACACTGTCCGTTCTGGAAATCTTATTTCAAAGAAGTTCATTCATTTTGTTACTTCTGTTCCTGGAGATGCTGACAGCTCTCGTGTTTTTCAATACACACATACCTAGGTGTCAGTCAGCAAACACTCATGTGAACATGTGAACTGCATGAACCCATGAGCATTGGTGTGAGGGAGATTCCTTTCAGTGTAACCCAACTCAGTGTGTCCTGAGGGTGGCTTTGCACATGAGCAAATGCAGACGCCGCATGGTTGTTTGTGAAAAGAACAGTTTGAGGTGGAGGAGGGGGACGAGTTTAAAAGCTGCAAATATAGGGGAAATAAACCTGCCTGAACTAGTTTAAGTTTGGTTTGTCACACCGTGTCTGTGTGTGTCTGCATGCATTTGTGTGTGCCAATATGCTGTACAGGGGAGTGGCTTAATCTACAGCATGTTTTTCCTTTAAACTGATGTTTTTGGATGATTTGTGTCAGGGCTGAAGTAGAGTTCAAGCTCATGTCAAACGTGAGAACAAGGCAAACAAACATGTGATTTTTGCATTTTTAGTACAATGCATAGATAACAGTAGGACAGTAGGTCACTCTCTTCAGTCCAAGTTAAATGTGTAAATGCTGTCTTATCTGCATGCATCCTTAAGCACACAGAACCTCACTGCATTTACATTTCGCCGAAGTTTTCAAGATATCCACCTTATATATAATATAATATAATGTCTTCCTTATTTACATATATAACTGCTCTTTATGAGCCAGTTAAGTGGAAGTAGTTTTGCATTTGGATACCATTCTTGGCTGTGGCAAATGAATTCGTTAGATATGTGTTTTTTCATCATTCGTGGAACATGGTGGACAAAAAGATATGGTATATTTAGACAATGACTGTGTTGTACAGTAAGGTAATTTTCCTTCCTTCCGTCTATTTATGCTTTTAAGTGATAAGCTCCAAAATTACTGATACAGAGTTGATACACAAAAGTCTGTTTTGTTATAGTGTACAGTGATTTAAGTAACCTCTTGTGCCATAAGGTTGCCAACCATGTCATAAAGTTGAGTTGTAACAGCTGCTGGTGCCATTGGCTTACTTGTGTTGGCCCATAACAGCATCAGAATCAGATAAACACTCTGAACATCCTCACACTCATAAACACTAAGTGTGTCTTCACCTTAAGGCAATGATGATCTAATGAACGTATATTGGATTATCTCCAAAGAAACACATACACACACACTGCTTATTCTTCATGAGGTCATGAATGAAACCTGGTTAGACAATAGGCTACATTTTTAAACAAAATACTTTACTATGGAACGATAGAAAACTATCAGTGACACAGAGTTATGATGGTTAATTAAACCATAAAAAAACATTTTTGTTATTTGAAATAAAATAAATATAAAATTTTAACTTCTTTCATTTCAGCTAGTTGCCAAGGCTAAATTTCTAAATAAATCTTAAATACAAAATATCTTAATAAAAACTAGATATTAGATTTATAGCCTAGATTATATATAAAATAACAAAAACACATAACAAATGACTAAAGCTTAAAATAGAAATAAAATAAAAATAACAACAAATTCAATATTATTATTGATATTAATATTAATGTTAATCAAAACTTTAACAGTACCTCTAAAATAACACTGAAATGAGGTAATAACACATACCTTTATTCTAGAATGACAGAATTTAAATCCATAAAATGCGCTGTTTAAACCAGCCTTGATTTACCTGTCAGTTGCTCCACTTTATTTTGACAGCTTCTTCCTGCCCTTGTAGTTGTTTCAAGTATGCTTTCACTTTGGCTCTTCTTCCTCAAGGGAGATTTGTTGTTCAGTTGCTCAAAAGTACCCAATATTCTGACAGTTCTTCACAGCACAGTGTTTATTCAGTATAAATTAATTAATGAATCCATCACAGAATGATAGTCTTCAGTCAAAGGCTATTGAATCCTGTTATAATTATGAATTTTACAGCTTTATTAATGTATTGATTCTGTTTAAAAATATTTTAAAAAGTTAAATGAACAAACAATCAGAGGAAAACTGTCTGAGTACACTACAAACCAGTCAGCAGCCGTGAGTGTGAATATTTTTAGTCCTCTATCACCAATGTGATGTAAACAAACATGAAGTATGTAATGCTAGAAAGTTTTCTTCATGTTCTAGTACACTCATCCATATTTAATAACAGGATCTACAATTTCCCAATCACAAGTTTCGTCCTGTACCGTTTCGTCCGTCCTGTGAGCAAATTGACAACGAAGAGTAGGCCTACAAAATAGAAATGAATCATCTTTCCAGTGGGTAGGCTAGCTACTCTTTTCTTTTCCTGGACATGCAGTACTGAGAATACGACCTGAATGAAAACGTGAGAGTAACAGGGCACCGGCTCTTCTATAAATATAAACCTTCATGATCCACCCATGCTATTAAATATCCTGACTATAGGATTCTTCAGAGTAATGGAATGCAGAACAGCAGCGGCGGCTCACATGATCACCTGAGGGTGGTTCTGATGACAACATTAAAAGAGAGACACTAGTGTATGTGACTCATAACAGAGTCACTCCACAAATAAAAGCTGCCAGCTCATAGTTTTAGTCACGCGTCTATTGACGCTAAATAGCTCTTTATGGTGTCTTAGCATTATTTGTACAGTACTGTACACGTACAGTAGGTTTTGTCAAATACTGTTGAAGTAGCTATATGAAAAACCTTTTTCTTAAGACATGATTGGGAAAAGAGGAACGTTTCTGTGTTTCTCTTATCAAAGGTGTGCCAGTGGCTGAGGGAATGAGGGGGATAGAAGGAGACATGCTCAGAATACAGTTACAGCCCGTGTCAATCCTCCGAAGATGGAATCCCCAAACGGTGCTGCTAAACTTAGCCGAGGAAAACAATCTAGCTCTCTGCAGGGCGAACAGACAAATACTGAGGTAGACACTCAAGCACAGGGATCACACGCACAGATATTGACACAATATGCACGAATACACTGTGTAAATGTAAATATCTGCTGACTAGAAATGGGTCAAACGTTGAAATTTCAATGTAGCCTGACATCATCTGAATTCCCCCAGACTGCTCATTCATTTCAACAGAACAGCCTCAAACGTTTATCTTTAGTGACATCAGGTGGTCAGGCTGTGTAACAGCAATGAAGGAATCCACAAATACTATTGGTGGTGTTTGATTCGACCTCACTTCTTTGTTACAGCTATATCTATCACATGCACTGAACATCGTCCTTACATTAGTTGCAAAGAGAAATAGGTGAAATCCCTATTTTAAGGATGTAATAATTATAAGATTCCATCTGTAAACTCCAAATTACTGGTTGATCCCCACCATTGATTAGTATTAGCATCCCAATGCCTTAACTAAGGTTACCACTGCGTCTCAGTATCATCTGTTCTGTTATTATTGTTCTGTTCTGTTCTTTCTTTCTTTTTTCTTTCTATCTGTCTAATTCCCATTATTAAATATTGTTGAGATAATTTAGGCACACTGTAAGAAAGATAAAGATAGACAACCTTAATAAGATTCAGCTAAATATGGCAGCATATCAAGATTTATTTATAGAGCTCTTTTTCTCCTTTTCCATACCTCTAATATTTCCATGCGTCTACTGTTCTGTGGAGCATTTTCCCACAGGACACTTCAGGCATATATGAGTAAAATCTATCTTCCTATTCATTTCTCCACAGGCACTTCCAGACTTTCTGTTTTTAGCCTTTATTGTATGACAGCTTTGGTTCTAATGTGCCAGCCAGATACTGTACGCTGTTTGATATACAGTAGCACTGCATCGCTCATGTAGTTTAGAGTTTCACACTGCAGGACAGTTTAAGCTGAGGGGGGTATTTTATTTTAACAATTAGCATTTGGTCCCAAGTCAAATTCAGAAGGTGTAGCAGAAAAAACTGCCTGCCTCAAAATCAGGAAACGTTGGGGACCATTTTAAATTATTTTGGTAACACTTCACACTAAGGCCCCATTAGTTAATGTTACCTAATGCATTAACTAACAACTAACAAACAAACAAACACTTTTCCTACATGAAAGTCATTCCTTAACATCTTAGATTTGTAAAACGATTGTACCATTTCCTGCAAACTGAAGCAGTATTTAAGTAAGTAAGTTTTATGTATACGTTTTGCACTATAAGTGGAAGTACAGCTCACACTGACCCTGTGGCACTAATCTTCTGTTATCTGCCTCTTCAATCTTTCTATAGTCAGTCATTAGACCATCATCATCTATTTTGGCTTGGTACTGTGTAACCTCCTTTCTTTTTGAAAAAAGAGTCATAATTCTGTTGAATAATTGAAAGGGGTGAAATTGAGAGGCTCTAGAGTTTCGACTGGTTATTGTTCCTGGGAGAGGTCGCTGAATGCTAGTAAAAAGTGAACTCTTCATGCACGGTACTCATCACCCTCCAGGTTCTATTCAATCAGGCCATGGTCCAATGCTGCTTCATCATCATCATCACTCACACTCACACACACACACTTTCACTCTCACTCTCACTCACTCTCTCTCCTGTATGCATGGACACACACACGCGAGGTCACAGAGTGAAGGCCACTCAAGAGGAGGATGCCACGGCATAAACTCATCGCATCTGAAAGTGACGGTAAAGATGATTATTACTTTCTGTGCATTTGATACATTTTTAACACCATTTTTAAACATGTGATGTTTGTGTTTATCAGTGTTAGCCACAACTAACAAGTTTTTTGTAATTTGTAATTTGTGTTATTAATAATTACTATTGTTAAACACTATTGTACTACTATTAGTTATTAATAATTAACTAATGTAATATTGTATGCAGAGATTAGCAGCTTAGCAAAGACATACTGTCTCAATATTTAAAAATCTGATAATGATTTTTTTATTCTGATCAAATTATTTGAAATGTTTAGTTACTTAAAAGGCAATTTATATTTTATGCCTTATTTTCATTTTGATGCAAACCTATTGACTTAATCATGTATTTCAGCCGTGCTAAATACCAAGATGGTCATGCAGAAAATATGAACTTTAAGTATGTGTATGTGAACATTACTTTCATTCTTTTGACCTTTGACCCCATGTAAGAGGACAGTTTGCATTGACACTGAAGATGAAAAGCACCATTGTGTCTATTGTGCAACACAGCTAAGCATGTAATGACTCGGTCAGCACTTACCGGTCTGGTTACACTGTGGTCAAACACAACAGACGCTGAACAGCTGCTGGGAACCCTACATGTCTGACCTTTCAGGACTTAACCATGTCTTCTAAACAATGTCTGGAACTTATGTCCATTATTTTTTACTTTTTTGTTATTTGTTTGCCTTTACAGTGAGCATTGAGGTGGAGGATGAAGGTAGGATGGTTGACTGCTTTCTGTATGCATGTTTTTATTTTGTGCTGTATGTTAATCTATGTACAAACATTTTTCTTGTAGGGAAGGACAATGAATTCAGCCTTTACTATGTAGAAGTGGAGGAAAACTTTGAGGGAGGTACAGAGAAGCAGGCGACACGAGATGACAAACGGAGGAGAGTGAGAAATAGTGAAGTTAGCAGAAGAGCTTCAGAGAAGAGAACAACTGAGGCGGGCATTAAAAGAGCCGAGAAAAAGCATGATAAACGGCACAAAACAGCAAAGAAAGAGGGTGAAAAACATGGAAGAAAGCAAAGAAGAAAGAATGCAGATGCAGAGGAGGCTGAGGAAGAATCCAGAAAGGAGAAAAAGAACATTAAAAATGAAAGAACTAAGACATTGAAGCTGGAGGATGAGAAGGAAAAAGATGTGAAGAAAAAGAGAAAGAAGCATGCAAATGAGGAGGACGATGCAAAGCATGGAAAGACAAAACACAAAGATTGTCATGACATGCCCTTGAAGGAAAAGAAAAAGAAAAAGAAAATAAAGAGACCAGAAACTATGTAAGTTTGTTTTATTTTGCGAATCATTTTAGTAAATCAATTTGGGATGCACCGATATGAACATTTTGGTCGATGCCGATAACAGATAATTCTTTATATTTGAAAGCCGATAATCCATATATTGGTCCAAATTTTTTATTACAAAAACAAAAGTCTCATCATTACATCCATGTCCCAAGCACGCAATTATAATGTTCTCATTATAATTTTATGTAGCCTAAGCCTATTTGATAGACTTGCGCTGCACGTTTCCTTTTTGAAGTCATTCCAATCATATTTCAAGCAATTCAAAAACCTTAATGGTGAACAGTGCGCATCTCAAGTGTCGCAGGTGAAGGAGAATAATCCATTATTTATTGGCTTTAAGATATCGGCCAAATTTTCTTACCGGGCCGATAACGATAGCATTAAAAATAAACGCAGATACCGATATGATGGCAGATATATAGTGCAAAATCAATAAATGTATAACCACTAACTTCTGTCAAACTATGCACACAATGGACTAGATGGAGTCTTTTTTAATAGAAACCTGAAAAGTTTGTTTAAATAAGTTTTTTTAAGTATGTTTTAGCTTGTTAGAATATTTTTTCAATGATTATTATTATTATTATAACATTTTGCACTAAAGCAAAATGAAGATTTATTACAATTCTGAAAAATTTTCAATTCAACTTTTCTCTGAAATGGTTTTGCTATAGATGTCATTTGTATTGGATATGTTGTATTGAATGCAATACAAAATAGTAAGCATCCCATTTGTGGTCTCAGACGTTTGAGTCTCGCTCAGCATACCTGCATCCATTTCTCCCTCCCAGCTCAGAGTCTGAGTCTAAATCTGAGTCAGAATCTCAGTCCGACTCTGACTCGGAGTCAAAGGACAATCAGGCAGTGGGAGTTTTGGGGTCTCTGACCCCAGAGGAGCTGGAAAAGTTAAAAGAAGCTGTGGACGAAAGGAAAAAGCTAATCGCCACACTGAGAGGAAAGCCCTGGCCCATGAGGAAAAAACTAGTTATCCTTAGGTACGTCACTGCTGTCTTTATGTGTATGTACCACCCGCCTTCAAAATGCCAGCAATTTGTGTTCTGTCTCAGGGAGTCACAGGAGTTTGTGGAGAAATATGAAGGGGCTCTAGGAAAGGGCAAAGGCAGAAAGCTCTATGCCTACAAGGTCATGATGATGAAGGTGAGGAGATGACTGTCATTATGAAACTAATGGAGCTGGAGATCTCCTTCTACAGCTTCAGAGTGATCATCAATTTTCTTTTTTACTTTGATTTCAGAAATGGATGAAGTTTCAGCGCGACTTTGAGAACTTCAAGACTGCATGCATCCCGTGGGAGATGAAGATAAAGGAAATAGAAAGTGTGACGCCTTTTAGTTTGAGCTTACTTCTCTCTCCTGCTGTTTTTTATACTTCCTTTTTGTGCACCCCCCCCCCCCCCCCCCTTATCTTTTCTCATATACAAACTTATTTTTATCTCCTTACAGGCCATTTTGGCTCATCAGTTGCTTCTTACTTCATATTTCTAAGGTGGATGTATGGCATCAATATGATTTTATTTGGATTGACGTTTGGGCTGGTGATGGTTCCAGAGGTGAGAAATATATTAAATCCTGCAAAGTTTAAAATTATATAAGATATTAGTAAAGAACACCACACTATTTCCTTCAATGTAACTAGCTCATTCTTAAATGTATCACAATCTATGAATGTATTCACTTTCCAGGCTCTTATGGGGAAACCGTATGGCAGTTTACCCAGAAAGACAGTGCCCAGAGTGGAAGAGGCCAGTGCCCAGAATTTTGCAGTCTTATGGGATTTTGGGGTAAAGAGTCTATATAATTATACACTACCATTCTAAAAAAATTTAAAGAAATTAATAATTTTATAGTCTGCAAGGATGCATTAAATTGATTAAAAGTGAGATTAAAGACTTTTACATTGTTACCAAAATTATATTTAAAAATAAATGCTGTTCTTTTGGACTTTCTATTCATCAAAAAGAAAACTCCTGACAAAAATCTTTCAACATTGATAATAATAAGAGATGTTTCTTGAGCACAAACTCAGCATATTAGAATGATTTCTGAAGGATCACTGAAGACTTGAGTAATGATGGTGAAAATTCAGCTTTACCAACACATTAATAATTACAATTTAAATATATATTAAAATAGAAAAACATTTATTTTACATTATATGAATATTTAATATTGTACTCTTACAGACTCAAACTTTTGAACAATATAGTGTAAATACCTCGCCATCCAAGTACATAATTTCTCTTGCATCTTAGTCCAGTACTTTTCTTCTTTTTTTTCAGGGCTATGCTAAGTACTCTGTCCTCTTCTATGGCTACTACAATAGCCAGCGGGCCATTGGGTGGCTCAAGTTCCGCATGCCCCTCTCCTACTTCCTGGTGGGAGTGGGCACAGTGGCATATAGCTACATGGTGGTAATCAGGACGTGAGTGATGACAGTCTATTGTATAGTCTTACTGTCTATATCAGAAACCTTTATATATGTTGAGTGTATCAATAAGCACATTTCTGCCTCTTCATACACAAAACATTTCTTTAATGATTTCCAAACTCTTACCGAACAGTATGGCACGCAATGCAAATGAAGAAGGTGGCGGAGATGACACCAGCTTTAATTTCAGTTGGAAGACGTTTACTAGCTGGGATTACCTCATTGGAAATCCTGAGACAGCAGACAACAAGTTTGCCTCCATCACCACAAGCTTTAAGGTGTGTTTCTTTTTATTTTATTTCCCCCCTTGTGCTGGGCCCAAGTCCATGTTGTCCATAATAGAGGAGTCTTATAATGGGAATGAAAATTCTCTAAGAACTTGATATACCATAAAAAGATTCTGTAAGTTTCAAAGCTGTAATGCATTTAAAAAAAGACCATGAACTGACAAGGAGCTGCAAAAATGGCTATTTTTGGATTTCTGATGTTAGACCCTATGAAAGCCCATTCCACCACATAAGAAAATGCTTGGAAAATCATAATTACGACATAAAATGTCACAATTATGAGAATAGAATTCTAATTATGACTGAGTTATTATAAATTATGACATAAGTTAACATTATGTAAAAAGTCATAACTATGACAAAAATATGAAATTATAAAAAAAAAAAAATTATGTGAAAATCGACTTGACACTGGTGTTATATTGCTGACTTTTTATCTAATAATTTTGACTTTTTGTCATAATTTTGACATTTGTCATAATGATGACTTTTTATTCCATAATACATAATAATAATAATGATATCATAGCTTTGACTTTTTATCTAGTAATTAAAAATGATCTAATAATTATGACTTAGTATGTCATAACTTCTTTAATCTCATAATTGGGCCATTCTACAAAGTCAGAGTTGTAAACGTCTTGGAAAAAATGTGACTTTTTTCACAAATTTTGTATGTATGCAATTTGTATAATATCCAAGGTACACATTTCTAGTAATTGTGCAGTTAATTATCATATTGTATTTTCAGAAAGTTTTGGAATATTTTTCCTCTCCCCAAATTTGTCACTACCGAAACACAATAATAAATAATTTAATAAGAAGGCTTTTATTGGCCTTAATGGCCTATTAACATTTTGTTTACATCTACCTTGTAAATATATTTTTTGCTATTTTTAAACAAAGTTTTCACAGGTAAATCAATAACAATTACAATTTTAACAATATTTCAAGAGTAATTTATAAGATTTGTTGTATTTTGAATCCAATCTTTCATTTTAAAAGGCATTAAATTAATCATACTGATTTCAAAGTTAAGGATTCATTAGTTTGAATATACATTGAACCAAACACTATAATAACATCTTAGCTGATAATTAAATATACTTTATTTTAGACAAAACATGCATGTTTCGGTCATGACGGCACATTTTCAGTAGTGACAGTAATGCTTTGGTAGTGACCACATCACATTACAGAATTTTAACTCGCATACTAAAACACTAATAAAACATACTAAGATACATACTAGATTTGCATAACTGTACGAAAATTTTGTTTATTTCCCCCAAATAAATGATTATGTGTTCCCTTTAGTCACTACCAAAACAATGATGACATGTTTCGGTTATGACTGTTTCGGTAGTGACAATTTTAGATACTTTTGAGCCTAACTCAAAGATGTTAATCAGCACATGATTAATTAGCATAGTTCTGACCAGTTGTATACACACAAAAACTACATTTTATCAAATAACACTAAAAAAAACATGATATCACAACCGAAACTTCACCACATGTTTTGTTAGTGACTGTTTGGGTAGTGACAAATTTTAGATACTTAGCCTAGCTCAAAGATGATAACCAGCACAAGGTTACCTAGCACAGTTCTGAACAGTTGTACACACATAAAAACTACATTTTATGGAATTACACCCAAAAAAGTTTGCTTAATTACAGAAAAAAAGGTGTTTGGTAGTGAAGTTCCTTAAAGTTACACAGTTTTTCAGACTTTTGAACACATTTCCCTCAACATGATGGTACCTATCTACAATGAATGAGAGGCTATGAGAGAGAGGGACACAGGAATATTTCCTGATCAAAAATGTGTGGTTAAAAGCCAATGGGCTAAAACACACACTGTTTCGGTAGTGACATGAAAATGTGGGACACATTTTTTTACATAAAGTTTCATGATTTAAAAATAAAATATATATATTTTTTTTTACTTTTTAAAAACAACAATGGAAAAAATTGGAAAAAAAAAACATTTCAATATCATTTTCACAAGTTGAAATTTAGGGGTTAGGGTTCAGGACAGCCCCCTCCCAATTGAAAGTACCCAATACATTATGATTTTATATTAAGCTTACTGATATTTTTAATATTATTGTGGGATTCCATAGATAATAGAAGGATAATCTCAAATTTGAATACTTAAATTCTTTTTAAATGTGTTTTTTGTTTGTGGGACAGCAGTTTGCACCAATTCTGTAGAATGGCCCAATTATGATTAACCAAAACATGATTTTTTTTCTGAAATGGGCTTTCATATCAGACAGATATTAATAAATGCCACATTTACATCGATGACGCTATTCAGTGTTCAGAAACTTAGGCTCCTATACCTTCACATGCAAAGAAAGCATTTACACAGAAGTCTTAAAGGTCCCATATTGTTAAAACTGAAATTTAATTCAAAATAAACAATAATAAAAAAGAATGATGTGACCCCTTTAATATGGCGTCTCTTGGCTTCATAATAAATTCAGCGCTTTAACAGGAGACCATTGTGGAGGAGCAAGAGAGCAGAAAAGATGACAACATCCACCTTACAAGATTCCTTAGAGTGCTGGCCAACTTCCTGGTGCTCTGCTGTCTGGCAGGGAGTGGGTACTTGATCTACTTTGTAGTACGCAGGTCTCAGAAGTTCGCTCTGGAGGGACTAGAGAAATACGGCTGGTGGGAGAGGAATGAGGTCAGGCTCATGTAACAATGCACAATGGTAATCCTCTTGTTAATCAATAAAAATGAATTTTGCGTGGTTTTACATACATTCAGGTGAACATGGTGATGTCTCTGTTGGGAATGTTCTGTCCGATGCTGTTTGATGTAATCAGCACTTTAGAGAACTATCATCCACGCATCGCCCTCCAGTGGCAGCTGGGACGCATATTCGCCCTTTTCCTGGGGAACCTCTACACATTCATTATCGCTCTCATGGATGCCATCCAACTAAAGGTAGAGCTTCATTTAACAAAGACTAAAGCCCTCGCAGTCCCATTTTCAGTATTTCTATTTCTGTCCAGATGCCACAGAATCTGTGCTAAATCATCTTCTTATGAAGGTCATTTATTCTCCTAACTGTCACATATTTTCAAGAGGGCAGAAGAGGAGATTGTGAAGAAGAATATGACAATATGGCAGGCTAACCTGTACAACGGGACTATGCCAGACAACTCGACTGCTCCTCCGATCACAGCGCACCCTGCTGATGTTCCAAGAGGGCCTTGCTGGGAGACTATGGTGGGACAGGTACTGGGGAAGAGTGCTTAAAGCTCTTTTCATAATCCAAATTCCAGTACAACTGGAACACAATACATTCCAAAGCAGCATTACGAAGTATTGTATAACTCCTAACCCAACCTTTAGTGAGAAAAATGTAGTATACACTTGCAAAAACTTCCCAAACACTCTACCCCATCTTGAATTGTTTAGACAAGCAGTCCCACTCCTGACCCAAAATCACGCCGTTTGTTGAGGTGATGCTGCTATTTTGGGCTGCTCAAGTGCTACAGACCAACAGTGTTTACACTTTTTTTTTTTCTGTTAATCAATCTGCAACGGTTTACTTCATTGCACATTAAAATGTTAGAGGGCGAAGTATTTTAACATTGAAAATTTACACAGCAGTCTAAAAATAAGTCTAAGACACTGGTGAGATGACTATTAATGACTTATACAATTTAAAAACATTTCAGCCTGTTTTAAAGATTTACACATTTCAATTATTTGACACATTTACATTGAATTAAACTACAGTTCAAAAGTTTGGGGTCACTTTCATTTTTTTAAAAACTAATTAATACTTTACGAGACATTAAATTTATCAAACATGACAGTAAAAGACTTTTACATTGTTACAAATAAATGCTGTTCTTTTGAACTTTCTATTAATCCAAGAATCCTTAAAAACACACACACGACGGTTTCAAGCAGCACAACATTTCTAATTATTATCAATGTGTTTCTTTAGCCCCAAATCAGATTTCTGAAATGATTTCTAAAGGATCATGTGATGCTGACATTTTAACTTTAAGTATGCGATTTCGGATGCAGTCAATGTTTTGATCATGGTTCTGAATCTGATCCAAACCGTAGTCTTTGACAAAAAGGCGATTTTTCTCAGCTTTTTGCTAAAAATTTAGCTTTTTTTTTAAAATGAAACTTACCCACATTCAAGTTTTGATAAAAAAGAATGCATGAAGCTAGAATAAAGTTATAAAGAATAAAGAATAAATAAAAGAATAAAATAAAGTTTTTTGGTTTGTTTAAAAGTAGAGGTCATATTGCATGTTCAGATATTATTAACAAGTATTCTGGGGCCATGAAACTTTTGTGAAAGTTATCAAAAATGCCAAAATGCTGGTGGGGAAAGGGTATATATATTTATTTAAAAAGAAGAGTTATTTTAAATTATAATATTTAAAAATGCTGTTTTTATTGTATTTTTGATTTGAAAATGCAGTCTTGGTGAGCATAAGAGACTTTATCATAAACATAAAAAAAACGTACCGACTTTAAACTTTGAATGGTAGTGTACTGTAAGTATAATATTTGTAAATATAAGCATTTCATTAAAATGATTGAAAAATATTAAAATTATTTTCAGACGAAATACAGTTTGGTAAATGGAAAAGCAAGTACAAATGCTTTGGCATTAGATTTTATAGTTAGCATAAAGTTACAAATATTGAGTGTATGTTTTAACAAATCCTAAAAAAGATAACTACAAAGTTTTAAAATAAAGTGTTAAACGAATGTTATGATGCTTTACATCAAGTTGTTAGAGATCATCAGCATCCTCTGCGTCTACAGGAGTTTGTTCGTCTCATCATTTCTGACACAATGACGACTTACATCACTCTGCTTATTGGGGATTTCTTCCGTGCCGTACTGGTGCGATTCCTAAACAACTGCTGGTGCTGGGATTTGGAGTTTGGCTTTGTGAGTATCCACAACACATGCAGAATCAGTGTCAGGGATTCCCTCTCATTTATAACTGAAGTGTGCTTTCTTTATTAGCCGTCCTATTCAGAGTTTGACGTCAGTGGGAATGTTCTGGGGCTGATCTTCAACCAGGGAATGATCTGGTGAGAAATATCACCATATTATGTAGCATGTTTTCTTTCTATCCGAATGAAACCTGTATACCTCTAAACCGCACCAAATCTTTGTCTGTGTGTGTACCAGGATGGGGGCGTTCTACGCTCCATGTCTTCCAGCATTAAATCTTCTACGGCTTCACGTGTCCATGTACCTGCAGTGTTGGGCGGTGATGTGCTGTAATGTGCCTCAGGAACGGGTCTTCAAAGCTTCAGGCTCCAATAACTTCTACATGGCCATGCTGCTGGTCATCCTCTTCCTTTCTACATTGCCTGCTATATACACCATTGTCACCATTCCCCCCTCCTTCGACTGCGGACCCTTCAGGTTTTAAATTTTAATTTATGAATCAGAAATGGTGGGGATTATGGAGAAGGTCTTTTTAGCATAAGAACTGAGTAATAGTGTTTCAGAAATTGGTCAGTGTGGTGAAAGCTTAAATTAAGAATAAATACAAATAATTAGACTTTAGAGTAATGGGCTCTCAGTTATTTCTGTATGTATATATGTATTATGTATACAGTGAGGAAAATAAGTGTTTGAACACCCTGCTATTTTGCAAGTTCTCCCACTTAGAAATCATGGAGGGGTCTGAAATTGTCATCGTAGGTGCATGTCCACTGTGAGAGACATAATCTAAAAAAAAAAAAATCCAGAAATCACAATGTATGATTTTTTAACTATTTATTTGTATGATACAGCTGCAAATAAGTATTTGAACACCTGAGAAAATCAATGTTAATATTTGGTACAGTAGCCTTTGTTTACAATTACAGAGGTCAAACGTTTCCTGTAGTTTTTCACCAGGTTTGCACACACTGCAGGAGGGATTTTGGCCCACTCCTCCACAGATCTTCTCTAGATCAGTCAGGTTTCTGGCCTGTCGCTGAGAAACACGGAGTTTGAGCTCCCTCCAAAGATTCTCTATTGGGTTTAGGTCTGGAGACTGGCTAGGCCACGCCAGAACCTTGATATGCTTCTTACAGAGCCACTCCTTGGTTATCCTGGCTGTGTGCTTCGGGTCATTGTCATGTTGGAAGACCCAGCCTCGACCCATCTTCAATGCTCTAACTGAGGGAAGGAGGTTGTTCCCCAAAATCTCGCAATACATGGCCTCGGTCATCCTCTCCTTAATACAGTGCAGTCGCCCTGTCCCATGTGCAGAAACCCCCCCCCAAAGCATGATGCTACCACCCCCATGCTTCACAGTAGGGATGGTCTTCTTGGGATGGTGCTCATCATTCTTCTTCCTCCAAACACGTTTAGTGGAATTATGACCAAAAAGTTATATTTTGGTCTCATCTGACCACATGACTTTCTCCCATGACTCCTCTGGATCATCCAAATGGTCATTGGCAAACTTAAGACGGGCCTTGACATGTGCTGGTTTAAGCAGGGGAACCTTCCGTGCCATGCATGATTTCAAACCATGACGTCTTAGTGTATTACCAACAGTAACCTTGGAAACGGTGGTCCCAGCTCTTTTCAGGTCATTGACCAGCTCCTCCCGTGTAGTTCTGGGCTGATTTCTCACCTTTCTTAGGATCATTGAGACCCCACGAGGTGAGATCTTGCATGGAGCCCCAGTCCGAGGGAGATTGACAGTCATGTTTAGCTTCTTCCATTTTCTAATGATTGCTCCAACAGTGGACCTTTTTTCACCAAGCTGCTTGGCAATTTCCCTGTAGCCCTTTCCAGCCTTGTGGAGGTGTACAATTTTGTCTCTAGTGTCTTTGGACAGCTCTTTGGTCTTGGCCATGTTAGTAGTTGGATTCTTACTGATTGTATGGGGTGGACAGGTGTCTTTATGCAGCTAACGACCTCAAACAGGTGCATCTAATTTAGGATAATAAATGGAGTGGAGGTGGACATTTTAAAGGCAGACTAACAGGTCTTTGAGGGTCAGAATTCTAGCTGATAGACACGTGTTCAAATACTTATTTGCAGCTGTATCATACAAATAAATAGTTAAAAAATCATATATTTTTTTTTTTAGATTATGTCTCTCACAGTGGACATGCACCTACGATGACAATTTCAGACCCCTCCATGATTTCCAAGTGGGAGAACTTGCAAAATAGCAGGGTGTTCAAATACTTATTTTCCTCACTGTATATGTATTATATGTATTTAATTAAAATGTACAGTTTAAAAGTGGAGGTCTGCCAAGTCAAATCCTGCAATGCCGGATCTTTAACACTAGAGCGCAGCAGACTGCAAGTCTACAATTGTCTCGCATCCTTTTTCTTCTTAAAATCCGCATAAAATGCGGTTACCATTAGCCTACATGAAGAGTTTTTTTTAAAAAAGTCGACATAAATAAACTAAAATTAAAAGATAAAAATAAACATAAACATTTATAAAATAATTAAAATATTTATAAATCCCCCTCTCAGGGACTCAGGGAGCCAGTTGACGAGGCTGAATCCATCTACTTATTCGTTTGTTAGCCTAGGCTACTTATTGTAACTAGAGATTTTTCTGCAGTGGGAAAAACCGCATGTTTGACGTGATTCAGGAGACCCTGGAGACAGACTTCCCTGCCTGGTTCGGTAAAGTGTTCAGCTATGCCTCGAACCCCGGACTAGTGCTGCCCTTTCTTCTGCTCTTGGTGTAAGTGGGAATGTCTAAAATCCATCCATGTGTTTTTCCTGTACTTCTATAAAGATGTGTGTAATGGTGTTTTTTCTGTTATTTTAGTCTTGCAATATATTATCTGCAGTCCACTTCTAAAACATACAAAAGGGTAAATATGGAGCTGAAAAAGAAACTTCAAACAGTAAGTTGGGAAGACCAAATGTCTGTTCAAATACAGTAAATGTCAGTTAAAGGGATAGTTCACCCAAAAATAAAAATTCTTACTAACCCTGTAAATGAGCAGATTATATTATGTAAACTTACCACTAGGTGGAAGCACTAACATTGAGTTATCATAAATAATGATGATAATAATAATAATAATAATAATAATAATAATAGATTTAATAATTATTATAATGACTAATTATTGTTATTGTTATTTCACATAGACCTAAATATATTTTATATTATTTCAATTTATTTTTATAATTGGACATAGATCTACTCACTACTGTTACTTGTCATTTATTGTCATGTCACTGAATTCTCTGATTTTGCATTTACAGCAAAACGAGGAAAACAAGAAAAAGAACAAACTTGCAGCCTTAAAGGCAGCCAATGAACTGGAGCAACAACGCAGCAACAGCGCCTCCGATTTGGGTGAGAGCACATTGAACGGGTCACAGCTCCCATCAGTCAGTGCACTTGACAGCATCTTGGAACCAGTCCAGGGAAACTTTCCATTAATGTTGAAGAGCTAATGTGCTGTGTTTGGGCAACAGGTGGCCACAGTATTAAAACAACATGCCCTTGTTTCTGTATAACAGTGTTGTTCTGAGACAGCAGTTGAAAGGTCTCTCTGCCTCCTCTTTCTCAGGAGTGAATGAAGAAAGCAGCAGCCTAGATGAAGCAGGGCATCACAGACAAGCTGGGCAGAACGGTCGCTTTATTCACCCATCACAGAGTCAGCATACTCAAAACTCTGGACCTCCCGTCACCGCGACCCACACAACTACCAGAACCCCTGCATCCCGGGGACACACATCATCTGGACATCTTCCAGGTCACCCACATCAGCCACAGAAAAACTCTCACTCAAGCAAGAGATAAATAGCACAGATGTAAATAGATGTGAATCTCTATGTTGCATACACAACATTTGTATGCACTTATATGACACTTATTTTATTTCTTGCTGATATTGTTATTCAGTATACTGTGCCCAGGCCTGCCGCATATGTCATGAATGTCTCAGTTATGCTCAAGGTGACTATGTAACTCTAGATTGATAAGTCTTGTCTCTGTGAAAGAGAAATGACTGCTCTTGTTACACACTGGCCAAACTGGGATCAAACTCTTCATCTCTTGCTTTGTTTCATATTTTGACTCATGTTTTATATATATTTTTAGTTTTAGAAAAAATGCTTCTTGATTGTTGGTTTACATGCCAATTACAACTAGTTATTAAAATGCAGCAGATAAAGTAAACATTTGTTTGACTAATATGTTATTCTAAGAGCTACACAGAGGTGGAACACGTGTGTCTTATTTACAGTGGAAAGTGATTGGACATCTATGCTACACTTAAAAATGTATGAGTGTCATTGCATTATATGACAACATTTTAAACCAAGTGGCATTTATGATTAGCCTGGCCTTACCAGACTCTCGTACATTTCATTTGTACAGAGAGTCTGGCCACTCTCCATTGACAAGCGTTAACTTCCTTGAAGGCGGGTACTCTGTTGAAGTTCAAAACTATTGGATCTGCCCAGAGCCACTCTGGATCTGCCATAACCAATCGCTAATGTTTGATCGTGACGTAACCCTAACCTCAAACTAGCGCACGACCTCAATGTCATCGTTCTCAGCCACTCCCTCTGTTCGCTAAAACCGAATGGACCGGTAAAAACCCACGAATATACCGCAAACCCAGACGGAGTACTGAAGGAAAATGAAAATTGAGCGGAAGTACGTAGGAGGATGGAGCCAGGCTAATTTATGATAGCAAGAACACATTTAAAAAACAAACAAAAATAATTCAAATTTCAAAGAATCACATAAAACAACAGATATAAAAGTTGAAATCAAGACAAAAGACACTTTTTTAACAGCTTGTTAAAAGTCTAGTTCTTAAAAAAGGCCTAGCATCATTTGTGTGCAGATTTCATAAATTTTTAAGTGTGACAAATTGCTTTGTTGGGGGCCAGTGTAAAACCCAATTTATATGCCATAGCTACGTCGCATGTGTAATTGCAGGTCAATGCGGACAATGACGCAGAAGTATAAATGAAAACCAACGTGTAGTCTATGGCGTAGAGGCTCAGACGCAGAAGTATAAATCACCCTTAACTGTCAGCAATCTCAAAATGCATCCTTCACACAAAACGTGTTTTTCCGTTCCACTGTGCTACTTTTTCATTGATTTCCCATGTAAAAGCGATAGACGGACAACATGTTTAACCATTGTGTTTGTGTCTTTTGCAGCATCGTGCATGCCAGGGGTTCCTCATATCTGGTCCTGGAGGGCCACTTCCCTGCAGCGTTTAGTTCCAAAACTAATCAAACACCTGAAAAATCTAGTCAACAGAGTTACTAGAAAATTGCAGGTAAGTGAGTTTGATCATGGTTTGAGCTAAACTCTACAGGACAGTGGCCCTCCATCTGGATTTGAGGAACCCTGACCACTGGACGCGTTTAAAACGTTTGCGTTCAAAAAGACCACAAAACGATAGATCTGGAAGCTAAATAATTTTTTAACCAATTGACGGCTTGGCTTTGCCCAACATTACGTCTCCATTTCATTGTTTTCCTATTCTCAAATCCATGCTGCTTTATCTTGATCAGCGTGTTAGGTGACCCACAACATTTCCATGCGCAGTACTGTATTCTCAAATCTGCTCTCAGCTCTAGGGGTGTCTAATGTCCTGGATTATTTTCCAACAGCCACAGATTTGGCAGCAAAGATGCATGTGTCTCACTTGTCATTCCACGGCCCATGCTGCTCTGTTTGGGGTTACGCTGTGTACCATTTAAGTGAGGGGAGTTTGTTACAAACCTACTACAAAACATCCATAAAGAATATAAGAATATATAAAGAGCACCTGTTTTGAAGATGGATCAAAGAGATCTTACAATCCTTAGAACCTTATGATATCCCTGTATCAAATCTTGACGATTATTTATAAGAAAATTGGCACATAAGTTTCATTAACAATGCAAATGGTCATTTATAATTCATGGGCAGTCGTCATTAACTATTAACAGGAGTCATTTGAGATTTTGTTTATTTGTTCATTTAGGTAGTCATTGTTAATTGAAAATACAGCTCATTTTAAATTCTTTTAGTAAGAAATCAAGAATAGTGATAGCATTAGGGCTCATAATAGTATTAATGAATAATTTAATTCATTAAATTATTAATTGAATCATAAATTAAACTTTACTGTAAAAACCAATTGTTTATCCAATTGATTTGTCCAATATATTGGAATTGATCAAATTAATTAAAGTTATCTCAACTTTTGGAAGTAAGTAAAACTCAAAAACACTCAAAAAGTACAGTTTTCACAGTGTTTGTGCATTTATTGTGAACCTTCCTTACTTGCGGTCACTACAGAGAAACCGCTTTTATATGCTGGATATCTGATCTGTGTGAATGTAGTTCTGTTACTTGATGTTATTTTAGTAGACCTCTTGTATATAATTAACTCAAAGCAATTAATGGTATTCTGCTGCGCTGTGTCTGAACAAGAAGGTTAGAACTTCCTGTTGACACAATGCCTCATCATTTACACACATTAAGAACAAAGACACAAATTTAACCAAAGTTAAACATGTTTAAACTATAGTTCAGTATATGAATATCTTGTACTTGTAAAAAAAAAAGTGTGGTGTGAGAGTAATAATAATAAAAAAAAAAAAAAGTTACCTCTTTTTACTAAGGTCCAAAAATTAGTTATTGAACTTTTTTCTAATTAACATAAAGAATGATACATTTGCCGTAAAGAAGAATAATTTAATCAGAACTTCACATTAGTTACAATCTGTTATAATTTTCTTATTTTAATTCTAGAAAAAATATTTTCCGGTGTTTATCGTGAAACTTGGGTATACTTGCCGTTCTTCATTTAGCCGACCTGCTTGTGTTTAGGTATCATGAGAGACACCTTGATTATTCTCTGATTATTTGAATCTTGAATCTGCCCTGTACACTGGCGTTTTGTTTGCTGGCTCTCACGGCTTTAGATCTTGGCTACCATTTTCTGTAGTCAAGGAGACATTTGATTCCTTTTTTAGGAGTGGAGAGCCTGTTAACAGAGACCCACCTGACAGTCAGGTGTGTCTTCAGCTCTAGATGCCTCGCAAGACTGAATAGCTGGACTCAAACTCAAACCGGCAAGATGCCTCGCAGAAAAAATGATATTGCGATAACCGTGGATGATGGTAAGTAGATTTTATTATCAGAAGAGGATCATTCCAATGCATGTTGATTCAATTTGATTCAGTGTATACTAGTAGACTGTTCGTTTCAAACGCATCCATCTACATATGAATGGGTTGGGTAACTATTTGCAACTTTTATTTACTGTTCTGATATAGTTTTTATATTCTGATGGAGTGCAGTTGATGATTTTACAACTGGCAGGCATGTGTTGTGATGTTGTGTTTCCTGCTGTTATATGTTTGTGAGTGAGTTTTTGAATGATGACCCTTATTTAACAGGTTTACCTAATTTATGGTAATTGTTTTAATGATTAACACAATATATCATGTATGCCATGAATGCACTCATCTGACAGGATGTTAAATAGTTGTGTTATTGAGTTATTGTGACAGTATTTTTAAAATGAAAGAAATTCTCATGATATTAATTCAGTGTATGTGTGTGTGTTACAGTTGGGATGGAAATCGATGCAGAATATGATAGTGGAAGTGATGGTAAGTTTTGAAGATGGCTGAATTTTTTTTTATTAACATAATTATTGTTTATCATTATTATTTATTATAATATTACTTTCGATAATATTATTGTATTATTTTTAATTACTATTTTGAATATGCATGCCATGCAGTGATCTTATAAGATGTATTTTGTCAATTTTTTATATTTAATTAAAATATAATATGAATGTATGTATATGTATATATATATATATATATATATATATATATATATATATATATATATATATATACACACTCTCACACACACACACATTTTCTCTATATTTTCAGTGGATTCAAAAAGAAGAGCAAAAGGCAGGAATAAACCGAAGCCTGCTGCTCGAGGAAGGAAAGCCAAGCCTGCCGATAGCGTGGAGGAGAGCGACGAAGAGGAGGAGACTCCACGGAAGAGGAAAGGCCGAAAGAAAAAGGAAGTAAGTGAAGATGAGAGCGAGGAAGAGCAGAAAGGAAGAAGAAAGAAAGCAGCAGGTGCGAAGAAGAGGGCTGCCAAGAAAGATGACTCAGAAGAGGAGAGCGAAGAGGAGAAAGGAGATAAAAGAAAAGGAAGGAAAAAAGGCACAACTAAGAAGGATAAAGAGGTGGAGAATATCAAGGAGAAGAAGGGGAATGGCAAAGCAGCAGGAAAAGGAGGGAAGGATAAACAGGAAGATAAGGATAAGAAAAAGAACAAAGGCAAAAACAGCAGGTGCAGTATTCTCTAGCCTCCCTCTCCACGCCACACACACACACACATGGTGCCGTTCACTCCTCATTACCTCCACAGCCATACACATCTATTGCCATAAAAGAACTTTTGAATGTTCTCAACTATTCATATTACAAAATTTGTGGTAAAATGCAGCCAAGGACCTAAAACCTCTGAACAACCTTGTTATCATAATATTGTATTGTATTGTATTGATTGTATTGCTATAAATAAATAAAAATATTATATTTATTTAATTTATTTAAAGTTTTAATCATTTACTAAACCTATGTATAGGGTCCATTCAGGGTGATTGGGACACTTTTTGCCATTGAAATGACTTGGAAAAAGTGTCCCAATCAACCTGAATTCACTCCTATATATATAGACTCGTCACTATATTATAGAGTATTATAGCAACCAATGTAAAGTAGTACTGTTGTTATTGGCTATACATTTTTTGGTTTCAGTTGGACATTTCATTCTTTTTCTTTTTTCTTTTGCCTTCCAACTGATGATCTGGAAGTGCTTTTCATGGCCATCCTGCTCACTAGAACTTTTGACTTGACGTGACCAAAACAACAATATCCTTGTGGAATATACTGTTAAACTGGACTTAAAGGACTGACTGCTGACTCTTGGGTCTCGGCTTTGTTCTGCTGCAGTTCATCATCAGACAACAATTCAGAAGACGAGTCTCTGTCTGAGGGAGAGATGGCCCGACTAAAAGAGGAAGTGGAGGAGAAGAAAAAGCAGATAGCGACACTTCGGAACAAACCCTGGCGCATGAAGAGGAAACTCAAATGCCTGAAGTAAAACGGATTTCCTCCTACTCATTGTTTGAGCTCTTGTTTCTGTCACCTCTTACTCAAATGAAGTTCATTTATTTAGCATGAGTTTCATGTTTGTTTGTGCTTCATTAAAGCTTACAAGTTGCTGTGCTTCTGCTTTCTTGCATTTTCACGCCTCAATGCACTTTAAGCTGATGTTTAAAGGAGCTCTTACTGGCTACACATTCTTACTGGCTCTGAAAATTATTTTTAGGAAGCATGGTAGTAATTTGAATTAGAATCAGTATGACAACATGGCACTTTTGAAGTTTACAAAAAGTTTCGGTAAAGAATCACCATCATCCAAAATGTGTTCGATTGCACTTTGAGATAAAACACTTGACACAGAGACTACGCCAATGCATTCATTACCTAGTGGCCTCCATCTGAACCTTTACCTCAGACTGCCCAGTGGAATTGACCAGTGTGGGTGACAAACGAGAGTTTGGACAAGTGCCCTCAGAAGTTAGTAGTGACTGACACACTGCCCAAGAAAGCATCAATAACATGGGCCCTGAAGCTGTAGGGAAAGAAACAGTGCCACATAAGGGACACTCACTTGGCAAAGCTTCATGGGTAACTTCTGGTTGGTGAGTGGAATGTTACAGTTTCATGAGCTTGATGCTGTTTTATGCATGCTGATGTTTCTTACAATTCTCTTCAGAGATCTCATGTACCAAGTGCCATAAGGTCATATGGTCATGTCCAAACAATACACAGATGTCGATATGGTCCACCATGGGTTATAATGAGGTGCTTTGTAGGTTTGAGTTTTAGTTCAGTTAACTACAATTACACTGGTACCCATACTATTTCCATGTGAAAACATTAAAGGGTTGGTTCATCCAAAAATGAAAGTTCTTTCATCATATACTCAACCTCATGTCATTTCAAATCAAACCTGTATGACTTCTTCTCTTCTTTTGCCTATACAATGAAAGTCAAAGGGGTCTAAAACAACACTGGACCCCAGTGACTTTCATTTTATGGACAACCCCCCCCCCCCAAATATCTTCTTTTGCTTCACATTTGGGTGAACTATCCCTTTAAGTAATATCCGTTTATTAGTGAATTAGTTCATCTTGTGTCCATCTGGACCATTCACATTCATTATTCATTGATGAGTTAATTAATTGGCTGTAGGCTCAAGTTACAGAGTGTGAAGGTTGTGAGTGAAACATGATATTTGTTCCTAGTATTATCTCTGGTGCTTGCTGAATGGCCATGCTGCGTAATACACGCAGATATTTAGATATTGTGTCATACATTTTATTTCCATGCTAATACAAGTTTCTATTTATATCACCTGTTAGAGAAGCCCAGGGGTTTGTAGAAAAGTTTGAAGGGGCTTTGGGCAAAGGAAAAGGAAGGAGACTCTATGCATTCAAAGTCATGATGGCTAAGGTACAACATTAAATATTCCACAGTGTCATGTTACATTTTAAATGCAATCACTGAATATTTTTTGTTTGTTCGTTTCTCAGAAATTAATCAAATTCAATAGAGACTTTGAAAACTTCAAGACAGCCTGCATTCCCTGGGAGAGTCGGATAAAAGAAGTTGAAAGTCTGTTCATCTCTGTTTCTTTTTCTTTTTTATCGAAATCTGTATTTTCAGAGTTCAGTGTGTTTCTTATTCTCTTCTCAACTGTTTTATTCTCATAGGTCACTTTGGGTCATCTGTTGCCTCCTACTTCATTTTCCTGCGGTGGATGTATGGATTAAACCTTGTTCTCTTCGGCTTTGTGTTTGGACTTGTTGTTATGCCAGAGGTGAGATGTGATGCTAATGTCTTTGTTTAAACACCTTTTGGGCAATGTACACTACCGTTTATTGTAAAAATCGTAATATTGTAAATTTTATTACAATTTCTATTTTCATATATTTTAAAGAGTCATTCTTCCTGTGATGGCAAAGCTGAGTTTTCATTCCTCCATTCCATTCCTCCTGTCTTCAGTGTCACATGATCCTTCAGAAATCATTATTATATGCTGGTTTGCCTCTCAAGAAACATTTCCTATTATTATCAATGTTGTGCTGCTTGATATTTTTGTGGAAACCGTGATTGGTCAGACTGGTAACCGAAAGGTTGCGGGTTTGATTCTCAATACCAGCAGGAAATGAATGAAATGCACTTGAGCAAGGCACCAACCCACAATCGCTCCCCGGGTGCCACAGCAATGGCTGCCCACTGAGTGTTCACTACTCACTGCTCCTAATGTGTGCACTAACTTGAATGGGTTAAATGCAGAGTACAAATTCCAAGTATGGGTTATCATGTCATAAAAGAGAAAATTAAAATAAAAGCTACACTAATATGATCTGTGTCTTTCTCTTTGTAGGTTCTGATGGGCATGCCTTACGGCTCCCTTCCCAGAAAAACAGTCCCCAGAGAAGAACAGGATACTGCCATGGACTACTCTGTCCTGTTTGAGTTTGGCGTAAGGATTTTTCACTATTGGATTCTGTGTAAAAGAGGTTGTAAGATTGCTATTGTCTTATTTGGATTATACCTTTAGCATTTTTTTCACAGGGTTATTGCAAGTACTCCGTTATGTTTTATGGTTTCTACAATAATCAACGAAGTATCGGATTCCTCCAGTTCCGGTTACCTCTGTCATATCTTTTGGTTGGTGTTGGGATATTTGGCTACAGTCTAATGGTGGTTATCAGAACGTGAGTCTAATAACTACATCTGCAGCATTGACAGTGACACTCTGTATAGGGTTTTGCTCACTGAAAATGCTCTTTTTGCTGATAATGTGGAGCCTCTTTCTTTCTTTCTTTTTTTAATGGCCTTCCTTCTTCTAGAATGGCAAGAAATGCCAATGAAGGAGGAGATGGAGCAGAGGATAGTGCCTTCACCTTTTGCTGGAAGCTGTTTACCAGCTGGGATTACCTTATAGGAAACCCAGAGACAGCTGACAACAAGTTCGCATCCACCACCACAAGCTTCAAGGTTAATAACAGCAATCGTATCAAAGAATGGTACACTGTGCTGTGAAAACCTCTGCATAGCTAGACTGATCAAATCAAACATTAACTTAATGTTATAATTCCTCAGGAATCTATAGTGGATGAGCAGGAAAACCTAAAGGATGAGAACATTCACCTGCGCCGCTTTCTACGTGTCCTAGCCAACGTTCTCATCCTGTGCTGCTTGGGTGGGAGCGGATTCCTCATCTACAATGTGGTCAAAAGATCTCAAGAATTTGCCAAAAAGGACAGGAATGAACTGACATGGCTTCAAAAAAATGAGGTACCCCTTTTCTTTTACCTTTCAATTTATTAATATGATGGTACATGAAAAAAAAAAGAAGGAAATTGTGAAACTCTGTGTCTTCTTCGGTCAGGTTGAAATTGTGATGTCCCTGTTGGGCTTGGTGTGTCCACCTCTGTTTGAGGTCATAGGGGAGCTGGAAGACTATCACCCTCGAATCGCCCTAAAATGGCAGCTGGCCAGAATCTTTGCCCTCTTTCTGGGCAACCTGTACACTTTTCTGTTTGCTCTGTTTGATGAAGTCAATGCAAAGGTATGACCATAGAGGGTCTAGTAACCATAAACATAATGAAAAGAGGATATTACTCTGCTTAAGAGTTTTGGGATCAGCCCTTACACATATGCCTGTTACATTTTATGTGAATCATTTCTTTGGTCTTGTATGTTCACAGCTTGAAAATGAGAAACAGATAAAAAATGAAACCATCTGGGCTCTTAAAGAATACTATGACAACTACACCTTACAGTACAATGTCACAGAAAACATTCCCCCTCCAATCACCTCCCCAGCTGATGTCATCAGGGGGCCATGCTGGGAGACAGAAGTTGGCATTGTAGGTATCGTCAGCACCAACATCACCATCACCAAACTTATCAGTAACAGTCAGTGCTGAACATGTACAGTGTTGCCTACTATTTTCAATGGAAAGTAGCTAAAGCCTGCTCAAAAATGTACTACATGTCACTGGATGACGTAATGCGCCAATTGTCAGCACTTTACATCCGTTTTTTTCTCCTAATCCGTGCTCACATGTATTTTAATATAATATATAGCCTAATGTCCAATAAAGCTACATATTTTCTGTCAGAAAATGGAACAAGTATGTCACAGTGACTGATTACATTTTAACCAGCAGTCCAAATATCACTATATTTGTTGTTAGCTGACAAGTTGCTAAGTTGGCAACACTGACCCTATAGTGCTTGACAAAATATTAGTCACAAAAATCTATTTTTTGAAATGGAACAGTTTAACCCTAAAATGTAAAAGTACATCTAAAAAAAGGTTTGCATTTATCATATTTGATACATCAGGCTTTTATGGTATATAGAGTGTGAAATAGTCACAGCAGGGGTGGCGAACTCCAAAATTCAGCTCCAGCCCCAATCAAACACACCTGAACCAGATCATCAGGGCCCACGTCTGAAAGCTTAAGCGCTGCCTTCGGAGGATGCATTCCAAGGTAGAAAGGCATCAAGGAACGTCCGAATCCAATGTTAGCTTCACTTCCTGTCTCCTCCTGACATACCTTCATCTGTTCGATTTTTGAAGGCAGCATAGTTGTATCTTTCGCTGACTTTAATATCCCACAATCCCGTGCTTTCCATTCTGTGACAGTTCAGCTGAGAAATAAAGATGCCGTCTGAAAGTTGCGGTTGCTGGTCAGTTTGTGTGTAAATGTACGTTTTTGGCCAACGTTTGGCCACTTCTGATGTCATTTCTAACGAGTAATTACTATTGATATAAAATATTCACTTTGTTTTCACCAATGCTCCCTCTATTATGCCTTAAAAGCATTAAACCATTACGCTGCCTCAGAAGTCTGTCTGAAATCAGATTTGTGAGGTACTTTTGTGCGCAAACGCACAAGTGCAACAAGAACTTAAGTTGCTTCAGTCTGGTAAATGTTAATTTTGAAATATTACTGACAATACAAAAGTTATACAAATGCCTTTTACTTGCTAAAAAAGTATGATCTATCAAACAGAGTGCCGAAGTCATGCAGTAGATTGTGTGCAACAGGTTTCTCAGCAATGTTTGATTCATGCTGATAATTCAAAGGCCTTAGAAATTCATGTATCAAACATAATACAGTAGGCTTTATATGGTTAAAATGTACTGCTTTATTTCCTCACAGGAGTTTGTGAAGCTCACCGTATCCGACATCCAGGTGACATATCTGACCATTCTGATAGGGGACTTCCTACGAGCCGTGATTGTGAGATTCCTCAACTATTGCTGGTGTTGGGATCTTGAAGCTGGGTTTGTAAGTCCAAGCTCACACCCTGCTGTTATTCAAGTTACTCACGTAACACTGTGTAAACAAGCTGGAACAGTATCAGTTTGATGACCTCTGTCAGATGCACATTTTAGTTGTTAAGTTTAATTCTTAGCAATTTAGCGATGATGGGACGTTCCCATCAAGAAGAGGGCAGATGTTAGAAACCTGACTGACTGTGAATATGTCAGGTTAAGTATATTCTCATCAAAGGTTTTTTGTGCTCAGAAAAAATGACTGCTCTATATGGCTTTGCCCTGTCGCCCTCATTTTCCTGTCACTCGATATAGGTAACATACTACTCATTCATCCGAGGTCAACTGAACTCCATGAGAAGGTGGCAGGATAGGTGATAGGGCTGCTTTTCAACCAGAGTCACAGAGAGACACACTACACCATTCAGGGCACTTAATTACAGAGAGAGAGAGAGAGAGAGAGAGAGAGAGGTATCTTTTACTGTGACATCTCTTTCTGTGTTGTCATGCATACAGATATTTATGCATGTGTGTTTGTGTTTCTGCAGCCATCTTATGGAGAGTTTGACATCAGTGGTAATGTACTTGGGCTCATCTTCAACCAGGGAATGATCTGGTAAGTAGATCATGCGAGTAAAAACACAGCATCTCGACGATGGACAGTGTGATGGCCTCACATAATGTGTGTGTTTCAGGATGGGCGCATTTTACGCCCCTGGGCTGGTGGGAGTAAACGTGTTGCGTCTGCTGAGCTCCATGTATTACCAGTGCTGGGCAGTGATGGCCTGTAACGTTCCCCATGAGAGAGTGTTCAAAGCCTCACGTTCTAATAACTTCTACATGGGATTGCTCCTCCTCGTCCTCTTCCTCAGTCTCATGCCTGTGATCTACTCTATTATGACCCTGCCACCATCTTTTGACTGTGGACCCTTCAGGTAGCTTTTAAACCTTATCAATGTACTAATCCTTGAAAAAGACTCACTGTGGTCAAAAATGGGAAAAAGTGGAAAAGTACAGAATGCCTGAACAAATTATTCCTGTAGGAATAGATTTGTTATCCCTATTCATGTATTAAGTATGGAAGCCCATTTACTCCACATAAGAAAAAGAAATCATGCTTTGGTAAATCATGATTATGCCATGAAAAGTCAAAATTATGACATACTAAGTAATTATAAGATAAAGTCGAAATTACAGTTGTAATTGAAATTATTCAACCTCCATTGCAAATCACTTTCAGCTGTTTGCCTTGAAAAAATCAAACAAAAGTAATTGAAATAGCTCAACACAACAAATGTTTCAAGTGGTTTCCCCAAATTCAACTGAAAATGCAACATTTAATGACTTCTGCAGTCTCAAACTTATTCAACCCCTTCATGGCAAGCATCTTTAGTACTTTTACCCTTTTGCTGTTATGGCCTGCTGCAAACAAGATGTATACCCAGACACCAGCTTCTGGCAGCGTTTCTGAGGAATCTTAGCCCATTCCTCATGAGAAATGGCCTCCAGTTCAGTAATATTGTTGAGTGTGTGTGCTGCAACTGCCGTCTTCAAATCCCACCAGAGATTTTCTATGGGGTTCAAGTCAGGTGACATTGATGGCCACTGTAGAATCTTCCAGGACTTCTTCTGCACCCAAGCCTTGGTGGAATTTGAAGATGCTTGGGATTCAGCTTCCTCCCTGACGGCATGACGTTTTCTCCTAGGATTTTCTGATACTTAAATGAATTCATCTTGCCTTCCACACGTTGCAGGTTTCCAGTGCCAGAGGATGCAAAGCAGCCCCAGAGCATCACCGAACCACCACCATGCTTAACTGTAGGCAGAGTGTTCTTTTCAGCATATGCTTCATTCTGCTTCCTCCCGAAAAGTTCCAGTTTTGTTTCATCGCTCCACAGAACAGAATCGCAAAAAATTCTGTGGCTTTAATTAATATGATTTTGAGCACTTTTCTTGTGCTTTTGAATCAGTATGCAGTGTACGTCATGGAGTTCTGGCATTGAAATCGCATGCATTTAGTACACGCCTTACTGTGCAAGCTGAAACCTCAGTGTCTGTTGCCACCAAGTCTTGCTGCAGGTCTTTTGCAGTCACTCAAGGGTTTTTTCTGAATCTGTCTTCTCAGATATCTGATTGCAGCCATTGATAGATTTCTTTTAACTGCCCCTTCCAGATAGTGTAACCACTGTCTTTAACTTTTAACTTGAGAACTATGCTTCCAACGGTGTCTCTAGGAACATTTAGTGCCTTTGCAATGTTTTTGTATCATGTTCCTTGTTTGTGAAGAGCAATGATATCTTCACTTAACTTTTTGGACCATTTTTTGACTTAGCCATATTTCTAATATACAGTCAAACGTGACACTGAACAAACCTAGCCAGTTCAGATATTTCATGCGTTCTAGCTCAATCACACCAGGTACAACTAATGGAGCCCTTCATTAGTTGCATCAGGTGTGTTTGAGACAACACCTGTTTTGCAGATTTGTGCTGTTGCGAGGGATTCTATTCAGGGGTTGAATAATTTTGAGCCTGCAAAAGTCATTAAAAGTTGCAATTTCAGTTGAATTTGGGGAAACCACTTAAAACATTTTTGTTCATTGCAAACAGCTGAAAGTCTGTAAATTATGCCAATAAACCTGATTTGCAATGGGGGTTGAATAATTTCGATTACAGCTATAGGCCTATATATGATGCATGTACATAGTACAGTATGTCATAATTTTGACTTTATATCATAATTTTGGCTTTTTATTTATTTAGAGTACAGAATGTACAAAATTATAACATTTCATCTCATAATTCCTTCTGTCTTTTTAATCTTAATTACACATGATATTTTTCTTATTTATGGGGAAATGAGCTTTCATGATTAAAGGCAAATTAATACAGGAGATCTGATAAAATACTTGCAACTTACTTAGCTAAGAGGTTATAAAACAGTGATAAACATAAAATGTGTGTTATTTGCAGGATATTTTGAACAAGTATGTCTTAAAATGTTACAAAAACATCTTACTACAGTATACAGTAATAACAAGCTTGTTTCATGTTGGTCCATCAATATGGAATAAAAATGTATATTTTAAATTGTCATACATTTTTAGACCAGCAAAATAGGGCCTAGACCGTGAACTCTGTCGTAGATTTTTCCCTAAACCTAACTATCTGGGTCGTCTCCAATCGACGTTCCCTTCCTACTCTAAGTCTACCTGGGTCGTCTCCAATCGACGTTCCCTATAGTCTACCTGGGTCGTCTCCAATCGACGTTCCCTGGGTCGTCTCCAATCGGCGTTCCCTAACGTCTCCAATCGACGTTCAATATATAGTCTACCTAACTAACTTGCTTCCCTAACTAGCTTTCTTGCTGCGCAGCAATGATTGACAAACAGACTTCCACAAATATCCTTTAAATGCTTTAATCATGGCCGGAAGAGTTCCCGAGCAGTTCTCAGGGAATCTCTCCCAAGAAGAAGCAAGGGCGGAGGATCTCAGACAAATTCCATTGAGAATCCCACCAGTTAAAGGAACACTCCACCGTTTTTTGAAATAGGGCTTATTCACCGTCTTTCCTACATTTAGATAAGTTGGCAAACGCATTTTTGTCTCAGTGCATGCATTGTTTAGTTGTTTCACCACCGCTAGCTTAGCTTAGCATAATGAATGGAATCCTTTGTTGCCAGCTAGCATGTCATGAGTAAAAGTGATAAAAAAAAAGAAAAGAATTACTTCTTGTGGCCTGCGTATTCACAACGAGTACAAATAGCAATGCAGATTAGGTGATTTCCTAGGCAGATACTGACTTGGGACTATATTGGGGTGAAGCATAGGCAAAGCACTGCTACTTGGGCGCAGAGATATCACACTCACCACCAGTTTGTGTTGACTCTCATCCTCACGTCCTCAGGCTGTTGAGCGACTGCAACCTCCTCCTCCTGTCGTTCTATTTCCAAAGCACGCAGCTCCTCTTCTGAAAACTCTGGTTCATAGAGGTATGGTTCTGGCTCTTGACTGTCTGAGAAGTCACCCTCCGCGTCTCTCAAAAAATCCGCCATGTTCATCGCCATTCACTATGTCTACTGTAGGAAAAATAGCCGGCTACTATTCACGCTGGTATGTTGACAGAAGTTGGGGGATTTTAGGTGTTGTGTGATATCTCTGCGCCCAAGTAGCAGTGCTTCGCCTGTGCTTCCCCCCAAGTCAATATCTGCCTAGGAAATCGCCTAGTCTTAATCTGCATTGCTATTTGTACTCGTTGTGAATATGCAGGCCACAAGAAGTAATTCATTTTTTTATTTTTTATTTTTTTTAATCTCTTTTACTCATGACATGCTAGCTGGCAACAAAGGATTCCATTCATTATGCTAAGCTAAGCTATCGGCGCGCTGCCAAACTAAAACAATGCATGCACTGAGACAAAAATGCATTTGCCCACCTATCTAAATGTAGGAAAGACGATGAATAAGCCCTATTTCAAAAAACGGTGGAGTGTTCCTTTAATAGAATACAACAGTTTTTATAGAATAGGGAGGTATGGCAAAATTATATGAATTTAATTGGTTCTTCATATGCAAACCCTTCTGTTACTAGGTAAAGCAAACTTTGTTTTAATGATTACTTCATTGTTAATCACAAGGTTCTAACCTAGTCATCTATCTAGTTTCATTTCCCATATTTGTTATTTTTACACTCACACAACCAAAGTCAAAGGGGTATGGCAACATAACATACAACATTCAAAAACACAGGACAGAGCGTTTTAGTACATTGTGTTTCAAAGTGTTAGTTTTGTTTGGCCTAAAAAGGGAAGTAAGGTTAGATGTTAGAGTTAATATTAGTTTGATATACAGTTTACTATTTTATTCATTAAAAATCCACCACATCTCATATTTTAATTTTTCTGTTGAATCATAAATGTCCTGAGCAATATGAGATCCACGTCTCTCCACAGTGGTAAAGATAAGATGTTTGATGTGATCACGGAGACTATAGAGAAGGACTTGCCATCATTTATGGCAGACATCTTCAGTTATGCATCCAACCCAGGCCTCATCATTTCTGCAGTCCTGCTCATGGTGTGAGTAGTCACCTAATGTGAAGTATAAAGGTAAATGTTATGGTTTATTTGCATTTAATAAAACTATCTGTATGTCTTGTCTCTGACAGGTTGGCTATTTATTACCTGAATGCTGTGTCCAAAGCATATCAGAACGCTAACATGGAATTAAAACGCAAAATGCAAATGGTTGGTAAATGTTTTTGTAAATTATGGTAAAGTTGTCTGACATCAGCAGTGTCAGCCATTGGTTTATATTTTCTGCTCCGTCATATAGCAAAGAGATGAGGAGAAGAACAGGAGGAACAACAAGGACAGCACCAACCAGGTGATGAAAGACCTGGAGGATCTTATGCCCAACAAGTCCCTGATTCCCCCTCCATCTGCTGAAGAGGCTGGTCAGTGGGCTAAACAACTCGTTGAACTAGTCATGACATGTTTATTTTGCCGTGTTTCCCCTACTGGTGTTCACATTGTAGGAGAGACTTCAAACTTGAGAGTGGAACAGTCTTCATTCATAATGGAGTGTCTGTTTCTGTGACAAACTTGCCATTTTTATTACAGAGAAACCAACTGACCAGCTTAGCAAGTCACCAAAAGTGACTGGCAAACCAGGTGCTGCAGCCACCGGGAAAGGGGTACATGTTCAGAGAGATGTGTCTTTGGCTGCGGCAAATCCTCGGGCACCAGTGACTCGCCCTCCAGGTCCCAGGCCACCTGGGCCTCTCCCAGGTAATGGCCGTGGACCTCCACCAGGTCAAGGGATGGGAAGAGGGAGAGGTGGACCACCACCACGAAGATAAGGCTTTAAGAATGTACAGTGAGGAAAATAAGTATTTGAACACCCTGCTATTTTGCAAGTTCTCCCACTTAGAAATCATGGAGGGGTCTGAAATTGTCATCGTAGGTGCATGTCCACTGTGAGAGACATAATCAAAAAAAAATAATCCAGAAATCACAATGTATGATTTTTTAACATTTATGACATTTTTTATGATACAGCTGCACATAAGTATTTGAACACCTGAGAAAATCACTGTTAATATTTGGTACAGTAGCCTTTGTTTGCAATTACAGAGGTCAAACGTTTCCTGTAGTTTTTCATCAGGTTTGCACACACTGCAGGAGGGATTTTGGCCCACTCCTCCACACAGATCTTCTCTAGATCAGTCAGGTTTCTGGGCTGTCGCTGAGAAACACGGAGTTTGAGCTCCCTCCAAAGATTCTCTATTGGGTTTAGGTCTGGAGACTGGCTAGGCCACGCCAGAACCTTGATATGCTTCTTACAGAGCTACTCCTTGGTTATCCTGGCTGTGTGCTTCGGGTCATTGTCATGTTGGAAGACCCAGCCTCGACCCATCTTCAATGCTCTAACTGAGGGAAGGAGGTTGTTCCCCAAAATCTTGCAATACATGGCCCCGGTCATCCTCTCCTTAATACAGTGCAGTCGCCCTGTCCCATGTGCAGAAAAACACCCCCAAAGCATGATGCTACCACCCCCATGCTTCACAGTAGGGATGGTGTTCTTGGGATGGTACTCATCATTCTTCTTCCTCCAAACACGGTTAGTGGAATTATGACCAAAAAGTTCTATTTTGGTCTCATCTGACCACATGACTTTCTCCCATGACTCCTCTGGATCATCCAAATGGTCATTGGCAAACTTAAGACGGGCCTTGACATGTGCTGGTTTAAGCAGGGGAACCTTCCGTGCCATGCATGATTTCAAACCATGACGTCTTAGTGTATTACCAACAGTAACCTTGGAAACGGTGGTCCCAGCTCTTTTCAGGTCATTGACCAGCTCCTCCCGTGTAGTTCTGGGCTGATTTCTCACCTTTCTTAGGATCATTGAGACCCCACAAGGTGAGATCTTGCATGGAGCCCCAGTCTGAGGGAGATTGACAGTCATGTTTAGCTTCTTCCATTTTCTAATGATTGCTCCAACAGTGGACCTTTTTTCACCAAGCTGCTTGGCAATTTCCCCGTAGCCCTTTCCAGCCTTGTGGAGGTGTACAATTTTGTCTCTAGTGTTTTTGGACAGCTCTTTGGTCTTGGCCATGTTAGTAGTTGGATTCTTACTGATTGTATGGGGTGGACAGGTGTCTTTATGCAGCTAACGACCTCAAACAGATGCATCTAATTTAGGATAATAAATGGAGTGGAGGTGGACATTTTAAAGGCAGACTAACAGGTCTTTGAGGGTCAGAATTCTAGCTGATAGACAGGTGTTCAAATACTTATTTGCAGCTGTATCATACAAATAAATAGTTAAAAAATCATATATTGTGATTTCTGGATTTTTTTTTTAGATTATGTCTCTCACAGTGGACATGCACCTACGATGACAATTTCAGACCCCTCCATGATTTCCAAGTGGGAGAACTTGCAAAATAGCAGGGTGTTCAAATACTTATTTTCCTCACTGTATAGACACACACTCTACAGTCGTACTACATATGGATCCAAATCGAATTATAATACTATAACAGTGAGGAGGTGCTGTTGTTGTAAATATTTTTTGTGTAAAATGTATTTGTATGCTATTTAAAAAAGTGCAATAAAAGGTTTATGGATATACATGTCTGTGGTGGTTTATTCATCAAATCATTTCCATTATTATTGCAAACAGATCAGGAATATATGAAATAAACATGTTTTCATGAATTGGATACCCTTCTTATGATCCCCCTTGTTGTGCCTTTATACTTGGATAGTTGTCAAAATTACCTAAAATAATTTGTAAAAGATAAATTAAATATTAAAAATTAAAAATAGTATATATTTAATATTTTGCAGGGATCGAGGAAACCTGAAAACATAAATTTAACTTTAATTTGAACCTTTTAAATAACTTTCAGTGTCACAGAACAATAAATGCAACGTTGTTAATATAAGATTTGTTTTAAGTTTATTATTATTATTATTATTAAATATTTTTTAAGTCAAATCAAATTATATGTGCAGTGCTAAGTATTGTGAATCCATTATGTTCAATAGCTTACCCAGAATCCAGCCATTATTTCCTTGTTTCATAATTATGTTCCCTGCTTATACCACATTAAATAATTAAGTAGAACAGAAGGCTACTTTAATTACAGGAGTTTCGTCTATGACAAATGCACTTCTACATACAAGAATGCATTACTACTGGTCCACTACTGACAAAAAAAGTTTCAAAAAGAGTTTTTTTTTTTTTTTTTTAAGGATAATGGTTTGCGAATTTTTTTTTACGCCAAGCAATGTCTACCAATTTGATTTTACATGTTTTTTTGTTTTTTTAATTAGATTTTACGAATCTAATTTTAAAACCCTCCCTAAAATGCATACAGAAACCATCGACGCAAACAGTCACGGCTAGCAGTATTATTAACAGACTGTCATATAATGCAATTTTCTAATCATAATCGAGTCTGCTTTCTCTTTCCTCCTCGATTTGTAAAGGCTGTGAGCTTTCAGGGTTTTAAAACACTGCCATCGTGTGGAAACACGCACTTAATGTCTCATTGGCTTTCATTCATGCTTGTGCATCGATCATCTCGACGGCCCTCCAGTGTTCTCTACTTCTGAGAATCAGTCTGTGTTTTTGTGCAGTCATGAAGACACGTACGATCTTAAAAAGAGTTCTTGCACAGCCATTTTTCAGCTGGTGAAGCTTTGGAAGTATTTGATTGCAAACGCGGGAGCGGTTTCAAAGGTAAGATAATGCAAATTACTTGATTTAGTTGACCTATTTGTCCTTTCCGTTTCTGCCGGTTTTTCGCTTCTATCTTCAGTGCCGTTTTATTTGAAAGTAATATTCATACAATAATAGCTATTATAAAGTTTTAATTTCCCTAAAGTTTCTCTTTAAAGCTATTTATAGAGTGTAAAATAGAGTAGTGTATTATGCTTTATGCGTTAAACCCCTATTTTTAAATATATCACAGTCATTTTCTCCCTTTTTGCAGTGTGTGCCATGTATCTTGAGGAGATTTCCCGAACGACTAACATTACATCTGGAGTGACTTTGTTCCTCTGTGCCTTTGCTCTGCTCTTGCTGGCTCTCCGTGGTCGACGGAGAGGACCAGGCTGCTCCTTTCCTCCAGGTCCCAAACCTTGGCCGTTTGTGGGCAACCTTTTCCAGATGGGGGAACAAATCCATTTGTCATTAACAAACCTGAGGGTTCAGTATGGAGATGTGTTCCAGGTGCAAATGGGTTCTCTTGTGGTAGTTGTTTTGAGCGGCTATTCTACAATCAAGGAGGCTCTGGTGCGGCAAGGAGAGGCATTTGCTGGACGCCCTGACCTTTTTACATTCTCTGCCGTTGCTAATGGCACCAGTATGACATTTAGTGAGAAGTATGGCGAAGCTTGGGTGCTTCACAAAAAGATCTGCAGAAACGCCTTGAGGACCTTCTCCCAAGCTGAGCCCAGAGACTCAAGTGCCTCATGTCTTTTGGAGGAACATATCTGCACAGAGGCCATGGAGATGGTGGAGGCTCTGAAGGAACAAGGAGATCAGGTTGGAGATTCAGGGCTCGACCCGGTTAAGTTGCTAGTGACCTCAGTTGCCAATGTGGTTTGCACTCTGTGTTTTGGCAAGCGGTATGCCCATAACGATAAAGAGTTCCTCACCATCGTCCAAATCAATAATGAAGTCCTGCGCCTCTTTGCTGCAGGGAATCTGGCAGACTTTTTTCCTATCTTCCGTTACCTGCCCAGTCCGTCTCTGCGAAAGATGGTCCAGCACATTGGCAGAATGAACAGCTTCATGGAGCGCAACATCAGAGAACATCTCATCACCTTTGATAGGGTAATACTGTTGACATATAAAGATGAGAAGACAAAACATTCCTGCAGGAACATGATTATTTTATCCCAGAGATGAGTGGCAGATTGTTAGTGTCAGAAGCCTCAGATTACATCTCTTCTCATGAGATGAGAATGAGATAAGAGGAGTGAATGGACAGAGGTTATATACTCCATACATTTATACATGCTTCATTAGAAAGAAAATCTGTCAGCATGCTTGCATATGCAGAATATATATATATATAAAGTTTGGGGTCGGCATAATTTTTTGTGTGTTTCTGGAAGAAGTCTCTTATGCTCACCAAGGCTGTGTTTATTTTATCAAAATACAATACAGTAAATTCAATAAAACAACATTGTGAAATATTACATTTTAAAAAAAATTATTTTATTCCTGTGATGGCAACTCTGAATTTTCAGCAGCATTACTCTAGTCTTCAGTGTCACATGATCCTTCAGAAATCATTCTGATATTCTGATTTGGTGCTAAAGTAACATTTCTTATTATAAGCAATTTTGAAAATAACTGTCTTTACTGTCACTTTTTATCAATTTAATTAATCACTGCTGAATAAAAGAATAAAACTATTAATTTCTTTAAAAAAACAAAATCTTACTGGCCTCAAACTTTGAACAGTATGCTATATTGGTATTTTTTATACATTGTGGTCAGTAACTATTATCCGACCTATACTCCAAAATATTTAGATTTTTCTTTCAGAGCGCATGTGAAGTGATGCTTTGTTTCTGTTTATACAAACTAAAATATTCACATGCACAGTTGAATTTGGTGTAAACAATGCATGCATGTGTGAAGGCACCTGCATACATGGAACAAGATGGATGTAAATGTCATAGAGAGAGTTCATTCACTGTTTATTTTCCCACATTTTAAACATTTTGCAAATCTGATTCTCTGTGTTTTTGTACAGAACTGTATTCGGGACATCACTGATGCCCTTATAGCAATGAGTGAGGACAGGCAGGAGGACGAGGAAACGGCCATGCTCAGCAACTCACAGATCGTCCACAGTGTTATTGACATCTTCGGGGCCGGTGAGAGACCAGGAGTCAAGAGAATACATGTGCGAATGTGGCATTGTGCTTTTAGAAAGACATACAACAGAACCATTTACATCCAGAACCAGATGTTTTTCCTGGCTCTTTGTTGTCACAGGGGAGGCTCTGCAGACTGATCTAGAATAGACATGGAGTTTTTCTGAGAATTTGCTTTAGATGTATGTTCTTCATCTGCTCTTGGCTTGTGCTGTTCATTCCTGTTTGAGTTTATGCATCTTGGTAGTTCTAGTTCATTAAACAGTATTTAACAAACCCCCATGAGGAGCTCAAACCACTCATTTTCATTCTTTTAGCCTGAGAACAGCTCACAACACATCTTCTTTCGATTTGGTTGCCCATATGCTAATTGTGAATTGTGACTTGTGTCTTGAGGCTGTTAACAGATTATGACCATAAACAATGCCTTTTTTTTTTCCTTGTAGGTTTTGACACTATCATCTCCGGTTTGCAGTGGAGCCTTTTATACCTGATCAAGTTTCCAGACATCCAGGCTAAAATCCTCCAGGAGATAGGTGAAGACTAGAAAAGGCCAATCAAAACAACATTGTGTTTACTGGAAAAAACAACAACAAAAAACAATTTCCCATCATGCACGTCCCTTTCTTCAGCTGTGCTGCGGCATCCTAAGGAAACTGAATCTGCATTAGCGGGATTTGTGGTTTGTTGTGAGACAGACACAGGAAACCAAAAATTATAGACAATTCGATACACAATTTTGAAGTTTGAGTTTAAAATATGTTGATGGAGAACTAAAATTTTCTTCCTGTGGCCTCACTTTATTTTGGTCATTTGGAATTTGCTATAAACAGGAAATTAATTGGTTTTAATTTAGATTTTATCTACAGGGTTATTTGACTGCAAACAGAGACATCTGAAAATAATTTTTCTTTTAAAGAAATCTTCCAGTGCTAAAACAATTTGTGAGGTCCAAAATAATAATGTTAAATTCAGTTCAAAATTCATGAAGTATTTCTTCATCTTCATTTCTGGGTGTTTATTATGCTATATGTGCTTTCCTAGATAATCAGGTTGGTATGAACAGGCTTCCACAGTTTAAAGACAAGCCAAACATGCCGTACACTGAAGCTTTCATATTTGAAGTGTTTCGTCATGCATCCTACATGCCTTTCACCATACCTCACTGGTGAGTACATTTTTTCTCTGTTTCTCTAAAGTATCATAGTGTTAGTATCATACTATTAACATGTGACTGTATTCATAAATAAGTACTCACATTTTCCTCCATCATGTTATCTAGCACAACTGAAAACATAATACTGAATGGATACTTCATCCCCAAAGACACGTGTGTGTTCATCAACCAATATCAAGTCAATCACGATGTGTAAGTATCACATTCCTGACACATTCTTATTATATTTGTTTCCTAAGGCTCTCTTTATTATATAAATATGATTTAGTTTATTAATATGATATTATAATATGAAATATAATGTAAATAAATTATTATAAATCATTTTATTACATAATTTTATATATAAAAGTAAAGTTATTTTTATAATATTTTTTAATATATTTTTACATAAAAAAAATTATTTTATAAATATATAACGTTAATAAATTAAATGACTCAATTGAACTGAATTAAACTCATTATTTGGCAAAAAGGGACATTTGGGGCGATCCTGAGGCTTTCCGACCCGAACGATTCCTCACCCTGTCTGGCCATCTAAATAAAAATGTGACTGAGAAGGTAATGATATTTGGCATGGGAATACGGCGTTGCCTCGGTGACAGCTTTGCCCGTCTGGAGATGTTTGTGTTCTTAACCACCCTGTTGCATCGTCTGCACATAGAGAATATTCCAGGGCAAGAGCTTGACCTGAGCTCTACATTTGGACTCACCATGAAGCCCAGACCCTTCCTAATAAAAATCTCACCTCGTAACTAAACTATTATGCTCTCAGTGTTCCAGGTGTTATGTTTTATGCACCCCAAATCACAGCACAAAGCTAATGTTGGCCATCACTGGACTGCTAAGCTAATTCGTCACTAATAATCATCATATGGTCTTTTCTCTACCTCTGTTTCAAATGTTAGTGTTTTAGTAGAGTATTCAGCTCAGCTGTTACTTGAATGTTTACTTTTGTACTCTGAGCTTATCAATATATGTGATCATGCATGAAGGATTAAGCTTGTAAGTGTTCTGGTTACTGCTTTTCGCGGATATTTGAAACATCAAAGAAAGCCACAATATGTCTGTTGTTAAGCTGCTTTGTGTTATATAAACTGAATCAGTGAGAGAATCAGAATTAATAGGCCTATTACTGATTTTGCATTAACAAACAAATATTGTTAATAATGAATAAAATGTAATCCAGTTTAATATAATATATTGACTATACAAAATTATATGATATTTATAATACTTTAAAGTTGTCAAGTCTCTATCATATCACAAAACTGTTGTTATCCATCTTATTGAACATCACAGAATTTAATAGAATAAAGGACAGTTAAAACCCCTAAAATGTATTTGCTGCTTTTTTTTCTTTTTTTTTTCTTTTTTTAATTGTCAAAGTTTGTGAAGAGATGAGTGATTGAGATCTGTTTGTGTCTCTGACTATAGCATGAGCTGGTATTGATGTACACTACCTTTCAAAAGTTTGGGGACAGTAAGATTCTTTATTTATTTTAAAGAAATTGATACTTTTATTCAGCAAGGATGTATTCAATTGTTTAAGACTTTTACATTTTTACAAAGAAAATCCATTTTAATTAAATACAGTTTTTTTTAACTTTCTATTTATCAAAGAATCCAGAAAAAAAAAAACGTTTTTTAACACTGATAACAATAAGAAAAGTTTTTTGAGCACGAGTAATGACTGATGAAAGTTCAGCTTCGCCACCACAGGAATAAATTACATTTTAAAATATAGGCTGTGTCCCAATTCAAAGACTGCATCCTTCGAAGGCCGTGACGGTCGGGCCGAGCATTGTGAAATGGGACTGTCTAGCCATGGAGGACTGGTCTTGTCGCCTAGCAACTGTGACAGCTGTCATTGATGACTGACAGTAACGTTTGCACAGGCTTTATAATGTTCTAAATATGTTCACCACGGTCCATTTCTGTACATAAGAAAGAGTATAAACTATATATAATCGCATCTTAGTAAAATATAAGTCAACGTGTGAATGTGTTGCTTAAATTGAAACCCAATACTTAAATTAAGAGCAAATTCTCTAAAAAAAATCTTGTCATCACTGGCACGGATAACATTAAATATATATACATATATATATATTTTTTATCAGGTTAAACTTTGATTAGTCACTCAAACCTATACAGTCTAAACCTCTCACTCTCGGTTGCACATATCTTTTTTTTTTATTTTTTTTTTTACACTTTTTACTCATGTTTATAGTTCTGAATCCTCCAAAGCGCAATGGGTTGTGGGCAATATTAGCCTTTAGAGTGTGCACGGATCCACACTTCGAAAATCTACCAGAAATAGTAGACCATCTGGGGACTTCTGGCATTCTCTTTTCAACATACTATGCTTTGGGACACACTTATTTTAATCTCACATACTGTTTAAGATGGATAGTATGGGCATTGAGACGTAGGGTGACAGTTGAGCTAGAAAAATAAAGATGGCGTCTGAAAGTTGTGACTGGTCGTCAGTTTGTGTGTAAATGTACATATTTGATCAACGTTTTCCACTTATGTCATTTCTAGCAAGAAATTACTAGTCATTAAATATTAATTTAGTGTTCACCAAAGCTCGCTCTATTTTGCTGTAGATCATTAAACCGCTGTCCGAAATCAACTTCGTGAGGTACCTTGCCTGAAAGGTCAGCTGCCGTTTTCAGACGCAGCCATGGTCAAGACGATCTGCTGAAGTTCAAACTGAGCATCAGAATGGGGAAGAAAGATGATTTAAGTCACTTTGAATGTGGCATGTTTGTTGGTACCAGACTGGTTGTCTGAGTATATCAGAAACTGCTGATCTACTGGGATTTTCACGCACAACCATCTCTAGGGTTTACAGAGAATGGTCCAAAAATGAGGAAATATCCAGTGAGCAGCAGTTCTGTGGGTGAAAATTACTTCTTGATGCTAGAGGTCAAGAGGAGAATAGCCAGACTGGTTCGAACTGATAGAAAGGCAACAGTTACTTAAATATCCACTTGTTATAACCAAGGTCTGCAGAAGAGCATCTCTGAACACACAACACGTCAAACCAGACGGTCTACAGCAGCAGAAGACCACAGCGGTGACACTCCTGTCATCTACGAACAGGAAACTGAGGCTACTATTCGCACGGGCTCATCAATAGAAGATTAGAAAAACGATGTCTGGTCTGATGAGTCTTGATTTCTTGAACATTCAGATGGTCAGGTCACAATTTGGCGTAAACAACATGAAAGCATGGATCCATATCAACGGTTCAGGTGGGGTGTGGGGGAAATTTTCTTTGGGCCCCTTAGTACCAATTGAGCATTATGCCACAGCCTACCTGAGTATTGTTTGTGACCATGTCCATCCCTTTATAACCACAGTGTACTCATCCAGCAGAATAACATGCCATGTCACAAAGCTCAGATCCTCTCTTGAACATGACAATGAGTGCACTATACACAAATGGCCTCCACAGTCACCAGATCTCAATCCAAGATTTCCCAAGACGTTTGGGATGTGGTGGAATAGAAGATTCACATCATGGATGTGCAGCTGACAAATCTGCAGCAACTGTGTGATGCTATCATGTCAATATGGACCAAAATCTCTGGAATCTCTTTTTCCAGCACCTTGTTGAATCTATGCCACAAAGAAATAAGGCAGTTCTGAAGGCAAAAGGGGGTCCTTTTGTTATTACAGTTATTTTTGATAAATTATAATATTTCACAACATTATGGTTTTATTGTATTTTGATCAAATAAATGCAGCATTAATAAACATAAGGGACTTGAATGGTATTTTAGGTGCATTTAGATCAACTGAAATACATTTTACTCTAAAGATAAAATGTTAAAGATTTTAAATATCCCTACAGCTCATGCATGGGCTTATGGCCTTCTACAGTTTCTCTTGCACTTTGTCTACTTGTAACATTATCATTCTTATTTACAGGTTGTAAAACAGGACTCTAAATTGATTGAGATTACCATTGTCCTCAAACCATCACATGGGCCTTTCATGTCCCCGGACCACTCTGTGTGTGTTTTGCATTGAGATCTGACTGCATGACAGCGTCAATCATCGGCACTCTCTCGCATTCATTTGCCTCCTGTATTTGCCAAGTGAGGCTTCATTCACGCTCATTTCCTTTTCACACATTAGCAGCATAAATTGGCCAAGTGACTTCATAATTGGCGCTGGTTCCTCTGTTCCCGCCGCTGGGCACCATATGTGCCTGATTGGGTTGCATGCGATGGCTGGCCCACCTTTGCCTTCGGCGTTAGCCTGACACGCACATTTAGATAAGGGGTGAAAAGGGACACACTGGGTACAAATTCCTTCTCACAGAAAGAAAACATCACAAAAAAGGCTGCAATTGCTATAGCGAAATGAAAGATATAGGTTTAATTTACTTTGTTTATTTTATTTGTTTGTTTTAAATTAAAGCTGCAGTCCATAACTTTGTGTTTTAAATTTACAAAATATACAGTATAATGAGCGAGTACATCATGAATCCATTTTTCAAACCGTGTTTTTGTATTAGTACATTTCCAGTATTCACATGTTATGAGTAATGGCTAGAAAGGTATATAACATGCATAAATGGAAACTGGTCTAATTTAAAAGAGCCATATCTCCAGGACCCTAGGGAAGTTTAGACATCTTCTTCCACAGGCTGACCTGACTTCAATTTTAAAATCACCTATGAAGTACACAGATTAAATGAGACATAAATGTGTGCTCGCACAATAAAAAGGTGTGATTTTGATTAATAATGTACATACCTCTTTCAGCTGAGCAATTTCCTTGCTGTCTATGTTCCTTTGAGCATTGTTGGTGATGGCTTTCACTCGAGTTGCATAGCTGGAAGACATAAACCAATTTTAAAGTGTATATTACTGTATATTCCTTGGAAAACAGCCTTTATGCTGCAAAACTATATACAATTATATGATTAGCTTACTCAAGATTTCAAGTTAAGAGCAGAAAACTTGCTAGAGTGGTACAAAATCTAAAGTTATAAACTTAATCTTGGGAGTTTATTAACGTATGTAACTGATTACCTTTTTTAATTTATTTTTTAGTTCTGCTAACTATTTAGGGTTTACAGTGATATGAAGTGAGGTCCAAAGTTTTATTTAAACCCGAGGGGGGAATTTAGAAGAACTCGCTTCACATTTATTTATATAATGCTTTATAGAATACAAATTTGTTTCAAAGCAGCTTCACGTTAATAAACAGGACAATAGTGTTATTAATGTAAAACTCAACAATTATGAAACCAGTTCAAATTCAGCTTTAAAACAGCTCTACAGAAAATAATAAGTGTCATTATTCAGGTCAATGTTGTCTCAGTTTAGTTTTTAAGAAATTGTAGTCTGCCTCGACCCAGATTCCACTCCAAAATATATTTTAGAATGAGCTCATCCCCAAAATGGCTTAATTATCATAGAGATGAAAAAAAGTCAAGTTATATTGTTTCTTCACCATTTGGGTTGATCACATCCTGAACAAATGGTAGTCAATTGTAGATTGAGACTGGGTGTGGGACACAGAGAATCTTCTCAGACAATGGGGTGTCACAACTTCATTAACATACAGACCACAGCTGTTGCAACAAGAGCAACTTCATTTACATTAAGAACAGGATAAAAGGTTTAAGATTTGGATGTTCTGGGTCCATTCTGACGCCGGTGAACCCAAGGTGCTTCATGTACCTTGCCACTGCTATGCTGTAATAAACTTCATTTTTGAGATCTTCGACGTCCACATCATTTTTTCTTACAAGTTCAATAACATTATTAATGTTGAAAAGTTTATTAATTATGAATCGTCTATAAGCAGCAGAAGGGAAACATTTTTTTTTAGCTCAAGTCAGTTAAATTCTATTCAATAACAAAAACAATAAATGTTGCAAGGTTCGTGTCATTATCCATCTCAGTACAGTTGTCAACCAACTCAAAATGTTGTCAACTGATAGTGTCAGTGCAGTTGATGAATCTGTAATATTACTGACATTTTCTTTTTAACCCCAACTGAGCAAGCCAAAGGTGACAGTGGCAAGAAGCAGCCTTGTGCTGCTATTAATTTAGGTGATTGAGCATGTGAGATACATGCAAGGTATTTGGATCTCACATGAGCGAGGTGAGAGTCTCGTCCAGGTTGCAGTCGGAGGGAGCGATGTTGAGGAACATGAGGGTCTTGGCATTGCCCCCTAGTGAGTCCTGCATGAGTTGGGTCAGCTTATTGTTACGGTAGGGCACGTGAGGCTGCTCCATTGATAAAGCTGAAATTACATCTCCAAGAGCACTCAGAGATTTGTTAATAGCATTTGCCTCCTGGGAAGAAACAAACAGACAAACAGGGGAGGGGAGGGGAGGGGAGGGGGTGATATGCATTAATAAGTAAGTATTTTGACATTTTAAGTCACACTTAATAACATCTTTGACATAACAAAATATTTTTAAAAATATTAAACAGTAGTATTTGCAGGAAAAACAGCAGAAACAGTAAAAAATGAAAATAATAAAACAACAAAAATATTGTTATAAAAAAAGACAAAGTATTTGGATACTGGGGTTGTCCAACTTTGTGTTTTTAAGTGCTGTAAGTGTATTCTCTTATTCACTTAATATACAGTAATATTATTGATTTCACTGCAGTGACTGTTGGATGAGAACAAAACTTGAACTGACTTGAGCCAGATGATAACTGCTTTATTGCTGATTTAACTGTTTCATAATGGAAGAACTTTACAACATCTGTACTGTTATTGAACTGAATTGAATCAACACTGAATGACTCAAAGTGAAAAATTACTCCATTGTCTTCTGTAGAGCTGCTTAAAGCTGAATTGAACTCATTTCTTAATTGATGAACTTTACAGTTATTGAATCAAACTAAATCAACACTGAACTGACTTCAGCTAAATAATTACACTATTGTCTTTTTTTAGAGCTGCTTTACAGCAGAATTTAATTCTGTTTTCATCACTGATTCTGTTATATTCTTGTTTATCACTGTAAAGCTGCTTTGAAACATTTGTATTGTATAAACCGCTATATAAATAAAGGTGACTTGTCTTGACATATATTCAGTGGAACAGCAAAAAAAGGGGTTTTGCCCTAATTGTTTCAGGTTTAGCCACTTATGTATTTTGCTTCTGAATTAAATGTGACATGTGACAAGTCATAATAATGACTGTCCAACATCTCGGGTGCACATAAAAGCCAACATGAAGTGTCCAAATACTTTCTGAGGCCACTGTAAATCAGCTTTTAAAAAAACCTTCAGCTGGTCGTCTTTGGCTCCAGTTTTTGCTGCTCGTTCACTTCCTGCCAGGTCCACCAGACTTAGCTTCCCAAAACTCACACTTCCATTGGTCAGATTCCGACTTTCAATCATGATGCCAATGATCAGGTGAGAGCGGGAACTCTCTACGTTCATCTCTACAAGAAGGTATAATAAAAATGAAAAATGTTTCAAAGTTCATTTGACAGCAAATTTTACTTGTGTAACCAATAATGAATAGATGGATGCATGCATAGATGATGTACAGAGACTGTATTAAATCTGCATTTGTTCAAAAAAAGACACTTGTCTCTCTTATATAATGTTGATGCTCTATATAACCATAAATCACTCCTTTAGGCTTGTTCTCAGACACATCACACAGTTAAACTCAAGGACCTTCTCCTTTGTTATGAAGTTTGGCATCAGTGCCAGGTCATTATGTTCTTACCATGCATTCATTCTGACTGTTACTAAAGCAATTAATCCAAACCATTTAACCGGAGTCTTTTGAAATTTTATTAAGCACATACTTGTGGCCGCAATGTGGCGATTTGCACAGCCCTGCTCAAATAATGCAAAGAGTTCGCCGGCACTAGCTGCCTCCTTTGTCTCTGCTCCCTGGGCAAACACAAGCCCCTTTCTGTCCCTCTTAATTTCGATTCGCTTGCTGAAAGCTTCAGAAGGGCTCACAAAGAGATCCTGTAGGCGGTCGTTGTACAGCTCCAGCATGTAGGCTGAAACCTGAGGACGGACAAAAGAAAAGAGTATGAAGACTGTTGAATATCAGTTCAGCTCAAGAAACACGTAGCGTACCTAAACATACCTTAAACTCAAATTTAGACTCATTATCCTGGATGATCTCAAAGATCTTGGTGAATGTTCTGGGAATGATTCCTGGGTTCCTCCGATCTCTGTCTCCAACCATTGTGAAGGTTTTCCCTGAACCCGTATGGCCATACGCAAAAATGCACACGTTAAATCCATCAATTGCACACTGGATTAGCCTAGGAAAAAAATTAGCATCTTCATCTTGAGGAAATCTGCACAAATGTCACATTTCTTACAGTCCCTGACAAAAGTCTTGTCGCTTATCTATTTTGTAGAAACACCTGCTATTAAACTGACTTTTAATTAATCAATTGGTGTTAGAAATAGCTCATATGAAAAGCTAAAAACCCTCCCAAATGATGTTTAATGCACTGAAATAAATTAGTTTCCTGAAAAAAGATTTATCATTTAATCAAGACAGAAAGGTCAAATTTTGGCAAGACAAAAGTTGTGTCGCCTATACAGAAATTGAACAAATTTACTGCAAATACAAAAATATGTCAGCAAATTAAGTAGTGGTGCTGTGAGATCCAAATTTAATATCTTGTATGACTTCCATGAGCTTGAAGGACTGCATCCATGTGGTTTGGCAAGGATTCATACAATTTATTGATGAAGTCATCAGGAATAGCAAAGAAGTTCATCAATATTCTTTGGTTTCGTCTTCCATGCTTCCTCTTTCATCCTACCCCACATATGCTCAATGATGTTCATGTCTGGTGACTGGGCTGGCCAATCCTGGAGCATCTTGATCTTCTTCGCCTTGAGGAACTTTGATGTGGAGATGGAAGTATGCGATGGAGCACCATCCTGCTGCAGAATTTGGCCTCTTTTATGGTTGGGAATATAAGAGGTAGCTAAGATTTCTTGGTATTTTAGACTATTGATGTTGCCTCGCACACCCCCATACTGGATGTAACCATGATTTTTCCGCCACCAAACTTCACTGTTTTCTGGGTGAATCTCAGATCCATGCGGGCTCCAGTGGGTCTCCTGCAATATTTGCGGCGACTGTGGTGTAATTCAACAGAAGATTCATCTGAAAAATCCACCTTCTGACACTTTTCCAGCATCCATCCTTTTAGCAGGCTGTGGGCCTTGGCAAATGCCACACGGTTTTTCAATTGTCTTTTGTTTAGTGCTGGCTTCTGGGCACTGATTCGACCATGGAGGCCATTTCGAGACAGAATCCGACAAACTGTTCTGGTTGACACAGGGACTTCAGGTGACCAGGTCTTGTGGAGCTCTGCTGCAGTGGAAAATGGGCTGGCCTTGGATTTTCGAGCCAACAAACGGTCCTCTCGAGCAGTTGTCTTGCGGGGTCTGCCTGACCTGGGCTTGTCAAAAACGTCTCCAGTGTCTTCAAATGTTTTTTTCATCCTCTGTACTTGACACTTAGACACATTGAAGGTGTCTGCCACATCAGCAGTGGATCTGGTCTTCAGCCTCTTGAAAATCAAATCTTTAATCTCAGGGTGAATCTTAGGCATGTTTGCAGAGGTCTAGTTGCAGTTGATGTGAAGGTCTAGTGTACTGGGGTTGTTTTTATACACACCTGAGACCTAATTGATCCATTATTAGTCACAGGTGAAGCTCATATGACAAGGCGACAACACTTATGTCTTTGCAAAAATTGACTCAATGGGCTTTACCAAGCTGTGAATATTAGAATACTTTTTGACAGTTTCGTTTTGCACTGAAACATTATTACAAAAGCTGTTGGGATTAAAATGAGCCATTTCTTGTAGAAAAATCTTGATTAGAAATATATTTCAGTGGCACTTCAGGTCAATTTGTACACAAGCGACAAGACTTTTGTCAGGGACTGTATATCTTAAAAGAATATTTCACAAAAATGTCATAATTGACTAACTCTCATGTCATTCCAAACCATAATATGAGTTTCTTTCTTCTGTGGAACACTGATGGAGAAATTTTAAATGATGTAGTTGGTCGCTGTTTTCCAAACAATTATAATGAATTATTAGCATCCGAGTACTCAGAATATAGAAAACACATCACATGTACCAATATTGTTTGTAATTTTTGCAGCTTGACAGCCACATACTTCATTAACTTTCATTATATTGAATATAGCACCCAGGATATCCCTCACAAATTCATCTTTTGTGTTCCACAGAAGAAAGAAGGGTTACGGGCGACGTGAGGTTGGGTAAATGAAGACAGGATTTAAATTTTTGGGTGAGCTATCCCTTTAATTTAGCTAATTTTTTTTAACAAAATGTATGCAAAGTATGTCTCAGTACTAGCACACTTACCCACTGGACTCCATGAAGACCTCCTCTTGCGTACACTCTGAGTTGAAGATCTTGTCAAACTGAAACTCGCGAGGTCCTCGAGGGGTGTCCAGGATCACAGAGTAGTCATCAAGACAAGCAACAATGGTGTGACCTCTTCTTGTCTGCTCTGCAAGAGTCAGTGGCCTTATTCGACAGAATACTCTGATCTTACCTGTACAAGACCAGACATAAAGTCAGAGACAACCTTTTTAAGGGTCAAAAATTAACAATCGCCTATACGATTAGTGACCTAGTAATGGTGCAGAAACTTTAATATATGTCTCATGATAAATGTTTTATCAATTTTACATCATGACTTGTCTATTTCTTAATTTATTTATTTTTTGGAAATGTCTAGGTTTAAATTTTCAATGTGGGCTCAGACTGCTGCACCTCATTGTACTTTACCTTTGAAAAGTTTGGGGTACTACTTTTATTCAGCAATGATGCATTCAATTGGTCAAAAGCGACAGTAAAGACATTATTTTACTGTATTTTTGATCAGATAAATGGAGCCTTGGTGAGCATAAGAGAACATTTATAATACATTTAAGCCTTGAAAATCATTAAAAGCCTTGCTTGGTCAAAAATGCCTGTAGGGTTTTTTTTCTTTTCTTTTTTGGTATTCATCTGTACTATTGGATTTGAACACAACTGATTAAATAGGAAAAAAGAATGTCTGGGAAATCAGTCAAGGGTCTTGGAGATATTTTGCCCAAAGACTCAGATTAAATTGTATACCCAAAAAAGGGCTATACCAGACCATGTTGGCAACAGTTCCTATATCAACTAATTTCTATGTTTTAACTGTAAAACTGTGATAATATGCCTTTCAGCATGTCCTGGTTTTGCAGCGTTAGACATGTTCTTGGGTCAACATATTTTGTTGATCCTGGAACAGCATTCCTGTCCAAAATTTTTATCCTAACCATATCCCTACCCCTAAACCATACCCATAAGTTATCTCTAAAATCAGAAGGAAATTATAGGTGAATAACACTGATGTAGAAGTACCTAACCCTGGCTGTAAGCCTAAACTTGACATTAACTGTAAACATGTCCCTAAAAAATATAATTGGTTGATTGGAAGTTGTTCCAGGAACATGTTGCACTTGGTGAAATTAGGTTCTACATGCCTTTCATGTCCTCCACCATGTTGTAGTACTTCTTCCTCAAAGTTCTTTCAGCTGAGTAGGTTTCAATAATCTTCTTGTTTTCATCTTTGATTTGCTTCAACTAGACAGACAGACAAGAAATATGAGGCCATGAATGGCAAAACAAAAAAATCGACTCCCATGCAATTCAGTCAGACATTTTAGAGAGTCTAATTTTAGTTTAGATTATACATTGAAAGATATTTCCCTTGGCTGTGGTCACCTCAGCTTGAAGTAATAACAACTGCTGCCCCACACTTTTAGCAGTTTCAGAGTTTAAGAATCCATTGTTTTGGAAATCCTCCTCAAATTTCTAAAATGAGAGGAAAATTGTCTGTATGGAGTGATAATGAGTACAGAATATGTTTAGTGTGTGTGTGAGTTTGTGCCGTACTCTGACTCTTTCATCCAGCTCTGCCTCCCATGCCTCATTCATGCCAGTCTCTAAGAATAACACAGAATGAACTTATATAGACATCCATCCAAAAAAGAGACATTAATCATTTACACAGTTACCAATTGACCATATTTACCAATGACATTGGGTTTAGCCCCCGCTCTGATGCACTCTAAAGCCACCTGTATGACCTGATGATGGAGTAAACTGGCCTGTGATTCATCAACCGCCTGTGGCTCTGCCCTGAGTTAACATGCGTTATTCAGTTAGCCGATGCTTATTCTGAGTTTGACAGTTTTAAGCTATATTCTGACTCTTTAGAAACCATGCCATGATCCTACATTTTCTGCAGTGCATCCTCTCGTTCCTCGTGACTCTTCTGGCTGGACTCTTCCACTGTTTGGCCAAGACTTTCTTTAATTTCGGCCAGGATTTTTTGGTTGTCTTCTGCCATTTGGTCAAACTGCTGTTTAGCCTCTGTCAGCTCAGCATAAACATGATGAGCCTGGAATACACAATGCAGGAAAGCTGTTTTGTTCAGTCATGGTCCATTTGAAGGCACAAAGTAGCATTTTGTTAGCAATTCATGTTCAGGTTACACACTATTTTTCATAGACCTTATTTCACTCATAAACTGAAAACTATGTACTAATAAAATTAAAATGACCTGTTGTATAACAGCACTGAGGAGGCGAGAATATTCTGACTGTTTAACAGGATCTGTCACACGCTCTTGTTCTTCCATGAGCATTGAGATCTCTCTCTCCCTCTTTAGTAGATTATCCTTCAAAATTTCCAGACGTGCTTGTGCTCCATCTAGTGGAGCATCTGAGTCACTACTGTCCTGATGGCAAAGGCACAGTTAAAACAAGTTATCTCACGGAAATCACATATGCCGTTCCCTCACATCACCATTGGTAAATACCACAACATGTCTTGCTTTCCAACTCTCTGCAGGGAATCTTTTAGAATGAAGATGGTCTTAAAAGCTGGAAGAGACGTTTTTATTGATTTTCTACCTTTTCTTCAGATGTTATTTCTGGTTCTTTCTTCTCCTGAAAGGCCTCAAGCATCTCCTGGACCTTCCCCATCTCTGCCCTGGCCAAATGCAGCTCCTGCAGTGCTGTTAAAGAGACGGAGACATTTGTTAATCTTACCGTATGTTTTTTTTTTTATCTTGTAAACATCATACTGTCACAATCTTACAATATTAAATGATCACATACAATATTAACCTATACAACTCTTACTTGATGCCTGGTGGCTGTGAAGGAGGTCCAGACGCGAGGAGAACAATTCCATCATATTGTTCTGTAAAAGTTTCACTATTCCTTTAGTCTATTAAACAGCCAATCTCTAATATATTCTCTCATGTAAGAGTCTCTCATATATATACACCACAATTGTATACCTTTTCTTTATCCCATGAAGCCAAGTCTTTTTGGTTTCTCTCCTGCAGCAGTTTGTGTTGCCCTTGAAGTTTTTCATTCAGATCCTCCAGAGTCTGATCACAGGAAAAGCGAATATTACAGTAAAAAAAAAAAAAAAAAAACAGATGACAGCAAAATGACATAACCTTTCAAACAATAAACATATAATACAAATCCTATACAGGACACTACGCTGTAAAAAGTTATCAGTTGACTTAACTTAAAAAAAGTGAGGAAACCTGAAGTAAATAAACTTGACAATTACACTTAACTTAATTTTTTCAATTACGCATGAAGTTTATGTAGCCTACTTAATAATTTAAGGCAACAGATTTCCTTACTTTTTTTTTAGGTTAAGTCAACTGATCACTTTTTACAGTGTAGGATTACATAATGTATTTAGGTTTAGGCGTGAATTGGTGATCAAGCCAATGAAAATTTGGTCAAATTGAGCAAGTAAAACAAATTTGATGATGCTTGTGACTCACCCTGACCTTCTCTTCCCAGTATGTGTTTTTTCTGGCCACCTTTTCCTGGTAAATATCTAGGATTCTCTTCAGGGTGTTAAGCTTATTTTGGTAATACCTCTTAATTTTAAGAGCTGCATTTTCCTACACACATAAATAAACTTAAGCATCCATGCATACAATCACCATACTTGTTGTTTGTCTGAATAAATGAATGATCAGTAAACAAGCTCATCACCTGATTCACTCTTGATGCAATGATAAAGTTCTCCTCCAGTTCTTGAATCATCTCCTGATGTCTGCTCTTCATTGCGATCATATCATCTGTTATCTGTTGGTATAGGGAACAGTCATTTACTATACTGGCGATAAAAAAGATTCTACATGAATGAGGCCCCTACGAGCCTGTCAAAACATAACATTAAAATAGTTCACCATTTAAGCTCTCATTAAAGAAAGAAGCCTATTGGTCAATTTTGTTTAACCCAAAATATCAATTATTTTTATGTAAAAGTGAATAATTGTGACCACTTTAATACATTTTACTATAACACTGAATTATATCCAGTATAATATTAATTAAAACTAACATATTTTTGGTTTGGTGTTCATGAAGAGGTAATCAATCAAGGTTGGGAAACATTATTATAGCTGTCTGCATACAAAAGTATATACAAGTGAGTATACAGTACATGATGGCATAATGCTAACAGCTCTACATTTAGCAAACTAAACAAAGATTACATGGGGTGTGTACTGGAACCTGATGAGATTTGTCCTTTTGTGAATCAATATGAATTATGGGGTTTGAGTTGTTCAATAATGTGTAGTTATGAAAGGGCCTTGCTCGCAGAAGAATCTAAAACACATGACATCAGATGAGATGTCTCCTCCCCACCCCATGCTCCACGGCAACAGAGGGAGTGACAGACATGTGACTAATGCAAGAAGCAAACCAAAACTCTTGAGAAACAAAATTCATTTCCTGTTCCAATGTCTTGACCAAAATATATTGGCTTAGGTTACATTTAATGGATAAAGGAAACAATGCCTACCCAATAATCCATATACGAAAGCAAAAGCAATGACATCTACATACTTGGGTTATGCATAGCTTGGCAGAGTCGTATGGGATAAACATCTTGACATCTATTGGAGCCTCATCTTTAGGATGTCTTACGCTTGCACTCATAGAAGGCACATTGGGTGCTGTAATTTGAAAATGCAATGACAATGAAATAACTTTTATTGGCACTTAAGTATGCCCAATCTCCACTGCATGGTAGAACCTACCTTTGCCACTTCGCTTTGGATCTCGGTGCCGGTCTGCGCCGATCCAGTGCCTGAACGTGTTCCATTTGAGTCTACCTTTCCTCAGCCATGAGAACTCACAATTAGCTGCACCTTTAAATATTAACATGCAGTTACAGGCAGCGATACTTCACTCACTGGACTCGGTTGGGAAGTCTGGAGATTTTTTTTTTTTTACAAAGCTTTGATGAACATTTCCTTTAAAGATGTGGGATAGATCAGCGACAGTTTTCGATGAATGCTAAACAATAGGGTGCAGTAAATGTTAATTAGTTAAAAAAGTTAATTAGCTAGACAGGGTATTCATCTTATATAGTCACACACTGAGATGCATCGGAATAAACAATCCCATTCAGTACACAAATGTATTAAATCTTTAATTTATACATTTTATCATTCAAGTTATACATTTCAAGTATTGATTTATTTCTTAAAGTGACAGTTTTACAAACACATTCATTTTAGTTTTTATTTATTTATTCCTTTGTTTAAATTTACATGAACAGATTTAGGGTGTTTAATTAAATATGCAATTAAGCGAGAGCTGAGCACAACGTCATTACCGGATGTACTTTATTAAATAAACAATTACATCATTATTTATCATAATATTTCCACAATAGACCTTTTAAATCACTTAAACATGTCTGTACATGACAAAACACAAGTACTTCCTTAAGTACTTCACAACAGAGATTACTTTCACTTATTTTTTATGCAAGCAGTTTCTTCTTCTAATATTTTCAGCGGCATAAACATCATGATGAAACGTTTGTTCCAGACGTACTTGCTTAAAAGACAAAAAAGAAAAGAAAAACCGATGTAAATAAATGAAACTTTTTTTGAAGAAGTTGGTTGAATGTCCTTTTTAATGTTTTAAAATTAGGTTTAAAATTAGGTTACAAGTTTAGTGAGGTGGTATTAAGATTATTACGTTATTATGATTAATTAGGTGTTAGTTTAAATGTTATGCAAATATTAGATTCTTTAGATTCTGGGAGGTTACAGGGACACTCAACTCACCTCTGTCTTTACCCTGGTCTAGGAGTGTATTATGAATGCTACATGGTCTACGCCACTGAACCTCTTCTCTCAGATCAGGCACGCTGCCTGGAAGTTCCTCTGATGACATGGGATGAGAAAGCACCACTCGGGTGGAGACCACTGAATCATCCTGATATCGAGAAAGGTCAGTGGTCTCCCAGGCACCTAGAGATAGTTAAAGAAAATACTTAGCCTGTCCTCAGACATGTTCTTCAACAAAGTATTAAACATTTAGACACTTAAAAAGGTGTCTATTGGTATTATAAAAGCCAGTAGGTTGTAGTTTTGGAAATGAATCCTCTGCTCTGATGCAATAATATTCTTTTTCTTCTAAAATTACTCCCATTAACAGGAACAACAGAACATTGATAATGACTAAGGAGTAGTTTAGGAATAACTATTTCACAAACCTTTATTGCACAAAATATAACACACTCAAGTCTGATTACACGACTCAAATGATGTATTAAGATGAACGGAAGGAGTAGGCACTTGTGTGCATGTGATATTTACTTACGTTGTTTTGCTGCTGGGGCAACAGTGTGGTTACGTAACTTCCTGCCCATGAAGTTCAAAGACATGGACGCATTTTCTGCTCCAGAATTGACATACATGATGACAGAGTGTTCGTATCTCGAGCTGTTTTGTTTGGAAATGGTACAAAGCACCCTATACGTTGAAACTCTGTTTGCAGGTTACACTCAGAGGTGACTGTACCAGCCGGATTCCTTCACACAAACAAACGTGTAAACTGAGCAATGCAGTTTAATAAGGTGAATGCAACTTAAATGATAGCTTTTTTAAAACATATTTTAAGAACTATTTTATAGTCCCTATCCATATGAATATATATTCAATAGAACAGTAAAAGCATCCCCTAGTGTATCTTTGATGTAAAAAAAAAAAAAAACTTTCTTAACATTTTACTGTACCACTGGTTAACCAGGATTAAGGATGTGAACAACCTCTTCATTTAATGAAAGTACAGGTTATATAAACAAAAGCTACCTCCGGCTAAACAGATAGACTTGCATTTAATAGCTTTTGTTGAATCGGAGAGATAATCAGTAACATAATCAGTGAAACCATCACTATCCGCTTTACAAATCAGATTAAAGAAATTAATGAATCAATAAATCAGAGGGATTACCTGGATTCAAGATGACACTTGACTGCGGTTATAGCTGTAGGAAGACCTGACTGGCAAACATAATGGAGAAAAACTGGAAAGATGCTTGTTTTGGTGAGGAACCAAACTCTCAACACTTGTTAAATATTAACCTCAGTGGATGAGGTTTCAGGTGGGATTAGTTTGCTTGAATAGCCGACACAAGCTGCATCAGGTTTCCAATGTGTGTGATAGAGATTGTAATGTGATCTACACTGGTCTATCTCTCTGGGACAATACTAATGAAAAACCTGCATTGTGCTCATCTGTCAGTTTTGTGAATTACTGTCTTCCCTCAATAATGGATTCAATATTTTTCAATATTGGACATCATGCTATTCTGTCTTAATGCACCTTGCACTGTAATATATATACAATACAGAAGATGTATTAATACAGACTGTCTCTATGGACAGGGAACCTACAATCAATTACTTGTTTTTTATTGTAGCATTTCCCCATTATTTTTGGTTTAACATTTTATACAGTGTGTATGCAGTCATCAGGCCCTAGTTCATCTTCCCTTTGTAAAATATTACAGGGATTTAATATGCTTACTCAGTGAAGTGGGGGAAAAAAATTAGCTGCCAAGAGCTGTCAAGTGAGTTACACTTGTTGGAATAAACCTGTTGATCTCTCCGAGTTGCACAAGTGTTGAAAATCATGCTCCAATACATATGGAGATCACACTTAGCAAATAGTAAATCAACATCACCCGGTTGTGCTAGCGGATGCTAGGCAGAAATGTTTGAACATCACAAATTCCTAGTAGATGCATTTACTTGTCAAAAGAGTTTACAAGACTTAAGGTTTACAATAAAAGGTGTGGGGAAATACTGAACAAATGTCAAAGGTAGAGAACATGTCACAATCAGTTTGGGCAGTGTTAGGTCAGTCCTGTTCATAAATGCATGCGCAGACAGGTCTGCATTCAGAAAACAGCAATTACTGGTTGTATCTTTCCAACAGTCAACCTTTTGCCCTAAGAATGTGAATAGTAAGATGCCACACCGCGTTTAGTTGGTTGGTGTGTGAGGAATGCAGGAGAACTAGAACCTCAGAAGCATTGCCCGTCTCTGTTTGTCATCAATGCCCTTTTCTCACAAATTCGATTAATTAACTAACTGTTCAAGGTGATCGTAATGTGCTATCATAGCCACTTAACCATGGTTAAAAAAACAACATTTGCGCAACACAGTAAATAAATGCAATAAAAAGCTTCACATAAATTGCTTCCAAGAATTGTGCAAACTGCCTCCATCTTGCATGCTTGATGGCGTGTAACCAGAGTATTCACATTGCATACTTTCGCAACAGCATTTCCAGTTGTTTTCCTCCTGAGAACAAATACAGAGCAAAAGGGTTTTTAATATGGAGGCCAAAACCTGCAGAAATAAAACATAAATAAATTAAATAACAGGAAAATAAAGTAATAAAGTAATATATTACTTGATAAAACAAACTGAATCTGAATCCTGATTATTTTTCTATGTATTTTTCATTTTTAGAATTTAAAAAATATATATTTTGTATTATTTTTTATATTTTTTATTGCTGTTTCTGATGCTCTGGGATAAAGCTGCATGACTGCTGGTCTATTATCAGTTGTTTTTGTTTTGTTTTTATTTTATAGCAAGGTGCTCTAATACAGCAGGAGATTGAAAAGCTGACTCTAGAACCGCAACGACATTAAAAAAACATATTTAAAGCTTTTCACATTTTACAGAACAACCCCCCACCCAATGCCAGCAAATCAGTAACAAATAAATAAATAAAGTAAATAAAAAAATCATATAAAAAAAACAATAATAATGACAAATGCCTATACATATGCATGTACAAGTACATATACACACACAGAAACATACAATATCTATACGTACATATTCATATACACAGATACACATACATTCAAAATAAAATACTTAAAATAAAATGCCAATACAAATGATTACCCAATTATAAGGCTCTCTCCCAACAGCAACAAGAATGCACCTAAGTGTTGCATGAAGTGAGAAGACAATGGCTGGCTATTCTTTACGACTCGTTCTGGCTCCCATGACAATGGAAAACAATTTACAGGTAGGAATATGCCTGCTGGGTTGCTTAAATAATTGGTAATATGAAGTGAGTTGGCCTATGTGATCATAACCTGTCTAAATCTGAACCTATATACTTTTGAATGATTTTGACCGTAGAATCTTTAGTAGGCCTACTTCTATTCCTCAGCTGCGCAGCAAATATCTGACACGACTGCCATGTTGCTCTTTGTAGAAATGAAGTTTTATTCACGGTCGGGAAATCACTGGCCACAACAACCAAGTAAGTCTCCTGAATAGAAAGACATGTAATTTTAAATCATATAGTTGAGTAAAAATCAGTCACTCAAGTCTTCTTCACTGTGATCTGATCTGGTGATTGGTTTGTAATGATCTAAGCTAATCATATGATATATGTTAGTTCTGTGTTAAGCACTTTTTGGTTAAGTATATATGGCTTTTGACCTGAGCATCCTTAGTCTGCATTTCTCTGTACATTTAATGTTGAAAATACCCATTACATAAAATATTTCTATCACATTAATAATCTGAAAAACAAGACTTGTGCATTAGGGAATAATATTCTGAGTAGGCTACAGTTGGTTTTATACTGTTAGGCCAAACTGTGTTGTAGTTTAATGGATTTACAGTAGACTATTGCATACATTTAAAGTTCCAAAATTATTATAAAAACATATGAAATGCTAATTCCAAAAACAGAGCCTTGTGCAATAAAACTGATATTTTTCTGAACATTTTAGGCTACTATTATTTTGATATCAAAATGTCATATAGTTAAATTGTTTAGGCTAATTCATTTATAGGGCTAATAATATTTATTTCTTGAAATTAAGCCTTGTGCTATGCAAAGGGCACTTAATTGTTTGTGTAAATCTTAGCTGGTTTGGGCTGAGAGTTTAATGAAACCGAATGTCTTACGAATGTCAACGTTAATAACTTTATCGCCGTCTGGCACGGTAGATTATTTTAGGCGCTGTTTCCCTGCTATTTTTTGTGCGCATTTTTATCTGGAAATAAATGAATGAATATACCTTTAAAAAAAAAACTGCATCCCATAAATTTTCTTTTTGCGTACAATGGAACTGTTTAATACGGGAAGGACGGAGGAAAGTGGACTTGCGGAGACAACGCCCAAGAGTTAAGCTGACGTTGCTAGGTGTGGTTCTGTGTATAAATACAGCTGAAACTTTTCTTCTGCTCGCTTGCTGTGTGTGTGCATTCGGTCTTGGTAAGTGAGGAACTGGTATTTTCTTACTCCCGACTGTGCTGTCTGTTTTTTTATTTAAATATATAATTGTTGCATTTTTATGACAGCGTTGTTTTGTTTACTGAAAAATATAATGCAAATGAGAAAATTGGGGAAAAAATTGCTAATGAAAATTATGCAACAAAGTAATGCAATGCAGTTGCTTAAAGTAGTTATAAACAACTTTGTACACTTTGAGCTCTAAAACTCCACATCCTGGTTTTGTAAACTGTTTTGTCGTCTTCAATATTTTTATGACTGTGCTTGACAGTCGCTTTAATGTTCTGTTTTACTGGTGAATCATGTCCTTCCAGTAGTTTAAAACTGCTAGAGAACGTAGGCTATACAATATGATTAATTCCTTAAAACTACTACTTTTATTTATTTTTAAGGATTCTGCTTTTTTGATATATGTATTTTAACATATGCCAACATGTAGGTTTGTCTGTTCAGTTCCAAGTGTCAACATGTCCTTCATCAGTGCTTTTCTCGAGCAGCTTGCCTATCAGGGCATGCAAGAAAACACAGTTCAAGACATCACAGTAAGTTTGCTTTAACTTTCTGGAAAATCTGAGCAGATCCAGACTGAATGAGTCAGAGATAGGAATGTACTCCACTCCCCATTCTAGTCACAGCCATCCTGTTAAAGGGCATGAGCTTCAATGTTTCTGCTTTCCTTCCTAAAATTTGCTTCTTGAATTTTTATAGACTTCTTACGTTTATCTGCTATTAGTTAGTTTGTAGGCTATGTAATATGTGCTATGTTTAAAGGATTTTATTAAGTGTGTCTCATGTCTTTAGGAGGGACAGGGGACAGTGAAGCCCTTTGCTCAGTTTAATGCGGCTGCAGATGCAGGTGTCCTGGACAAAGCTATCAAGGCAAAAGGTTGGTATATGTTGAAAAGTGAAAATCTATAAAACACGTTTATGTCTGTGCATTGTCCATCTGTTTGCTCTATTGACACAAATGTTTGTGCACAGGTGTGGACGAGGCCACAATCATCGAGACACTGGTCCGCAGAAGCAATGCCCAGCGCCAGCAAATTAAGGCTGCTTACCAGCAAGCGACCGGCAAGGTATTACATTCAGTGGACCTGAAATGAACACATTCTTTCTCTCTGGATTCACCTTCATCTAAATGACCTCTTCTCCTCTGTGCAGCCTCTAGATGTAGCCCTGAAAGCTGCCCTTAAAGGTGAGCTGGAAGATGTGGTTCTGAGCCTGTTGATGCCTCCTGCTCAGTATGATGCCTCTCTGCTCAAAAATGCCATGAAGGTAACATTATTTCCCAACTGTAGATAAAGATAAACTTCACATTTTTACCCTGTAATATTTAAAATATATTTACTGGACTTGCATATCTTCTCAATTTCACAACCCCTCCTGATAACGCAGTCTTTTTCTCTCCAGGGTTTGGGCACAGATGAAGATACACTTGTCGAGATTCTGGCCTCTAGAACCAATAAAGAGATCCGAGATATTAAACAAGTTTACAAACAAGGTAACATTAATGCTAATTATTAGCCAGTTGTCTTTTAAATATTTGAATGGCAGGAGTGTCCAATCTTGCTTCTCTAGGGCCAACGTCCTGCTGAGTTTGGCCCCAGTCTGCTCCAACATGCCTGTCTGGAAGTTTCTAGTTATCCTGAAGATCTTGCTTAGCTGGTTGGTTCGGTAGTGTTTAATTAGAATTAGAGCTAAACTGTGCAAGATAGTGGCCCTCCAGGAGCAGGATTGGACACCCCTGGTTTATGGCATCTGAGTAGAGTATACATGTAAATTAATGTATGGCTTACATTTATAGATTATAAAAACGATCTAGAGGCGGCGATCAAGTCTGAGACAAGTGGAGACTTCAGGAATGCCCTACTTGCTCTCTGCAAGGTTGGCTTTTCTTACATGGATGAACCGCATTACATTTTCTAGTAGTGTTTCTCAATTCTGCCCCTCCCAGTACTAGTCTTATCGAACACATCTGATTCTGCTCCTCAATTCACTAGTAGAGTGATTTGTGACTTGAATTGGCTTGTTAATAATCTTTCTTTTAATTTGAATTCATAGGCTGCCAGAAGTGAAGACAAGGTTGTGCAAGATGACCTTGCTGACAAAGATGCCAGGGTAATCAAGTGTTTATTGTGAATATTTGGTGGGTTGTTGTGTACATGTCTCTTGAACTCTGATTCTGCCTGTAGGCCTTGTATGAGGCAGGAGAGAAAAGAAAAGGCACAGACTGTGCTGTGTTCATTGACATCCTCACTACACGGAACGCTGCTCAGCTGAGGAAAAGTATGGTTGACCTCCCTGTTTTCAAAATAAGTAGAGCAGTTGTCTTCTAATCCACCTAATACATAATAATGTCATTTTTTTTCTTTATATTTAGTTTTTCAGCAGTACTCCAAGTACAGTAAAGTGGATGTTGCAAAAGCCATTGATCTGGAGTTGAAGGGTGACATTGAGAACTGCTTGACTGCTGTTGGTGAGACACTCAAACCTTCATAACTGTCTATAGCTTTACATATCTCATTATAAAATGGTATGACATGCAATAATGTCACTGCAAACTTCTCTGTGAATGGCCTTAGATGAACCATACCTTTCAAGACTTTAATCACTTTCTTAAAGTATGACAAGAATGCCATTTTATTTTTACTGTGTGCAACAATACGACAAGAATGTTATTTTAAGAGAAAGCTTTGAGCAATATAACAGAAGCTGCATGGCATTTCTGGAAAAATTATATATATTTTCAAGTTTTCATAACACTGTCACTTGTAATTTTTTCAACAGTAAAATGTGCTGGAAACAAATCTGCATTCTTTGCTGATAAACTGAATCTAGCAATGAAGGCAAGTGTAACTCGACATATAATTGATACATTTATATCACTAGAGTCTAAATTGCACCTTTTATAAATGTGTTGGAAATACAGCAGCAAGATCCATCAGTGTGACTTTGTATTTTCACAGGGCTCTGGTTACAAAGGCAAGATCTTGACCAGAATATTGGTGAGCCGCTCTGAAATAGACTTGGCCAAAATCAAGCAAGAGTATCAGAAAAAGTTTGGCAAGAGTCTCTACCAGGACATCCAGGTAAATACTGTAAATCTCAGTTAGCAAATTTTAAATATTGAATTTCTATTCTGTGCTGTCATTATTGTACTCTTCAATACATAAACGCAAAATAGTGAGTGTGATACTGTGGTCCTTTCCTGTAAAGATTCAATTGTTAAAGATTGTTTGTTTTGTTTGTTTTAGGATGACACCAAAGGAGACTACGAGGCGATCCTGCTAGCCTTGTGTGGCAATTAATTGGTGCCAACAATGAATGTATACAAATGAAGACCCACCAGCTATCAATATATGAATTATACACCCCATGTAACAACCATATTGGATTAAAAAATGTTTTTTAGAAATAAAAAAACTTGTCTTAATGTATATGTTTGTGTGTAAATTATGCAACACTTCTAATGTGGTGTGTGTCTATGAATTTCTATGAAAGAGCCTATTGAACAACACAAGTATTTAAGTTTACTTTTAAAGGGTGCTCCAGAAGGTTCTGCCAGTGTGGCAATCTGAGAAACCCCAATTGGTGCTTCAAGAATCTTTTCAGTCGATCTATTATAACTTTGTCATACAAACAAAGTGCCTATTTACAGAGAGGAAAATGTGCCTAAAAGTTTTTTAAGTAAACAGTCCCCCCTGACTTATAATAAATACATTTGCTTATTATAGACAGAATTACCATTTGATTCAAGTAAAAGCTTCCATATTTATTTTAGATGCCTTTATATTTATCAAGTATATTTATCTAAATTCTTTAAAAATTAATTCCATTTTCTTTGCAACAGGGTTTATAAACTTACCTGCAGTATAGAAAATTATTACCATGAAAGATTGAGGATTACAAAGACTTGTGAGATGTCAGAAGAAACATATTTAGCTGGAACAATAGGAGAGGTGGGAAATAGATAAATATTGACTAAGAGAGAGGGCGTGATATCTTTAAAATGCTTACTTAATGGACTTGGGAGAAGTACAGTACTTCATAATGTCATCGGATAGGTGTCAGCACAAGCCAAGTCTTGCTGTGATTCCTGGCCTACGCTGGCTGCAGTGCCGGGTGGCGCTGTTCATTTATTGGCTGTGAAACAGGGGCTCTGTCGAGGGCTATATGTTGATTGGTTGAGTGAGTGCGTTACGTCACGCGCTTCCGCGGAAGTAACGAGGATTGGAAAATACGAGAGGTTATGCAGCATTGAGCACAGCGGGTTAAGGAGACATTTACCTGTAAATACAGTAAGGTATTTGCTGTACTTAAATTGTGTCATTTGTTCATTGATGTATAATTTCGGTTGTTCGTCCTAGTCCTAATCGAAAGTCTCCTTCAAGTAGAGCAAATGTGGACAGTGATGGACTGTTTATGACTGTGAATGAATCGTTCTTATGCTCAATGATTTAATTGTAGTGTAAAGCAGTTTGCAGAACGTCTATGAAAGATATCTAATGACATTTGCACATGTTCTATCATTTATATCCAGGTGTGACATTATGTCAGTGTCGTGAATGAATGACATGTCCATGTCAAACCCTCTACTTGTGTTCGTTCCAGAGTGCAGCCATGAGCTGAGGCTCCCCAAACCCGCCTTTCTCGATGATGAACGACAAGCTGGTGTTTCTGGGTCTCCTTTACTTCATCCAGGGTATTCCATATGGCTTGCAGTCATCCCTGCTCCCAGTGTACCTGCGCGGTGCCGGTCACTCCCTCACCCGGATCAGCCTCACCAAAATCCTCTACTTCCCCTGGGTGCTCAAGGTGCTCTGGGCCCCTCTGGTGGACCGGACAGGCACCAAGCGCTACTGGTTGGTGGGCACAGTGGCTGGTCTGGCCCTCACCTGTTTGGTGAGCGCTACTATTTCACCTGATGTTCAGTACATGGTTGTAGCGGGCTCCCTGCTCGCCATGAACTTGCTGGCATCCGTGCAGGACATTGCAGCTGACGGGGTGGCCGTGCGGCTGCTCAGGGGGCAGGGGGAGCTGGGTCTGGGGAACACTGTGCAGGTGGTAGGGTATAAAGCTGGGTCTGTGTTTGCTGGAGGGGGGCTGCTGGCTGTGATTGATGTTGCAGGCTGGGGCTGGATGTTCACACTGCTGGCCTGTGTGTACGGTGGTGTTGCTCTGTTTGTGTGGGGCGCCCCTGTGTTGGACGGAGAGTCGGCGCGGGGACAGGGAGAAGGACGGAGAGGGCCAAAGGATGTGATGCAGCCCTGGAAGGTGTGGAGGAAGCTCTTGTCTGTGCCAGGAACGCCATGGACGATGTTCTACGTCCTCACTTACAAGCTAGGTAAGAGATATGTCATAATTTGACACAATTTACATCATTTACGTTTTTACACTAGTTTCACACAAGTTGACACCAGGGGCGTTTCTAGGTTTTAAAAACATCAGGGGCTGAGTCCGAAACATCAGGGGCTGGGGTGGGTAATAAGATAACATGATTCGATACAGAGAATAATGTATATTTTAGGCCTACAGTATATGCAGGGGGCAGACTGGTTAAAAAAATTCAGTCCTGGCACTGCTGCCACACCAGCCCATATTAGCACACAGACACACACATTCAAATATGAGGTAGTTAGGGGGGTTGGGGGGCATGCTCCCCCGAGAAAATTTGGATTTCTCAGACCTACATATGTGCATTTTAAGGTGTTTGAAGGCCAACATTTTTTGATAACAATAGCTTTAAAAGCATGTCAGTGGGCAGTATACATAAATTATTTGTCAAGCAGATAACAGATTCTTAAACATGAGAATGAGAATAAATGTTGAAATTAATGATCCACACTAGAAAATGGAAATGCAAAATGTTTCTGCTTATAGTTGACAATACACAATCACATATTCCAAACAGGAATGGCCTTAAATGAGAAATCTTTCAATGATTATTTTGCATAGATGTAAACTTTTTAGCATTAAAGTTTGGTTTCAGCAACTTGTTTCTTTCTTGAGTTAATCAATGTTTTTGGCACTATTAAATCAGTTAAATTAAATTTCAATTGTTTACTCATAAAGACAGTCACTTGTCACCACCTACTGGCTTAATGATGCAAGTTGCGCAAACACAGACAAGCGGAGTGATACAAACTGTGAAAAGGCTGATGCTGGTGAAATATTCGAACACATTCAAAGACCTTATATATATAGGCTACATATCAGAGTTAAATAGGAATACATTGTAATAATGTTAATAAAGCAGACTAAATCACACGACTGCGCAGCAATATTTAAGCTCATTATACAAAGGAAATAATACAGATCTAGACAAATTGGGTTGCTTATAGTTAAAAGAATGTCATGAACGATCATTTAGGCTAGATGTAGGCCTATTTTTCACATTTTTGGTCACAAAATATTTAGTCAGTTTTGATGACTTTGCAATATTGATAAAATATTAGAATATTAATAATGAAAAATTAGTAGGGCTACGCCAAAATGTGTAACATTTATGTAACGTTAGCCTACAAAGGAATACAAAAGCCCCGACATAGAGTTTTGACGCAGCTTTAATCTCCCTTTTGGTTATTTCAATACTTAATTGACGACAGAACACGACGTAGTAGTTTATTTTGCGTGATACATGGCGCGCCGCATTTGCGCGTGATTGAAGAGTGCGCGCCGCGAGCAAACGGCTGACACGACATTAAGTTAGTTTTTCTGAGTTTTACTGACATATAGCCTGCCAACATCTGGTCTGACAGAAGACTGTGCGGCGGTGCTGACTGCGTTATTTTTTTTAATTGCTGTGAGATTGTTTGCTGTTGCGCGCAAATCCTGGAGATGAACTTGGATAGCTAAATCGCTCACGTGGTGCGTCTCTGTGAGAGACAGATTTCAACAATCACCAGTCAGAGACAGCAGCAAAGCCATAGCACAATGAAATTAGGCAACATATGATTTCGGGGGTTTACTATTGTCCGGTTTCATATTTGTCAGTCAACTTTTCAAAATACATTAGGGGCTACACTCAAAACATTCGGGCCTGAAGCCCCGGCAAAATCGTCTGACGCCGCCTCTGGTTGACACTAACCTATTTTTTTGTAGTTGTCTACTGAATAAATTATACTCAGACAGTTTAATTTGTAAAGGTGAAGTGTGTTGTTTAACATTTACAAATAATTGTATTAAAATCTATTTTGTTTTTATGTGTGTATATATACATTTTATTTTAATACAATTATTTGTAAATGTTAAATATCATTTATGTGCTGTGATAACTATTCAGCTATAAGTTATTTAGCAGGAAAGTGACTAATTTATTTTAGAATGGTGGGACAGAGGGAAAGTTATAAATCAAAAACTACAGCAACAACACCAACATATTACTGATCATGAACTTAAAACTGAGCAGATTATATTTATATATATATATATATATATATATACACACAGTGGTGGCCAAAATTATTAGGACGGTAAGATTTTGTAATGTTTTAAAAGAAGTCTCTTCTGCTCACCAAGGCTTCATTTATTTGATCCAAAATACAGCAAAAACAGTAATATTGTGAAATATCTTTACAATTTAAAATAACTGTTTTCTATTTGAATATATTTTAAAATGTAATTTATTCCTGTGATCAAAGCTGAATTTTCTGCATCATTACTGCATTGTCTTCAGTGTCACATGGTTCAGAAATCATTCTAATATGCTGATTTGCCGCTCAAAAAAACATTTATTATTATTTAATTATGTATTGTATGTTGAAAGCAGTTGTGTACAATTTCTTTTCAGGATTCTTTGAATAGAAAGTTCAAAAGAACAGCATTTATCTGAAATAGAAAGCTTTTGCAACATAATACATGTCAATACTGTCACTTTTGATCAATTTAATGCATCCTTGCTGAATAAAATTATTAATTTCTTTCCAAAAAAATAATAAAAACTCTTACTGACCCCAAAATTTTGAACGCTAGTGATAATGTTACAAAAGCTTTCTGTTTTCTACATTGATAATAATAATTAATGTTTCTTGAGCATCAAATCATCATATTAGAATGATTTCTTAAGGATCATGTGACACTGAAGACTGGAGTAATGATGCTGAAAATTCAGCTTTACCAACATAGAAATAAATTGCATTTTAAAATATATTCAAATAGAAAACAGTTATTTTAAACTAAAAATATTTCACAATATTATTGTTTTTGCTGTATTTTGGATCAAATAAATAAAGCCTTGGTGAGCAGAAGAGATTTCTTTTAAAACATTACAAAAAAATCTTACCGTTCTAATAACTTTGGCCACCACTATATATATATATTTTATATCATTTTTTTAGTTTATGGCCAGTCATGGTAATGTGTTGTTTTGCCACAAGATGGCAGCCTTGCCCTTTTCCATCCTTACTGTCACATTATTCACTATGACTCTGAAGCTGCTAAACATCAGGAAACCATACACAGTTGGGTCATCCAGTTGTTCGGAATGTCTGCACTGAAACTGATATTGAAATCTTTCATTCAACTTTTACTACAATTAACTACAAGCCTCTTAGTTCTATGTTATGTTGATGTTATTTGAATCAAGAATATAGGCATACATAGCAGCTAATGAATCACTTTCAATAAGCTGAATGTGGTGTTTGGCACCAGAAGGGGATTATGTCCAGATTAGTCTCTTTGTGTCTGTGGTATTTTCATTGAAAACTGTTTTTTTTTTTTTTTTTTGTCTCTTCATGTCTCTTCATTTGAGTGAAATATATTTTGTCAAATTTGATCAATTTAAGCAGAAATCCAGGCTTTGTGCAACTTGTCTATGTATATGGGTATGTGTCTCTGGCAAAGAGAGAGAGGTGGCACTGTAATCGGATGAGCTCCAGCAGACAAAATCAGACAGGACAAGCGGCAGCCCCACTCTTAATCCGTCTTATGAGGTTTCTCCCCCTGATCATCATCACAATCATTATTAAACAGCACTTCGGATGACACCAATTACTTTAAATGCAATAACATCTTTCGTTTACAAGTGTGTTAGCAAAGTACACTGCAAAAACATCATTCTCCTAATCAGTATTATGTCTCATTGTTCAGTACAAATATGTACAAATCTTTAAAATAAGATACATTTACTTTGCATAAGATTTGTTTTAGAGAATATGCATGAATTGACATGTTTATTTTCTGTTTTCCATTGACGAATAGTTTTTTTCCTTTTTAATAGGAATCTTAATTTTTTTTTTTTTAGCACAAATCTAACAATTTTGTGCAGTTCATGTTTAAAGCAAACAACAACAACAAATCAATTTGCCTGTGGGATGAGAACATTTTTACTTTTTAGTCTCTGATAACAAGTCTTATCTAATGGAGTTTTGCATCTCAATGATTAATTTTAAATATTAGTATGATTTTTTTCTTCTAGAAAACAAGACAATTTTTGATTCAGAAAAAAGTTTTGCTCTGTTTATCTGCAAAATATAATTAAAAGACAATAAAAATCACTTTAAAACTATCAACACACATTGATGTTGAGTGGAGATAGAAAGTCTTAGGATCCATGCAGTTTTTTTTAATTTAACTTCAATTGATTGTTTCTCGAAAGCTTTATATGATCATATATATTACAGTACATAGGAATTCACAAACTATAGTTCCCTGTTATTTACTTCAAGATTTTGTAGAATAATGTGATTGTCTTACTAAGTTGTCAAATCAATCACACTTTACGGTGTTGTATGTCATCTAGAGCATATTGCATCACAGGTTGTTACCAAAATGTGTTCAGCCCAAGCGTTGATAAAGGGTCATGGAGGGACAGTGATGGGATGGAGGGGGCTGGGATTTTGCCAGACGTGGTGCTTCCCTGGGAAGAGTCCAGCTGGAGATGGGAGTGTACTTGTGGGGGGTTCAAATTGGACTCTGTATGGGAGTAGAAAACCACTTTTGCTCTGTGTCTCTCTGTCTTTCACTCTCTTTCTCTAACTATATATACATAACACACACTCATACACGCTTATATGCATGTATATCGCCTGATGCTGCCCTCCCTCTGTCCCGCACAGCAGGGGCCAGGGGAAAGGAGGGGCTTGCAGGGGGGATGGAGGGGTGACGCGAGCAGGAGGCAAATATTTTCTAGAGGGAACGCAGAGGACTGCAGGGGGGATGAATTAATGAACACCCACCACATGGTCAACTATGAGAGAGAGTGAAAGAGAGCGAGAGAGATGGTGGGGTGCAGGGGGCATCGGGTATGATGAAAAAGCGTGTGAGTGGAGGGTGATAGAGAAAAGAGAATTCCAAGGAAGAAGATGAGTAAAGTATGTGATGTCTTTTAGTTGACCTACCTTGTTTTCCCATTGTCTGGACCATTGTGTAACTCGGGTGTGAACATTAAAAAGCATTCTGTTTAGATATGTGAGCTTACATCACACTATGAATAGGATGCGTCTCCGTTCCCTATCCTTACCACCGTATCTTCGCTCATGATTTTTGCTATGCTTTTGTTTCATCCGAACAATTGTCATTGTGTCCCAGAACGTAAAGGGAATAAGCTAGACCTTCGCGTATTCTAACCTCAGAGGTCCGTAGAGACTTGGTACGGAGCTTGTCGTTGGTTAAGGAGCATTTACAATGGAGTTGTGTGACCTGCTCAAGTACACACAGATGCAGATACACACGGCACAGTGACCTACATGAACTGGGAGGGACCCAGGTTCCTCAGGCTGTTCCCATGCTGAAGACTCTAGGGACTTTGGATCGTAGAGTTGGTTTTAGTCAGCATCTAGTTCAGGTGGCGTTACATTGAAATGCACGCTCATGTTGCTCCAAACCCGTATGGCTTTCTATCTTCTGTGGAATACAAAAGGCGAATACTTAAATAATATCCTGGCCTTTCTTTTCTGTGCAATAAAAATAACTGAGATCTGGGGCTATCAAGTTTTAACATTTTAACAACACATTGGATTGAAAGATCTCTGTTGATAATCATATGCATTTCAGTCTTTTCATTTATGATGCTTTTTTGTCGTTTCTGAGACTTGAAAGGTCCAGTCGTTATTCATTTTAATTGCATGTAAATAACCAGTATATTCTTAAAAATATCTCTTTTTCTTTCCATAGAAGAAATAAAGTTTTGACCAAGATGAGGGTGAGAACAAGAAGACAATTTTCTTTTTTAGTTTGATCCATTTAATTGTAATTGGTGGTTTTCTTTTTATTTATATATATATATAAAATGCAGTGGCAGAAAACTTTTTAAAAGGAGCCTCAAATCTTTCATCGGGTTTCAATCAGTACCACTGTAGTATGATTGTTGTAGTTCTTTATTTGCTGTCATAATTGTTCAGTCTCATCCTGAATCTGTTGTCCATTTTTGTCTTCATCTGTTCCCCATTATCTATCGTTGTTAACCGAAGTGAACTGATATAGCATCTCTCCCCACTCTCTCTCTAACTCCCCCATTTCTCCTCCCAGTGCCTCCCCTCTTCTGCTGTGTTTTTGTGGATGTCTAATGAAATCCCATGTGAAATGGACAATTGTTGCTCTGAGATTATTTATAGACATAAATAAGCAGCCTTGTTGTTTGTTTTCAATCCCTGCTTAAAAAATAATTAGTTTGAAGCAGCGTAGGAGAAAACAGAACGCTGAAGCGCATGTCCAGACTTCACATATGAGATGATCTACAGCATCTGAACTGTTCAATGATCATTTTTGGCATTTTGTATACATTTAGACTACCATGTTGTTGATACTGATCACTATTTGTTTCGCAGTGTTCCCTTTACATACATTTTCAACTATAATAATTGTGATATTTTAGTGGAAATGCAGATTTTAAAAATGTAAAAAAATAATAAAATGTTATATGGTTGATACATTTTTTCCCCCGTATATAATACAGTGCAAGTGTAGTTTCGAATACATTTTTACTATGGTAATGGCCTCCGTAGTTCTACGTGTTTACTATGCTCTTAAATAAATTATGCAGGAACTGCTAAATTTTCACAAGGGTTAGGTTATAAATGACTACTTTGACATTAATCAACACACAATATAAGCAAAGTAACATGCAGTTTCAATGTCCTGTGTGCAAGGTACAAACATACATTATGTTCATCCTACATAAAACTGCATTCTTATTGCTTGAAGGCATTGGACCTGGGTGGCATTTATGATTCTCTAAGGAAAGATGTGCTGAATGTGAAAAATGAGTTCCATTGTTCATTGTTGCCACCACATTACAGACTTTACAACATCCTTTACAAATTTAGTTCTACTGTCAGACTCAATCCTCCACAAAGAAAGCAATGTCAAAGCGCTCACGTGCCACTGTCAGCGACCGTAGCAGAACTCAGGCAGAAGCGTCTGATTTTTGATTTGATTTTCTGTTTTTGTTTCTCACCGGTTTCATCCCGGGATCCCCGTAAGCGCAGTTTCTGTTTGACGGCGGTCTCAGAGCTGTCAGTCAGCGGGCTGTCTCGCTGTCAAACTGAAGGCAGACTCCATAAATAATGACAATGGCGTTAAATAATACACGGCGGCGGGTTACCGAGGCCTCTGTGCACCCACTATCATGCAGCGAGGCAGCCAGGCAGGACTCGGCGCAATGTAACGGCAACGTTTTCTCTGGCAGCTTTTGTCTTTGTCAGAGTTTAAGTGACAAACTCTCAGGAAAAAATGACTAGAAGGCAATCCAGGCACTGATCCTTTGAGGAGTAAAGTGCGAAAAAACAAAACAAAACGTGGCCTCTGCTCAGGTTATCATCACTTTTTTTCCATTCTCAGACATGGCTGTGTTTTATTTTGTGCTGTGATATGTAGTTAATATCAGGTTTTTAACACCAGTTTTTGAGAAAAGTCTGATGCAATGTGATAAGAATGCAACACATTTTCAATAATCCGGTCAGAGTTTACCTAGAAAAGAGCATTTACAATCAAGCGTGTGTGTGCCCTGATGTAATCCTATATTTTGTGTCCAGGCGAACAGGGGGCTATCACCATGTTTCCTCTCTTCCTGCTGGACCACCACATGACGGCCAGAGAGCTGGGGGTGTGGAACGGCATGGTTGCCATGGCATTTTCCATCTGCGGCTCATCAATCGGGGGCTTCTTGCTCTCTCAGTACAGGTAGGGAGTGTGTTTTGTTATAAAACGATGGTGAAACTGACTCAATTCTAGCTGCAACACCCTTTCAGCCAAGTCACGCTTTGCCATTAATGTTGCAGGAATGGTGTTTGAAGACTTTGGTGTGTGGATTTCACCTTACATCTTTTTCTAAACCCCCTCTTGCTTTATCGGTTTTTGTTGCCCACCATCTCTCTGTGAAAGAAACACGGCCCTTTTCTTTTTCTCAGTGTTTTCTCACTATATCTCTACACCCATCTCAGCCCCAGGTGCGAAAGAAGGAGAGAGAAAGAGATAGAGAGTGTGTGTGAGAGATAGAAAGAGTGATAGTAATGGAAGTAAACACAGCCTTTTGTGGGATCTGAGAGTAAAGCAGGCTCAGGTGTGAGCTGAAAGGCCTCCAGGATGCATAAGGTTGGACTGCGTGAATGGAGATATACTTGTTGCTGATACGTTGCCCTTGTCTACTGACCTGAGACCGGTTTTTACCAGTTATGTCTTGTAATAGTTAAGATAGGATTTTGGTGGTCTAACCCGTTCCAAGAGCAGTCGAAGTCGCTTATCTTCCTGGAGCGGTAGACTGATAAGCCCACACACCTGTTAGTTTGCTCAGAGAAAGGCATGAGGAAGAGGATTTTGGAGAAAGACAAGTGCAGTGGTTCTGTGTTTATTTTGTTCCAGACTTGAGGGCAGACATCTAGTCATGTATCAGAGTTTAAAGTGAAATGATACTTTAATGTTATTATGTTATACCATTTTAATGCAGTTTTACACACCACTGGAATGCATTACATTATCTTCTACACTTGCCTGTTGGTGTGTACTTTAGTTAAAATGATGTAATGTTGGTCTATTATTAGCCTGACAGTAACATCAACCTTAGTCTACTGTCTCTGTGAGCTGCAATTTCCTAACCATCTAAACAAGTTAGTCACTGAGGTGATGCAAACATTGGCTAGATCAGAGGCCACCAAATCCAGAACAAAAAGTTTGGGGTCAGTAAGATGTTGTTGAAAGAAGTCTCTCACCAAGGTTGCTTTTATCTGATCAAAACTGTTTTATATATAGTGTAATGTTTTCCTATGATGGCAAAGCTGAATTTTCAGCAGCCATTACTTCAGTCTCCAGTGTCACGTGGCCCTTCAGAAATCATTTTAATATGCTGATTTGTTGCTCAAGAAACATTTATTATTATCAATGTTTAAAGCAGTTGTGCTGCTTAATATTTTTAAGGAATCACATTGGAATACAGTGGAAACTGTGATACATTTTTCATGATTTTTAATAAATAGAAAGCTATGTAATTGAGCAGCATTTATTTGAAATGGATTTTTCTATAACAATAAACATATTTACTGTCACTTTTAAGCATTTTAAAGGTAGGGTAGGCAATGTTTTTCAAAAGCTTATTTTATACTGGTTGAAACTCTCTTCACATCCTGATAGCAATCAATAATAGAAGCAATGTTTAGGATGGTCTAAACATAAACATGTTCGTCCAATCATTGCCTTTAGTCCGAATGTAATGCTATGATGTCTTACCTGCCTGTAAACCTATGTATTTCCATACCTCCGCTCCAGTTCCAAGTGAATATGCAGAGTTGTAGACAGACAGTCACTGAGTGCCACAAACAAACAGCAGCCGGCTTTTACGGTTCCTCCTGAACCAAAACAACAAGCTTATGCTGCGTTCACTCCATGTCTTAACCATAGCTACAAGATGGCAGCCCGTGACTTTCTACTCAGAGCTGTTCACGGATTTATGCTTTTCTATCTCAACACTTATCAACGGTGAAATGAATCTATAGCAGTCAGGTGGTACAAGTCAGAGCCCTGTAAGTTGTTTGGGTTCATTATTATTGTAAAGCTATGTGCTTTGAAACAGGTAATTTAACACTCTTGTGATGCTTTGCAGACTCTGCTGTGTGTGTTCATGTGTTTTGGAGGAGACGTGGCTTTGGAGATGCTCTGAAGGGAGGGTTTGATCTTACGCTTTCAAAGCTAGCTTGCTATTGCTAGCCTCTCCAAAATTGCCTACCCTACCTTTAATGTGTCCTTCTCAAATAAAAGTATTTATTCCTTAAAAAATAAAAAATTCTTACTGACCCTAAACGTTTGAACGGTAGTGAATGTTTATTGTACAAATAGTCACTAGCCTAGTATTTAATTAACATTTCAGTAGGTCCAGTCTCTAAATTTCCTTCAAGCAAATATCCAAACAATCATAATCATTTACTGGGTAGCAGGCCAATATGTTGTATGGATATGAAATTAAATGTGATTTAAGTATAATATTATTGCTAGAGTGATTATGGGGAATATTAATTTATGTAATGTAGATGGATACTGTAAAAATGAGCATGCCTTCAAAACCCCAGGGGATTCATATATAAAACTTTGTGTGGATTTCATCCTAAAAAGTGTGCGTGCGCACAAAAGTTTTCAGATTTGTAAAACCGTATGTACACCATAGACTCTAAAAAAAATTGATGTACACCAGCCCAGAACCTGTGCAAAATTCCCTTTAGAAATCCTAATCGGTGGAAGACTGTGCGTACATGCATCTCCACCCTGCCTCCTCCCCAAAAATAACCATACAAGGAGTTTACAACTCTACTATTCATATCCTCACCTGCATATCATTTCCATATCCATATTTCCATCCATGTAATAGCCTACTACTGCTTTCAAATACACTTGGACAATATGAGATTGAGATATTTGAGACTGTAAATGCTGTTTGTGCCATCACATTACATTGCTAAGACTCATTTAGTATCCTTGTGTTGTTTAAAATAAAAATAAAAATCTGTAAAACAAAAAATGTCCATCAAAATTGTAGGTATAAAATACTTTTCAGAAAAGAATTATTCTCATTCATTCCTCTTGGCAAAATAGACTATTTTTAATTGTTTTAAACAAAACAAATGTATGCAGTTTTGTGCATAAAATAAACATATTTTAGAATGTTTAGACTGAAAAAGATACTTATTTTATCAGTGCTTCACACAGAACATTTAAAAAAAAAAGTGTAAATCTTACCATATAAATAAATAGGCATTTTCATGATGCTTGGAAGACTGCGTAAGGTGTTATCAATAGGCTACTGTCAGTCTGCACAGGAAAAGCCGCACACCTGTGTGCAGTGTGGCAGCAGTTGTACAGTACTGTGTCATCGGACCATTCGAACACCAGAAGAGTCCGTGAGCGTCTGTCGTTATACTGCCTGTGTTGCTAAGACATCTTAGTCAAGTGCGCATCACTGATCATAATTCGTGTGGAAATATTTTGTTCTGCTATTTAGAATACAATTTAAAGCAGAATTATGTAGCGTTGCACTGGAAAATTGGCAAAAAGCAGCACATCCATTACAAATATTCACATTTCAATTTTAAACTTAACTTGTGGATAATGATTTAATGAAATTTGAGTGCTTAACTCCATTAATGAGAGTGGCATATTTAATATAAATGTGTAGATCAAATGGAAAAACAGAGATTAAAATCATTTAGTTTACCTCATTATTTCACTCACACCGGTTAACAAGTGTGGTCTGGAGTGTGCGGACGGTTTGACATAGATTTTTTTACAAGTCCCGATATGTGCGTGAAAAATTGAGTGTGCATATTTCAATGGCCATTTTGTGCAATGCTTATACATGAGGGCCTGGGTGAGTGGGACATGTGTGCAGTTAAATATCTACTGTACTCTATCTCAAATTTTCTTACCTTTCCATCTCTCCCTTTCTCTCTAACCTCTATTATTCTCGGCCCCTTCGTCTTTTTCCTGCTTTACCTTTCTCCGTCCCTTTCTCTCTCTCCGTCTCTATGCTAAAGGCAGTGTTAGTGAATGAGGAGGGATGTAAAGTTTCACACGCAGAGGGCTTGTTCATTCGACACAGTCGTGCATTCAGGCCTTGCTTCCCACAGATTGGGTTTCTGTCGTTGTCTGTTCAGGGCCACTAAAAGCTAATTTGGACACTTATCCCGGCCCCATCTGAAATGCTTGAGTGGCCAAAAACTGACCCCCATACACTGATCGCCATCAGCAATCTGAGAGTACGAATCTTATCGGGCCTAACTGCTCGTGTGATACACCTGTTTTAGACTTGCTTTCGATCTCTTGCATCCTTCTCTCTCTCTCTAAGTTGCTTGTTTTCCTCTTTAAGACTCTGTCTGTCTTTCTTACAGCTCTCTTTTTCTCTCTCTCCTCTCATCTGAGTGAAATATGAAAGAGTGTTATTGAGTGGATGCAGGGAGGGTGTTTGCATGAGAATGATGGCAGATTGGCTTTCTGTCTGACCGGCTGCTGTTGTTGACTGGGTTCATCTAGATCCAAAAGGCTGGTTTAAGATGACAGACGATTCCTTACTCTTCTCTTAAAGTTCAGTTGACCTTTACCCGCATCTCCTTCTCTCTTTCTCGACTTGCTTTCTCTGTCAGAGGCCTTGGAGTTTATTCACATGGAAAGGATATTTAATTGATGATGCAATTTTATACTTTTTTTTACAACCTTAGGGACAAGTCAAAGTAATTTTCAGGCAACAGATGCTGTCACCAGAGCTTAACTCAAGCCTGGTTATTAATCTTTCTGCCTGACTGCTTGAAGCATTAATACATTTGTTCATTTTAGAGAACATGATGTAATGTTAACTGTACTGATAATTGGAAATATTAACAACTGATGTGACTCCAGACCCTGTGTGTGATTGACAGGGCCCCACGGGTGTTCTGACTGAAACTGGGAGAAATTGTGGTGTGTGATGGTCACTAATTAGCCGGGGGGTTAATCAGCCCGTGTCTGTCGATCTTGTCGGGTTATTGATTATGTTGTGACGGAAGTTCACCCAGTGGGATTCTTAACTGCTAATAGAGAATCAATTAGAGTGTGTAAGCAAACACACTGCATGTAAGCATGTGTACAGGAGTGCTTCTCTGTCTCAGTGTGGCAGTCCTGTGTGGTTGACCCTCATTAATGTCCTCCAATGATTGATCTGTAAAATATTAGCCTATAGTTTGGAATATATTTTATATATATATAATTTTTAATGTTAAATTATATTGCACTACTGTTCAAAAGTTTAGGGTTGGTAAGATTTGCTCAACAAGGCTGCATTTATTTGATAAAAAAAATAAATAATAATTAATGTGAATTTTCAGCAGCCATTAGTCTTCCCTGTCACATAATCCTTCACAAATCATTCTAATATGCTGATTTGCAGCTCAAGAAACACTTTAGTGTTGAAAACATTGTTTTGCGTAATATTTTTGTGGAACCTCTACCCGTGATGTCTAAATAAATGTCTTTACTATCACTTCTGTCAAATTGAAATGAATGTGTCCTGTAAAGTGACCTGTGACTCATGAAAGTACATGAAAGTAACTTTAATATATATTATACTCTTCGTATTCGTATTTGTGTAGTATGAGATGATGTGAACTGAACTTTCTCTCTTTTACGTCCTCAGTATCGGCCTGCTGATGAGACGTGTGTTTATGATGCGGACTATCGGCATGATCTTTCAGAGCTCACTTCTCGTGGTGCTGGAGCCCTCGCCCTTGATGAAAGGTGAGAAATTCGCATACATGAACATTCTATAGGACCAGCATATTTTTATTTTTAGAATTTTTTTGCATTTCTATTTATTTTACTTTATCTCTTTGAATAGTCCACTGCTTTATAAATGAAAGGCCAGGGAAAAACTCAGTACACTGTAAGTTTTTCAATGCATTCAAAACAGGTTTATGACTGCCATGTACAGTTTGTTCTTGAGAGTCAAATAGCTCACGTGTAATTATGTATATATAGAAGTGAAATTGACCTGTTCTCCGCTGAGCTTTCTACTGTTCCCCTGCATTTAAGAATCCATAGGGCCGTCTCCGGTTTCCCGCGTTTTCCACTGACAGGCTAAAGTGTCCATTTCAGCACCTTGCACAGAGTAAACAGGTGTTCAGGCAGAGTGTGTCTGAATAAAACTCTCAACACTGCATTAAACAACAGCATCTGATAAAAAGGGAGAGTATTAATATGGATGTCATACAGACCAGCATAGAGTTCATCTTGCTGTATGGTGAGATCAGAATAGAAAATTACAAAAAATCTAAAGTTGACGTGTGCAATTAAAAATATGTTATTTTAACATTGCTTAATTAAGTTAATTAATTTAATTTATCTATAAATCAAATCCAGATGGGTAGGATAATAAAGATATTTACACTCTTTATATGGCAGAAATGATTCATTATCAAAGCTTAACATGTATAAAAAAAGTGCTAACATTAATACGATCATCACTTGATAAAGGCGAAAACTTATTTGGTACTTAAGCGACCTCTGGAAAATCAAAAAGGAAAAATATATATTTTTTCTAATTAATATAATATATTTAAAATAATATTTAAATAATTTAAATAATTGGCAATTGTTGAGTCTGTTAACAGTTTTATTTCATCAGGTGCTCAAGGCTTTTTATTTGTTGCCTTAGGTATCTGTTTTAATATAAAATCCGTAGTACCAGAGGCTGATATCTTACCGAAGACAAACTTTCAGTATTGGTCCAAACTTATATCAGTGTGCTTTCTTTTCTGAGAAATTATCTTGAACTTTTATTCCATAAATCTTCTGCAAGACTCCTGTAGATCAGTTCTGAAAACCATCTTCATAGTCCTAGTGCTTGGATTCAGCATAATTCAAGCAAAATTTTATGCATGAACTGTGTAGAAGTGATCATACAGAAGTTATGTCAAACATACTCTCTCCCGGTTCAACTTGCTTAAGTGGATTTGCGTTTCTGTTTCTGTCTGCGGAAGCTAACGCTATTTTACCTTGAGTATTCTCACGGCTCACTTTGATAAATGAATAAACCCATATTCATACCCTCTGCCTGTTTCTCTTATTTTTCCTTGCGCTGTCTCTTTCTCTCACAGGTGCTTTGAATGTTTATTTAATGAAAATGAAAAAAGGAAATGGGGAAACTCTTGCGTTTTAGCTGTTTCACTCTGTATTTTTTGCCACTGTATTACTTCTTCCCCAGGATGTCGTTGCTTTTTAGTCAAGATGTTTTTGTCAGCGAGCTTCTGTTTGACAACTCCCTCATCTCTCTGTCTTTCTTATTCTCTCTCTGTCTCTCTTTTTGCCACTCTCCCAAACGAAATGGAACAAAGCAACTCTGCACCCCATCTAACCCCCCTCAAAAAAAAAGAGGAAAAAAGAATGATAAAGTTCTGCAGAAAATATTTTTCAATATTGTATGAGACTGGATGCCTCAGAAGAGCTGATTTTCCTTCCTGTGGTTCCTGGATAAGTAATGGAGAAGTCTTGTTAGGCAGAACTAAACATTTCCAGTGAATAATTCAGATGGAGCTGGATGTGAAAGCTTCATGATTTTTTTTTTTTTTTGCAAATGGGCTTCTGGTAATGATTGATTTGAGATTCATAATTTTTAGAGGCTTTAATGGTAGACGGTCTGTCTCATGCTCTGGATGGATGTTACTCAGGTGAATTTAATAATCAAGTTCAAAATGGCCAAAAGACACAGATTTCTAAGCGTCAATTGTGGCAACATATAAAGTCAGATTTTACTGTGTCTTAAGTTAAACTGCTAGTAGTTTGACATGGTTCTGTCTGCATAAATTATAGTCTGGGAGAGCTCAGTGTTATAATAACAAGCATGTACAGTACTGTTCCTGAGTTGAGCTGAAACTGGATGAAAATTTCATATCATGATATAGTGATCAAAATTATCATGATTTTTAATATATTCATGGTATTGTTAAAATGTGCTGGAAATATTCAAAAGTACTCATACGTACACTGAAATCATTTCACCAAGTTTTATGCAGAAAACCGACAAACAACAAATAATGTTAGCACTATGCACTTTTTGTCTGCATAAAAATAACATGAACTGGCAAACTTTCAACATAAATCTGAAAATCAAAATAAATAAACACTACAAAACAACAGTAAAGCAGCAGTCCCTCACGGACGACTGCTACATATAAACATAATAAAAAGCAGCAACATAAAGTCCAGGCCTGGTCCTCTCTCATCTTGCACTGTTGTCACTCCTCTTTTTATCCTTCCGGAGCTCCTCCGTGTGACTCGAGGCAGGTGTGGAGCTCCGCCCCCACGGCTCTCGGTCACGCCCTGCTTGCCACAGACAGATTTTAAATGAACGAAAAAAATAACTTTGGTGACTTACAACAAAACATGATATCTATCTACTAATATGGGCCAAAGACTATAGATATAGAAAAACGATTAACTTCTATTAGATATGCAAAAGTTTTTTTTTTAAAGGTGCCCTAGAATGTGAAATTGAATTTATCTTGGCATAGTCAAATAACAAGAGTTCAGTACATGGACATGACATACAGTGAGTCTCAAACACCATAGTTTTCTCTTTCTTATTTAAATCTCGTTTTTGAAAAACACCCCTGAAAAACAGGCGAATCTCCACATAACACCAACTGTGACGCAACAGTTGGGATCATTAATATGTACGCCTCTAAAAATTTGCATATGCCAGCCCATGCTCAGTGCCAGGCGGAACTGCGCAGCCGAATCATCAGAAGTTCTGCAGGTGAAGAAACAAGCGAGGATCATAGGGAAAATGGCAGATCTATCTATAATCTATCTATAATCGGATACCGCTACAGTTTAATTCGAAGAAAGTTGCTCTGCCCATTTCACCACGGACTGTTTTTCTAACCTGGAACAATATCAAGCAGCCAGGCTTCTCTCGGCGTCTCAAACGGACGAAGGGGGCAATTTCAACTAACGTTATATTCCCGCAAGCGGTAAGAAGTGATTTTATTAACGATAATTTACACTGTGTTATCTAGATCCAGCGCGATATTTTTTTTTTTCCTCGAGAGACATCGTGGCTTGCAAACGAGCGAACGAAGCATGGCAGTTGCTCAGTTTGGATGTAACTACAAATGAACACAAAAATATTTTTTTAGCTCCTTCATCCGAGCCTCTGAAGAACCAGTGGGTTATGTGAATTTCTGATGTGTAATTGTTCAAGTTCAGACAGATAATCTTTCTCTCAAAGTCGTTCAACACTGTTTATGCATCAGTAAATCGCATTGCAGTGATAAGATCTTCATTCACGCGATCAACAGGCTGTCATCTGCTCAATGCTGGAATAGATCTAAATACTTAAAAAACTTCTCATGATTCGTTAATCCCGATAGCTGTAATAGTAAAAACGTATAATAGCTGTAATAGTAAAAGTTTTCCAGATAGGTCCACATGTAATGCCAGATATTTCATATGCAAGCATGTCAGCCAATCACAGCAGTGGGCAACAACACTGAAGTCTCACAGCAGACACGCCCCTTCAAACAGAGTGTTCAAACCAGGTGATGAAATCAGGCTAGGAAATATGCCTTTTATTTCTAAATTATAACAAATTTTGATCTAAAAAACATACTAACATTATAAGGGCACCCCAGGAAACATAATAAAATAATAAAATAATCCATTCTACGGCACCTTTAAGTGTTTTTATTTTTTTTTATTGTATTTTGTTTAATGTGTTTATATTTTGTTCGCTGCATAGGTTCTTTTTATGCTTTCTTTTTATATGCTCAATGTTTTATTGTACAGCAAAGAGCCAATCGCTGATTGATAAAGACTCGCACTTAGGACTGTATATGCGCATTGGCTCGTCTAACCTGAAAAATACGCTTTTTTAAACGCTATTTGAGCATAAGAAACAACATTTATGGGACGATTCATGTCAGATTGTGTTGCTGATTTTGAAATATGTTTCTGTGTTTATATACTATGCAGAGGGTCTGTTCTTTCTTTTGATATATTGCATGTTCAGATATTTATACAACAAAATATTCTGGGGGCCATAACATTTTGTGAAAATGTTTTCACTTTTTTGCTGGCTGGCAATTTTTTTTTATTTTTAATTAAAAAAAACAAAAAAAACACTGGTGGGGAAAGAGTTAAGCACACAGTCTTTTCCTTTGTATTTTTGTCCGATTTTCAAATACGTTTTCTCTTCAAATAAAAGTAGTATTTTTCTTTTATTATTCCCCTTGTCGTCGGTTGGCTTTGTTCATGGCTTATAGCGCTTTAACAAAGACTTTTTTGAAATCCCTATGGGAGAGATGAATGGAAAAAATACTTCTGGAGCCAGTGCCGCTGAAAAAGTGGCAATCTAAACTTTTCTGAAGACAGTAGGTTTCCTCTTATACATTGATAGAATTCATTCATTCATACACTCTTTCATATAATTTCTCTCAGCACCGTTCCTTCTGTCATGTATTCACACAAAACAAAACCCATGCTGTGCCTGCGTGAGACTTGCTAACTTTGCTTAATGCTGAACAGTATTTACCGCGAGTTTCTCAATCACCATAGTCAGGTAAATTAAATATGAAAGGTAATACTAAACGTCTGGAATTTTTATCATGGCTTATCGTCAAACCAGTAAACGCTTCATCCCTAAGTCTGAGTAAGGCCAAGCACAAACTACAAGACAGAAACTCATCACCCTGCACACATTTCTTCCCACAGGCCATCTCTCTCAATTAACACTGCCAGATATTCAGTGCAATATTTCAGAGGCATTATGAGTTTTTATATGCAATATCTAAATTCAGAGTCACAAATTCAAACTTGAGGTGTGTCTGCGATCTGAGGCTTTTTGGCGCAGGCTTAAAACAAGGGCAGAATTTGAAATGTTGAATTAATGTGCATTGTGTCCGCTCTTCCTCAGGTATGGCAGTGCTGAGTCTGAGTTTGCAGCATTTCATAGCGGGTCTTATCACCACTCTCACTTTCACCACGATGATGAACTGCACACAGAGAGCCGAGGAGAGCATACAGGTATCACACACACCACCCTCTTCAACTGACCACAGCTCTGACTCTTTCTCCCTGACAGGTCAGAACAGGCTGCTTAACAGCATCACACGTGTTCACCTGAGGTCAACAGCAGGACAAATCTGTTGTTTTCTCTACAGTTTCAGCAGCCAAGCTCCAAAGGCAGCAAAACATGCATCTTACAGTTTTTGATAGTTGTTGACGGGTAGAGTCTCACAACAGGCCGTGAGCTGCAGAAAGCCTGAGAGTGTTTCCTGTCTGCCACATACGTGAGCACATCACAGCAGTCAAAATCTCATTCATCTGTCAGTCAATATCTCCACTCAGAGAACTGAGCAGTTTTAACACTCTCTTTAGCTCTGCACGTCAACTCATTTCAACTCATCAGTCACCTACAAAGCATACTCATCAGAAAGTATATTCAAATTCATAGATTTGACATTTTGATTTCTTTCTTTCTTCTTTTTTTAATGTGTAGCCCAATGGTTAGTTTGCATGCTGTGACACATTGTACATTAGTGCTCTTGTGAACAATGCAAGATTTATTTGTGTTATTTCCAGACTCCGTTCCACAAACGGTTTCAAAACTTTCTTCCTAGCAAAGGTCTGCAAAGGTGCAATTTGTATATACACAACCGTTGAACAAAAAGTTTGATTTCAGATTTTATGGAGTCAAAAACTCTTATGCTCACTAAGGCTGCATTTATATTTGACAGAAAGCACAGTAAATAATTTTAATATAATTTATTCCTGTGATGACAAAGCTGAATTTTCAGCATCATTACTTAGTCTTCAGTGTCACATGATCCTTCAGAAATCATTCTAATATGCTTATTTGGTGCTCAAGAAACTTTTCTTATTATTATCAATGTTGAAAACTCTATTGCTGCGTAATATGTTTAGTCTTTTTCAGGGTTCTTTGATGGAAAGCAAAGATCAGCATTCATTCAAAATGGAAATCTTTTGTGAAATTATAATTTTGATCAATTTAATGTATCATTACTGAATACATAAAAAAAAAACATAGCAACTCAAGCTTTTAAACATTTGGCTGTAAATGAATGAAGCATTTATTATTCCAGGAATATTAATTGCAGGAGTGATTATAGGGGTTCATTTCCGGGGCAGATTCTGTTTTTTGTTTTTTTTTACTTTTGTTTTCTGGTTGCCAGTCGGGCATTTATTCTATTACATGTGTTAGAGATAATATATTAATATTTCGTTCTTCAAAAATCAAAAAAAGTTTTTAGTAACTGAGAATTATATCGCTATTTATACAGCTATGGTATTTATGAAATCCATGCTGTAAATCTATAAACAAAGATGGCATACAGTGCAAAAGTTTGTGCCCGTTTTGTTCTGAATATGGGCATAAGATGAATAAACAGCAGATAGTTTGTGAAACAAACCTAATGCACATTGTATTTCTCTTCAGATACTGCTTTTGTGTAGTGTACTGTTCTGTGCCACTTTTATAGCGTAAAGACAGCTTACCTGTCTATCAAAAACAGTCCATCTATATCACCTCTGTTCTTCACAACACTCCACTCCCTATTATGTCCCACTAATCTTGTGTTGTCTAATTTCTCTCTGTTACTTCAGTTGTTCATTCTCTCTATTTGTTTATTTATCTGTCCCTAGATGATAAACGGTAGTTCTCACTGTTCATATATCTCTCCCCTCCCATGTTCTCTCGTTTCGTCCCATCGTTCATCTTTGACGTGACAGTATTGTCCTGTTTAAATGGGCCTGCGCTGCTTGCATGTGATCTTTCACTGCTCTCTTAGCTATTTGTCACTTCACCAGCTCAATACCTGCTGAATTAATGGTACTAACTCATTACACAATAAAAGAAAGTGCTAGTATGTTTTTCCTCAGCCTCTAAGCAATTAAAAACTTCAGATTCACGTTTAGAAGAAAATAACCAGGAGGATTATTGTAAACTGTAGGTTAATTCAAAATGTCCTTATAACATACTGCACATACCGTAGCGAGAGCAGCTTGTGTGTGTTTGTTTTAAGGTGGTTTTAGATGACCGAAAACCGATACTGTGAATGTTTGTGAAAAGGCCCTAGAGGGAGAAACTGAACACCTTAAACAAGTTTGTAGGAATAAAGGTACTTCACTTAACTTTGGTGGCGAGGCCATGTGAAGGAATGGACTTGGCTTTGCTTTCCCATTCTGTGTGTTAAGTCGAAGGACTAGAGTATGGAGACAGTCTCTAACGTCCAGACAAGAGAGAGATTCAGACTGCTCTTTGATCCTCCTGTTGGGATTGTTTTGATGTGAGGCGAAGTTAAAAATTGATAAATAAGAATCATGTTAAAAAGTCATCTTTATTTTGAAGAGTATCAAACCACGTCAAAAAGGAAAGCAAACATTTTTGTTTTATGTGTGTAATCTGGAGTGTTACACCGGAGTTCGAATCCTGCTCAGTTTTTTTTTTTACTTTGCCTCCTCTCCCCGTTGTTTCCCGTACTATCTCTAACTGTCCTGTCCTATGAAGACAGAAAGGGTCATAACATTTAAATCATAGCACAATGTACATTAGTTATCGTACGATATTGGAGATATTTTTTATTTGTTGTGATATTATATATTTCATTGTGACATTGTATATTTAATAATGCATGTTCAATTGTGCCTGCTCATTTCCCCTATTTTTACATTTAGATTACCTTTGCCATCATCTAACATCTACTTAAAGTTTGCCTTTACATTTTTTTTAATAATCTTAAATTAAATATCCATTTTCATACTGTACATTATAGTGTTATTTTAGTATTATTTTATGCTATAAATACTTATATTTATTAGTATTTTGAATTGGCTTTTAAATTTAAAAGCTGAAAATATTAAAATAAATGAAATTTTAAAATGTAATTTTTACCATTGAAAAAAATCTATTTATCTTTGATTTATTTGTATTTCAGTTTTAATTTAAATAATTTAAGTACCGGTACTTCAACTTATTTTATTTCAGTTAGTTTCTAAGGCAACATTTCTAATTTTTGTTACAGTTTGTCTTCTAACATTTATATTTTATTTCAGTCAATGGAAACTTTTTTCATAGTTTTAGTAGACAACGACAAAACTGAAAAATGATATGCCTAGCATTACGTGTTGTAGTGTTTAAATTCACTTGTATTATTTCACATGACAGATTTTTAGTTCGTGATTTCTTTTTTAATTATTTAGGCAATATAGTGTAGAATTGTAATATAAGTTGGTTTTGTTGGTTTTCGGCCATAACATGGAAAAAAAAATTGGGTTATTGGTCAATTTTTTTTAAATCAGTGCATCCTTAATGTAAAGATCTCTTTTGTAATTAAGTGCTGGACCTGGATCTGAAAACATTTTTAAAAAAGTAGAGATCAGTGAATAACATCTGTGTCTAGCCTAACAGCAAAACATGTTCCCCTTTCTTTATAATTTACTGTCCCTTTTTCACTATTCTTGAGTCAAAAGTTAATGCTAAAACTCTTTCTATATTTGCCTCTCTCTGTCTGTCAATCTTTAGGCCACCCACTACAGTTTTCTGGCCACTCTGGAGGTCCTAGGGAAACTGAGTTTTAGTGCCCTGGCTGGAGGTATGGTGGACACTGTGGGGTTTCCCATAGCCTTCATCCTCTTCCTCTTCCTCACCTCCAGCAGTGCACTGCACGTGTGGAGAGCCACAGAGACTGGTGTCCTGAAGGAGCAGCTTAAAGGCCAGCCACTGTGACCAGTGTGAGCCTAAAAGAGGGCTGAGTGAGTTAATGTCTGGGTGAAAGAGCGTGAGATTGAATCTTATTCTTAGAATAAGATACTGGTGACCAAATAGACAGACAAGCAAATATGTTGTTTTTATTTGTATTTCTTTATGACACAGCCAGCATTGTTCGAGACAAAAGCCACATGCGCACTGCACTCTCAGTACCTCTGAAAAACACTGCAAATGTTTAACAGCCACATATAGTCAACTATTTAAAGGTACTTGCTTTTATGAAACAAGTCATCCTGAATGGCAAGCGGACTGAGCTATGGCAACACTGTGAGCATGCCATGTAGTCTGTCTGAAGGACAACAGTTGTTCATTAAAAAAACAAATGGTTTATCCATTATGTTTGCTATAATGGACAATGCTAAATGTGTAATTCAACAGAATTCTACTAGTTATAAAAGGTTTAAAGCTTAAGGGTCTAGTATAGTTTGCTTTAGTTATACACACCCTAGTCATTTACACATTTTCTTATATGCGGCATGTATTCATCTTAGAAATGCCTTTAGTTTTTAATCGCAGACACAGTTCAGCTTAATGACCAATCAGCAGCATGCTGGATTTTAAGAATCGCTTGACTTTAGAGTCATGCAAATTTGGAAGCAGTATGAACATTGAATTATGGTTCTATGATTAGTGCAGTGCTTTTTTGTATTCTCAATGCAATACTTTTATTAAAGGGGTCATATCACGGGAAAATAAAATTTCAATGTACTATGAAAAAGCACTGTACCTTTTGACAATGTTATACATTGAGCATATACATTCAGCAACTACAAAAAATATGACCTAACTCCACAAGAATTAGTGATGAGAGTTAAATAAGTTTAAAACCTTGTGCTGCTCTGGTTATGTATAGCACCTGAATATTTGCTTATCCTTCCTAGGATTGTTAGGAAATGTTAGGAGAGAATGGCCCAGCAGCAAACGTGACCCAACTATTTCTCATTTCACTTACCCTAGACTGTGTTTACATATGCAAGGCACAACACCAAAAATTGCTATTTCATTCAGCGAGTCAGAAGAAAGAGGGTGGAGAGCAGTCATGATAATACTAAATTAGTTTTGATATCTAAAACTTGACTAACATTGTAAGTGGACCTCAGGGAAAAAATATTTTAAAAAGTATGATATGACCCCTTTAATGTCTGTTAAATACTGTACATTGAAACAGTCAACTCATCAAGCTCATTTTTTTGAGCCAATACTATATTGTTTAAAATTATGTATTTTTTGTATAGTGAGTTGTCTGCATTTCCTATGCAATAACACAGATTTGTTCACGATTTTTCAATATAACTGATTCTCATCATACCTGAAAAAGATTTTTTTTTTTTTGAGGTTCTTGAGTCAGTGAAATTTAGACTATCATCATGAATCGATATACAAACCTTAATCCTGAAGTTCTTGTAAAGGACTGTAGGTAATTCTCTGAGTCACTATCTTCCTGAGCCATGTTTTATTTTTGAATATGTTTGAATTGCCTTACTTTTTTATCTAGTTTATTGCAGAGCCAAAATATGTGGAGATATTGTTGAGACTAGATGGGTATACGTGTGGATTTTGCCATAACTAATGTGTTTAAGATACCTTGAATCTATAACATATTATAATTGTTTATACAAATTTTGGAGGGCAATTTTAATTGCAAAAAAAAAAAAAAAAGTGAAAATGCAACTATACATGTATAAAGCACATTAGGTCTGTGTACGTTCAATGCGTTCATTCGTTTTTCGATTTAATATTGAAATTAGGAATATTTATTCATTTTTTTTCTTTTCGTTTTTTCACAACAACAAAAACTAAAAAAATACGAGAATTCGCCTTGATTTTATATTTTTAGACCACATGTAGGGCATGAAACGCCCCTTTCTTCTGATTGGTCAACCAAAGATCGACCCATTCTTCCACAGTTCTGTGCAGAATAAAAGTCCTCCACTTCTGAATGGATTCTTAAAGTCTTTATTACAAATAATCTCTCTCTCATCCAACAACCGGACTAAGGAATGCTTTGACATAAATTGGCCTAGTTTGTAGAAGAGTTTTCTTTATAGACATGGGTTCGACAACCTACGTGCCAGAGAAATATTATCTGATTATTTCAGAAATATTAATGTTGGTTGTCTCTCATCTGCACCCACATTTCCCATCAGCCTACTTCTTCAGCACAACACTGGTTTTACTTAGTTGTCCAACTATCAAAATCTGTGTGGCAAAGCTTGTGTGACCCACTTGACAGCACGGATCGGATCATTTTATGTTGTAGCGAAGCGCACATAAATGAGCCGTTTTCTAATTTTCTTCTTTCAATATTAAATCGAAAAACGATTGAACGCCGTGTACACGGACCCATTTACAGTAAATGTTTTCCATGCTTGTATAGTGTAGTATAGTCTTGTGTCATTTTGCTCTTGGTTTCATGTTAACAATGCTTCTGTTTTTTTGTTTTTTAGAAATAGAAACAGACAGCCACAACTGAATAATACATTTTTAAAATGGTTCAAAGCTCATCCTTTTATTAGATAACTGAAAAAGGTATGGCCAATTTATGGTTATCATTAAATACTCTGATTAACAAAGGCCTTACCAAACAAAACAAACAAAAAAAAACATATTTTGGGGACATTAGCCCTGACTATACATGTAGGAGACTAAAAAAATAAAAGCTATTACTGAACCCAGTGTGTGCCTGTGCTTTTGTGAGCTTATCAGACAAGAATTAAAAGCCATTAGTCTGTGTTATCAAGAGATCCTGGGCCATAAGACTTAACCTTAGTCTTTAGAAAATCCAATATTGTGTTGTGTACATTTGTGGTTTACACACTGCTCTGAAGATCTAAAGCAGAGTGAAATACTAACAACTCAAGTATTTTCTCAGATGGAGCCTGGCGATGTTTCCCCATGAGATGACGCAATAACTGTAGAACCGTATGTTGTTGATGGGACTGAACCATATCCCCAGCTTTTACCATGACACTGTATACTCTCCCTCACCATGACAGAGAGGTGATTCTTCCCGATCTGTCAAAGGGATTAGGAGTCCTTACGTAATTCATGAATAGACCTGCACTTCACCTTTTCACTGTGACATTATTTCCTGGGTGGTTTAGATAGAGAAAAAGCACAGGGAAGAAAGGAAGGGAGAGTCTTCTTCACACTTCACCTTCAGAAAATAACAAGAGAAAGGTGAAATTACATGCACCTTTATAATTGAGCTACAGCAGGTTTTTTCATAGTCTTCAAAAGTATATTCAGAAATATAGATTAACTATGCATTACACTCTAAAAAGTGATCAGCTGACTTAAAAAAGTGAGGAAACCCGTTGCCTTTAAATAAACTTCATGCGTAATTGTTATGTGGTTATAAAAGTTATGTGGAATTGTCAAGTTCACATAACTTATTTTTTTCAATTACGCATGATGTTTCTTTCTTAATAATTATAAGGCAACGGGTTAACTCACTTTTTTTAAGTTAAGTTAACTGATCACTTTTTACAGTGTATTTATTTTACAGTATGTATTGTATAGTTTCTTCAGCTCTTAGCCAGAAACAGAAACAGTTGCTTGATTTAAGTACATTACGAAAATGGAATGTATGTCACTCACGTCACGTCATTAAATTGGCTGTGCTTTCAGCTATGAAAAGCTGTTTAACATGTTTTCAAAATGTATACAAATCAATTGACCCTTTACACAGTCTGTGATTATGTGTTTTTTTTTTTACAGTGATCAACATCATAAATCAATTTTTTTATTTTCATGTAAAATTAAGTTATGTACATTGACATTTATTAGTTAATTCAACAATATACTTTGCGTTTTATCACCTAATATAGTGAATCACTCTATATATTTTTTTCTCTTTTGTAAAATCATAGGGGGGGGGATCAAATGGGAATGCAAAAATTATCTTTGTTGTAGTTTCCTTTAACCAGAAGTTTATCCAAATATGACAACTTCCGCATCTGAGAACCCCAGATATGTGAAAAGGGTCCATTCTGCTGATTTTTCCTTCAAAACCAACACAGGAAATACTTGTGAAAATAAATGTTAAATATGTAAAATGTAGTCTGTCGAATCGATCTCTGCCTGTTATATTTTTGTTGTTAGAATTTCTGTTGGTACAAAAATAAAAAATATTGATTATTTTAATGAACACTGCCTACATTTTCTTAAATTGTTAGCCTCATAGGTTGTTCTGTTTTCTCCTTAGATTTTGGTCAAATAGCCAGTTAACCTCCAATTAGCTTTGGGTATGAAATGTGGTCTGGATTCCCATTTACAAACAGCTGAATGTGACCACCAACTGTTTTTAAGGTAGCAAAGCTGTTGTAAATTGACTTGTCTTACCTAATAGCAACAAACAATAGGTATGACATGAAACAGACCTCAAGTTGTTTCTTGTGCTTTTCCCAGGCATTGAGTTTCCATTTTCTGGGAGCAGAAAGAAGCATTAGAGCCTCAGGTCTTTGGGAAATAAGCTGAGAAGAGAAGAAAGGACACAGTGTAGAGTGAGAAGTAAAGGGACAGTTTGTCTCGTGGTGTCGATTGGAGACAGACCCCCGACTGGGTCCGAGAAATTGGGAGGAGTTGTCCAGCTGAGTGAGTGAGTCCAGAGACTGTACAGTCACCAAAGCCATTCTGCTGCTTTCAGTTTCAGCCTGTCTTTGCATGTCTCATCCAAACCTTGCACAATATTTTTAACTTGAAACTTGACCGTTCCGAATCCTTAAATGTGCACCATGTAAACAGTAGAATTTGAGTATCTTTGAGATACTATTATTACTGATGAAAGGAGAAAATTATAGTTTTAATATACTATTATAGTTTTAATTAATATTTTGAATTAATGTTTTTTATTATTTTTATATTTTGTCTTCATTTAAATGTTTAACTAGTTTTAGTAATTTAGTCTATAAAGTTAAGTGTGTGTATATATATATATATTGTCTGTATAGTTTTATACATTTTATTTCATTTTTAGTTATTTGAGTACATCAAGTTAAACTAAATAATCATGAGTCTCCTTGGCAACTAGCTGCAAAAAAAACTAATAATAAGTTTAAGGTTTTAAGATGAATTTCTTGTTGTATTCCTCATTTGTAAGTCGCTTTGGATAAAAGCATTAATTTGGATTAATTTTATTAAATGAATAAATGTAAGGTGTTTTATATGTTTTATTTTATTTCAGTTAATGTTTATTTTCAAGTAACAAAAATAATTTTTATGGTTTTAGTTAACTATAATAACCCTGGTTGTGATTTAAAACCTCTTATCAGTAGTTTAATATTTATTTTTGGCCCTAATAGAATAACAAGTTATGCCCATCATTAAGGGATGCACTCTTTTGTGTCAAAGGGATAGTTCATCCAAAAAGGAAAAAGCTTTGATAATTTATTCATATTACCTCATTGTTTCAAACCTGTATGACTTTTGTTTCTGTGGAACATAGAGGTTTTTTTCTTTTATTATGTCCTAGGGTTTTTGTCCATTTAATAAAAGTCAGTGGAGTCCAATGTTGTTTGAACCCCATTGACTTTTAAAATATCTTCTTTTTTCCACAGAAGAAATAAATTCGTACAGGTTTGGAATGCCATGAGGGCGAGTAAATGAACATTTTTGGGGTGAACTATCCCTTTAACAGTTAACTCTAACTAACCCTACCATCATAAATTGACTAACCCTCTCCTCCGATGATGTTCTTAGTCTATTAAAAACCAGCCGGCTAGCTTCCTCCTCATGCGCGTGATTAAGTTTCCTTCGTGAGACGGGCTGATATTGCAACATGTTTTAATATCGACTAACAAAAGTGTTTTGTGGAGCCCCCGAAGGGAAGAGGTGTTGGCTTTTTCAGCGCAGCTTTTTGTGGGCAGGCCGGCAGAATGCGCTGGTGGCTCTTTGTCTTCCAGGGAAACCCTAGCCGGGAGGTGCGGGCTGAGCACGGAGTGGCGGCATCGGATAACCACGCATTTCCTCTCTTGCTATTTACCGGCCTTTTGTTTGTTTGCCGAATGCGAAATATATACATGTCGCCAGATCAGATCTGCTTTCCACACGTTGCCCCTCTCTTTGTTTCTTTTTTTATTCATCATCCTCCTCCTCTTCTCCTCCTCTTTCTCCTCTGCCTTTCCAAACTCTTCATGCACTGTCAAAAGTCTGTGCGCCTGTTCTTGAATATTTCTGACTGAATTTGATAACCCTCTCAGAACTGTTCAGATATCATTTACATAATGCAGTCTATTATTTAGGAGGTATAACACTTTCATTTGTGTGCCAACATTGTAGAAAAGGTGGTGTTGTTTGTTTGTGATGAAGGGAGATGGGTAAGCTTGGGATGACCTAAAGGTCATGTTGCCGCTCTTCAGCGCACGGGACAGTCAATATGTTGAACATATGCAGGTTTGAGATCAATATTTTGGTTCCCAAATATTTCCTCACTGCTAATTGAACTATACAGCATAGTAGGGTTCGAAAGTCTGAGAACATATTGAAAGTCTGTGCTGGTTAATTGCGGTCGTTTTACAAGAAAAAGCTTCAGTGACTTAGATTGGCCAACAGTTGTTTCCTTGAAATGTATCATTTGTAGTTGCAATCAAAATGATTCAACCCCCTTGATCTGGAAGACTTTTTGCTGCTGAGAACAACATTTAATGAAAGCAATTCAACAAAGGCATCAGTAAATTATTATGAGTGATTCTGAGAATGTTATGTTGATGAAAAATAAAAAAAATAGACTGATAATCTTTGGTTTTCACATTACCACTGGTTTCTTCAAATATTTTCACTGAAATTTAAATCTGAAGACTGTATAGCCCATTCAAGAACATTCTACGACTGATGTACTGAAATCTTCAGTAGATTTGGGTGTATAATTTGGGATGGCTGTCCTGCAGGAAAGTCCACTGATCATCAAGCTTCAGTCTCTGCACCCAAGGCATCACCATCTTTGCCAAAATGACTTGATGCTTTAAAGAATTCATGATGTCATTCATTCAGTCAAGATTTCCACTTCCTGTAACAGCAAAGCACCCCCATGACTGGACCACCTCCTTGTTTGACCATGGAGATTGTGTTCTTTTGCTCATAAGCTTTACATTTTTTGCTCTAGACATACCGCTGATCCATGGGTCCAAAAAGTTCCAGTTTGGTCACATCACTCCATAAAACATACTTCCAGAACTCCACAGGTTGATCCAAATGAATTTGAACACATTGAAGTTTGCCTTTTATGTTATTCTTGGTCAAGAGTGGCATTCGGCAAGATGTCTCAACATTAAGGCCATGCTTGTCTACTGTTCTTCTTATTCTCTGCTTTGAAATGTTTTTTTTTTTTTTCTCCTTTCATCGGGTCATCTTGCAAATCTTTGGCAGTAAATTAAGAGTTTTTCTCAGTTGCTCTGGTCAAACATTTTATTCCCCTTAATGATATTGTGCTTTTTCTTCACCACCCTCAAAGGTTTTCTGGTACAACACATTTTAAACATATGAATAAGGCTGCCAGCTGTGTCTCTAGGAACTTTTAGTGTTTTGGAAATCTTCTTGTAGCCATAGACTTTCTAATGTAATAAAAACCATCTGTTCTCTATATATTTGCTACTCAACTTTAGCACATGCATGAGCTAAATGTATGTATGTGTCACAGCACAAGCTTCAGTTTAGTTATAGAGTTTCCAAAGGCTTAATTATGTTTTAACATCATTTTGTACCATACCATACAAATAAGTGACTTAAAAACAGCAGTATTGAAAAGGGGTTGAATACTTGTGACAGCTATATTACAAAAAACAAACAAAAAACACTATTACTCAAAAGCATTACATTCTATTTTGACATTATCACTTTTAATTTGCCACTAAACTGATAGATGCATTTTTTTTAAAACTCTGTATCTTTAGGAAAGCTTACACTTGTAAATTATTACAGTCTCTGAGGGGTTGAATTATTTTGATTGCAACTGTATATCCAATAATTCAAATTATCCTGTGCTTTAAATATGTATGTGGTTAAAAAGATGAAAAATCACGTCAGACTCATCTTATTTCCCTAGTAAAAGGAGAGAATTATTTTGTTCCTTTTTAACCAAGTGTCTACACAATAATCATATTAAGCTATTTTTACCAACCTGACTTATCTGCATAAATATTCATAGGCAAATATTCATTCATAAACAAGGGAAATACATGAGTAGTGGCAAACGCAATTCAGAATTTCATTTAGAATTCCTTTTAAATTTATATTCCATTCCTGAATTTGAATTGTGATAGCAAGCAAGATATAGAACTGCAATTTGAATTTTATTATAAGAAAATATAACTAAAATGAATAGAAATGTAATATAATGTAATCAATAATCAGTAATTAGTAATTTTAATTAGAAAAGTAGGTCCAGACAAACTATGAATGTTTAAGGTTTATAAGCCGGATGGATGGACAGATGGATACAGTAGACAGATGGGTGAATGTATGGATACAGTGGATGGATGGATGGATGGATGGATGGATGGGTGAATGTATAGATAAAGTGGATGGATGGATGGATGTGTAGAAGGATACAGTAGACAGATGGACAGTGGATGGATGGATGCAGTAGATAGATGGGTGGATGGATAGATACAGTTGATGGATGGATGGATTCAACAGATAGATGGGTGGATGTTTAGATACATTGAATGGATGGATGGGTGGATGGATATATACGATAGATGGATGTGTAGAAGGATACAGCAGACAGTTGGATAGAAGGATAGATACAGTGGATGGATGGATACAGTAGATAGATGGGTGGATGGATGGATACATTGGATGGATGGATGGGTGGATGGATATATACAGTGGATGGATGGATGTGTAGAAGGATACAGTAGACAGTTGGATAGATGGATATATAGTGGATGGATGGATGCAGTGGATGGATGGATGTGTGGATACAATGGATGGATGTGTGGATACAGTAGATAGATGGGTGGATGTTTAGATGCATTGAATGGGTGGATGGATAGATACAATGGATGGATGGATGGATGTGTGGATACAATGGATGGATGTGTGGATGCAGTAGATAGATGGGTGGATGTTTAGATACATTGAATGGGTGGATGGATAGATACAATGGATGGATGGAAGTGTAGAAGGATACAGCAGATTGTTGGATATAATGATAGATACAGTGAATGGATGGATGGATGGATACAGTAGATAGATGGGTGGATGGATAGATACAGTGGATGGATGGATGTGTGGATACAGTAGATAGATATATTCAGATAAATAGATAGATGATAGATACTATGGATACGATGGATGGATGGATAGACTGACAGACCCTTGGATACTTCTGGAAGCTTCAGAGATTGTTAGAGAAAAGACGTCAATCAGGATGATGATGATGAATATTGCTGTAACAAGCAATTTAGAGAACGTGTAACTGATTATCTTTGGCCTGATGATGGCACTTGGTGTGGACAAGGAATGCTGGTTGATTCTGATGTGTTTATCACACTTGTGCTGGTAACATGTAAGGGCTGAGGAAGCAGGTCTGATCTGATAATGGGAATGTGTCTGTGTCTGCCTTTGTGTGATGGGTTGGGTTGTGACAAGCTGCCAGCTCATATGGCCTTGAAGCAGAGTCACCACCGCCTCACCCCTGTCTTCACTCCACTGCTCTCCCCTCCACCTCGTTTGGGCCATTACTGCGGTGGCAGCAGAAGCCCGCAGACCTCTCTCATCGCCATTTCATCCCCCTCTCTTTCCCCCTCACTGCTCCCACTGTTCATCCCCTTCCTCCCTCCCTCCGCCATGTCCTGTCCCTAAATCACAGCGTTTCTCTCTTAACCCTTCCTCCCTGTGACATCACTGCACATTCTATGCTCAGAGTGTGGAGCGGGGATGTTCATCGGACCACAGCAGCGTGATTAAAAATACTATTTCTATTCGCTTCGTCGGGCCGGCCATTGTGGGGAGTCCGGCTCGGGAAATGACAGGCCAAAGGGTGCTTTTCAATGGCGTGTTCATTAAATGTAACTGCTGCAAACTAGATGTGACATTTCACAGAAATGTAATTATTGTACATTTTAAAGTTCCTTTTTAATGTTGAAAGACTTTATATTTTATTTTATTGTTCTTGCTCATTTTCCATGCATTTACAGTAAATAGGGACTGAACTAAATTTAAAGTAATTTACTACAAATCTTGACATTCAAAGCTCATAACAAGTAGGCCTAGTGATTTCCAATTCGAGAACAAAATCATTCTTTTCAGTCATTTATTCAGTTCACTGTTGTGTACCACAAAAGGAATATTTCATGTCATATGGGTTTGAACTACATTGAGTAAATTATGAATTTTCATTAGTGGTTAAGATATCCTTTAATACAATTGAATCTGTTGTCATATTTAGTGTCATTAAATGAGCAGAGTCTGGTGACACTGAGAGAAAGTGGTTTTCCATTGGTTTGTAGGGATTGCTGTGCTATTGGGCTACAGCTGCTCAAGTTTCTTCTAATCTTCTAATAACATCTGTAGAAAAGGTTAGGGATTACCTGCTTCACAATACAGCCAATTAGTCACTATAATGTGTCATTTAAACCTCCATTATTGCATACTGAGTCAGTGAATGGCCTGAATTTGATCTCATGTCATAAAACACTGTGTAAAGATCACTGCAGTTTTGAATTAGTATTCCGAAATTGTTTACAACGTCTTCAAAGCGATTGACCTTTCTAACAGCACAAAACATTTTTTATCCTGCTACAATGTCCTTTTCTGAAGACATAAATGGACCCCATTGTCTGTTTCTTTAACAAGCCAGATTGTGGGTATGTGAGAGGAATGCAGTGCTTGACTTTCAAAAGTGATGACCCAAAAGATGTACCAATGAATGTGGAGGTGTATCCTGGGATATAATTGGATACTGATCCACAGACTTATTTGGATGATGAGAATGGGGAATCATGAGCTTGTGTCTCAGTGATTATGGGATGGCCTTGCCAAAGTCGCTGGTTTTATTTTATTGGTATAATTCCTTCCAAAGTCAAAAGGCGATGATAAATCAAAACAGTGCTGCATGACTTATCCTTATCCTTCAGTGCTGGATTTATGAATTTAATTTGGTTCCATGCTTAAAAATGTATGATTGTAAACATGAAAATAAACATTTGAGGGTCAAGAGAGAAAGTGACAATTAAAGCCCAATTTATACTTCTGTGTCGAACTAATGCCGTAGCTACGTCGTAGGCTGTGTGTGTAGCGCGCGTACCTTTCGGCGTACCCTGACGTGCACCTCTCCAAAAATGTAACAGCGCGTCAATTCTATGCGGACCGCAAGCGCTGTGATTGGTCTGCTAGAACCCCTCCCTCGGGTTTCACATGCTCCCTCTGCATGTGTAATTGCGCGTCAACACGGACAACGACGCAGAAGTATAAATGAAAACCAACGCGTAGTCGATAGCGTAGAGGCTCTGGCGTAGAAGTATAAATTAAAAAATTACGATTATAAAAAAATAAAAGTTCTCTCATAATTTACTCACCCTTATTTTGTTCCAAACCCTTATGATTTTCAAAAATCATATTTTTATTTTCATGTTTACAATCATACATGATTTTCAAAAATCATATGAGGCCAAGGCAATCAAGAATTTATAGCCATGATTAACAAAGGTTTTTTATTTTTTCTAAATTCTCGAGTGCCTTGGCCTCATATAATTTTTGCAAGTTGAACTATCCCGCGTCCAAAGTGCACCGAGATTCGGACTTTATACCCCACACTCTTTGCATCTTGTGTCATATGAATTATTTTTGAATAATGCAACTCTTTCTTTTTTTTTCATATAATTACAAATACTTATAATAATTTTGTAATAATTACAAAAATGGGAGATTTGAAGCTTTAAAAAGGACGCCAAATCAGCATAAAATATTATAGCCTGCTAGTCCATCATGCACGTTATTCCAAGTCTTATATCATCTATCCTCAATTCTTCTCTCATGAACTCTTGTGATGCCATGCCAACAAGATTTTTAATGAATTTAATGAATTCATTAATTACATTTTAGTCTGTTCCTCACATATTGTGATCGTATGGCTTCAGATGACTTGGAGTATTGTGCATAAGTTGTATAGACCACTTTATGATGCTTTTTAGTCATTTTTGAGCTTGACCGCTCTGGCCCTCATCACTTTTATGATATTGTAAAGAGCGGCCAGGATATTCTTAAAAAAATTCACATGTAAGAAACAATGTCTTGCATTTATCTAGAGTATATTGTTTTTATTTATTTATTTTATTTTGAATTAATTAATCATTTTAAAATGTTTTTCTCCCACTGCTCAGTCTGTTTTTTTTTTCACTGCTCGTCTTTGAAAAGTGTAGGAATTAACAAAATATCTGATGAAATGCATTTTTTAGGATGATCCAATACAGGTTAAAACCAGCAGGCTTTGTTTCCTCAAATCATAACATTATTGAGCCAAACGTGGCTTAACTTGTGAAGCTCTGGTCAGCCTGCAAGAACACAGAGAACTGTCTCACTGTGACTGTAGGTGTGAGGAGTGGAGGTCTGTGCGAAACGACAAACCATGTCCACTCACAGAGACGATGAGAGAAACATTTGTCTCTCTAGTTGCTGTTTCTTTTGTTTGCTTGTGCTTTATACTGTATAATTTTTACTGAGAGAAGTTCCAGTTGAGCGAAACCAAGGAAACAATGATTAGACCATATTATTAATTTGAGTGTGATATAGGGGGCTGGTACTGAAGAGATGTGCTGCTCAAATAAACTGATTCGGACAGGGGCACTCCTCAGTGATGGGAAGGAGCCTTAATTGGGCTAATCAGAGGGCTTTCAGCGACTTGCTCATTAAGAGAGGGTGTCTTCCTGCTCTTAATGCCATTGAATAGCCTGCCAAAACTATAAACGTGAATCACTCAACTGCATCACTGGACCCAACAGAAACCCACGAGAAAAGGCCAGTCGTGAAATTCAAACATTATACTGCATGGTCAGTCTTTGGTCATCTGTGTTATTTCTCCATTTGAGAAAGTGTTATGGGTTGTCAGCAGGCCCACATGGCACATGGCCTTCACTAAGCTCCTAATAGGGGATTTTTAATGTGCTCATAAAGTGGTAAAAATTGATTTGACGATATTCTCACGTTGGCTGGAATGAACTCTGACAAAGTATTTTTTATCAGCTGTTTTTCTTCAAAAAACTATATATTTTAAAATTGTAGCTTATTCCTGTGATGGCAAAGCTGAATTTTACGAAATCTGAAATGTCCTATTGTTATCCATGTTGAAAACAGTTGTGCTGCTTAATGTTTTTGTGGAACCCGTCCGTGATAATTTTTTTTTCAGGATTCTTTGATAAATTAAAAGTTTATAACAGCATTTATTTTATATATATATATATATATATATATATATATATATATATATATATTACTGACCCCAAACTTTTGAAAAGAAAAGCTTCATTTGAGAAGAAAAGCTTTGATTGCAGCTCATAACATTAGTGTAATGTTCCTACAATGCATTTACTATTTGTTGCAATCTCCATAGACAAAAAAAACAACAAAAAAACTATAAACTATAAGGCGGACAGCAACATTTCATTCACAATTTAATGTTTTACACATGCCCCGCCCTGTACTTGTTCATTTATTAAACATTTTGCAAATTTTTTCCTTTAGCTACCAATAATAATTTTAGCTCTGTGTACCACATTTGACCACTTTTGAGTATTCCACAGGTTTCCCCTAAATTCAACATTGATACCATCTGGGTCTAGTCATCAGATAAGAATGCTCTTTCACTCCAATCCAGGTAACTGGTGAGAAAAGCAAAAGCACATTAGCGCACTGTAAAGTGATTTATGGAGATTACCAGTGACTCGTGATGCGAGCATCATTATGACGCAACAGGCTGTTGGTGTTGAATAAGACAACCTTTTTGTCTGGTAATGAGAGTATCTACAGATTTCTGTCTCTCTCTGTCCTCCCCTCACCTCCATCCCCTCGCCAACAGTCCCCTCCTCCATCTACCCTCTCATTAGGGCCCTAATTGCTCTGTATTTTTGTAAAGTGTTAAGTTTAACGAGCACTAACTGTAGCACATGGACTGATCACCTTGTTCATTTGGATTTATTTCTGTTATTTGAAAGAATTATGTCGGATCATGAAATTGTGAAATAGGAAATATGATATTTTACAATAAGTTTCAATTTGTGCACTTAATGCATTAGGTATGATTATCTAACAATAGACAACATTTACAGTCTGTATTAACCTATGTTAATTTATAAATATATTATTAAAAAAAATCACATTTGTACAATTATTTATTCAGTCATGCTAGTTCATAATATGCTATCACTTAAAAGTGTAGGGTCAGTAAGATTTTTCTTTTAATTTATTCACCAAGGATGCAGTAAACTGATTAAACATACAGTAAAGGTTTTTACATTGTTACAAAAATTTGTAATGCTGTTCTTTTGAACTTTCTATTCATCAAAGAATCTTGAAAAATGTATCAAAGTTTCTTCAAAAATGTTGAGCAGCACAACTGTTTTTAATATTAATAATAAGAAATGTTTTTTGAGCAGCAAATCAGCATATTAGAATGATTTCTAACGGGTCATGTGACACTGAAGACTTTGCCATGACAGAAATACAAATTTTTAGAATATACATTTTAGTATATTTAGTAGGCTACATTTTTGTATATATTAAAATAGAAAACAGTTCTTTTAAATTGTAAAAATATTTACAGTATTACTATTTTACTGTATTATCAAATATATGCAGCATGCTTATTTTAAGAACATTAAAAAAATCTTACGGACCCCAATTTTTTTAACAATAGTGTACATTATTGATCATTTATCCCAATATTAACTTAAAAATGTTAATGTATTGGTTTATGTTGAAGTTAACATTGACTAAGAATAGATTAATACGTGCTATAGCTATTGCATTAACTAATGCTTCAATATATAGAAAAAAACAAACAAATATATACCTATAAAGTAATTCCTCATTTTTTTCAATTTGCTGTTGAAGTGGCTATAATTCTGTTGTGTCACTAATAATGCAGTGGTTGTTTGTTAATTAACAGTCAGAATGAGTTTATTTGGCCACTCCCCCTCGTTGACATCATTAGTTGGACTTCTCTGGTAAACGCAGCAGTCATAGTGAACAGTAGCATTCCGACAATAGGCATTTTCTGCACATTTTGTGGTTGCAAACGTGAAAGACACAGGAAGCAGTTTTCAGAATTCCCACGTGAGTCATTTTCCCAAGACAAAAGAGTGTTTCATGTTTTTGCACTGTAGTTGGAGATGTTACCCCTGCTGATACTGGGTCAATACATTGTTTATGTAAAACAAAAGGATAAATGTGATGTCGCGTCTAGACAAAATGCAAATGAATTTTGATAAACCTTTGTTTGCTATAGCGTGTTTTCCGAAGGCACGCGCAAACAAACATGCATACAAACTTATTTTTGATTTTAAATGCTCAGTTATGACAATCGTGAATAGTGTGTAGCAATTTTCAGTTTGGTATTTGTGCGGGAAAAACCATTAGGATTAATTTGTTTTGATCCACACACATTATGTTGATTACCCATGATGGCTAGAAAACATAAACTGGTAAATCTATTAGTCAAAATAACAACAGCATGCTCTTTTTACTTGCTCTGAACTTTGCCCTTTCTCTTTTTCTGTCTGTCACTGTGACACAACTATTACTACATATGTCTCAAATGTGAGAAGAGGATCTGACAGCATCATTTGGTCTTTCTTTGGCAACTTGTCTGTCACTCTCAGGTTTCACTATATTGTCTCTTTGTACTCTACACTGATCCTCAAGCCATTAGAGCCTATATCTCTGACCATCATCTGCCTCTGTTTCTTTTGATGGAGCTTTTCACACAGACAGCTTTCACTTCATTTATACTGTGGGTGCTTTTTACTTCTAATAACTCATGATAAATAAAATCACGAGTTCATCTACTCTGGTTCAGCACTGATCATGACTGTCACTGAAATGATCGCAAACCGAGCCATCAGCAGCTCTTATTTACCGAGCTGTCTGTTGTTGATGAGGGGGTCGTGAAATGTTAAGGGTCGGGATTAAGACCCTTAACATGTTTCTGTCCAAAGCCTACTCGTCACTCAAACGCTTCACACACGTATAGCAGCTCATTACTAGGGGAGACTAGTCTGTAACTTAGGTTTTTTGTGCTGTTTACAAACTTATAGATTTATATTGTACTCATCTATATATACACACTCTACAGTTCAAGTTTGGAATCTGTAAGATTATTATTATTTTTTTAAAGAAATTACTACTTTTAATACTAACAATATCAGCTTAACAAAAATGACTTTTTCTACCATTTGGGCCAAATCAAGTGCCTCTGATTTTACTTACCCTTTCACAAATGATTGATGATAATACATTTTTAATACATTTTTATTTTTAGAAATGTATTTTTATATTTGCTAGAATATTTGTTTTTCATTAATTAAATGTATTAATTAAATAAATCTATCTGTCCGTCCGTCCATCCATCCATCCTGCCTATTTGTGTGCACCCCCTTGAAAAAGTAATGTCTAACCTTCAGAAAGGGAACAGAAGGTTTAGATGTATTTCTGGGTATGTGTTGCGGATGATGAGGGTATGAAAGATAATGGGCCCTATTTTAACAATCTAAGCACATGGTCTAAAGCACATGGCGCAAGTGTGTGTCCGAATCCCCTTCTGCAATGGGAAAAATGGTCTGCGCACCCGGCGCATGGTCTGAAAGAGTTGTCCCTATTCTCTTAATGAGTAATGGGTGTGTTTTGGGCATAACGTGCAATTAACCAATCCGAGTCTCATCTCCCATTCCCTTAAAAAGCCAGTTGAGCTTGCGCCATGGCGGATTTGCTATTTACAATGTGTAAAACTGAACGCTTCTCTAGCGAGGAAACGGATCTGCTGTGCGCGAGGTTAAAGCGTGCGAGCAGACCATCTACGGGACAAAGTGTATGCGCGTTGTGCACCCGCCTGTAGGCGCATATTACTAATGCGCTTTTTAAATAACAAAAAAAATTGTGTCGCGCTGAAACTAGCGAAAAACACTGGCACCGCATTGCTCCGGGTGTATGATAGGGCCCACAGTATGACTGGCAGCCTTTTTTAATGAAACATCTGTGCTCATATGTCTTTATATTTTTTCATATTTATCGTCTGGCCTCATAATTATTTAACACAATTACTAAATACATTTTTAACACCCTTAAGGTAGTGTGATCAGGGCTTTGCTGGTGTGCCATTTCAGCCTCACCCAATATTTTAGATTATTCTTTCTGTTTCAGCAGAAAATGTGAAAGTTATCAGTTGGAGAGATGATTGGTCAAGGCATGCTTTATGAGCTTATTTATCATGACATTGGATTATTGATCTGTTTATAGATGGATTGTTTCAGTGACTGACCGTCTCTTGTCATCTGAGAGCAAAGACAGACAGATGGCTGTCATTGTGTGAGCGCCGTTTTGCACATTCTCATAATGGCGGGAATGAAACGTACCAAACATATGCACTGCCCAGCAGGACCCAGCCACTGTAAGTAATGTCCATACATCTGAACCCCCAGCACACACACACACAAACACACACACGTGTGAGGATACACACTCAACGTACACATGCTCAAATTAGACAGCCTCCTGAGACCAGAAAACGTGTTTGGATTCAGATTTGGTAGATGACATTTTTAACTCAACATTAATCACCTAGTCTTTTGATAGAGCAGATTCCCGTGATTGAATATGTAAAGACCGACACGGCCTTGATCTGCACATCTCGGTTTCTGAGAAGCTGTAGAACATGAACATTTGCAGACACTGATGATGAAAGCTACAGCTTTTATTTCAGACACATTTGTATTTGTTAGTTCTTCAGACTGTGATACTGAAACTGATTTTCTCCTACAGTACCTTGAGCTATTGTTCTTGATGGCATTAAAGTTTCCTTCATAAGATATTTATGAAGCCTATAGTGCCTCAGTTAAATGCTCCCCTAGGATTACAACGTCTACTCGCTTGTAAATGAAGAAGCAGGTTGTATGTCAGCATTTGATATCTTTTATAGTTTCGCCACTGAAAGCACATGAACTTCAGTCATGCAACAGTTCTACTGATGCAACAATTTAGCAATATTTCACATATTTGTGGTCCAACAATGCAATGTTTAATAGTATATAGGTAAGTATACGGTTTAGGGGAGTGATTAAACTAGAGGTAGTGGCGCTGCTAACTTCAATCAATTTTTCATGAATTTATGATAGTTGATTTATTTTTAGAACAATTTAGCTTTTCCAGTAACAATCTAGTTTGTATTGCTTTTTATAGTTTTTTATCCAATATATATTTTTACACATGCTCTTCTAAACCACCCACTTTTTACTCACTCGTATGTCATGTTTGAAACTCTATTAATTTTGATACGATTTGTTTCGGATGTTTTATGAAACTGTAAATGACCAAAAAAAATAAAAAATCACATCCCAGTATGGCATATCATTTAATGCTATGTAGGGTGCATTATGGTATTACGGCTATAATGGCTAGTTTAATAGATTGTAGGGTGGATTTGAGTATTTAAAATTATGATGAAATTTTACAATACATATAGAGCTATAATTTAATATAGTTAATAAAATGTCATTATGATTTATTACATTTAAAGGTTAATGCACCTGTACACAAATTACAACTAGCTAGTTTTTCAGCTTGACAATAGTTTGACTACTTTAAATACACAACCCGATTTGCAGTCTGGACGAGTCGACGCTATTTGCTGAAAGTCAGAGCCAGTCTGCAGGTGATGGGCAGTCAGAGTTGATCACTTTCACAGAAAATCGTGAAGTTGGCCACATAGTCTGATTTTTTAGCTTCGTTCAGACAATGATTCCATCTAGTCGAGGGATATCAAACATGTTTGACATTGTAAGCTGATTTTAGAACACATTGTTTTTAATTTGTCAAGCATCAAAGAGGCACGTTTCTGCCTTAATTTGTTGTGTTCGGAATGACTTCAAAGTTTGGTGGTGTCTGATACAGTCGTTTAGTGTATAATGCAGTTTTATTTCTGTAACCTTTCACAAAGTCCTGTAATGAATTCCAGCCTTAACTTAACATCAGCAGTGTGCGCGGGGTTCAAAATTTACTTGGCAAGCACCAAATGCGAGTACAGTTTGGCTTTGGTGAGTAAATACAGTGGATGTAATTCACTTTTGGGAATTTTCCTGCCAAGTTTAATTGCAAGAACAATAGTATGAAGTAAAAGTCATACAAGTGCTCTACTAGAGGTACCGTCTGTAATGATGAAAGTGTTTGTATTTACATGGACAGTTTCATGACCGTTACATTTTCTCAATTCAGTCACCATTGGCAGGTGTAATTAAAAAGTTAATTTTGGTGTCTTCAAATAGGCTGATGCAAAATTCATGAGAAAGCATGTCTACGTATCAACACGTGTGCCAGTGTAACGTCCCCCAACATGAGGCCTTACCCGCCTATCTCTCTAGCTCTCTGTATCTGTTCTGAGTGCCTAACTGTAGCTGACAGGCAGCAGCTCATTAGAGAAGACGCTCATTTTGTTTCTCTGTCCGCCAGCGCCCTGGGACTCTGCTAAAGGGAGGGGTTAGGCTGGGACCGGCTGCCCCAAACAATGCTACTGTTTGTCCCCGACAGGACAACCTTACATCCATAGCTCAGGATTTGGTCAGAGGATAGGGGCAGTGTTGGGGGGAAGGGGAGTGGTTGTGTGTGTGTGTGTGTGTGTGTTTGGGGGGGGGGGGGGGGGGGGGGGGGGGGGGGGGGCTGTTCTGTACTCTCCTGCACAAAGATATAATTAATGAAATGGGCAAATGGTACGAAAAATTGGCTCTTGAACATTCAGTGCTTCACTGACGTTACTATAGAAACGATAGTTTTTGTGTGTGTCCGTGTCCATGGGATGTTAGAGACGGCTGAGTGAATGTTTTTATAAGTATTTGTTTTTATAGAGACAGACGACTCTAAACCAGTCTGTAGATAACTTCTGGAAACGAAGGAAAATATGAAAACAGAAAAACTCTATTTTGATGTATTCAGCTGGTAGGAATTCTGGGCCCAGCTGTTGTCTCGCTGTCATAATTAGTTCAGAATTTTATAGGTCATACTCTCAGCAAATGTACAAAAACATTATTGATATTATATAATTTCAAACTAGTGTTGATGCTTTGCAGGATTTAGATAGTAGGAGACAACAGTATCAGCTTGACAAAAACGACTTTTTCTACTTGTCCAATAGGGCTTCCGATTTTACTTGCCCTTCCACAAAAGACCAATACATTTTTATTTTTTACCAATGCATTTTTATATTTGCTAGAATATTTATATTTTCATTAATTGTTTAGTGTACTTTAAAAAAAAAAACACACACACACACACACACACTCACAGACGAAACCTGCTTCTGGAGCCAGATATGTGTTGTGTGTTTAAGTGAGATGGTGTAAAGTTGTGTATTTTACCATGATAGGGTTGTCTTTATGTCTGTGTGCGTGTGTGTGTGTGTGTGTGTGTGTGTGTGTGTGTGTGTGAGAGAGAGAGAGAGAGAGAGAGAGAGAGAGAGAGAGAGAGAGAGAGAGAGAAGAGAGATACAGCTATCATTTCAAATTCATAAACACTTTTTCTGGAAAGAGAAGAACATGCAATGCAAACCTTACTGATAGGTTTTGTAGTTTCCAATACATTTTTACAAATGCTTCCACATCTATTACTGAAAAAAGTCTGCAATTTCGACAAAATGAAAAGTTTTGCTTCATTCGAGGTTAAATTTGAAGCTTTTTTTAGTGGATTTTAGTACTGCATTCATAATTGTATAACATAATTGCTGTAATTGAGGTAATAAATAATATGACTCCACTTTGAAGTGTCACTGAAAGCTAATTTTGGATTATAAAATAGCAGTAAATTAAATAAATTAAAATAATGCTATTTTAACGATATGCCTATGTTAATGTCTTATTGCATTTGACATACACACACACACACACACTCTTTCTCATTCATACACACACAAACACACACAGACACACTTCTTTATTACCTGAAATGCTTGGAGCTGAGAGCCCTGAGAGCTCTTTGCCCTGCGATTAACAATGATTATAGCCTCTTCACTTCCTATTGCTAGCACACTGAAGATTTTAATTTGTAGTTTAATTAATTTTAATGACATAACACTGGGCTCAAAGCACACGTAAAGATGGATTGCACTGTACATGAAAACAAAAACACGAGTCCTATGTGCTCGGTGTCTCTGAGCATGTTAAATGAATCAGATAATGTTCATTTATACTGTGGAGTTCTTCTCGTCAGATGGCTGTTGATGTGCATAAATGGGTTTTAGAGGACAGCATCAAAGGGATGTAAAGCAGGCCTTTAATTAACTACTCCATGAGTCAGCCAAGCAACAACAACAATAACAAAAAAAATATATATATTTTTACAATACCTGAAAAGAGCTGCAATATCTAAGCCCTTGCCTGTTATTATCTCGGTTGTAGTGGAGAAACTCTCATTTTGTAATGTGTTAGTAACAAAAGATAATCGATAGGAGATCAATTAGTGGTGATGATAGATGGACAGATGTCAAGGACAAACTCTGAGAGCCGATCGATTAATGAGGGGGAGTTTCAGCTGGGTTCCATGGAGGGTGTTTGTTAGTGTTGATTTATTGCATAATGACTGCAGTCACCCAGAATGTGTGTTAGTGGAAATGTACCCAACCCTTCTTCACAATTCAGTTAGATGATTGTTTCTGCTTGATTTATGTTTATACTTCGAAAACATTGTGCTAATCTCAGTACAAAGTGACTGATGATGAGTGATTGGCGAAGTCTAAGTCTGCTCACTCTGAAACTAACAAACCTTTGGATGAGCATCTGGAGCCAGAGATGTGTTGTGTTTTTAAGTGAGTTGGTGTAAAGTTGTGTCCTTTGGCGTGATGGGTTTGTCTTTATGCCTGTGTGTGTGTGTGTGTGTGTGACAGATACTACCCTCCTCTGTTCCCCTCACCTCGCTCTCTCTCTCTCTCAGCCCCATGAGCCAAAACAACAGGCTCCAAACAGCTTGAGCCTCTCCTTATCAAGCATAAAAAAGTGCCCCATTTTCACAGCTTTGAATCTGACATTTTTGGCACATTAAGTATTGGACATTAATAAATTAAATGTAATGAAGTGACATGAAAGCAGAACAAGTCAGATGGTACAATGCAAAAAAAAAAAAAAAAGTAGAAAGGAAGGAAAAAAAAAACTTTCTTTAAGCTGCAATTAGCTAATACTTTTTTAAAGTCATCTGAGAGTGTTTTTCATGTTCATTTATTCAGGCATATAGTGAATGATTAAATGGCCAGAGATGTAAGGAAGAAATACCAGTGAAGTTTGTGCCTGTAAATTCCTGTTTGTGGACGTAAACCAGGGATCATTTTAAATTCATTTTATTTGTCGTTTATCTTAATTGGTCATCCGGAGGGTGTTTTGCAGCATTGAAATAATCATAGGCATATTCTGGGTTGGATTAATATTTGCTTCTCTTTTGATTCAACCAACAGTGTTTATGTTGATCGTTCATCATCACTTGTATCCTTATTTTAATATCACCTGAGCAAAGTGAATCATTACATTAAAAAGATATGCAGAAGGTGATGCTTTAAAAGAGCCAAGCATAACAAAAATAAACAGATAAATATAGTGTAAGGCATGGAAATCTGATGAATGAGTCAGTTACTGAAATCACTGTGCACTCAGAACGTCAGAATTATAGTCAGAAGCCTCTTTATAAATTAGTCAGCAATTTATAAAATCCATTTATTTTTGTAGTGCATTTACTTTTTTATTACATTTTATAATGATAATAATATTTTTAAAATATTTTACATTTAATAATTGATAATAAAACAATATAATTTATAACTAAATATTTTTTACAACAATAGCACTTCATTAATTCTTCAAAACTGTATTATCCAATTTCATTATGCATCAAGAAATAAATACAAAATCTCAATTTGTTTACAAAGCACAAATTGTATCATCTTTCCATACATGAATTGTTCATGAAGCTCTATAAGCCCGCAGAAGTTTTAGGGCATATGGAGTATGTCACTCAGCTACACACCGAGGGCGCAAGTTTAACAGGAAGTGGGTCTAAGCCTTTGGGCCTTTGATTGAGAGGGGTGGATGGAGAGATGCTCGGGTAGAAGGAGAGCAAGAGAGCCAGAGCCAGGACTCTCTGCAGAGGGAAAGCGACTGGACCAGCGGCCCTCCTCTGGGCACGGGAATTAGGGAAGAGTGTGTGGATGAAAGGATGAGGCTGCGTCCATAGAGGAAGTGGAGGGGCGGAGAGATAAGGTCAGCACTCAAAGCGAGGGAACGGCGTGGAATCAACTTCAAAAAAACAACAAGGCAAAAAAAAACAAATAAACAAACACAAAAAGAAGCAGAAAAAAGAAAAGAAGAAACACAGGCTCCAAGGTCCTTTCGCTAATTACCAGCACTTGCATTTATTAATAAGGTCTAATGAGCACTTTCTCAATAGTTTGTTTTCCCCTAATATGAATATTTCCTTTTCATTAACATGTAACATGCGCGTTTGATGCGGATTCTTTCCAGTGATCACACAGCCTTTTCTTTCCCAAATGTGCGCCTGCATGTGTTTATGTCAACATTAAATGCAAGACAGTTGCACTGTGAGAGTTTTTAGACAGATTATAGATCAGAGTTTCAGATCGCAGTTGTGCTCGTGCAGTTATGCGTTCAACTTTTCCTATAAGTCTTTGCATGATCAGAATCGCGTCGGATCATATTGACAGAGCGCGTAGGGGTGGGGAGCCGATCCAAGTGCCAAGTTCAGGCAGATGGTTTGCCTTTAAACTGCCTGATTGGAAGCATGTAGCCATCATTAAAGGTACTAATTTCAAAAAGAGTCCATATTGCACACATGCTTAATTAATCAGCCCCTGGCTTGCTCACTAAATCACCACTGCTGGTTCTGTACTGATATAAACTATACACAATCACAAACATCTTCTTTTATTAGGTCAGGAGGTTGCGGATTTGTGTTTGTGCTTTAATGAAGTGACTGGTTTGCGTTCTCGAGCCATCAGGCACTGTTGTTGTGTGAATGTGCGGGCCGGAGCGCGTTAAGGGTTTTCTGTAAGTGTCGTGTAAGCGGCCCCTTAGTTAATAACTAATGATCTTTGCAACGGGAGTGAATCAAACAAAACTAACTTTAGCTGGACAGTAGCTTTATTCTAGAGCTGCTGTAAAGCCAAAACAATCTCTGTTACTTTAATTTCCTATTATCACTGTAAAGCTGCTTTGAAACAATATATATGTGACCCTGGATCACAAAACCAGTCACATGTCGCACGGGTATATTTGTGGCAATAGCCAACAATACATTGTGTGGGTCAAAATTATCGATTTTTCTTTTATGGCAAAAATCATTAGGATATTAAGTAAAGATCATGTTCCATGAAGATATTTTGTAAATTTCCTACCGTAAATATATAAAACATTTATTTTTGTGAGTGAAAGCAGCACAATCGTTAACATAAATTGACAAATTTAAAGGTGATTTTCTCAATGTTCCAGATTTTCAGATAGTTGTATCTCAGCCAAATATTGTCATATCCTAACAAACCATACACCAATCGAAATCTTATTCAGCTTTCATATGATGTATAAATCTCAATTTAAAAAAAATTGACCCATGTGACTGGTTTTGTGGTCCTGGGTCACATATTGTTAAAAGCGCTATATAAATGAAGGTGACTTGACTTGATCTTTACAGTGTTTTATTGCTCCTTTGAAATAAAATTTAAATAAATTAAGTAGCAGCATTTTGATTAATACTCAAAATGTATTTTATTTTTTCTCGGAAAAGGCCTATTTTGAGATTATTCTCAAAAACTGTCCGACTTCATTGATAAATACACTACCATTCAAAAGTTTGGGGATGTTACGATTTTTTGTAACACTTCTCTTCTGCTCACCAAGGCTGCATTTATCTGATAAAAAAAGAAATATGGTGCAATTTAAAATAACGGTTTCTATTTTGATATATTTTAAAATGTAATTTATTCCTTTGATGGCAAAGCTGAATTTTCAGCATCATTACTCCAGTCTTCAGTGTCACATGATCCTTCAGAAACTATTCAAATATGCTGATTTGGTGCTCAATCATTTTTTTTTTTATTATTATTATTATTATAATCAATGTTGAAAACAGTTGTGCTGCTTAATATTTTTCTGGAAACCATGACATTTTTTCAGGATTCTTTAATGAATAGAAAGTTCAAAAGAATGGCAACAATTTAAAATCTTTTGCAACATTATACATGTCTTTACTGATTAGTTCTTTTGAGTACTTGAGTGTATTTAAAAGTATGTTTTGAGTATATTTTGTAATGTACAGAATATGTGTATTAGTGCTGTGTGTGTTTGGGTCTACAGGGATCAAATAATCAAATGAATCAATGAATGAATCTCATTCTCCCTTTCTTCATCACTCTCCATAAAATGCTCAAGAGTCTGTGTCTGTGCAATATTGAAAATTATAAAACCGTACAGAAAGAGACTTTTCCTAATCTGATTTGAATAGATTTTACTACTTACATTCTACTTTTTGTCCATCAGATTCCTATCTTCACTCTTCAGTAAAATATGTGGGAATATTTACACGCCAAATGAAAGAAAATTTTATCTGATCGCTTCCCAGAAAACAGACGATTTATGATGCAATCAAAATAATATGACTAATATATTACCTAATATAATCTGGTGTGACAGCTAAAGGAGTGTGTACATCGGTACTAGTTTCCCTTTGATATTACAAGGGAAAGTAAGGTAGACGGTACGGTAGATAATCTTTGTGCATGAACAAGCTGGTTCTGGTTTGTACAGTAATTAAATCCAGTCTGAGGGGAGAGTGTGGAGCCAGTGCCAGCAGGGCTGCTTAATCTGTTGTGCTCTCTGCCTGTAGGCTGCTTGTAATTAGTGATGAGTTGATTGGTAATCTGGCCTCTCCTGGTGCTTTATCTGTGGCAAGTTAAGACGCCCAGCTTTAATCTGGTCTGCCTAGTGTGTGCATGTATACCAATTGAATTGTCTGAATTTTAATCTCAACCTCCCCCTCGCTGGTGTTTTGTCCGTTGCTGGTGCGTGATGCAATGATCTTTGTGAGATTTGGGCATAATTACTGATGCACAGTCATCGTCAAGTGTGTCTTATGTGTCTGACTGTGAGTTTGAATCCTCGTGCCGTTTCTTGCGGATCTTTACAGGTGATGTAACGGAGGTGCGAGCTCGGATACGCCCTCGATGGTGGCTCAGCAGGAGGACACGCACAAATGTTACTAGGTTGCAGAGCTGAAACAATGATCCCGGAGAGCAAGGGGTCCCCTCTCAATAATGAGGAAACCTATATATACTCTCGTTGTGTCACTCTAGCCTAATTACTGCTCAATACACCGAGAGCCTGTGTGTAACGTTGCCCAGCAAATCTGATATCACCATCCACCTCTCAGCTTCATTGCATTACATACAGCCACCTGCTACGTTACATGGGACTCACACACTTAGCTGTTTTTTTTTTTTTTTTCGTTGGAAAAGTGTTGTCTTTTTATGATGAAAATAACTATATTATAAATTATAAATTACGCTACCAGTAATTGCTTTGCTGTTACCCCTGTCAAATAAAATAAATGCTGAAAAAGTATAGGCCTTTAATGCAACAGCTGATTTAATGCAAACAGCTGTTTAGGTGTGTATGTTTATGTGTGTGTATATATACCATTCATATGTTTGGGGGCAGTAAAAATGTTTTGAAAGAAGTCTCTTATGCTCATAAGAAATCAACTTGAGACTTGAATTCAAACTAGATACATGTGATATAAATAATAAAAAAAAACAATTAATAATAAATAAACATTAAATATTGATTTGAGTTATATTAAAATTATCTTATTATGTGACATGAAAGAGTGCAGGAACACTGAACTCGGTCTCTGCTAGATATGAAAGATTGAAATGATCTTTCCACTTAAATATATCTCTCATATACTTCATACTTTCTTTCAGATTGTCACGGTTCATTCTGATGAAGATGAAAAAGGTACAAACAGGTTTCTAGAAAACAAAAGGTTTCTCCAAAATAATCCAAATGTGAGAAGGCAACGTAACAGTACAAACAATACCAGACAGCAACTGAATGAAAGAGGAACTTAAATACAAAGCAAATGAAGAAAATAATGACAAACACCTGTGATGATTAATGAATCTCCATAGTAACTAATAAGTGTCAGGAAACTGAACAAAGGAACACAGGTGACTAAAAATAACAAACTAAAAGTCCATGATAATGAAACAGACAGAACATAAACATGACAGACGAATGCACATTTTTAATGTAATATACTATAATTGAAAAGTTTGGGGTCAGTAAGAGTTCTTAATGCTTTTGAAAATAATCTTATTGCAAAAATGCAATAAAAACCATAATATTGTGAAATTTTATTTTCTATTTTTATGTATTTTAAAATGCAATTTATTGCTGTGATGGGAAAGCAGAATTTTCAGCGTCCTTTAGAAATATAGATATTCCTATCTTCTTTCCACTCTCTCCCACTTATGATTTATGAGAATGACGACACACGAAAGGCCATTATACAAATTCAACTTGGGAATCTCATAAGCAAATGAACCGTAATGGCGGGAATTAAAACTTCCCTTTGGCAGATCCTGAGGTCCTGTAGGAATGTGGCTCCGTGTGTCCTTTTCTGCACATAAATGTTAGTGCTCCTGGTCTGAGACACAGAAATGCTAAATATGCCCCTGTGAAGACAGCGTGCTGGCATTTGGATTTTAAACACTGCACATGCTTTGAAAAGAGGGTTTTGCTGTCTTTCTTCATATTTAAATGAATATCAGACCACAAGCAACACTTTTGTGGGCCTCTAAAGGAATCCGTAGGCTGAGGAAGGTGTGATTTTTTTTTTGTTGTTGTTGTTGTTGTTCATCTGAATCTGTCATCTGAAATTTAAACCATGCAAACACAGAACAAACATATGTCACTATTGCATTTCTGCCATGACAGTTTCACGGATTATACAAAGTAAAATAAAAAGCCCAAATGCGCCTTTAACCAAGGAAGATCTGAGACCTGTCAT